>NC_064906.1:16196500-17543000 GCF_929443795.1 Astur gentilis | reverse complement strand
CAAAAGGGAACATCAAGATTCAGGGGACACTTTCAGCAAGTGGAGCAAATCACAAATGCAATTATGTTGCCTGAGGAAACAGTTCTGCAAACACTGGCGAGGGGAAGAGCTAGACCTCTGCAGAGAACTCTTATTGACACTGCAAGATATTTCTCATGTGTAAGCAAAATTGGTCTAGCAGACTTCTGTATGCAAAATGCCATAGCTGCTAGGTAAGATTTTGAATAATTGTCTGTTAAAGGACTGCTCATCATGGGATTTTTTTTCTCTGGCAAATTTCTATTAATTTTTACATGTTTATTTGCTGAGCCACATTTACTATTTTTAGTGGAAGATACTTTCTGACTTTTCATTCTCCCCACTGTCTTCCTAAGGGAAGAAGAAAATACTTAAAATGAAAAGTGGCAGCATCTAGCTGGAGCAACTTATGGCACTGTAGTCATCTATTCAGTCTTGAATAGAATGGTAGTTCTGGCAAACATATAAAAAACCCATGAAATATTTGTTTGCCACAGATGTCTTTTCTGGGGTACTCATGAAGCTGAGAAGTGGAGAGACTCACAAGGACAAAATCAACTGTAAAGAAAGCACAACTTTTCTTTCACCAATGGTCTTGGTAGCCACAGTGCACTACTACGCACTTTACAAGGGCTGCTTTTATTGCCAACTTTTAAGCGTATTGATTTCTAACAGCAGAAAGAACAATGCACTAAGCAGCAGTGGCATTTCTAAAGGCCATGCAAAATCCCACCTTTGTTTTGACACTGGATACTAATTGAGTAGCATTTCAGTCAAGCAAGGTTAAGCAGCTGTATTTTACTAGCTAAATTAAGACAACCGATGCTTGTTTAGGACACAAGCTTGTTTTGTAACTCAAAAAGTTCCAAAGTCCCATCCAGCTGTTATTCAGATGGAGACGGATATTTTTCAGTCCTTACGTTCTTCCTCCCCTGCCCAATTTCCCCACATTGACCAAGAGCAAGATAAAAGCCCTTGGGGCTGCCCTGTAGCTGGGAACCCTCAAAAGGTCTAAATCTCCTGCTGTATTAAGAATTATACCAGATGACTCCACGTAAAGGAGACTGTCCCCAGCGCGGGATCTGACGTGCAAGTCTTGCACGGAGATTCTCATAACTTGAGAGGTCCAAACGCTGATGCTCACTGACCTGGCTGAAAAAGCTGCTCTTGGTGCTGCTGGAGGTTGCAGACTTCTTAGAAGTCATTCCCGGGCATTCCGCTCTGCTTTAAGCCTCGTTTGGGTCACACTTTCAGGGTTTCACCTTCAAGCAAGCAAAATTTGCTTTGCTTGCACCCCACCAGGAGCAGCAGCACCTTCAGTGACCACTCGCACGTGAGGAGCGGACGTTGCTGCAATCGCTGCTTGGCCTCATCCTGCTCACCAGATGCTGAGCCAGTAGCCCAAGGCCACCACCTCCCCCTGCCCCAGTGGAAATGCTGACTGCACCCAAACCCCATATGGGAACGCTCAACCTGACCCAGACGCTTCTGAACATACGTGAAAGGTTTCTTTGCCAGCCTGCCTGGGCAACGATGGACTTTTCTGCCACAGTGCAGCGCATCCTGAATCATTACTGAATTCTGCTCTCCCCTAGCCGATTAGCTGAGACTATTGCACATAGAGTCAGTGACACTGAAGATCCAGACTAAAAGGGAACTCAAATCACAGAACAAAGTAGCACATCCTTACCGCAGACTGTTAGCAATTCTAAGCATCTATATCAGTTCGTGTTGTTCCTTAACGCCACTGATCTTTACACGTAAGCCCATTCATCGCCCAATTTAACTCCCAAAATATGATTGTCATCAAGAAGGCAAAAGAAAAAAAATTAAAATTAAGGACTATACAAAACCACACAGTACCTTCTATGGTTCTTTTCACTAGTTTATAAGAAAATCAAAGATCTAAAACCTGCCTGCATTAGGAATCTCTATATACTATTGCTGCAAGAATGAAAACTGTAATCTACTTTACTTTGCTGAATAATAAAGAAATTTTACATTTCCAGAATCCTTCTCGCTTGCAGCGATGAGTGAAGCATAAAGATAGCAGCTGGGTATTCAAATGTTGTACCAGGTTGGCAGTTATTAAAATTTTATTTTCATTTATAAACTAAGAGCATTCTATGTGGAAGTCATTAGAAAACTAAATTTGGCATAATATTAATGAAAATTCCAATTTTATCATCTCTTATTACGTAATTTCAAGGAATTTCAGATGCCCCTTTCCAGAGAATGTCTGAGAGTCAAATTGGATATGAACGAAATAATCTTCCTGCTTAACACTGCAATCTAAGCTCATCCTAAAAGGTTTAGAAATGAGGAAAAACCCGTTAAGATACCTGATAACACTCCAATTTTCCATCTCCAGTTCTGCTGGTGCTAAAAAATAGCAATATGTTCACATCACTTTCACCACTGATGCAGAACTTTACTTCTCCAGTGAAGGAGAACACTGGAGAACTGTATTTAAATGGGTTTGATAGAAGTGGGTTAAAGAAGCTCAGATATATACACACGTAAAACTAGATGCCTTTTTTTCTTCTTATAATTGAGGTCTTATGTTTGCTTTTCTCCTCCCAAACATTTACTTTAAATTCAATTACATTTGCTGATACTAGAACTGAAGGCAGATTTGTACAGTGTTAGATAATGATGACACTGGCTTTGGTTTGCAAAGCTAACTGAATATTAAGTACACGTACAGAATATAGAAATAGTTGTATGAAACACAGCAATACTACTCCTGTACTTAACATTTCCATTCTCTCTGCTTTAAAAGGTTCATGCTTTGTTCCACATCAAACTGTGTACCAAGAGCAAGATTCACAATCTTTTGCCTCTGTGAATTTATCAACAGCCTCTTCTTAGCCAAGCAGTATGTTTAGAATACGTATATAGCTGGAGACATCCGCAGAATAGAATTAATATTTTGTTTAGGAACGCAGGTCTATTCTTCTTTGCTAGTCATCACTACTAGTGGGAGGTAAAATTTTAATGAAGACAACAGAGATATATAGGTTCTGAATGCACATTAGCTATGTAAGATCAAACCCTTTTGTTTCCTGGGACTCAACTGCATCTGCAAATGTGCATGAAAATCTACAGAATCTTTCGCCCCCTTTCCACCAGAAGATTTACTGATTTTTTTCCCATGTGATAGCTAACACCAAATACGAACAGACACCATAATGGCAAGACCTGTATGATTATGTGTTATTCTTATTTGAGGCAAAGTTTGCAAGCAGAAGCTGCATCTTTTATTACAAAAATATATTTGGTAAAACAAACAAATGAAAAAGCCCCTCATTAAGCTGTCAGATACGCTAGACCTTCCTCAGGTCAACTATCAGTCGGTCTAATGAAAGGTGTAGCTCCCAATAAATCTTGTGATGTTTATATCCTTGGAGCAAACCTCTTTAGTTCCTGGTATCAAATTTATTTTATAAAATGCTATTGCTCAATATTATTAGATCCTGCCTCTGTCAGTGCCAAGCTTCATGGATAGCCTTACTGGCTCATGGTAGCCACATTCCCTGGGGTATACCCTCCGATCAGTGCATCATACAGAACAGTCTCAGATATATCAACAAAGCGAGTTGGTTTTGTGGGGTTTTTTTAAACCACAAATGATTTTTGGAACTGAGGTAGCTTTAGGCTCTGCAGTTGGGCACGGGGCAGGTAGTTGCATGGTTTTTTTGCAAGTGGTATGATTTGCAGCGGTATCAGTCAGTGGCATAACTGCGTAGCCCTGTAATATGGTATTGGCATGTTAGTAAAAGGCCATAAGCTTTGAACAACGTTTGCAAAGCCATTGAGGCTCATCAGGCTTGCTCTGTCTGAACCTTTCTCAATCTGCCTGCAGCTTTATTTTACTAGGTTTAGCTGTAACAGCACTAATTTATATAGAAGAGAGTAACACAAGCAGTTATTCTTTGTAGAATGAGATATTTATGACTCTAACACAATGATGTAGTACAAAGCAACACAGGGCTGGTATGATAGCAGAGGCCCTGAGAAACGGAGAGAGGCGAGGTGGTGTAGAGGAGCGCAGGCATCGGGTGATAACACAAGGGGCACGGGCTGGCCCCACGGTTATAAACAACTTACCAATGGGCAGTTAAAGAAGTGCAGACCTGGAGCTGGACAAAACTGGTTTTCGGGGCAATGAAGAGCGTGAAGATATAGTATCTAGCACATATATGTAAAAGCCACCATGTATAGAAAATTTCAGGTGCAACGTGAAGATGCAGATCAATGAAGAAAGAGCAAGATGGAAAAGCTACCATGTATACAAAATTTTGGGTGCAACTTGAAGATGCAGATCAATGAAGAAAGAGCAAGATGGAAAAGCGTGTTTGCAAATACACAAAAGGACGCAAAGTAGATCCTAGAGCGAGGAAGAAGAAACCATGAACGTGACTGGATGGAACACTGGAACAGGCTCCCCATCCCTGGAGATATTTCAAAGGATGCGTAGATGTGGCACTTAGGGATATGGTTTAGTGGTGGACTTGGAAGTGCTAGGTTAACAGCTGGACTCGATGTTCTTAAAGGTCTTTTCCAACCTAAATTATTCTAGGATTCTATGGGCATCATAACACCCCCTCTGACCCCACCAGAATGAAATCACCAACCTTAGGACGCAGGGTTGTGGGGGAAGGGTGAGCATAACACCAGGAAAAGGGGTAGAAACGATCTGAACTGTATTAGTATCTTTCTTTTTCTGTAATAATTACATCTGGACTAATAATTACTAGACTGCCGAGATTTCAGAAATATTAACAATACATTCTTGGCTTTATATTATATATATACACACACACATACACACATGGAGCAAGGGGAGATGGGAGAACATATTTTTCTAATGAAAGGTTTGCAAGAAAGAACATCAGAAATACATTCACAGCTACAACACTTAGGCTTGTCTCTCCTGGAGATTAAGAAGTCCGCTAGCACCAAAGGGCATGAAACGCATGTTGAAAGTGACTTTTATCATTCAGTAGGTGGACAGGCATGTCCACTGTACCAAACAGCTCTGGAAAAGAGACTGGACGCATCCAGTCCTCATTCCCATGAGACGAAGTTTGCTGTAGCGGACAATCAAATTAATTAACTGCTGAATCTAATTTTCCCAATTTCTTCTTAATTCTCCTATGGGTTGATTATTAAGCCTAACAAATTCCAGCCCCAAAGCACTTTGCTTGAAAAAATAATAATTAGCAACAGGAAGAGGGGGAGTGAAAGTTGGGGCTCCGCAATAGATGTGGAAACCGTTGCTTTAGTTCCAGAAATTGAGCAAATGAAGCAGCTTTGTAACTGCTTCACTGGTTTTGTTTAAGCATAGTATTTCAGAGGATGCAAAACTAGGGAATAAAAAGCAGTTAGTAGAATAGAAATCAATGGAGTGGTGCAGGAGAGCTGTTAACATTTCATTTTTTTTTGGCAGAAAGTAGACACACTGACCACTCGCTAAAATCTGTTCGCTGCTGGACTGAGTAGCTAGTTAACTACCACCATAACCAAAGGAGCCTTAAAGGCCACATTCCCAGCAAAAAATGCTTGTCACAGTTCAGGGCTGTTCAATCTTGTCTAACCTGCCCCGCTGCCCTTGTGCCGGGCAATGCTCCACAGCATTTCAGCCCAGGGTTAGCCCAATATTTACGGCATGTCCCTCTCTTTCATCGGAGAAGGCATCTGCTGAGGCGACTCCAGGCTCCGCTCGAAGCTCAAAGACCTGCGGTTTGTTTGTTTTAGCTTTACGAGCTCTGTGTACACATTTCACTAGGATCTAGGTCAGAAAACGGTGCTTGAAGAAGAAACCACAAGCCAGGGGCCAAAAGAACTTCAGAATGATTTGTTGGTCACAACCTGCAGCCTGTAACGTGAGGGCTTGATCACTAGGTGCTTTCCAGCGGTGACTCTGGGCCGGTTTCAAGAGCACGTACAATTTTCAGATGGCTCAAAACGGCTATTTTAATAAATTTGGAGGGACTGGCCTCCTTTGCATTCACATAGTAACCGCCGTTCATGGGATTGCTGCCCAGCTCTTAAACCCAAACCCTCTATGACTGCCAGGAGAGGGTTTTCATTAGACAGCCCATGTCTCTAGCCTTGCCTTCTGCTGAGCTTCTGCCAGAAACAAAAGCATTCAGCAGCTCCTGGAGCTCATCGCAAGGCTTTTTCATCAGCTAAACTTTGACTGATGGCAATCTCACCACAGCAGACACAGGCTGCGTTTACTGTGCAGCTGCATTTATTGTGAAGCGCTGACTTGCTACGACGCTGGGTTCTGCTAATTAGTCCTTAAATAAATAATCCATCTGACTGTGGACAAGATTCTAGAGCTGTCAGGACAAGCCAAAGAAAACCATTAATTACAGAAGAGCTGAATTCTCCTTCCACAGATTTTCAGAGAAGAAGAGTGAGAGGATCAGAGGTCAGGCCTTGCCAGGCAGAAGTTGCAGGGACTCTATTGGGACTACTCGCACAGTATGGTGGAATACAGGACCAAAATGTTTGGAGCTTTCATTTAAAGAAAGATAAAAGACCATAAATCTACTCATTTTGAGATCACAAGGGTGCCACTGAGATTATCTGTTCGGATCTCTTGTGCAACACAGGCCAGACTGGTTTATCCACTTGTGCGCTGTGGTCAACACGGAGAAAGTCCTCTCACTTCTTCAATTTAGCCCTTCATATATGCCAAACTGAGCTGTCCATAAGCTAAATAGCATAGGACAATGCTTTAAAGCATGTTTTGGACATTGCACCCAAGCGAATGTTCTCAGCTGGGGTTCAGACAGAGTATCAGTAATTACATCCAAACTACAGTGCTCCTCTCACAAGACCTGGGTATTCACTGGATGAATCTGTGAGATGGAGAATTTTCCTTTGGCAAACTATGTCAATGCTTAATTAGCTTTGCCTACAAAAAAAACCCAAAACAGTACTTATTACCAGTTAAGAGTATTTCTAGAAGAAGAACTTGGAGAAATGTCCATGGGAAAAAGATGACTTATTTTCCATTTCATCCCAGTTTGTCTACTTTATGATTTAACATTTTATCCCCACTCAAATCAACCAGTCAGACAAAATGACATCTCCTCACAGCTGATAACCAAATAGATTTGGGAAAAAGTCTAAAATATTCCACCTTCATCTGTTCATTCAGCAGTCTCCAAAAGTTGCGGCATAGGTCATTGCCTCATAACCACATTCATAAGGTACAAGGACTGCAGTCCGCAGCTGAACTACACCACCACACCCTGGACACGGTTCTTCAAGCGAATCTTCATGACGGAAAATCTACTGTGTTATGGATTAACTTCAATTAACTACAATATTGAAAAAAATACTCCAAGATTTCACTTTTTATTAGAAACACTAGACTTGCTGATTTTCAGCCTTGACTTCTATCTGCTGGATTCTCTCATCCAGAGAAAAGAAAGATTTTGCTACAGCCCCTTTGTGCTTGTATTTTTGATACACTTTGCCACCTCTCCTGTGATTTTAATTTCTCTAACGCTTGTTGAAATAATATCAATAAGGAAAGGCTGTTTGTGAAACCAAGGTGAAGGAATTTGAGTTCTCCCTTGAACTGACAGAAAACTCTCAAAACACCACCTTTCTTTTAACAGGTCTGTAGAGTCACTGGGGGGCCAGACCCACCTCATTTGAAGCCAGTTGCAATGCTCTCACTGACTTTACTGGGTCCATCTCAGGACTGATGTGGTTGCAAACGAGAGGTCCAGGTCTCTGTGGTTCTATCCAGACTCAGCTCGAGGCACTGCACAGCGCAGGGACAGTGGATTTTGCCTCGCATGGATACAAGGAGCCACCAACCTGCTGGCCTCTGATCTCTAGCAGAAACAGTGGGACACGGCTGTTTTGCCACCCTTGCAAAAACTCACTCATAAAACACCCACTGACATCAGATGCCAGGGGGGTTTTAAGGCGTAATACGGACTCCTCATGTAGAAAAACAGGATTATTTTTTTTCTTTTTATCACTTAAAGTGTTGTTATTTTTTTTTTACAGCTCTGGGCTGCCTAGATGACTAACTCTTCACAACTAAACTAAAACTACATCATAACATTGTTGCAGCAGCTTCTGAAATTTTAAAAGGCAAAGTTGAAGGAAATGCTAAATCTAAAACCCAAATGCTAGTCCCATAAGGAGATGGTGAGAGGTGATTAAAAAGCAAGCCAGTTGCAGATGAATGTTGATTTGAATTGGAGGTGAAAAAGCAGGAGCTTTTGAATATGAAGTGACAAAGGGGCTCTCTGGCATAGATATGTAAAAGTATATATGTATATGCTATACCTTGTTCATGCTGACGTGCAGGGCTGGCCACGGTCCAACCACCTTCACACTCTCCGTTTCTATTTTCTTCAGATGAGAAGTTTCATCATAAAGAAGGGGAAGTCCTGAGCTCAGTTCTAAAAAGATGCCCAAAAGAAAGAAAGAAAGAAAAAACACAGTCTGAAGGGAGGCTACAGAAGAATTGCAGAGCAAGACACTCAACTGCATTTGAAGAGACAGCAGTCAGCAAACCAGCTTCCCTGCAAGACCCTCTAAAATGTTTCATAATTACGCCTGTTGGGTCACGTCATTTTGCCTTTTTCTATTTAGCAAACAATTCCTCGCCCCCCTCCTTCTCACCCATCCCTTCATTTTAGCAGGGCTTTTGCCAGCTTCAGGCTAGATATTTTTCTCCACACCTCCCCCCTCTAAACCCCCCCCAATTTTCTAAAACTCAGTTGACACCAGAGGGATTATTTATGCAGCCAAGGTGCCACTCTCGGAACATGTGATGTGTAAAGAGATCAGAGTATAGCTTTTGGCTTCTCTCAGACATCTTTATTTATATGCCAGTCTCTTCAAGACTGTTGTCAGGAATTTGCTGTGCTTTGTCAACAGAGATTTTGAGCAAGCCACCGACACAGAAAGACAAGGAAAAATATTTTTTGAGGCAGCCCTGAAAGGCCTCTGCCAACATCTTGGGGATGGTGTGGCATATATATGTATATTTGCAAGTACTCTGAGAAAAATGAGCTTCATCATGTGATGATTTAACTAATCTCTGCATCACCCTGTGTTTCTTTTTGCCATGGATTCTAGGTAATAACAGTTGGGAACAATCGGGTATTCTCTGGAGTCTGATTCAAAGCCCGCTGAAATCAATGAAAACCTTGCACTGACTGCAGATTGGTTTGGATCAGGTTCTTAACCTGTCCTAAGAATATCAAATATTATTCATTCAGGATCTAATTCTACAGCTGTTTAAATATACATTAAGGGCTTTGCTGACTAGAGACAAACTGCTAAAACCAGCTTATAGGGATAGAAGCAAAAAGCTGTTTCTGGCATTGCTGAAACATTATCAGACCCTGAGGTAAGAGCGTCCTAGAAGGGGTTACAATATCAGCGTCGACCTCCCCTTGGTGGTCTCTCATCACAAGTTAGCGATGCCAGAGTTCAGCATTTCTCACATCACAGCCGCTTCTGTGGATATGTGACTGTTGAACTGCCCAATGATACCCAGGAATAAATTAGCACAGCTGCAAGATAAGACACGATGATGGTTTTTGGTTTTTTGAAGAAACACAGTCATTCTATTTTCCTGTTGAGAGAGAACATGGGGGGGCAAAGTGCCTTATTTAAATTATTCAGGTTTACTACGATTTAAAATTGACTTTTAAGCTGTTTTTTTTGTTTAAAGGGAGAGCTCCGGAAAACAAGCTAGCCGGTTTAGCCTTTTAACTCAACCTTGAAAATAGATTACAAAAAAAAAAAAAAAAAAAAAGGCAAAAACCTGAAGTCCTACAAAAGACACACATTTCCTGAGTCAGCGTTAAGTCTTGGCAAAACCAGGCTTTCATTTCAAGCAAGGATCTGGCAGCACTGTGATTTTTCAAAGCACTGTTTTCAGCCCAAAACTCAAGTCTGTAATACACCGTTCTCTGCTCAGGGTTACACAATGACTTTTGGAGCAAGCAGTTCAGGAATAAAGGATATGGGGTTTGTTTTTGTTTTTTTGTTTTTTTTTTAAGTGATAACCTGCAAGCTCAGCCCAGAGTTCCAGAGGCAAGCTGGGCCCCCTCTTCTCATACATCATTTTCTGTTACAAAAATTCTGCGAGCTACATTGGATACTTGTTGGCATCTGCTTTCAGCGATAGTCCCAGCTGCTGCCGGTGGATCTGCTCATGTGCACCTGGTAATAATCCATGCACAACGTTGCCATGCCAATTAGGCTTAGCAAGCGGCTCACCCTCTCTGTGCGGCACCGTAAGGCTAATTTCTGTTGAATACAGTGGTCCCTGGGACCGGGATTCTGCGAATACGTTGGGGGGAAGATCTGCTGCATAGAAAGATACGATCTGTCTACGTTAGCTTGGAGGTGAAGGGCAGCATTGCAAATACAATAATCAGGCTAAATGCAGGAAAACAACAGCTTCTAAACATCTTCCGCTGAACTGCCTTCATAAACACACACGTCAGATTTGTTTCACCAGATTTCACTTCTTCCAGTAATTGAAGTAGACAAATTACTCGGAATGTGAAAAATCAGGCAGGTCTGGCCTGGGTTTGTTTTCTGTAACAAAATCCCAGGCTGTGTGTTTGCTGAGAAACATGCACCAGTATTTAAAGGGAACCCCGGCCGGGCATATTGTTGTTTCCCTCTCTCCTGCCCACATCCTGCGAATTGCGCCGGAATTTTGCCATTTATCAGAGTAGGTGTAGGTGGAGGAAAGGCAGACGCTTTCTCCCTCTCTTGACCCAATGCCAGGTTCGTATCAGTGGGTCACTCCACGATCCACTTCAGATGAATTTAAAACCACCTCAGAGCTCAGAGATGAGTCCGGTCCATAGGAACTGGAATAAATCACAAAATGCCCACGGTTCCTTGGAAAACCACAAGGTAGCTGAACCGAAGCGCTGGTGTGCGCAGCCTCACCGGGAAGTTTCCACTAGGATAGCGTGTTCCCCCCATGAGACCTTTTGGCTCTCCAGGCATTCCCACTTGAGATATTTTGGTCACAAGCACCTTCTTCCCCAAAAGTGTTCCCAGGTTAGTGACCACGTACTTCCTAGAAATAATTTCCCAGCCGTGGCTGTTCCACACAGCCTGGAGCCAGACATCAGCCCCCGTGTCCCCGACGCAGATCCCCGATAGCGTCTCCTCTCTGCCCAAGTTTTTCTTGTCCCACACGCTTGCCACGTGTGCCATCCTAGATAGCCGACTGGCAACCAGCACATTCCTAGCCGTTTCAGCATATACACCACGAGCCTTTTCCACAAGCTCTCTGCAAGATGGTTTTCTCAGCTGAGATAGCCTAAGCAGCATTTTAACGAAGCCATTAAAAACAAACCAAACCAAACCAAGCCTGCTCAGCACCACCCTCAAAAAGGCACCCAGACCTATCGCCCCAAACCGCAAATGAATAACTTTGATTCCATTTTAAGGGAAACGGTCCTATCCATACCACCGCTGCTCTAAGGGCATAAAGATGCCGGGTCTAACCGCGGACTGGCCTTTCAAGGGAAATACCAGCTTTGTGCCTCCGGCTGGGTGGACGGGTACAGGTCTCCTGAGGCGACCAGCGATGGGTGGCCGTGGGGCAGCATGCCTGCGTTAAGACAAGCCACATTTCATCTCACAGATTAATGCTCCCTGGGCAGAAAGAACCGCTCCCGATGTTTGCCCTTCTGCCTTTCTAAGCTTTATTCTAAGGTTATTTCAGCAAGGAGGAGGAGGAGGAGGAGGAGGAGGAGGAAGGCAGCCTAACAGGAGACACACAGATGGAATAAACACCTCGTACGGTGGTTTTTGCTGTTGTTTCTTTCATCACTTTTTGGTGGGCCTGGCTCGGTGTGACCCACGGCAGGGCTGTAGGGAGCTGGAGACCGTCCGAGGCTTTCCAGCCACGGCAGCCCCACGCACCTCCCAGCATGAAGGTACACCAGCAAGGAGCGTACAGTCCACAAAAATCCGGCACGTCTCCTGGAGGTTGCTTCTAAAGGAGTAGCTTCATTGAAAGACCCAGCAAGCAACTCGTATGGCTGCTTAGGATTCCTTCCTTAAACGTCTACAACACCTGGCATTTTTATTTCGTGAGCTTCCCTCCTAAAAACTGTTATGTCCCTCTCCTTGGGAAAGAAAATTAAAGGAGATGTTTCTGAAACAAAGTCTGATTAAGGTGCCTATGCAGGTAGATGCCTGTGCATTACTGCTGAGGTGGGACAGCCTACAGTCGAGGTTACCCAGCACCATCCATTACAAGATCCTGGTTTCAGGAATTTTAAAGCTGTCAGATTAACTGCCCAGGCTGAAAGTTTCCATAATGGATGCCTATCTCAGGGTGATTTACACTTATAAAAGGCAAAAACTGGGCAAAGGAAGAACTTCTCGTCCCCTCGAGGCAAGGAAAATAACAGATCCTACCTTGTTTTGCCCATTTGCTGAAATTCTTGCACAGCTTCAGCATCCCACGCACTGCAGAGTGCAGAGATTATAAATTTGGAGAGCAACAAGTAGGATTGCTCAGTGGCAGGGATGTTTCTCTTCCAGTTCCAGTGTGGACCTACAAACATTTGGCCAAGCTATGTACCCTTAAAAAAGCCTGTACATGTTCAGCAGCGGAGACTTACACCCAAATTCCCCAAAGTTGCATCAGGCTCCTCTCCTCTTTGATTTCTACAAGCCAAGAATTCCTCCGCCGAGCAAGCAAGCATACTGCAGTCGTGGCAGGTAAGGCTGATCAGGAATTGTCCCCATTACCCAAACTAAGAACAAGATACTGTTTGTCCAGCGCTCCAAAATTTCTGCTCTTTGTGCCCAGACACGAAAGCAAGAGTCAGATCCAAACGATGAGGGCTGAAGGCCAGCTGGGCAGATCAGCAAAATACAGTGGCAGACGAGGATAGGTTTGTGAAACTATACAAATAAATAGTAACGATGAAAAAATAGCCTGTGCCAAGTAGCTAGAGACTCGGTATCTGTGACTAATTGGGTATTTGTTCAGCTATGGAACACCAATCTAACACCAAATCCCGCAACCCCATAGCAAAGCCAGGGAATTGCAAATCTTTTCTCATTTGCACATACTACAAAGCTGGCAAATAATAACAGAAAGCATATTCTTCTCTTCGAGGAGGAAAAACTGAAATGCATGTTGTTTTCCGTTCCTTGCCTTTGCCTCCTTGCTAGAGACAAATCTGAAAGCAGCACAGTTACTGAAATGACCTTCATGGCAGTGGACTTACTGTTTGGGTTCGGAACTCCAGAAACAATGTCTTTGCTGTCCGGAGTGAGGGCACCAAAATTCGCATGGTGGTGGTGGTGACGGTGGTGGTGGTGGTGCCTTGCGGGCATTTTTGTGGTATATGGTGCTCCACCATTCTCTTCAATGTTGAACTGATGCAGATCACTGTTGTTCAAGGGATAGCTACAAAATAAATCAGTTCAAATTAGAGCGGCAAACAGTAGGACAAACTACTTTTGGAGAGACAGAGTGCAAACTTTCTTGGGAAAAAAAGGCAGAGCTTTTTTGTAAATAAAATTTTGAATGAGGTGTATCCCAAATCTTTACGGTTTTCTGTTAACAGGAGACTCATAAGGTGAGGAAAAAGGATGCCTTTGCTTGTTTGGCATGACTTTAAGATCAGAATTATTTTTGATTTTACACCCTATGTAATCTCTGCTAAACTCTTACGCTGAGTCAAATTCTGACTGACTTACGGAACATGATTCTCACAAACATCAAAATTTGTCCTGCATAGGAAAGCGGTCAGGCAGCAAACAATAACTCCTTTAAAGAGAAACTGTCAGAAAAGCAGACCAGGGAAGAGTCCCAGAATAACATTACATTCCTGAGAAAGTTTGGGCCTCCAAATTTACGGTGCAAAATAGCTGTATGAAAAATTTGTGACTTGGGAAAAAATGGAGAAACATCCCCTTGGGAATAAAAGGTTTTACAGGTAACAACATACAAAATAGCACTTGGTCAAAATGGAATCGCACCTGTGCGATTTTTTTTTTTTTTTTTTTTTTTTTTTATGTTTAGTTCAGAGATTAACTGTTGTCAGTCTACAATATACGGAGAAATGGAGACCTGTTGAAATTTTAATTCATCATCTCTAACTCAGAGGTGTCAAATAACACTGTTCGTTTTCTTCAATAGTTTTAACTGACGCTGTTTCATTTTATTGTTTGAAATGACAATGAATTTCTAGAAACGATATTTTCTCTCCGTGCCAGCAACCAAAAAAGACTGAGATAACTCTACACGGATACTGCAAATGATGTGAATGTGCTTTCCTCACAGGAGTGCTTAACATTTTTATAAGCTTTTAACTTATTCTATAGTATTGCATTAGACACTAGTTGCAGTAAATCAATTCATTCCAAGATGAATCCCCTGCCCTTTTGAAAAATGGGAAAGAAATTACATCTTCAGCTGCATGGGTTTTCAGTTTGCTTTTATTACTAACAGCAGCTGAAAACCTGACAATATGGAATAAAGACAAACAGATAAATTAAAGGAACAATGACTAAATTATACCTAGCTACTTGCTACATATGTTCTCTGCAGATTACTTACTGATTCAAGGCAAAATTAACCAGTCATCTGCAAATAAACACACCTGTATCATTTCCAAAGATATGCTGAAGCACGCAACTTGGTACGTCATTAATAACCACTGTCTTCTTAGTAACAGCTTCTGACAACATGAGGTTTCTGACTGGGTGGTAATTGAATAACACTTTTATGCTGGTTACTTTTTGAAAGCAGGAGGCGGGGAGGGGGATTTTGTGTATATTAATCTTGGCAGGTTCCTGGCACGTAGCAATGACTGCCAATAAAGGCACTTCTGATGCCTTATTTGCCTTGAGGAAACAATACAAATAGGTGACTGATCCACAGGGGACAGCTTTGGTGAGCTCAGATAATCCAGGACTCGTCCGTCTTTTGAAACTGCACTATATCTTCACTGTTATAATCGAATCAAGCAAGTGCCTACTAGGGGAAAATGGTACAGGTTAATGAGATTGCACACTAATTGTAACAGCTCTCCTGCACTCTCCCTTCAAGCGCCTCGGATTGAAGTGACATCTTTTGACTGCAAGGATAGCTGGTTTTGTTCACACGGTTAAAACCCTTATTGGAAATAAGATCAGTTTTGGGCTGGAGCCTCAGCACATCCTTTTTTTTCAATCGATGATTCAATTTTTTTTCAAGACACAAAAGCCCAAGCGCTTGGGAGTTGCTTTCACTTCACCCGCTGGCAGGCTGGTTTTGCAGATTTTTCACTGTTTTTTTCAAAATGAATGAGATCACACCAAATCCTTACATTGTCTCCTCGTATTGCTATGGGCATGAGGTAGCTTCCATGCTAAAACGGGAATGAGATGAGCAACTGAATGAGCCAAAACCCCTCCGGCATGTGGTCAAACATGCACCAAATTCTCTAGAAGTATTTCTTGACTGTCCAGAGAGGAGTGCCCACACCATGTAAAATGCAGGCAGACCATCACTTCAAAGAAGTAAAGAGCGAGCCCAGCAGAGCTGATGCTCAGGTATGCACTGAAATCCTTGAGGACAGTAAGTCACAAAGCTCCGGTTCGGATGTCAATACCCAGGCAGTGCACTCTGATGGGAAATCCCACGTTGAAACTGCTGGGCCCATTTAAAAGGATGCGGTCATCTGCACTCTTCCAGGGCTGACAGCAACTAACAGATATTGAAGCAAACTCATCTCAGTAGTCCATCAACTCTTGCACTTCTGATGGGTATGGAGTTGGGCTGAGGAAGACTTTTTCACCCATACCTTCACTACTAGACTGATGAGTTACTGAACAATCATAAACAACAGGGCTTGCATCAGCCCCAGAGCCAGTCTACTAGAAGAGTTGGCAGTACCCAAGCAAAAATATCATGAGTAATCCAAATCCTTTTTCTGTGCACTCTACTATATCATTTAGGGGCACGTTGGACATCTTAGTGCAGTTCCTACAAGGTGGTATCATTATTACCATATATCACATCTGCTTTTCACTTGTTTTTCTGTTCTTCCACTGTCTTAAATCTAGAGACTTGAGACCTTTCCCTTCAGTGCATCTTTTTGCCATTTTTTTCTTTCTGTTGCTTGCTTCTATCTGGCTTACCTGAATAGATGCATCCTCATCATCCTTCACAATCCATTGATGCAAAAAAAAAGAAATCACTACTTTCAATGAACCAACATTCTGACCATATCTTAAGCCCTCCAGGTTTTCATATTTGCTTCCCAGACATCAAGTAATGCTCTCGGATTATGTGCATACATGGACAAGTATCGGTTTTCATCCTTTCTCTTGTATTTGTCTTTTGGCCCTCCTAGTATGTCAACGTTACATGTTTGTTTTACCTTTTAATAGTCAACTGGCTGTCCTGCAGGTTTCCTCTTTTTCCTCTGTTATTTACCTGTGTAGTTTTCTCAACAAGCTCCAGCTGCTTCCTACACAACCAACTCATGTCCTTCAAGGAAAATGAGGCAGGGCCCTACAGGCTGTCATGTAAAGGAAGAAAACATTTCTTCCTTCTCTGTCCCTCCCTCAGGCAAAACACTCCTGAGGATTCAGTTGCCGGAGGCTGAACCTTCAAAAAAGCCACTCAAATTTCACAAGACACTTGGTATTGCCTTTAGCCTCAAGCTTACGTAATTACTTTCTTCTGACCAAAAAGGCAGCATACTGAGGAACGGGGCAAATAACGTGTATTTTCTGATTACTTTTTCCATTTTTTAATTTTATGTACATTACTAGTCCTCTATCGCAATTTTATACTCCTTACCCTTTGCTTTAAAAGCAAGAAGACAAGAAGAAAGTTGACATTCCCACATTTCATGTGCTCCAGCCATCTACTGCCTTACCAAACCACACCTCTAGTGTACAACTCACGCATACAACAGCGTTAAGAGATCATAGAAAAATGGGGAACAGAAAGGTAAAGCCTGAATTATTCACCTCTCCCCTCAAAGCCGAACTAAGCAGGCCTATGTTACCTCAACCGATAGGCTGAACTGAATCTTCAACACCTTCACTAGCAGAGACTCCATGACCTCCCTGTGCAATCTATTTCAGTGTCTCACCATGCCTCCACTCACTTTGTTTATCCTGTCTCCTTTACAGCAATTTAAGCCTGCTATTTCCTCTCCCATCCACCACAGACACAGGTTTGTATGGCTACAGAAACCTGCGTTTTTGAAAATGGCTCTTCACGTCTCCTTTCAGAGCCCGAAGAGCTCCGAATTCTTCAGTTGTCCCTCACAGGTCACGCATTTCCTACGCCTCTGATACGTCTTGCCATACCTGTCCACTCTGCTCTGCCTCCGACCTGTGGTGCTCAGAGAACTGGGCACCCCATTCCGGTTGAGGCCTTGCAAATGCTTTGCAAAGAGGAAGGATTGCTTCCCACGTCCCACGGGACATACTCCTGTTTATACACCAGAACATGACATGTGCTTTTTCCTAAATAGCCTGGGGCTGTTGACTCCTGTTCAACTTCTGATCCTCAGGAACACCAGATCCTTTCCTAAACTGGCCAAGTTTCCACCCCCAACAACCTCAGCTGTGAAGCAGGTTACTCCTACCTAACAGCACAAACATATTATCATTCCCCCTGCGCTGCATCCTATACTTTCTCACATGCTAAGATGAGATGCTAACCCATTCAGGATTTTACTCTCATCCATGACAGACTTGGTGTGAGAGAACTTCCCATTTTGACGTAACCTGTGAGTGACAAGAGATTTTTTTTAAAATTGCCTTTCCACACCATCCTCCCAGCTGCCATCCTCATTCTCCTGTAGAACATAACCGTGTAGACCTGCATAAATATCTTTCACCTGCGTCCCAGAGCAGGCTTACTCCTTACACCCCATCTATGTCCCCTTCTTCCACGTTCTTCTTGTAGGCAACTCCCACTTGTCCAAAGTTACACTTGGAGAGCAAACGGTGGGGCTCTCTTCTCTCCCCTCCTTGGAGAGGCTGGTGGAGCAATAGCAGAAAGCAGGCTTAAACTATCATGCCCCTTGAATGACTCTGCATTGAGTTTACCCCCTCCCTGCTATAGCTGAAAGGTGGTTTAGAAAATCCCAGGCTTCTAGGTCTGGTTGAGTTATATAAACTTCAACAATTACCACACCCACCTCTATTCTTTGCTTTGAACGCTGCTTCTGCACCAAACCACTGCAATTTTCTAATATTTAAAAATCCTCAAACTTTACACAAACACCTTCAGAACCCCTCTCAATCCTCCCCCATCCACCTGACGGTGACCTGCACAGCTTTCGGCAGCTCAAATCCACACTGCAGGTTTTGTGCTGAACGTCTTGGGAGGCTCCCCCAACCACTTCAATCCCTAAGAGAAGACATTTCACCCATCGGCATATCGTAACAATACCTTCTCCAACACCAAAATGGGCTTTAGATGTACTCCCAAACGGCAGTCAGTGGAACTGTTAAAGTGTATAAGTGTACATATATTAATGTGTATGCATGGAGGAGAGGGTCTCAGAAGTCTAATGAAAGCAGCCATTGCACGTGAAGCTTCAGTGTGGCAGCTGGGGGGATGAGATTTAACAGCTATGTTAAGCCAAACATTCATTTTTTGGGGCTTCATCTCTCCCTTTGGGAAAAATAAAAATAAAAAAAGACTTTGGGTTTATTCTCTGTCCGTACTTCAAAAGAAGTTAAAAAACCCCCAAACAAACCCAACTGAATTTTTAGCCAAACTTGCTTTAATCACATTTAGAATCTCACACAGCCCTTGCGTTGCTAAAGCACGCAAAGTGGCACAGAGAGCCCAGGAATTTTGCATACTCTGGAAATTTCCCTGTGGAGACGAATGAAGAGAAAACAGGGGGATAGAAAGAAGGTGGTGTTCTGCGTGAGTATCAATTAATGGCCAGAACCATTGGATTGAAGCAAAAGACTTTGACAGGACCCAGCATTCTACAAGAAGGGAGCACAGACCATGGCAGGAGAACTGCTTATGAGGGTGAAGTTCCATTTTTGCAGCTAAGGACTGGGACATACAAAAGCAATGAGCGTTCTTAAGTAAAGGAGGACTGGGATCATTAAAAATAAACCTATGGTGGTTTGGGTTTTTTTTCCCTGCACCACGTAACCAAGAGCTCTTTGCTGGCCAGAACTGGCTTTCTAAACTGTGTATAATCAAAGCTGATAGTGCTGTTACACTTCCATGCTCTGCCCTGACATCACCAGATGACAGGCGAGCTGGCCCAGTTGCTTCCTTTAGGGAAGATCTGGGAAGATGCATTGCAGATTTCTCTCTGTGCTGCCAGGGATGATCCGCAGTCCCCATCCATTCCTAGGGACACCTCAGAAAGCAGAGCGGGCAGCCACCTTCCTTATCCCAGACAGACAAACCAACCTTGGAAGGAAAGAGCAAATGGCAATGGGGAAATACGTATTCAGAAATGGTGATGGGAGCAGGGAGAATTTCTCCCGCAGCAGATGAAAGTATATGCAGCAGCTTTCTGCATTACAAGATGCTGAATTAAGTTTTGAGGCAGGAGTAATCTGAAATTCTCCACAAGAAGAACAGAGCCTGCAGCAAAGCATGTTCTAATAAAATAGCAAGAAACAAATCTCAACTCGACAAAGCCGTTGTCCTCACAGATTTCACCTTATCTACATAAAGATCATTAAAAAAATACTGCCTTGCAAAACTGTCATGCAAAATATGCCCACTGGGGAACTAAACTTGCTTTTCTTCCTTTACAAATGGTTTTAATTAATGATAACGATAGCTAATGATATTTAATCACCTGTCAAAAAAATTCATTGTCCCAGATGTCCTTGCAGATGAGAAAAACTCTGAAAAGCAGACACGAGATTTCCTAAGACGGATGAAATCCTCCCCCAAGTCAGTGCTGCCTTCCCCTTTCAGTCACAGACAGACAATGTATGCCTGTCCTTGGGAAATAAAACAACTCGGGGTGGCCAACCCCGAGCAAGCTAACTCAGGTTAAAATGGGAACAACACCAAGCTAGGAACTTAGACCTCCGAGACAGCCCGCAGCTGATCTCGGGTCGCTAACCATGCTACAGACTCTTCCACCACTTAACCCATTAAATAACGCGGGTCCTGTGAGCTAAGCACATCCCTGTCTCTCTCTCCCCCTTCCTCAGCATCACATGTGCAGACACAAAAAGCATGCAGACAGAGAAGGAGGCACAGGCCTGAGGTTTAGCTAACAGAGAACACCACGAGAAACCGCGGGATGCGACAAAAGAAGTTGCTGGACATAACGGACGAAAGCTTAAGCAGCTAACAAACATTACAGAGCACGCCCCGAAGGATTGCCGGATTTCACAGGTAGTTACAAGAAAGCTACACGAGAAATGGCCAAACTTCACAAAGCACTGGAATGGAGCATCAGGGACTTTTTGGGGAGAAGAACCTTGCAAGGCCAGCACTGCCTAGGAAACCATATCAGTAATACCACATAAGGTCCATACTGCCTAGGTAGCCTTGGGAAATTTGAGTATGGACCTAGCAAAACTGGGAACAACGTAGGGAAAAAGCAGGGGTAACTGAGAGGAGACAAGGGAAGGGAATAGGAGAATCGATGTGCATCAGGGAAGAACAACAAGCATCGGAAAAATGGAAAGGAGGAGAAAAGGGACCAGCCACATGTAAGCAAGCTGCTGGTCAGTACGTTTGGCCGGTCAAGCCCCGACCACTGCAGTCTAGGCCATCTTCTTAACTGTAGTCCTGTTTTCTGTGGGCATGTTTGCATACAGGACTGAGGTGTCTGTGCTGCCCCATGTTTGTCTGCTACTGTTTGTGTCTGCGGGTGCTGGTAAAGGCACTGCTCTGCACCTCTTTTGCCCTGCACCGCCGGCTGAATGTGTGCTCTGAGTGTATTTACATCTCTGGAATACACGATCAGCAGCTCTACAAGCTGGGCTCGGAACCAGGAACTACAGCAGCCTCACATCTAGCAGATTAGGAAGGTGAAATCACTTCAGCCTTGAAGCCAATCCACTGGATTTGGCTTCCCTTAATGATATGCTCCCATCTGACAAAACCTCTTTTCTGTCTCTCTCCCTACAAAGCTGAAATTTCTTGAAAAAACTCCATGTTTTTTAAGAAACTAATCAAACTGCAGAAGTTTCATGCTTCTAAATTATTCAGATTCTGAATGTTGCCAATGCCCTACAAAGAAATACGCAGAGTCTTCTGAATTTTCAGTAATTTGCCGTAACTTTAAAGTCCAGCATAAACATACCTGACACTGTTGCCAGACAAATGACTTCAGATTAGATTTTTGCCCTTTTAACATGTTACCAGTAAAGCCACTGAACAGGTACAGTGTGCAGCAAGTAAAAACTCCTATCAAGGCAGGACAGAATTTTTCACTTAGTTGCTTAGAAGACAGTATTAAGAGGTAAAACTAACACAAAATCAGTCACTCAGCACAGCGAGGGCTTTCTTATTTACAAACTTGCAACCTGTCCTATCTGTTCTCACTGCAACATTTGGGCACCTTATCTGAGTTACAGCAAGAAACTGTTCATTTTATCTTAAAAGCAATTTTCAGACTTCTTTTTAAAGGCAGAAATTGAGAATGAAAGACACGTTAAATACAGCAGTAGAATCTGAAAATGAATAACAACAAATGGAGCCATCCTGGGCTCAAAATTTTCATAGAGAAGCAGCATCCAGTTTTACATTCAAGCGCCTTGAAGCCTTGCTTCAAATCAGCCTTGCGTATTGATTCAGTGAGCTCCAGGTGCTGAAGACACAGATGCTGAAGTCTCAGAGCTCCCTTGCCTCTTTCATTCCTCTTCTCTGTTCCTCCAGTCTCTAGCAGACTTAACTGCTTTTCCTTTTCCAGTTTCTCCCATTGCACATTCCACTGTGAAACTCTGGTTTTCCTAAACGCTCTACTTGAGCTTTCCATTCCCCTGGCCCATTTTTTGTCCGAGCTCTTCCTTCCTTTCCGTCTGACTCCTACACTCCTACTGATGAGAAAGATTTGGCTCAGGGACATGCAATGCTGGCTCTGCTGCCTGCCAGCAAGGCCTCAAAATTCAGGGGCTTGGCCCCTGGAGATGAAATGCAACACAGCTATTTTGTCATCTGTTTAGCTACTGAGTTCACTGCTACATCATTAAACAATTTAGAAAGTGCTGGAGATGTATTAGTGTTTTGTATTTCTACTTCTCTAAGGTTCTCAAAATTGCAGAAACCGGTAATGGCAGGTAAACCATCATGATTATAATTCCAGCACAGATTGTTATGGGTTTACTAAGGAAAAATAATTTATAAATAATGAGCTTATCTAGAGTTTAATTGTATTAGATCAGTACTTCCTACTACTAATTAGGTGTGGCTACTTCTCTTATTTTCTTCACAGCACAGAAGTAAAAGATGTTTTTCATTGCCTCGTTAAAAAAAAAAACAGAACTTTTTTTTATAATCCATCAACAAATGACATTGTTAAGCCAGGAACTACAGGTTTTCCAAACTGTTCCTGTATGAAACATCTGTTCTTGCTTAATTCAGTACATCTTCATCTTTGATATGATGAGCTGCAGGTTTTGCTGTTTGATAGTTTAAATCTGAAGGTCATACTACTAGTGCTATGAAGAGGAAGAGGGAAAAGGAAAAAACAAGCACATCACAAACTTAAAAGATAGAAAGTACGAAAAACAATCAAAAGCAGAAATGTAATCGTGGTGGCAATTTGAAAACAGAACCCTAGGGGCATTTCCACTGGTTCCCCAATAGCCTTAGCTCAATATTTATCTTATTTTTAAATTAGCAGATTCCTCAGCTCTTAGAAGGTGTGATGACTAAGGCAGTCATCATGAATGCTTCTTCTGCTAGAGAGAAAATGAACTAGATTTATTCTGAAAAGACACATGCAACAGATCATGGAAGATAAGATGCCATCAAACCACAAGAGTAGTCCCACAAAGTCAAGAGAAAGCCATTGTTCCAGAAACACAAAACAAAGAGGTAACACTGGGTCTAAGATATCAGGCTTTTTTGGAACTTCCCATCTCCACCAATCTGTGTGCCAAGACGGGGGGTGGGGTGGGGGGGTGGGGGGGAGATAAAAAAATTGTCATCTTTAGGAGAGTTGGATGGGAGAGATAGTTGGGTTTTTTTTCTAGAAAAAAACAAACACACCTTTTCCTCCTGTTCAAAATTCAAGGTATATTATAGGCAGAAATTAAAAGCAATATGCAAGCTATTACAGACATACTTGCATTTTCTGTAACAACCTACTAATACATGCAGTGGACAGAGCCCAGAGAGGCTTGACTTATGAACTTTACAACTAAATTCAGACTAACACTCATAAAACCAACTGTTTCAAAATAAGTTGTTTTGCTTTAAAGGACAGTCATGAACAAGTCATTAGTATGTAGCTGAGAGCAGCATTTAGTCTGCAGAAGCTTTATGACTGGAAGTGACCCATATCATGGGAGGAACTCCAGCTCAATCAAGTGTTTATCTGGGTTTTTTGTGACACAGAGGCAACAAGAGCAACAGCACATACACTTGGAAAGGAAGTCTATTTGGCCAGTCACTTCAAGATACAACACTACGTGGAAAACAAGGGAAGCTGAACGAGGTCTTCATCATTACCACACACACTGCTTTGCAATGTACTGCAAGAGGCAGATAGAAACGTGTGGTCCATCCCTTGACGTGTTTTTTCTAACCTACTTTGACTAGTATTGGTTTTCTCCAAAAGCTGCATCTTTTTGTGTGTATGGTGCCTGCTGAGCAAGGAGGACTGATTTTCCTGCGGGCTTTTCGATAGTAAAACTTGGGAACATGCATAAGAGCACTGTGTTTTTCCAAGTATTTGCAGTTTGACTGTAAAGTAGGAAAAAGCGTTTATTGTGAAACGGTTCAAAATCTCGATCCTCACGCTGTAGCACAGGTTTGGTTAGGGTGCAGAGGCTTGACCAGCACAGTGCTGGTTCAAGCCGGCTCTCAAAGAAGATTCATGGCTAACACAGCCTTAACAAAAGAAGCTAGGGTCGTGGTGGATCAGTCCCTTTCGAAGCACAACACGCACAGTCTGAGATCAATTTAAAAAAATACGGTTCCTATTTTATGTCCATTAATGCCAGCTGGTCTGTAACAGCTCTGGCTTGAACAGCCTCTTTAGCTACCATTAGCAATGCTGGAATGACAGCATTCCCCTACAAGTCTGCTTTCCTTGTTTCTCCTTTGCAGAGTAAGAGGAAACCCATTCATCATCAACAGTCCTTCCAGAGATCTAGTGTGTCAGGTTAGACGGATGTGTGTCAAAACTTCTCTCTTTCTAGCTAGGTAGCAGTAGCCTGCCTGCTTGATACAGAAACTGGAACGACTTGTGGAAAACCTCCTCTGAAAACAGATGATTGTGGTGCTGAACTGCCTTCTTCCTCCCCCTCAGAGGGCTCCATCTAGCCAACTTTGACGCCTGAGAAGCAAGTGATATCCTCAATTTCATTTTTTTCCTCGTCTTAGACGTTCCCCAGCTCATTCCTTGCCAGCAGCTGAAGTTCCATTCTCAAGATTCCTTGCAAGCTCTAACACTCTTTCTCTTGCAGGATGAAGAGACATCTTCTGCAACACTCATCCAGAATGAAGGAAAAATGACATTTTACATCACAAGGCCGTAATATATGCTTTGTTCCCATCCACAAGGTGAGAAAGCAACCCTCCTTTTGGTCAATTTGCACACAGGTTCACTGATAAAAGGAGCTGGAAGGACTTGGCCGTTCTTTTCCTTACGTGTGCGAACCCCCGACTGCCAGCTTTGGAAATGCATTACAAAACCCAATCCCTTTGTTCACTTTGCCTGTGACTTGAATCAGCTAGAGAAAAATAGCTGAAAATGAAAGTTTAAAGAAAAAGCCCACACTAAAACAATTTACCAAAAGTGCCAACACTTTCAGTATTGTATTTCAATATTACTCATTAGTTTGCATGCCAGGGTCTGACTGGGGCTGAAGAGCGATGTATTTCAGCCCAAGTTATAGATGTGGAACTGCCAGCTGTACGATTCCTCCACCAGTTCCTGGAGAAGAGGACGCAGGATCACGGAGTTATTACAGTGCAAAAGTAACTCCTCTGCAAATCCGAATCCACAGAGCGGAGACTGAGCTCTGCTGGGGAAGAACTGGGGTCCAGTTTTATTAAACAAACGCAGGAGGAAGGTATGCAGAGAGATGATCAGAAGATATCCTCAGCCAAGATGTATCAAGCAATTCTCCAGTGCGTGGAAGAATGCAGCTGATGACATGCTGGACTTGAGATCGGTGTAATTTCTCAGATGGCTGCCGCTGTATTCACACACACCGCCCCCCGTCCCCCCCAAGCTGATGCGAGGATAGTGTTTAATCACCTGTAATCTGATGACAGAAGAGTTTCTAAGTGTATGCTGGACTTGTAAAAAGAAGATTTCAGACTTGCACAATGAACAGACTTCAGAAGGGGGTGGAGAAAGTTTGCAGACACAGTTCAACAGGTACCCCCGAGAACATGCTTCATTTGGATTCAGAATGTGGTACCTCCTTCAGGCAGTTTGCAAGGCTTTTAAACAACTTCCCTGTATATTTAGAGCACATTCAAAAAGCGTTGATTTCGCTGTACCTAGAATGACTGTGTAACATGCTCTCTGGTAGAAATTGTGAGGCGTTCCCTCATAAAGAACTACTAGTTAAAATAATTATAGATTGTATCTATAAACACTCACATACCAGGGCTACCAAGTCCCTGCGTTGAGTTTGTGCATCTATAAACTACCAGTGGCTTCCTACAGCAACACAAATCTAGGATGTAGTATTGATTTACATCGCCAGAGCTTTCCCGATATTGTTTCTAAACAAAAGGTGCTACTACTTGTAACAGCTGAGTTAACCAAACATTTTCCACCTTTCTCCTCTCTCTGCTCTCGCCACACAATTTGGTTTTCACCTGCAGTGTTTTGTGTCGCTTCAAACACAAAACTGCATTCCTAACACCACAAGGCCTGTATTAGTCACTTGCTAAAACCAATACTCTTTAAGGAAAGGGTGTACTAATTTGAGGAAAAAACCCAATGTGCTATTAAATTCAAAGCAACTTATTTGTACTACTTTGTTCAGACAGATAATACCCATATCCACCTTTGTTCAGGTGACGTAGGCTGCACCGGTCAGTCAGAGCAATGCTGGGGTCAGAGAAGAAAGAGGTAGAAATGTTCCCTCTTCCCAACCACATCCCAGCCCATTTGCTACAAGAAGCCAGCTAAGACTAGAGCAAGGAAGGACAGAGAAATTACCCCTTCTTACCTATCCGATCGCTCGGTGGCTTTGCCGGTACAGATTTCTGCAGACAGCAAGGATGTGGGATGAAAAAGCAAAAGGGGAGTGCAGAGTGCGTGAGCGCCTTCTCCAGAGAAGCAGAATGACAAGTGCTTCCCTCGAGGGGACACACACAAACTGCAGAGCAGACAACTCCCACAGGTTGTTCTTCACCCTGTGCAGACCTCCTGCACGAGGCGTTTTAACACTTAAGGAGCGGTTAGGCCTTGTGCTGTCTTTTCTTGCAATCTGTCAGGGAGATCCCTCATTCAGTGCACCTTCAGCAACAAACCAAACCACAGATAACAACACGTGATGAGGAGGAACACTGACAACGAACCACACAGAAACCAATGAAGTTACATGACAAGAACGATACTGTATTATGAACGTAGGTGTGTGAACTGTAAAGGAACAATGCTCCGCTTTAATGCGAGTATTAAAAAAAACCAAACACCTCCTCCAGAAGGCATCCAGAGCAGCAGCTAAACTAGGCTCTTGTTCCAGTGGCTCCAACAAAGTTTCTCTTTCTTCCTTTCCTAAATAAAATGCTGCTAAAACAGAGGAAGACTAGCTGGGGGAAACTCAAGTCAGCCTCTGTGATTACCCACCTTAGGCTTACTCTGGCATTTTCACATCTCAGTGCACAATTGCTTTATTGTTTTCCGCTCTCTAGAGGCTGCACAGAAAATGTCGATCCAGCATAGCATTAGTGATTCCAGGGCAAAACAGGTACAAGCATAATGTGTATCATATCTCCCTCCCCTCCCCCCAAATCTTTCAGAAATCAATAATGCATCATAATCAGAACAAGAAGATTGAAAATTTTTATTTGTACTTAGCACATACAGGAAAGATCAAAACAAATATTAAAAGATAGAATTTGTAAACAAATATATTTCACAAAAGTTATACACTGTCAAATTTGCTCTGAAAAAATTCATGGTTGTAACCAATTATAAATGTGTATTTATCAAAATCAAGTTAAAAACTACTTAATTTTTAAAATATCTCAAATGAAGATTCATTCATTCCAACAACTTCAGAGAGACCACAGATGTAAGGCCTAATTAAAACAAATGCATGAGTGAAGATGGCACTATGATTTCCAGTTTAAAAAAAACCACAAAAAACCAATATCGGCAAGTGATCAAAATACCAACCAAACCTAAAGACCTAGGTTTGTAAAATATACATTCAACTTTGCAAACGTCTAACTTTAAAAAAATAGAGCTATTTCACTAGATCATCGTCATCTTGTAGTGTACCAATTAAGAGCTGTGGTTTTGAATCCACTCAGAGAAAAGTTATCGGTAGGTAGTTTTATGCGATTGTATAGTTCACTTCCATAATCACATTAAAAATAAGAAGACAGCAGCACCCTTTCAGCAAGGATTCATTTTTAACATTCTTGCCTTTATAGCAGCAGGTATGGTTTTGGGGAATGCTATCAATATGATCAGTAAGTCAAAAAAAGGAATACACGTACTCCATGAAGTTTATTACAGTGTTCTTTCCCTATACTTGTTTTCAAAGTTAGGCAAGCACCTCTTTTTGCTGTGGAACACAAAAGTTAAAATCAAATGACACCCAAACCTATGACTACCTCAGTAGGCTCCCTTTGTTGGTGGTCCACAAGCCGTTTTGATTGCCAGCGTGAATTCTGGTTTTTCCTCCCTCCAGTCTCCTATTTGCATGTCAACTAAAAAACAAAGTTTCTCAAACTTCATCTATTAATTTGACTCAAAAGAAACAAGGTTATAAAAATAACTAAGGCACAAATGGCTGATCTTCAACAGCAGGCAGAGGGTCACAGATTCAAAAGTACGGTAGAATGTAAATCCCCAGAAATACTTCTGGTCTCAGGGCACTGGAAATTCTTACCAGCTTTCACAAAAGGATTTTCAAGATTCTTTACAAAGATACGGAAAATACTTTTTCCAAGAATGTCCATGAACACGAAACAACGATGGATGTACATACAAAGACACACACTTTTTGCACAATACACTTTGAACATACTGCAGACAGACAAGGACCATGGAATGCAATGATCGTCTAAGATGGCAGGTGAAATGAAGATGGCTGTTTTTCAGAGAGTCGTCATGAGTTTATCTTGGTACACCATGCTTTGGACTCCTCCTAAATTCTTCTGGTTCTGTTCCTGGATATATCGTAAATTGCTGTCCTCTCCACTTGTGGGGGGTTTCCAATATGGCCTGTCATCATGATAGGGTGGCCTGTACCATTTGCACAGTTATTGGTTAGCGAGAGATGGAAGTAAACTTATGAGTGCTACACAGTAACATGAATTCATCCAGCAAGTGCTAAGCATGAGTAGGGTGTGATGGGCAACTATCGGTAAGGGAAGGAAATAGTGGCGGACCTATAAGTCTGATGTAGAAGCCACCGAAGCAACTGGGAATCTTTTAGCTGATTTCAAAAGGCTTTGAATTGGAGCTCAGTCATTAAAAGCCCTCTCTGTTTTCAAGTGTTATAGACAAGTGCTGTGCATCAATGCTCCTGAGGTAGGAGGAGGCTGTAAGAAAACTAAATACGTACAACAAGTAAAATAAACCATATCATGCAAAAACTTGAGCTCACGGAATTATATCCTTAAGGTCTAAAAAATTAAGAAAGGCAATCCTATTAAGAATGAGAACTGCTCCTCTGTAAATATTGCCATTCGTTCAGTGCTGGTGCAGTTAATTACACTGAAGCAGCCTGTAAGTTACATAGTCCCATTTTGTTAGGATGAACACCTACAGTCTATAGTTAGTACAGGTATTCCTCTGTGACTACGTAGTGAAACTTGCAAAAGTACTAAGAGAAAAAATATTTTTCCCTTATTTGTTCATTACTTATTGCTGCTTAGAGATATTAACCTCAACTATTCCTACAATGTCTCCTGAATCATGGGGGGTGGTGTGCATGTAAATAAATAAATAAAAATTTTGAACAGTATGTAGGAAACCACAATGTTTAAGATTCCCTTATTATCAAACTGAAGTACACTTTTTAATTTAGTAGGGTTTTTTTTTTATGCTAGCAGAAATACAGGCAGGTTTAGATTTTACCTTTTTTTTTTGAGATATTCTAAAGTTATATAATGACAACTGTTAATTGGAATCAATTTTCTCAGGAGACTGAACATTAAGTTAACTGCAAACAAATAATTTCACCAAAATAATTTTACTAAGGAAGACTGAGACGCAATTCCACATATTATTCCACAAATTATCCAACAAAATCCCCATATGTAAGATATATTGCACAGGTAGTTTCATTTCATCCCTTGGCCCATTCTAGACTTGCATGCCCAGCAGAAAGAATTTCATGCATCTGTGGTTTGATCTCAAGTTCATAGCTGGATGGATTAAGCTTTTTCAAATCAAACTATCCAAGATGTTAAACCATCCAACTCTTCCACTTTGACTCCAAGTAAGAATAACTTGAAGCTTCCACTTCAACCGTACACTTACACGCTTCTACTTGCCTGGGACAAAAATTCTAAGCACTTTTTCTACTGAGCCTGCACGACTGAGCTTTTCAGTACATTTTTTAGCCTAACAAGCCTAGCTATTTAAAAGCCATTGTTCATATTTCACTGACCTTGATCTTTGTCCAGGCAGTGGAAGGGCTGAAGGGGGAGGTTGTCTACACATATTACAATACATTATTGTGCTTATTTCAGTATCGCTCTGCTGCAGGGTGAATTATTTGGCTTTAAAATGTTACAGACTAGTACCATGAGTGAAGAAATCTTTAGAAAAATTTCATCAAAACCTCAAACGATTTATAAAATCATTAACCTCTCTCAGCAATCACTCTTTTGTAATGTGAAATTGTACACCTTAAATCACACAGAATTAAATGGACAAGTAAACCCTCAAAACAGGAAGAATCTTGAAGTGCAGGCAAAGATAATTACCCAATTTAAAGTTTTCTGTTTCTAGCATAAATTTAGTATCTGTTTTACTGCTGATGCCAGGAATTTTGAGATGACAATGAGTATGTCTGCTTCTCTGCCTAATAGGTATTTCTAATAACATATTTGCCTTTTCCCTGCATTCTCAGACTCAAACTCAGACCAAATTGTCTTTTCATCCATTTTAAGCTCAGCCTCATCTCCAGAGCCTGCCTACACTAAGAACAAAGTCTACCTATCCTGATGTAAGAATATAGAGATAAAAATGTAAGATGAATTGGAATGAAGATAAGGGTATTGGTATTTTTCAGTCAAGACAGTAATAATTTGTCTAAAAAACTGAGTAACCTAAAATGGTTACTTTTTATTAGGATAAAGTAGCAGCTGATTTTTATCACATATACATGCACAGACATATCCACCAGCAGGTGCATGCCTCCACTGTGCGTTCCACCAAGCTGGTTCTAACTTGGACTGAATTTTTCCAAAATTTCTTTTCACTCAATTTCTCTCAGTAGTAGTTACAAAATAAAAAAAATATGGTGAGAAAGTAGCACAACAGCACATACAGGAATATTTTTATGAAACAGTTCTCAAAACCTCAATGTTACAATTTCACTAATGCTAATTATCAGTAAAGTGCCATTACATTGTTCCACGTACATGTCATTTTTCCATATACATTTCTGCAAAAGATGAAAAAAGTGCTGCAATGCAAGAACCTGTTCACTCGCAACTTAACTTTACCCTAAAATGAGTTTCTTCTTTGTTTTAGGAGATTAAACACTGATCAAATTGCAATTAGTTTTATTGAAGCTACTGAGAATCTTCCCATGCTACATACTCGCTACAGAAATACACTGAAGTTGTATTTCAAATTCTGAATTAAAATCAACCTGAAAAAAATTTTCATCAAGACTAGGACATTCCAAAGCAAAATCTAAACAAAGTTATTTAATACTGCCTCTACATCACGTATTTCTAACTTCTGTTTGCTTTTCATGTGCAGAAAATTGCCCAATACGTCCACCAAAGCTTCATGCCAACAGACTAAGATAAATAAAGAAGTAATCGTCTTTTTCCCAAAGTGAAGATTGCTTACCTTACATTCACAGGTGTATGTGGATGCCAGTGTGGCTGAGCAGGATGTATATTTGGATGATACTGTGGCTGCAAGTGAAAACATTGAACCCTGTTAATTAAATCATATAAAAACTCCCTATTAACTTTAACTTTTTATTTTCCTGGGGCCATGAGAAACATGCTCCCTGTGAGCCCTAGAAACCCCACTGTTTCAGACCTTCTCCCATGCCATTGAGCATATACATGAGACCTCTTGGTGATGAGCTTGCTCATTAGGACACACTCATGGGAAAATGCAAAGAAAATTGCTTTGCTGTTTGAGAGACAACCTGGCACACCTAGTGCTGCTCATAGAAAGTACATCAAAAGAATGTCAGCTTTAATCAAAGGTGGAGAGTGAGAAAGGTTACTATTGTAATAGCAATCTTCAGAAGGTCACCTAGCTTTGGCGACAGCATTTCTCTCTCATATCCATAAGATCTTGAGAAGAAACAGTGACACAAAATCACTAGTGAGGCTTTTAATAAAAACAAGTGCTAAAACTAAGTTCTCGTGCACACACTCAGGTTGGATGAAAGCACAGCTTGTTTTCTCAGTAGCACTGACTGCTAGTATTGCAGATAAAAAATGGGTAAGGTTTTTCACTGGAGTGTATAAAGGAGCTTGTTTAAAAAAAAAACAACCAAACACAAACAACAAACAAACATTTGACCAGCAATGAACTCCTTAAGTGTTGTGATGGGGAGATAATTGCAACTTGGAACTTGTTGTCATGGATCATCCAACCTGAGAGGCTGCTCTAGATAAAAGCTTGCTCACAGAGTAGTCTCCTGAGGTCCATCATATTCACAGTCCCAAAGGCTTTAACTTGTGATTTCACAGAAAGGGAAGGGAAGGGAAAGAGGGTGGCAAATGGAGTGTATTCAGCTTACAGAGCATCCAAGAACACAGGGGAAGAAAGAGAGGAGTCCCTCCACCCTCCCCTTAACTCCAAATGTGATGTTGTTCATTTCTGAACCACCTCAAGGAATCTCACCCCAGAGAAAAAAAAGGGGGAGCAAACCAGCTGTACTAGAGCATAAATATTTACGACTAAATAAGAAAATGACTATATTCTCTTCAACAATTGTTATGCTCTTACCTGGTAGTTATGGACTTCAGGAGTATTTTTAGCACTAAGGGAGAAAAAAAAAAAAAGAGCTTTTATGTAATCAGTACATCTACATCACAATTTCCTATAGTTCAGGGTTCTACACTTCAGGGAAGTATTACAGTGAAATAAAATTCCTATTCTTAAGGACACCAATATTTTATTCAAGATATAGACCACAGCAATTAGAGTGCAAGAAAAAGGGGTGCAAAATTTTTTCTTCATTTTACATTTATGAAACAGGAACAAAAAATGCTAGATAAGTTAGCATAATAGCAATGAGCAGAAAGGAAGTATGTTTAACTTTAGTCTGGTCTCAAACACAAAAAGGAAAAAAAAGATTTAAGAATGGAAGCACTTAAAGTCTCATAGGCAGTCCCCAAGAAAAATCTGGTGCTGAATAATGAGAGATCCCCAAGCAATTCATCTCACACCAGAGAATTTGTTTCAACAAATCCTAATGCAGAAATGGTCTTCAGAATCCTTTTGCCCAACAACAGCAACCGAGAGTTAGAGAGAACTTGGGCAGTCACTTACCACAGTTGTGCTGCTTTCACAGGATTGTTTGCTTAAAAAGAAAGAAACAAAAAACCTTAAGACAGGTGAAAAAAACTTAAGACCTGGGAAATATCAGTCATTTCACAGCTATTGTAATTGGGATGTTACACTACAGCTTAAGCAAATCCTCATACAGACATATGTGCACAAATGTGTCAGAATCACAACTGCAGCCTTGTGCTTTCTAGCATTCCTGTGTGAGTACATAAAGTATGAGGCAGACGCAAACCTCCCTCTGTTTCTTCAAGTGGCAAAGCCTGTCAAAGATGACAGCAGACAAGAGTACTCTTCCCAAACATCACAAAAGAAGGACTTTTGGCAGAGTAAGTTCTGCACAACCAGAACACTACTCTTCTCACCTTGCTGCAGCTACCATGTCAATACCATCGAGTCCTTCAGAAATTGGAAGCTACCCCTCACAGAAACTTTGCACCTTACAGAAACCAGAGTACTCCTGAAGCTGGTAATGGCCTGTGTCTTATTATAGTGAACAATGGTAGCCAAAAAAAGCCCATCAGCTGAGAATACAGGAAGGTACTGAGCAATCTTGAGCAACGAGGTCTTGGCTTGTGCTTTGGACAGGCTGGAAAGAACAGTGAAGAAGGCAGTTGAGTAACTGGGAGGTATCTTTTCCTTTTCCTGACAAACAGCATATTTCTCAAGAGCACTGAAAAACTGCTGAGTGATACAGCTGAAAATCCAAGTGTCTGCTGAATTCAGAAAGTGGATGACAAACTTAATGAGACACTGTAGAAGTCTCAAAGAGACCGAGCTAGGACAGAATCCAATGCCTGTGGGCTGCAACTAGGTACAGGTCTTAATGGCCAAGAGATGCATGAAAGACAATAATCTAAAGGGAGTTTTCGCATTAACTTAACAAACATGCTGTTGAGCTCTCTGGAGGGAGATCATCTGGGGGTGACGGAAGTTCTGCCAGGCTGCTATGCACAGAGAACTAAACTGAGCATAAGCCACACTTTCTCCCTTCTCCCCACATCTCACAGACAAAAGTACAGAAGCACTGAGACCCAAGGTATAACCTGCAGGTCTGACAAATCCTGTTATTGTAAAAATAAAATTAAAATAATCCATTTTTCCACTTATGAAATCATCCACACTTACCATATCATTGACTCTCATGTATCACATAACAGAATCTCACAAATTTAATAAATTTGCATTTCTGAAAAAACTGACACGTACTGGGGGTGGGGGGGGGGGGGGGGGGGCGAGGGTAGGGGGGGTTACAGCCTCTGGAAAGCATGCATGCTTGCTACCCTTTTCCCCACATTGTACATGAGAAATAGAAGTGCCCCCATAACACCACCACAAGGACTTTTCATGGAACTGAGATTCATATTCTAGGAATACAAAGGAGTGCAAAGACATCCTAAGGGAATGTCAGCTCACCCTGCTCCATACAGCAACTACACCTCCAGCCTCAAGTAATATAGAATTTAGAGGGGGTTGTCTTGCAGTGCTCCTTCCTAGGTTTTTCTACAAGGAATAAAAATCTCAGCTTAAGTTTTGAAGGACAAATGACAAAACCACAAGGGAAATCAATTCCTTGTCATTCCATTCAAATTCAACACATTTCAAGTCCTAGAGAAAGCTAGTTAAGGTCAGAGTCTGGACAGGTGAATAACATGCCATTACTGTCAGGAAAGCAGAAACAACCGCATAATGAGACTGCTCAATAACCCTAGAACTGTCTGGCTAGATAAGCAAGTCAGTGAGGCTTTTGGACACTGCTCCACTCTACATGACAAATGCACTTCTTCAAAGACAATGTTTCATGCTTTCCCTCATTGAGTTTGATGCAACTTTCTTTCCTCCTCAACAGAGCAACAAAAGAAACCATAGGAACCTTCTTCATAGATGGGGGATGGAAGAATTAAGCGTAGACAGAGATTAAAAACAGTAGATATGAACAACGGACTCTGACTCCGAAGAAAAAAAAACCATGTAAAGTCTGATTTTTTAGGTGGTCTGACATGTTTTTCTTCTTATACTGTGGTATAGATTTTATGCTTGTAATACACCATTTATATGAGTTAACAGGACACCTGCATGACTTGTTCAGTGAACACATGTACAAACATTTACCCTTAAAAGTTGAATGCCTTCGAGAAGGATATCGCTTGCTGGGCCTTCTTTCAAATGTACTAGTCCTACGTAATCTTGTCCCATGTGTTGCTTGATACTCTGTCCGCCCACTTAAAATATAGAAATAAACAAAGTTAACTACTGCCTTTTGCTGGATGCTGTACCCGCTCCTTTGTATAATCACAAATATATTGCTGTTACTTCGCTAAATACCTGAATCTGAAGCGTGATCCCAGCCTTATGAAGTCGGATCTACTAGATTTACTATTTGCTGGGGCTCGCAATCTGAAGAAAGCATGGTGCTCCACTGCACACTTCCACAAGTGTTTGCACGTTTTGGCACTGTCTAACCGGAAAACAAATGTGTGCTCTTGCTCTCTGCCCTAAATGCAGAAACAAAAGCTTTGGAAGTTGGCATGCATGGTATTAGTTACTGTCCTTGGCAGGAGAGATACAGCCTGGGCCAACAGTGTGCTGAGCCTCCCTTGTGTTCTCACCAGCTTGAGCACACAACACACTTTGTTGGATCAGGCCCAAGTAAGGGAATAAAGTTACCTGTTCATCATCTTCCACAACCACAAGCGTTAGTTTGCTCTTTTTAAAGTCCATTTTTGTGATTTTAGGCCTAAACACAAGAAGCAAAAAGAAAATTAATGGAAAAATGGCATTTTCTAATCTAGGACCATCCCCCAAAATGCAGGGGGGATTTGCAATCCTGGAACACACTTCAGGAATTGTAATAGAAATATGATTTACTGGAAATGTCACTATTTTTCAACACATACTTCACATTTGGGAGTGGTACTTCTAGCCAGGCCAATCTACCTTCAGATTTAACCTTGATATTTTAACCTTGCAGATTCAATCTAAATTACAAAACGTAGTCAAGATCCCATTACGTAAAGGAGAAAGATTTCAGCATTTTAATAGAAAGGAATATAACACAAAAACAGATTACCAAAAGAATAAGCCTATTTTGTTGGCTCCTTCAAAGATCAATATGCCTGTTGGTGTCAGTCCAAGAGCATATTCACAACCATCTCTTCCCTGCAAGCAAGAACAGAATCAATAATCAATTATGCCATTAGCAGTGTAAATTTTACTACGGTAGTATGTCAAAATCCATAGGCTTTAAACTAAACAATAAGGTTTGTCTATTTTTTTAACATTACAGAGCAGAAGAATATGCATCTGTATTGGGTGCAGACTGTTGGGTTTTGGCAACAGGAGGCTGCAGGGTGCCCTGTGTGGGAAGAGGCTGCGTGCTGCCCCAGACGGCTCCAATGTCTGTGGAAATGGTCTCACACCAACACTGCAGCCAGGGGAGCCCACACCTCGGCTCGCCTGTGCTTAACAGCAAGCAGTAGCTGCCAGGGGAAGGAGGTGCAAAAGGAAAAAAAAAAAAATAATAAAAATCTAGGGACATGGGAAAAGGCATGTGGAAAGGGACAATGTGAGGGATGTGGCTGGAGATGAACTCTTGGGAGGAGCCCTGCAGGAGGGAGGGAATTCTGAGGGACCACGGCCCACAGGGCAACCCACACCACAACAAGGACACCCCAAGGGACTGATCTGCACCAAGGCAGGGACCCCACATTAATAAAATAAAGTAGTATGTGGATCTTACCTTAACTACGTGCATATCTACACCATACATTTCTAGCCATTTAGCTTTGTTCAAGTAGCACAATTCAGCCTGCGCCGGGCTCTTTCCCCTAAGAGCATAAAATGTATTTACGCTTTATGGTAAGAAATTTTTGTGCGTTTTGAATGTTTTCAAATTCATTCCCCTAACCCTTTACTTTGGGTCCTCAATCTTAATGACACTAAATGGTATTTCAAGCTTAGCTTATGTTTTTACCCTCTTGCCTCCAAATGAAAATAAATCAGAGGGACAAAAATTGAAAAAGGTCTTAAATTGCCAATAAGGATGAAAGTTCAGGTAAGACAGAATCACCGAAATGTACCATATTTATTAACAAAAGACAGGAAAAAGAGTTTGCTACTACTCTGAACATAAAAATTTATATGTGCATGTGTGAAAGGAGAGAAAGAGAGAGAAAGAGAATTGTTTCCAACAGGAAAAAGATCTGACTGCTTAAACTGTTATGAAATGATCTAAATAAAAACAAATTAAAAAAATTAAAACTCACCCCACCAACCTTCCTTAATTACACTTGCTATTTCTAGGGAAGGGGAGGGCTCAAAATCTATTTACAGTACTTCTCCACTGACAAACATAATCATCATTTCACATCTGTTGAAGGGGTTCTTGTGGACATATTTCACTTTGGAAGAGAAGAAAAATTCCTGTTGCTAGAGACACCACTCCCACACAGGTACCCTACCTGCACTCTTTCCACTTCTGAAAAATGTCAAATTCCATTGTTTCGGTCTGGTTTGGTGCAAACCTGAATTCAGACACGAGTTCTGGTGTGTGCTCTGGGTGCTCGCACTCTCCCAGCTCAGCTGCAATCAACCAATTGAAAAGTTAAAAACATAAAGATTATGGGATGACCAGAAACATTTAATTCCACAATCTCCACAAAGACAATGATAGTTTGTAAGTTTTTAAGTATGTTGTAGAAGAATGCACTTGTGCCAATGCTGTAAGTTAACACCCCCCAGCCCCGGCAAACTCAAGCTAGATTGTAAGTTAACCGCTTGCCCCCGCAAACGCAAGTCAGAATTTACAGCAAAAGTCAGACAAACACATTTGCAGGAGCAGTGTAAGGTTATGGTACAGAATTCTGACATTCAAGAATGTTAGAACTAAACCAGCTTAACTAAAGCTGCTTCTCTGAATTTTAAAGCATTTAAAGGAAATAAAGTTTCTATTAAAAATCAAAAATCAATGCACTACTGTTTCAGGAGAGGTTACTTTGAAACTTCCTCTCATTGCGATGAGGTCATACTTTTCATTCCAAAACTCTTCCCATTCTGTTGGATGCTCTGTTACATTACTGTTCATGTCAAAACATGAAGGTAATACCTAGTCTCAAGAAACCAGTGACAAAGTTGTGGGGTTTTTTGTTTGTTTTTTTTAAAAAAAACACAGTGGTGGCGTAATATTCTGATTAAGTAATTTTTAAGGAAAGAAATGCTGAAGCATTAACATAATTGAGGTGTCACTTTCGACTTATTTGCTTAGGGCCTGGTATCTTCTCTTCTAGGAGCAGAACACTTGCAAACTCTACTGACCTCAGCAGGAGATGCAAGTTCCGAGCATCTCGGTGACTGACACCCCTAACTGTCTTGTGCCTGTAACATGCTTTGCTCCTGGAACCTCTTGGCTATGCAAAGAAGCTGTAACGTCACTGCCTCGGGACTGTGAGATAAACATCAGTGGCAAATACACTGTACAGCAACACTGTGTGTCACCTGACATATGATGTGATTCCAAACCAGGCCTTTGTCAGTCGGGGTTTCTTGACTACTACTACTACCAAGGAGAAAAAAAAAAAAAAAAAAAAAAAAAAAACAACAAAAAAAACCCCAGGGGAAATTAAATCCCTTGAAGAAAACAAGTTTTCTTGCTTCAGTACAGTTTTATACGCAACAGTTGCAAAAATTTAATTCACTCTCCGTCTTCAAAAATACCTAACACGATAAATTAGAACATAGGAAGTTACATTCAAAATGCAATCTGTTGACTGATACACCTACTAGGTGGTTTTGAGCACTTGAACTTCGCTCAAACATTTAGCATTCCTCAGGATATTAAACAGATCCAGTTCACCGATCTTCATTTCTAAATACTGCCTCACACACATTTTTTCTCTTCAGTGGTAATCTTCCATGGTGAGTTACAGTATTCTTATCTACATGTCTTTAACAGAGATATTATTGCAGCTCTGCTGCTGTTTCACCTAAGTTGGAAGCCTATTTAACACAGATGATGCTAAGAATTACTGATCGTCCAGTCTCCAGTATAAGAGGGAGCTACAACAAACATTAGCAAGGAGGACTTCAGTTTCTTACTTTTCTTCCCCTGAAGTTTTATGTGTGGACAACTATTTAGGAAAAACATGGGAGATTTCTCTATTAGTTCACTGAGAGGGAAGGTGGGGAATGAAGGCTGACTGTGCCGTAAAGAGGATGTGTAAGGGTGAGAAGAACCATGAGCACGTAGGACAAGACACACAGAGAAGCTAGGGCAGAAGTATTAAGTACAAGAAAACATACCACCCTTGTTTCTCAATAGCTGCACTCGCTGTTTATCCACTTACAGGCAAACAATGTCATTATTTTGATCTCTAAGAAACAAGTCTTGACAGTAAGAGCCTGTAAGAGTCTCACGAGCTCCCCACACAGGGTAGAAGGGCAGCAGAAGAAGGGGGAAGCGCGGCTCCGTAGGAGGATGCTCTCCCTAGTGTCTTTCCTGGTGGAATTATGTTCCCTGAATGGCTCAGCAGCACTAATATTTTTCAACACAAGGGCACAGCAGAGGACCCATCTCTTCATTTGCGGTTTTATGACAAAGTATCATGCTTTGGCGTGCCCCTTCTCTGGTCTTTTTCTTTTTTTCTTTTTTTTTTTTTTTGGGGGGGGGGGGGCAGGCAGGGGGACGTGTTACATAACTTTGCTTATATACATTATCTGTGTTCTTTAATAACTGCATAAACTGCGGGACATTTTTAAAAGGAAGTTTCCTAGAAAGTTTTTGAAAACTGCGAAAATATGTTTATCTGTAAATATATTGTTGATTCTTTTACAGAGGGAAAAAAAAAAGTTTGCACTATCCCATGAAGATGTCTTATGATTAGAACTGAAAACTGGAGATCTGAGAAAAAGTTTTCCTTTTGAGTTTAATTAGTAGTTTCAAAAGTATATCTGGTTAAATACGAAAGCCACGCAAGACTCATGAGGTAGTTAACTTATTCTAACAGTGATGATTCAAGTTTGATGACAACCTTTCGGCAGATAATCCCTAAGCAAAGCATACGATTATGTATCTGCTTCACAAGTTACCCCATACTGTAAATCAATGTTATTTGCTACAGAAGTTCCTTCACCGGACTGGCAACAAACCAACAATTTACGTTTGCATGGTGATTCACACAGAATACCAGCCTTGGAAACTGTTGTTTGAAACAAAGAAAGAATTACTGTAACAGAACAACTTCCTTGAAAAAGAAAATATATGAAGTTTAAAGCTGTCCTGTCAAGAGAAAAGGCTTTTCTTTCAGAGGGCTTAGAGTACCAATTCCTGAATAGCCATTTATAACTTTTTCTTTACTGTTAGGAAAGCCACACTAAGGAGCAAGACTGGATTTTACAGAGTAAATGTAAGCTGCTGAGGGGGGGAATAATCATTTGACATTTCTTTGAACTCTTCTGCTTAATTAAGTTTCCAATGCCAATACAATGTAACAAACATTATACCAAAGAATGCTAATTATAGCATATGTCAGCAAAGATAATAAATTAGTTGCAATAATGAAATAATTTTGGAGAAACTTATTGTGATGATGTCAAAATAGTGGAAAACTGAACTGAAAAAAAAGCAGGAAAGTATAAAAGTATGTTCCCACAGACAGTGTCAAGAAGTGTTAGTTTTGGTACCTAGTTGGAGACATTATAAACATGATGGATAGCTATTGTATTACATTTACACAGTAATCACAGGTGTCAGTTACTACCCAAAATCTTGAGGCATCAACCTATTATTCTTTGCTTGGTTGTCCTTGCTTAGATCAGGGGTGAGGTTACCGGTGTTTTTATCTGTGGAAACGGAGGCAACAAATGAAATAAGGGCTCCAGATTTTCTTCATCTCAAAAAGAAAAATGGAGTTTGCCTGCAGCAGTTCTTTGCACACCTAACAGTCAGAGCTGTGCCAGACTGGCGCAGAAGAATAACCCACTGCCCTTTAGATTTACATCTGTTGCTGTTTGGAACCGACTTCCCAGTTTTGACTGTCAAGTCCATCTAGAATCACTGAGTTATCTCCATTGCTGTGTTAAACTAAGAGATTCTGCCTAAGCACTCCATGTGCCTTGCCAACCACCAGCAGAACAGGAAGAGTATTTTTCATTTCGATTCATTTTGCTGCTGATATGCGTAGAATGGACCAGATCACTGCACTTTCTTTCAGAAAAAAACAAACTTGATTTGGAATTCATTACACAAGTTTCCTTCCCATCTGCAAAACAAACGGCCTGAAATGGAATGAGTATTTATATTAATGTATTTGCAGCAATAAAAAAAACCCCGTTTTTCCTATAATAAACTAATGAAACCTAGTGTCCTAAGGTTGTTGTGTGTTTGGTTTTTTTAAATCTTGTAACCCTGACACAGAAGTACTCTTAGTTCTTACCTTTCTATATAATTTTCTCTTCTGCTATACCTGCCACCCCCTCCCTCCTGCTCTGTAACCATCTCCCATGTGGCTGAAGTAGTAACACTGTGCACACACCACAGCTGCTCCCTCAGTGGGGAACTACTTGGGGTCAGTCTTCCCCGGTCAGCCCCTGGTTTCCCTGAAGCCTTTGTCCATCCATGCCTTTGAGGCTCCTTCCCTTTGGCAAGCATGCCGACATTAGCTCACGTAGTTCAGAAGTTATGAAGGGAACGCAGGAAAGCGATCTCCCTAAAATTCTTCTCCTCAGGTAAAGGCATGGCATTTATACATCATCAGTGAGAAAACATCAGTAACGAAGAGTGAAAAGAAACTAGTATGTGAGTTTTTTAATACATTAAGACAAACCACTTTCAAAAGATTGCATACCTTGAAGACACAGAGCTGCTAGTTCAACAGCAGTTTCATACGGGCATTTCAGTCTTAAAAAAGGAGAAAAAAAGCTATAGAAATTATGTCTTTTTTCTCAGTGAATACTTCTTGCAATAAAGCTGAAAAGTAGTCTGATATAAGAAATGGAAACATTAACTTCCACAAGCTATTAATGATATGAAACATCTACAATTGATTTTTACTTGCATATGATTATTTCCTAATTTGGTACATTCTAATTACTACTAAACATATGATACGCCCCACCATAAAACAAGCTTGAACTAATAGAGAAGACATTAAATAGACTAAGAAACCATTTTTGCTTCAACAGTATATTTTAGAACATAGCATTTTAATTTTTTGGGGGGTTGTAATTTAAAAAAAAAAAAAAAAAAAAAGCAGGTATGAAATTATTGGCCAGAGTGAGACTATAAACACACAAAATATTTTTGCAGGGTTGACCTGTACAGAAGTGTGACACTTCATCATCTTTTCCTCCTCTACTTTACCTACCGTACTGAAAAACATGGTAAGCCCATGTTACATTTTCACGTCATAAAAACCAGGACAGTCTTTGCTCTCTTTATACATGTCCATCACCTGGCCAATGCATCAAAGGTCTTTACCCATTCTATTTGTCAGTAATATAGTCATGATGCACACAAAGTCATGTTATCTCTGTGTTCTAAATGAAAAAAAAAAAATGCACGTGGAACTGTAAATCATGTTTATTATCTGTGCACGAATATCATAAAGAATTAAAAAGATGCAGTTAAAAGTAAAATTTTAAATCACTAAGAGATTAACTATTATAAATACCTTAAATTGTAAGAGCAAAGATGTACTTACTTCCCTGAAAGAATGTCTTGCCGGAGCTGTAATACAAACAGGTACCTGACAAATAAAAATTAGGAAAGTCAAAAGTATGTATAATGTCATCTTTCTAGCCCCAATGGCTGGAAAAATATCCCAATTCATTTTGCAGTCACATTTTCATTAACTTGCTCTTAAAAAAAAGGGGCCTTTGGGATCACTCAGATACACCCTGCAACCTTCACAGTTCCCATAGCTTTCACCAAAATCAAAAAGAAGAGAACATTTTTTACCTACTGGCTGTGTTCAGGACATTTTCCAAAGCCTTGCTGTTTAGAGATGTGCTCTATCTGAGCATACACCACAGCCACCTAAATGTTATTGACACTCCAGTGTTCTCCTGAACTGGGTCTTGCCCAATTCAGTCATGAATTGAACTAGAGAATCTAGAGCCAAAACGCAGATAAAGGCATGAAGACTTCAGGGCTACCTTCTCAAACACAAATACTGAGCATGGGGAAAGTCCAAACTGGGCAAAAAGGAAAAGCTCAGACTGAATTTTCACTTAAAATAGCAGAAATGTTCTGAATAAAAGCAATCTGAATTCCACACAGCCCACGCACTTATTTAGGAGGCCACGTAGGAATTTACAGCCTTCAAACTAGCAGTATTTAAAGCTGTTGCTAATCTTCAGTTCTAGGCATGCTTCACATTTCACAGCCACTCAAGAGTTGGGGTTTGCAGCATGCAGAAGTGCCCTAGGTCCTGAAGAGTTCTGTACAGGACAGGATGGCAGAGGCAGGCTCTGCACAATGCAGGGTGAGGCTTGCAACAATGAGTGACTCGAGAAAAGAAAGCATGAAGCACTACTGAGTCAACCTAGTAAAGGCAAACATCAACTTCTCCTATCTTTACAAAGGATGCTATGAAGACCAAGTGTTTTTCATCACAGAGGATGTGCTGTGAATGTGGTGAAGGATGAGTTGTTGGAATCAGACAGGAAAACAGATATGAAAAGGAAGATTAAAAACACTTCTCATAGATACACTAAAGCAGAATCAGATTTATCCATGCTAGCTCTGTGTCACATCTCTGATTCACCTACTTAGCTAATACCTGACTTGCCACACAAACCTGGGTATCTGCATGTATAGATTAAGGGCAGACAAGTATATTTCCTGTTCTTACTGTTTTCCCCTAATGATGCACAACCCTCTGAACTCTTCTAAATCTGCAAGAAAAATCTGGGCAGTGCTTCTGTCAGCGTCAGCTGGCCTGTGCAGGGCTGCAGCTCTGCTCTGGTTGGGATGGCTTACTCTTACTCCTTTTCTGCACGCAGACTGACAAGCATTGCCATCTCAATTGTTGATATTCCAAATCAGCAAAATACCTTAGAAAATTCTCCACAACACACATGTACAGACATGTACATTCCTCTGTTGTTTTTCTAACTAAACTAACTAATCCCATAAAAGTGAGAGAAGATGTCTTCCAAAATGCACTGGATTTCAACTGTGTTTTTAAATTGGAAAAAGGTAGAGTGGGTGAAGGGTTTCAACGCTTCCCCATTACTGTGCTAATTATGAGAGTGTGATGTTTACAGCTTCAGTAGAAACTGGAGTCTAGTAGAAAACGGGTCTCCACAAGGAATTTCAAACACCCCCCAAAAACCAGGCCAGTTCATGGTTACTGTTAATGATCATTTTTCTTCCTCCTCTTACTCCCATTCGATGTCCCCTTGGAATAATTCTGAGTATATAGTTGCTAATCCTCACTTTTTACTCAACGAGCTACCTGGAAAACATGATCCAGCCAGCATAAAGATTCTTAAGAATCCAGCAACATTCAAAATTACCTTCCCCAATAAAACAGGAAAATGCAACTATTTGTTCACTGTAAAATCAATTTCCAGCTCATTTTCATTTTCTTTGCATAGTTTCACAGTGGTCTTCTGTCAAGCTTATAATTAAAAAAAAAATTGTTCGTAACGCTGACAATTTAGCTGACTCAAGTGTTTTTCTAATTAAAATAGTCTTCTGAAATGTCACCTTTCAGCAATAGTTAGATCACAAAACATCAGAGGTTAATACTTACAGAGGAAATGTCTTACTTGATCACAGCAATGATCACATAGCTCAGAAACCCACATCTCGCAGTGACTAGGATCATATACTTCAGAGGATTAAGCAAGAAATCTTGTGGTAGACAGTAATGGAATAATTTGACCACAGAGGGAATGTAATACTTGTCTAACATCACCCTGATGTATGAAGACTTACATCCATTTTCAGAAAATATATATTATTCCTACTAATTTAACTGCATTTTCTCATTAGAGAATCCCCCAAATCATCCAGGTTTTTGGATCCTCTAAGATCTTATACTCAATTACATAAGCGGCAGGGAGTTCTATAGGTTAATTATACATTGTCTGGCAATATGCCCTTTTATTGAATTAACACTGCTGCACTAAACTGATAATGGATATTAAAGCCTCCATGTCAGTATCATAAGGTGGTGACAATTAGCTCTTTGATCTTGTCTTGGGCAGTGAAAAAAAAAATACATGGTCAACACAGCAGATGGGAGACAGTAGATGTATGCCTGCAGGCATAAGTTTAATGTAAACATCACGTGCACACGAACTACAACAACCAACAATCTTTAAACATCTTAGGCTGACTGGGAGTACGCTGATTATTGCCAACCAAATTAGAAGACATAGAAAATGCCCTATGGTGAGAAACAGAACAACAAAAAAAGATAAAATAACATTAAGATAGATGATTACTATACAAAGACAGAGTTGGCAGGTACAAAAGTCAACCCTTTTCCTGCAGCTGCTCTTTTCCCAGTTTTCAGAATGTTCGCTAGGTCACACCAGGGTGCTATGAACCCAGCAAGATATAGTCCTCACAGCCCAGAAAACAGCCCACCAGAATGAAACAAAAGACCTCCAGGTATTCTAAGGTGGCTTGATACAATGCAGTCCTTGCATCTTTTGCACCACAGAGAACTCATAGCGAAGTGGAAGAGATTCAACCAACCAACCAAGAACTCAAGCTGTCTATTCCCACAATTCTGTGGCCTTCATACCATTATTAAGTCACCCCCAAGTCTCAGAGCAAGTGGGACAATGCAGAGCACTGGCATTTTAGCAGGGCACGATGGAAATTCCTCCCAGAGGTACAGCAGGTATCGCTGGTGTAAGGAGCAGCTGTGTCCCAGCTGCAGCTCTCCCCACCCAACGCTGCCTTTCTTTGCTAACTTCAAAGCACCAGAACACAGCATCTCCTATAGACTAAAACACTTGGGAGAGGCCCATGAATGGTTTCTGGCAGCAAATAAAAAAGGTTATGTTTCTCTGACAGTAGGAAAACACCTAAGTCAGACAAAATGACCAGTCTTAGTAAGACAGCTCAAATCACCTGCTTACAGCACCCCCATGTACCTTAGATGTCGTATTTACCCCTCTGCCAGTCACCCAGTTAACCATTCATAGTTCCTACCTTGTAAACTCCTCATGAAGGTTGTTCGGTTCTGATGAATAGTACTTAATTCGAAAATGCAGTGTGTACGGAGGTCCAACTGTATATGCAGAGATTTTAAATGGGGGAAAAAAAAGTTTACACTAGTTGCGGTTCTGCTAAGGCAGAACAACAGCCACCACCCCACAACCCAAGAAACCCCAAATTAAGTACATTTTTCAAATTCTTCAGAGAAGCAAATATTTCATGTTTTTAAATTAAAAAATGCATGAAAAAAAGATTAGATGATTACCATACTTTATGATACTCTAATCATTAGATTAATCAAGCAATAGTCCATTTGGCAAACACATTTTTGTTAGAAGCCCCACAGCATCCTGTGAATGACAGCAAGTTCCAGGTACGCTGCCTGTTGCTGGGGGCAGGGAGATATGGAAGGGAGAGGGTGATGCTTCTTGTTACCAGGCACAAACACAACTCCAAAAAACTCCCACCCAATAGATAGGCTTTGAATTGATACACGCAAATGAGAAAAGGTGACATAATAAGGTGAAAGTCCTGACGAGGACTCTGGAAGGCACCCATGGACACAGAAATCTAACAAATTCCAGGAAGCGGAGTTGTAAGAATTGTTATTTGCTAATGGCAGAAGGTGAACGCTACGTCTGACTTTCTCTGTAACACAGATAATAAAATGTTACCCAGCTATGATGAGACTGTGACCAACGCATCCTTATCTGCCTAATCTTCACTTTCCGGACTAACAGCCTGCTGGTATATTAAATGCTGGAAAAAATGACTCTTTCTCACACCTTTGTAAGGTCTTCTGTAACACAGCACCAACACAGTATATATGTGCCTATTAATGATTCATTCTATTAAACAATATGCAGCCAAAACTCTAACAATTAGAGCTTTGATGTTGGCTCCAACAATAGCTCCTAGAAGACAGGTTGTAAGTACCCTAGGCTGACAGTTAGGCACCACTGGTAAGGTCTGCATCAGCAAGATAATGACTCTTACCTGCTCACTGCTGGGGGGGGGGGGGGGGGGGGAAGAGCAGTGAGCAACATCCATCATGAAAGAGGAACTCTTCTCAAAGCACCTGCTGAATGTAAAGTGTCCTGTTGTGAGACAGACCTTTACAACACTCATCAGATTGCTTCCCTCTTCAGCATTCCTCAGGGAAGGGCTTGGCCAATTTCTTTTAAAACAGGCCCTTCACACATTAAACACAGACAAACCAGTGCAACTAAACTTGTTGAAGGTGCCACAGAACCGTTGATTTTCCACATTTTAAGACAGATCAAGAAAAGGACAAAGCTATCGCAGAAAGCGCACCTGCAAATCACTTAGTGACTTGAGGTAGTCTGTGACGTGATGAAAAGGTGAGAGAAAGCCAACCACCAAAACCTTACCCATAGCAGCTATCTTTACCATCTATTCTAGCAGACTGATGCCAACACACCATGGGGTAAAAGCAAAGTGTCCTAAGGATCTTTGAAGAACTCCACCATTTGCAAAATTCATCTAGATATTTGGATACTTATCAGAAAGAAAAACAAAGCACCACTGAAGCAATCAATCAAGACCCATCTCTGTGAGGTCCTGCAAGGGGGTCAACAATTTCCTCACAAAATGCTGTATTTTAATCTCACAGAAGCGATATTATCAGTAGGCATATTGCTGTTGCCAACTGCAGTACATTAACAAAACACCGTTAGTGCTGATGCTGTACTGTATCCAAGCCTGCAACCAGATTATTAGAGATCCAGGAGCAACGTGCCTGCCTTAGCCGATCACAACAAAAAACTCATCGGCCAAACCCATCCCCTCCACCCAAAACTCCCTTTGATGAAACAGCAGGTATTTCGGCTAGTTTTACTCATAATATACAAAAAAAAAAAAGAGGTTAACTGTTACTCAATAAAATATTTGCCATTTTCTCTTTGGGGAAAAAAAAAGAAAAAAGAAAAAAAAAAAGAACAGGAAATCTGTTCTGGATCAGAAGCAGTGACAGAAACAGCAATCTGTGTCCAGGCAACCTGATTTCACAGATCAGGCTGACATTACCTGGCAACCTACTCTGCCTCAGACAAACAGCACATGTTTAACGAGGGCTACTGAAAGCTGGTCTATTGCTTATAAATGCTCTTGCATTTAGACATGTTACAGTCAGCCAATTAGCCATTAAATTAACTCTATTTCCTAAGAAATATTTATTCCATTAAAGACCATATTTAAACATTCACAATCACATTCAAATACTTTAAGTTCAAATTCTTAAGGAAGTAACAAAATAGGCAGACATGGTACTTACTTTTTATTTGCTTCTTAATGAATTTTGAATGGTCCAACCAGTGCTAAAAAAGAAAATCCACACTTAAAAGCAGTTCCATTTCAAGATTTTGTTGACACAATAAGCTAATTACAGTAAAACTTAACAGATAAAAATCTCTTAGAAGGAAATATTGCCATATTTATTTGCTAAACTTCTACACATTTGCAAAAGTATTTATTTGCATATTTACCAGCTTACCTTCTTTTATGGGGGAAAGCCTGACTAAAAAAAAAAAACAAAAACAAACGCACCAGCACTGCCAGAGAAGTTTCACTTTTCCAGAGAGGAAACCTCAAAATCCAAAGCCACAAAGCAGCGTGTAAGGAAAATACCCTTTTGTCCCTCAGTTTAATTGTTGCCCAAGTGCCCCTGAGGACAGCAGGCCAAACCCCTGGGTTTCAGTCTCCTTCAAACTCCCCTGTTTGATGGAGAACCTCCAGAACCTGTACTGTCCTGCCTTCCTTTGCTCCATAGCCAAGTTTTTTCAAGATAAGGATGAAGACTTAACCCCCACTAAAGGCATTTTTTGAAACATTGATGCATACCTTCCCTCCTCTTTTTAAACTAATGGCAAAAGATCTTGAATAGATGCAACTATGATGACAAAAAAGTATGCTTCCCAGCAAAGTTCGTGCAGTCTCTCATCAATGCAAGCTGCATCCACAGAAGTGTAGCAATAAACATTCTCTGGTGTAAATTTAGCTTAAATCTTTGACTGTCTCAGCGCAACGTCCTACACAAGGCTGCGATCTGATGTGAAGCAACCCCATGTAAATGCTCCTGTCGCACAAGGTAATAAACCAGCATTTGGACTTCCTTGAGATAAATGTTTTTCTATTTTTATGTATATATTTATTTCACAATAATAAACTAGGTACTATGGAACAAAATCTTAGTAGAAAAAACCTCTTCTTCTTCCTCCCTGTTGAAGCATTCATGCTTTCAGAAAAAGGAGGATCTCGGAATGACTACTTATAATTCCACTAACACCATGGCTAAATAAATGTGAAAAATTACTTGTTGGATAGTAATGCTAGTATTTATTTACTAAGTATGTCCTAAGCCAAGGCAAAAATTTATTTATCACAGGTACAGAAGAGTCTGACAACTTACAATCCTTGAGATAAATAAATCTCACAAAAAAAGGAGAGAAAGAAGGAGAAATGGAACAATTATTCTGAAGGTGCTTTTATTTGCATGAGACTTGCTAGAGTCCTTTAGGTGAGGCTGCCAAGGATTCCATCCTTACAATTTGAGAAATCTCTACCAGAGTGGAAATAAAACATTACAGCAGCTCATACAAATACATTCCTTAGTGTTGGAAGTAATTTATTCTGTCTCTACTTTGCTCTCTTATGAAGAATTACACCAGAAACCACAGCAGTTCACAGAAGCTTTGTGAAATTTCAGATTTTGGAAAAGGAAAGAATATCAACATTGAAACTTTGCTTTTTTAACTGAAATTATACAAGTCTGTTACTTTCACACCTCCAGGGCAGATTAAGTTTTTATGCTTCAAATACCTAGCTACAAAAATGTCTCTCTCCTCAATATTTATTTTGGCTAAAGATAAACCACTCACAAAGACAAATATACCGATTCCATTAAAAGAAAACTTTAGCTTCATGTTAAATAAAACCAAACATGAATAACATCTATAGTACAGGCAAAAATCCTTCAATAACTTTTCATCTATGGCTCACATTAGTACCATGTTCAGAAATAAGCACTGCACAACCTGAACTACTATAATTCCCAGTAAAATAACAGCCGATAGTCCCCATCTTGGAATATGGTGTCCTAGGCATATTAAAACTCAAATAACAGCAAGTTTCAAACTGATTATTCTTAACTGTAAATACTTCAAAGAAGGTTTAAAAATAACTAACAAGACTCTAGGAACTACTTGTGCCGACCATTAAATGAGACTATAGCCTAGGCGGGAAGCTATCATTCATTCTCTGTACCCAGCAGCCAGAGGCAGACTGCTCCAGGAGATAAACACAGCAAGCATTAAACTCATCTCTCCTCAGAAGCAAGAATGAGCTGCTGTTTTACCCCCAAGCCACATTGCACATCATGGCTGTGTACGATGTGGCCACCACACAGATCACGAAATAAAAATACAGAGGTAGGAGGACATGGACTGGCAGTATTATTGGCCCAGTACCGGCAGAATTATTGGCCTACAAAATAGCTATTTGATGGAACCACAAAAAGCACAAGCAAGTCACACATGCAATTACCATGACATCAGAAATAATTTGAAACCAAGAGAAAATTTTGCAATGCCATGTTTTGTGTGAACCTTCATGAAACCAGTTATTACTATTTCTAACATGCAAACAGTCTCTGAATAAACATATACAACAATGTGGCTGGGGATACCTCTTATCACAGTTTCAATACACAACAGCTCCTGAAAACTTTGGCCTTGTCAAAGCACTGGGGTTTGGGGTTTTTTTTAAACATACTGACACATTCAATCCAGAAGTCTGATGTTCAGCATCCAGATTCCACCACTACATGATGTAAGCAACCTCTTAAATGCAATTAGTAGTTTCAGATGGCTCTTGCAAAAATCTCACTGTATGCAGTTCCACATATCTTCCTTTTGCAGTCATGGACCCCTACAAATAGGACTGCAAGTTATAAAATGTTGATGACTCTTGCAAACATGCTTCTATGAAGTAGCAACAATAGGCACCCAGCTGTCCTGTGCCACTTCTGCAATCCACCATTTCTCCCTAGGAACACCATGACCACTGTTATCAGGAGACAGTAAGGTCCTTCTTTGTTCACCTCCACAGTTGGACTGACTCAGCTCCAGCTTCCACTCCAGTGAAAGGTTCCCCTTTTCATGAAAAGACTCTCAAAATGCTTCAGCTATTCTTACCTCCTGCCCTTCCAGAGGTCTTGGTAAGACTAGCAACTCCATTCATTTGAAACAAAGGAGTACTTTTCTCCTACACCTTCTAAATGTATCAATCAAACACCCCATCCGTGCTGAGGCTTGCCATCCATCATTATTCTGTTGCAAACACTGCTGCTGTTCTGAAGAATCCACTTCATCTTTACTGGACACACTCTGCTAACCCTTGCGTGCTTTTGTGAAACCGCTCAAGTGCATGCATCTTTCTCCAATGACAAAGTGTAGTATCAGCTCATCTTTGTCATAGTGTAAGTATGTTCAGTCACTGGGTTTTGTGGACTCCAGTTTTATGATCCCCTTGCCTTCATTTCCTGCCCCCGCGCCCCACCCCGCTTAGTTCTGTTTCTAACCTTTAATACTTGAAGCAATATGAATGTTCTATGGCATCCATTCTGTGAGAGCACCAAGCCTCAGCCATAAAAGTAATTTTCTGGCCAATTGTAACTACTGTACAGAGCAGAGCAAAAGCTAGTATAAGGCTTTTAAGTGAAGTGTGCTCAAAACCAGCCATTTGTGTTTCCACGTGCACTGGAATTTTCCCGAAAGCAAGCTCTGCAAGTAGAAGTGCAATGCTTCAAGCCATGCTTCACACCTCCAGGCTTTGGTAAGGCTCTGAGAAAAACACACCCCTACATACTTACTGACCTTCATAGAAGGCTTGACCCCTACAGCACCCTCAGCAGTTACCATAAATTAGTTTGGGCTACCAGAAAGCGATAAATAAAATTGTACTTGCAAAAAAAGCCTCATTGTCTTAATTTTCTCATTTATTTTTAACTTAATTAGGGCTAACAGATGAGCAGAAGCAACTGCAGGCTAGTTTTTTCCAGAAAGGACTTACTTAAGACTACAGCATAAAGGTGCCAGTAGCATTGCTTAAGGCTTCAGTTCATCACTAATAAAAATATACCTGTGTTGTCTTCAATGGAATTTGGTCGTAAGGACACTTAAAGAGACAAGCTGCTAGGACAGCATACACTGAACTCAAAAGTAAAAAGCTCTCAGTGACACCAAAGGCAGCAGGATTACACCCCTTTGTTCCTACTAGGGTCATAGAGCCACAATTATTTGTAACTGCAACAAAGAGGTTCGATTTAATTTAAAAATATTTCTTTCAAATGTATCTGTGGCATATGATTTCAGTTGAATTTAATATGACAGAAAGACTAGAAGGATTTTTTTAAAACAAACTGATTTTAGCCACAATAAAATTTTGCCCCCTACAGTTCAAAACACAAAAATTTATTTGCAGAAACTCCTTCCCGTTCTGCCAAGTTCCCAAGATCTGCCTTTTGATCTTGATTTTGCAAAACATTTATCTTGTTTTGAGAACATACCTGCTAATATTTAGTCCAAATTAATTGCCAAGTTGCTTTAATAAACAGCTAGCTTTTAGTGAAAGAAAACTGTAATCTCCTAACAGGAAAAGGCTGCTACACAACTCTTGCACCTGCCCATTTCATACTCCTGAAAATACATTTAGGATCATGCTGCATATGGATTACTTTAAGGCATTTTTTTCATGGCTCTTTACAGAAACTAAACATAAAATTAATATCATACATATTTCAAATCCTGTCATGGTAACGCTTTAATTATCACCATGAATATTAAGACTGAAAGATAGAACTGAAAAAGAAAAATCCCAATTAGAGTATTATTTTTGCATAGAGCAGCGTATCACAAAGCACCGTAACCAATCTGTGGCATTCATGAAAGCCTTGCCTGTCCCAGCCTGAGCCTGCACAGAGCCATCTCAGAAACATCCTGATACGTGAGGTGGTTTATCTGTAGTCCAGACAGACTACACATGAATGATGGAGAGCTATACAGACATCCTTCAAGACCATCATCCTATCTTGATTCATATACATGCGATAACCTACTTCAGCCCAAGGAATATTTTGCCTTGCAGACATGAGGTGACAGAAGCAGAACTTACAATTGAACATGAACACAGACAATCACTACCACACAAAACAACAGTACATACAGATTACTCCCTTTCTCTTCTCGGCAGTGAAACTTCATAACCCAGAGAGGGGGGGAATAAAAAAAGTAAACCACAAAAATTATATAAAAGCCTTGCCTTGTGTAGCATAATTCTCACTAAATTTATTATACAGACAACAAAAGTTGATGTCACTCCAGATCAATTCTAGCAATAAAAAGTTACCTTTCATTTTGAAGCCTGTGCCCAAACACTCAAAAAATAAACTGAAAGGATTTGTAACAAACCTGACTAAATCTGTAGAAGACAACTAAGGAAACCGCTTCAGCTTATACTCTGACCACGCACAAAGACAAAAGAAAACAGCAAAAACTGTTTGTTGTCCTGAACGGACTGGAGACTTGACTTCTCTACACTTAGAGGTGAATGAAGAAGCATCACTGACACACAGCATCACAACCACCTGCCCTGTACAGCTGCTTCTCAAGTCTGTGCCAGGTCTCCAGTCCACCTGGAAACAGCAAGTGCTACTGGAAGACTAAAAACTAGAGATGCTCTGGGAAGTCTTAGTGTTTTGGCGTCTCCCACCAAGTGTTCACAGACTGCAATACAGCCTTGGACAACCACAGCTGGAAGCAGTCGTTCATCAGGTGCTCCACATCCCTGTGGAGACAGCAACCTTGTCTTTGTCCAGTTACTTGAACTGGCATTTGCATCGCTGCCACTATTAGTAACTGAAGCACTAAGAACTACAGGATATTGTTACCTGTACAGCTCTTGGGACCTTCCAGGTGTGACTGGCATTTGTTGCTCTGGGCTACAATCCATGGGCACACATCCTGCAACACCACAGTCCCAAAGAGCTCATCATCCAGAGGAACAAAAGAGATTCAGGCAGGGGCAAGAGAATCACAAATGAATTTCACTGTTTATTCAGGGGGAAGTGGGATTTTTCTACCAGAAGCAGAAAAGGACACCTTTTGCATTATCAAAATATTTACCAGTCTCCCTTCCTCCCAACATTCTATGTATTGAACAATAAGACTTGTCCCTATATTGTTCTGCCTAACGAGCACTTGTTACAGTATTAAGCGGTACGTAAGGAAAAAGACTCCTGGCTATCACACTATAAGGCTAATTGACTGGTTTGAGTTGCTCATTTTTCCACATCCCTCACACCCTTAAGAAATCACAGCAGTAATATCAAAAGCAAGCAGTCAAAAAAACCCTCTTGATTTGAATAACAATGAGCCCTTCAAAGAAAATTCAGATGCAGAGGCAGTCATGAAGCACCAAGTCCCTCCAAGACCCTGACCCAATACCTGCTGAAACATCCAGGAGTCTAGTTCATGATGTGTAGAGAAAACAAAGGCATTCGAGTATTATACTTTGTTATCCAGCTTGCTTCACCCCCCCCCCACCCTCACACTGCATTCTTGAAAACTTAGGTTGCAAAGCACACATGATCCTGACCCTCCCAGTAAAACCTGGCCACAAGGCCACCTTCCATACGGGTGAGCATCTCAGTGTCCAGATCAGTGGGTCCTAACACATTGCTGCTGGTTAGGACCAGTCTGGGCAACACAGTTCTTGTCCCGGTTTTTTTCCTTCTATTTTTGTACTTGGAACACTGCTTTCACGAAAGCCCATTTTAGTTTCTATGTGCTCTTTTCCATCTCCTCCCTCCATTGTCTTCTCACCTCTCACAGCAAATGAATCAAAAACCAATTTAGGAATTGGTCAATATTAAGAAGTTCAGATGAAAATGCGGCTTGAGAGGTCAATTTACTGCAGGTCGATCCTGGCTCTCATTTCCCCAGGGAACCCTGGCCTCCATCATAGCCATGGGCACCTGCAGGAGGCATGGGCTGTCCTCACACAAAAGTCTTGCTGTACACACGCTGTAAATCCAGTGCTTCCCAATGTGCCAGATACATTGGGTGTGTGCACACACCCTCAAAATGGCTCAACTGGCTGCAAAGCACAGTCTATCTACCCAGCTGGGAACAGCCATACCATATGGACCTCCTTTAAGCCAAGGGGCTTTTGTGGCATTAGAGATCGGACATAAAGGACTTAGAGGATCACTGAGACGCATGTAAGAAAAGTGGCATTTTAATTCTTTTGCTTCCATGCATTCCCAACTAAAGTTTGATAATGCAAAGATTATAGCAGCTCAGTTGTAAAAAGAAAAAAAATAAATTTAAAGCTGTATCTTAAATCTTTTTCCCCCTCAATTACTCTGTAGTTGTACTTGTGATCAGAAACTAAGTCATGAGAGAAACAGAAGCAAGTTCCAAGCTAATCAACATGCACAATCCTCCTGTTCTGAATTCCTGTAAAACGGGGGGCTGGGAGGGTATCCGTGTTTTGCTATCACAGCACAGACAACTGCATAGAATATGTTGCACATGACCAATTTCTGCAAAGATGAATAAAATACTTTCTCGTGGCAACTCAACTTGGATAGTATGGTCTCACAAGTTTTTATTATTGCTATTTCCAACCTTGACTAAAGCTTTCAAGGCTTCCTGCTTTGCTAGAACACACACACCATAGTAAAAGTAATTAAAAACCCAATAAGCTTTACATTTCCTCTAAACCACTGCAGAGATCTCCTATATAAGAGTGACACTTTTATCACCCCAAGCACTGCTTCTCTGTTGTAGTCCTGTAACAGCTGAACAAGAAATTATTTCTTTGATTCTCACTTCCTTCCTTCACTCCTCCTTCCCCGTGCCCCCTTCCCTCTCTTCCACATACAGGAGGAACAGAAAAGCAGAGCAGGGTTTTTACTACAAGATGATGGAAACATTTGAAGGGCTTTAGAATGCTCCCAGACTCATTACAGCTGTCCTAGAGCAGTGGTCTCCAACCTTTTTCAATGGCACAAAAAGTAAAGTTTTTGAGCACACACCTCCAATATATGCATATGTCCCACTGTACTACCATATTATGCAAAACATACACGAAAACAGAAATTAAAAATGGATGAGAACAATGAAAGAACCACCAGTAGAACAGCTGCAGAATGCTAAGTCTCAGGAGTTTTGTTACTGAGTCTGGTAGAAAAAAAGGGTTGGTCCAAAGCACTTATAATGCAACTATAGTAAGATGCAGCTTTATTCCTCACTATAACCTATAAACTGTGATCAGTCAAGGTGCTGAACATCAGCAGGCAGTGTATCTGTGCTGCTTTTTAAACCCCACTTATGAACAGAAGTTTTCTACTACATCAAGTTCTTCCACACACTAACAACACTTAACAACTCCTCTCCCCCTCAAGTATATCTACTTCTGGAGTTAATATCAGATAACTTAAAAATACAGCAGTACCCAAAGCTCTGCTTTAGAATAAACTACTAGATGATTGTCTACATCCTTCTATTCATGGATATCTTCAGAGTACAAGATACAAACTGATGCAGAGCTCACTGAATAGACTTTACAGTATTTTCTGCCTTACTGCTGACATCTTGCCTTCCACAACTTTATGTTTTTTTGGTTATATTGAAAATTTTTTGGGGGGAGGTATTAAAAATAAGCTGCTCAAACAAATAAAGTCGTTTTCTCTTTCAAAGCAGATAAGCCCTAATCATGATTTTCTTTTCTAAATCACAGCTATCAACACTGCTTGTCCTGACTCTTTGGCAATGTTACAGGACTGCAAGAACACAGTGCACTCAAAAGCTGCTGGCCTTGAAGCACACAGAAGCAATCTCCACTATTCAAAGACTATTCCGCGCTCTCTTATTTATAATAGTGGCTTAAAGATGTTTAGCACTTAACAATACCTAATAAAGACAAAGGCTTAGAGCCTCAAGGAATTTATACAACTTTAATCTGCCAGTCCCGCAATTGCCACTGTGTGGCTGGGCTGGCACTAAGCAGAAGCACATGGAGGCTATGCATTAATTGCTATGCAAATGAAATGAGTGGGTCACAAGTTCAAAACAGACCAAGGAAGGCTATTAAAGCATGGAACCTTTTTGCACAGGGTGCTGGGGAAGATAAAAGCTTGTGCCTTGAAGCCTTCTAAACTCTACTCTGCCCAGTTTAAGCCAGACAAAAAAAGAAAACAACAAAAAACCAAAACAAATGAGAGCTTTCAGCCTTGCACTCCAGTGAAGGTGAAGAACTCTGCCCTCAACACTCCTCTTAATCCAGGAAACTATAACCCTACTACCAAGACCCTGCAACCAGTGTTGGCTTTCTTAGCCACCCCCCACCCCCCCCCAAGCTTCTCATAGCCCTTATCCTTCCTGTAACTGTAGATGCCATGATTTACTTCCCCCCACTACAACAGAGCAAAGAAATTGCACACAAAGCAAGCTAAAACGATTGCACATATAGGCACATTTTGCCCTGAACACCAGGGATAGAGCTATCTATGGAAAACAGACTTGTTCACACCTCTGATTCATTTTTCTTACCATTCAAAAGAGCCCTTCAGTTTTGCAAATATATAAGAAAATGAGCATTCTCTGCTTCCTCTGCCAGGTCTTCTGCTTCTGATCTGCCCTCTTTCTTGCTAGAAAGGGATGTTTTGCTCTCCCTTTCTGCTTCCCTTCTTTCAAAACATTAGAGAACTCCTTGCTAGGTAACTAGCTATCAAGTTCCCAATTAGGCGATTTGACAATCAGTGACAATACAATCTGTTTTTTCTATTATGAGCAGGCTCTGCTCTATTAGCTCTGTCCTCATGATCAGATCCATCATAAAAGGACACACAATTTACGTAATATAAGTTTTATCAGGCACACACACACTAAACTTCCTAAAAACCCCAAACCCATTATGGACATACTTCATTCAAACATCAGTTTCCAGTGATAAATAGATACCCTTAAATTAACTGGCATATCAGGATAACGGTTAAATAGAAAATACCAGTTTTCTCTTCCCCAAAAGCATAGATTCCCTTTCTCAATATCAAGTCATTATAGTATCTGGACAGGTTTCCTGTTTCTTGTTTAAAGTCATTGGTAAAACACAGATGATAGTGCAGCTGATAAAACACTGATCTGACCTAATCACATTGACCCAAGCTTGCTAGAGAGTAAAGCTGAGAATTCTGAGATTATAAAGTTAGAACCTACATCTCACAAGATGTCAATATTGCAGCTACATTTTCCCATCATTTTATTCTAATAGCACAGAATAAAATGGAAAAAAACATCTATGTACTGACCAGATAGCCTAAAAGCAAACACTTATTTTCTAAGTCTGCATAGTCTCTATCCACAACCCAGGCTGCTGTCATACCAATACCTCAGCATGCAAGGTGAACAGACAAAGGAAAAAATTAAATATATAGCAATACAGTTTAACCACAAGGTTGCAGTCTTTTAACCCTATCTTATTAATATGTCTATCAACTTGCATCTGTAAATATATTCCTTTTTTTTTTTTCCTCCTCCTTCTACCTGTAGATGCTGGAGGTCACAGGATAGGGGAGAAGGAAAATTTTTCTCTATTGTAAATGAAAGTAAATCTACAGAGCAACATAATCTGTGCATGGAACAGCAAAGATAGGAGTTACAAGAAGCCCTTGCTTGCAAGAGATTTAACCCATTAACTCAATACTGTGAGTCTACTAAACATAAAGCACATTTTTCTTCACCCACAAATATTGCTGCTTCACTTATGTGCAATCAAGTCATGTGCATATGATATATAATGACACATGACTGATTTCAAAATCTTGGCTTTATGTACAAGAACCAAACGTGATACTAGTTGTTTCAGCAGTATATCCCCTAAGGCCTGCATCTCTCCATGAAACTGCACCAGTAATACATTTATAATAGGCAACACTAACTGCTGCAGAACATAAAAATTAACTGAAGTTATACTTACTGTAACCTGGGAAGCATCCATGAATTGTAGGCCAAAGTAATCAGTTTCCACAAGGTCCAAATGATATACAATCTGGTCAAACAACTCCTGTCCCTTTGCATTTTTCTGTAACAGAGAAGAAAGTAGTTTTTTTTTAATGGGTGGGTGCAGGTTGGTTTGTTTGAACAGGTTTCTTTTTAAGTTCAAATGGGGGAAAGGAGATGCACAATGGAAAATAATATCTAAAGAGTAATACTTTTTATTCTAAAGAATTGTATTGACATTTCTTTTTTATTTTCTTCAAGAAAGATACGGTGATATGTTGCTGCTGCCTGCAGCTATTTCAACAGCATCAGACTTTACTCTCAATGAAAATTTTCAAAGTTCACTGTAACTCAAAGCGTAGGAGAGAAAGGAAAGGCTTATGTCCTGTAAGTGTCCTAAGTCACATTTTAAACCCCAGGAAGCCAAATTCTCCAGGAAAAGCTTGCTTGACACACTGCCTTAAATCTGCTGGTTGTTACCACATATCAACTGCAGTCATGCAGTGCCATACCACCACTCAAGCTGCAAAATAAATTCTGGACAGCTTGAAGACTTGAAGAGCACTATGAGGAAAATTAATGGCATTTGATAACAATCTTTCCATAATGTTGCTAAATGCAATCACATTTACAGTCTTTAAATGGAGAAACAGAAAAAAGGGGGGGAGGGGGGGGGGAGCTACAATTCTTACTCGTCATGCCATCTGAAACACATAGGCATGGAAACAAAACTAACCCTAATCATGGGCTATGGGTAGACAAGTTAGCTGATCTTAAAGCTAGGCTGCATTGGCCTGTGTACCTTTTCTGAGGTTAAGCCAAGAATTTGGATACCCAGTGTTTCAACTTCAAACACTAGAAGCAACAAAGCTTGGAGGTTACAGGTTGGTAGGAGAAAGTGGGAATAACAAACCAATTTTTCATGCAAACCCTGCTGTGTTACTTGGGGAAGGAAGTTTTCAAGTTTCTGAGCAAAAAAACCCCCGTGGCTAAAAATACATGAGCTGATCATAAATCTCAGTGAGAAACTGAAGCTACAGGTGTATTCTACACAGGAAAGTACAGATCTGGAACCACTCATGTGCCTGCTGTCCCTCACATATCCTTTTTTTTTTTTTAATATTTTTTTTTAAAGCTCTAACATATTAGGCATTACCACTTCATCCCAAAATGTAGCAAAAATCCCTGATTTCAGCTGAAGGAGAGCTAAACAGCATTCAGTTCCTTCACTTTGGCCTTCTGCACAAAAACAGCATCAAATGGAACACGCAGAACTCCTGTCCAGGATTCCAAGCTATCTAAAATCTGTCTTTTCCAGCAACAGACAAGATGAAGACTTTCACCTCTCTCTATTTTTCCAAGGTCAAGCAAGCTTAGGTGTAGGTAGCAAGTTTTATTTGAGGTTTTGGGTTTGTTTTTTTACTAACAAAGCAGAAGCACTGAAATCGAAGCTTATCAAATTTCAGGAACAGTATTAGGAGCTCCATTAAAACAAGCTGCATAAAAACTTAAAACAAGCATTAAATTATCATCATAAGATACTGCTTTATTATTTTGGAGGAACAAGAGGTAGATAATAGCCATTCTTAATCAAAGTTCAACATGCTATTAAAAGCAGATGAGAATACAACAGCTTCTTAAAGCAGTACACTGCTAAAGAAACCATCACCTTTAGATGTACAATAATTGCTATAAACCAAACAAAAAGATTGCTAAAACTTATCCAGAATGTATTTTCTCATATGTAGTAAATTCAGCACTTGTTAGAAGAAGCCAAACCAAAGCACAACAGAATTTAAACTGATTCTGCTCGAATGAGGGAAGAGGAAACCCTCCAAAGCAATAAAAAAAGAAACGGCAAGACATGAGAAATTCACAAAAGTAGAAAAAACTGATTTGATGCCCTACAATCACTCTGTTCCTGGTTGCTTGCTTTATGGCATTAACTGCCAGCACGTTTATCTTCAACTGCCACACACCCAATAGAAAACAGAGAGAGCACACTCCACCTTCTGTACCCAAATAGTAGTTAATGTTCAACATACGTGTTACACGGAGAATAGCTCTGCACTGCACGGCTAGACCATAAAATGCAGTATTACATACATCGCTTACAGGAGATCATAACATTTAACTTGTCAGTAAATGAGCTTTCCCAGCAACTCATACCACTTAGATGATAAAGCTTCTGCAGCCAACAAATTGCTGACAAAAAACCTTTGAGATGTTACACTAAAGGGGGAGATAAAAGTGACTAACTCCTTTCCTCTACTGACAGTAAAGGATGACCTGTTCTCCTTTCTTCTGCCTCTTCACTGCCTGACAATCTAGGGAGTCAGATTGAGGACTTATAAATTGGTACCTGTGCATTGAATGAAATGGGTGGTGTAGGAAAAATAGAAGGGGTTTTCCTCAGTATTTACATATGCATAGAAGTGGTCTCTAATGGAAAACATGTCCATATTATGAGAAACTTTCGATTTTCAGTCTTTGCCTCGTCCCCTCCTTCTAGATAACACAGAAGCTAAAAAAAACGCTTCCTCTTTCAAAACCTGGTACCACATAAACAATATGAAACTGATTTCATACAAGAAAATTTTCATAGTAGATCTAATCAGTTGCAATTTAATAAATCACACTGTCTCTATAGACCTTTGACTAGTGCATATTTTTTGAAGATACGTCTAAAAAAACCCAACCATAAACTAAGAATATTTGACAGTCCTACCTTGCTAGACAGATGGTTCAGAACTGTCAGATATAAAAGACCTGCATAACTTACATCTCAAAAAAGGGAGAATATGGCAACAAACAATATACATATACTACTATATACAGTTAATACTTTATCATTACAAAAGTTGCTACAATTGGGAACAGTGATCTAAGGAAAGTTGCAAAACCTTGTTTGGTTTTGCGGCTGCGGGTTTTTTTGGTCAGGATTTTTTTGTGTGTTTTGGTTTTTTTTAAGCAACAATTAAACTGCTGCCAGTTTTCGGTGGAGTGTTCCTTGGAACCCAGGAGAACTTGTGTGAGCACCATGAAACCTCACAGGCAAACACTGGAGGGGGGGCATTTCAAACATCAGGCTTACAAACAAAGATACAGCTGCCACCCAAGCTAAAACTGAACTAGCATGAGGCAGTCACTTCTGCTCCTTTTTGCCTCTTTGTCCTTGAAGAAACCTAGAAAGACTAAATTACATTTGCAGGTTGGGAAGCTCTACGATAATGAGCAACTACTGAAAGGGAAAATAAAAGGTGTTTCTCATGTCAGTCAGCCCTGCCCTGCCTGGCAGTCATGCCAGTTTCCTCCACTCTGTACCCTGGAAGCCCTTCTTAAATAACCCCCCCATCATATTTTCTTTGGGACCATGAATCATAGCACCAAAGAAAACTTTTACTTTTAATGAGAATTTATTGCTGGGTTCTCCTACAAGGACTCAAATCAGCATGGGTATAAAGCACCTTGCAGAGCCACAGCCACAGCTGCATGGCCCACATTTCGAGTAGGTTAACTTTTTAGCTGCCAAAGACTTCCAGTCTCAGGGAAACTACGGAAATTCTTGTCAGCTAAAACCTGACAAAACAGAGATTAACTTCTCTCATTAGAAACTCTGCCAGACTTGACATGTGAATAGGCAACAGGTTTTAACATGCTTTTGGTGGGCATGAGGGAAAAGGCAAATTCATCAGCCAGGGACATTTTACACCAACTGGCTCTGTCTAAACAGGCTGATCAGTGTTGATTTTAGCTGTTCCAGAGTCGTTTGAAAGGTTTTTGCCAAAGGGCATGAAAAGGGGACATCCAAGCCAGAAAAGTCCCATTTTAGTGCAGATACAGTGCAAGAATGCCATCGATTGCTCTCAGAGCACACACAGCAAAGCTGGACAGCTTCTGTGCACACCTTCCCCAAACTGAAGTGCAGTACGTAGCAACCAGGTGCAGTGCATTTACATGAACCCAAATGGAGTGGCTGAAATTGTTGAGTCATACGAGACAGCTCAGATTACAGCATTACAAACGAACTATTGACAGTTTTCAGAAATAGCTGAAGTTGTGCTTGAGAAAACTTGTCAAATAGGCTAGGAGGTACATGGAAAAGCCTGCAAGTTGGCAAAACGATAACAAAAAACAGGCAAATAAACTCCTGCCAAGAAAAAAGTCAAAGCCAATTAACTGTAACGTGTCCCAAACGGAATAGTGAGTAGTAGCAGAAATGAGTAGGTAGGGCAGATTTAGTTTCTTTTTCTAAAGAAAGCACAGGATTTCGTATTCTGCAATACATCAAATATTTTTCCCAGAGTGGGCTGCTATGATGTCATGGTCACAGACCCCAAATTTTGGTTTCTATTAAGTTAGTAAAGGAGCATTTGTAGCAAGCAATTCTCTGCTCCACAGGCCTGATATTGCTCTAACTCTGGTGGCATCAGCATTTCCTCTCCTTGGCATTTGCTGGAATTGTGTAGCTCGGTACATTCTGCTCGGTCCCCTTACATCCAAACTGCTATGAACTCGTTTTTCAACCCTACAACTAAGGCTTTATCTGCTGGCAATGTTCCTTAGCAGTGAGAATTCGCTTTGCCTTTTAACAATCACTGGCAATGTTGTTTCCCAGAATTTCAGACATACTATGGGCTAAATATGCATAAAGCCATCCGGGTTTCTAATTAGCCTTGACTTCTGGTACTCGTTATCACCTGTCCTTTAACTTGCATGCTTCTAGATAGTCAAGCCCTTGGTTTCTCAAACACATTCACCTATACTCAAAGAAAGCAGCATTTGCATCATTTTAAGCACAAAAATGCAACTCTTTCTATATCCTTATAAATCTGTTCATGAGGTCCCTTGGGAAGAGGGTGGGACAGACATCATCCTCTGTGCCCTCTAAACTGGGTCACTGGGGGGTATGTGACTACAGTGAAGTCATCCTTCGGATCCTGACTCTTGTAGGCACATCAGAGCTAGCTCTTAACTGAAAAGAGCTGCATATTATACAGCACGATTGCTATCATACCTAACAGCTTTAGCCGAGTACGCATTTGAGGCCATGGCTGGGCTTGCAAAAGCTGCACTGAAAACCACACTATCCATCCCAGCAATGCTGCTATAGGTAGTACCATCAAAGTCATCAAGTTCCAAGAGATGACACTCTGCAGAGGGCATGCTGCTCTCTGCAAACTAGCCATGACCTTGGTGCCTGTCCCACTCTCCTGCTAGGGGACCTAATGAACAGATTCTTAAGAATGTGGAGAGAGTTGCATTTTTGTGCTTGAAATTATGCAAATCTTGCTTTCTTTCAATATACAAAAAATTCAGTGTTAAGACTAAAAGAAAAGCAAGTTATTTCTTAACACATCATACTTCCACGAGACTAACTTGCTCGAGCTACGTGAAGATATTAGGTTATTTTCTTACCAGTCAACCATTGACTCAAGTTTTCAGTTCTGGCTCCAAGCTCACTTGAAAATGTGACACTGTTCAAATGACCATTAAGCCTCTCACCCTGTCATGGCAGTAACAGCAGCATTGCTTCAGAGCCTGCTACTGCATGCAAATTATGTTTAAATGTAGTACAGACCATAGAAACAAGAAGCATTCCTGAACGTGCCCAGAAGAAAATGCAACTGATGCATTTGAACTTTCAGCTGAAGCAGAACAAAATTCATTCTAGCCCCTTTGAAGAATTAGCTAAAAAACAAGAGCCAAAATCACCTTAACCTCCCCTTAACCAGCAAGAAAAACCCAAAACAACAAAAAATGCAAAATGCATACATATACCACCAAAACCCCAGCCCTTCAATGGAAGACAAAAAATCCCCTGTATAGCATTTACTTATTATAACCTTGAAAGCACAATCATTTTGCTCCCAGTCATTTTTGTCAAGGCCCCAAACTAAAATTGCTATTTTCTAAGCAAAAGAAGCTTACAGGCAAAGTTAAAGAACGCCTCAAAAAACAGCAAACACCAAAGCAAAAAAACCCCCAACCAACAAACCAAGCCACTTCCTTCAAATTACTCTCAAAGCCTATGATAAAAATAGAACTCTCAAAAACTAGGACTCTCAAAAGTCACATCCCATCAAGAGGACAGGGGCAACCTCATATAAAGAAACAGCACACTACCATTTAAGCACATTCTCTCTGCGGGTAGATTGGCACATAACAGCGCAAGTGAGCTGGATTTCTGTGACTAAGATGCCAACGAGAATTTGCAGACAGACACTAAGAAAAAAATCCCCAACGAGTTGGTATAGTAAACCTCACTATTGCTGCACAGCAGCATTTCTCAACAGCACTCAAACTCTCATCTCTCCACCAATTATCAGCAAGAATAATCAGTGTTCACTCTCCGCTAAAGAAGGTGGAAATGGGGATTAATGACTGCAAATGATAAGTAGCACCTCTGCTCCTTTCCACAGGACAAGGACTGAAAGTAGAAAGTCTACAGAACCAGTACAGAGGAGAAGCCTGAACAAGAACAAATACATAGATCACCATATTTTATACGCACCAGGCAAGGCACTACCTAAACCCAAATGGCACTGGGCTTCTAGTCTGATCACGATACCTTTACCATGCTAGCATGACATTGGCCAAGACTCTCGTATCAGCCTAAGCTTCCTACCTGCTACGTAAGGGCAGTCACTTGTGTATTCAAAAAACAAACAAACAAAACCAAGAAACCCAAACCACAAAGAATTAAGGGTGGGGAAGAATAATACGCTGTTTTCAAGCTCTGCAATAGGAATGCAGGAAATATTTTTAATTATTCATGAAGTACAAACTCATTGAGATAAATCAAAGATTGGAACGGTAGCACAGCATCATAGAGAATATACAGAAAATATAGCAGAGGGGCAATTACATTACATGCAGAACAATCACTAGAGAGCCCAAAACCATGCCAAGTAACCTGTTGGGAAGATGTCATATGTACAGCAACACTTCAAATCTAAAACAGATTCAAGAAGGTGAGATTTGAAGGGTGAGCCTCGAGTTTCCTTTGCCTTTGCCAGTTCGCCCATCCCTGCTTCCAGTCACTTTCTTCCCCACCTCAGAAACACATTCTACCTCTTCCTCAAGTGGACAAGTACAACAAGTGGACCAGCTTTGTAAAATGATCTGTATAATGCTAACTTTTTCTGAAAGCTGCTTTTGCACAGTTGTTTTCAACATACATACTTTCACTAACTAAGCTTTATAGTACAGCCCTTCAACAACTACTTATAGTAGCACACCTAGAGTGTCAGAAGTCCATTTTGCTAGTGAAAAAAGGAGCATGAAACTATCATGTCTCAAGACCTACATTATCTGGAAGGGAGAATTCCATCACTTGCTTAGTTTTTTCAGGGAAGATGTCAGGGCTGGACACAGCTGGTTCCAGCCATCTCCACAATGGACACACTGGCAGCGGTCAGAAGGAAGCAGGTACAAAAGCCAGGAGTGAAGGAGTGGATCTGAGCCTGGGAAAGAGCTGTCTTTATCTTGACCCATGAGCTTTCTTGTTCCTAATTTTTCTCCACATTTTCTTCTCCCATCCTGTGGATAGGGGGACTGAATGAAGGGCTGGGTGGGAGCCTGGCTGTTGGCTAAGGCTAACCCACCACAGTGGGGAAACCTTTATGCAGGGCAATGTTACATTTCAATCATGTCATCAGTCATCTGAAGGGCATGCTGTCTTTGAAGAGCCTTTAATCTCTCCAAAAGCCACATGAAGGGCAAGCAGATACTACTGTGATGGGTGCCCTATAAAAGCAATTACTATTGGCGACGTTAATATCAGCACTGACATTTTTATTTTATTGGACTCAGATGAAGGTGAGAGTTTCTGTTTACTGTCCCTATCACCTACATGTACTACTGGCAACACAGACCTCTTCCAAGAGCAAAGCACTGTCAACACTTCTAAATGGGATCCTCAGGCAATAGATAAAAACTACCATCAGCCACAGAACAAAGGAGTATAAAAATCCTTACTTGTAACTTTACGTTCCAGAAGTAGGTCCAGACTCCTGTTATTTCAGATACAGACAGGTTACCCCATCACATTTGTACACTCAGAGGCACAATAAAAAAAATGATTATTTGCATGGAAAGATGATTCTTTTTCACCCCTAGACTGCCAGCTACCCCTCCTGAACTGCTTGAAATACTACATACCCCTCAGTTTCAAGCACACAGCTGAAGAAACACAAAGTAGCTAGGATGAGGAGAACAGAAACCCATGCTGAGACTTCTTAACCTACATGATTTCATTTCAAATATAATTTACAGTTCTTCATCCCCACAGGAAGAGGTAGAACTCTATAAAGCTAAGCTGCAGGTGTTGAAGTGGCAGACACCTTTAAAAGAAGATACCATCAAACACATAATGTAACGTTTTGCTTCCCTTGCGTGACCTGCCCATTGCCCTCCTGCACAAACCATGGTGGAATATAAGTACCATTTTGCTGCAGAGCTAGAGAAGATTCTAGGTAATGACTTTAAATTGCATTTGAGAAATAACACAGAACACCAGCATAAGCTAAATTGACCTAAAAGAGAACAAGGAGAAAAACGCAAATGCTATCAGAAGAGAATCCCAGGAGAGTTTAGCAAAGACTCTCTGCTTTCTTATGCTAATGGCAGTACCAAAGTTTCAAAAAGACATCTTTGCTTTCTTATACGTCTGCATTTGAATGCTCCATGAGTAGAAATGGTGTTAAATAGATGCAATTGTACAAACAAAATTTTCCATATGGACACGTCTTTCATATACATTTTGCATGTGTATGTGCCTGACTCAACTCTTCCCAATTTTTTTAACTTGTTTTTTAACTTATTTTTATGACTGTCTGCAATAAAATGGTTTACTGATAAGGCTCTAATGGCAACCTTCCTCTAGCATAGACACAGCTAAGACCAGCAGTAATGCCCAGTCAGACATACATGCAATACAAGCCAGAAGTACTTTTTATAACGAAAGCCTGCAGGGCCCCTCATACTCCATCCACCCAAGTCACAGGTTCTGTTTCCGAGTCTTGCCCAAGAGGTTTGTCAGCGTAGCCGTACAGCTATATGCCTAGTAAAGAACTGCCTATAGGGGAAAATTACATCAGTATAACATCACTACTAATTTAAGCTAACAGTGTTTTCAAACCCTCTCCTCACACAAACATTCACTTTGGGGCCACGCTGTATAGCCCGGTACAGGGCCCATCATGCCAAAAGCTGTTTCTTGAATGTTGGGTATTGGGGCAAGGAGATGGCCACAAAGCCATGTTGTGGCTGGGAGGCAAAACCTGGAAGGGCCGCTCTAAGAACCGATAGCTTACACGATGCCTTACAGATCCTCGCTTTGAGTGTATACAGCAGGATTACCACCACCACCACCACCTGCTGACCTGTAAAAGCAAAAACATGCAGATTCCTTTAGAAATATCGCATCATGTATGCTGCAGGAATTTACTTTTATCTACGTCTAAGTTCCTTAGAACCACTCCTCTCCTCCAGCATAATAATGCATACTGTTCACGTTCACATAATTCACATTCAATTGTTTCTTTTTTTCTTTTTTTTTTTTTTTAACTGAAATAACACATATTATTTGTGGCGCTTTTCATAGCAGAACTAACATTAGCATTAATTACCTATTCCCTTATCTGGCACAAAGTCTTATAAAGTACTAAACCTTCCATATAAATCATATTAATTATTGATCATGCTGACAGTTGCAGCTGGTAAACAAAGTTCAAAGATATGAAACATAGAAGCAGTGACCACAAAGGGAGTTTAGAACGTGAGGACAAAGCTCTAAGGTGGTCCTTCCTCAGAAGCTCTATGGATTTAAAATGCAAAGACAAACTCTTTTAGAAGTTACCTATTTATTCAGACAGCGAACAGACTTCAGCGCTCTTCACTTTTTGTTCTTTCATATACTAAGTCACAGGACCTCTCCAAAGAATCAACTCCAATTATTTGCTTCTCTCTGAAGAGAGCCAGAAATCCAGACATTCAGAAAAGTCAGTAAAACCTCTTAAACCGCAGGTTTATAACCAGCAGTTTAAAAAACAGAGAAAGACCAGGGAAGTTAGCCACTAAAAATATTTTATTTAGTGGGCAGACAGGAAGACATAATTCTTTTTAAATACAAACGTAATTAGCCAAGTATATGCAATTAAGGAAGATCACTACAAATTACATTTCTTTCTAGAAAGACAGAAGATGCAATAGGAAGAGCCAAGTGGGTTTTTTAAAAACAAACAAACAAACAAAAAAAACACCCAAAAACCAACCTTACTAGTATAATTTAAAAAAAGTTAGAATCAACAATAGTTCAAGCTTACAGTAATCATCTCAGATGATGCCATTTCTCAGTGAGAAAAAAATAATGGCAGACCTAGGTTTATTATATTGAAATGAAGTCCAGCAGTCTAATCTCCTCACTGCTGCTCAGGAATTGTATGAGACAAGATAAATTATCATCCCCATGCTGTAGAATTTAACTTCTTGCTTGGTTATAAATATTCAGAGCTGAAGGAGAAATGGACACCTCACAGCACTGAAATGGGCATGGCAGCACAACATTCTGTTTATCCACATTCTGAAGAATGAACAAGGGCTGACATGTCTGCATTTATTTTTTTTTTAATTAAAGAAAACCCACATTCAAGTTAGAAGTTCTGAGTGTCAACATGAGGACCAAAAAGACTGTGTTATAGCTAAAATTGATTTCTTGCATTTCATGCCAACCAATAGGTCACCCAATCAAGCTAAGTAAGTAAGAGGCTGAGAAGATAAAAGTAGTGATTATTGACAAAATCTCTGACACCATAGTTAGTATGCAGAAAAGCACAGTATTGATCAGAATCCGGAAAAGTGACGGTTTCAAAAAAGACAGACAGAAAAGAGGAACCACAAATCTGCACAAGTGTCAGACTCCTCCCCTGTCAGGTTCCCTGCAAGCTGCAATTTTTGCTGCCTGCTTGGAGGAAATATCATACGCCAGCACTTCCTTTGGATGTACCTTGAAAGACTGCCTTTGGAATTTTTTAGGCAAAAATACAGATTAAAATACATGATCAAAGGTACACGCTGCATGTACGTACATTCCAGAGAGGACAGATAGATCAGCAATAGTTAGAAGGCTACCCCACATCTGGTTTGATTTGAAAATCCATTTGCAGTAGGCTGCAGTTTGTAGTAACTTGCAGGGAAGTTTGAGTTTTGTCTTTCACTTTGAGGTTTGGCTGCCCTGCCTGTCCCCATGCCATTAAATGGATTCTGGCCATTTACATGTCAAGGAAAATAAAACAGGATCCAGAAGACTACAGTGGAAATTAAACCCAAGCACCATAAAGGAGTAAAAACCTAAATTGTCAGCTTTTCAGCTTGCTTATTTTACCTGTGTATTAACACCACCTCCATAGGAGCTCACACTTTTGATTCAGACCACCACAGAAACATTGGAAAACTTCACCATTGCCACAGTGATTTCCAGAGATTCAGCAGAACTCATTAAGCTGGCAACACTCCTAGTTTACTGTGACAGGTTAATGGGGCATTCCTTCTGGCTGGCTCTTTCCACCTGGGCATTTTACCTCAACAGTTTTGCTATGCTTGACAACTTTTACAAAAATCTTTTTCTCAGAGTCTGGACCTCAAGACAGATCAGACCAAACACTCCAAATTGGCCAGTCACATGTGGCTGAACTGCTACTGTCTCAGTTATTTAAAATAACTTGGTTTTTTAGTCAAACTTTTTTTTTTTTTTTAATTCAGGGAAAAAAACAGCAAGAATTCCTTACTTACAGTATGAATATATCAGACCATGCTAGCTTAGTCAAGTCCTTACTTAAAAGCCACTGTAACATGAAGCCACTTCACAGTGTAGCTTTTAGTTGGAGGGATAATGGGCTAGTTAAAAATGGAATCACTCTGTCGTGGCCCCAGCAAAGGCTGTACCACCAATTCTTTGCAGTTGCAAGACAGCCTCCATGCAGATATTAACAAAAATGTTTGGTTATAAAGCAGACAGACAAAATCAGTAAAGGGCTCTTTGTCTCAGAAGAATTTTATTTCACTATGAAAGCAAACACAGGTGCAGAGAATTCCCCCAAACTCACAATACTTCAATTAAATATTCAATCAATACTCAATCAAACCTAAACCACCAGCATTAATACCAAGCATTCTGACTGACTGAAAAGTGACTCACTGAAGGATCAGATTTTGCTGTCCTAATTCCTTATTCTATCACTAATCACAGAATCAAAGAATCCCAGGTTGGAAGTGACCCCAAGGATCATCTAGTCCAACCTTTCTTGGCAAAAAGCACGGTCTAGAGAAGATGGCCCAGCACCCTGTCCAGCCAAATCTTAAACGTGTCCAGTGTTGGGGAATCCACCGCTTCCCTGGGGAAATTACTAATAGAACCAATGTTTCTCATTTCCAGACTTGGACAACAGTCAAGAGCAAACTCCGGTTCTTCTGTTGGAGCAAAGTTAACGCACGCCAAGCTCTGACCGTAACAACAATTTTGCTGCCTAATGGCTTTTAAATGACACCGACAACTCAGCTGACTTCAAAGCCATACACATGTAGCCAGCAGAGCCTTTAACTGCAACCAAATACAACGCAGTACCAATGACGTAGGAAGAACAAGTGTTAACTTACTTGTTCAGCTGTGTCGATTCAGAAAGAGACAGCATGTGATGAAGTTTATTCAGGCTGAGCAACAAAGCACATATGACTGTTGATACAGCCAAGGAGTCTGTAGATTAAGAGAGACTCAGTTTTTCATCTCACTGTATAGAAAATACCATATGTTAGGGGAAAACAACCAATTCAGATGAACAGAGTGATAAGCTGAATGCTCAATCACTCGCCAATCATGCACACTGAAGATCTTAAATTATGCCCTCTTGTTAAATTTTGGATGAAAGACCAGCAAAAGTTGTTTATCTTGACTGTTGGGTTTGCAGCATGGTCTCCCACAACATTCTTGCATCTTAGCTGGGACAGTGTAGTCTAGATAGGTGGATTACTGTGGATGGCTGGATCACTGGGCTCAAAGGGTAGTGATTAATGGTTTGTACACTACCTGGAGACCAGCTGTAAAGGGAATTCCTCAGGGATCTATCCTGGAACCTATCTTGTTTAACACCTCCATCTACCATGTGGAGTAAAAGATGGAACACATCTTTGCTGACTTTTTAGAAGACACCAAGCTAGGGTGTGCAGGTGACTTGTGTGAATGCAGTACACAAGGATGCTGACAAACTAGAGATCAGGAAAGGGCTGCAATGGTGTTATGAGGCTGGACCATACGCCCCATCAGGTGAGGACAAGTACAAGATCACTACAGTGACAGGCAAAACAGACTCAACCTGGGGAAGATTAATTTAATTCACTGTCAATTAATAACAGTAGGATAGTGAGAAATAAAAACAGAACTAAACCCACCTCCCCCTCCCTCCACTTCTTCCCAGGCTCAACTTCACTCCTGACTTTTCTACCTCCTCCCAGCTGAGTGGCACTGGGGAACAGGGGCAGCGGCCACTCTATAACACTTCGTCTCTACTCCTCCTTCTTTCTCATGCTGTTCCCCTGCTCCAGCATGGGATCCATCCCACGGCATACAGTCCTTCATAGAATTCTCCGCTGTGGGTCCTTCCAATGGTCTGCAATTCTTCAGCAATGCCTTCAGCATGGGACCCTTCCACGGGGCACAGTCTTTCGGGAACAGAAAAGGGGTCACAAGTCCTGCCAGGAGCCTGCTCCGGTGTGGACTCTCCACAGGGTCACAGCCTCCTTCCAGGCACATCCCCCTGCTCTGGCGTGCAGTCCTTGATGGGCTGCAGGTGAATATCTGCTCCACTGTGGTCCTCCCTGGGCTGCAGGGGGACAGCCTACCTCACCATGGTCTTCCCCATGGGCTGCAGGGGAATCTCTGTTCTGGAGCCTGGAGCATCTCCTCCCCCTCCTTCTGCACTGACGTGAGGGTCTGTCTGCAGGGTTGTTTCTTTCACATTTTTCTTGCTCCCCTCTCTCACAGCTGCTGTGCAGTGGTTTTTTCCCCCTTTCTTAAATATGTTATCACAGAGGTACTACCAACACCGCTGATGGGCTCAGCTTTAGCCAGCAACGGGTCTGTCTTGGAGCTGGCTGGAACTGTCTCTGTTCAACATGGGGACAGCTTCTGGCATCTTCTGTCAGAAGCCATCCCTGCAGCTCCCCTGCTGCTAAAACCTTGCTATGTAAACAAAATACAAATGCCTACCATCCCTCAGAGACTCCACAGTCTTGACCTCGGTATCTAGGCTTCTCATACATCATGTACAGATTACTAGGCCTTCAGTATGAGACTCAAAATAGCCCGTGTTCAGGCGGAGGGTGGAGAGCAGGGAGTCACCTCAGTCAGTCTTACTGACCTAGGTCAAGACAAGGCTATCTTAGATCTGCCATACTCATCGTTACTGAAAGACAATACTCTCTACTCACAATACAGACCACTGAACTCATGTCCTCAATGAGTGATAAACACTCTTTCACTCTGTGAGAAGCTCCTTTGTCTGTCTGTCTCACCCTCCCTCCCCATCACCAGCTTTCAGAGGATGAAATGCCTCTACCCTATTATTCAGTAACTACAAGCATTCAGTTGAAAAACATATATATTTTCTATAATATGTTTACTGATACGAACACAATCAAACCACCAGAACATAGGTTATTCTGATGTGAGAACACTCTCTCCTTCCTGCTCAGAGATTCCATGCAAAGTGAAGTGCCAAGACTCCATGGGTCACAGAGTCAGTGGGGAGCACACACGTGCCTGCAAGCAACACCAAATGCTTTCCTGCCTCTTTTTCACAACATCCAGAGGCTGTGAAATCTCATGTATTTCAAATTGTCCTTCCCCAGCCCGAGTTATTCTCTCATTCCCAGTGAATCCATTTTCCCTGGTGAATCACGAAAACATAAAATTTACAAACTACAATATGGCAAATATTTAACACTTTAAAAGCATTTTTAAAGCTAATGTTACTTGAAATGTAAACGTAGGTTACCCACACCCCCCCAACCCATCTGAGTCAAACTCTCCCACTTTCCCCCACCCTCTCATTTAAGTTTCCTGCAAGTGAACAGACCCAAGATTGACAGTTCGTCGGTAACAAGCCTCTCCTGACTTGTGCGTAACTCACACTGAATTAATGCAGTTTTGTTTACAATGCAGCATTTAGAAGCAAAGCATTTTCTCATGTTATCTTCCAGTTGTCTTCTAGCTTTCATCACTGTTAAAGCTGCTGGTTGTTTTGAATTTTGAGGATAAACCGTGAACCAGGACGAGTATTAAATTGTAGGAATTTGCTGAAGCACAAGGATAATGGTAGACATCAAACTCTAACTTAAACAATCATCTCTGTTATTCTACTCCAAAACGTCTATTTAGGCAAGTGTAAGTGCTTGAAAAATGGAAGCCTAACTACAAAAAGTATTTTTTTAAAAAATCCATTGGTGTAATACTTCTGGTTCCCAAGACAGACAAGATCAAATAACAATTTTCAGAAAAGTGCACGTCTAACCAGTTTGTTTTAAACCAACACATTCAATGCTTAAAACACCATCTTTCAGAGAGCCACCAGTTGTCTTCAAGACACTCGAAGGGGTACCTGGATGAAAAAATGAGTTATGGCTTGTTTACCTTTTGGATACTAAGCATGAAAGCCTGGGAGACCATCCCTCTGTAAGATAACTGACATTCCACTTCCCTCATGGAGAGGTTGTGCTACAAACAATTTATTCTGGAGTAACTCCTGCACCTTGGAAAGAGGAAGTTGTCAGGAAGTTGAGCACCCATTTCAGAAAAGAAGTCAGCAAGGTAACCACAGCAGAACAACTCTGCTAGAACCCTATGGCTAAGTTCCTTATGCTGTTAAGTCTTAATACTAAAAACTAAACACATGTCATTTTCTACTGCATAATGAGATTGACTCAAATACTAAAAAGGGTTCAAAGGGCATACCAAAGACATTGCTCAAAATAAAGAAATCCCTTTAAAAAAATAATCATCTACCAACAGTGCTGAATATAACCTACCAAGATGAAAAAGAACTGAGTGTAGTATGTAGAGTACTCAGTGGTGTTTTTCATTAATGATATTTACATCATACTTAGACATGAGAATTCACACAAATTGCAAATGTCTTCCTCACTTTGGAAGATATCAGCAGGTATGCTGCACTATTTACAAAGCTTCATAAGGAAACTAGAACTGTCTTATTTACATTTCATTTACATGTCAGAACATGCTGGTGCACATGTAACACTATGTAATGGAACAGACATCACATACCATATTTTTATCATGCACTAAAACCACATCTCAATTTTTTTCAACAGCTCTAGATGGCATCTGTATTTTTTGCACTTTGTAGTAGCTCAGCTATCGATCCCATATTCTTCTTCCAGCATCTTGATAAACTGATTAAATCTAACTTTGATGTTTTCAGACAGGGTAGGGACTAGTGGAGCCAAATAATCTTCTGTTCACGTAATGTTACAATATTAATACAAAAGGACTATTTTTGTCTGTATTAAACATAGCAGGCAGATCAGCTACCTGGCAAAGAAAGCATGCAATACCAGGAGTATACATTTAACATCTCATCTGCTACTGATCCAGAAACTGAAGAATCAAAGTCACTGCTGTGAAGTAGAGAAAGACTGTAACTGAAAGAAGCTAAGGCTGCAACTATGTGGAACATTTAAGAGTCAAGAGAATACAGCAATAAAACATGAGAAGAAGGGAACAAGAACCACAGAAGCAGGTGTAAATTTTGACACTTACGAGCTTCAACTAAGAAATGCGAATTGGGGAAGAGACAATGTAGAGAAAGACAGGAAACCAGCCAGTCATCCTCTACTAGCCTGGAAACCACAGGGATTGCTAGCATTAATACAACAAATACCTTTCTCTATTAGATGGTATACACACTTTACTGAGTCTTAAAAATCTGTTTGAGGTCATGAATTTATCTTGCTGCCTGATCCCGCAATGTCCAGTGCAACCATGCCTTAATGGTGCCTGGTTGTGCACCATTAACATGATCGAGATGCTTGTGCTATAGGCCTTGCACAGCTGTAAGACTCGAGAGCAGCCATTCTATCTAACTTTCGCCTAAACACAGCTATTGGTAGCTTAAAGAAGTTATTTTTAAGTAGCTTAACTACAAAAACAAAAGGAAAAGCCAAATCTGGAGGCCCCAGAGGAGGGAAGAAGATGGAATTAGAAAAATAAAGCAGACTATTTATAGACAAATTTGTTAAAATCGATAAATATTTTCCAAAACTAACAAAATTCTTGCACGTGTAAATAATTGTACTAGAGAACATATTGCAAGACAAGAATCAAGGTACAGGAGGGAAATGGATTGGGCAATCAGTTGGCAGAAAGCCGTGAATCAACGGCCCATACTCAAAGGATTGCCCAAGCAACACATTGCCCAGATAAACAGCTCCAGAAAATTGTGCAACAAACTCTGAATTGCCAGTGCCTCAAATTAAGAGAAAGGAAACACAGCTCTCACACAGCCCACTACCCTGCTACGGCTTTTAAACACAAACGCATGAGTAACTCACTCAGATTTTGCGCTTCAGGTTCCCAACGCATGCCCACTCCGAATAGCTGGACTTAAAGATTATTGTAAAATTGCTATCAATTCCAGACACAAATATCTGGTGTAGAGGTATGGCATACTACTTCTGAAAGATAATAATTAAGCAGCAACTAAGATGAAGGTAGGGGGATAATCAGTGGTGTACTAGTCAGAATAGAGGGTTATTTCATACTAAGCATATTAAGCATGGAGATTTGGACTATGTTGCTGCAACAAGCCACTGTTTACACTCAGAAAGTAAACTCAGTCCTGGTGTGAATATACATAGTCTTTACTAACTCTTGAAGCCACAGACAGGGATTACTAAACATACTCTTAAGAATTCACAAGCTCTCTACTGCTTTCAAGTTTCTTGCTTCCTATTACGCTGAACTTGAATTCCCATCCATCAGTGACAGAGAAAGCCCTTGTGACAAAGATGCTGATTTAGTGAAATACACGGAGCTTAAGACAAAACCGCTTCTGAGGAATTCCCAGCTCCCCAAAGTAGTCAAATGTGTGCATGAGCGCACATGTGAAGATACCCACGCACACTTAAGATCCCACTTTCTCAGCCCCATTTCAGTCAAGAGGCTGATTCGAAGCAATGAAGCCCATAAGGATACTGAGGATTCCCCAACAGCACTATTAGAACTCCATTACTAGGAGGGAATTTCTCATCGTTATGGGGAACATTAAAAAAAAACCAAAACAAAAATAAAACTTGCCTAGTAGAACTCTGCCTAGACTCCAGTCCCTTGACAGGAAGAAAAGCCAGACTGCAATCCTGAAGCCAGAAAGATAACATGTTCCCCTAGGACAAAGCCCAAAAGACTGCTTGTGCCAATGCTGAACAAAGCATTCTTGTTCAAAGGGACACAACTGTGTTTTTTTCTTTCCCCACCTCTCCCCCTACACACTGAAGGTACATTAATTAACTGCAAAGCATGCTGCTAGAGCATGTTAAAGCATCTCCACTGAATTCAGAGAGGTTTCACACCTATACACACACACTCCCAAGCAAAATAAAAGAAAAACAAACCAAAATAATGTAAATATATCAAATGACAGGAGGCTCCAAAATATCCTTTGTCTTGCTGATCCAGACACAGTAGGGATCGACAGATAGATAGACAGATAGATAGAAAGAAAGAACGAACAAACAGCCAACTCCTGAAAACGTTTAAGGTTAGAGATCTCATGGCTTCTCTGAATCATCTGCTCTAGTGCTACACTATCTTGCCAGTGGAGAAATTTTTCATTATGTCCAGTGTGAACCTCTCAAGCTGTAAACAGGTCTTTGGTCTTGTTATATCATCTGCCACTACCAAGAGATCCTTGGCTCCATCATCTTTGTAACTGCCCTCCAAATAGTTGCAGGCTAATATTGGATCACCCCTTAGCCTAGTGTACTTCAGACAGAGCTCGCTCCCTCAGCCTCCCCTTGCAGATCATGCAGACCACCCTGATAATCATCCACTGAAACATCTGCAGTTTCTTGACATTTATTTTAAACTAGTGAGCTTAAAAGGAATGTTGCTGGTGTAGGCTCATCAGTGCCAGATACAGAAGAACAATAATTTCCCTTGATCTGCTGGCCACACTCCTAATGTAGCACAGTACGAGATTCATTGACAATGACAGCACACTACTGGTTCATTTTCAACTTGGTTTCAACTATAACCCCCAGTCCTTTTGAGCAAAGCTGCCACTTAACCCACCAGTTCCCAGCCTGCACTGATTCATGGTATTGTTATGCCTCAGGTGCACAGCTTTGCACTTTGTGTTCAACTTCATAAAGCCTCCGATGACCAACCCTTAAGTCTCTCAAGATCCCTTGGGATTTATGCTTTGCCGTATGCCATGTCAGCCACTTCTACTAACTTAGTGTCATTTGCAAATGTATGTCATCTTCCAAATCACTAGTTATTGAAAAATATGGACCCCAGAATCAACCCTTGGTGTACTGCACTAAGCTGCCAGCTGGATGTCGAGCTATTGATAACAGTCCAGATGATTTTCAATGCATTAAGCAGATTGTTCATCCAGGCCATACTTTGCTCAACTTCTAAATGAGAACGCAGTTGCAGGCAGTGTCTGAAACCTTAGTAAACTCAAAAGGTAATATATTCCCTGGTCTTATGTCATTCATATAGCCAGCCATTTTGCCCCAAAAGGCAATGAGATTGGGTAAGCATACTCTTGTTATATGCACACTATTAAGTATTAATTTCTTCACCATGTATTAGGAAATGAAGCCCAAACGGAGACAAGTCATGATCCTTCCAGTGATCGAAATGAGGCTGGCAAGTCTACAACTTTCAGAGTTAAGTCTGACTTTCTTGCAGATGGGTGTAGCATTATCCTTTTTCCATGACTTTTCACCTTGCAGCCACGTTGCCAACCCTTTCAGCTTCCTAAGGTGAATTCGATCCAGCACCATGGATCTTGGTATATCCAGTTGCTTTAAGTAGTCTTTAACCTGTTGCTCCCTAATGTGATCTGCCCACCTCCTTCCCAGTCTGCACCAGTACACACAAATGTATGAGAACCGGCTCTCACCTGCAAAGATGAAGGCAAGAAAGGCATTGAACACACCAATCTTTCCCACACCATTTATCACTAGGTTGTCTCCCCCACCTCATCAGTGGATCTGCACTCTCCTTGAGCTTCCTTTTTCTACTAGCATAACTGTAGAAGCCCTTCCTGTTAATCTTTATTAGCCTTAACTCTGGCTGGGCTTTGGCCTTCTAAGTTTTCATCCTTAAATACCTGATTAATGCTTTTAAACTCCTCTTCTGTTGCTGGTCCATGTTTCCATTTCTCATATGCCCTTTTTCTGTGGTTTTGTTCATCAAGAAGCCTCTTGCTCAGTCAAGTGGGCTTTCTGTTCAAAGTCCTGATCTTCATGGAAAATGAGATGGTCTGCTCTTGATATTCTTTAAAAAGATTTCTAAATTTCCTTTTTAAGCCCCTTATTGCCTACCTCCCCAGGGATTCTAATTTAGCAAATCCTCAGAGAAGCCACAGTCCACAGGCCTGCTCTTACTGCTAAGCTCCCCAGCCTTCTCCAAAGCCTGAACTCAGTCATCTCAGGTTCACTTAAACTCAAGATCCACCAGCCTCTTCCATCTTTGTGGTCAAATAGGTCAAACAGAGCATTACCCCTGGCTGCTAGGAATTCATCAAATACACCTTCTAGGAAGCTCCAACATTGTCTTCCCAAAGTTTTGAGGCCTTCCCAGCAGATGTCTGGACGGCTGAAAGCCTCTGCGCAGACAATGCGCAGCAGAGCTCTAGTTGTTTACAGAAAGCATTAACCACACCTTCCACTTTGTCAGGCAATCTGTAAAAGCTCTGCAACAACATTGCTTGTGTTCCCTCCTCTCTGATTCTGCCCCACAGACTCAACAAGCATGTCTCTGCTTTCACACTAGAGCTGTATGCAGACAAGGAGAGTCCAGCTTTCCCTCTCTTTCCCTTCTGATCCCTCCTAAACAGCCTGCACCTACCCATGACTGTGTTCTACCCATACATCCTACCTCACCAAGTCTCTGGGATTCAAACCATGTTTACAACGCTGCAACTCTGTTGGATAAAACTTTATTTTTGGGTTGTGCCCAATTCTATTAAAAGAAAGACTTAAACAGAAAGCCAAGGCAGAAAGTATTTGTGCTTTTTAAAAGGGAATGACACATGACACTCGGATATTTAACTGAAAGTGTTCTGAAAGTGTACATTTTGTAACTCATTTTGTAGCATTTAAAAACAAAACAAAACATTTTTAATTTCTCCACTGTTTCTTTTTGCCTACAAGTACTTTGAGGTAGGAAATAGTCACACGGGTTGGTTTTGCAAACAAGCATGGGACAAATGCTTTCATTAAGAAGTTTTTGACCCTTCCATTCACTGAAGAGATGTTTCAGATCCACCCAGTAACTCCCAGTTCTTGAGACACTTTGAAAAGGCTGTGGAGATTAGAAAAGATTCCAATGACTAGGGAAAAGCAAAAGTTGCATTCATCTTCAAAAAGGGTAAATATACAATTGGAAGAACTACAGGTTGGTCATCCTCGCTTCAATCTGTGTGAAAATCATGAAACGCATCCTCTTGGAAAATACTACAGGCCACACAAAGCAGATGATGATGGGGAAAAACATTAGCTTGGATTTACCAAGGATAAACCATCCTCAATCAACCTGATTAACTGCTATGACAAAATGACTCAATCCATGGATGAGAAGAGAGCAGCTGATGCTTACCTCAACCATACAACTTTCAACAGGGTCTCCGACAACATCATTGAATCCAAGTTGGTGTATTACAGTCTAGATGGGTTAACTACCAAGTAGTTAACACTAGTTGGATGATTGGGCTCAGAAGGCAGTAGTTATCAGTTCATACTCTACCTAGAGGCCAGTTACAAGTCAAGTTCCTCAACTGTAATGCATTCTCATTGAGCCTTTGGAAGACATCAAGCTGAGGGGTGTAGCTGACATACTCAAGGGCAGGGCTGCCATTGAAAGCAACCTAGACAGGCTGGCAGAACAGGCCAATAGGAACCACATGAAATTCAAACATAAGCAAAGTTCTGCGCTTGGGACAGGCTAATCCCTGGCAGTGGTACAGGCTGGGGTCTGATTAGGTGGGGAGCAGCTCTGCTGAAAAGGACCTGAGGCTCCTCGCAGGCAGCAAGCTCAACACAAACCAGAAGCACACCCCAGTGACATTGAAGGCCAACAAGCATACTGAACTGTATCAACAGCAGCAGAGCAGGTAGATTGAGAGAATTCGCTATTCCTCTTTACTCGGCGCTTGTTAAATTATATCTGGGAGACAGCATCCAGTTTTGGGACAAGTATAAGAGTGACGTTGATAACTGGAATAGGTTCTGCGATGGGCCACCAATCATAAGGGGATTACGGCACTTTCCCTGTGAAGAAAGGTTGAAGGAACTGGGTTTGTTTAGCCTAGAGAAAAGAAGGATTTAGGAAACAGAAGAGCAATGTTCTGACACCTAAGCATAAGTAACTGCAAAGACAGAGCCAGGTTCTTTGCTGAGGTGCATGGTAAGAGAAAAAGACACAAATTGAAACAGGAAAGGTTCCAACTAGATATACTAGAACACTTCTCACTAGGCTGCCCAAAGAAGTTGTCTTGAAAACTTACAAGGACAGAGATTCTACAAGACAAAGCCCTCAGCCTGAATTTAAACAAAAAACTGGTCTAAATTCATTTTTGACTCTGCTTTGAGTACAAGTTTGGACTATCATTCCAACCCACATGACTATGAACTGATAGCATCTGGAAAGGTCTCCAACAACAAGAATATTTTCTAGTTATGCTAAGCATTTTCCTGTTTAAGTTCCTCTGAAGAGCCAAGTTTTGGACAGCAACTTTACCTCTTTGTATACCACATCATTTTTTCTTCCACTAGAGAAATCCAATTGGGTTTGTAACTTCAGGATTTTACGATTCAATAGCTTATGAAGCATCACATTATGACATTTCATTATGGCCTCTAAACTTACATTACACCAAAGAAAAATCTGAATTCAAAGAGGGGAGGAAAACACCTCTCCACATCAAGATAGTTAGAGGTTGTTCTGTGACCAAAATGATCAAAGCGAGTATCTCTATCTACTGATGGGAGGAAGGATTTGAAAATATTTCCAATATTATAAAAGCACTTCTGTACTGAAAAGTACAGAAACAACTGACAATGTGTTGCGATGAGGTACACATGAGAACACACACCGCAGTATCTCTCCACACTCAACAAAGGAGGGAGCACTCTTTCAAATCCCAATCCTTTTTGACAAGAGTAGAAAGGCTAATAAAAATACTGCACTGGCCAGCAGTCAACAGAACGATGCTTAATGTACGCTCAGAGATCTCTGCAGTAGATGGCATCTTCTGGTGAAAGAATAAACGGCACTTTCTGCAGAAGGCTGGAATAACTAATTTCAAAATAACAATGAACAACTGGTGAGGTATCTCTTGATTTGCAGGCACTCTGTGAAGCATCTGCTTTACTGTGTCTAGTTCTGTCTAGAAAGGGCCAAGGTGGGAATCTTTCTTCTCTCTTACAGATGGAGGGATCCACTTGCAATTATACCTTAGCAACACGATCCTCAAAAATGCCTGCTGGCTTGCTTCTTTCAGAGACGCAGAGTGCTCCAGGACCCTGCAGCTGTACAGCCTCACTGTCAAGCAGGCAGCAGTTAGAAAGAAGCTTTGCATTGTTAATGCCAACCAATCTTCCATATGCCATTTTTCAAGAATTCCTACTATTAAAAAGGGAAAAATAATCTATTTCTTTTCCCTTATCAACCTAGGATACCAGAAAAGCAAAGCTGCTTCCATAACCAATTCTACTATGAGAAAAGTTACCACTGAAGTGGAAAACAGCAATATTCAAAGTAAATCCCCATAATATCACAGTAGCACTTCAGTGAGATAAATACAAAGGGGAAAGCTCCCAAAATATGAAATGGTCCACTCCAAGAAGGCAGTTTAAGTAAGCCCTTCCACAGTACTGGATCCTATCTCTACTCATTACTAGCAAGCAAGTCCATACTAAAAAGAACAAAGAAAAAAATCCCTCTGATACACCAATCAGGTACCACGTTCCCCTAGAACAAAGGTCCTGGACAAATATTTTTAAATTTTATTCCTTTATTCTCAGCATACCTTGGGGGGGGTAATTTGTCTAGGAAATGTTACAGCAAATAGTATGAAGACAACTGCATTTACAAGCTAGGAGTCTATTGATAGACTATTTCTTCCATCCTACTACTTAAATAAAAACCCAAAACTTTTAAGTGCTACTTTCTCCAGCTTGTGCCTTCTATCAGAATAGGAGAGGACTGCCCTCTTTCTATAGTTAGAATGGCTTATTTCTGCAAATTCTCAGTCTTTCGGGTTTCACTGTAAAATACCTGGCTTCTCTTCACAGGAAGAGAAGTACATAATATGTATTACATTACTCCCCCCCCCCTTTTCCCTGAGACAAGAGCATTTCAAGTATTTCCACAGGGCATATTACTTTCAAGGTTTCCACAGGGCTCCAGGTATCCCACTTAAGAGTCCAAATGACCACAATGCAGAAGATACATCCGAAGGAAGGATTAAGATGGATGTTACCTCACAGCAAAGCCTGTTCCTTCTATTCCAACAGAGCAATTAACCCAAAGGTTGAAAGCAGAGCTACAGGTGAAGTATATTTCTAGCTTAATAGGTTCCCAACATAAATTTCCCTAAATACTCTCATAAACAAGTTAGAGAAATATGACCCAAAATACAGCAGTGTGGGGACTCATCTGGTTGATCAACTGCACTCACAAGACAGCAGCTGAATAACCAGCAGAAGGGCATTTTAAGTTATTTCCTGGATCTGATTCTTTCCAACAGTTTTAATTAGTGGTTTGGATGACAGAATGGGTATGCCTTTAAACATTTATAGGTGGCATCAAAACCGTAGCTGAAATAACTTAGGTGAAAGTGTCCAAAATAAACAATTCTGTACCAAGAATTTTTTTTAAAGATCACACTAAAAAGTCGAAGTTGTACTAGTAAAGTAAGTATTAACCAAAGGAGGTTAAACACAAAAAAATTCCATCAAATATAAGATACTATACAAAGGAAATAAATCAATGAAACAATACAGCAGAGGAGAATGGGTGCTCACAGTGGATTAAAAACTGCACACGGTCAATACTAGACTGTTGATAAAAAAACGCAAGTCCCATTTCTAGGAGGAGTGTTATCTTAGACAATCAGTGAGGTCTGGAAAGCAATTATAGTTCCTTCGTGCTAATAACAAATAGCAATTGGAATCCCATACTCAGTTTGGGGCTCCATGTTTTAAACTGCTGACAGATGAAGAGAAAGCACCCAAGAGAGAACTGCAAGGATAATGGTTTTAGCAAATGTGGCTTACAAGGAACAACTAACAAGGCTGTTTGGATGTTTGTCTCAAAAATACAAAAGGCTATGCTGCCTACCACCTAGGAACCCACAGCCCAACCACAACACTCTAAACATATACTCTTTCAATACACAGAAGTGTGTTATGAAAAGGACAGCAATCAGTGATGTTCTGGATGGAACAGGAAAGTTTAAGCTTGCAGCTGAGATTATTTGGATGAGAATAAAGTTTTAATATTTAGAACACTAAAACAAAGGAACAAGATACGGAAGGATGTTGTGGGATCTCTTTCCTGTGATAATTTGCAAGAACAAGACTGACAAATAGTCCAAAGAGACTTGATTCTGCCCCACTATCAGGGGTAAAGGAACACGATCACTTGCGTTTCTGTGGTCCAAAATGCCTTTGCAGTATTAAGTCCTTGTCATCTTTAGAGTGAGTTTGTTCTTTAATTTAACAACTGCCCATGTTAGGAACAGAATCAGAATGGTTGAGGTTGGAAAGGACCTCTGGAGGTCACCTGGTCCAACCCCCCTGCTCACACAGGGCTAACTATAGTAGGTTGTCCAGGACTGTGTCCAAATCACTTCTGAATACTTCTATGGATGGAGACTCCACGACCTTTCTGAACAACCTGTTCCAGTGCTTGGTCACCCTCTCGGTAAAAAAAGCTTTCCCTGATATTCAGACGGACACTCCTGTGCTTCAGTTTGTGCCCATTGCCTCTGGTCCTGTCACTGGGCACCAATGAAAAGAGCCTGGCTCCAACTTCTTTGCAGACTCCCTTCCAGTACTTATACACATTGATAAGATATCCAGCACTCCAAGTGTGGCCTCCCCAGTGCTGAGCAGAGGGGAAGGATCACCTCGCTTGACCTGCTGGCAGCACTCCATCTAACGCAGCCCAGGATGCCGTTCACCCTCTTTGCTGCAAGGGCACATTGCTGGCTCATGTCCAGGTTGGTGTCCACCAGGACCCCAAGGCCCTTTTCTGAAAAGCTGCTTTCCAGCCAGCAGCCCCCAGCATGTGCTGGTGCATGGGGTTGTTCCTCCCAGGTGCAGGACTTGGCAGTTGCTTTCGCTAAGGGACAAGAATGGGAAGGTAAGACTTCCTACCAAAGAACAAGCCTGTCTATGACTCTTAACAAAAGATTAAATGGTTTCTAGATTCTGTCTCCCTACCACTGCTGTAAGAACTTCTTGAGAGAGGGGTCACACGCTCTTTCCGTGCTTTAGTGCAAGAGTTACGAGTCACAAAACGCAAAGAAGGTCCTGACAGATCAGTTCAAACCACTGAAGTCTCACCCACACATACATGAGAATGGACAACGCCACACAGCATTTAGGCATATTTTAAAAGGAGAAAAGACTGAAATACTCTTTTCTTGTTTATTCCTCTTTTTAATTTCTATTTCATAATTTTTACTTTTTCATCCTTTAGTAGCTTAAAGGTAAATAGCAGAACTTTCCTTCTATAAGTTATATTCTTCTTCTCAAGACTGACTTGAGCAATCTGTCTCCCAACTGTCTTATTTTTATACTTTACCCATTCTCTGTTTTCTTCCATATTTTTCACCTTCTACCAAATCTGTCTTCTGTTCTCTGCATCATTTCATCAACTCTTAATACTGCTCTTCAGAGCTATAAACTTACAGATCACATTTGCCTTGCTACAACTTACACTTCAAGATCTTGTCAAGCCTGTTCTCCAAGGCGCACACACCTTCAAGCTAAACGAAATATATTTAAATTAAGTCTGAAATTACTACTTGATAAACAGCACCGCACTTGTACAGTGTCTCAGATGTGACTCATCTCTACCAGGGAGCTAATATACACATGCATGCCAAGATCAAATAGAACAAAACAAATGCTATCAAGATTAAAAAGAATCACATATATACAGAGGTTGGCATTTACAAGACACCCCAAAGGAGTGTGCGCCCAACTGAAATGAAGTGAAATTTGGGCACATATCACCACCCTCCAAGGCACATAACCTTCAGCTATACTTCAGGTTCAAATGAAGAACAAACAAATAAAATGAAATTAAAAAATGCAACAATCAACAGAAATAACTCAGCGCTGAGAGGCAGACTTCCGATTTTACACCCTAGGTTTTGCTATTGCTTCAGTCCCTTACTTTCCCAATTTGTTAAACAGCTGTCTGTGAAGTTTTGAGATGTAAACAATATAGAGCATAGGCAGAGGTCTATGCTGCTTTCAATTTAGCCTGCGGGAAGTCCAAATAATTTCATTGGAAACATAGTTTATAAAACGCTGTATTTGTTCCCAGTATTATTGCTAGTAATAGTGTTCTTTATTCTGGGTCACTGTGCATGTCTGTCTGCTTCCAAATATGAAAGCAAATTCCCAATTATCACTCTGCTATTTCAACACCCAAAACTCAGATGGAAAGATTCAGGTTTGTAATGACTCTTTCTACATTAGTTTCTCCCGTGTATTACACTCTGCTATAAGCAAGCTATGACTGGTAGAAGCCTGCTTTATTCCAGGTTATTTAATAGCACTGAGTTTATATTTCCTCCAACATGAGGAACATTTCTTGATAATACACATCAGATAATCCTGGAATGTGGGTTCAGCTTTCACCTGAAGCACTGCTGCTTTACCACAAGCAATCAGGCCACTTTCTACATACTCAAAATGCTCTAATTTACTGAAACTTTGAACTTCTCTGCTATCTGGGATTTTAGCATCTTTACTGGCAGAAAAGTATTCCATACCCTTCCAGTTTATTTGGGGGAAAAAATTGCTATTGATCTGTACTAGCTATGCCATCACTCCTAAGGCTCTAATTGTCTCAGTAATTCATTCTCATACATGAAAGCCCCACCCCCCCAAATTATTAAACTGTTTTTTTTTGTTTTGTTTAATGCAATCAGCTTTCAGGAAAAAAATCTACTGTATTCAGAAAAATCAAACTGACGTCAATATTTATGTGGAATAAAATTAAGGGTCTTTCCTTTATTCTAAGAGCGTAACTCCTTAACATCTTAGAATAAGTACATCAAGAAATTCACCAAAATGAGTTTTCTTCAAAATTACATTAAAAAAAATAAGCAACTCCTCCTGGCATGTGTGTCATTCAGGAGTAGGAAAAGAGAACAATCAGGAACCAAAACAGGTGTCACTAGTAAGAGCTGTAGTGTAAATGTCTTTTTCAAATTGCACACACAAACACAAGAACAAACAACATTCCAGCCTCATTCAAGTTTAAATTAAGATTCAGAATACCTAAGGGCTGGTATGAAAGCATCCATTAATTCAGCTTTTTTTTTTTTTTTTTTTTTTTTTTTTTGAGTGGAGGAGGGGTAAAACACAATCTCTCATTTATTTAAGCAGCTATTAAAGAAAACTGATTATCTTTCTAAGGGAATGCTAATTCCTCTATCTTTTCATTCAGCGACTGAACAAGTCATACATACCTGTATTACATAACAGGACTGAGGCACGCACTCAAATAAAAATCTGTTTGGATGCTTTCAGCAAAAATTTATTAATACGGCAATAGATTAAAAAGAGATGGAAGTGTTTGCACTACTAGGTCCTTTACAGTAGATCATATCACAAATGCACAGCAAACATGCTGGACTATTTGTGAGAGTACAACAGAAGTAGAAATCTGCGCCTTAGCTTGAAACATAGCAAAACCTACCCTGTAACTACATATGCAGGTTCTGAAATCCCATCTCATTATCACAGGCAAGCATGGTACCTGTGTAAACTATAAAATTTCTTGCCAAAGGCCATTTGTGATGACCAGACAAGGTTACAAAGCCATCTGCAACTGATGCATCAAATTTGTGTGGATAGTGCTGTGATTTCCTCCCCCTGCCATACACAAACATTTAGCCATTAAATAAAATCAAGTCTGCAGCACAATTAGCATAAAAATCATTATGTGCTTCTGTTAAGTTCTGGATGGCTAATTATCATACAATAGATTATATTATGACATGAAAAGGCATATACCAAAGGTTACAATTGTGAAATTCAGCTGCAGTTTCCATGTTTATCAGAAGGCAGGCAGGAGATAAGGGAATCAAAACCTCATTTTGGTTTCAACGCCCAGCAACATTCCTCTGTTCCGAGCCTGCGCTCACCACAGCAGCTTCTATGCCCTCTCTCACTCTTGGAAAGAGCAGAACATGGTGCCACTTTGTCCACAGGAAAAAAGCTCCTCACCACTACCTCTCTTCAGTAACTGGATCTCTATAAAAAAAACATGTCCCTGTGGATTCCATGTCTCCCAGGAGAGCACCTTGGACTTTTCAGACAGGATCCAACTGGCACTGTCCATGGAGACTGCTCATCTGCGCAGAGCATAGACTGTAGAACTTCTCAATCACCCCAGATGAGTGCAGCTTCTATATAAACGTAGCTTAGTCTCTGCTGTCCCCCTTCCCTTGCTAATGCCTCATCTCAGCACCAACCGTGCTGAAGAGGAGGAGCGTAAGCCAAGTAAGACTTGCGCAGAGTCCGAACAACCACAGGTTGTGTAAGATCCGTTCCCTCACATTCTGCCTACTCTCATCCCACTTGTGGCAACAAATAGTAAATCTCAAAGTCTGCAAGATAAGAATCGGTTGAGTCTTAGCTACCTTTAGCCACCTAAATAAGAACAAAAGAACTGGGCTCCTGCTGAATTATTTTGGGGAAAGGAACACCCAGGATAAGGCAGCAGCCCTGCAGACATCCAATACACAAACACTGTTTTATGCAGACAGAAAGTGCCAGGACTTCTTTTTGAAGTGGAAAAGAGCACCTCTGTTAGCTAGCAGTCTCCTTGGACAAACCAGGAACAGAGCCCTCATTTGCTCATGCCTTTCCCTACCAACAAAACTAATGGACCTAAAGATCTTCCAGGCATAAAAGTGACTTGGGGAAGAATGAGTACAACTAACATTCTTGTTTAACTGAAACAAAACCAACACGCTAAGCAACTGGAAAGTGTAGGAAAAGGAGGTAGAACAATCACAGCAGCACCTTAACCCAAGTTAACTGAAGCAGACAGTGGCTTACCTAGCTCTTCAGACTGAATTGATTTCAGGGAGTAAGCTTCAAGAATGAGCAACCAAAGACAGTACATTAGCAGGGCTCAAAATCTGCTTGCTATATAGGCTGTAATACTGGCAATACAAAAATTGCTGAAGCCACAGGAACTGGAGCTAGCATAGAACATCCCTCCTAGAAATTTAAATAGTGAAAGGTAAGGGATGAGCTCAGGCAAAAACACTTCTATCAGTAATGCAATCTTGCAAAAGGTTTCTATTGCATGGTAGACCTGTCTTGGTCTATTCTCTCAACAAACCAGTTTCCAAAATGGAAGACAGTGAATCTGAGGGGCACCTAAATGCTGTTGTGACTGCTAGACTAGCACTGACTCCCTACTTTTATCAAATCTCTACCCCCCAAACTGTACTTAAAAAGACATAGGCATAGAGAAGACTGGGACAATAAAGGCAGTCTGAAGCTTGACACCTGCTTCAGTAGTTTCTGTACAGAGAAACAGATCTACACCAAATCTGAACTACGGAAAAGAAATTCATTATGGCTGGCTCCGTATCATCTGCCAAGATAATCTACCAGTGTTTGTTCTGGGCAGGTGAAAGGCCTATTAAGATATTACTGTTTGCACTGCCTGCTTGCCTCCTGACAAGGGTGGAGCACTGGAATAAGCAGGTCCCAGCTTGTTGGCACCACAATAAACTCAGAAACACGTATCTTACTCTGGTTCTGTCCAGAAATTTTAGTTGTGTCTTCCTGAGTTTCAAGTACAGCGTTGTGGAGTCAAACAGTTCTCTGGGACCAAGAACTGGAATGAAATAGGACCTAGAACATGGTTTCAAGAAGGGGAATGCAAGAGCATATGGGCTATATACATGATGCTACTGGACAAAGAGAACGCAATCTCAGTATGCCCAAAAAGTACATTATGAAAAAATGGATCCACGCAGGTAAAAATACTCAATTATGAACTACTACAATTCACTGACACTAGCAATGACATACTTTCACCACAAGCCCCTATTTAAACAGCAGCCCTGAGACCACTCACATTTAGTATCAAGACTGATAGTAGACCACCAGATCAACTTGCTCAGATCCCTTAATTAAGGTGACACACTACAACTTTTCTTCAAGTGTCTCCCCCCCCTTTCTTACCTCACACCCTTTGGGAAAATAAAATCATCATGCAACATTTAAACATCCTTCCAGTGTCACAAGCAGCTATCTTATATTTTCAGTATGAATGAACACTGGCCTTGTACTCATTTCTAAGGCTCATTTACAACACAGCTGGATCAGTTCTTTCCTAGTTCATTTGCTTTCAATAGGGGCTTCATTCTCAATTCAAATGACAAATTGCTCCAGCAACCACACATGCACATGGCTTCCTCAAGCCTGGCATTTATAGGTTTAATAGAGGCTTTTAAACTGCTGATGTTTTAATTACTATATAACGATATATACATGTTAATTACTTTGGAAGACCTGTGCAAAGTAGACAAGCATTCAACTTTAATACATAAATATTGTAGCCAAGGATGTTTTAGCAGTTGAATAGAGTTCATACTGTTGATTCATTTCATCTTTGATGCATTTTCCTGGCAAAAAGCTTCTAACAACATGAACTAAAAGAACATAATCCCTTAAACATCAGGAATAAACCCAACTCTGCTGACCTGAATCTGTTCCCATCAGCTTCCTTTATCTGAAAATTGGCACTCATGCTAAACGGACAATATAAATAACGGCATTTAACAACTGGTGTTTTCTTGATAAGCTGCCCCTGCTTTTCCAAATCACTCTAGGAGAACTGTATTTGTTAATGATCTCATTCAGATATTGCACCCTACTAAATACTTTCCTTCGTGCTCATTTTGGGCTGCCAGAATTCTTCATTTCACAAGGAAGATGGCACAGTCATCCCAGTTTCTCAACAACGTAACATCATAATCTGTACTTTATCTTTGCGGACGTTTAAACTGTACAAAGTGCTTGTGAAAACCTTTATTACCAGACACCACAATTACTGCAGGAGGGAGGGGGTAGGAAGGAGAATCAGGATTGAAGTACATTTCAGATATGTACCTTGCCTGCATTTGTTATTAGCAAAGCGTAACATTCAGTGTGATTAGTCAGAAAGCACGAGTCCTGCTTCATTCTATGACACTTGCAGAAGTGCACCGAGGTGATGACTGTCAACAAAGTGAGCTTGTGATCTGGAGCCATTAGAGGTGCGCACATGCTGCAGCCAGCCACCAAAGTCACATTCTTATTGCCTTTGCCCTTCCTCTCACTTTTACTGCTCTTTAATTCATGTGACATTTTAAGTTAACACAAGGTTCCCAACCTTTACACCACACCTTCCACAGCAGAGGCTGTAGTCTCATTAGTTTGCAGAAACCTTATCTCAACTCTGATTTTAAAAACTAATGTTAACATAACATTTTTAAGAAAAAAAAAAAAATAAATCTAACACCAGAAAATGCAAGCATGACAGTTCAACCTAACTTATATAAAACAAAGATCCCCTGGCTGTCTATAAGAGAATCTCTGTAGTGAAGGCAACCAGAAATTATTTGACTACTACTTGACCACAGGAGATGATTATCCTGATGATAATGACATCAGTCAAGTTTTGCCTTATCAAAGAATCTTTTTCTTTCAGGAATGCAAGTCCAGCTTTGACCACAAACCTTTTCTTTCTTCCTCCAGTTCTCCCCTCAAACTAAACAAGTACACCCCCTACACTGGAAGAACAAAGGCAACTTTTTTTTTTTTCTTTTTCTAAATAAACTTATCTATATCCCCATGCTCAGGTTTGCTTTTACATCAAAGACAGTTTTTCCAACGCTGTGCTAAGTCCTGGTGCCAGTTTATTTATCTCCTGATTTAGAAGTAAGTTTTCATCACTCTGTAGATCTATAGGTCCCAGAGCTGTACTTGGAGTTTCCTTTGCCCAAAGCAAGTACAGAATGCACCAACATGCAATTAAGATAGGAAGTCAGGAACCAGTCATTAAAAATTCATGTGAAGAACACAAGAGCTTCAGGAAGAGAATGTAAAATCCAAAAATTGTTAGGTGTCATGAGTTTGGTTTGTCATCACAGCCCATCCCCAAATGAGTCATGGTAACTCAAAACAGAGATCATTAGATATTCACAAAGCATACATAATGAAGTTTTATTGAACAACAGGTGCACTTCAGCATTATTAGAGAAAACACCCAAGTTACTGCATTCTGTAAGCATAAGATCACTGAGGAATGCAGTAGATTTTATTCAAAATTACCAAGCATTTAAGTACTTTAAAAAAACCCAAACCTTTCCCAACTCACATCATCTGACATTTGCACCTATTTCTATGCAAGTTAGCAAACACTTTCAAATTCTTAAGGGTGGGGAGAAATGCACGCTTGACAACCTCAGGTTGATTTTTTTTTTTCCTAAAAGCGTGCAGCAAATTGAAGACATATTAATTTTTTGTCAATGCTGCTGCATGAGCATGTAAATTCAATGTGTCAAAAAGAAGAACGACTATGCTGAGTAGCATGGTTTGTAACATTCTTTCTTACTATTATAAACAAATAATGATAAATTACACAGGCTTGCAGCAGAGTTAATGCAATCTCTGCCTTTAATACAAAAATATAAGAGTTCATCTTTGTTTAGAAAAATGCACTTCGAATGGATTGCTATAAGCTGTTCGGTTTCTAACTTCGGTATTTTGCCATTAATCTTTTCATGTGTTAATGCTTAACATTCCATTTAACTAAATCCGAATATCACTAAGGTTATAAAAACCAGTTTAACCCACCTTTTGACCATTATTCTTTTACTGAGCTTTAAGACATGGTCTTATTTACTAGAAAGCCTAAGCAGAACAATTTGTCAAATCTTTTTCCCCAGGTTAAACAAATACTTCACAGCAAAGTACCAAACTCCAGGGCATCATAAAGGTGTCTACTACTTGACTGTCCAAGTAATACTTTATTTGCTAAGTCTCCATGGAAGCCAGTTTACACCAGTTCTCCTCATCTAATCAAAGCAAATACAATAGTCCTACTTCGCTTAAAGTACTGTCTAAAATTACATTAGCAGTCTGAGGTTGGCAGCATCATTTTCCTGCCTTTGTTCTTAAAAGACACTTTGCAGATGATAGTCACAAGGTATGCCTTCCACAGAAATGAAGTTTCCTCTACAGGTCTAGTTTTTGGAGGAGACAGATTCCTCAAAAAAAAGGATCCCAGATAAAGTTAAGACATGGGCGGTAAACCCTTCTCCAACACACTGTCATCAAGTATCAAAAATACGCTTCATATCATACAAAACCAAGTTCCAGCTTTGAAACATTCCTAACAAAGATGAAGTTCAACGCAAAACGTCAAGAGAAAAGAGTATGCTTCTGGAGATGGGGGAAGGTAACTAGCATTTGACCAACTCATTCCCCATACTTACGCATGTATACATTCTGTCCACTAGGCTGGAAAACAATACGTTATGAGCTCAGAGCACCAGAACAGAGAGCATTTCAAATTCAGAGAATGAAACACAAAGGACATGGAACTGCTGCAAGGGCAATCACTGGGAAAGACAGGTTAGCTCTATTAGAGAGATACTAAGACAAAAATCCAGCTACAGCACCAGTCACATTAATGTACAGTCTTCAATATATTGGCCAAAGCAGTTGAATCTGGTGGGAACGGATTATCACAGCAAAATAGCTGCCTCCTGTGTCAACAGCATGAAATTTGGAGAAAGCTGCAGTGATCACTTGGCAGATTCTTAGAGGTTTACATATCAAAACCAGTGGAACATGCATGTCTTTCAAATACTGCTCAGGAACATGTGGAGAAAGAACAAACTAGAAATGACACTAAGAAAAAGTGATACCCCTCTCCCATCTTACCAATGAGAAGGAAACCTAAAAAATGGTGGACCAGCCTGAAAAGCAGCTCTATTTTAATGGCATCTTTGAGAAAAGACATGATCTGAATTCCTTCTTTTGAGCATATTCTTTAAGTTCTGTTCAATCTATTACCCACATACAAAGCCACTAACAATTCAGGTTACACATGTCATGCTGACAGCAAATTCAAGACTTGGATGATAGCTGAAATCTTGATCATAATTTACTGTGACAACTTCATAGTAAAAACATCCAAAAAACAAAGAAGGAAGAGGTCTAGTTTGAATGAGAATCAGGTTGAATTTGGAGGATGACTAGCTTAGAGACAGAAGGAGAGGAGGAATAGAAGAAAGGAAAAGAAGAGGTTGTTCTTCCTCTCCTTGGATTCCTCAACATAAGATTCAATTAACAACATTCAACTCCACAGCACTACAGGAATGGCACTTTGCCGACCAAGACTATCCTTGAAAAAGCATATAAAGATGGTAAATTAAAATACTGGAAGCAACTAACTTTGTCATTTTCTAGTCTGTAGCTAGTCACCCAATGCAAGAAGTACCATAAAGCTTTTACACTTGGCACCTAGCACACCCAACTAAAAGCAAGAAAGTTTCATATTTAAATGCAGAAGCTTAAAAGCAGCACTGGCAATAAGTAGAGAAAGCTTTCCTTTTCTTTCTAGAGGAAAGGAAGGAGCTTAGTTACAGGGTTTTAGCAACCCTTAGGGCCAATGCAGCTCAACCGAAAAGAAGTACATTGACATTTAGTTGAGATACGTCAGTTCCCTACCCTTAAACACATGGTTATTACAAACCATATACAAGCTTATATACATATACACACATATATAAACAAAGTTATAAACACACAAATAGCACAGTGGGCTGATTTGTCATCTCTATCACAACTGCAGACAGACCTCATGCTACTAGTCCATCTGAACTGCAGACTCTGAGCCTAGCAGTTAAGAGTGAAACCAACTTGACAGAAATCTACCAATTTACAAGCACATGCCTACTTCATTGAGACTGGTCAAGTTGTAAATAAAGTACATTAAAGCATTTTAGATGACGCACAAGATACAAGTATTGCATTTAAAGTTTGCCTATTTTGATTTTTCTTTTTACACTGACAGAACGAACTGGCAATTTGTGTGTTTAGACAAGTCATACAAATTCAGATGAGGACTTTGTTTCCTCCCCCTCAGAATCAGCAGAGATGTTTAACAAAAGCCTCAAAGCAATCAGAGGGCTTAACTTCATTAATTCGGTATTGCCTCCCCAACCTCACCCCTCCACCCTATTAACCTAAAGCACTTGGGCTGGGGGAATATCAAACCAAATTTCATCCATCAACTTGAAAAGTTCATGACAAATATTTGGTTTTCTGTGTTACAAGTGTGTAACAAGTCACTACTACATACTTAGAATACCTATAACCTGACTAGATTAGCTGTAGCACAGACAGAATTGTATTTTAGTAAATTATCAGCTTCATCTGTGCTTTAGCACTGTTCTTAACTAAATTCTTCATGGCCAGCTTCATGTAAAAAGCTGTAAGTTTTTAATTTAGGCTTATTGGGTGTTCCACAAGGAAAGCTCACCTCTTCCACCCTACAAGTTTATGACAAGGCAGTCACCTCAATCCAATAAGAATGTAAAAGCAAAAGGAACTTTGTACTGTAACACTGCAATACCCTTAGTCAACTTCCAGTATTTGTGTAAGGTGAAATTCTGCTTCTAGAACAAACTCCAGATAAAAAGGCACTACAGCTGAACTTACTTCCTCAATCTCACATAGTCAAGAAGCTTTGCATCTACAGTGTATGTCCTATGTTTCTGTAGTTTATCAATCTGATTTCTCTTGCAGACAGTGTTTCAGATCCCATTTTGGCCAGTATAAAACTCAAAATTTGTTCCTGATGTACATCTGTAGTAGTTTCCAGGGGCTTTCCAGACAAAAATCCCTACAGAAGAATACTGTGGATGCAGAAAGAGCAGTCCAGAATCATACCAAAAAACCTGAGAGGGCAAGCGACCATTGCTCCTGGCTTCTCAGAGAACCACAACAGTGCTCGACTCCCATGACATTTGTCACACTATAGGCATAGAGCTGTTAACTAAAACAGCGAGCTCATGGTAACTACAAGAGCAAAGGATTTAGCGACTCTCTGCTGGTGAAGCATGCTAGAAGAGTAGACTTTCCTTATTAAGATGAAGGCCCAAACTGGCAATCTTGCTGCAGCTGTTGAACAGATCAGTACTCTCTACAAAGCGCATGCTCCCGTGACTCTGCTAGAAATCGCCATTTCCTCCACAACGCAAAACATACGCTTTTATCTCAGTCACTGCAGTGCTGTATCTCACGGTTTAAACTCGTATCTGGTTGTTCAACAGACAGGCTAAGACACAGGTGCACACACATCCTTCTGCCAGTTTAGTCGCAGAGCAAGACAGCTAAAGGCAGTAATGTCTTAGGCAATCTCCAGTAATCTTTTCGCAGCAGTTTATCAAAGCCTCCAGTCTTTCTGTCCAGATGGGAATTACAGATATTTTCACCTTCCTACCCAGACAGTATAACACCTCCAAAGATGTTTTGGGAGCATCACAAGAGGAGCAGCAAATGCCTGCAGCTTAAAATAAAGACAAATTTTAAAATTAATCAAATCTTAAATTGGAAACCTTCACCCATGAACACTAAAACCAGCACCTCCCAGCTCTCTGGTCAGCATGTATTCACCCTTTAGCTTCCCAGACCAGGAACTCAAGCTGATCTCCCTCACCCTGCAGTTGCAGCACAACGCCCCTGACTGTACAGCACCAGATGGCCTGGGAACTCTGTTTTCTCAAGCATTTTGAAATTGGATTTATTCCACAAGCCATCAGAAGAACACAACTAGTTGGTCATAAGAAAGAAAATCCTGAAGCAAAAGTTTGTTTCCCTGGTTTTCCCCTTAAAAAAGGGGGAAGGGGAAAAAAAAGCGCATGTTTATTCAAACGTTTAAAATAGTTGTCATTCTAGTTGAAACTGTCTTTCTAATGTAACTCGTGGATTTGGAGCTAAAAGCCTCTTTTCCACTGGAACTTTTTCAGCATGATCCAGAGCTGTTGTTCATTTGTGCTTAAAAAGACATAAATAAACTTCCACCTGCTTCTTAAAAGAGTGTTGGTTTAGATCATGTTCTTAAACAAAGTTTCTTTCCATGAATGTGACAATTTAATTATTAAATTTAGAAAATGCACCATAAAGTCAAACTCATCCACAGTTTAGTTTCCAAGTGAGAGACTAAACTAAAAATAATTGAGGAATTAGAAATGTCAATTCAAATGTTTTATCTTTCTATTTTACTCACAATCAAGAATTACCAAGTGCATACTAGCAGCAAGACTCATTTATGGAATACCTACAAATAAAGATTTACAATTAAACTCATGAATTTTATGGATCCCTGACAGGTTAGGAATCCAGGCTCCGCTCAATACAATGTCATTTTCCCCTCAACAGCATAGTCTTATTTCACCTCACTTGCAGCCAGCCTCAAAGGGATAAGGAAAGTAGGAGTACTCCATCACAGGATATCCACATCAAGTAATGACTGTAAGACAACCTTTTCAGCCATGGTTCTATTTGAAAATCCACAGGCAGAACCTAGAAAAAGGAGACCTCCTCTAAAATTCCTAGAATCTTTCTAATTTCAGTATCAGCTTTGTTATTCTCATCAATTCTGGCTCCCTGTTAGATTCTGAAAATAAAAACTGGAGACAGCTGGGTCCAGTCAGCAATAAATTAAATAACAGCAGGATAATTTAAACCACTCATCAGCATTTTAAGAAAATTAAGTCTCATAAAACACGTGTAACTTCTTCCTCCATAAGACTACGCTTTTATCTGATTGTGGCAATAAGGAACCTTAGAGTATGTTTCTGCAAGATACCTGACTTTGGCACAGATGAGCTCTTGCAGATCCAGCTTGAGCTACTTGCCACGATTTCTGTCACCGAACCATGTTGCTGCAGCAACTAAGCATTTCTTCCCCACTGAGTACTAATCTGCCTGACTTTAACGGGGCAGATGAGGAGCACTCACATGATCAAGCTATGAGAGCACTAAGTACATGAATCAAACCATTCCTAAAGTGATTATTTATACCCTCAAGGCCCAACTCAACAACACAGGGGCTTTTACAGCACTTTCGCCCTAAAGAGCTCCCACGCCCTCTGTCAGGTTTTTCCTACTGCTTGCTCCTTTACTCATGCCATACCTTTAACAAATTTCTGACATTCAATGCTGCAAAAGCAGTTTTTTACAGTGAAACACCCCTGGATCTGATCCCTGACCTGCCTTTCAGCGCAACCCCACATACAACTGAAAGGGCAGGTATCTGCCTGCAGCACTGGGATGGGAACGAGAAGCCAAGAACTCTTTGAACTCATATTGACCATGAAACACCTGTACTCTCAAAACACAGCCTGTGAGACAGTCCAACAGAAGCAAGCGTAAGCATTCCTAGAATAGATGTGTGTAGTCCACGATAGGCAGATTTAAAAAAAAAAAAAATCAAAAAAAAAAAAAATCAGGATGCAGAACTGCATCAGCATGCTGTAGCTGAATTCAGTGAAATCACAGGTCACACACAGAGGAACAGAAGTTTTGCTCACACTCACTAGGTCAAAGATAGTGCCCTGGATCTCAGCAGCACTGTAAGAACTCCGGTGCAACAATAGAAGAACAACTGGCCATGAGGTCTCAGTGTAAACTACAGCCAAGAAAGTAAACATGAGCCATGAATGCGTAACAAGGGAACATTAAGTAAGGAGCAATGCCATTTCATGTAACATTCAGCAAACCATTATAACAACATTGCTGTGCTCAGCTCAAACGTCTGCACATTTTGCACAGTCAGAAAAAACTACAAAGAATAATTTTGAGTCTGAAAAGCATCTGGAAATAAATTTTATCTATTTAGACAATCAAAGATGAGACTAAGAGGTGGCTTGCATGTGAATTTCACGTACCTCCATGTGGAAAATATTTTTCCCCATAGTCCCGGGACTTTTCATTGCATGCCTGCTTAGGTACCGAGACAGGGGATAACAGGGACCATGAAAATATCAGGTACAATAAAAGACCTGTTATTATTCTGAAGAGCCCATGCACAAGCTGAATAAGTAACTGCTTCTCATTAACGGCTCTTAAAGGTAGACAAAATAATAAGATCCAAGGAGACAGCTGATGCTAAAAAGTGACAGGCTTAAAACATGTTCTTGGAAGAAGTTCTGGAGAGTGATCAGGGAAGGAGAACAGATTAAGTGTTCACAATGATCCTTCCTGACCCGAAACAAATCTACAGTTCAGAACCTATTCATTTACAAGCCATCCATATGACTAACTCTCCAATAAAATTTAAAGAGCAATAGTCCAAATGATATCTAGGGAGAACAGCCAGTTGACTTCCATTTAACATCATCGTAACAGGCTTAACAGAAGATGTTAAAAGGAGGAACAAACAGGAACAGAGACAGCTGGAACCTCTGCTAGCCACTTACCCAAAGCAAATTTCTTAGTTAGCAAATGTGGTAGCTCTGTCAAAAGTGGTGATCAAACTGCTGGGGCTTCAGGGGTGGGGGTGGCAGGGTGGGGAGAAAGAAAGAAAAAAAAAAGATACAAACAGGTAACAATAATAATCTTACTGATTTTCTGTAAATCCTGCATTCTAAGAATCCCCTTTGAAACATAATTGCTTGTAAAAGCAGGAAGTCCTCTTATAAGTTTGTATATAGTATATATGTATATATGTATAAGTTTGTATTCATTTAGTCAGGCCATAAGAAAAACTGTCTCCCTCCCTCCCTACTCAAGCACAAAAGTACAAAAAGAAAATGTGCGTCATAAATCCTAGCTACTTCAAACATCAATTCCATTCCTTACCGGCACCAGGAACCGGCAGCCTCATAAGGGCTTTTGAGATACAAAAGTCGCTTTGAATAACACCATAAATTCATTTAGCTCTGAAACCAAAGCTGCACGCTTGCCTCCTAGCACTAACTATGGGTGCCTGTTTCTGCATTCATAACCTATCCTTTAGCGATAAAACCACTCCAAGTTTATTAGCGCAGCAGGTTATGTCCACATATAGGACAGAAACAGAAGTATACCACAGAGCACACATTCCCTCATCAGCCCTGCACCCAGTCTCCCACTCCCTGGGTTGTCTCTCAAAGAGCTTCCGCTACCATCTTTGCAGAGACAGAGGTTACCCAAGTTTGGAATTTCACAGAACATACTCTTCAAGCAAAGCAGGCAACACTCTTAGAAGTAGGCAAAGTGGTCACATCTTGTCCCTCTGGAACTGCACCAAATTCATATTTTGCCTTCACGGATATTTTCTCAGCACCACAAACTGCTGTTGGATAGCACAGGGTCGGTCAACTACCTGCTTATTTGTTGTTTCCAATGAGTGCTTTCACTTCATGTACAAGACCACAGAAACAAAAGAAGAACTTTGTTCTCCATCTCACCTCTATCAGCTCTGCAATGCAGACAGACTATTGCACCATTTTACAAACTAGTACAAAAGTTTGCAGTTTTCTAAGACTCACAAAAGGAAAAGTGGGAGAAAAGCTTTCTTCCCAGATACCTACCAGGACTTGGAGTCTGACCCAATGCTCCCGCAGAAAAGCAGGCGGCACTATTTGGAGAGCTGCCCTCTGTAGCAAGGGCTCCCCAGGCCTGGGACTTCTCACAGGATCTATATTTGGTAGCTCCCGCAAGTCATTTCACGCTGCTCTAGTCTTGACAGCCTTGACAGCTGTTAATGAGGTTAGCGCATATGCAATAAACAGGAATTCGTACTCTTTAAATATTGCCCTATCTTCCTTGCAACCTAACCATTCATTTGCCCCGTAGCTTGCAAAACCCAGCTTTTTCGAACACCTTGCTGGAGACTTTGGTATTACTTTAAAGCTCTATCTGCCTTAAATTAAGAAATAACTTTTGACTTCAGTAAACAGTAAGATGCCTTGGAAATCCTCACACTTCAGCTTACCTACTTTCAACAGCCCCTGAAAGTCACAGGGAAGCCATAGAGGTTCTTCAGACTATTTTCTCTTCCTCAAAAGCTTCCAGCAAGCTGGAAAAGTTCTCCACTCCTGGCATTACACAAACGCTGAGAAACTGACAGTTGTAACAGGGAAAAATCTGCTTTCTGAAACAAACTTCTAAATAACAATATTTTCTATTTATGAAAGACTACATCTTTTTGCTTTGTCTGACAATTTTTCAGATTATGATCATGCTGGAAATGTTATCAGATGATCCGCTTCTCTCTGTCAAATTAAGATGAAACTCTTCTAGAAGAAAGACTTCTATCATTATCTAATACCATTAATGTGAGGGTGTAAGAAATCAAGGTCCCCTTTCCTGGCCATAACCATATTCCTACAGCAAAATCTTTGCCAAAACAGCTGAACTTTTTTTTGAAAATACACTTTATGATCAAACATGAAAATACATCAATATCCAAGCACTCAAACTGTAACATGAGAGTATCTGCTGGCAAATTTCAATAGCAGCAAACAAAAACCACTTGTTTTTGTTTCACAGTGCTGAATTTTTCTATTCCCATTCCCCTCAGAGGAATGCAGTCATCAACCTCAGTCTATTTTTTGCTAATATACAGACAAATGCTCAAACTCTTTCCTCATTTTCCCCATACTTTGTAAACATCTTTACTACTTAAAGCCAGAAGTGACGCATCAGAAAGGCTTTATTATAGGATAAATCTATAATGCAAATTGTGCATCAACATGCTACACAGGAAAAAAAGCAATTGTAAGCAATACCAGCAAAAGAGGGGATGGGTCAGAGAATTCAAGAGGAAAAAGAAGTGAAGGCAGTGGGTAATCTCTGCTTGTTTCCAATTCTAAATTTAAGAACACTGGAAAAACATTTGTTGTGCAGATTATTTCCTCATACATTGACCTCCTAAAATATATTAAGCACCTTTCGTGAACTACCAAAATCCATCAATTAAAAAAAATTTTCCCCTCCAAGTCCCTACTGTTCACAACAAACAATTTGAGTACTGTTGCAAATATTTTGATGCCCCAAAGGCTCCCCCACTGTCACACCCAAAACCAAGGGTTTGATTTGCTATTTTACAAATTTTGCAACAGTTCATCCAACAGAGAAAAGCCAACTGTGAAATATCATTGTATGAGAGAAGGGGAGTGCAGGGAGACAGGGCAGGCATACAGGCAGATGGTAGCTTAAGCAATCAGCTTAAAGGAGAAAAGGAAAAGTGCTACAGTCAGCATTTAATGGTTTCACTGGCCTCTGTAAAAGGAATCGGCTATCTGCTGTCTTAGTAAGCAGGTCCCCCCATTAAAAAGAAAACCCATCAAAATCAACATCATCTAATTAACTGGAAGTCAAGACCAGGACTCCAATGTGCTGCTGAGAGCTGCGTGCAGAATTCACTGTGCAAGGCAGACACTGGGCACGCATAAAGCCACCCTGCAGCTAGGTGTTCTGAGCCACAGCTCACAACATGGCCTTGGCAGACGAGACTTGCAGGCTCAGGAGCAGTCACGGAGCAGGGCTGGGAACACTCCTCCCCGGAGAAAGGGGATGTCAGTAACAAAAAAGAAAACATCCTGCCACCCTCTCTTCATTGCTGAACAGCAGGCGAAGAAAAAGAAAAAACCTACATGAAGCCCAACACATGAAATAGCAGGAAAAGGGAGGAAAAGAAACTTCCACAACAAACAAGTTACATTGCTGCTGTATTAAACCAACTCTTCCCTCCACAGAGCTACAGCAGGACATCTGAATTCACATAGAAATACATCGGCATCCAAAAATCACAGCATGAGAGAAGGTAAGCAGATACCGCCCGCTGGACTTTACACTTCCAGGGCGCTGCCTACCCTAGTGATACGAGCGATTTTGAAGAATACCACCACACTTCACTTGCTTGCTTAATTCAGAGATAACAGACTCATCATTCATCATCTCTCAAAGCAAAGCACTCATGGAAAGTTCATTATTCGGGAAGAATTTCTACTCAGTAAGTAGCCTGAATATACTGAGGATTTGCATCTCTGCTGAATAGTGATCTTTGTTGCGACACAACGATTGTACAGAGTACTGGCGTTTTCAGATCTGCTTATAAAAATGGAATTTCTTGGGTTTGGTCTTTTTACATAAATGGAAGCCCTGAATTTAAAATCCTACTGTATAACAGCTCCAGGAACCACTAACAAGGTATGGAAGAGATTTATTTCAATGATAGAAACCAGCCTTGACCAATTCTGGATGGGAACAGGGGAGAAGGAAGAAAAACTTAATAAAACTGTTCCTTTTTGCAGAAAGTGTGGAAACATTCACTTATACAATTAAAGCAGGTAACATTTGGACATTAAGTAATTTTGTTCAGACATAAAACAAACAAAAAAGATGTGATGCAGTTAGCATCTTTATTATATCCATCAATATTAAAATGAGATTTTGCTTACAGCCTAGGATATTGTTAAAGCTTAACACAGCCAACTGAAATTGCTTATCTATCATCTAATACATAACCTACAAGACCTCACATAGTGAAATGTACACAGTAAGAAACTTGAAACTTAAAAGTGGGAAGTGGTTTCCTTGTTTAGTCTCAATTTAGGCAGAAAACAAAACAGGTGTTTTCCCAACCAAGACTGCTAAGCTACAAAACTCCTCTCAAGTCTACAACTATTATATATATATATATATATAACACCAATGAAAATAACACATACAATCAATTACTAGTACTATGAAGAACTACTGTCAAAAAGGATTATTTTCAAACAGCCACAAAAAAATTCATCCTTGGATAAGTCACCCTTGGAAACAATGTTGCAGTCTACAATAATTTAATTACAGGTCACAACCCCTAAGTTGTAACACTGTGCTTTTCTAACTGGATATTTGATACTGGTATGTCCATACGAGCCCAGGTTCTTCAAAAGAAAGGAACTACACTCTACACATATGTGTGTAGCGTTATTTGTTGTACTTCACAAACATTAAATTGGATCCTCTGTTAGGATTTCCAGTCTCTATTTATTATACAAACTGCACCACATGTATTAAAATTATGAAATACAGTAACATCTCAATTCAATGTGTTTTTCAGTATACCGGAGGGGAAAAAAAAAAAAAAAAAAAAAAAAAAAAAAAGGCAACATTTGGTATTTGTTTGGATAAAGGATAAACTATCTGTGGTTCCCTAACAGCAAGGAAGGGAAATAATCTGAATCTGTACAGATCAAAACCATAAACAGCCAATATAAATTAGCTCTTAATATTTTTCATGCTGGAGTCTGAATCTGGAACTTCAACAAGTATTTTGAAATAATATCATCACAATATAGCTAATGGTCCAGGACATATTTGAATTGATGCATAGAAATAAACGGAAATAGCAAGTCAAATGAAGAGCAGATGGTCACTCTAAACACTTCATTATCCTCCAACCCTTTTATTTCTAATGTGAAAAGAATAAAAGAACATTTACCATAGTCTGCATTGGAAAACAAATACTAAAAAACCCCACGTGTTTCTCAAGTAATTTAAAATACTAACCCAGCAACACTGTACATACAGTTAACAGCTGTCGACTTCATCCTTCTAGCTAAAAATAAAAGAAATTATTTGTACTTATCCTTACATTTTACTTTGCAAAGGGTCTACAGATTCAGTGATGTATAAGTTCCCTCTTCTTTCAACCTCCTTCCCACACCATTTGACTTTTCAGGTCCATTTTTGTTGTCTCGTATGAAACCACGCGTTTTTAAAGTGAAGGAGGTTTAACCTTTGAAATAACTATTTCACCAATCACTACCAATGTTCCCCTAATGTCTGCTCTACAACTGGGAATGCTCAAGACAAGTGGCCACCTGCACCATTTGTGTGCTGACAGACAGAACACTTTGCCAGTCAAGCCAGCTGAGCCAGCGATGGACCTTCCACAGTTCAGACCCCTGGCCACAGCTGGAAAATTGCATTTTTGTGGGGAGGGAACAGCACTGAAGCGCGTTCCAAATTTCTGACAACTGCAGAAAACCACAGAAACTATCTAAACTGGTAGGAGGGAATGGGACAGAGAGCTATACTCGAGGCCCTAACCAGAAGGCAGCAGACTTCTAGTGCTCTTTAAAGAGATCCTCCACAGTGAACTGTTTCACAGCTTGTGTAGCTGCTCCTGGGATGCCAGGGAAACTGCTTTTACAGATTGGAAAAAGAGGGGGGGGGGGGGGGGGGGGGGGGGAACCCCCGCAAAACTAAAAGAAATCTGTTCTTAATAAAAAGAAAATTCAGTAGGTATCATGCTAGTAATACAGATGATATCCACACAGAATAAGTATAGAGACTTGCTCAGGGAGGAGACTGCAAAGGAGAAGGGTGGGTGGAAATGGCTGGGAATTTAAAAACAGAAGCCCTGAATAGGAAAATGGACCTATGCTTGGAGAAGGAAAGACACTAAATGAAGCCAGCCTCTCAGAGAAAGCTACGGGAAAAGAGATAGTTACAGAGGGGCTACAAGCAGGAGCAGAAGGAAGCACATGAGGAAGAAAAGCATGCACAGAGAAGCAAGGGTAGAGATAACCTGTCCCCTCTGTTTCAGAAAAGAAATGGCTAGACCATACATTCCATACTCTACATGCAATTTCTAATTTCTTCACCATTTCAGCCTGTCTCTTCCTGTACTACTTTCTGTAATCCAAACAAAACTAGTCCTCTGCTTGCTCTTCTATATGGGCTGCACTTCCAAAGTCTCTTTACTCTTATTTCCTCCCTCATAAAAACTTTTTACATGCCAAGACACTCTTTTTCCTCTTCAGGACCACTACTTAGAGCCTGAAGCTACAGGTTTGCTACCTAGCAATCTAGTCTGGAACACAACCGCTGTTGTGTGTTGAAAAAAACAAAACAAAAAAACCCAAAAAAAACCCAACAACAAAACAGCCAAACATTAGATGTACACTGTTTACAAATAAACACATATTATCTAACTGTTCTGAAAGTTTCCTTCTTATTGACCATCTCCATTCACATCTATAGTGGTCTTCAGAGCATCTCCAGGGTTTGTGACCACATAGTTAAGTTCAGTGCAAACAGCTGCTACTGAAATGCATTTTTGTGCTAACAAACAAGAGGCCCAGCCACAATGACATTTCACACGGTTACTTTCCTCAGCATAGGTGTGTTCTAGTCCATTGTAAAGAGGCTTCCGAAAGAATACATACAACAACCTTATCTTCTACCCATCTCTTCAAACACATAAGCTCTCCATCAGAGAATTAGTACTAGGTGCTCATACTTTTATCTTTTCAGTATACTACTCCCATTATTGGCTTTCTCCCCCTCACTCATTGTCAACTTTGCAGCAGTGATCCTGTTACCCTTTCTATCTGTATTGCATTGAAAAATTATATTGGCTTCCATAAATAACTAAAGGAACTCACAAGCAGAATTTATCTAACATATGCCAAAACAAAACCCTGTTCACCGTCTCCCTCTTTTACTATGTACTGTTGAAATGTCTTTTATCTGCTGTAGATTTATTGGGGATGTTTGGTGACCATGTTCAGGGCCTTAAAATTCCCTCTTGTCTCTCAAGAACCTAACACATCGTGCATTTCTGAAGCAAAGCTGCGGTCACATGCACATACCCCACCTCATTCCTATTTCTAGGGGGCTGCGTATGTCCCTGGCTTTTAGTATCTGATTCTACTATGAACACTTTTCACACACCTTCAGTATACACAGCAACGCATCCAAGTATACAGTACATGCCTAACATAATTAAAGGCTACCGCCAGAAGACAACACATCGAGTTCTAGCTACAGTTACTTGATCCGAGCTGTAAGGTAATGCAAAGGCATATCAAGATGAGCTGCAGAAGCAAAATACCCAAGCCCTTCTAAAAAATGAAGCTTGATCAGTTTATGAAAGGGATTACAGGTGCTGGTGCCCGCAGGAGTTCATGAACACAAGAGGCCTTCCTAGTGCTGCAAATATGCTTTTAACATTTTCTAGCAAGTACTCTAATTTTATGTTGTTGAAAGGTAACTTCTCCATAAAGGCGGCATATTATCAATTTCCTAAGTGATAAAAGCTTTAAAGAATTAATAAAAAATCCTGTTCCCCATCTGATGTAATACATCTACTTGGATGGGGGGGTAACTCCTCAGTTAGATTCAAGTCATTCTCTGGAGTCTCCTAAGTGTCTACATGCGTATTAGTCCATTTCTTTAGAGTTAATATTCCTGAAGTGTCATTAGGAAATCACATGTGATATAAAAGAAAGCAAAAATGAGTTGTACGTCTCTCCCGATATTTATAACTTTATGAAGTCAAATACACTAACCAATACGTACAAGATTGAGATGACTACTCAAGAGCAAATTTAACATTTACATTTGATGTAAGCATAGAGGCCAGATAGCAAATTTTGTTACGTTCACGTTACTTCAGCAAGAAAAGGATACAACGCATAGAAGATTAGAGACTACAAAAGGGTATTGAAGAACATTCACTATGCCTATCCTGAAGTGTTTCCATAGCAGCCGAAACAATTATTAAAACAGATACACCAAAAGGAAGGCAAAGAAACAACACCAAAGCTATCCATCTGAAAACAACTCACAGATTTGAAGAGTTGTATTTGACTTGTTCATTAATCCAATCATTAAACATCACCTACTTTCCAGTACATCACACAGGTCTTTGTAATGACGTTCACAGCAGCACAGAAATTTATCAGAGCAAGGAGATTTTTAGAAAGGAGTATTTACGACAGAGAGTGTGTTGACTGGCTGTGGCTTCATGTCACAGAAAATGTAAGGTATCCTGTATCTGCTTTGCAGGATGAGGATTTCCGTAGTAGAGTAAGCTTACCATTCGTTCCCTCTTTTTTATCCCACTTAGGTTACACAAACCCAAGAACACCCTACATGTCTTCGTTCCCCTCCTGCCCTCCCCCAACTTATCACAGAATACTGTTTTCAGTGGCATTAAGAAAAGGGACACTAATTCCTGCTACCCTGGACAGTCCCACTGAATAGCTATCTTTCATATCCTCCCTTTAAGCCTTCATACAATGCACTGAATTAAAAATCCGAGACTCATATTTTAGAAATGCCAGCAACCACGTCTTAAAGTCAACAAAAATTTGGCTTTTTGGCCTCATCCGAGAGCCATCTATAGACTATTCCTTTTATATATTAACTAGCAGGCATCATCACCGCTGCGGAAATGTCAATGCGCCTTCCCTGCATTCTTTATGTAAGAACACAGCATCATCCATAACCAGTTTTTCCTCTCATTAAAGTCATGAGTCCTCCAGAAAAAAAGGCAAGATTGTTTTGACAGCAGCGAGCAAGTGGCCTTCCGTCTACCTACAGCCGAGCTACAAAATCCAAACAAGTAGCAGCTTCCAATGCAAGCGAAGATGCAACACAAAAGATACTAAACAGGTTCTCCATGGTAAAAAGAAATACGACAATACCTATTGAGAGGGAGGAAAGGATGGTTTCTAATTTAAGTATATTTCTCATTGCGTCAATCCTTACAACTAGATTTCAGATGTGCAGACGCATGGTGTCAGGTCAAGAGGAAGTAATGACACCATCTATGCTCCCCCTTCCCGTGGGAAATCACCCCACAGCAACAGAATTGGTCAACTGCCACTCACTCCTATACAACGGGTCCAACCTTAATAGCATCTCACATTCAATACAGGGCCCTGAGGAGCTCCTGGGTTTTAAAAGCCATCCAGTGCATTATTCTATTTAGAAAGAATACTTCCAAAGTACAAGATTCCAGCCTTAATAGTGAACAGAAAAGCCAGCATCATTAAGCAATCCTTGAAATTTCATGCGAGAAGCTGAGTACAGACACCATTATTCGGGGGTATCTACAGGACTCAGAATAATTTTATCTTGACATTTGTATGGGGACAGCTGGGTAGGAAACAAGTGCAGGAAAGCCGGAGAACACCTACAAGTGAAAGCATACAGAGCATCGTAGAGGGCAAGCTAACAGATGGGGTAGTCCGAGGGCAGAGGACATGCAGTATAAAAAATGAAGTGCAAATGCCCCAGAAGGAAGCAGGCACGGAAATGCAGATAAAGAAAGGTGACCCTGGTCACCTTATTGCTATACAGTCTAGAGAAGAACAAGCTAAGGAAGGACTCGGACATCCAGGTAGATCTCTACTTCGGTTTCCACCATGAGCAGACAAGGACTTACCAGGTGTGCAGTTTCTAACACAGATACTGTCACATAAATGATAACCTTAACCCCAAAGATAGTTTTCAACCTACTGACATAGGATTTATTTTTCAGTACCACCATCAACCCCCGCATATGAGAAAACACTGTGGCAGAACCTAATACATTTAACCTTGACAAAAGTTTCACGGTTTTAGCTTTACTTGAATATTAAAAAAACCCAAAACCATTAAGTCAACAAAAAACCCTGAAACATTTTTTCTACACGTATAGCTAAAGTCTTCCTTCAGTCACGTCTTTTCTGTCATTCCTCCACACAAACAACTAGATCCGGTAGTCTTTAAAAATCTAATAAACCTTTCAATTACTTCTAAGTCTTAGACAGCTGCCTAAAAAGTTGTAGTTGCAAGAGTATCACATTCTGATATCAACAAGGTCCTTTTTTCACTGTAAAGACAACTGGGGTGTAATGTTAGCAGGCAGTAAAAAGAGCACTTTTTACAGATGCCAGTATCTCCCGAAATAAGTGCTTGTGAACACAATCAGCAGCGCAGTAAAGTCCTCTGCCAATTAACTACACACTTGATTTCATGGGTAAGCTGCTCACTGGTAATGAAGCCCACATTCCCTCCCTTCCAATAAAATTTGAGCTGAAATGGGAAGAAAACACCATATAACCTTTCTTTTTTTTTTTTTTTAAACGGAAAAGATGCTACTCAATTCATTCAGCTTAACCAGTCCTGTACCACAGCTTCTGACTATTAAAGCACGTTCCCTTTCAGGCCCTAATTCCATAAAATCTAGAGCTGCAAAGCTCAGAGAAACTTTACTGATCAATTTCTATAAATGGTGCAACGCCTCTTTCAGTTTTTCTAACTCTCAGTGTGGGTGTTACTTTCATGAAAGAAAGAGAAAAAGCATGAGGAACAGATATGTAATTCAACAGAACCGTTTTTAATCCTCAAAACATTGACAGCTATTACGTGCTCCAGAGTCCTCCACCAGTCTAGGGATTTCAGTGAAAAAAAAAAACCAAAACCAAACCAACTTCTTTCCCTGTCTTTGGACAAATTAACTACAACCACCACATGTGCAGCTCACATTCTGAGAACAGTGGCAGTCTAGGCTTTGTCTGGAGGCCAAATTCAAGCAAGAGTGCTCCACGGCTGCTTTACTGGACCAAACAGGTACTTCCATATACTTTCAATATTTAAGGATTAAGAAGAGTGCTATTACCTTATTTTCCGATGCTTCAAAACCACAGACCGTCTTAAACAGGCTCTACAGCAAAAGCTGAACCCTGACAAATCAGAGGGAGTATAACCTTAAGCAAAATATTTACTGAGCTTATCTACATAAACCACTAGAAGTAAATCCTTAGCACGTTGATAATGTTCATCAAGTCTTATTTAGAAAAGGTCCATGCTGAGATGTTAGAAGGACTGCTAGCAAGTTGCGAAGGAGATGGGAGGAAAGGAAATGTATTAGCATTTCCAATATCTGGAAATGCATGATCCAGGTGGTGAGGCAAGGGAGGCCTGATAATTCTGCAGCAAGTATCTCTAGGTGGCTCCATTCACATACTTCTATGTGCACTTGTAAGAATCTTACTCCATCCCTTCGGTTTCTTTTAAGCAGAAACCACAGGGCTGGCAAATTCCACGTTTTAGTGAAATGATGCCGATGTATACAGATAACTATTAATATGAAAGGCACCTAGCAAGATTCAAAAGGTACTCTTGAAAAAAATAAAAACACCCCACTCTCTCTTTTACACTACAGGTTGTCACACTTGTTATTAGTAAGTTCTCCTCTCTCTGTTTTTGTAGACGAAGCTTGCTGGCTGGCGATTATTTGGGTTGAAATGGAAAGATGGTTATATGTTTTTCAAATATGATAAACTTCTGTATTATTTCATGGGAAACCTGGTTTTCAAGAGGGAGGGAAAGGGTCAGCAAAAAAAAAAAAAAAAGGACAGGTGTGGAGCATTTAGCCGCCGCGAGAGCGAAAAGTCTGGCAAAACCTAAATTCTGCAAATTCGCAATATACACCGCGCGGCTTCCTTTAACAGAGACGAGGACCTACAAGGGGCCCCGGGGATGCCGAAACCCCTACAAACGCGGCCCAACTTACTTCACCAAGCAGGCAAACCCCAACGCACACACGGCTCGGCAGGCCGGCACCGTCCCTTCCTCATTCCTTCACCGCAGCACCAGGAAAAAGGGGGGAAAAAAACTTCAGCTCCGGCACCGGCCGGGCCGGGCCGGGTCGCCCCTCACGGCCAGCGGGAGGGCGGGAAGAGAATCACCTCAGGCATCCCTCGGCGGGGGGGGGGGGGGGGAGGGAGGCAACGCGCCACACACGCCCGAGCGAGGCCCCCGCAGCCCTTCGGCCAGCCCCGCTCGCCTCCCCGCCGGCAGAAAGGCGGTGTGTGTGGGTCAGAACACAGGAAAGAACGAGGCTGCTTCCCCCGCAGACCCTCGCCTCACGGCCGCGGCCTCGCCCCGCTCTCCCCGCCGGCGCCACAGGTGCTGCGGGGCCACCCCTACCGGCTCCCCACACGGCAGCCCGCCAACCCTCCTCCTCAAGCCGTGAGGGGGGGGGGGGGGGGGACGGGGACACACGGCGGTAGACAGGGACGGCCCCTCCGGGGAGAGGCGCCGCGGAAGGCATCGCTGCGGGGGGATGGATGTGTGTGGTGGGAGGCGGGGGGGGCGAGAACGGTAGCCCACCTCCACGCTCGCTCCGGGGAAAAAAGGGAGACGCAAGGCGGCGGCGAGAGCGGAGCGGCGGTCATGGCGGGGAGGGACGCCGCGTACCTGGCAGCAGGTGCAAGCAGGCGGGGATCGGAAGAAAGTAGCCGGGCTCGCCCGGAGAAGGGCGCATGTTGGGCGGCCGGGGCTGGGTCAGCCTGTCAGCAGGACGATGCGGCGGAGGGAAGAAGAGGGGAGATGTAAGCGCTGTTCCGCAGGCAAAGCGCACGTTACTCACCGGCAGCTCCACGCTGACTTCGGTCCCGTCTAGGAGGAGGACGCGGCACTGCAGCACCGGCTTACTGCCTCCGGCCGCCGGGATGTGGACGGGCGCTCCGGCGCCGTGCACGACCCCTCCGGGGTGCGGCGAGGAGGGGAAACCTCCGGCGGCGGCAGCTGCTCCTCGCAGCCCCCCGTCCCGCTCGTCCCCCTCACCGCCGAGCCCACCTCGCCCGGCTCCTCGCCCGTAGCGCTGCATCGACCGCCGGCCAAAGGTCCTGCGTAAGAACCGCAGCATCCTGGGGCGCCCTGCCCGGCCGCTCACACCCCCCCCCCTCCTCCTCCTCCCTCCCGCCCGCCAGCCAGCCCGCCCCGCCGCCGCCGCCGGAGCCGGGAGCCCGCAGCTCCGCGCCCGGCCCGGCGCCGCCTCCCCACAGCAACGCAGCACCAGCGCCGCCCGCCGGGAACCAGGCCGTCCCCGCCGCCCCGCTCCGCCTATCCAGCAGTACGGCGGGGCCGGGCCGCGGTCCCTCCCACCGCCGAACCGAGGGCTTGAGGCCGGCGGGGGGGGGGGGGGGGCAGGCTGAGGAGAGCGGCGGGCAGGGGGAGCTGCTGAGGCGGGCGACGACGGGAGGGACACCTGTGGTGGCGGTGGGGGGGCCTCGGCCCCCCTCCTCCAGCAAACAAACTGCCCCGGCGGTTGTGGGGACGATCGCGGCGGCGTCTGCGCGGTTGGTTTTGCCCCTCGACCCCCCCCCCACCCCGGGCCGGGGAGAAGCGGCGAGGCCTCCACCGGGGCCCGGTTTGAGGTTTAACAGCCCCTTCGGGCCGGGGAGAGAGAGGGGACGGGGGGGTTAATAGCGAAATAAAAAGGGACTGGGGAGAACGAACGAGGCCAGGTGCGTCCGAAAACGCTCCTGCCGTTGCCGTCGGTTCACCGGTGGTTTTAGGGAGGACGGGGTCTGCCATAAAAGCATGGCACCCTCTCCCCAAACCTTCCTGGGGTTCCGCTCCCTCTCGGTTCTGCTGCAAAGTGAGGAAGGAGTACGGGTTTATCCCAGCGCCGTAGCAAATCCATAGGCACAAATTGCTCCCTCGCACAGTCCCTCCTGCCAATAAGTTAAATATTTATGTATTCCGGCTCGGGTGGGAGCGCGTCTGCTGAATAGCCGTGTACAAAATACTGGACCCAAATCCTATCTCGTGGAAGCAATCAGTGGGACTAATTCTACCACCCTATGGTCAGACGTGATCTAAGGGGCTTTGAACTGAAATAATTTGCTGCTTCTAAAGTTTTTTCGTTGTTTTTTTTTTTTTTTCCTGCTGTGGATTTATTTCCCTTAACCTTGCTTCCAGGCCAGTTTACACAAGCATTGTCCTATTAGGTATTCGGAAAGTCTGCCAAGATGTCTCGGCTTGTCATTTTTTATTGAGACTTGATAGTATTAGGTAACTGCCTGCTGCTTCTGCATCCTTTTCCGTGTTTCTTCTGTGCGCTGCATCAGGTCTCGAAGTGTCTCATCAGCCGAGACTGTCACTAAACTGCATGATCTTTGGCAGGGATGCATCGGCAGCCCTTTCGGCACTGTAGAGCTGCATAAAAGAGCTGTTACAGAAACAGAGTGGAAAGCTGCTAATCTTTGCCTGCTAATGTTCACAATCAAGAGTAGACAATTACAACACATTATGGGGGTTTTCCTAATTTTTTTTTTCTTTTTTTTTTGCATTAGGAGCAGAATTTGAATTTCCTTTCAGATCCTGAATGGCGCAGCACACTGCTTTGAGCACTGTGAAGGTATCACAGTCCCATCAAGCTCATTTGCATACCATATGCAACACAAATGATCCTAAGGGTTGGAAATTCAGCAGAAATACCGTTGTCTCTTGAGGGAGCTACAGCAGTTCTGGTGCTAAGGAGAGTGGGGTGGAAGGGAGGGAGGTCTAGCATCACTCAGGACTGGCCTGGCAGAAAACCAAGCGAGTCTTTTGCAGTGCTGAAAAGCTTCTTTACTCAGCTGTGAGACTTCAGCCCTTTGTCTCAACTTCTGTCATGAAAACAGAAGTCTGCTATTTTAAAATACATAAACCTAGGCTTGCTGGACTTGCAGTAGCAGCACACACCATACAGGCCAGTGGCCATACCCCAGAGGCAGTGCTGTATTTACAGAACCTCCATAGAGATGCTGAGGTCCCATTAAATCTTGTATTAAGCAATAGGAGATAATGCTCATTAGGATCTTCTGGAAGGAGCTGAGGCTGGGCGGGGGGGAATAAAGCTGGTTCCTTAGTACCCAGCTTCTCTTGGAGTAAAACAATTCCACCATTATTTTGTCTCATGTTACCAGCAGAGCTATCTTTAGCCCTGAAACAAGAGCCTTGAGCAACTGTGGGTACTGAGGATGCCGCGATACATTTATTGCAAGATGAGAAGTATTTAAACTAGTATTTACATTCGGGTTTGTACTTTTACGTTCCACTCATCTATACCCTCTCTTTGTTTTCAGGTGGGCAAGCGCTAAAGTGATTGCTGGTACGTCTGTCCTGGAGACCCTCCTCAGGGTGCCTACTGCTTGCTTGCTTTCCAATAAGAGGCACGAGCAGAAACTGCTGTGGTTCTCATCTGTGCTGTCGTTAAGGGCATTACTTTTAAATCTTTATCAAAATAGCCCTCAACTGCAACATCTACCTCCCAAGGAGTACTCCAGTCTCCCCTGGAAGTCATAATTTGATCACTGCCACAGGAGAGGTGGTGACCCAGGTGAACCATTTGTACTAATTCATATTGCAGTTCTGGTAGCAATCCCTGCAACTAACCAGCTTTACCAATGGTTTTGCCATAACGCTAAGCAGCGTGTAAATGGGAGAGTATTTATGAGAATCCTTACTGACATTTGTGTAGTAGCAGCAAGATGGGCGATCCGTAACCGTTGGAGACGCTATTGCTGGTGCGGCTAAATAGCTAAATACGATTGTGATGAGCACTTTATTCTTGCCCTTTCGTTCAGAGTTTTGGTTTTGTTCAAATCTTGTCTGATTGCTTTTTGGAAGCTTCAAAAGGTGGCAGCCACCTAATAGGGATGGGGAGCGAACCACTGACAGTCCCGTGAAGAGACTTCTCCCGCACTAGGTAGGCACGCGCTGCCTGGACATCAGAGACCTCTTTTTTGCTTTACTTTCTGTCACTGCAATCACATTTATGGATTTTTCCTGGCCTGCCAGGCTTTCACTGTCTGCAAAGGAGTGATCTAAATTTAATTTGTGTGCAGCTAGAGTTTCTTTTTCTACAGTTTTGAAGAAATGTTATTGTTACTGAGTAACTTAAACAGGCTTATATTTTGAAAGCTTCTGCCGGGATATGTTTTGTTACAGTCATTACTAAAAGAAACTTGCATGAAAGGATTCAAAGAACAAGTATTGATGTGAACCCAAATGTCTGTGTTAATAAAACTAGGGGGAAAAAGGCAACTTGAGGAGTTACGACATACGACATTCAGGCTTTCAGGTATCAGTTTGTTGGGTTTTGTTTTCTAAACTTATAAATGAAATTAAATTGTTTTCTCAAAAAAATTCATTTCAGCACGAACATTCATTGGATTACAACATTCCTGTAGCAGTCGGCAGTTCTATCTGTTTATTTTCCCCAAAAGCATGTCGGTTATATGAGCAGGGCTAATGTCACTGGTTTTCAGGATGGCTTTATATATAGATACAGATCAAGAGTAAAATGCAAAGGTAATTCTGAGTTATGCAGCTAAGGATAATTAGCATTTCTATGCCATCTTTCAGCTAGAGAGGTCCTGAAGCACATTCATTAAAAAAAAAAGAAAATTATATGTAGAACTATTTCACCAGCCTGAAATGCAGCAGCTGTTTAACAGCAGAGAAAAATACTAAGAGTCTCTCTTATACAATTGCAATGGAAATATCAATTTGGATAGGCAGAAAGTTATTATGCAAATCATATGACCGTGATGCTGGGGCTAGTGGATGTATTCCTTTAAAAGGTACCACACGGTCATAGGTAGTCAGGGCTTTCCTTTATGAACTATCTCCTCCAAGTGTTACAAGAGAACTGCATTAGGAAGAAAATGTAATACTTCTCTATTTGGAATAATACCAGTGTTACAGTAGGCATGAATTTTGGCAGCTATTGCTGTTCATGTTAATCCTTATATTCTGGAAAAGAAAAATTCTTTTTTCTGTCAGAATAAATAAAAAAGTAACTCCTTCCAGAATAAGTGTGTCCACTGAAAGAGCTGTTCTAGTATATCCAGAGAGGTTTGTTGATAAAGATGTAACAGCAAAAACCTTTCCGTTAGAAAATCTACAGAAAGAAAACGTTTCTTGCTGAGTGAACACTTTGCAATGCCTCCCGTCCATCTAATAAGCAGGTTCAATATGACTTAATTGGATGTTCATCCCTTTAGTGAGAATTTTATCAGGTTTGTGCTGACCTCAGTGCACAGAAAATATTTATATTCAAATGTATGATTAGGTTTAAAGCATTAACAAAATAGTTTTCAATGCTGTGTTAAATTGCAAAGATACCAGATGCCTAGCTGACAACTTGAGGCATCTGTCCACTGGTGAACTGTTTTGATTTTAATCTTAGGGGAGCCTAGAAGAATGCTCAGAATATTACCTATAAACAAACATCACATGCTGAAATACTAATGTTTCCTTGAAATATATTCTGGCAGTAATTATGTGTCTTTTAATTATATCTCCACTGAAAAGAGATATCCATGGCTTCTTGTGCTGTGCAGGAATTATTAAGATCTGAATTTTGCAACAAATATCCCTGTGACTGACACAGCAGTGCTGAACGGTACCTTGTCTAGGTACGATGGGGCAATGAGCCAGTTGTGAAAACCACTGGAAACCTTCAATGCGTATTGAAAATCATCCTAGAAATACAAAAAAGGTGAAAGTTATAATGAATAAAGATCCCATTAGATTTGGATAATTAAAAGAAGCTTAAGTCAGATTCTCAAGAGTTTTTACTCCTCTGCCAGGACATTAAGCTGGCAGCAGAAAGGAGATCCTCTCCTCGTGTGGAGACTTGGGCTCTTCATTTCTTGGACTGTTTTGGAGTCAGGGAACAAGGGACAGAAGAAGGACAGAGCACTGTACTTGCAGGAGGAGGAGCTTGTTGGAGACAAACTAGTCAACAAATGAAGTGTCAAGTCAAGAAAAGTAAGTATTCCTAAGGGAACAAAAAAGGAAAGGCAACAAAAAAGAAAAAGATGCAGGCACTGACATGGCTGCCGAGCCAGTTTCTTTGTCCTGTGTCTACTACCAACAACAAAAAGGAAGGAAAAATCAGGACTGAAAGACTGAACCACCAGTGCCAATACTTTAAGTAAAAATAATTAAAAAAAAAAATACAATCTTTATTTCCAATTTGTAAACTTACATTATCTAGCACAGGTTTTGCTGAAACCTGAGGGATGTGGAACCAAACTGTTGAATTCTTACAAAGTTGCTTCATAAAGTAGAAATTTTCTGTAACTATTGTTTTTTAGAAACTGCATTTTCCCAGACAGCAAACATTTTCATTTTCAAATACAAAATATATATTAATTAAAATGTGGTCTGTGTCTGATAACCTGAGTATAAAATGAAACACCATCTACTTCCCACTGAACAAGAATCTGCTACGCAAGTGGACCCTGCACTGATGTTCAAAAGAGGAAAATCGAAGGAGGACTGAATCACTTACTCACCCCACAGCATGGCTTTTAATTTCTGTTGTGTGGCATATTGATGGGGAAGCGTACAGTCCTCTCTTGTGTGTATATGGACTTTAGCTTCCAAGATTGATTGTCAGACACAAATCCAAGTTTATTTTCCAGTAAAGAAATCCATGCTAGGGTTGGAGAGCAGTATTTCTTCATAATATATGACCTGGAGGGGAAGAATATTTTAAAGATGTTAAATGACTTCACAGCTACTTGATCACTTAAGTTTTCTGACATGCTGCTTTCCTACTGAGTTTGTGGGGGTTTTGTTTTGTAAGAAGTATAGCACCAACTGAAATAAATATTTTCTGAATCCTTCTCCTCTCTTTCCCCTCCTCCATCAAATATTGATATGTACATACCCCGTCAACCAAGGTGGCTTCTTGCCCAGCATTTTCCTCTTCTTATTGCCCCGCACTGCGCTATGCACACTGTCCTATGCTGTCTTGCAGTGATGGCATCAGAACGCTCTAATGTTCTTTCAAGGCTGTTTTCTTTCTCTTGTCACATAAAAACATTTTTAATTAACAGTATATTTATTCTCTCTAGATCCTCTGTCGCATAATGGCAGTGTAAGGTGGAGAGATGCTTGGACCATGGGAGGAGCCGTGATGCTGCTGAGGGTAGAAAAGGGTTCAGCTCAGCTTTCTCTTGAGATTTTCCCCTGCTTATGGCAATTTACCGGTTGGAGTCACTGGCCAAAACTTCTGGCAGGTTTACAGAAGCCCTTTCCCAAAACCAAAAGTAAAGTGACGCAGACTGGCTGGAGCATGCAGAAAGATCAGAAAGATCCTCCTTATATCACTGGAAGGAAATTTGTATCCTGTGAATTTCATGAGGAGGAAAGGCAGTGAGTCCCAAGAACTCAAAGAAATTAATTTCTTTTTCTCATCTTTCAAAAGTCAGACAGTGATACAAAAAGACATGTTTTCTCTAAAAAAAAAAAAAAAAAACAAACATCAAAAGGCATTTGATGAAGGACTGTTGCTGCTCAGAAGGCGTGGCTGCATAGTGATATCCAGCAAAGTGCTGGGTACAATATCTTGATCAGGGCAAGGTAAAAAAAAAAAAAGGATGATTCATGTCATACGTTTCCCTTATATGTATCCCAATACTTAATTGTAAAGAAATGTTTTTATGATACTTTCAAAAGAAAGCTTGATAGTTTTGGCAACATTATAACACATTGCTGAAGAGACAGAAACAACTCTTTCTTTCTTTACCTACATTTCCCTTAAGCATAGTCCAAGTTACAGCACACAAGAAATCTGTCTAAAACCAAACGTGACCGATAAAGAGAATTCTGCCTGAAATGAACAAATCCATTTACACACCTTCATTTTTTGTAAGAACAATGGTCCCCATAGGTATTTTCTCTGAAATACTTGGCATGCTTTCAGCCACACCTGAACTCAGTTGACTGGGTGCAGATGTATTTCAGCTGCAGTGGCCTGACTCCTTTACAAGTTTGAACACACGAACTCTTGTAGCAGCTGCAGCGCAGAAAACATCTGTCTTAAACCCTGATAGATGGGACCACTTGCAGACACGGCAAAGTCGCTCGGTGGCTTTAGGTGAAGCCTGGAGGTTTAGGGAGCATTCCTTTCTTGTTCACTGGTGTGAAGCCATGCAGAGAGAAGTTTGCTGGGCTAGACGGGATTTTTTTACCCTGGCAGCTCATGAAAGAGTAAGGCATGTGTCATCCAAATTATTAATACATAGTGAAAATAATTGTAAGCCTATTTAAATGGAAGTTCTTTTATACCATAAGATCATTGTGTTAAAACACTTAGCAATTAAAAAAAATAAATATCCAAGCTAGAAATAAAGAAATTGTTAGTAGTTGTACCTCGCTGTAATCCCTTCTCCTGCTGAAAGCACAGCAGATGTTTGATTCCCATGTTTACAGTTTTGGAGGCAGGCATAAAAATATTGTGCTAACAGGCAGGCAACCATAAGTATTCCCTGTTTGGATATTTAAATATCCTCACCATCATAGACGAGCAAAATGAAATGGGAAACTAGACTGGGCTGTAAACTTTTGTCCGTAGAGCTTGCCCTGCATGGAGCAATGCAGAGGATGGATGACAGGCGGGAAAGAGGCAGTGAGGGTGACCGGCTGCTCCCCTCCTGTGCTCCAGGGAGGTGAGGATGCCTTTCGGAAAGAGGTGGGAAGAAAAGGGAGATCTCTAGATCTGCTAGACCTGGTCCTCCACAGGGGTGTAGCACCACGTTAGCATCTCAGCCAGGGCACTAGTTCTACAAAACTTATCCCAGGACCATCAAGCCACGCATTAGGGGCTATCAACTCGGAATCCCGTAACATTCAAGCTCCAGTGTGTTCAGGCTAGGATTCTATTTAATGAAGAACTGGAACTGTATTTTATTTGACCTGAGTGAAAAAGAGTTTCAGCGTGCTACTGGTATGTCTCTTGAATGTGGAGAAACGGACTGCTTACTTTTTGTCGGGAGCTCTAATGTCTTCTCAGGCTTTGCTGGGAGATTAAATTAAAAAAAATGAAAAAAACAGGGGTTTGTGGTTTTTCAATGTCTGTTGAAACTGCTAAGCGGGTTTATACGGTTATCCAGAAAAGGTAAACAGAAAGTTACTGAATTAGGTTTACATGTAGACATTGAGATAAAGCATTATGATTAAAATCTTACTTTCGCCATCTCTCTTAAATGTAGCAGCTGATGTTGTGTATTCTCAGCAATTAATGTTTTACTGCATTTGAAAACTGGAGCAGAGAGACTCTCAAACACGGGGCGGCAACAAGTACATCCAGCACCAGAAGCTAGCAAAACCCAGGTCAGAACTGAAGGAGGGAAGAATGCTGATGACAGCAATCCAATCTTCAATGGTGGCAGAGCAGGGGCTGTAGGAAGCCGTTGGATGCGGTGGGAAGCTGGGATCGGGTCCCTTCCCAGAGTGTGGGAACACCAGAGCTGCATTTGCATAATGGTGCAAGCTAATATTAGGAGCGGCTGGGCTCCCAAGCAGGAGTTTACCAAGGGTTCCTTCACTGTGGGAGAAAGACTTACCTCTCTCAGGTTAAAAAAAAAATAAATAGGACAGAGATGAGTGTTTACTTGTTGATGCACAAGTTCTTTGAAAGACCAACTTATTGGAAAATTGTTTTGGATGAATGTGCCCGGCCCCCTCGGCCAGTCAGACTGCATCTGCGAAAGACCCACTTAGGCATGGGGAGAAAAGGTGATCCCATTTTATTGTCCAAGGGCAACAGAAGAAACGGGACTGTGCATAGCCTTGCCTAGTGCCCAGATTACTCTGTCGCTGTGGGCTCTCTCTGAATGTCACGCTGTGGCCTCTCGTGCATTGCCCTTCCCTCGAACGCTGAAACTAAGCATGCCTTTTATTCTTTCTCTGGCCCAATCATGGAAATGTGAGTTTTTCATAAGGATGAAAACTCTGATTTTTTTCAAGCACATCGAACAGAAAGATCTTACTTTATAGAGGCTTCAGATAACTCGGATAGATAGGAACATTGCCACGTATAAGCTAGAATTGAGATGTAGCTCTGGAAAACTAGCTCTTATCTACCTGCCTAACAAGGGCCATCTCCATCTTGCATGGTGAAGTAACTCCCTACTTGCCAAGATCAAATGTGCAGCTGAGGCATTTATTCAGTTCCTAAAGTATACCTATTCCTGCCTGGAGGCACATCTACACAGACTACGGGGTTGTTTACATAAAAACAAGAAAGGGAACCCAGAGCGATGTAGCCTCCTCTGGTAAAAAGTCAGACCAAAAAAATCCCCCTCGCTCGTGAGGACTGAAAACCCTTCAGGCCTGGCTTCAGGCAAAGAAACCTCTGCAGATAAGATAAGCCTGGCAGCAATCCCAAACTGGATCCCAAACTGGAGCTCTGCCCAGCCAACTGGGAGAGCTGGGAGCCATCCAGGGGTAATACCTCCTGCTCTGAGATACAGAGCGAGTGTCAGGAGGGGTGAGAAGAGCTCCCCGGCTGCTTTTGCGGCTGGCTGGGGAAAAGGGTGAGCGGGGAGGTAACCACGGTCCAGATCATAAATAACCTTACTACGGAGTAAACGCAGCGATTGAGCAGACACTACAACCCGTGAGACGCCAGCGCTGGGTTTTCCACAGCAGGAGTACATCGTGACAGACGGGTAGCCGGGCTGCTGGTGTCTGTGGGTGGCCTTGAAGTCCAGTCCCAGGTAAAGTGCATCCTAAATGCTGCTGCAGAACAGAGCTAACGATCGTACTAACAAGAATGATGGTCTGCATTTGGCTTTCTGGCTTGAATCTTCCTACTGCCTTCTTTGGCAGGCATAGTTAATAGCGCAATTATAGATCTCGGCTATCAGCTAATGTATAATTTTACAAATCTCAAACAGAAGTTGATGAGAACCCCGCTGCCAGCATGAAACCTGGCTCTCCACCCGTCAAGCAGCAGGGTTGTCTAACATGCCACATCACAGCAGGAAAAGGGCCCATTCTGCTCTTCCTGAAACGGAGTCGGAGGAGGCATTTGGAGGTATAAGATCATTCAAAATGAAAGAAATTCAAAAATTATTCAAAATAAAATTCAAAATCGTTCACAGTAAAAGAATCAAATAACATTTTAAATAATTAAAATAAAATAAACTAATCTGACAATACGAACATGGCAAAGAAAAGGGTAAAGCTCCAAAGAATAAAATTAAAGAAATATAGGGCTGCTTTTCTATTCTCCCTCACGTCCGCCTGGCGTTCTTGTAGCAGCGTGGAAGAGAGTTAAAGCCAAGCTAGTCTTCCCCTCCGTCAGGAGAGATGGGTGCCTGTCCTAGCCCTGTGCCTGTAGGATCTGTATTGCTGTTGCTTCCAGAGGTGGGCAAGGTCTGCTATCCCACCTACCGGCAGAGGAGGAAGAGTCACGGTCATATTGCTTGCTTAACAGGGTGGCCAGTCCCTTCTAGTTGGTTCAGAAACAGCATTCTTTGTGCACGGGGAAAAGGAAAGAGGGCACGCTCGGACCCTGGTCGGTCGCTAGCTCAAAGCTCGTGCCGGCCCTGAAAGCGGCACGCCAGGACGTCTCGGCTCATCAGAGCTCTCTGCTTGGGAAGGCTGGTTCTCTGCCTCCCTCCAGCTCTGCTTAGGAAGAAGAGGGTATTGTGTGGGTCGCTTTCTCTCTGGTATGAAGGGAAAGGGTTCCCATGTGTGGCCGTAGAGGAGTTATTGTTCTCCTCCTCTTTCTTCTCTCCCACAAGCGTAAGAATAGATGTAGCAAGACGTGTTGTGAAGGGTATGCTTGAATAGTAGGGCTCTTTTGTCAAGTACAAAGCAACTACAGCTTCAGCGTACTTCAGTTTGCCTTATTTAGGTGGAATTAACAGAGTTCATGTGCACCCCCCTCCCTCAGTCTATTTCTGGGCTTTGCTAGTTTATGTAACAAAACTTTCACATCAGTGTGGGCCCAGATCTGAAGGTTAGGTGAAGGCCACAAGGAAACAGAAGTAAATATACAGCCGGGAGCACGCCGGTGGCAGAGGAATGGACTGGATGCCTTTGCTAACGATAGGATCTGCAATTTTATCTGGCTTGGCTGTTCAGGGAAAAGCGATGGGAACGTTTGAGAGCTACCCGCTCGGTATCCCAATACGTGGACACCTTGGTTTTTCTGAGCTAGAGCTCTGTCATCTGATGACACCCAGGAATTATAAAATAAAATGAACTAAACCCCAGATATAAAAACTCACAGCAGCACTGAACTTTGCACACTTTAATTAAAATGCCTAATTGGATTAGCAAACAATAATTTGGATTATTGGATTTGCCACACAATAGTTTTCAAATGCATGACGAATCTCAACAAGCGAAAATTCTCTCTCTTAAGTGGGGCAGCATTTGGAGTTCTCTTATTTTTCCCGTATCTTGGAAACATCCTTCTGAAACCTTCATTAAGAACAAACAAACAAAAAAGGGTAGCAGGGTGTTTCTCAGGAACACTTGAAAAAAACCCCAACAACTTGACAGGAACTTTGCTCTAAGTCCATGATTATCAATAGCATCTACTAATTTGTTATGCCTGACTTGTAGCTCACTTTAGCAGCTTGATTTTTCAGGCTGGACTAAGCGTCTCTCCTTTGAAAATGCATGTCCGTGTATACCATGTCACGTATCTAAACTGAGCAGCAACATCAAACATTCAATATCGCTAATCGTGGTCTGTGGCCATTGCTCTGACTATATCTGCTGCTCTGAACAATCTTGCCTAAAAAATTGAAAGAAGATGTCACGCTAATGCTTAATCTTGAAAATACCTGGGAGCCAAGGTGTCTGTAGTAGAACCAGCAAACAAACAGCATGGATTTAGCTATATTAGTGGCTGCTGATTTTTCCAGACAATAATCTTTCATATCTGACAAAAGAAAAACTGATTTAGATGTCTGACATTTTGCAAACATGGTTAAAATTTAAAGAATGGAAACAGTGAGGAAGCCTGGCACTCATCAGAATACAAAACCCCAAAGCCAGTCAGATGTCTGATTCCTAAAGAAATGCCTAGGAATTGGAAATGCTGCAAATGGATTTTCACTGTAGAAGCTTGCTGGAAATGTCACCAAAATATGATTGCCGGTAATTATTTGTAGCCCTGGACAAGTATCATTGTTCCTGACCAGCAGCGTGAAAGTAACATAAAGTGAATATGTGGAATTTGTTTAAAACAAACAGCTCGACATTATTTGCTCAGCTAGAGAGGAGTATTGTTTCTGTGAATTCCAGCCATAATAGAAGTCTGAGCACAATTTTTCAATAAAAGCTTAAATAATCCTTGATCAAAGAGCAACAGGGTGGTATTAAGAGCCAGATGGATTAAATCTTCCTCAGAGAAGAATACGGAGTCCCAGACCTTACCACCGCTCCAGATGAATTCACTGGAGGGACCGGTCCTTTCTCATGCTGCTGGGGGATGCAAGCAGGCAGCGAGCGAGCAGGACGTGACCGCGGTCCCTGGGCAAGGCTGCAGCGGCACCTACGCCTCTGTAGGTGTAGAAAAAGGATGGTGAAAGGTCCCCACAGAAAGACACGTTGTCCCCAAAGTGTCCTTGTGACTGCCTGCCTCCCGCGGTCTGAGGGACCGGAGGCACGGCTTCGGCCTGAATTACCTTTGCCTGTCAGATTTGAAGTGCTGGTCCCAGTCCTGCCTCTCGTGGGGTTGCCTTTCTCCATCCACTTATTCAATTTTTTTAGCGCAGCTCACAGCAGTTAATTCTTTCCTGGCCCCAAAAGTAGGAAAGGAACTGGAAGAAAGGTGCGAGGGTGACAGTTATCACCCGCTGCCTGCTGTAAGGTGCAGAACGAAAGGCAGTGTCTGGATGGACTTACACCTGCCAGACACTGTATTTGAATAGATTTATGTGATAGTCACCCCTCTGCTGAGTACTGCCAGATGCCCAAAGCCTTGCTGGCTGGCTTCCCGGCAGAGGGAAAATAGTGAGATGAAGTCTGGGAGGATGGGAAGAGCTGGAGACAGCAGGCAGGGCAATCCCTTCCATCTCCCCGCAGGTCACTGAGGAGACACCGCTCGCTTCCCTGCGAGGGGAAAGGAAAACAAGGAAAAAGTGTTCGGATGCAATGCTGTCGCCTTGTAATACCTGCCATTGCAGTAGAGAAACTGTTCGGTTTCCTACCTGTAACGTGTATGTACCCGTGGCTTTCCCTATTTCCAGAAAGAGGGGATCAGAAAAGACATTCTGCATTCAGTCCTTGGTATTGCAGATTATCCCACCACCTGGCTCGGTACCTCATTTTAAGGCGGCTCTTGGTAAATCGAAGTTGTTTGCTGTCTGCAAAATAAAGGAAAACAAGGTGGGCAGTGAATGTAAGTGCTGTACACTAGCCTGCTTAGGAAGAGGCACTCCCAAACTGAATCCTGCCTGCCCAAGCCCTGCAACACTTATCTTTGAAGGCGTACAGAATAACAACCTGTAGTGCGTACATACAGATCCTGAGTTATTCGGGCAAGTCTGGCAGCACCACGTCAGCCAGCTTAACCAAATAATCTACTCGTTCTTAGTGCTTTCCCTCATTAAAGCATTTTACAAACCCTGCCTTAATTAAAGTTCACAGCAGTCCTGCGCGTTAGTAAAATGTCATTATCCCAATTTTACAGATGAAAAAATTGCAACAGAGAGGTGAAATGCTGTGCTTGAGGCCGCAGAAGGAGACACTTTTAGGGGCAGGATTAGCCATCGGGAGCTCTTGGCTCCTCTGAAGGCATTGAAGCTGGGTGCTGACATCTCCTGTTATCCCATACTTACCCTCCGGAACCGGACCGTGCCAGGTATGTGCCAAGGAGAAAGAAGAAATGGGCAACGTGACCTTGCTGGGGCTATCGTGGAGTCTCAGAGAGCTGCCCTGTGAACAAAAAGGGGCCGCAAACAAATTACAGCAGCCTCTGAGCCTGGGCCAAGCCACGGCAGGCACCGTACCACCTTTGACCGCTGCCGGATTTGGGACTTAATCCCCCAAACCACGCTGCCTCCCTGAGCCTGAAACCTACTGGTGACCGCAAACATATCGAGGACGGCTAGCAAGCTGTTGCAAACTCTGATCCTGAATGCTGTGCCATTTGCAACCCATCTGGAGTGACGTGGGGTGCAAACTTCTACTCTGAGTCACGCGGCAGAGATGTGAAGCTGGGTCTCCCACCTTTTGAGCCACCACCCTAGCCAGAAGGCTCAGATGGGTGCAGCTGACACTCCTACACCTTCCATTTTCATGTAAATGTTCAAAAGGTTTCATTTTTCCCAATAAGAAAGGAAAAACCCCTTCTACGTGTTAAAAAAAAAAAAAAAATAAAGAAATCGCCACAAAGCAGGATCATCACCCACTGCTCAGATGAACATAAAACATTTGGGTCAAAAGACACTTCAGGACGTGTCTAGTCCCACCGCCTGCTCCAAGCAGGGTCAGCTCTGAGATCAGGCGGGGTTGCTCAGGATTTTAGCCAGTTGTGGCTTGAAAAACTCCAAGGATGGAGATTACACAACCGCCCCGGGCAACCTGCTCCAATGCCTAATTTTCCTCGCGGTGATCTGCATTATTTCCTTATATCCAGTTGGAACCAGTTGGACTGTTGTCCTAGAAAGAAGTGTGTCATTTCACCTGGTTGTGGCCACCCCCAGTAATTTATTCCTTTGTTTGAACCTCTGCTTAAAAATAGTGGAAAAAAAACCCCCAAAACCTGCAGAAACTTTTCGGTATGGATTTTAGCACAGTAGCACACTGTCAAGATCTCGTGCTGCAGGCTCATGATTACATCAGAAGTCTGATAAGAACATACCTTTTTTGTAGCAGAATGCAGCAGCTTTTTAAAGACTCAAGCTTTATTTCGTTTCCCCCCCTTGTTTTAATGAGACACGGCTTTCAGATCCCTATAATGGAACACAGATAAGAGGCCTCTAAAGCTCTCAAGTTTACATCACGTCTTAATACCCTAAGGCATAGATATCATGATTGTGATTTACTGCTGAAATCCACCTATTATATTCATGTTGCATCGGTAATATTAGTCACCTGTTACTTTCTGGAAATTCTTTTCTAGAAACATAATACTGAAATTTTCTTGTGGAGTTCTTTCTATATTTACTTTCCTGACTTGGGGGGGGGGGGGGGGGGGGTTGGAAGAAAAAGGTGTCGTGCAGGATCTAAACTTCACCTGAACCACCTCTTTTAGTAATTATACATAGACCAAAGCCAGGAACTCAGTATGCCATGCGGATGAAGGAGGAACATGGGTCTCATTTGGCTTAGACTGTCATAACCAACTGCACCATCAATCTGGTCGTGCCCATAACTGCGTATCGCGCAGCTGTGAAATACTCGGCTGCGTTTGCTTTGTCCTATGTGCAGGAGTTACGTGGCGCTGAGCTTGCATGAGAGCTAGAGCCGCAGCCAGCTGCGGGAGGACCCTAAGGTGTGCCACTTACCTGGGACGTTCAATGCTGATGTTGGGAGAAGTGCCAAAGGGCGACAAAACGCCTTGTTTAGTCCACTGGTATTTTCCTTTATCTGGTAAACAAGAGAAATGTGGCGCGGACTCTACCAGGCTGTTCTGCCATTGGTATCTCCTGGGAGGGGTGGTTAATGAAAGGAGCTTTCCCATGGAGTGAAATACGGAGGGACAGCGTGCTAAAGCTGGCGCGGTTCAGCCTTTGGATGCTGCCGTTTTCTCGTGTATCTTGAGGTCCACGGCCTCCTTTTGCTGTCGGCACTGTTGCTTCGCCTTGATTGGGGTCAGAGAGACAAAGCCACGACCTGGCTTAGGCACCGCTTAGACCATAGGTGCCACAGGAGCTGGCTGGTCGGAGAGGCAAATAAATCCGCACTGAGCTCCCTGCTGCCAAGTCAGGCCTGGGAGTGGTATCCAGCCGGCAAGTTGTAGCCCAACTCAGGTGTGCTCACGCGACCTGCCGTGGCTGTGGTGTAGACATATGGTCTGTTTTGCTGGAGGCCAAAAAGTGACAATTATTTATATCTCAGTCTTAAGCATGGGACTGCACTCCTATTCCTCACCGAGATGAGTAAGATGGAATAAGAGGCTCTTATTCTCATCCTCTCTTTTCTCCCCTCCCTCCCCAGAAGAAAGATTTTGGTTGGTTTCTATTATGTTTGTTTTGAACAATCATGTAGTTTCAATGTGGAAGTATATACTTCGGTGTACTCTGACAGAAGTTGACTATATCTCAGTAGGATGAAGTCCTTGCATTGCTAAACATAACGTTGGTGTTTTCTGTTTGAAGTTTTGCAGTAAGCCAGCCGTCTAACCGTTAGTATTTCACTGAAAATTAATACAGAAATTCTTACCTGCTTCTGTGTACCTACCCCCTTCGGACAAAATGGTCAAGGGGAGCCCATGTCCTTTTGAAAGCAAGCAGCTGCTGTCTTGGAATGACATCCTGGTAAATTGGACATGTAATCCTGTCGGTTTGTTACCCTGCTAGAGTGAAGTGAGGTTCAATTAATTACTGAGAATTAAAAATAATCAATGGAGTACTGTGGAGCTTGCCCTAAACTTAGCTGGGAGGCTCTCACTTGTGCTAGAAGCTTCAGCCTGCTGTGCCTGGCATCTCACTCCGGAGCCCAAAATGCACACAAAGCACAGGAATAACTTCACTGAAGCTCATAAATGGGGCAGGGCAGCACAGTGATCGGGACCCCAAAGCCTCCAACCTTAAGAGACGGGAACGGTGCGTGGAGCAGCTTGTGAGGAATGCGCTGCTGGTGCCCCTGACGATTCACGTAGCCTCAAAAGAAGAGTTGATGCCGATTTTCCTCCCTCCTGCATTGAGAAGAGCTAGGAAGCAGCCCCAAACACGCTGATGGCTGTCACCCGCAGGGGTGCAGGGGGCTTTCCCCAAACACGGCTCAAACCGAAGTTTTGCTGTGATAATATACGAGCAGGCTCCTCGAAGTCAGTGGGAGTCCACGCAGAGTAACGCGTTACCCACCACGAGTAAATGCATCACAACGCGTTTCAAATAATATTCAAGGGCCCAAATAAAAAAAAAAAGCCTATCTCCAGCTGCTAAAACTGCGTCAAGAGAGAAGTCTCCTTGATTTCAATGGCATCACCTGCAAGGATAGAATTGCCCACATCTATAAGTCAGACCAGGGCCTTGAAGCGTATTTCTCCTGGAGCGAGGACTGCATGGCTGCATTTTGTGAGCAATAATTGGATATTCTGCCTGCGCTGAAATCACAATAATAGACCCGATCTCTTGAATCTGGAAGAAGGCTTATAAGCCTGCTTTCTCGCCCTGCCTTATTTTCATAGGCCAAATACCTGCTGTAGGAAAAATACACAAAAGAAACAGCAAAACCCCATACCTTCTGCTTTGGGTGCTGCTAGAAATGTTCCGGTTTCCAAAGGTTTGTTCCATAACCAATAATTAAGTGCACTCTCAATCCATAAGATGTATAAAGCAAGCAAATTATACAGTAGCATGTCTTACTTGTCTCTCCACAAAAATAATTTTTTGCAGTAAGCAAACACAGCAGGGTTTGGATCCAACCGCTGTTTCAGTCGAAGTGTTATTTAGATTCGACATTATTTTCACATCCGTGGTGAAATATTTTTAGTTAAGAAAGAAGATTTATGTAATGAAATGCTTATACCTGTAAATCCATAGTACTGGAGCATATAGGATATCTTAGACACTTCTGGTCATTGAAGTTATAGATTCTCCTCCTCAGTCTGAGGAAAGCGTGCGTGGGGAGACAGTTATCGGCGAAAGTATCTGTCACAAAACAACAACTCTAATACTATGTTACCAGTTCCAAACATGAAGTGCGAGAAAGGTGATTTCCTTCTCTTCTGTTTCCCTGTTCCAAAATTGCCACCTATTTCGTATCTGTTCAAAGGTGGAAGGCATCAGCTGCCTTTGATCTTTAACAGGAAAACTTGGAAGCAAATGACAAGCTATAAAGAACATGTTTAATAGATACTGAATGTTTCCCTACATAGGCGCAGCCTGGAGAAGCAGAGGCCAGCAATGAATATGTGATCTAGAAACCCCGCCTTCCTGCAGCGGTGTGTAATTTGCATTAATTATTTCTATAGCCATTACATCTGGCACTAGCCTGGGCTTCTCTAAGCAAATGCGAGATGCCATAGTTGTATTAAGAATTTTGCTTTGTTCGTCAGTGAATTGGGCTTTCTGTCTTTGAGCAGAGTACCCTTTTATCAGGTGTTCAATAGCCATTTTTTCAAGGCTTATTTCACAGCAAAGGTTTCTCTGGTTAAAATTTTTAGCATTGCACAGAGAGCATTCTGCAACCTGGAAGTGATTAGATGTTTGAAGGTATTTAAACGATGTTTGAAATGCTGAGTTTTATTTTGATGTGTAAGATTTGCAAGTTGTGGTTAGTTATACATACCAAAAATAGCTTTTCAAGAATGTTCAGCCAAATGGTTTGCTTTTATACAAGAATACAGACAGAGAGCAAACCAACAAAATTGCAGGTTTAGTCAGGGAGTTATTGCTTAAAAATCTTTCAAAATTTTCATATAATTGCAACGTGAGCTGAAGAAGAAATCTTGAAGTGATTTTGCTCTGAAACTCTGTTAGCAGTTCTTTGAAAAATTTCCTTCTCCCCATGGAAAACTGTGAACTCCTGCAAGACAGCTGCCTTGTTACACTGGCAAGTGTCCTGCAACACTCTGTCTGCACTAGCCTGCAACACAGAACCGCCTGGGACTTTCTGTCCTGAGGCAAAACAAGTCTAACAATCATTTACCTGCTTCAGTGTATTTTTTATGAGAAAAAAAAAAATTATACGTATGTAAAATGTATCATATAATTTAATATACTATCTGTAGTAGGTATAGTATATTCTAGATAAGATAGGAAATACAAAAAAATATATAGACAATGGAGCCTACTTTCTGCAGCCTTCTAAAAGGGGAGACTGTTCTGACACACAGAAGCTTCAGGGATCCTATATTCTTCAGGAATCTAAACATTTGAAAGGCTATTTCCACAGCAGTTCTCAGGCTGAAAGTGACTAAAATGTAACCATTTTTACTACTACCTGGAATAGCAAAATTATTCCCCATCAATTTCATATACTTATGAATATGCATGCACTACTACTTTCTTTGCAAAATGGGAGAAATGTGAGAAAACTAACTTTTGTCTCCAGAATATGTTAAATATTTCACTTACAGGAATCCATGAAGACAGATATTTTTTTCTCCCCCTGGATTCTACCGACAACAGGAACTGATTCACTGCACTCTCCTCGGAGAAAAGGTGCTTGGCATAACTGCAAAGTAGGTCTGTCTACTAATAATGCATACATAGATAATGCGTATGTGCGTACATACGTACAATAAAGTATCACTGCTTGGAAAAGCTATTGGAGGCATATTCATCATTTTGCTTGGGCCTACCCAACCTAGTGCTGAGAATAGCTGCTGGAGATGTCAGCAAGTGAAAAAGAGAGTCCCACCGAGAATAGCAAAACCACCAGCAGCACCAGATACCAATTCATCCTCGTTGCTTATGCATACTAAAGACGACTTGACAATCCTACACGCCGTTGTATCAGCGAGCATCAAAGTAGGTGCAAGCTGATGGTTTGAGGAAGGATATATTCTTATTTCTTCCCATCCGCCAGGTTTCTCCGCGGCTCCCCACCCCCGGGAGACGTTTGCTAGCGAGGGAGAAACTTGGATCGCCGTTGCGGGATTTGAGAAATGGGCTATCGCCAGTCCTGGCAGGAGCTGGCGTTGCCTACCTGACCAGCCTACCAACCAGCGGGGACACGCAGTGCGTTTTCAGGGCTGCTGCTGACATTAGGACAGGCAGAAGGGTTTTTACGTAGCGCCGTCAGCGTCAGTGCTGACTGCCTCGCTTGTTTAAAAACGAGCCTGCAAAATTTATTAGATGGAGCCATCTGCTTCTCAGCCATTCTCCTACACTACCCCTGACAGTGACTGTCAGGAGAGAAACAATGAATTTACAGCAGTGGGTGAGAATCAATTGCTTTTCTGATTCCTCTTCCAGAGCTACTGGAGCCCTTACAGTGCAACCTGGAGTATCTGGTAACACATCTCTTTTGAACGTTTAGGGTGTAGAGTAAGTATTTGTGGTCACTTTTACTTTGCTCCTTGCAAAAGCCAATGAAGAAGACCCTGCAAAGGAGTTGTGAAGTGTTCGCAATCACTATTGTTAACTATTGTTAATCAAGCTAAGGAAGGAGGAGCTTCACCGTAACAGCCCCGTGGGTTTTTTGGGTTTTTTTTGGGTTTTTTTTTTTGTTTTGTTTTGTTTTGTTTTGTTTTTTTTTTTTGTTTGTTTGTTTTTTTTTTTTTTTTTTCCAAAAAGGAACCTGATCAGAGGTCATTTGGATCTTATTGACATATAGCCGCTGATTTCAATAGGTTTTGAATATGGCTATGGGTGTATGTTCTTTAAATAAGGAGTTTCCATTAACTGATTCCAGTCTGGAGCATGCATTTTTTGTTAGAAACACATAATCTTCACAACAAAATTAGTTTTGGTTGTGAACGCTTCTTGTGACTATGTTTATTCCATTACTAATGAAAACTGAAAGCACCGTGGTTTTTTTCCGATATTCACCTGATGTGAAAATCAGGTGCAAAAACTTACAAAATTTTGTCAAAACAAGAGAAGAAATCACTTTGATTCACTTGTATCGCAAAAGAAATGTATTAGTTATGCTCCTCCCACTCCGGATCTAAATAAGAAACCATATGTCCCAAACATTGGCTGCTTTTCAAACTATACCAGTTGATCTAACAATAATACCTTTGCCTGCAAACCTCAGATGACAAAAATACGGACTCTGTTGATGTTAATCAGCGATTTAAGGCAGCAGCGTAGCTAATGTGTTTCAGCAACCCTAACAGATGAAAGAAACAGGTGAAAGAAATTGCTGCCATTTCTAAAAGTTGAGTTAGTTGGTTTTACCTGCTGCATATGCTGTGTATGTTCTTGGCAGGGGCTTATGGAGGAAGCTGTTCACGAGCAAAGAGAAACACCAACAGTTGCTCAGCAGAGAGAGGAGCCCTTCATGTATCACTGTGTGGTCAGCTGCTCTTCTCTATTTTAGGATCCCCTGTGAGTGGCAGCTATGCTCATTCATGTTTAAGAAAGCCCAAGCCCAAGCCCAGGTTGACCTGGTGACCCATCCTGGAGCTGCCAGGCGCCGGAGGAGTCAGCGTGCCAACAGGGACACTTGCAAAGTAGCCCAAAGAACACGTTTAGGATAGGGTGGGCCATAAGTTGTGCCCATCTCAGGGCAGAGCACCAGTAGCCAGTGCTGTCTTAAAAATTTACAAGTCCTTTCTCTCTCGTGGATGCCTAAAATCCTCGCATTTTCCTCCCTTCGGTATTTTTGAAGTATTTTGGTGTTACGAATACGCCAGCTCATGCGGGCAGGGGGCAAAAGACTGTTCCCTGCTCCAGACAGCTTAGGTTAGGGTCTCCCACCTCCCCAGGCTGTAACACACGGAGAGTTGGGACCTGGGGCACTCACGCTTCTCCTGGAGAAGCTAGCCCTCTTTTTCATGGCATTACTAAACACCAAGTGGCAGACAGAAAGAGATCACGAGTGACCCAGGGACAGCGCAGTCACAGCGTTCCTCTGAGGACAGCCCTTCCCCGGGAGCACATCTCAGATCCCACCAGCCTGTGCACAAACTCACCAGCTGTAACCGTGGCTGTACAGAGGCAAGTTCATTCTTGTGCTCTTTCTCGCTCTCAATAAACATTGATTTATCCCATGCAAAGGGGAGCGGTCGTGTCCGCCCGGCCGTCGCGGCACATTCCTGGGCAGGAGTTTGAAGTCGCCCTCGAATCGGGCTCTGCTGGTGGGACAGACGGAGGAGCATCCGGCCCATGATTCTGCTACATCAAATTTGGGGAAAGGGAAAGCTACGGGAACAGTTCAGCTATTGTTTGTGAGTAGTTTGTGGTATCCGGAAGTACAAAGTAGATACAGCGAAACCAAGAAGTATTTGCACGTTGTTTGCACCAGAGAAAGTGAGACAGAAACGTAATGTCCTGGGCAACGCGACTGGGTGATGATTATATTCCTAAGCCTAGAAGACACAAACGAGTGAATTCTAAAAGAAAAGGGGAAAAAAATGTCACGTTATCTGTTGGAATTGCTGCAAGGTCACAAAAACGATTCGCAGAAATACCCACAACTTACCAAGAAATAACGCCTGTGTCTCATCCCATCCGTAGCAGAAGAAAGCTGACACGTGCAGAGCTTCTCGTTGAAAGCACTGAGCACATCATCCTCCTCCTCCTCCTTCTGCCTCACCCCGTGGCGTAGCAAAGCACTTCCAGCTTTCGCTGAAATCAAGACTTGAGGACATTTAACATCTACCTGAACTGTTTTGCACCTTGCAAAATTAGGTACTATGAGTTTGGTGGGTTTTCCTACCCAGGCTGTGCAGGGTACCTGCTACTCTTGCATGAGAGCGAGTGCTAGAAAGCAGAGGCAGAAGTACTTTCTGGTATTCTCTGGAGCAGTTCAGCTCTAGCTCCAGCAATCTGTGTTTTCTTTTTATAACGGCACCTCTCCCTGTGGTATCTTAGCACTTGCTAAGAGGTAATCTCGGGGAGTAAATACATGTCCACTCCTCTGGGTTGCCTAGATTGGATTTGTCCTTTAATTCTATGTTCTGGTGGGATTGCTTATGTAACAGATTTTATTTTTTTTTTCCCCTTGTTAAACTAAGGTTGCAAGTCCATGGTATGGAGAATTAGGCAAACATTTCATATCATAAAACTACAGCCTGTGGGTGTGATGGGCTTTGGGCCAGCATCTCTGAACAGACAAATGTTTTTTTGTCATTTTGGGGAGTTAGGAAATCGGACAGATTGCACAGAGATGAGAAATAGTAAATGTGTTTCATTAAAAATTATTTTCTCAAGATGGTTTCAACAAAAATATTGAATATTGGAAATGTCGTTACACCTTTTTCAGCATTGCAAATGTAGGCCAGCAGGCCTGTTTTAAGGGAGTAAGAGGGAGGAATAGAAATAAAAGTGGGTAAAAAGCTTGCAACAAATCCCAAATGTGTATTTATTTCAGTTTAACACACATGTTGATGGAGAGGATAATTTCCTAGGGAAAAAACCCACAACACTTTCTTTTCAGAAAAAGGACTTTGCATGCACAGGTTTGAATGGCTGCATAAGGGACATACACATGCCGTCATTTTGGTGTCTCGTGTTGGGGCGGCTTACCAAGGAGCAGTAAAATACACCCATGAGCAAGCCGGTGAGCTGCCCTCTCTGATTCTTCCCAGAAATGCCCATTAGGCTGACTGGAAAGGTTAATACCTGTAGGGCAGAGTCCTCTTTCGGTAGATCTGGGCAGAGCCTGAATGGGAGCAGCTCCCCGTTCAAAGAGGGACACCCCACCAATCCCTGGCAGGATGTTTTCTTCTACTACCTCTGTTCTATCTGTTTTCTTTTACCCCGCTCACGAAAGACGAAATGAACGCAAACCAGACAATTCCACTTGCAGAAATGCCGCTCTGGCCAGCCCTGCAACTACAAAAATCAAATCTTTGGCTCAGGGCGGCGGGGCTCTTTTTCATCTCCTTGGCGGCTTCGAGAACAACCGTCCCGCTCAGCTGGGACCAGTATGACTAGAGCTGATGGACCATTTGGCGTAGGGAGCCAGCATCACCTCCCAGAAATAGCCAAGCCAAAGGCGCACACGAGCAGATTTTGAGTGGTGTGAAGCGGGGCCGACACTGCCTTTCAGAGGAGAGAGGTGATTAATTAGCTGCCCAGGCAGTGCTGTTTTCCTCTGCAAAGTAATCTCTCTTTCGGAGCGGGGAGACACGCTGCTGACGGTGCTTAATCACTCCTTCGGGACGCCGAGGTACAGGCTCATCGCAGCCCTGGGAGGACAATTAGGGCTCGGGAGGGTAATGCCGGGTTCCTGCACTGTTGTCCCAGCTCCGGCAGGTTTGCTGTGGGGCTACGAGCTGGTCGCTTGGGTTTTTCTGCCTTCATTTGCCCCCCTGAATGAGTTAAAAGATGGGCTTTGTGGATTAGTTATTTAATAAATTCTATTGTGCTTTGCATATGCAGCACATCATTTAAGCATCCCTGTGGTTGTGCATGTTCATTAAAAGCTCAGGAGTGGTTGTATTACAGCAGGTGAGTGTATTTTGGCAGCCCCAGTTGCACAGATGCATCAGGTTGCGAAGAGAATTTAATGTGATTTCAAATAAACCATCTGAAAACGTTACGAGCTCTCCCATTTGTTTGGATTAGCATAAGCTCTTCCTCCCCTCATCTCATTTCCTGCATGTTTAAACTACAAATACAGCTGAATTTAAATGTAATCCTCATGTCTTTACCAACTCATCTTCACTGACAAAAGCACATCATTAAGAAATAGTAGTGTAAGGGGGGGGACTAGCCCCCCGTTTCCGAATGTGATGAAAGCAAACCCATCCAAAACTGTGCTAGTGGTTTAAATTTATCCCCTAAGCACAATAAAATTGGTATCGCAGAGCTTGCAGATACAAAAAAATCTGAGTTCAGGTTTAGCAAAGCATTTTGGTAATTTCAGGATGCCTTCCTCAGTTCATAAACACTCATTACATGTAAGCAGACCTGGTGCCTGAAGAAAACGTGTACTTTAATCTATTATTGATTATTTTTACAATCTTCAAAAGCAACCGGAGTGTATCTCAGGGCGGAAGTGGAGAAGCTGAATGTGCAGTGCGTTCCCTGGGGATTTGCCAAAGCCAGTTCCACCTGCAAAGTAGCAAAGGGTTCATCCAAGCCCAGTGCAACTGGGAGAGGAGAGTGGTTATAACCTGATACCCCGATTCAGTAGCAGTGTGCAGTTAGACAGCGTATATTTGGTTTGGGGCTGGGGTTTTTTTGGGTTAGTACAAGATGGGCTTCTGCAAGAGCCATTACTTTCAGGTGGAGGAGTGTTTAGGACCTGAAGCAGCTCGTCACCGGGAAGTCGTAGAGAGTGCGCCCTGAAAAATGGTCCGGCTGTGGTTTGCTTTGCCCTGGCCAAGGCTGGCACTGTGGGAACTACAGCCAAAGGTACCACCAACCAGACCTGTAAGTGGGTTTCAGAGCAAGTCATTTCAGCGGAGGAAACTAAAAATCACTTTTCAGGAAGACTTCTTACCAGAAGGAAGACATAAATGCCAAAAGTCTTTAGAAAAACTCTCTTTTTTTCTACAATTTAGATACTCAGATTCCTCTCTGTTATTGCCTGCCCTGCCTTGCAGAACATAGTGACCACTGGAAGAGACGGTCACTGGAGGCACAGAAACATGCAGCTTGGACATCACCAGCTGTCTCAATAAAAGCAGAGAGAAGTGAGGCACCGGGGTGGCCTGGTCCAGCTCTTATGCTGTGGCAAGAGGAAATGTACAGGGAAACCTGTGGCATATATACATTGTCAGAGATGTCACAGTGGCCGTACTGAGTCAGACTATTTGTCAATTTGGCCCAGTATCGAGCCTCTGACCAGGGGCATAGCGGACACGTAACGAAGAGTACAAGAACAGGTTAGGCGTGTTTTCCCAGACTATTCTTCCAGCCTTCGAAAATGTGCAGCTCCTGATCCAGAAGGGTTATTCTGGTCTTTAAAAGCCTGCAGTGGATATTTGTGAATTCACCCAGCTGTTTTTGACCCAATGTGAATATTTTACCCCATCTCTATGAAGAACCATTTCCTTTTGCCAGTTCTGCCCTTGCCACCCTCTGGTGTCTCTGGGTCCCGGTGGGACACCAGGCTCACGTGGGACAACCAACAGTCATTCCCTACCCACCTTCCCATGCCGCTCGGTGGACCTCTAGCACGTCCATCCTTGGCCACGTCCTTTCCTGGGCTGGAGAGTCCTGGTCTCTGGGGCTGTTCCTGGTGTAAAAGCCATTCCACACCTCTGAAGATCCTCGTTATCCGTCTCTGAATGGAGAGGGTGCCCCAGGGACCCTGGCTGGGGTGGACGGTTCTGCCACCACTGCTCCTCATGGGAGGAGTTGACTGCAGGAGCAGGTCCCTTCCCTCCAAAACTGGCTAAGCTGGGGATGGGAGGAGAGCTCGGGGAGGGAGGTGCGTGAGAGAGAAACCCTTCACCCTGAGATCACTGGCCCCTTCTCCACAAGTTTAATACTTGATGGCATAGCAATGGTCTTTTTTTTTTTTTTCCCCAGCATATCAGTCCTGTGAGATGAACCTCACCCTTCTCATGTTGGCCAGACTCGCCACCGTGAGCCTTGCTCTTGCAAACTGCCCGGCCTTATCGCCATGCCGCACTGCGAGCTTGCAGCTGATTTTCTGGCTTTGCCCCCCATCATTCCGCCCAGCACTTTTCCAACACCGCTGCTTTCCAAACACCTCCGGCCCCATCAAACAGCTACACGTTTCTTCTTTTCTTCTGGGCGTATTAGCTTGTGTTGTCCAGGTTGGATTTTATTACTATATCCTCCAGATAAGGCTACTGCCTGCATGATAGAGTCTTTGCCTCCTACTATGAGATTAGCTGCAAATTTAATTTGAGGGCTATTCATCCCCTCTTGATACCTACCATTAACAACAATAACAGTAGAATTCAACAACTGAGATTCCCAGCACCCTTTGGGTGCCTGTCCTTATTTCGGTATGTGGTTGTTGATCATTCGGTTTTATCTATTTACAGTCCTTCAAGTAGTGTTCGGTATACAGAGCAACTCTCTGACACGCTATTAATCACCTTCTTTGAAATGACTGTAGAAAAGATATTGGGCTGCGAGCCAGTACTTTTGGGATCATGTTAACGGTTTGCTGTCGTATTTCAATCACTTGCGCTGTGCAAAATAACCCAAGATGTCCCTCCCTCAGGGTATTAAGTAAAGATTGCAGCCCCTGTGATAAGGGAAGATTCTGACAAACATTAATCTGCAGGGAGCAGTTTGGTGGGAAATAAAGGGCAAGAGCATCGCCAAACGGCCTTTTCTTGCGCAGGGGGTGCTTTACGTAGGCGTACGCACATTTTGGGAGGAACCCTGTTTCCCCAGCATTCTCTCATTGCCACGAATACCGGGGTGCGTTCGGGTGATTTTCAGCATCCAGAGCTTTCAGTTTCTGCAGATTTAGAAAATCCTTAATTAAACAACAGAAGGCATATTATCCTGTCTCCTTTCATCAGCTTGGTATCCATCAACTACAGCTGGCACAAACCAATTATCCCTGTGGCAACCACAGCTTTTGACAGCTCTTGACACAGACCGCTTTCAACTTGTAGGCACCCCATGCTATTTTTGTGCTTTTGCGGATGATCGGAGGCTGCGCCGTGCACCTCCTTTTACTTCAGGGAAGAGCTGCTGGACTTGTGCAGTGACGGCAGTTGGGAGAGGGCTTTCGGTGCAGCGTCGGAGAAGTTGGCTGTCCTCCTACTCGGGAAGCGGGACGTTTCCATCAGGTTGGAGTCCATGCTCCAACTTTCTCAGAGGAGCAGTGGTGGCCGAATTGTCCACCCCAGCACTGCCGGGGTCTGCGATACGTACCCTGAGATAAGCCTGTGCGACGGCACAGCCTTCCCGATGTACGGTAGGAGTACGATGTCCGTCCCACCGCGCGGGCTCTGGGAGACGGGATATCGTCTCAGGTCGCCTACGAATCTGTGGTCGCCTGTAGGCTGTGGAGCAGTACGCAAGGCAACAGAAACCTGTTGCAATGTTTGAGAGGAAGGGAAAAAAAACCATACCGGGAGGTCTTTCAGGGCATCAACGTCAGTTCACAGCTAATTAGAGGGCAGGAGGCTTCTCCCGGGTTAGTGACCGGACTGGCTCTGCTTCATGGCTGCTCTACAGCTGACAACAAGATGTAGGTGACCAGGAGCTCAGGCTTCGGGCTGAGCATCTCCACCCCACTTGACAGCAAAGCCTGGCAGTCGCTTCCCACACAGAGATAGTCTCCTAGCTCAAAGGGAGATTTAGCCTTTTTTCTTAGTTTGATCCACTTCTCCAAGAGCCCGAGCCAAAAGCTATCGAGTTAAATGGGCTTTGCTTTGGGTTTCCAGTTTGTTGGAAAGAGACACAGATGAAATGGTCCCAAACGTCCTCATTTGTAAAAATATTAGTTATTTTCCCTCTGTTCTTAATTCCGTGATCTAACAAAAATATGAAGTATGTAGTAGGGCATAGTCACTATCTTAAGGACAAAAAAAATTGTATTGTTCTTCGCAACACCTCCCCACAGATTTTTAGTCCAAATCTCCTCTCATGGAAATCGATGAGCATTTCAGAAGTGAGATCAAGGAGGATCCAGAGCAGAGTCCCGCAACGCTTTTTGTTTACCTTAATAAGCTACAGCTCTGGGCTGCAAACCTGGGTTCGGCTTTGCATATTTTTCTCCCTTCTTTTAATGGAAACCTTTGTTGGCATCCTTTCTGGATAAATCTGCAATATACAGGCTTTTAAAGAATCAATATAGAGAGTGTCAAAGAGTCAAGAGTCTGATTTCACACACACACAAAGGTTGGGGGTCTTTTTATGGAATGAGAAGCAGAATACCAAGTACCAGCCTGAGGAGCAGGAGAACAATTTCATTACCAAATGCAGAACATTCTCAAATTCCTGGAGTTTACGTATAAAAAGGAGCTAAGAACTTGAGGTTGATATTTTGCATTTGGGGGTGTTTTCTGAAAAGAACTTCTAGGGAAATTTTTCTCCAAGTGCCTCCACATGTACTTAACTGGATTGACTTTTAAAAAATTGTCTCTTCAGTTAAAAAGTAACATTTTGTAAAATTCCATATTAAAATTGTATGCATTTTTGCAAAGTCTGAAGACACCATTAGACGTTTGGATACCTTTTTAACACACTGGTAATTTAGGCTCTATAATTTTAGCCACTGGAGGGCTCCCCAATTTTTTAATTAATTTAATAGGACATACAGTATGAAAGAATGGAGGAAGGAGATAAAACAGGGTGGTCCCAGCCACTACCACGGTCTCTACGAATACTGAATTTCACTCAAACTCCAGGTATTCTTTTGCGTATTCCTCAACCAAAATACTGAAAGAAAATAATTTTTGTATTTCTAGTAGAATAAATATTCCACTATGAACTGGCCAGCCAGCAAGACTGGATGTAACTGACTAGCTAGATAGGCATAAAAATACAAGAAAATTAAAGTTTCAGGACTTGATAGCGTCACACAGTCAGGCAAATTCCCCACAAGTTTTACTTTAATATATCAGTTTTTTGTGTGGATGATTTACATCACCATTGCAGCCCCCCATACTCCCAGCCTGCCAACTCACCCCTATGCTGCTGTTTGATTTGCTCCTCAGAGGCAGCTGGCCAGAGAAACTGTCTTGGGGTTTTTTTTTTAATAATTACCTACATCTTCTATACTGAAGATGGTTGCTCATGGCTGGATCAGGTTACAGCACAGAACAGAGTCTGCTCCTGCATCCTGCTCTGGCCGTTGCACTCTGAGCACTGAGCTAGCCATCTTCCAAGATCCTATTCTTCACTCAAGGAATTGCTTTCCTTTAAATGGAAAAAAGAGAGGGGAGCAAAGAGAAGAGAGGAGGCATCCCAAGCTGAAATGGTATTAAGAGTGCCTGGTGAACCGAGAACATCCTGCTTTTCCAGAAGTGGGGACATCCCAGACTGTGTAGGGCACAGACTCCTGCAGTCACGTATACAACATCTACTTGGTTGGTATAAGGGTGACTACAGAGGCAGCACCACCACCCTGTTTCACCCCTCTGGATGCATAGTCCATCCAAGAAACTAACCGAATGTTTGGCTCCAGCTTCACAGCCTCAAGCCACAGAAAAAAAAAGCAGAATCTCCACAAAAAATGGTGCTTACCATACCCGCTGTGGTCAAGGGACTTGCTGATTGCCCTACCGTATCCATGCGCGATTTTGTCAGAGACCTGGGGGTCCTTACAGAAGGAGACGCCGACGACCCTTTGGAATGAAACATTTGCTGGTGAATACAGGAGGACAAATCGCGGGCATGCTTGTCCCACTGGCAACCATTTTGTCAGAGCTGGGCTTGAACTACTTTTGTACAAAGCATTGCAAACCTCTCCATCCTACCGACCTGCACAGCTGCCTCGCCAGCACCATCCTGATCAGGCACAGACCCAGCAGTCTGGTACGGATAGGATGATGCAGCTACGCAGAGGTTGGTACGTACTGCAGAAAGCAACGTGAATGGGGAAAAAGCTGAATTGTGCGGCTCAGACTTGCAAATCAAGGCACAGAGAATGCAAACGCCCATCAATGTGGATGTTTTCAGTGCATCCTTAGGAAAGAAGAAATGAGCGGCATCAACGTTTCCTTCAACTCTTGTCTTTCATACTACCTTTGTGCAAGGACACCAGTATCTCACCACGGTGAGCCGTAGTTGTAGAGTCCTTAGCAGAGAGGCATGTTTGCTGCTAATAAAATATTAACCCAAATGAAGGGCTGGTAAAATATTTAAATATCAGACATTCCTCTACTCTTCAGCTTCCCACTTGGCACAAATCACTGCCATGCTTTGGAATCTGATCAAACATGTTTCACAGGTACAAAGAGGCTAATTTATAAAGAAGGATTAATCCCTCTACAAGACCAGGCTGGTTGGAATTTCTCTTTCCCCTTTTCATGCTGCAAGGCTCTCAAACTTTTTTCCACAGGGTGCTTTTGTGGCGAATTTTTTCACCAACTTGACTTACAGCCTATTGAGGCCACGTGTTTTAATTCAGAGACCCGGCAGCTGAAAATTCCTATTTATCCACAAGGCAAGTACTATTTTGCCCTTGGCACTATGAACATCTTTGCAGTAACCCTTCAGCATACTTCGAGCTTGACCCGTAGAAGGGCAGGCAAAGTTACAGCGAGCCCTGGGAGCAGAAGAGGTGATGAGCAAAGGTGGCAAGTCATGCCAAATATAGTGCAAATACCTACAGGTGGTGGAAATGAAGTTCCCTTAGGACGCGGGAAGTCAGCAGAAACAAGGGGAGTACATGGCGACCCTCACCTCATGTAACGGAGGTGCGCATACCACGGTGACGAAGGCCACATTGCAATGGCAGGTGGTGTGGAACAGCATTGCTTTTTGTCTGAAATGGGCTGCTCCATCATTTTGAGAAATGATGGGGCACTCTGAGAAATTGTGAAGTACCATTTCCTATGCATCCTTCTCCCACCTTTTCTGAGTGTGAAGGCTTCTGTCACATTTGCCTCACTTCTCCGTCAAGAATCCTCATAAATTTTGTATGCCCTCACCAACGGCATCAGTACACTGAAAAAACAGAACTGCAGTTTTAATGGAGGGTTTCTGCACTGTGGGACTAGTTTGGGATTGATTGATTTCTCTTACCCAGCTTACCTCCTTCCTCAAATTACGATTTCTCGCTTCAAACAGGAGCCGGCTGACTTCAGAGCAAAGCTGCGTTAAGCCCGTTGCGTTCACCTATGGAGGCAGAGCCCACGTGCTGCGGACGTTTTCACCTAAATAACCAGAGACAGAAGGTGGGAAAAAGGAAGCAATAGTATAACCGCCCCGGGAGGGGAAACGACCTCCAAACTGTGCGAGAGGCAATTTGCTAGAGCAAGCTGTAGAAGGTACGGTGGATCTTTACCTGTTGGATAACCCTTCCCCATGCAGACCCTCGTTCTCCTCGCCCAAGCGGGCTTCCCTGGGATTCCCACCACGAGCCCCAGCTCTGCAGAGAGCACCTCCTGCCCTGCACCTCGCGCACAGAGATGGGAATTCCTGTACTTGTCCCATTCCGTCTCTTCTTTCCCCCAAACTGGCAGGAGCCAACTTAGCTGGCACCAAAACATCAAAATCACCCAGGAACGCCTTAAGCAAAACCTGTTTCTTCTTTGCTGTAGGCGAGTCCGGGTCTTCTGTTGCATTTTGAAGAAAGATGCCCTCTTAGCTCTCTCTGGAAGCAGACCCAGCTGGCACTAAATAAACGATATCGAAGTAAATCTGTGGTCCGAAAGGGGGACTTTTCACCTCGTCCAGAGCCAACTGCCTACCCAGCTTACCCTGGGACAAGGCCCGTGCCCCACCGCATTTCTTGCCTTAGTCATCACCATAGCGGAGCCACAAACACGCACAGAGAAGCATCTTCCAGACGCATGTGTTGATCGTTAGTTAAATAAATTAATTTAAACAACAATTTAGCATTAGAGCTATCACGGAACTTTAAAATCATTAAGCGTTCAAGTATTTCCTAGAAAAGCTTTGAAGTGGTGCTTTTAAATTCAGCTCTCCAGCAGCTATCAGCGAGCTGCAGAATAGGGCATTTGCATACCCCTGGCTTGGATGCTGGCAGCCTTCCTGTCTATTATTTTATTGGGTCTAGATGCAGATTGTGGCAATAATGTAAAGGTTTGTCAAAGTGTTTTTTACTGTTTGGTTTTAAATTTACATTACAAACGCCTCTTCAAAAAGATCCAGTTAATCTCAGCTTGGCCTGTTGCCTGGGAAATTTTCTGAGTGGTGTTTAATATTAAATATAGCTCTTGAAGATTTCTTTATTTGCTGAAGTGTTTATAATTATTGCTGTTTTCATCACAGCTTGAAATTGGTTATTTCATGAACACACAGGTAAGAATGAGACTCTTCCTATGTTTCACGCAAAAAAATCACCATCATTTTATTAATCAGAGTAAAGCTATTGCTAATACATTAGCCTGCAGAAGGTGAGAAAGGGAGAACTGAAGGTTTCTGTAAGAATGCCTAAAGAAATGGCAGAAACACGATACAGCTTTCAAACACAGACAAGGCTTCATTCTTTCTGTCTTGTTTGATAAAAAATGAACCACATAGTGAATGCTGTAGCTTCATGTTACTCCTGTCAAATCTTTAGTAAGTGGGTGTCCAGGGAATTAGATCTTAAGCAGAGGGAATGTTCCTCTCATTCGAAAGGTTTTTCATTGTGTTTATTAATTTAACCATTGACTTTAAGAAGGCAAAATATGCTGTTTTCAAAGGGATTCAATAAAGTGAGATCTGCCTGACCCCTTTACAGGCTATTCTGAGACGCTTATCCTATGTATCAATGGAAATATCTAGAGAAAATACATGCAATATAATTATTCATAAAGGAGAGCTAAATCACTGAGCAGTTACACATCACTTAGGCTGAAAATATCTTCAATTAAGGTAGGAATGAAGTAATATCACATTTTATGCAAGTTCCCATCAATAAGCCTGACACATGCCAGCTCCCATTTAATAACATATTTTACTTCTAATAATTCTCCTTTTTTTCCTGGTTCAAAAAATGTGGAAGAGGGCTCAACTGTTCACAGAAGTGAAATGCGGTTGTAGGAGGAATATAACGTTTCATGTTTTCGGGCACAGAACAATCCCCATCTGAGGAGGCTAAGATGCATTTTCCCGTTGGGAAAGGAGCACCACCATCACGGGGATGCCTCATCACTGGACACAGGAGATGGGACAAGAGGCAGCCTTGGTTAAAACCAGCCTGAAAGGTCCTGTGATTCATGCACCTCTATTTCTGTCCCCAAAATGTTTGGGAAGACCTTGCTGTGTGAGCCAGTGTTAACTACCTCCCGTGAGGAAACCGAAATGAGCTTGTGTTGTAGCGCACAAGTATTTTCAATGCATTAGGCTTTCTCAAATTGAATGAAGAAAGTACAACTTCATCCTGACTAGCAACTGGGAAGAGAGAGAGAAGTAAAAAAGCAAAGTGCAGAAGATGGGTTAGGATGGGGGAGTCATCCTGAGTGGTCGGTCCCGGGCAACCTAAGCACCGTTTCCAGCACAGGTAACACGCTGCAGCCGGTGAGCTGGAGAGACGGGGCTCTTTGCCTCTGTTAAGCATCCTAAATCCCACTCTGCGTGGATTGCAGGGACGTTCTGCACGTAATCCCACCCTCCCCAGCACCTGGATCCGCAACACGGAGAGAAACCAGGCTGGGAAGGGAACCAAGAATACGTAGAAGCCATTCCCATGGGAAGCCTCGCTAAATCCAACCTCACACAAGCACGCTTAGTCAGGAAACAGAAGGGCTGCAGCTTCTAACAGCAGTGTAATCAGAAAAAAACCCCACCAAATCCATCCTGCGGCAGCACTTAGGAAGCAACCGCCAGGCTGCAAAAGCGGCAATGTGGGCAGCAGCAGCTAGAAACCTGAATTTCCATGTCAGTGTCTCATGCTTCTCTCCCTCCGTTATTTCCCCCAGGGAAGGGGTTGCAAATTGGGATTGAGGGCTCTAGTGCCATTTCGGGCACCCTGGGGTTGCAGAGAGGTCTGCGCAGCACCGGCAGCTCCCTGGGAGCTCTTTTTCCCTGGATCAGCTGCTGGAGGCCAGGTGGGAGAGCAGAGAACATCTCAAAAGGCATCACACCCCCATGTTCGGCAACTAACTCAAGGTAAACTCAAAGAGATCCCAACAGATGCACAAATCTAGAAGTAAAGGAATGAAAGGTAAAATCCAACAAATTATTTGTCAACACTGCTCTGAAGTCAGTTTGTATAAACACACACATACTGTATACATAATGTATATAATTGTATAAAGAAATACAAACAAAATATAAAATTATTTTTAAAAAGTAGTGTATTATTACATGTTGCGAGCAATAACGCTTTAAATCAATGGAATGTGAAGTACGGCAAATTCCACGTAGCCAACACCTTTGCCGAGATGTTTTCTGACGCACCTAACCAGTGCTGGCCTTCCAGGAGACACCCAGAGTTGGCAAGCTGCGTGGCAGGTATGCTTTTGTGGATCTTTTGGGCCATTTTTGATGTATTGTGATATGACAGCCCCATGTACAGCCTGGCCTCATTCGTCTCGGAGGAATAAAGTTACTTTTCAGTCCCAATGACGGTGCTGTGAAGTTTCGTAGGGTTTTAAGGTATGGGAAAAATGCAAGTAGAACTTTAGCCTTTCTTGCCATCTTGCTAAAACCTGTTCACATTGCTACACTCTTACTTGGCATTGCCACACTCTTATTTGATATTGCCCTCCTGTATCTTGCTGATATTTCCTAACAGACCAGTTCTCCCAGCGCTCATTAAAGAAAAAGTGGAAGCAAGAGGGACCAAGGAAGCGGCAAACTAATACTGATGAAAACTTAAGAGGACAGAGGGTATTGCAATAAATAAGTCTTTCCTATCCCTCCAAAGATGTGCTCCAGCAGGAAAATAATCTGACCCTCCAAACTGCAACCTGACAAATGCAGGATTCGTGTCTGACTATAAACTACCCAGAAAGCCCTAAGTGTAACTCTGTTATACACATAAAAGAGATAATTCTTCGGGAATGTGGTAATTTCTGAGATAGATACTGTTTGCAGCAGGTCAAAAAGTTTAGGCAGAAGAGTTTCCCACTGAGTGTTTTGTGGGAATTTACATTAAGTTTTTTTATGACCTACCTGTAAATGAAACTAACCGCAAAGATCAAGAAAAACAAAGGGTGTTATCTTGTTGAAATGAAACGCACAAACATGACCTATGGGAGAAAATTATGAAATACGAAGTCAACATTTCCCAGAAATTTTAGGTAGTGTAGAATTTGAAATTTTTGTCTCTTGGTTCCAATTTAGAAGGATATTTTTCCCTGCCTCAAATGTCTGGCGTTGGAAAAGACATTCAGGTTCCCAGCGAGCTCTGCTATTGCATTGTTCACCTATACTTCCAGTCTCCTGAGCTAAACAAATAGAATTATCTTTATTGACTCTGCTCTCATTGGCATGAGTTGGTTGACTTCGGCTGTTCGGGAGCTACTTGGAAAGTGTAAGTTGTCTCTGAGCAAAGGCAGCGGCTTTCCTCTGTCATTCATTACACCGCATCTTCATGAAGGGCAGAGGAAGTAATTTCGGCGTTATGCTTCTTGAATAACGTTAGAAAGCTTTATGGTCTGCAAACGTATACTCACCTCTCTCCGTGCAGCCTCCGGATACAGCTGCAACGGATATGCCTGGATTTACTGACCTGTAAATTGGCTTTAAAATACACCTAGATAACCCGGCTGCCCTCCGTTGTTGCTCTCAGTTATACTCGGGTGGTTAGGAACAAACGGTCCTGATTTCTCTGGAGCTTTGGGATCTGTGGGTAAATGAAGTGCGAACGTGATTTTTCACCAAACGTTTGAGTCTATAAAAGTAGCGACCTAACGCACGGCATTTGTTTATATGTTAAAAACGTCATAAACCCTTGCACAGGTTACATGGCCAAAAGCCCATACGGACCGAGGCCAGGGCGTTGCAACAAGCAACTCCGGAGAGCCAAGGCGTAGAAACAGGCTTGCCGTAAGCCCAACCGGGAACGTCGTGGAGAGAAGCACGAGGGCACGTGCGATGTGCCGCCTAAGCGGTGGCCCGAACGCGTTTCGAGCTCAGCAGCTCAACTGTAGGTGCAGGCAGCACAGGACACGTTCTGTACCTCTGAGCTGCCTCTGCCAGCATCGGACCTGCTGCAAGCATCCCTGCAAGGTGATCAGCGCAGGCAGAGCGTTACCGCCCGCTGGTTTTGGATAACTGCAGCCGGGTCAGAGCAACTGCTGCTGCTCCGATCAGTCCACCAGCTATCGCTGGACAATGTGTCCAGATCCTCCAAACGGTGCTCAGAGTTTGTGACTGGACACGTGTGGGACGGTTCAGGCAAATGGTAACGCTGTAGAGCTGCAAACAAAATGAAAAGTAAGCTATGACTTACTTTTTTTTTGCTTACTAGATGCCGCCACGCTTAACGTGGGGACGGCTATGGCTGCAGTCCTTGTTCCCGTATGGATGGCCCCGCTCCGGTCACTAATGGTGTGGGAGAGCCATCTGACTGGAACGGGTTATGCTGGGCTTCGCGTGGGATGGGGAGGCAGCTGCGCATTGGGAAACGCTGAGGAGGAGCATAAACCCACCGAGGAAAAGAGCATAAACTATTGCAGGAACCCACAGGACGCTCTTCACACGTGTGAGGAATCAGTGCCGTGCTCTGCCACCCTGCACCGGTGAGTTTTTAAGCAACCCGGACAGAGAAGCAACAGTGAGGTTTTCGGACTGGCCAGCAGATGAACAGGGGACCTGGAGAAGAACCCAGAAAATGCTGGCAGAGGGTGGTGAAGGCAGCAGCGTTTGCACTTCTGCATTACTGAGCCGGGGTGAAGGCACTCGCCTGTGGCTATCGGAAAGTGCTGGCACTTCCCAACAGGACCCCTAAGAGAGAAACTGGTCCTTGCCCCTTCAAAGCAGGATGAGCTCCCAGTATTTCAAACCGATACAGGAATGATGGGGCATCAGGTGGAGGATGGGGCTGCGGACGTGAAAATCAGGCTTCCAAGGAAAACTCTTGCTTTGGAGATCTTGCCACGGGCTCCTCATTGTCGCCTACTTGCAGCTGAAAGACCTAAGGTTTATTTCTGGGGAAAATCCTGCCGTCCTCGCTGGGAGTTCCCCATCCACAGCGGCTGGCTTTTGCAGTTCGGTGCCAAGGGAGTCAGCTCTCGGGAATATGGGATGCTGGTGGTGGCTGCTCTCATCTGGGGCTCAAACGGCCAAAAGCTGAAAAAAATAGGGAACACGTGAGTCAGAGTTTAAAACTGCTGTGGTTCTGTGGGGTAAACCTTATTTTTAATGCAGTGGCTATTTTTTCACGGGCAGTGCACACTCTGAGAAGTTCCCACGTGAGTACACTTACTACAAATTGTTACTTTAGTTCTGACACAACATATTATACAAACGCAGCACATGATACAAAATCCATAGTGAGAGAGTGCAATCCTGTAACTGGTTTTACGATAAAGGAAAGAATTAATAGGAACACCGAAACAACTCTTTAGAAATCACATAAAGCAAAAGCAGATTGGAAAGCATTAGTGATAATACCAATGCAATTCCAGTTTAACTCCATTAGAACTGAGAAATTACCAGTAAATGACAAAGAAGTGTTTGCTGCACACCAGAAAGTCCAGATAATGTCAGATTTTTTAGGTTTTCTCACAGTGTCTATATACAGTACTGCTCAGCCTCTTAATGGAACTAAGGTTTGACCCTGGGTTTGCTCCATTCCAGACAATAATATCTCTCGTCGGTGTGGCATGATGGCTAGGTATTTTTCACTAAATATACACAGTCCTTTCCTTCTACCTTTAAATTTAAAGCTTTTATGGACAAATACAATGTCCTATAAAATGGTACTGTAGAATCTGTGACCGCATTTGAGTTCACACATCCCCTGGTTAACAGTGAAATATATTTGCTCAAGGTTCGGTAGTCACTGACGTTATTCATTTATCACCTGTTGGCAGACTTGTTTGTGCTGTATCATAGAGTGTTCCTGAATGCCCGTTTTATATTTTCTGAGAGGCTGCATTTATTTCAGCACACCTATACACACTGTCAAGCACCCAAATTCAGCTGGAAATTTCTTTCACATCAGTGGGTTTTTCTTTGTTTCCTTTTTTTATAATAGTTCAGAAAAAAACCCAAGAGCACAACAGTATAAAACGGGCATACATAAGCACACGTATCTTGTCAAGATTAGAAAGCGAGCGCCCAAAAGCATTCAGAAGGAAACAAAGAGACAAGGCTATCCTTGAATCAAATTATGAGTCCTTCCAGCAGCGTTAGAAATGCTTTTCTGAAATATGAACATATTCTGGTTTTCCAGGACCGTTTTAAAAACGTTTGGTTTTGCTCTGAAAAGTGCCTGATATTAGGCTTACATCTAATTTATCCAACGTCTCCATCACAGACGTCATGTTTTTGCTTGGGGAAGACAAGAAATAAATCCAAGTTTTGCATAGCAGCCCCCTAATCTGAACTTGGAAAGGCCCGCTCTGCGCGTGTCCGTGTGCGCAGACACGCACGTGTGCGTGGGTGTAGACAAGGGGACGTGGCCAGGAAGGCAAGCGGATAATTAAGCAGCTGGGGAAATTAACAACCCTCCGTCAAACCGTAGCCACTTCCCCTCGCCCTCCCACCCAGGGTTCAAGCCAGGATGAAAACAGAAAGCGGGTACAAAATCCAGCTCTGAATTCGGTAGTTAGTGCAAGTGCTGTAACTTAAAAGTTGGTCAGAAACGGGTCAGGTCTCCAGCTAGAAATTAAGTGCCTTTCAGGGACGTGTCCAGAAGCTGGCGAGCTAATTTTTCCCCAGGTGCTGCGGAAAGGGGGAGCAGAGACCTGTGGCTGGTGGCTGCTCAGAGAATTTCTGTGACCTGTTCTAACCTCCAGTACAGGTGTCATCCAGAGGTGGGCTGCTGACAGATCATGTGTAGGGAAGGTACTTGGAGCAATCTTCATCTCAAATTAAGGTGGGTTTTTTTTTTCTCCTGTAATTACCAATTACCATAACAAAGAAACTGAAGGGGCTGATCTGATTTGTATTGAGAACAGTTTTGTTTCCACTTCTTTTCTCTTGTCTTGGGAATAAAACATGCAAAGTACCAGGGAAGAAACTTTCTAATAAATTGTTGAATCACAACTAAGCTTTTGAAAGATTACCTGTATATCTATGGATACATATATATATATGTAGGAAAGTATAGAAAAGCGTCGAGTTGACAGACGATATTTGTCTTACCTTATGGCTAACAATCCTCCTGAAAAGTGACATGCTGTGTCTTTTTCCCTTACTGTATTTTGCCATCATAATTTCTCTTACCCTCAACCACCCGCCCCTGCAAGGCAAGCTAAGGACCCAAAATCCAGAGTTCCCCAAAGAATCCTAATCATCGTGCCCCACCACTCAGGGCAGACGGTGAGACATTTGCACTCTGTGACGCTCTCCGGGTTTTATCCCAATTATTAGAATGGCAGTAAGGTCAGAGTCTTCCAAATACGGAGGAGGTAATACCTACCTCCTCCTTTTCTTCTGCTTAACTTGGGCTCAAAGCAGTCCCAGTTTCCACCGTGACTGCTCTTCGGACCTGTCTAACACGACACACGCGCTGTGGGCGTGCTGCACGCTGCCTCCGGCTGTGGGTTTCTGGAAGCGTCGCATCCATCACACCCTTGCTTTTACGTGGCCGGGTTTTGGTAACGGGGGGAGGCCAGCATCAACTTTCCATGTAGTGCCACCAACCTGGGCTCTCTGCAGGGTCGGGAACCTCGGGGGTCCTGGAGCCTCTGGCCAAGGCGAGCAGAGTCCAGGAATGTTGAACCGTTAAGCTGCAGCAACTCTCCCCAGCTGGATTTTTTTAGGAAGCAGAAAGAAAAGGATATACCCGGACTAACATGGGCGAGCATGCATTTCTGTAACCTGCGGTTTCTTTCTCCTGGCTTCCCTTCTTTATCACTCAGACATTTGAGCTGCATCGAGGATTTCTTTCCATTACTGACTTTTCCATTTCGCTTCATAGGTCATTTTAGGCCCACAAGCTAGTTTCCTTATTTCTATCTAACATTCCATGTAACTTCAAAGCATTCAATTAGGTTTCTGTCCTTATCTTCTCCTCTACCTTGCCAGCTCACCATGTTTGTTCCAGGCTGTTCTGACTTCTCACTGATGCCCCCCTCTTCCCAGCTGCTCCTTATATTGGCAGTACCCTCCCTGGAAATTAACTCCTGCCATGTACCTTACCTTTTTTTCCCTCTCCTCTCCCTCCAATTCCTCTAAATCCGCTTCCTTTAGGATGTATTCCCATGACAGAAACTGTGCCTCTGCTGCGCCCCTCAGCATTATACCTCACGGGCTTCCTTCGATCAAAATGTCTCTAGGGGAAAAAGCTTCTCTTCACTGTTCTGTGTGCTTTAGTCAGTAAAGCTCCAATCCACGCCTGCTTAAAGAAGCTTAAGTAATTCATAGATGGGCAGCAAGAGCACTGTAAACATCATTTTTCATAAAAATGTGCACCAGGGAATACAAGGCTGGTAGGTAGCTCTGCATTTGCATTATTGGGAAAGTGTGCTTAAAGGGACGAGTGATAAATACTTACAGCTCTGTAATGAACTCCGGCTGCAGTAGGAGTTGCTTTTTTTCCTGCACTATTATACCCATACTGAGCAGCTGAGAATGAAAACTTGACTGGGTGTGGGTGCATTTACACCAAACTCTGTCTTCTTGTTTGTCTGCAGATACTCAGAAACAGCTAACTTTTCTAAAATAAGTTACGAAAGTAGGGAAAACATCAGTTTGTTTGGCACAAAGGATAAAAAAAAAAAAAAAAAAAAAAAGAGAAGGCATTTTTTTACAATCTTTCTCAATTTAGCCTTGTTTTCTTTTGAAGGTTCTCATTAACTAGTAGCCACATTCAAAAAGTAGTCTAATTAAGTAACATTCATGTAAGAGAAGGGGAGAGAGAAGGCTTTGAAACAGTTGGTAATTGTTAATAGTTTTCTACAAGCACATTCTAATTCTGCATCATTTGCCACAGCTGCAGAGTTGTAACATCTGAGCCTTGACTTCTATATGAGAAGCAATCCTATCTTCTATTCTTGTATAGGTGGTGAGCAGTCTATTTTCATTTATTTTGGTGCCAAACCAGCAGTCCCTCCACACGGCTGTTCCTTATTCACTTCATTCACTTCAGCTACATTCATTTTATGTGTGAGTAAGAGGCCTTCCTTCTGCTCCTGAGATTTGAGACCAAGAAGTCGCAGAGATATTGTGAAAAACCCTCTTCAAGCACTTTATCTGCTTTAAACAAAAGATTTTAGAGCTTACTTCAAAGCCTTCATCTCTGTAGTTCTGCAATTTTTTATTACTTCTACTATTCTTCCTAGGCTACTTGAGCTTTGATTTCTCAAACAATTCTACTATTTTTCACAGTTATTTTCCTCCCTTCTTTCTCCTGTGTCTTATAATCTGTACGCACCAGCTATTATCCCCACTAACCTCTTCTGCCTGATCTCGGAGCCTGCACAACAGTTAGGAACATAAATAGGAGGAAAAATTATATATTTGTGACGGTACCTGGAAGTCATCTTTTTCGTGAATCCTACGTCTTATTGACGAATGCCACCTCAAGATCACCATCACATTTATGTAGGTTTCACTTTTGTTTGTGTGTTAGAAAGCATCCTGTGCAGCGTTTGGAAGACGCTACAAACCCACTCTAAATCAGAGCTCATAATACAGTAGGGCCACTCATGACAGACTGGTTCTGGTTGTCCTTTTCCAATTCCATGCTAAGTCAGGTGGACTCATCAGGACGCTATATAACTTTTGAGAGTTTTTCTGATATTTAGAGCTGTTTTATTGCAGTAGAAGATTTTTCTTTTTTAGGGACACAATTTCAGTATCTTCTAGGCTTTGATGCTCATCTCCTTTTGGCAGCAGGTCGGAGTTGGAAAAACAAGTCTTTCCAGAGGGAAAATAGCAAAAGGAATTTCTCAGCCACCCCTTGTGTATAGCATCAAAGCAGAATCAGAAAAAGCAGTTCGAAAAAATACTGTGGTCTACCCAAATATATCTACTAAAATAGGTTGCCAAAATAGATGGCATTCTCATGCAGCATATATGAAGTAATACTGCTATGGAGTTACTTTGTGAGTCTTTCCCAAGAAAAAACTTCAGTTAGGTGAAACAGGAACTTTCCATGGATAGGTTCAATTAAGTTGGTATATTGATCCAGAAGGCTTACCAAGCCCAGAATTGGTTCCAGGAGGTGAAAGAGACTGAGATTCATACCAACCGGTACTCAGTGATTAAAGCATTCTCCTGAGATGTAGAAGACCCAGACTGAAATCCTTTCCTCTTTTTAGACTGGTAAATATTCGGCTAAATATATAAAATAGGATAGTTCCTTTTGGGAGAGAAAAATATTTCTTCATAAATCTGTTTGTCCAAGAAGCTGCTTGAGTCACGGTAAGCACAGGTAGCCTTATTCATGTTACCATCACCTTCAGCTGATTTCTGTCCACAGAGTAATTTCCACTATTGTTTGTACTCAGGTGGAGATACTTGTACTCTCTTATCTGTGTTCTCTTTTCTAAGTAAGACGGTTTTCTTATCGCTATGTTTAGAAGGGAAAATTTCAAACTCCCAGTTTTTTAAACAAAACAAATCTCCTCAATTTTCTGGCCTGAGCCAAGTTACATCTATATAATTGCCTAAAGGCACAAGAGTACCGCATTCTGCTGGTATGCCCCTGCGCAAGGCTGGACCTATCAAACCTGAATAGCGTAAATATCTTTTCTACTAACGTACTTGAAAAGGGATTTCTACCTTTTTCATACTACTTAAGATACTTTAATTTTTGCTGCTCCTCATTACTCACAGCAGTTTTATGTACTGCTTTCCATTTATCCTCTGGCCAGGATGCAAGTTGCTGATGATGAGAATGAGGACTTTGCGATCCTTTCTCACAGCTGAAGCTCCCAGTTCCACATATGGTCCTGGGACATATGTCCAGAGAGAGATCCTGTAGCAAGTGCACACTCACAGAGGTGCCCAGATATTGGCAGCACGTGTGAGAGAAGGCATTTGAAAACAAGATGGGTAAACCCATTACTGGAAAAAAACTGCAGTATTGGGGACAAACGCCTTCCAAGAGCTACCGAGTCCTTGGCTGGAGTGGCAACGATGCGTTTGGTTGATATTCTCTTACTTGTCTTAGCTAAGTCCTCTAAATCTATTAACTGAACCTTTGTTTTCAGTGTTAGCGTTACCAGACTTAAGTATGGAATGAGGTAAAATGAGTTGCTGACACATTTAGACAGTGATCTATTATCGAAAAATGTGCCTCTCCCTGAGTCTGATTGGTAGTCATCATGCATTTCAGAGGTAAATAGCACCTGTGGTGAACACTGAATGCAGCCAGCAGGACCAAAGACTGTTTATTAAATCAGCAAATGTGTTGAGGTCGTTCCAGCAAAACCAGATAAATGAGTTCAGTTGTCCTATGTGGGGCCGCTCTTCAGGTCCTCTCTTCAAAGTGCTCCTAAAGCCCCGAATTATTATAATGACCCACGTGGTCTGTTGAATTTGAGAATTAATATTTAACTATTGACTTCTTGGGAGTTACGTCACAGGCAGCTTCTCGATCCCATTTTGACAATGGGAACTGAACACGAGAAAAAGGATGGCTTAGATCCATTTGATAAGACTGTCATCATAAATGGTACTTATGTTTGCATTTTTAGAATAGGGGGAAAAGCCTTGCCATACTGGAGTGGAAGTCTCCATCCTCCATTTTAGAGATCTAGGATGAAGGATGCTAAAGCAAGCACACGTCTCACTGTACACTGGCTGCGAATATAAGCCCTACCCCCCGTCGCAGTAAAAATCACAGTTCCGTACCTAACCAGTTAGCAGATGGCAGTTTTCTATGTATAGTAACATGGAAGTACAGTCCAAGGAGATACATGTCATACCTGCTTGTACACACATGCATACATCACTGGAAGAATTGATTTCTGCTTTCTAAACACTATATTTAAAATTTGCAAGCAGAACTATAGCATAGCTACTGGGTGGCTTAGTGAACAGCATATCAGAAAAGCAGAAGGATGTGACAGTCCTCAGTTTGATTCTCATTTGCCGTAATAAACTTTGAGTGACTTTCATCAAATTGCTTCATCTTCCTGTGCCTCGTATTCTCCATCTCTAAAAAATCAGGGTAAAGAGATCTTTTATAGGATGTTTGAGGCAAAGATTTGCTGTCAGTCTGTACATTACTTCATTAGGAAATACTGTTTTTTCCAAAAATGAGATTTCAAAGCATGTAAAAACTGTAAGTTCCTGTCAAGAAACATAAAAAGTTGTTTCAGAAGTATTCAAGACTTTTATAGCGCGGGAGTTCTCATGAAGATGGGTCTGGGAGTACTTTTCAGGACCCAGGTTTTGCGCAATGCGGAACAAGTTACGGATGTTCCCGTATTTCTTCATGACTATGATTCTTGCTTTGTTTTGAAGGTAAAGATGATGCCTGGCATGGTAATTGTCGGAGTAGGATGCGCTTAGGGATGAAAGTGGCTATTCCAGGGTACTCAGAGATCAAATAGCGTGGCTGATGGCCTTCATCAGCGAGTACAATTTGACATCTCCAGTGAGAGCGCACCTATGGTCCGAAGATAAGCAGTTTAGCAAGATGTCACGACGGGGAGGAGAAACGGTGCTTTTTTTTCATAGCGCTGCTGTGTAACCCCTGTGTCACTGCCCCTGGGGCACCCTGCACCCTCCTGGTCACCTTAAATCACGCGGAAGGGGTTCAGAGTGCCGGTAAGCATGCAAATGGGATGAGTGGGGATGGTTAACGTGGGCAAAAACAGGTGGGGACAGGTCAAAGGGAAGTAAATTGAGGAATGGCAGAGAGAAGGTGGAAAGGGGACAGGGAAGCAAGGCAAGGAAAGAGTTCAGGTTGTTGCTCCCTCAATTAGGACGGGAGCTCGCTGCCACAAGAACTGGGTGAGTCATTCACAAGATAATTGAGCTGTTGGAGGTGGCAGATTTTGGAAGAGATACGAAACCTGTTTCAGACCACAAGCCAATTTCGGATTACTGAGGGCGTACACCTTACATGGGTGCCGGTCGCTCCAGGTTTACACAGTCCTAACACACCAAAACCACGCTGCCTCGGCTCTGACAAGAAACCAGAAAGATAGCTGGACCGATCCAGCCAGATCACTCACCGAGGATGTAGCAAGAGCATTTTAGGCAGCGAGGATAAAATTTGGGTGAGTAACAGGATCGGCTTTTGTCATTACTTGCAATGAAATGCAGGTGACTCATCTACCCTCAAAAATTTATTTCCATGGTACTCTCGGTGTCATTTTTGACTGTGAAAGGTTCAAGTGAATCATTTATGGACGTATTCTGGCAGCTCAGCCAAGGGATATTCTTCCAAGCCCAGTTTCTTGATGAGACAAAAATGGAAAATGAAAACCTGCATTCTGATCAAACTAGAGTTTTATCCAAAATTTCACCTGAGCCCAGGAAAATTTAGTTCAAAGTTCTCCTCTGGTCTGGAGCCAGTGATTCAAACTTAATGTCTCTGCCTGTCAGAAAGGATAACATATAATTACCTACCTCACCAGGGCATTGCAAAAATTAGTTACTATTTGCATAGAGTGGTTGAATAATTTAAAAGTCTCCATCTCTGCTTTTGTGAAAGACTGTCTTTCTAAAGCAAAAGAAAGTATTAGTAATTTCAAAGCGGTAGTAGGGGAGAAGGCATTCTCCAGAGCACAGCTTGAGTAATCCAGCGATGCCAAAAAGAAACAGGCAAGTGCTGGGGAATAGCTGGGATGTGTCGTGCAGAAGGACCGGACAGCAGGCCTCCTCTCACAACATCTGGGACCACCTATTTGTTGTTCAGATGGAAGGTGTCTGCTGTCCAGTGAGGGCAGACCACACGTATTTTGATAAGACAGAACCAGTAATTAAAGAAAACATCGGGAAGTTGTTTGGTTTGGGGTTTTTTTTCTTTTCAGTTCCACTGCCCCACACTTTTACCGCAGCTTTCCCTTGTTTCTTGGATAACCGTATCTAATGGCACCCCTTTGCCCTCCCAGGTTTCCAGGGATGCCTGTGGTCCTGCTGCAGCGAGAAGATGAGCATCCTCTGCTCAACCTCCCAGGATTTTGTGCTGCTTTCGCCTCGCATGGCAGAACCGCAGTGACAGGGAAGCTGTAATTTGGCTTTGGTATTTAGATTGCACTTATCACAACAGTTCATTTGCATTCACAGTCTCACCCTTGATTACACCTGACATTTTAAGTCCATTATGTTTGAAAACGTCTTGTCTGTCATTTGCAAGATAGGAGAAGCAGGGTGTGCTGGGTTCCCAAAAACTGCAAGGCAAAGATCTCTTCTGTCCAATTCTGTTCTGAATCGAAGAACGCTTCTTCAATTCCCTGTTACTTTGAGCTTCCATCAGCTATAATGGGGGTAGCGCATCAGGACTGAGCAGAGCTATGCAACAGAGACCTGCTCCAATTATTTTTTAAGTGCGATACTGCAGTGTCGCTACACGTACACATGCCAAGGACGCTGTTTCTGCGTTCGTTTTTTTGGGGTAGGGACTTTCCTGTTGGGGTGTATCCTGGCTGTACAGTGTCAAGAAAGACTTACTAGTTGGTTTTTTGTTTTGTTTTTTTTTTCTCTTGGATTGCCTGATTTGAATGGAAGTACTTAGAGTTCAAATCGCAAGGCACTTCTGCTATGAATTGAATTATTTAAAACTCTGGTATGCAGGTTTCCTCTATCTTTAAAATAGGCAGCCCTTCACCCATACAGGGTGTCACCACTTGTTTTGTCCAGACGAGATATACTACACAAGGTTGCAGATGCGGTGCCTTGGATAAGTTTGCAAGAAGAAACGGAATGATGGCCCAACCCTTAACCATCTCAGCGTAGAAAGCTTTCTTAGTTATGTTTTGTTGCCTGAGTGTTCGTTAGCTACCTAAACACCCTTAAATCCCTACGTAAAGTGTGGAGGAAGGAAGAAGGAGATCAAAATAGGATTACCCTGAAGACAGGGTGTTGAGGGGTCTACCTGAGGTCTGGGAACACCAGCTCGGTCTCCTAGGCTTGTGCTGTCCACTCAAGTGTGGCCCTTTGTGATTTTACCTGTGGAGCCGCTTGGGTCTGTAAAAGAGAAAAAACATAGTAAATACGGACTTTTCATTTTTTTACTTCCCAGGGAAGGCTCACAGGCATGGTTGGGGCTGATCATAACACACGTTTATTTGTGTCAAAACATCCTCCTGGCTAGGAGTTTCCTGACTGAGATAGGCAGGTATCATCACGTACCGTGGCATAGTGAAGCATCCCCGTATGAGCACGAGGTTGACCTCATGCACGCAGTCAATACGCTTGAACAGTTGTGTTTGTGCTTTGCTCCTTAGTCCGGGATTTCTGGAAGAAATGAGGAGATGAATAAAACAGGGAAGCAAATAGGGACATACAGAGGAGAAAAAATGAGCTTATGCTAACCCTGCCAACTAACGGGGAATGTTCTTTCCTATTTGCATAAGTCTTAGTTTTATTATTTTTAACTCATTGCTTCTCTCTCTCTCTACTTAGTTTTGTTTGTGGTTGGGATTAATTAGCATAAGTTTTTACAGAATATGAACTGCAGCAGACTTCTGCTTTATTCCACAGCTGGGGTCACCAAGACACAAAAAAGCGACTTCTCATTGATATTTCTGGGAAAAGATTCAGAAAGGATTTTAACCTACATAGTTTTCATGTGTAACAGGAACTAAAGGAAAAAGGATTACATTAAAAGAAAAAGATGGCCTTCTCTACCCACCCAATCTTTCAACAGTTCATTTCAGTTATTTATATAATGAAAGAAAGACAACAGTTCCAACAGAGAGGGCAATGTACTATGAATTTTCCACTTCTGCATATATACCCCCTGTGGTAATATTCGTTGCAATGACAAAGAAGCTCCTAAAAAAGAGCAGCTTTTTGTCTAGATTTTTTTTTTACTTTCAAAACGCATTTGTAACTAAAATCCCTTTGAACCTTATTAAGAAATTCCAGCAAACGTTTTTGCTTCAGTTTCCCGCTTACATCAGCCCAAAGGAATAAATTAGAAGAAACTACTTTATGCATGTAAATGTCCATGGGTATATGCATTCACATGAGAGCCCTAGGTCTGCAGGAATATAACCAATGGACAATATGGTTGCGAAAAGATCTCTAAGAGTGCCTTTTGAAAAGCAACAGCAGCTGAATGTGTTCTCACTAACAAGTATTTGAAACTAGATTTCCGAGCTAGAAGGTCCTTTATTTTGAAACTGTGTTGGTTACACAGAGATCTGTGTGGCTGGTGGAAAAGGACATGGAAGCCCCAAATGTCCCATTCCATAAAAGGTCCCTTTATTCTCTTCCCTTTCTGATAGAAGATGCTCCTTTTTTTTAGTTTGGTTTTTTCCCAAAGCCATTTCCTCCCTCTTCTTTCTATATACAAGTGAAAAGTGCATTAGTTTAAAGCCATGAGATCTACATTTCTTCATTAAAAGTGTATTAAAAAACACACACCAGAATTATATTGTGCATAATGCAGTCCCCATCACATTATAAAGTACCAGCAACAAGAAATATTGTCATCAGTGCTGCCTTATATTCATTAAGCAAATACTGCTTGAGACAGTGCTCGGGTTTTCTTCATTTTTCTATTACATGATCCATCGGACTTTATTTTCTTGTGATTATGGAAACAACTGAACATTACACCTATAAGTTCTAGTTGCTTGCTCCATCATTTTCTTTTAATAGGTTTCAACAGCAACGAGAAAATTAAACCAGGGAAATCTTGTAACAGAAAATGAAGAATACCTGATTATGTGCACACAGCAAGTACTGAGGGAGAGTAGCTCATCTTAAGCTATGCCTATAGGGCACGTTCACCATTTTAGTTCCTAGGCACGCAGTTTACCACTTGCTCGTATTTTATGGAGGCATTTCACACAAAAGTCTGACTACTCGCAAGACAGTGCTTTGATGCACACTTATCCAAAAGGGAACAGGGACTGGGTTTGCATTTTATCCAACAAATGAAAACATAAGACATAGGCTTCAGCACTTTAATTCCGGCTACAGCCAGAACGATACCTCTGACACTCCGGCCGTCGCTGCCTTGAAGGTGCCTGGGTCTACCCTGTCTGCCACGAAAATTTGCTCGTGCACTGGGCATTGCCCCGTGCCACAAGGTGCCCCTCTCTCGGCCGCGATAAGCGATCGTGCGCTTTGTTTCTCCTGAAACCTACTGAAATCCAGGAGCTGAGGGTGCTTCCGTCCATGGGAAGGGACGAGCTTCCTCCGGTCATCATTGTCTGAGCCTGCTGGGCTGATGGGACAGGGTACGGCACAAAAACCAGGAGGTGACATGGAAAGCAGTGGTGGCAGCTGTTGCACTGTCCCTTCCCATGTCCCTTAGACCTTTCCAAGGCTGCATCCTATGGAAGCTGTGCCATCTTGCCGGAAAAGAGTTTAAGATTAACCAAAGCGGGGAGGATTCAAATATCTATAGCGTCAGTGGGGCATTCAGCTGAGAAGGTGCCTTTGATTCATGAGGACTCTCAGGACCGCTACTGTACTTTATGGAGTAACTGCAAAAAATAAACAAACACGCAAACCCAAACAAAACTCTACCAGTGAGCAACTCCTGCACTGTTCTGGGTTTTTCTTTAGTAAGGCATGGATATAAGGCACCGTCCACCACACTAATGTTCTAGATGGCAGATGGAGCTTCTGCCCTGTAGCCCTTGGTAAGTACCTAAGGCATTGGCTGACATGACTGATGCGGCAGGATGAAAAATTGGCAGATTGGAGGTGACTTGCTGCTCCCCAGTCAGGCTAGAATAGGTGCTATTAACTCAACACTATAGGAAGGATAGGCACACAGGTCTCTCCTCCAAGGCAGAGAAGTTCTTGTAAATCAGGTGCTGCAAAGGTCACATTTAGCTTTTGTCCTCTTGCTACTAACCTCTGGGGCCTCCCTGGCAGCGCAAAACCACTTTAAAAGTGGTTGCAAGTGAAATTTAAGTTCCCTGTGAGTAGTTGCAGCAACATAAAGAAGCCTGACTCTAAATGAGAGCCAGGCGCAAGGAGAAGACACATATGCAAAAGCTCTGCAGGTGATGAAAGGATTCTTTGTTTCACCACAGCAGTTGGAGATGAAGTACCACTGTTCAGTTGCTTCCAGGGCAAAGACAGCTTAGTTCATCTGAGCTGCCCTCAGTCCACATCCCAGATGGAGGTATTGTGCTGTAAGAAATCGAGTTGCTCTGTGGACGAGAAAATAATTCAGTTACAGATTGACCTGTCTCCATAACAGCAACTGCATGTTGATTTTTACCTCTAAAATTGTCAGTGTTTTAAGACCTACCCAAAAGCATTAAATGAGCATGGAAGTAGTGGGAAGGAACAGGGTCCTACCTGCTTCACGCAGACGGAGCACTAGGCTGCTTGTTGCTGGCAAATGTCTCGCACGAGAGAAGGACACGATGTCAAAGCGACGGAGCTGAAGGTAGTCCCTGGTCCAGAAAAACACACCAAGAACTAACTCTGATCAGCTCTCCTCTCGAGAAGACAGAATAGAGGAGTTGGTGCTAAAGCAGCTTGCTACCATACGTCTCAGATTGCCCATCTCGCTTTGAAACCTCTATTCAGAAGCTGTGTTTCAGTGCTGCTGACTAAAAGACAGAAAGAACAGCTCACGGATAAGCAGCCTCACGCTGAGAACATTTTTGGCCACCCCCCTGGTGTAAGGCAGATCGGTCTGAAACCCCACGGAGACCTTGCGCATCGACAAGGGTGCGACCAGGGTGACCTCGACATCCAAAAGCCACGCTACAGCTTGGCTTTGGAGAAGCGCGATGTCCTGAGATCAAGGGGGCACGGTACATGTTTTGTGAGATTTCCCACCCAGTCCTCGGATGCTGCGAGAACTCCCTCCGTCAGGCACGTGTCTCCAGGACGTGTTCAAGGACCAGGATCCATGCAGTTTCCCTACAGAGCTGCCATGCTTTGCAATGTGGGAGAGCTTGCTCCTTTCTTTATTTTCCCGAGCAGGGAATTATTCACGCACATTACTGTGGCCCTGTAAGAAAAGGAAATATTCAGTTCAGAGCATACATGCACCCTTTCCTCTGCCACCGGTGTATGTGAATGCATGACCTGCTGTTTCTTTTAATCACACATGACCACAAGCTGTTTCCTAAACACCGCCTTCAAAATCGGCTTGTGGATATGGAGAAATACAGGGTAAGCCGTATTTGCTGGGAGGGTTGTGACCGCCTAGAGCACCGAATGGTGAAGAAACCAGACTTCAGCAGAGCCCTCTCCTTTCTGCCTCCCGCCCTGTTGCTATGCCAGCTTCAGTCGGAGGTTATCTGTACGGTTATACACAGCTAGTTAGGGATCGCGGCACTACTTTTATAGCAAAACACAGAATAAATGAGCAAAATACAGAATAAATGAGCAAAATAAACTGAGGATGAACATACGTTGCTGGAGGTCCTTCCTGGAGCACCACAGCACTTGTTGCTTGGCCAGATGACCTGTGCCACGTCTCCTTGATTTCCCTGGGCTTGGGTTTGCTGGCCAGAGTTCACTGGCCACACCAGCACGACCACTCAGCCTGCAAGGAGAACGTGCGTGCGTGTCCGTATGTCCCTGCCCTGGGGCTTTTGGTTTCCAACCTAATTACGATACCTCAGGAAGTTCTTCTCATAGCTTGGCCCTCGTCTTGGTACAACTGTCACTCCTGGTGATCTGTGGGGGTCCTGGAGCAGCGCCTGTGTAGTGTAACACATGAGAATTAGGGCTCTGCCTTGCGGTGATTGCGGCGGCTGTGATTTAAAGGCTTATTGGCACCGATGCTGCTGCCTCTGCCGCTGGGACAGTAATGTCTGGTGAACTCAGTGAACCTTTCCCAGAGCCCCAGCAGTTCAAAACCCCAAACCGACATAAACCACCGCTGATTTCAGCTTGCTCACGGATTCCGAGCAACAAACCGGAGCGGGTGAGGAGCAGAGGTTCTGCAGTAACCCTTGGCAGATGGCTGGGCTTCGTACCACCTCAAGCTCCCCTCCAGCATGAATCCAAGCCCCATGAGAACAGCAGGTGCACAGTGAAATCACGGAAGTTGTTTTGCTAAAAATTGACAAAGGAACACGTGGAATACAAAGACCAGAAGCATCCAGGGCCTGATTTTCTTACCTCAAGCTTTCAGCGTGACCCACGAACAAGCACTAGCTCAGGCCACACAGGCAGCAGGACATTCTCCCTTCCAAACTCCGGATGACCAGCGGATTCCTAGAATTTACTGCTACACGTATCTTGTTTCCGTGTGCCCCGTCGTTCTGCCTGTTTTGCCTTTTCATGCCCATTTGCATTCCTTTATCCAGACTCTTTTCCACAGTTGCTGGTGTCCAGTACAGCATAATAGAGCTTGATTGGCCCGCAATCAACTCTTCATAATACAAATCACGCCCTATTGTCTGATATGTCATAAGTCATAGATGGTGGAGAATAATTTGCTTCTTTTTCTCTCTTTCATACCAAGAAATTTGAGGATGCTTTGGTAATCCTGCCATAATGCTGTGTGTCACTTCAGAGACCACTAAGTTACAAATAGATATCAATTTGTGAGACTCGAGCAAGCTTTATGTAGCAGTTTGATATGTAGCGTTACTGCAGTCAGCACTAATTTCACCTATAAACAGGTGCTACTTCCCGTTCTTGAGGATTTCTTTGGTGGGAGGAAGTATATTAAAAATAGACAGACTTAGTTTTGCAATTATCTCAGAAATCAAGTTAAAAATACAGTTTTAAGGGTAGCTCTTTACCGACAATGGATTTTGCATCAAACTTTCTCATCTGTTCTGTGTAGATTCTGCTTTTAAGCAGGGCGGTATGGTATCGCTCTCCAAGGTGACTGAGAGTTTTGGAATTATACTCCTTCGCTGTGTAGCTTTCCAAATCCTCCTCTCCATTTCCTTGTCCTTCCTACACTATAGGCTGCCTTTTCCAGCAAGTCGCGATCTTCAACAATCAGATCATACACTTTGGTGCCACAAAGCCTCAGCACCACAAAATTCAGATATAACCTTGATAATATGAAAATGTGTCAATCTCCTTTTTAAAAAAAAAAAAAGTCAAACTTTACACCAAAAAAACCCCATACTCAGCTTGGAAATTCATACAAAAATAAGAGAAACAAACCTCTGCCCCTCCAAGAGCGCTATATTACTTAAAAGCTGCCATTACCTAGGGAGACAAAGGAGCAATGTTTTATCCCTCATTGCACAAAGACTACAAATGCATCTCAATGTGAAATGCTCTGTCTACAACACTTTTGCACGGGGCATCGGTAGACCTTTTTCCACCAATTCCCTGGAGTGGCACTGCTGTGATTTCTACAAAAGGTGCTGAGCTGACCCCAGACTTCAAAAAGTAACCTTGCTAAGTGCAACGCAGTAAGGTGAAGTAGGAAGGAAACTTGTCTTCTGGCCATTTAGTCAGCAAGAGCAATACTGTGAGAGGAAAAAGCCAGACACCAGTCATTACAGCTTCGCATTATTCAAAGAGCGAAGTAAAGCTGGAGAGTTAGCCAAGAAGTGAAGTCATGCTGAGCAGCGCAAGGTCACCTTCTAAACGAAAGCCTTATATAACACCATTGCTACTATGTCCCATCCAGGTGGGGTGGTTCTCCACCTCACCATCCTATCAGAGGTGCTTTTCCTTGAGTCCCATGCATTAAAAAGGCATTAAAAAGCCTTTTACGCACAATGAACAGGACTAAGCGCGTCCACAAGCACTAACATGACAGAGCTTTTCGGAGGAAGGTTTCCAGATTTTCTGTCTCACTTTTGGAAATGGCTAAGCTGTGTCAGCTAGGATTGTGTCCCTCCTTTCTCCAAAAAAAGTAAATACAAACAAGTTAGTCTGAGGCATCCCTGCAGCACGGAAAAAATCTCATCCCGATATTTACTGTCAGACAAGGCTAAAATAATTTTTTTGTATCAACACTCGCAAGAACCTAACCAGTAGGATGTGCCTTCGATGACAAACACTGAATAAAAAGTCTATCAAGCGAGAATGGCCTATTAACTCATCTCCCCTGCAACTAGGGTGAACATTCAACATAGAAATGTCTCATATCCCATTTTTTTTCTCAGTGTCCTCTGTGCTTAGGCCAACTTGTGGTTTGGGTTGGGAGCAGCGTAGCCCCAGTGTTAGACGTACACTGGCCAAAGCTGTCCCTATAACTCAGGCAATACCATCTGGCCCTGCCGTTCATCTCCATTAATGATTTTCGGCTTTGGCTGGTGGCTGAGCAGAAAGGGCCTCGCCAAATTAGCTCATAACTTCTACTCTCTGCAGCACCAGGCAGGATTCTGCTAGATCTGACACTCACTAACAGGGTCAGCCCGGTGCCACCTTCTGCCTCGGATCCATCCAGGATCACAAATCATCACCAAAGACAAAAATCGGTGGGAATCCAGGATTTTACTCCCTATTACAATTAATTAAGCTACAAAACCAATTCTGATTTTGCAGGTCTTTCTGATATCCTCCCAACCTAACAAGTAAGAAAACTTCTGAAAAAAAAAGATCTTTTCTGTAGTTGTGTTGCTCAGTGCTCCCTGTTTGGAGGCAAAGAAATCTGTGTCTCTATAGCTTCGGGCCACGTGGCTTAGCTCAGCAGTCAGTTTTCCAAGCCTCAATTATAAGGATTACTAACTAACTACTCATTGTTATTATCTGTCACTAGATGTTAATTTGGGGGCAGAGCTCGTACATTAGAGTTTTTTGGAGGATGCTAATGATGTAATGGTAGGGGAGGGGAACCTTTTGATGCCACAGTAACTGAAGAGAGAGAAATGAAGCCAAAATCTTGAAAACCAATAATAAATCTAACAAACCAATACAATGAAGTGGAACAGCTATCAGTTTAAGTCACTTTGTGTTTGCTTTCACCATCGAGGTCTCATTTACACAATTATTGTTTGTAATACTGTATTGATCCTTTTGCAAAGGGACAACTGTACTGATTTTTTTAAAAAGATGAGAATTAAACAAAAAAGATTAATGTTCTTGTAAACAGGGATGGACTGGAAGATTTCGAAAACCGTTTCACTGTCCTGAAGGCTGGAGTTCAACTATTTACCAGTAATTGCTCAGATACTAAAACTCACTCTGCTCATCCAAATCGCTTATGAGAAGGAATTGGTTTACAGAAAATTCCTTTCTTTTGCCTTGGAGCTGTTTCCTGCATTGTACAGGCGCTTGTAAATATGAGAAGCGGGCAAGATTTCTGGAAGCTCTGGGTTCCTACAGAAAATGATTATGCATCTAAGAGGGTTTTCTGAAGTCCCTAAATAGCTTGTAATCTATTTCTGTGAGTTTCAGCTCACCGTGCTACCCCTGCAGACCTCACCAGGTACGTATTTGAATCCCAAATGTCTTGCAAAATATACTGCAACCACCTCTCCCAGTTTGTGGCGCTGAGTGTTTTGTAATTTATCTGCATTTTTGAAATCCTTAGCATACATTTTAAGTAAATTTATTTCCCCAAAACAGGCTCCAGGGATGAGATAAGTGCTTTTCTGAGAAACTGTAAGAGATCCTGGGCAAATCTATCTCAAACAGACCGTGCTGGCTGCCTTTTCACAAGGGCAAATGGTACCAGTTTGTGGTTTCAGGCTCAGGGCATCTCCTGAGATACAGGGAGTTTGTGTCCAACCAGTATGCAGTGCTTGCCACCGATTCCACAAAGTCAGCATATATTTTGCAGTTTTTAATATAGGTAAACTAGGCCTAGATCAAACATTTATGCTATTCCAGTGAGTCGCAAGGCAAGTCAGTCTGTCAATCATGCCCCCACACAGATTTATTATACCTTTTGATTGCCAGATACAAGCGCATTGGAAACAGAGGCTCCTAAAATGGTTTCATTGCTCTTCTTGTAAGCAATCAATTACTCCTAAATTGCTTTAAAATATATGATTTTATGATGTCTCTCTTACAGTCTCCCTCTCCTCCCTGTCCAAATGCTCAAAGTACACAACTTCCCTATAAATCCCCCTCCCCCTCGCAAGCGGCACAAAATGATCTTCAGCCTGCAGCTGAGATTGCTTCCAGCACAGGCTAATCTTGATCCAGCAGTGGGCTTTGATAGTCAGCTCTGATGCAGGCAGCCCTAGCAATCCCTCTGTGCATGGGAATTGCTGAATTTCAGATGGGGCTGTGATGAACTCCATTAGTGTCACCATGCTCAGCAGCCCCTGACAGTAACGGGGGCTGCAGCGCTGTGGTGGCAACGAAATACCGGTACTGTGGTTAGGCGTGAACAGAACATACTTGATGGGAGATAACTGGTGAAATAGTCATAAACCAGCATGTTATCAGTAACGGGCAGACGAAAACCCGAACTTCATGTTGTTAGGCTCTGTTGCCCCCTGCAAACAAGGTCATCGTTCGAACGGACCAATTCTGCTGTCTGGGAATAACGTCCTACTGATAGGGAGGGTGTCATTTCTATGTTAGCGTAAGCTGATCTAAGACTGTATTGCTGCCGAAAATGATGTCTTATTCCCTCTTCCAACTTGTGGTTTCAGGTCCCTGTGCCTGCCTCGCAGTAATGCAAGTAAAAGGGTGGAAAAACACAAGGCCAGGGGGCACCTCTTTGCACAGGGGGTTGCTTGGTGCAGAGCAATAGCCAGGCTGCCTGCTGAGGGGGACAGCCTGGACGGACAGAAGTCCCCTGCTGTCTGCAGGCCAAAGAAGACCAAATACACAGAGAAAAATCTTACCGAAAGCTTTTGAATGGGTCATAACACAAAGTAGGGGACGCACTGCAGGAGCAGCGCAAATCTCCTTCGAGCAGCGAGCGCTGCTGCATTGCCTCGAGGATGCTGGATAGGGGCAGAGGTTGTCTTGACAAAGCGGCAGAGATGCAACAGCAGCAGGTGGGCACCGAACTCGAGTGCTGTCAATAAACGAGAGCTGGTTAAGCCTGCTGTCTGAAAATCAACCATGGTGTTCTGGTTTTGCCTATGAAAGTTTCGACAAAGAACAACAGGTAAAGTCCAAGCTACGCTTAGGAAGTGTGATGCTAAATTATTCTATAAAAAGGAATTTAAGCTATATCTCCTTCCCGAGTGCCGATCCAGGAACACGTCCAATTTCTGCCCTCCTTCTACTGCACGACTTCAGACCAGAGCCATGTCTTCCCGATTCCTTAGCACTTTTCTTTCTGACGTCCTTGTGTTGTGTCTCTGCCTAGCATCCACTCCCCCAGGGCGAAGCACTTGTGGGAGTTTAGTCCTGCCAAAGGGTCGCTCGGAGCAAGCACGGGAACCATGAGCTGCTGCCTCACGAGGGACCGAGTTAACAAGTGCAAGCAGCCCCACGAGAACTGCCTCCAGCACGTTTCTCTTCGCTCGGAGCATATCTGGGCAAGGTAATTTAGGAGCTGAACCACCTTTGTGTCTGCTCAGAAGCGAATGCCGGTGCGGGGCAGTTTCACGGGATGGTGTAAGTCAGTGGGGTGAAGGCTGCCTGGGCTACGTGGGGTTTCATACAACCACAGGGACAGCCCGTGTCTGCCGAAGACTGGTTTTGGAACAAGTCAGTCCCGTGGCAACAGCTTAAAGGCCTCGGTGCCATTGGCACTAAGTTTGAACTTTTCACTGTGTGATGGGTTGACCCTGGCTGAACACCAGGTGCCCACCAAAGCCATTCTATCACTCCCCCATCCTCAGCTGGATAGGGGAGAGAAAATATAACAAAAGGCTCGCGGGTCGAGATAAGGACAGGAGAGATCATTCACTATTACCGTCACGGGCAAAACAGACTCAATTTGCAAAACATACTCAATTTATTACAAATCAACCAGAGCAAGGTAATGAGAAGTAAAACGAAATCTCAGAACACCTTCCCACCACCCCTCCGTTCTTCCCGGGCACAACTACCCTCCCGGATTTCACCACCAAGCCCCCCCAGCGGCACAGGGGGACAGGGATGGGGTTTATGGTCATCACACGTTATTTTCTGCCGCTTCACCTCCTCAGGACGAGGGCTGATCACACTCTTCCCCTGCTCCAGCGTGGGGTCCCACCCACGGGAGACAGTCCTCCACGAACTCCTCCAACGTGGGCCATTCCCACGGGCTGCAGTTCTTCACGAACTGCTCCAGCATGGGTCCATTCCACGGTGTGCAGTCCTTCAGGAGCACACTGCTCCAGCGCGGGTCCCCCACGGGGTCACAAGTCCTGCCAGAAAGCCTGCTCCGTGGGCTCCTCTCTCCACAGATCCGCAGGTCCTGCCAGGAACCTGCTCCAGCGCGGGGTTCCCACGGGGTCACAGCCTCCTTCGGGAACCCACCTGCTCCGGCGTGGGGTCCTCCACGGGCTGCAGGTGGAGATCTGCTCCACCGTGGACCTCCCTGGACTGCAGGGGGACAGCCTGCCTCACCAGGGTCTTCACCATGGGCTGCAGGGGAATCTTCGCTCCGGCGCCTGGAGCATCTCCTCCCCCTCCTTCTGCACTGACCTTGGTGTCCGCAGGCTTGTTTCTCTTACATGTTCTCACTCCTCACTCCGGCGGCAGTTTCTCTCCGTCCCAACTTTTTCCTTCTTAAAAATGTTATCACAGAGGCGTTACCACTATCACTGATTGGCTCGGCCTTGGCCGGCGGCGGGTCCGTCTCAGAGCCGGCTAATATGGGCTCGCTCTCTCTTGAACACAGGGGAAGCTTCCAGCAGTTTCTTACAGAAGCCACCCCTGTAACCCCCCCCCGCTACCAAAACCTTGCCAAACAAAACCAATACACACTGGCAGCACATCCAAGCCTTAGCAGAACACGGCCCCTTTAGCCCTCTCCTCATGAAAAGATTGGGTGTTTAAGACACCACCACTGGCGTTTAGGCTTTGTCCTTGACAAAAAAAAATAATTACAGCAAATATCCACATTCTAGAAAGATTTCACAGGGGCTGAAACAGCAGCTCAGATGCTCATCGTGCATCAACACACGGAGCTGTTGTAGTAGTTGTTAAGTTGTTACCTGGCTTGCTTTGCTGTCGCTTGGACTTCAAGAGCTTGCTAAGCTTGGCTCTAATACATCTTCAGCAAGAAACAAGGAGAAACAGGAAAGCAGCTGCATAGAAACGTTGAAAGCCACACCAGCAATGCAGAATCTCTGACGTTGTTTCTCAGTCCAAGGCGTTCATTATCTTGTTCTGCACAATAAGATTTTTCCTATTCCTACCTGCCGCTGCAACCACTGCCTCATTCATCATTCAGTTACTGCACAGCCTTTAGGAAAGGATATTTATGAGATAATCCATCTTTCTTCATATGCGTAATAAAAATAAATTAATAACTACGTTAATAAAGCAACTACAGTATTTTAAGTTCTTTTCTTTATTGTTAGTGTAAATCATGAATCCCCCTCCACCCAAATTATACCACAGAGCACATTTCTTACTCACAACTCAGAACTTTCAATTATTTTTTTTCCAATTTATAGCAACTTACCTTCTCTACCGACTAGTATACCCCCAGCTATTCTACTGACTGAAGACACTCATTAGGAACAAAACATGCATTATGGTTTTTGGAAATCACATTGCTGCTTCAAAATTTAAGCAAAGGGTTTACAAAGTTATGCATATCAAGACAGAGGGTTAGTGCTACATATTTCTTCTCAAATGATCGTGCAATTATTCCTCATCAACCTCCAGACTTCCATACCAACAGCTGGAATTGCTTCCTGGCAAGTATTGTGAATGATGACTACAGAAATCCTGTGACATTCAGAACTTTGGCATGATGAAAATTAATCTTCATTTTAGGAACATGGAAGCAAACAAATGTGAATGTTAATGTAATTAAAAACTTGCCAGTTGGGGAATGTCGGGCATGAGGCTTGAACTTATGGCTAATGTCACTTTTTCACAGCTGTGATGCATGTGCGTACAGAGAAGAGAGATGCGCTGAATTCTAAAATATTTAACATTTGCAAATATGTTTCATGCTCCCTCTCTGTAGTTCGGTGTAATTCCAAATGAAGCTGCCAAACCCACTTCTATCTTGTATTCAGGATATTTTACCTGCTTTTGCTTCTACGTGGTGCATGATTGCTAGTCCCAGTGCTAGAGCTGAGGGCAAACCATAAAAATCTAGAAACATATTCAGTTTTCCCATTGTTCTCTATTTTGATTCTGGAAGGGGATTTCCCCTTCCCGATTTTCTTTGCCTGTGGCCAGCAGGCAAACCTATGGCAGCAAAAGAAGACATTTCACACACAGTAACCTAACTTCAAGTATAAGAATTATATTTCTGGGAAAAACTATTAGTGTAAGACCGTTATGACTAATCTTATGCAACTGGGCTAGAGAAATCCAAAGAGCAACAAAAACCTTTCCATTTGTCCACCAATATTCCTGATTCGGCACAAGAAGACAGTACCTGGCTGTGTCAGAGAATGCGAGGTATTCAAACACTGAAATACTTGGAAACGCACAATGTCTGGGACCAACTTGATTTCCAGGGTAAGGGTTTCACTGTTGCACGCCCAACATACCGAACCCAGCCTTTGGATTGGCATCTGCCTGGGACAACCTGCCAGGTTAACTCCTTTTCATTTTAACTCGGGCATAAATAAAATCTCGGGCAGCTGAAGTCATCCAACATTCAGTTCCCGACTAGGAAAGGCCTAGCTCAAAAGCAAACAATCTGCTGTTGTGTTTCAAGGTCAAAGACACGCTGTCCCTCGAGTTAAATGTGTAGTTCTACCACATACTCCTTTCCTTCCGCCCAACCCAACCTGGTAAGACTACGGAGAACAGGGTGGGTTACGGGCCAAAGCGGCAATGCCACATCTCGGGGCTCAGGAGAGCCCCAGATTTTCATCGGGTCATGAATTTAGGTCATATTTCTCTGATATACTTACCTTATAGGCAGTGCCTCTCTAGCACTCCCTCCCAATCACAGCTGCTCCCCTTGAGCCTCAGCAGAGAAAGAAAAGCGAACGCATCCTGCCCTTCGAGACTGAAATTGGGATGCGACTTCCCTCAGCCATGAAAGAGCAGGGAGGTCTGTGAACCTCAGGCTCAGCCTCATTTTCCTCTTCTTTTCTTTACATCGGGGAGGATGACGGTCAGCAGGGAAATACTTGCCCTCAGGTAGCCCAGGGCAACCGTAGGGTGCTCACACCTTGCAGGGTCTTTTCTTCTCAGGAGGCTTCGGCACTCATTCTGCCCCTCAAACCCATCGCTCCACTTCTGTAAGGCAAGGGAGGAGAGGAGGGGGAGGCAATAAGAGGCTGCTCCCACGGTTCCCTGAGGAGAGGAGAGAGATGACCGCGGACAGCCTAACCAGCCTTGCTGTCTGTTCAACTCGCTCAACAGGCACCGAGGTATTGCAGCGGGATGTGTTAAAACAAAAGCACCCTTCATCTACTCTTCCAACGCGGTGTGTTGTGGGATCCCTCGTTCGGCCTCTGCTCTTCCTTTCCCAAGAAAATGCAGGAATGGGCTCTGCCAACACGAAGGCCACGTAAGGCAGTTTACCCCTTGCTTAATGGATTTACCTTACCTTTAATGAGTTTCAGCCCATCTTCACAGAAGGTTTACACGCGTTTAGCTTGATCTTCTTTTCTTCAGTTCATTAAACCAATAATGAAAGAGCTCAAATACTAGGACTGTTAGTGAGCTGGTCATGGCTAAAGCGGAACACCCATTAAAACCCGAACTAACCGCTTCAGGTAGGATTTCTGGTTATAGAACTATTAAGTTAAGCATTTCGCCATGCTAGTGAGTTCTGGTTTTTTCACGTACGTAAAAAAAATTGACCTATTAATCTTCAATGTGCATATCTCCAGAAAGAAATGAACAGGAACATTTTAATTTTCAATCAGCATTTCTGGTGGATGAACACAATTAAGTACCATCATATAAAATATCTGTAATTGCTTAAGGCTGCAGAGTGAAACTACATGAATATATAAAAGAGCCAGTGAATGAATCATAAAAACTTACATCTAAACCACATAATTCTTCTTTAAAATAATAAATCAGGATTAACCTAAGCGCATGCACATATCTCTGTGTACGTACCTATGTGCTCAACCCGCATTTCAAATCCCTTCAAAAACATTCACTTCCGTTTGAACCGGTGGGAACACATACAGTGGTGTGATGCTATTCCAAACAGCAAAAAAAAATATGCAGGTAATCCAAAAATCATGGTAAAGTATTTCTAGAAATTAATTTATAAATATATAAATGCTGGTCTATTACCTGTTACAAAGGCTGTACCACAAATCCCATTGTAAAACCTTGCTTTCCATTATTTCCCATGTGTCTGCTCCAGGCAAGCTCCAAGGTCTCCATGCATCCTAGGCGCCCTAGGACAAAGAAATTTCTGATTTAAGTGATGATGGGACAAGGGCTGGACTTGCAGAAGAAGTCAGGCAAGACACAGCAACTGTGGGGCTGCCTGGCCACCAGGGTGGGAGGAGAAGCTAAAACTGGTGGGGCAGGAACATCAGGAGCCACTGGGTGCAGGGTACAGGAAAGATTTTGAGAAGAAAGAGGGATACAGGGAAAAACAGTCTGGAGGGACAAAAGCCCAGGACAGAAAGAATGACAGAGATGAGAGAGACATTGCTGCTGGACAGGAGCATCAGGAGGTGGACAGGAGCAACAGAGGACGGATGGCCGTGACACAAGGCAAGAGCAGGGCTGAGCATGGAGATCAGATGAAGACTAGATGGGACTCACCAAGCAAATACGTGGATCAAAGGCAAACGGCAAGACTTGGAAACATTTCTGTACATAGGTCCCATGAAAAGAAGATACGTTATAAGGTGGTGGTGGTGGGGAAGCAAAAAGGAGAGAAATCACATCCCTAAGGACAAATTTATTTAGTTTTTGCACCACATATTTAGAAAAGGTGGGATTAGTTTGCCATTTCTATTGAGCACTTGGATGAATTGACTTCTTTTTTCTCTTTTTTAAACTACTTTGGTGCATAGTATTTGTTCTCTGCACGGTCCCACAAACACATGTACCTATGGCACCAAGAAATGAACTGCTGAAAGATAAAAAGTACTAGCTGAAAAAGTGTTAATGAATTCCTCAGGGCTTTGAGAAGCAGTGAGTAACGAGCACCAAAACAAATACCATCCGCTGAAGAATATTTTTAAACTAACTTGTTCACTGAAGACTTTTCCCAGTCATATTTATTATAAAATACACTATGAAGTGGTTTGTCTGGATTTTGGAGGAGAACGGACTAGAATCTAAATCATAACCCAATTTGTAATAATAAAGATGAAAAATGTACAAATAGACCATATTAAAACTTGCTTATTACATTTTAGTAGTCTCAGGAAGTTGTTTACTGTATATTTCTTCTCTCCTGATGCTAGATCTACATTTCATTTTTTCCTTTCTGTCAAATCTATTTCACTCACAGTCTTTGTAGCTTAAATAGTCTCTCAGTGGCCGCAATTGTATTTCTCTGTTGTCTCATCATCTGCTCCTGTTCAGGTATAAGTTTTACCTGCGACAATATAAAGCCAAATACGCTTGAAGATTGTTTCACAAGATCTATGGAAGCTTTAGATTTCATTACAGGTTTATTTATTCTACTGAATAGATGTACTACTTCAACAATATGAGAATAAAATTCACACATACAAAAATCAGTAAAAGGTCCACTAACGATATGTTGCTCATTAAGAATGGATTTGTAATGGGCTACTCAAAATAACTCTTTGCCTTCTTTTTAATTGTATGAGGATGCTTAGATTTACAAGTCTATGGCTTTTCCTGAATTAACTAAAAAGTAATATTTCTATAAACAAACAAGATACTGGCTCTCAAGTTGAACAACAAATCAAAAGTTCTTGTTCAAGTTCTAATAGTACAAGAAATGTAAGCAAAGAAATTTTACACTTTATGGCATGCACAGCAAAGGAAGACAAAATATTCCTTACTTAAAAAGGGAATCTGCTAGTTCCTGGCTGGTACATGCACACGTACCTAATATGTGCAGTAGTAGCAAATGCCATAGTTTAATATTTAATGATCCTGTGATCAAAATGTTTTTATATGTCCTGTAAATGGCATTAATTTGTCATTCTTTTTAATCTACTATTCCGTTTTGTTTGGGTTTTTTTTAAATGCTAATGGATGACAACATCTACCAGTCTACCGTATATATTCATTTGGGTAAACCTTTGATGGCCAACAGAGATCAGCAGTGTGGTACAGGAGACATTTTGATACTGAAAATAGAAGCAAAGCTCCACCAAACTCTCCTCAAGTGGAGAGAAACTTTAACACTCATCTGCTCATCAACTGTCAAAACAAACCATCTACATGACGAGATATAATGGGAAAGGAAGAAAAAAAACAAAACATGAGAACATCTTTTTTTCCTAGTTTTTGGTGCTGTTATTCCTTTGCAAACTTATCTCCCATCAAGGCCTTTTATGTGGAAGCATCTTCCCTGCAGTAAGTCTGCTGGAAGTGTTCCATACTCCAGTGGACAACACGGCCAGGAAAAGGAGTGGAAATGGGGCATGTCCTGCCACACCAAGATTAAGGGTTCCCTAGATGCAGTATTCTTCTTAATAGACTTCTAAGAGCTAAAATTTTTCTAAAAGTTTTGCATTGTTTGAACGGAAACTACGAAATCTACTTATCTTCTGTCAAAGTCACTTGTGGAGCTCTGCAGCTCTGACTTGCCAAACACTGACTCATTCAACCTTGCAGTAATATCCCCTGAAAGAAGATCTCTGTAGAAATCATAATGGCTTTGGAATACAGCACTGCGCTCCTCCACAAATAGCGTTAAAGCCGACGGTCTGTGCATCTCAACTCGGCAAATCCTCAACAGCGAACTTTGGGTCTGAAGCGTGGAAATGGTCTAACGATAAGCAAGCGGTTTGGTCTCCTTTCCACCGCTACTTCTTCCCTGAGGAAGGAGTTATCTATCTCTCTCATAGTTACCTTTGGTTTTCTTTCTCCAGCGCAAGCGAGATGTGATATTTGGCTTGACTATCTATTTGCAGATGGGCTGCAGGAGGAGCAGGAGAATTGTCCCACACTGCCCCTTCATGCACAAGATGTGACAAAATCACATCTGAAGCCACAATTACAGCACAGAAAACGCTGAGCCCGTGATGAAGAGTACTTGATGTTGCCAGGCAGTTGAGGAGAAAACCCCAGCTCCCGAGATCACGCATGCTATTGCTGAGCATACGCAGAGAAACGGGGCGTCAGACGAAGAAGGGGGTTATGTGGTGCAACACGCAGCTTGCACTGAATGCAGGCGTCTGAAACAAATTGCTCTGGAGGACTCGCATCCATCTCTCCAGATAAAATTTGATGGAGAAATTGTATTCCCCCCAAGGAGGGCAGGTGGGGGGAAATAAGGATGTACTTCCCTAATTTTCACAAGGATCTGACAATTATTAGTAGTTAGTCTTCAGGTAGCACTTTACGTTTACAAATCTCAGTACAAGCTGTATTTAATTAATGGTAAGTCCTTAAATACACTGGAGTTGAACTAATGCGGCTTAGAATGACTGATGCATTCAGACAGAAGAATCGTTAACCTTAATGAATCACGTTTTGGACAATGGATGCAATAAGTATTAGAAATATACTTGGACGGTGTGTGACAGGCTGGTAAGATAAAAATTCGGTTGTCTGACACAAGCTGTTTTGTAGCCTTCCAGCTTTGGACTGTTTTCCTGGTAAGCTGAGATTGCAGTGTGCAGCGATAAGAAGATACGCGGTGTTTGCTCGTGATCTCACAGACAACGGGGTTTTTGTACAGCACCAGTACGGCCGGGGCAGTTACTTACAAATTCCTGATGATTTTGGCAGATGCAGAATCAAGTCGACAAGTAACCGTCAAATCACTGTCACTTTCAGGCTTTTGGAAAGGGACATAGTGTAGTATTACTAATTAATGGGTATAACGTCAGTAATATCAACACAGCAGAGCCTTAAGGAAAAAACTGAATGAAGACCATCACCTGTTTGAGCCAGATCACTGTGATGATTTTGTGGTATGAGATTACTGGGGGTGAAACTGTTACCTCCCCAGTCAAGCCAAGAGTGGTTCTCTTCTGGGTGGAACAGCACTTCAAAAGCTTTGACCATCAACATCCATTAGTTACAGACACTGCATCCTCGCAGAAACCCTGAAACTCGCTGGCTCTGTGCCTTGTATTGCTTTTTGGAAATACCAGACACTATCCCAATGTAATATATTTACAATTGCATTTTGAATACCTCTAAAGCGACTGGCAGGCAGATCAATTTTTTTGATAAAAGTGACTTTTTGATATTAAAAAAAAAAAAATCTGCCTAAGCAGTCTGCATTTAAATATATTGGCGTTCAACTTTCTGTGTCTGCTTCAGTGTTTATAAGTAACACCATTATTCCATGTCCAGATAAGCCCCATTCATTTTCCATTAAATTTTCTCATCCTTAACCCCTCGAATTGAGGGAAATGGCAGGCAGAGCTGCTTCAGAGGTTGCTAGCAGAGGCTGCGGCAGAGGACCCAGTTGTATGAGCACCGATTCCCCCCCCCTTGCACCCACAGCATGCCTGAAGGGCTTCTCCCAGCCCTGCTGCTTAAGCTTGTTTATCTCCACCGAGGCAAAAGCTGGGTTTGACTGACGTGTTACTGACTCCAGAATTCTTCCAACAGCATGAAAGTCCCCAGAAGGTTGTAAAAAACACTTACCCAGCTGCACAGTTGTTATTTAACCGTACAAAAAGCAATGGCCTACACCAGCACAGCAAGGTGCAGGGATAATCATACTGAATACTGAGGTTAAGCGTGCCTGTGTATCGAATCTATATGCTATTACTAATAATATCATAAGGCATCTTGATGTTATTCTCATTTCTTAAAGTAATCTGCCACATTACAACAAAGTTTATACTTTCAGTCCTGTAAGATATTGGGACTTTGCTCCTTTTTATGCTCACCCCGATAAGCTTCCCGCTGCAAAAGCAAATGCGAAGCGGACGCAGTTCTTGCTGTAAGTAGAGGTAGCCTGGTAGCTATGGTAGCAAGCCTTTGCAAGAGTGAGTCCTGTTTTGGAAATAACAGTGCACAGGTTACATAGAGTAAAATAAACACAGATTTGTTTATTAGTAACCTGCTGCGATAAACAGAAATGAAAAGGATTAGGTGTTCCTTTGGGAAATGTGTCTTCTTCATATTAACTACACTGCCAGTAGCTTATTAATGCTGTGTCAGCTTTTGTTTACAGTTTTCGCAGAAAAAAAAGAAAAGAGAATTGATACAACAGAACATGAATGTAAACAAACTTATTTGTTTGCTCAGTACTTGTTGCAGTGGGTATTTAAATCAACAAATGAAGATACCCTCACCGTTATGAGGCAAAGCAGAAGAACTGAACTGAAATCACAACAGAAAGCTGTCAAACCCTCACATTGGGCTGCTTGGGGAATGCATAGTACGCGTAGCATTTTCTTTTGGAATCAGAAAGTCATGTTGCACAGCTGACCTTCACTTTCATTTTCCCCAGCGAGGTTTGGGGTTAAGTTTTTGGGAGGAACATGAAGACTCCTAGGTCCGTGAGAAGCCACAGTTCTTGTTCTTTTGCCTAGCTGTAAAAATCACTATAAAATAAACTGAATTGGTCCCCTATGAGACATTGGCTTTCCAGAGCCCCGGGGAAACGCACCTAACCCCATTCCCCAACGCAGCAGGAGAGGCCCGTACCAAGGTCGTGCTATAACATGTACGTTCCTACCAAAGCGAGTGAGAAACACAGAGGAAACTGCTTGGGTTTTATAAATAACGCAACAGTGGACTGTTTTGTTTAAGAGAATAAAATACCGAGGAAAGGGCTAAAGAAATGGGTTGTGTTTGAAATTAGAAAAGAAACCTAATGCTTGATCAGACCTCTGCCCTAGTAGGTGTACAATAAACCCGGTCTTGTTCAATTTGTGCGTAGCTATGACAGCAGCTCCATCAGGTTCCTTAAGACAGTAGTGGAGAAAGTCAGTGTACGAGAATGTTACACCATAAAAACCTCCTTTCCTTCTTTTTTTCTGTTTAGTCACTTAATTCTTCTCAAAGTCCCTCATCTTTTATTTTCTCCCTCAAGAGCTTACTGCTCCATTCTCCTTATCCTGCCTCCGTGCAGATGGGAGTACCGGGTACTTCACTCGCTAAATTAGGATCTTCAGACTGAAAACACAATCTGTAATTTTATAGCAGCCTGCCCCGCTTGGGCCGTTAATCATGCATTGTTTGTGGAGGTTAGGACTTGGTGCTTTATCATACATCAAACTCTAAAAATAAAAGTATCGGTAATGAGAACACCCTGGCCGGCCGGGACGTGTTGCTGAGGTTCACTGTTGGAGGTGCAGGGAGAAGCTGCTGGGACCAAAATCCATCACCCTGAGGTGTCCCTGGCACATTTCCCTAGACGCTCCTGGCATCACGGTGAGTCAGCCGCCGCTCCTCGACTGCCAAAACTACGTCAGGCGCCTGGGGTTAGTCAGAGAGAGACCGGGGGAGACGGCTGTCCCTCCCCAGATGCTATCATTAAATTGGCTGTGGCCCTGAATACAGAGTGGGGCTGCGGTGGAAGGGTGGCCAGGAGGCTCCAGAAGCCCTGGGTGACCTACTTCGTTGACGGTCCATACCTTCACGTAGCCCGATTTTTCCTAATTGCCACCCTCCTACCACCTCTCTCCTGCCTGCGTCACAGGGTGCCCCGGGGGCTGGTCCCCTACCCGCCGTCGGAGACACAACCCAAAACCAGCATCCCGTGTCCGGGAATGGGCCGAGGTCCCGGGAACTTCACGGTTTTGTGTCGTGCTGGCTGGCATGCCAAGGCACAGCTCCGTCCCGGCAGGGCACAGCATCCCTGCCCACCCCCCTAACGACTCACAGCCTGGCACCCCAGGTACCCAGGAGATGCGGGCTGATGTTTCGGAAACCAGGCTAGGGAGGTGCACCCCCAAATCTCTGGAAATCCAACGGGGCTCAGCTTTCTACAGAAATGGCGTTCCCCTAGGAATGGCCGTATTATTCTGGCCGATAATACGGGTCCCTTTTAGAAAGGCTGTGAAACGCAATAGAGCATGGGGGGGGGGGGGGGGGGGGGGTGTTTGCACACGTGTATTAGTAATGTATAACAGATGCTCAAAACCTATGATTTGATCTCATATAAACATTTATAATGTTCCCTAGTTAGAAACAGGCAAGTTTTTCTTCTTTGGCAATTAAATGCATGTTTGGCTGCGTTCCTATACGTTGATAGCATCTATTGTTCATTACACTAAACAGCTGGGTTAAAGAAATAAAAAAATTAAATAGGAAATTATTTCTCCACAGCTCACTTTTCCTCCTATTACTTGTCATGTGCAGCAAGGAGGCTTGCAAAAGTCCTGTATATGTTGCTGGTGCTGTGTTATGTTTACAATTTTCAGAGCTTTAGTGTTATGTTTACGATTTTCAGAGCCTTAGTGCTTTGTTATTTTAAGCATGTACAGGCATAAAATAGCAATATAGTGATAATAAATATTTACCATTTCTGTAACTGGTATCATTTACAGAAGTCCAACTGCTTAATTTCTATTTTACTCATATTTGAGTGGATGAGAGATTTTTGGAGATTAAAAAGGCTGATCTGACTGTATCTCAAGCACCTGGGTCTGGTTCTTCTAGGTCTGGACTAATATTTATTACATGTAGGAAACACAACACTGATTGTCCACAAAAGCTTTCTTGCCTTAAATTGGCATATGTATCCACAGCATATGGAATAAAGGAAACTTAAAGGGACAGTTAAAGAATGCACACTGGAAAGTGAAGAGATGTTAATGTAGCTAAAACCTCAGAAAAATCCAAATATTTCAAAGTAGAAAACTTGACAAGTCAGATCCCTTCAATGCTAAGGCAACATCATCAGTGACAACTACATCCTAAGTAGACTCATTAAGGGGAATGCCCACAGAAGAACACTTGTACCCTCTTTTTAGATGCAGAACAATCTGATCATCAGGCAGTGATCAGCCTGACAGTAATCACTCCAGCTAGCTGAGAGGACTTTTCATAGCACCTTATGAAAAAAGCAGCTTTTTGATGCTCAGCATTTAGCCTTGCCGTTGTCAGGGTGACTGGAAAAGAACTGCACATAGAGTGGGATAAAACAGAAAAAAAAATGATAAAACTTTTTGCATGGGAAAAAAAAATCATTTTTACAGAAACAAAATACTGGTTTAAAGTCATACCAATCATGCCAAGATTTACTAGAGCTACTTGAAATAAAATGAAGTGTTTGATTTTATCTGGCCATGAAAGAATACAAAATTCAGGGCAAAGCTGAAGTCTGACATGACAAAACCTTTACTAAATGGTTTCCTTTTTTCCACTCAGCTTTACATGAGGGAGAAAAGGAAACGCCTTGAATGAAGGAAAAGGAAAAAAACCCACAGATAATGACATTTTTGAGTGATTTATCAGCTAGGCCACTCTTCAGATCCTAGCCTGCAGGGATTTTACCCTGTGACCAGCAGGGGCAGGTCCTGTGCAGCAAGTTTCACAGGTATTTAGCTGCAGATCGGGTGCTACCACCCTGCTGCCCCACTGCTGGGCATCCTACCCTATTGCTGATCTAGTGCAGGGTAACTCACGTGAAAAGCTGTAATGACCCTACACCTTCCTAGAAAGGCATTTCCTTGACTTCAGGTACTAACTTACAGCAAAGACATTGTGTTTAAGGTCCAGCGCTGTAGCACATGCCTTTGAATGAGACAGGTAGGTGAATAAGACCTCCTTTTATCCCTAAGCAGCGGTGAAGGGGAAGAGAAAGGGCCTTGCATTTTCCCATTAGTGTTTTAAAAACCTAACCCGTGATATTATCACTTAGAATTAGGTGATAAATAAAACGTAGAACTAATCTGTATTCTAAACTGAAACCTATCTTGTACATTAAAAAAAGCAAGCTTTCAAAGTGAAGTGCCAACCAAACCTTAGCTGTGCTAACACTGAAATCGGGAAAGAAATTTAAAATTATTCCACTTCCCTACCTCATTTCTACCTCCCTACCCTTCCCTTCCCTGGCCACGAACCAGCTTGCTGATTGTCTTTATCGCATCTCCTAGTTTTTATAAAGAACTCTGGTTTTATTCCCCACCCAGGAGGGACCAGCCTGCGGAGCTGCTGCTTTTAAAATACCGCTTTTAATCTCTGATAAAAAACAGTTTGGGGGAAACCAGCAAAGCATGGTCCCTCTCTGACCTGAAGGAGCATGGCAAAAATCGTGTTTGTCAAGCGCCGAGAACTGTAGTCATAGATGCCACACAAAGGCCCACAAAGCAGAGAATAACTCATTTTTTCCAGAACTGAGCTTGGACAGCATTCGGTAAATAGCCCATTAAACAATAAAAGAACAACAAAAATGGAGTGTTTGCTCATAAACTGGGTACCATCCACTTGGCGTGCCAGCCAGAGCTTTGTGGGAATAAAACTATGCGGTCACGCAACAAAAGGTTTCATCATCAGCGCAGGGGGGGTGACAAGCCCTCACTTTCTACCACTGTGGCTCTTTACACAGCCCCGTAGCACTGCCTGCTGCGTACAATTGCCTTTTTTATTGACATTTTCTGACTCAGCACAGGACAAGGAGGACACGGAAAGAGAGTCAAGTTTGGTCAAAAGAAACACGGGTTACTTAAAGCACATGGTCTGTTTTCATGTTTTGGCTAAAGCACCTCACTGAAAATGTATTATGTGATGACAGAAAGAGGGAACTTACCATCTGCCAGTATCCAATACAGCCAACAATATTTTCCTGTCCAAGCACCGAACCTGCTTTTGCGTCATATATACTCGAGCAGCTGGCAATCGCGGCAGAGCAACAAGCTGCTTCAGTGCTTTGACACGTGGTTCAGTGAAAACGAAAGGAAAAGAATCAGTGAGAAGATTCTGGCAAGAGATTAGAAAACCGGCAAGTCGTTGAGCACCCATCTGGGTCTAGACCCCAGATCCTCCACAGCTCTGGGACGAGCAGATCTGTGGTTTGGTTTGCTCCTTGCAGGAAGGCAAAATTCAGCTTCTTTCCCATCCTCAAGGTATCCAGCTGACAGACACTGGAATCACCTACAACCCAACCGATTTAGCATGTCTCTGTGTACATGTGTGCTTGTGCTCCCAAGTGACGGGTACCAGGAACTGCAAGAATTTGCTGCTTACCCTTGAAGAAGATCTCCTCGTTTGCAGGGAGGGAGTAATTGCACTTTGCTCCTCACAGGCAACCGTGGCATTCACTGGACTTGCTGACGTTAATTACTGCAAATGATGAAGGGGGGGTCACAGATGCCCCTGCAGTGGTGTCTGGGGCTCTCCATCACTGGTGGGTGCACAAAACGTGCAGGATGAAGGCAGGTGGGGGATCTGGAGAAGCCGCCCTTGCAAACCCTACGGATGAGAAAAAGTCACATAGCTCCTACCGGCAGAGATGATGGACCAGTAGATATCACGTAGTATGTCATTCACATTTCAAAAACTTCTCTCATTCTGAGGCAATCTTTATAAGACAAGCCTGCCTGGCCCTGCTCCTTGTGATAAATGTTTTAAGCAGTGGGTCTCCTTTTGTTTTGATTTTTTTTTTTTTTTAATGAGTGTCCTAGTGACATTTTTTCCAACGCTGGTGTTTTTGATAGCAAATCTTTCTGACGTTTCTTGTTTGCTTCTGCTGCTGACATCTCATATTGGTAGATCAGGAATGTGTGTGTGTGTCTATGTCTGTGTACTGATACAACCAAAGCGCCTTCAAGCACAGAGTGAAATTCCAAAGCTGCTTCTTTCTCCACTTTTTAGCTCTCTAATAATTTTTTATTTTCCTTTTATCCTTCTGTTAGTTCCCTAGTGACTCAGTGTGAACTTGTTTGAAATAATCTAAGATAGTCTGGCCTGAGAAAAGACATGCTACAAAAGGCATAACCTGAAAAAAGAAAACACCACTTTTTTTTTTCTTACACATGGGAGAGGAAAAGAGGGCCACTTTTCACCTTCTTCAAAGGAAGATACCACTTGTTGCTTCTTTTATGCTTTTGCAGGTGTCAAAAGTGTCTGAGGATTGCCTATCACTGATCGAGGAGAAGGACAGGCTGTTAAGGAGGACGGTGGAGGTATTTTGGTTTCCAATAGCCTTTCATTTGCTATATCCCATTTTCAGCATCCTGCTGCAATGTGGCTTTTTCTGATAGATGATGAGAGTCACTTATGCACAGTTCTATTTTTCAGCCTGAATCCCTTCCTAGACATGAATACAAACTGCAGCTATATCTGGGATTTCAAAAACTATTGTGGAGAAATCTCCCGTTGACACAGAAACTAAAGAGAAACTCTCTGCGTCTAGAAAAAAAGGTTTGCAGCTTCCTTGAAGAGCCGCAATAATAGAAGCTTTCAAAACACTCTATTCTCTGTCATTTGTAAGCTGTATCTGGGTCTGTGTTTCAAACACTGTTGGTATATCTCCTCCTATTCCATGCCTGAAATGACTCCCAGAGCTGAAGATACTGAAGAAGAGGTAGTTTGCTGATGTAGCATACTGTGGAGGGGATTCAGTTCCTTAAACATGGGTGTCTATTGCCTTTTGAGATGTTACAGAGTATCTTGAATAGGGATGGGACTATCCATCTAGCAGGGGCAGGACTAGCAGGACACGACTCAAACCTCACGGGAGACCCCCCCACTTCTGGGAGAACAGGTAGAAGACCAGGTAGTTTGTATTACCTAAAATGATGGAGGATGTCTGTGCGTGAATGGGGCTGAGCCTTGTAGTCTGCGCTATACAAAGCTGCTTTGAATTTTTTTTTCTTTCTTTCTTTCTAGAATTCATTTCCAGCTGCAGTAGACAGTGCTTTCTTGTGTTAGCCCAAAGTGTGTTTGTCTCCAGTAATTTTATTTCAGAAGCCCTTCATTTTTGGCTAGGATTAATCCCAATTTGACTTACAGATGTCTGAAAAATAAGCACCTAACTCGAATAAGTTTCTTGCCCTGCTCCCTACAGTCCATATAGCCTATCTATGCTCCACGAACAGACAGGCACTGTCAGCTGCTTAAGATCAGCAGGAAGAATTGTTATCTGAAACTACCCGCCATTCTTCACTAACTGCAGGAGAAATCCAGAGAATTTGCTTAGACTAGATCCTCACTCCAAAAAGTTTAAAATTAAATTAGAAGTATCCCCCACTTTGAGTAAGACAAATACTACAAATAAAACCTTCTGTGCTCCACTTTTATACTGAGTCCTAGTGTTTCTACAAGTTGCAACAGAAGCCTCACTCTTCAAAGGCAACGTGAGCCCTCTGCCTATACTTTGGGCAAGTCCACGGTTCCTTAATCCATTGCTTTGCTAACTTCATTATAACCACTAATAGCAAATTTAGATCTATCAGTATAAAAACCATCCAGCCCATTAGTTAAGGGACCATTCACATCTCCACAAACACAAATAACACAATGCGGTCTCTGCAGGTGTTGATTAGACCTTGAATGAGGAAGAGAAAACTGGGTCTTAGATTCCTGGAATGATGTGAAGAGCTTAATTTAAAAAACTCATCTATGAAGTGAACACTTTCTTTCTGTTTCTTGAGATGCAAATTACTTCTAGTGAGAATCATTAATGGCTATTTAAAGCGGTCATTCTGGCATGCTTCTTGTGATTTTAAGGTTTTCCAGACTATTAGAAGGTGACATAAGATACATGGAAGGTTGGGCAGCTTTTTAAGCTTCTATGTTTTTCTTTCTCTACCAGCACAGAGAGTGAAGTTGTCAGAAGCTCCTGAGCATAGGAACCCATGGGCTATTTTGACAAGAGGTACAGGGCTCAGATTCACAGTTAAACAATGATGATTTAATAAGTTTTGCTGCTGGTTTTGCAGGCCAGGGAGGCACGTCCAGCCAGGCACGGCGGCACAGCTGACACTTGGGTGCCATCTAAACGTGTACCTGAAGTCTCAGCCTCCCTGGATGATGAGAGGCTGGGTGAACCAGCTGGACTCCTCAACCAGCTCTAAAAGTGGTCCCTGGCATGCCAGTGTGGCGAGATGCCTAACTTTACCCTTGATTGTTTAGGCATTTTAATTGAAAGGGAATTTGTGGTTTATGCTTGTGAATAGATCTGGCATACAAGGGACTCTTCCGTTGTAAAATTATGATCCTGCACTGCCATGCTCACAGGAACCTCAGAAAGTCTTTCAGCCCATCTTTAAGCTCTGAGGAGAGATCACAGAGCACTGCTGATAGATGTCTCTCTACTAGAAGATTCTCAAAGTCAGTAAACCAAAATGTCCCAAGTAGTCATCCCAAATAATCATTGCTAAAATAGGAATAGGAATTAAGATGACATGATTATTCGTAATGCATCAGTTTTGAAAAGAGAGAATAAAAGTGTTTTGCCAAATGTATTCCATTTCATGCAATGGCTAGAATTCACATCTACACAGTATATTATAAGAACTACCCACACCACGTGACTTGGGCCCATCAGTTTCATCAAGGCTTTGGGTCACCTCAATAAGTAGATTTTAATTTATATTTTTCATCCCCCACTCCTTTTTTTTTCCTCAAACGAGTCTACTGAAAATTTCAACTTGAGCAATCCAGATACTTACATTTGTGGTAGGCGGTAGGATGGAAGGTAACACGTTCCACAAACAAACATTCACCCGTCTGTGATTTTACCTGTGCAAAAAGCCAGCACGCACCTTACACTACACTTCTGTAGCCTCTGGCTCCATCGCAGAGACTCTCAGCTACGGGGCAGCGAGGTCTAACACTAAACAGAGTTTTCCCAAACAGGAGTGGGAAAGAATCTGTGCTGGGTGAGACACCATCCACTTCAGTGAAGGTTCAGTAGCTCCACAGATGTAGGTAGAGAAGAAAATGTTCACAACTCAGAGGTGGAAGCACTTCAGCATGCCAGATTATTTATAAGAGAGGCTATTTTTATAGTATCTGCCAAGCGAATTTGGTAGGATACGACATTGAATATGGCTCCATTCACTTAGTTACCTGCCTGGCCTAACCATCTGGTCAGCTTTTAGTCATAAAATGTTTATGCTAGAATGCAAAAGAAAAGAGGAAATCACCTTGGTGCTCACAGACTAGCAGATGTGCCTCACCCCTTTTTGGATTTAGTAGATAGAAACTCAATATATAAACTCCTCTCTCTGTCTAATAACAAAATTAATTGTCCCTTGAGGTAAATATTGATCCAAGCTCTGTCCTACTCCCTTTTTGCTTCCTGGATGAGTACACCATGATATTGCCCTCAACATGTCAAAAATTTGCCTGATACAGTTATCCATTTCTGATTAAAGCCTTCTTAAAAATACATCCCAAAAATAAATGCTGATGGTCAGGAGCTGATTCTGGCAAGCAATTTCCACTCAAAGAGCATCTATCTGCTCAGCTACAAACATTCACGATAAACAGCCTGACCGTAAAAACTGGTTCCCAGTTTTCTCTGCAACAGGCAGTCTGCAATGTTTGTCAAAACAAATAAATGGGAGGAGATGCAAAGCAGCTAACAGCTTATACATGAAAACCTACTTCCAAATTTCCAGCAATAAAGTCTTTCCAAAAAGGTCGTCTCAGGAAAATGCGTCTGTCACTTAATTTAATTATCGCAGAGTATGTCTTGATTTGCTATATTGATAAATGCTGTATTGGTGAGCGCACTTGAAAAACTAGCACGCAGAAACACGATACCTTACAGGAAGCTATTACTAATAATGAGAACATTTCAGAAAAAAAAAAAAGAAAAAAGAATAGCTCTAACATGTTCTGTCATGTGGAATAAATGAACCCAGGAATACCGTACATAAAAACTGGATAGGTCTGTCTGAAAATTATGTGTTGAATTGTAAAAATAATTTTTGGTGATATCAATTATTTTTGATAGCAATACCAAGCAGAGAAGCAGCTGAATCAAAACTATCCTCCTCCCCATACATTTTTTTTAAACACATATATAGGATCCTCTACTGTAATAAGTATTTAGACACAAAATATGGCACTGTGTCAACAAGGCTTGACTGTACATCCACTACACTACCAGTAAACAGGAACATGGACCTGAAGCCACCTGATAACAGGCACTTGCTTTCGGGCCAGCCACACAGAAAACCTCTTCCTTAGCTGATACGCGTCCCGTATCACTTTCTACCCCATTATGTTCCACGTGTCAGCTTTCTGCAGGGCTGTCCTAAATCCCACCCGCGTCACAGGCAGACCAGATTATTCCTCCTCCCCACACAGTTCTGAGAAATCCAACTCCTCCTAGCTCAGAGGCAGCGGTGCTGAAAAACTGGCAGTGAGACGAGTAAAACACAAAGTACGGTGTAGGGAGGCAAACGGTGTCAGATATAGGACTGGAATGAGAAAGGAGCCAGTAAATTAACTTTTTCTTAGATATTCACTTGCATTAACCTTAGCCAGCAGCCAGCCGCCCACCCAGCCGCTCTCTCACTCCCCTTCCTCAACAGGAGCAGGGGGAGAAATAGGATGAAAAAGCTAGTTGGTCGAGATAAAGACAAGGCGATCGCTTACCAGCTACCATCACAGGCAAAGCAGACTCGACTTGGGGATAATTAACTTCATTTCTTGCCAGTTAAAATAGATATGGGTAGTGAGAAACAAAGAAAAAAAAAGAAAACAAGTCTTTCTCCCTATCCACATTGGAGACCCAACCAGGTCCATTGCAGAGACAGCTGGAACTGGCTGTGTCTGGTGCAGGCCAGCCACTGGCCTCTGCTTAAGAAGAGTTTTTAAGAGGACTTTCCCCAGATAACAGTCCCCGCCGCTGGCAGCAGCTTGCCACCTATACCCGATACACACTGCCATTGGTTTTTCTTAATGTTTTCAAGAGCTGATTCTCAGTTTAACAAAGCGGTGAATGGAAAGACGTAGGCATTGCACTGCATTGTCCTAACACAGTAGCAATCTCTAGGACACACTGTATGGAGAATATCAGCTTATTCTTCCTCGCTGACCTTCATTGTCATTAATAGCCATAATGCCAAACAGCCATTCAGCAGCTTCATACCACTATTTACACAACTCAGCTTAAAAAGAGTTTAGAATCTCATCATCTGCTTTTTGATTAACCTTACTGTGTCTTTGCAATGAGACCTGTCATTACCACTACTGTTCCCTGGCACAGAACCCAAAGTGCCATTTGCAAAGGTACCCATGTCTCAATCAAGGCAGGGTGCAGCCAGAAAACAGCAGAAAACAATAGTACAGAGTGCTGAATTTGAGTTTATTATGTGCAACATACACTGAATCCCCTTGAGTCCTGCAAGATGGAGTCTTCCTAACTCCCTTCTGATTTAGTGCCTCCACCTCCTAGAGCAAAAACAAATACGTATTACCTCTTAAATGAAGCAGATGAGAATTTCTCGGCTTTAGCGATCTTGAAAAATATACTCTAGCTTTCCCAGTAGAATATCTGCACCGGTTTATTTTTTCTTAAATGAGCACTCATGTACTGATTTATATTTACAGCATCTGGCTATGTAAATTTTTAACATAAACCTGCATTGAGTAGGAAACCAACACCTACCATTACAAATAGGTTTGCATGGATGCAAAGCTTTCCCTCTAAGGATTTCAAGCATGTCTTATTTGCAGTCCCTACGGTTTTTATCCCTAGGGACCTCCCCTCTCTATAACCCTGAAGGACGTCGGAGCCTTGGCTGGATTAGCATTAAGACACATGGAGAAATGTAGTCAGGACTATGCCTGAGTGATTTTGATTTACAAAACTAGGTTGGAGATATTCATCTGCCTCTGGAGGAGTGAACAGCAACTGTTCAACAGCAGCTTGTCACTGCTTTTAACATTCCCCTTTCTGCCTAGGGGGTAAATACATTACATTGGATTTGCAAGGTGGGTGTTTATAGTGGGGAAATACATTTGTTTCTTTCTAACATGTACATCTCCCTACTCTTGGGACAATATTACTTAATCCTAGTGAAGTATGTTGTTGGATTTTTTTTTTTCCCCCTTCAGCTACACCCTTCTCTCCAGCTCCTGTTCGTTCACAAGCGCACCTATTTTCCTCTTTGTGTGTAGACTTTAGAAGTCAAACTCAATGTCCTTTGAGTTTCCTCTGTCCTTCTGGAACAGCTGTGTTTTCTGGTGCCTCTGGACACACGCAAATTCCATCGTTTGACCGGGGGTACACCTTGTGTCTACCCTTACCTGGGCTTCCAATAATAGGAAAAATGTTTTAGAAAGAAAGTCTTAATTCCCACGGAAAGATGCAAGCCAACATCTGTTTAAAGAGACGCTCCAGATGTTTGGTACAGGGTGCTATGGCTTTGAGTTGCAATCAGTCGGGGCAACATGGGAAAGATGATCTCGTTTCCAGAGACAACTCCTCCTGATCCAGGCTAAATCCATCCTGTGTAGGCAACACAGAGGAAGGATCAGCCCCAAGCCTGAACTGCAGATACTCACCCTCTGGTCTTCTGCAATGGGCCTTGCAGAAGTAGGAGAAGACTCTCTCCTCCTGCAGGATTTGTACACTATCTACCATTCACGCCGTGCTACCTCTCCTCTTCTTGCACATACTCTGCAATGGAGATGGCTATAAAACAAAATACAGCTGCCCTTCTACTGAAATTTTACTAATTTGACGTTTTATTGCTGGTATTAATAATGAGCCATTTGTTGTGGCACTGATATTAGAGATACCTTTTCCTGAAGAGAAGGAACTGCTTATTTGAGGGTTTTTAATTGTTTTGGCCAGGCTAAACCACCAAACTTGTTACAAAGCTTTTACGTATATTATTACCGGCAACATTAGCATATTAATTATTCCTCTGTGAACTCCTAAAATGTTAATTCACGCATACTGCTAATTAAAGAGGGCACAGCTATGAAACTAGGCAGAGACGACTACAGTCCCATATCCAACAGAGTTTTCTGTTACCTGACAAATAAGTCAGCTTTCATTACTTTTTTGCTGCTGAGCTGAAAGGACTATCTACCCTGACTCACCAACACATAGTGGCTTGCCACAAACAGCTTGGCATCCTCAGGATTATTTCTAGTTTACCCCAATAAATATGGACTCCTGGATATTACTATATACTCTAATCTGACCCTTTCCAATAATGTTTTAATCTGGAATCAGGGGGCCAGGGAAAGACTTCTTGTTACATTGTTCAGGCCATGGATTTGGTGGTTGGACCACTTGGTGGATAAGGAATTGGCTGGATGGTCGCACTCAAAAAATTGCGGTCAACAGCTCGATGTCCAAGTGGAGACCAGTGACGAGCGGCATTCCTCAGGAGTCAGTACTGAGACCAGCGCTGTTTAACATCTTTGTTGGCAACATGGACAGTGGGATCAGCAAGTTTGCTGATGACATTAAGCTGTGTGGTGCGGTTGACACGCTGCGGGGAAGGGATGCCATCCAGAGGGGCTTTGACAGGCTTGAGAGGTGGAACTGTGCAAACCTCGTGAAGTTCAAGAGGGCCAAGTGCAAGGTCCTGCACGTGGGTCAGGGCAATCCCAAGCACGAATACAGGCTGGGCGATGAGTGGATTGAGAGCAGCCCTGCGGAGGACGACTTGGGGGTATTAGTGGGTAAAAAACTAAATATGAGCCAGCAACGTGTGCTTGCCGCCCAGAAAGCCAGTCCCATGCTGGACTGCATCAAAAGAAGCATGATCGAGGGAGGTGATTCTGCCCCTCTACTCCACTCTTGTGAGACCCCACCTGGAATGCTGTTTTCAGCTCTGGGGTCCCCACTGTAAGAAGGACATGGACCTGCCCAAGCGCGTCCAGAGGAGGGCCATGAAGAGGATCAGGGGACTGGAGCACCTCACCTGTGATGAGAGGCTGAGGGAGTTAGAGTCATAGAATCATAGAATCATTTAGGTTGTAAAAGACCTTCAATATCATCGAGTCCAACCATCATCCATGCCCACTAAATTATGTTCTGAAGTGCCTTGTCGACACACTTTTTTAATATCTCCAGGGATGGTGACTCAACCGCTTCCCCGGGCAGCCTGTTCCAATACCTGACAACCCTTTCAGTAAAGAAATTTTTTCTAATATCCAACCTAAACCTTGCCTGCTGCAACTTGAGGCCTTGTCCTATCTCCAGCCACCTGACAGAGAAGACCAGCACCCACCTCACTACAGCCACCTTTCAGGTAGTTTTAGAGAGCAATCAGGTCTCCCCTCAGCCTCCTTTTCTCCAGACTAAACAGCCCCAGTTCCCTCAGCCGCTCCTCATCAGACTTGTGCTCCAGGCCCCTCACCAGCTTCATTGCCCTTCTCTGGACACACTCCAGCACCTCAATGTCTTTCTGGTAGTGAGGAGCCCAAAACACAGGATTTGGGATGCAGCCTCACCAGTGCCCAGTACAGGGGGACAGTCACCTCCCTGCTCCTGCCGTCCACGCTATTTCTGATACAGGCCAGGATGCCGTTGGCCTTCTTGGCCACCTGGGCACACTGCTGGCTCATATTCAGCTGGCTGTCAACCAGCACCCCCAGGTCTTTCTCTGCCGGGCAGCTTTCCAGCCCCTCTTCCCCAAGCCTGTAGCGCTGCATGGGGTTGTTGTGACCCAAGTGACCCAAGGACCTGACACTTGGCCTTGTTGAACCTCATACAATCCGCCTTAGCCCATCGATCCAGACTGTCCAGATCCCTCTGTAGACCCTTCCTACCCTCCAGAAGATCAACACTCCCTCCCAACTTGGTGTTGTCTGCAAACTTGCTGAGGGTGCACTCAATCCCCTCATCCAGATCATTGATAAAGATATTAAACAGAACCAGCCCCCAAACTGAGCCCTGGGGAACACCACTTGTGACCAGCCACCAACTGGATTTAACTCCATTCACCACAACTCTTTGGGCCCGGCCATCCAGCCAGTACACCCATCCAAGCCATAAGCAGCCAGTTTCTCCAGGAGAACGCTGTGGGAAACGGTGTCAAAGGCTTTACTAAAGTCTAGGTAGACAACATCCACAGCCTTTCCCTCATCCACTAAGCGGGTCACCTGGTCACAGAAGGAGACCAGGTTGGTCAAGCAGGACCTGCCTTTCATGAACCCATGCTGACTGCGCCCAATCACCTGCTTGTCCTGTACATGCCGTGTGACGGCACTCAAAACAATCTGCTCCCGGCATAACCTTCCCCGGCACCAAGGTCGTACTGGCAGATCTGTAGCTCCCCAGATCCTCCTTCCAGCCTTCCTTGTAGATGAGCGTCACATTTGCTAACCTCCAGTCAGCTGGGACCTCCCCAGTTAGCCAGGACTGTTGATAAATGATGGAAAGTGGCTTGGTAAGCGCTTCCACCAGTTCCCTTGGGTGGATCCCATCCAGCCCCATAGACTTGAGCGTGTCCAAGTGGTGTAGCAGGTCGCTAACCATTTCCCCTTGGATTATGGGGGCTTCATTCTGCTCCCCGTCCCTGTCTTCCAGCTCAGGGGGCTGGGTACCCGCAGAACAACTGGTCTTACTGTTAAAGACTGAGACAAAGAAGGCATTAAGTACATCAGCCTTTTCCTCATCCTTTGTCACTATGTTTCCCCCTGCATCCAAATTTTTCCTACTTTCCTCTTCTTTACTCAAGCTAATGTGAAGTTGTATTTAGACTTGCTGGTAAAGAGCTCTGGGATCCTCCAATGAGGAGTGCTGTAAAAAGTCCAAGGCACTGTCAGACTGGCAATTATCTAAATCATGGCGAATTCACTAAAGAAGATAAAGCTATTAAACACTCCATAACCTAGTTGTTTTAGAGGAAATGCTGAGAGATAAGTTTTGGGGTTTTTTTTTAGAAGATAGGAGAGTGAAGAAGTGAAATACTGCTAATGCATCTTTTGTCCCTTAAATAAGAAAAATAATGTGTCCAGAAGAAGCAGAATCCCTTTTTCTTAGAAATAAAATTACAACTATTGCTAGAAAAAAATCCCACATGCATGTTTTGCTCTCATAATTTCTAATAGGACTAGAAAGTATGGTTTGAAAATTTCGTATTTTTGGTAAAGATGCAATAATCTTTGCAAATTCATGCCAATGTTACGTAGTTGATGGAAAGATCCCCAGATTTAATATCATGAGCATACTGCTTTGGGGTATAGCTTTGCTTTGCCATAGCATCAGGAATACTGTTTCCATTGGTCAAACACAGCTGGTTTGATGAGAGCAAGGGAAAAAACGTACGTGCACACATAGCTCCCATAAAATTTCAGCAGGTTGGCATACACGGCTCTACCCAAAGAACTGAGGAGGACTGAGTAAGCAGAATTATATATGAGCTAATCTATCAAATAACAACAATTTTTAAAAATCACCACAACAATACTATAGGTCCCAACTCCCTTATAAGCTCCTTCCCAGCAGATAAACCATGTAGAACAAATCAAGCAAGCAGAACCCCCCTGGCTTCATTACTGCTGCACCTGCTAAAGCAAATGCAGCCCTATTTTAAAAAGCATGTCTGCTACAGTACTCGCTCACTTTAAATCAATGTTCATTTCCACTCAGTGTTGTAGTGACACCATAGAGTTATACCATTCCTACATAAGCCTTACAGTTCAAAATGATGTAGAGAATCCTTACTAACACCTTACGGGCAAGATAACTGCAGTTCTTTGTTTAAGCCATTTATCTGAGTACCACGTTCCACTTCTTATGATGGGATTTAGCCCCTAAGCTGGCTAAGTGCCTCTGTTTATCAATTCCTCAACAGATTAAAAAAAAAAAAGAAAAAAAAAAAGTAATATATCTCTTCTCACGTATTCAACTGGTTTTAAGATCATAGCCAAAGGACATATTTTCAGTTAAAGCTGTGTGCGATCCTGCTGAAAGTCATAAACCTCCCTAGCTTTAATGGTTCTGCCAGAGTACCCTTATTTAGCTGCTATGAAAGCATAACGTCAAGGCACTTACTGGGAAGCAAAGTTTGTATCTGTCTCCGTTCAGCCGAAGTGAGCCCTTGGCTCAGCACGGCTAAATTGCTCTCCCTGCATGTTGGCCCCTCTCTGCCTGCTGGCACTGACATTGCTGTGCTCCTTAGTGCTGCTGCAACTTTGCTGCTCCTCCTCCTCCTCCTCTCCCTACAGCACGCAGAAGACAGGAACACAGAAACTGTAAGAGAGGAGACGTACAACCGTAAATGCTTCTAATCCAGGTTGTAAAAGACACAGAGCAACCAAAACCCGATTTAAGCACGACGCAGAATATGGGTCCTGGAGCACGACGGAGTCCACTTTCTTCTCTGCACATGAAATTTCAAAGAGCAACCAGTTCCCACTGGTGTCAGGGGGCGTTTAGCTTGTAAACTGCCCGCTCAAGACAACAGAGAAGGTGAAAGGATTGTGGTCACACGGTTGACACACTAATAACTAGCACTTGGTATAGCCTGACAGTACGTTTAGTCCCCCAGATTTACCTCTGGAGGTACCATACAAGGCTGCCAACACCAAACTTGCTGCCTGCACCCTGGCTTGGCCATCACCCCTGAGTAAGCAGACTGTATATAAGGAACTGACTGTACCTCTGGGATGCATGGGGTGGTCCTGCTCCTTCTTTGTTCATACCTGACGTAATTTGCTTTTCTGCCTGCTCCCCGTGCTCCGGCTTGGGGAAAAAAGCAGCCAGCAGAGTTTGCCTTCTTGCCGTCCGAGGTCTGAACGCAAGGTCTAAAGGCAAGCCATTTCCTCAAGGCAGGGTAAGAGTGCTTCTTCCCACAACCCTCGGTCCCAGAATGGGGATGTATCGCTTGAAAAATAGTCCAGCCCTTGGAGCACGTCTGTTCGGGAACTACAGACGGAGGAAGAATAGCCTCGGCATTGGCAGAATGAATTTTTTTTTGACTACTAAATGAGAATATATTTAGAGTTCAGTTCTGGAAAGGGTGGGGGAATCTGATGACAAAGAGACAAAACTGACACAAAGAGGGAGAAGGATACAGCTAATGCATTCATAATGCAAGCCTTAACTCTCTCTCCTGGGACAACCTGAACATGAAGCTATCCAGAGCAAAAGGAAGAAGCCAATTTGCATAGTGAGAATGGGAAGACCTAAGCACACAGCCGAGTTTCATCCACTTTCAGGGCCGTGGGTGAAGCGTGGTGTGCCGTTTCCACTGGTGGTTGCCAGTGTCAAGTTCCTCGTGGAAGGAAAGACAGAAAGAGGGGCAAAATGAGAGACATATCCAGGGAGAACTGGGTTTTTTTACTTCCTCCTCTACAGTCCTCAGCTTGCAAATGAGCTTCCGTCAGCGACATGTGCCCGTTCCAGGCCTTGCTTTTGCTCCAGGCTGGGAGTAACTTGGCAGCAGATCAAGCAATCAAGCACACTTTCATTAATTCAGGGCTGAGCTGCCTTGCCATCACTTCTAACCTTGTCCCCTGACACAGAAGAGCTTCCCCCTCCCCACGTGCCCCGTGGCACAAAGACCTGCCGCTTGGCACTGGAGAGGATACCATACAATTAGAGGCCGTATTCAATAAACACGATGGAGTGGAAATGGCCGAAGCATATTAGGAACACTGCCAGTATAGGACTCACAGAGAACAGCAGTTTTATCAACTTTGGAGGAAACAGCAAAAGCTGTCATTAACGGAAAGGTCATCACACTGTCTCCATAGTGAATGATGTGACAAGTCAAACAGTTTAGCATTTGGAGAATGGTGCCCAGGAGAAGCCAATGTGTCTGGCATCCAACCATGGCCTTGTCACTGCCCGCGGGGTTCCCAGCATGGGGCTGGCATCATCGCTGCCCGCTCTCCCAAGGTGAGGCCACAAGAATAGAACCGTAGAATCATTTAGGTTGGAAAAGACCTTCAAGACCATCGAGTCCAACCATTAACCATGCCCACTAAAGAAAGGCTTGGAGAAGATGGTTGAGGACCAGGGGAACACACTGCTGGTGAGACACATCCGAGGTGAACTTGACAGCTAAACATACACATAGTGTAGTCGAGGGTCTGTTGCCGTGGTACTCTGTAAGGACATGAGCAAGAGCTCACCTCAATGCAGTGCCACCAAATTCAAGTGTCACCAAACCCAGGCTAAAAGCCTTCGCGTGTCGTAAGAGGGCCTTATGCCTCCAAGATGCTACTTAGACCTATGCTAGAGCAGTTCATTGCAAATTTCAGTCTCAGCTTGGGCTGCAAGCATGGCAATTGCTGTGGATGGGTAATGCAGAGAGATTCTCTGCAAGTCTATACCTTGTGGCATCTTTTGCACTTGTATAGAATGGACCTTTTCTGACCCGGCAGCATTTTGCCCAACATTTGCATGAGTACTGAGGACTACAGCAGAGCTCAGGTCAAAGAAGAATCACTTTCTCTCTCATACGTGATTCAATTTCCCTCAGGTCTTTCTCGTTCTCATCAAATAGCCTTTAGAATTCTAATTTCTGTTCCACTTTAAGGAATCAAAATAAATGCTTTATGGCTCATGACGCTCTGTGGCTCTTTTTCCAACTATTTGCTGTAATGAAATTAGAGGGTTGGGTTGGGGGGGGGGGGGGGGTGTTTGGTAATTGTTGAAAGCTGGTGCTTCTAAATAATGGATAGATCAAAACATAAGTCTTAAAATAATTACTGTCATAATAGCATTTGCAGTGTGCAGCAACCACCTCCCAGCTGTAGCTCATCCCTCCTGCCTGCCTGCATAGTTACTCTGACCAGTGCCAGCACCTTCTTCTTTTCAGCATGGAGGGCACCAAAACACCTTGCCTTGTTGCCATGCAGGTTTATTGATGAATTAGAGTATTGGAAAATACATTATGGGGATCAATGAATCCGTCTATTTCACATAGCCTGTTTCTCCTCTCCCAACCAGTCCCATATAGACTATGTTCTCTCTGGAAAGTATGTTGCCTGTGAGGGCTAGTGTGCAACGCATCTGATGTCCTGATAGTGCATAGTCTTATTAGGCAAATCCCAAGGATAACTGAGAAACTAATGAGAATGGTTACAGATACATTAACAAGGTCACTGATAAGAATATAGTCACAAATCACCTAATTAGGAGGGGAAAAAAAATATCCAGGCAAGCTTTTCTATATTTCTGTCTTACAAGTGACCCTCTGCAGCCAGCTGCCAGCAATTACTTCTCTTTCCCCTACCTGTATGGATGGCTGCCAAAATATCTCTCAGCCTTAGAGTCTGAGAAGAGAGGATGGAGCAGGAACTCCTGAATTCTGGTATTTTGATCCAGTACAGACAATTCATTTGTGTTTCTGGGTACAGCTCTTCAGGCCTGCTTCTCCTCTACCCAGAAGAGTCGCTCACATCCACCTACTCCCCTTCTGAGTCAAGCTCATTCTGCACTCATTTTGTGTCAAAGGACATTAACGGGGGTGCAGCACTTGCTACACTGGATGCAAACCCCACAGAACCAAAGAGAAACATTAATCAGGTTTTTCATTGAAATCAAACCTCAATATATAAGAATTAGGGTGTCGTGGTTTAACCCCAACCAGCAACTAAGCACCACGCAGCTGCTCACTCACTTCCCCCCATCCAGTGGGATGGGGGAGAGAATCGGGAAAAGAAGTAAAACTCCTGGGTTGAGATAACAACAGTTTAACAGAACAAAAAAGAATAAACTAATAATGATGATGATTATAATAATAATAATAGAATTAGAATACACAAAACAAGTGATGCACAATGCAATGGCTCACCACCTGCCAACCAATGCCCACTTAGCTCCCGAGCGGCGATCCCTCCCAGCCCCACTCCCCCCAGTTTACCTACTGGGCATGACGTCACACGGTATGGAATACCCCTTTGGCCAGTTTGGGTCAGGTGTCCTGGCCGTGTCCCCTCCCAACTTCTTGTGCCCCTCCAAGCTGAAAAATCCCTGATTTAGCATAAACACTACTGAGCAACAACTGAAAACGTCAGTGTGTTATCAACATTCTTCTCATACTGAACCTAAAACAGAGCACTATACCAGTTACTAAAAAGAAAGTTAACTCTATCCCAGCTGAAACCAGGACACAGGGTCAGTGAAAGTCACTTCTCACACCATTAGGAATTTCTGATTTCTCCAGGTTCTATTGATTGGTTAGAAGCGGGACAGAAAAATAGACACACTGGTATTCCCTATGGGACTGAATAAAAATTACACTTCAGTCTGATGAAGTGAATAGGATGGAACCCGAAAGTTACATAATTCTGTCATTCTGTAGGAAATGTAAAGCTGACATAATCCATTCCAATTTCATCAAACCCTCTACATTTCCATCAAGTAAAAAATAATAATAAAAAAAATCCTTCAACTGCATGAAAACAAATTGTTTCAATTCAACCAAGAGTTTCAGCTTAGTTGAATCAGCACATCTTGAGAAAAAAAATGTGACTTCAGAAAAGTTTTGTCAAACTACAAAGAGATGCAAAATAATGAAATGTCCTGTCTGCAGCTGTACTCTAAGTACTGCCTTATTGTTAAATGGGCAGGAGATTTATTCCTAATAGTGAGAATTTACCTGTTAATATGTAAACTACTACAACCTTGCTCTATTATGGGTTTGTAATACAAATAATTTGCAAGCCAGTAATGATGTAGTGTACACGTAGGCACAACATATGTATACACACATGTAGAATACTACAAATACTGCGCACACATTTATAATAGTCATACCAATATATGCCTAGATACAAAACTCTTACATCAGTCATACTGAATGTGTTTATATAAAAGGACTATATATATGCTAACTACTTGTAGCAGAGGATGATGCCGTGTAAGCAGAGGCTTATACAACTAGAATATGGCCTTAAAATAGAGATTTATCCTCCTCTCCATTAATATTCACTAAATACTGCTCAGTCTTGCTCAATACAGCAAATTTCCCTACCATCCCCCATCCAGTGAGACAACTTCATTCTCTCTGGGCACTTTCAAGGTTACCCTCTGCCTGAACAAATGATACCCATGCTATCTTTCCCCAACTTCGACAGAAAGCATCTTGTCCTTCATGATCAGTGTGCAAATGGGCGTGCACTAATAAATAACAACTCCGCTCACTCAGGCAGCGTCCTTCACAGAAGCGCCTTCCAATCCAGCCCAATTAATAGCAACATCAAACGAAAGCCCTGCCAGCTGGGATATAAAAGCGAAAACCCACACTGACTGCCTGAATACGAAAAGAAACCAAGGTAGAGAACAAACATAGAAAATCTACTCATACGTTTCTGAAAAAATTAAGCGGACATCCTTCGTAGCCTGGTAGCCAGCTGCAGGGGCAGCTGTGTTGAAACACAACCTTTTTTGGGTGCCCTGGTGTCAGGTACCCCCCCACCCACGCAGGCACGGAGCATCACGCGCTGTGGACTTGCTGGTGGCAGGGAATCCCCCTGAGAGACGGAGGTTGGCTGGTCTGCTGGGTGGTCAGAGACACACAGATACTGCCCCAGGGTGTTAAGTCGAGTCTTGCCCTCGGGCAGCACTTTTAAAGCCCTGCCCCGGAGGCAGGGATGGGGGAAAGGAGCAGGGACGATGCCCACGGGAGACACCTGAGGAACCGTTTGCTGAGGTCTGCTTCCAACTCTTGTGGAAAAGTCGATCCGCAAGACTTTCAACTCCTGCTGTAAAGTGACTGGGTGCTCCGTTTGGTATCCGGACCCCGGAGGCTTTGGCAGACGATAGCCCTGAGGGTCTGTAAATGTACTGCTCTGTAGTTTAGGTCTAACCCTGCTGCTGGTTCCAACAGCAATAGGATTTTTTTCCTTTAAAGCAATAGGAAAAGGAAGTTGAAAGGTAGCGAGAACCTATTCAATGTCAGCAGTGCTTCAGAGCCAAAGTCCCAATTGTAATCAAAATAAATCAGTAGTCTAAGAGGAAAACCAGGTATTTTTTTCCATTTTCAAAGATCTCCATGCCTCTTGGATGTGCCGTGCATTTTAAGTACCAAGTACATTATTTAGTAGAAAAAACTGTAGAACAAAAGATTACCTTTAGAAAAATCATGTTTGTCGTGAATGCCAAGTGCCACAGTTGGTGCTGCTCAGAACTGCAGCGGCTTGGTGGAGTCACAGCAGCCAAAAGTCTCCGCCGCAATAAACATCTTGATGATAAACGAGTAAACAAGGCGGCCAGCCCAAGACCTTGAGCGAAGCCCATCAAAAGGTACTAGAGAAAGGGAAACATGATCAAACGGCAGCTTGGGAAAGCACAAAACATAAATAACAACCATGGACAAGCTTGAGAGTGTTTGGGTGCTAGTCTTGAATCCCCTCTCTCCACTCTCACGGCCATCAAAAGACAACACAAGATTTTACAGCTGTAAAAAACACCTCCCCAGCTTCAGGAGCGGCTGCTGGCCGATGGCACATCGCCTTAGGGGACGGGGAAGGCAGGACAGGGCGATGGAGATGGCATTTCCCAGGGACCTGCCGTCCGCAGGGAATATGTCAGCAGCAACTTGCTCGGCAGACTCTAAAACACCAGGCACACGCATACATAATGCATACATAATGCTGTATATGATTATATCTTGTTCAAATCAAAAGATGAAATAAAGTAGCAGGTTCATCGGTGCAGAATAAGACAAAGAGCGAACGATCACGCCTGACAAGCCGCAGGTTTGTGGAAACTTCATGAACTCTTGCTCCGAGTTTCTCGCGGAGGCTTGCACCCACGTCCCTTCATCGCTACCGTGCAGCTCCTGGCTGCACTGATTTCACGATGACCCATTTATTCTCTGTAGCTTTTAAGAAAACTGAGGCACATTTAGAGGATGAGGTTCCTACTGATGTCGTTAATAACAGAAGAGGCCAAACGCTATCTTCTGGGGCTTGGAAAAAACACCATTGTATATTGGAAAATTCAGACTGTGATCTAAGTGTTCTTTCCTCTCATTATCAAAAAGTCAGCATATGTGCCTTGCTGGTTTCTGTAAGGGCTGTGTTATCAAAGATTTTTGCCTGGTTTTGGAATACAGATGTGTAAGCCAAACAAAAAGTCTTCAGGGTGCTTTTTTGTTGTCGTCTCCCCCCCCCCCCCACACACACACCCTTTTTTTTTTTTTTTTTTTTTAAGCATAGATGTTTTAAACAATATTACCTGTAAGGCTGGAATAAATCAGATCTGTCTCTTGCAGCTGGCATGCAATATGAATGATATATTCTGATTTCACCTGTTTGTCCAACTTGCATGGTTCTAGCTAATCAAGTAGAAAATAAACAATAATGGTGATTACAACTAGAACATCAGTCCTTCAAATTTACTGCTTCTCTCTTCCTAAAACAGTGGGTGAGAGGTGAGACCATTTATTTATTTCAATGCATACCTTTCGGTTTGAAGGAAAAGGTATGATTTGCTCCTGGCTCTGCAAGAAAAAATATTGTACATTGATAAGCCCCTTGCCAGCAGGAACAAATTCAGACTGCACATTAACCTTAGGCCTGCAAAACACGGGTTCAAGAAAAAAGGATGTCATGTTCTTCGTGTGTGAAGAACACCCTATTCTTCAAACTGAATCACATTTATTTTCACAGGCAGGTCAATATTTTATCTTGATTTGCCATATTTAGTGTTCCCAGAATGAAAATAGGTAAAATAGAAAATCTTCTAATTGTCACAGATTCTGTGCAAAGCTACAATGGCTGTATGTCACCTTGATAAGCAGCTTATCCAGTACAAGAGAGCTGCGTTCACAAATTAATGTAAATTACGTGAAAGCACCAAGGAGTGGAACACAGGGCTATTATTCACTGAAAAGAGTGACTCACAGTATTGCCGCTGGAGGAGAGCACAGAACCGTGCTCTTCAAAACCCCAGCTTTGGTTTCATTTCACAGAATACCGTAATTCCATTTCCTAATGAAAGTAGCTTTGGCCTTCAATTCGTTGGTCTCGCTGTATTAAAAATTCATCAAATACAATTTAAATGAATATTTTATTCCCTTTTGTTCCCCCTGGCCTTTCCTTTCTGGAGGGAACACCGTGCCACGTGAAGGCAGAGCTCCTGCCTCCCACGCAGGCTACGGAAAGGACCCCACATCCATTTTATAACTCCACGGCAGGACACGTGCGGCTTCATCCCCATGTCGTCTTGCCCGTGGGCTCTGTGCCCCGAAGAACGCTCCGTCCCCGGCCCGTGAGGCATCTTATGGGCTTTTGGGCTGAGTTCATGAGAAAATGAGGCTGGGGGAGGTTGGTATCCAGAGGAGCTTGGCACAGGGCTTTGGCTGCTGAGCGCCACGCTCAAACTTTGTCCATCACAAGCTGAACATTGGAAGAGCTCTTCCAACCACCGGGTCTTCGGAGACAGCCAGGCATGTCATCCAGGGAGCTACACAAACCAAGGCTACTTGTGTCTAACAAACAAGTTACTAATTCCACGAGGTACCTCTTTTTTTGTTTGTTTTTGTTGTTGTTGTTGGTTTTGGTTTGTGGTTGGTTTTTTTTTTTAATTTTCACTTCGCTTTTTTTCCCCAAATTATAAAAAAAATGCTCTGATCACAGTAAAGTCATGCTTTGCAGACATTTTGTTAGTCATGTTCCATTGTCGTTTATTAAAATAGAAATGCCTCGGAGTTTCACAAACGCACACACAGTGCTCAGAAGCTGCAAGCAGTTCTCTTCCCTCTTCCGTTTAGAAATTCGCTAACAGCTGGAAAGCCGCTGCCTTTTCTTTCAAACTGAAGGCAGAATTTAACTGCAAATGAGACAGTGTTTACTAAGCATGATTTGTCATGGTCTTATAGGAAAAAACAAGTTCTAAATCAACATGTCCCAGCAAAAATTTAAAGTCTGTCCACATTTGTATCTTCTGCCCTCAATAAGAAGTACCTTCACGTTGCTCTCAGTCTTAAATACTTCTACCTCTATTTTAGGACTCAGCTCCAAACTGTGCACAGCCTCTTCATGGAGTGGCTATAGATCAGTCCCAGCCTTAATCTCATTTTTTTGCTCTCCAGACCAGGCCTTGCCTCTGTTCCTGCACTTAGGCATGTTCGTTCTGGGTCAAGAGGCTTTTTTTGGGAGTTAGTTCTTGTCAACCGCACAGTGGTTTTGTGCCTCCTCAGCTCTCCCATCTGGCCCACCTTTTTAATTTCTGTGTTATCATATTTAATTTTAACTTTATATGATTCAGCCATGAAAAAGCATTTTATGGCATAGTCTATAAGACAGACATTTCACAAAATAAAAAACTGAAGTGCATTTCTCGGGAAACAAAAAAAAAAAATCGTCAGAGATGGTATGGTCTCTATTTAAGTTATTTGCCATTTTTAAAATGCTTTTTCCTCTGCGGCAAAAAACTTCACCCACTCTTGTATTCCAGCCCACGGCCACTGTGAATAGTTTGGAGCACCCACACACACGTTCAACTTCCACAGGTCTAATCACAGAGTCCTTTTCACAGAGTGATTTTCAGATCAGCCTAGATGGAAAAATTAAAAATCGCAGTTGATTCAAAGTCCTGAAAATTTCCAGGCGGTTCTGCAGAAGTCAAGTCAGGCTTGACCACGAGATGAGTGCTGTCACAGAGACACGGTGTTGGATCTACCTCCCTGGCACCGGCTGCTGGGGCTTTCCAGTCTTCTGATGCACAAATTCCCCATGATATTGCAGTGAAGAGCCGACACCAGCGAACCAGGCTTGTTTTTTCATTTGTATACCCTAAACGGTCTTTTCTTTTTACCAATGAATGTAACTACAGCCAAACCGGCTCAGAAAGCAATGGCAATCACTCGCTTGCACAGTGGGAGGAGAAATGAAAGATAAGATCATTTTTGTCCTATCTGGTTTTTTTAATGACCATGAAAAAAGCCTCTGAAATTAGTTGAATGAATCCTGGCACATCTTTCTTGGCTAAGATCATAATTTCATGGTTAATTATTCTGTAACTAAATTCTCTCCGGTTGCAGCTTCCATGAACTTTTATTACTTTAGCAATATTCCTGGTTATCAAAAGTCTATGTTTCTGTTTACCAGGGCAGTAATACCCACCCTCAGGACAACGTCTCAGCTCGACTTTGGACTGTATAACTTCGGGGTTTCTTTTATGTGTACGAGATAGCAGGTCAGGTTACATATTTGTTCTAGCTGCACTATAGCTGTCGAGCAGCGTTAGTACAGGAACAAATGAACATTTGTTTCTCTTAAGGGTACAGTTAACTTAAAATTAAAATCTGAAGAACGAGTTTGGGAAGCGTCTGACTCTTCTCTTTGTCCAGCGCGGTGCTACCTGGGCTTTGCCGTTCTTTAAAATACATTTTTGTCCTCTACTGCGGGGAGACGCAAATTGGAAATTTTGTACAAAATATAATGAAATACTTAATCTGAAAAAATGAAAATGTGCTTTTTTTCCCTTTAATGTCTTCCAGTTACATGTTATTTGCAGTAATAATTAAAAAAAAAAAGCCTAGTAGACCTGTGATTTTAAGCTGTGCATTTCTAAAACACTGCATGCAGAAACTTACACTTTTGCATAAGTACTAATGAACTGATGTCAAAACTCACTTCACGCACCAGCTAACCATACAAACACTCTCTGCCCCGGAATCATTTAGCTTTTGAATTCAAGTTCAATGAACAAAAAATAAAAACTAAAAAGTCCAGTCACTCTGCCCTTGCCTCATTCAGAAGTGATTTTTCCCTTGGCATTACTATTTACCGTGGCATTTCAATGGGAAAAAAAGAATTCCCGGTGTGAAGACAGCAATATTGAGTAGCTGGGACACGATCTTGTTCTTGAGCGTTGCCCGGGAAGGGCTCTTACCTCTTACTGATTTCAGGTGGATTCACGGCTCATGAGTGGACGTGGACCTGACCAAAGGCCTGCGTGGCCACAGGCGCTCCTTGACCTTCACGTGGCTTTCCCGCAGCTGCTGTCCTGCGGCTTTTTTGGCATTTACGCAGAGCACCAATAAGTTGTCATGGGCTGGTGCCCTCCCACCAGGGAAGCAGGAGGTGGCTCTCATTTATCCTGGACTTCAGAAGAAGCTGAGGGCACTCCACGCGCTGTAGGCTCAGGCATTTAATCAGCTTCCCTCATGACATAGAAGAGAAAATGTTTATCAACACCTGACACTTAACGTCCCTACCCCGCACACACTCCCGCATGCGTTTGTGTAAGAGCTCCTCGGTCGCTCGTCAGGCGCCAGCAGAGATTGTTTTGACAACACAGTTATCCGTGATGATTCCTCCAAATGGAAACATTTCACAGCAAAGTTGTTCACCCTCAGGGTGAGATTTCTGAGCACAACCCATGCGACCGATGGATGCTACTTGAACCACTAAGTAGCTGTTCACTGAATGACAATAAACGAGTGACTTGGTTTAAGTCTGACACTCTGACAGGGCAGAGTAGAGAGCTGAACCTGGATATTTTCCCTTTAGAAGAGTTTGTTAACCACTAGGTAGTTGGCTGTGCTGGGCTAAGAAATATTCTCACTTCTGGAGCTAAATTTGCAGGTTTCTAGGCAGGTAGAACAAAAAATGTATTGAAATTAATATAACTTTTTTTCACAGGATGAGGTGACCTTTGTCTATCCAATTTCTACAACAGAAAACTGCTTCTCAGGTGATCTCTGTAAGGAAACACACTGCATTGCTAATGCGACTGTGATGAAAATAGCACAAAAATGGTGTACTACCTTAGGAGCACTGCTCCTCTGAGCAGCACAAGCATTAGGGTGTCCCGTAAAATGGACAGACTTGTGCTGAGATGCACTGATGTGCTGCCTGAAGATGCGCCTTCTCACCATATAACTCCTCACCATTCTCTGAACAAGCTTTTTTTTTTTTTTTCTATGTGAAAATAATAGCTTTTTTTTTTTTTTTTAGGTAATACCGTAGACACTACTTTATAATCCTACTCATCTTCAGAGTGCAAATGGACATCAGCAGCTCAGTGCTCCGCACTGAAAAGTAAACAGACTCCAAGAGGAGAGCGCCAGCTAAAAATAGTTATAATAAGAATAAAGTAGCCAAAAATGAGCATGATGGACATTAAACTATCGAAAAGGCAAAGGTCTCGAGCTGCTCTGCAGAGAAATCCAGACTGGAAAAAAATGAAGCAAACAGAATAAAAAACCCTGGTCAAACTAATGTGAGGCTGTTGGGCTTCATGAAGTTAAACTGCAGCCCTTAGTGCCACAGAGCTCGTCCTTTTGGTGGGTATATTGCCATCCTTTGGCCTACCAGCTTTACTGTCCTTAGAAACAAGCAAACTCCTAGTTATTTCTCAATATTATTTGCTCTACTTTTCATTCCTTTTCTTTTTCCTATGGGAAATGAAAATGGGCAAATGAGTATTACAGGTGTCATGGATAGTGCTAAAAGTCAAGGTAAGACAGAGAACGTAGTTTTTAAAAAAGCTGTCAAGAAAAATCATTCCTAGGAAAGGGAGGACGAATATTTAAAAATAAAACTGAAACATTTCTCTATGCCAAAGTTATATTGAAAACAGCTTTTTTTTTGCCACTTTCTTCTCCCCCCAGATACATATGTTGGGTGCCCAACCGCAAATGAACTACTAGAGAAGATTCGCCCTGGCTGTTTTGGCGTGGAGTGAAACGTTCCCACTGCTGGAAGGCATTTCTCCCAGGTATGGCCCTACAGGAGAGCTTGCCAAGGCAGACGCAAGTGAGCAGTTTTGGGGTTTGCAATGCTTCCCTACCCAGAGAGTAACTTGGGAAATCCCTACGTGCCCTGCCTGCAGAGCGAGGCAGATGGATGCAAAAAAGCCTTGTCGTTGGTACTGTTCGTGACCCTTGGGAGACAGAAAAGGATATGTAGCAGGGAGCAGTGGGCAATCTATAAATTGTCCTGTATATAAGGCCCCTGTGTTCGGTGTTTAAGCACCGCTAAGTTATATGGTGGGAACATAGCTGGGTAGGAGTTTGCTTTCAGTGCCGCAGAGTATTTGAGAGTATGCTGGCTTGCTGAGTTGCTCTGCTGGTTCTTACAAATAGGAATTATTTTCCCACTTGTTCAGATTTCAGGGTCTTTCCCCCCCCCCCCCCCCCCCATGGACGCACAGATGTACATATCATCGTTGAAAGGCAACCAAGGAACGTGAGGTGAGGAAAATACAGCTGATGATTTTTGTGTTTCTTCCCTTATTCTGTCAAAGGAAAAACTCAGCCAAGAAAGGGAACTGATAAACCTTTGAGCCTGCCTAATTCATTCAGCCCATCAAAAGGCGAGGAGATACACACACACAGCCCCATTCATCCTGGTGTCCTTGCTGTACATTAGTGAGAGATGTATTCACCCTTTCAGGGGCTCTCAGTACATCCTTTCATTTTGGACAGTGCCTCATTCACCTGCTCCTGAAGTGCATCATTCCAGTAATATCAATCTAGGAGGCCATCAGCCCTGCATACTTGATCATTTCCAATTAAAAGAGCAACGTCTGCATTGTATAGGAAGTAAAAATGCTGGAAGACTAAGGAGGCCAATACCTAAGTTTAGCTATCAGAGGTGAACGTAACCTAATTTAAATGTGATGAAATGAGACCGTTTGCCCTAATTTTCATGCATTTAGCATTATCTCAAGAATACTGATAAGGCTGGAGTGAACACTTGAGAGCAGCTGGCAGGCAGCACGGTCACTACGCTGCACCACATACAAAGTTTGCTTTCAAATGGAAAGCCAGATTTATAAAAATGAGAGATAAGAGTAAGCTATCTGACTCTCCAGCTTGTTCAGGTGGGAAAGGGAGAATGCCAACATCCTGATTCCTTCTTCTGCCTCTGCTAGCCTGCTCTGGCTGTGTGTTGAAATAAACTCAATACCGTTTATCATTTTAGGGGAGAGGATTGCCCTTTGAGAGGTGTTGGTGGGAAAATTGAGATGCGGGAGATTATTTGTTTGCGTTTTGCTTTTTAATTAAATGGAGCTAGGAAGAGGAGAGCATCGCTCCTTTTGTCAGGCCATAAGTAGCGAAGACATAGCTGGTTCCACCTATTGGTAGAAAAGTAAAAATGATTTTACTTACTTTCTAAAGAAAGGAATTCCAAGAATTTCTAGTGCCATCTATGAGCGAATACAGAGAATTGCCAGTATTCCTACCCTTGTTTTACACATACACACATAAAAACGTAACATGGAAGTGAATGTTGCTCATCCTGCCTTCTCTATGTCCGCATAAGATCTACGTGAATACAATCCTATTGCAGCTATTTAATACATGAACTTAAATAAAGCCATCTGCAGTTAGGAAAACTTTAAAATTCATCCCCATAGCACAAGGCACTGGCCAAACCAGCTGACATTCAGTCTGCCATCATAATACCAAATTCTAAAAGGAAAGCCCAAAGGAGGTTCCCGGGCTCAAGTCTCTAAACGCCCTAAATCACAGTGATTCAAGGTGAAAAATCTACGTTTGACCCAGAGCATACCGAAGTGGAACACCTTCCCACTGCCTCTGCTATAGTTCAGGTTTTTAGAAACACGTCCTGAAAACACGTCCAAAACCCCTGAAAATGGCAAGAGTTGCTGCAAAATCCTGTGGCGGTCCTCTACTCCCCCCTAAAAAGACAAGCACGATCCGCCTGAAATTCCCCCTTGGATCTTTCTGGGAAGCAATTTAAAACCTCAGAATGATAATTATCTTTTGCCGATACACTATAGGTTGAATTTAAAATGCTATCGGAAACATACCATTAGAGACTGTCAGAAGAAGGGATGTGGGAAATCACATATTTTAACATTTCCTTTCTGAAGGTTCCCAAAAGTACCAATTTCAAAGTGCACAACTTATCCCCGAGAGAGCCTTCTCTTTTTTTATTTCTCCTCACCCCCACCTCAGTCAGTTTCCTGTTTTTTCTCTCCAAAGAGGACAGCAGCAGAGCAGAAGTGGCAATCCAGAAGATAAAGACTAGTCATATTGGATCTCATTAGAGAAAAATATTAAGAAAAGGACTACAAAATATCTTGAAAAAAGTATTATTTTCCCCTGTGGAAAAAAGTTAGGAGTTCACATTAAGGCAATATTCATTTGCAGAACCTTCTCAACACAAATTTGCCACAGAAAAGGTTGTAAACGTTGTCATAAAAAGCGGAACACCAAGAAATGATTTCCTGGGGGGGGGGAAATTTCCTGGGTTTTTTTCCTATTATTGTTAAAAAAACCCAACCCAAACCAAACCAAAACCCCAAAAACCCCACCCAAAAGTGCAAGCAGCTGTTTGGGGCAAAGCGTTAAAAGCAAACCCCCAGCACTAAGAGGTGTGAATGTGTAAGCTGCTTGGATCAAGGGGTCTGCGGATCCCCAACACCTCCGGAGTTGCTGAGGGACAGGTAAGAGGATGATGTTCAGCCGTGGCCTTTGAGCAGCTTTGGCCGCCCAGTAGCCTGTGGGTGGGACTGGTCCCCCCCCCAGCACGGTGTGGTGGTTCCTAAGGCGCACCGGCCAAAAGGAGACAAAGCAAATCGGGACCGTGTCTAGCAGGGCTGGATGCAGAACCGGCTCAGATGCAGAATTATTTCCTAGGCTGACTGCAGTGCCACGCAGGCACGTGCGTTGTTCTGGTTATTGAAGATCTGGCTGGGAATAAAAGTGACCCTGCAGTACACAGATGTCATCGCTCCCAAGCGGCAGAACCCCTTATTAAGCAGAGCATGTAGATTAGCTCAGCTTTACAGTTCCCTTTGGGTTCTCTGCGGGGACGTCTTTGCAGCAGTACAAGCGACGTGTGCGTTTTCATTACAAGGTTTCACGTCCATATTGGCCTAAAAGTTAAATAAGTACGATCACCTCTGCCAAATGATGAGCTGGGTTCTCGTATGTAAGTAGACAGCGTCTCATTACACTACGGAGAGACGTACACAGGAGTAAAAACTGTAACATCTGCTCTGACTACAAAATTATTTTTAGTTTTAGGACGAGGTTCAAAGAAAAACCTTGTGGATTATGACACAGTTTCTATGTTAAACAGTAAAGGAAGTGTATCGTTTGTATTGTGCTGCTTTCCATTTTTCTAGCAAGCAGAGGTTAAAGCAGAAGGTTTTCATCAGCCAGGGACTTGCATTCTCTTGGCATCAGGTTCATGATAAAAATAGAGCCAAACATGGATTACCAAAGGAGCGCTTAACTCAAAAATGACACCCAGAAACTGAAAATCCCAGCAAGCAATGTACACAATAGTGCATTTCTCATTGTTGACAATGTGAGGGAAATAGAGGGTGATGTTACATCCATTGTATTTTCACTTAAAATCTTTCCCTCTGAATATTTTCTGTTGGCTTTAAGATGACACCTGATTTATAGTGGACTTGAATGAACTAGGGGACGTTCTCCAGAATCAAGCACAAAGGAGAGATAAAAATCTAACAGCAGCATTTTCAAGGTAATACATTTTAGTTCAAGAGAATACAGATGCATAAAAATATAGTAAGATATGCATTTGGTTTCCGGGCAAATGTCAGCAAATGACTAAGAAGGGCATGGTGCAATAGAGCCCTGGACTGAGACCCTCATTTCCAAGCAGGTGTAACGCAGTGAGTAAAGGGCTTGTAGGGGTTAGTACTGTGGCATGGCATTGCAAAACACACCCTAAGCTGTTCTGTCCCGTTCTGATCTTTCACTTGTCCCTGTGATCCTTCACATTTCTGCGATGTATGTCCAGAATGTGTATTCCTAGATTTTGTCTGAGGCCAATGGACACAATCCTTTTTCCGTCTAGTGGAAGATCAGTTGGGAAAGTATGGGGGTACCTCTATATTTTCTGCACATGCCCTGACACAAAACGCTCGTCTAACAAATCCATGTGCATCAGTAATTAAAACTGCAGATAAGTGTTTCCCATGCACACAGACACTATTGCATGCCTCAACTTTTTCTAAGCCATGTATTACCAGACAGCAAAAACTTCAATACCTTTACCCATGATTTATCTACTTTTGCACGTCAAGAGTCTGTGTAGATACGCAGGGAGAAACAATGGCGCAACTGCTTGAAAATTTATCACAGGATGCGTTACCGCAATTTCAGCACATTTCCAAGCAATAACGATAAGCAGGTTTTAACCAAAGTCATCTGTCTGACCTGGTTGCCTGAGGAATTACCTTTCTTTTTGTAAGATACCACCATGGAAATGACAAGGTATGTTCCCCCAACGGGAAAAGAATAGAAGGAGCTTCAATTTTCTAATGCACATTACTAGACATACTTTTATTTCCCTAAAGGTTGATGAATCTTTGTTGGTTTTGGTGGAGGGTTTTGGTTTCGGTTTTTTGTTTGTTTTATTTTGCTTTGGTGTTGGGTGGGGTTTTTTTGGCTTCAGGAGAAGCGGAAAGGATGCGCTTCAGTATTACAGAAAATTTGACCATGTGGTAATTGCGTGGTTATAGTTTACATACTGCTATTCGTGTGTATGTTTAAATTGCATAACTAAAACCAATAAGGAAACAGGTGATGAAACGAAATGAAAAAATCACAACCATATTTGAAAAAAAAAAAACCCCACAACCCAAAAACCCAAAAAACAGGAGAGATCATTAGAAAATACACTCCCAGGCAGCAACTAGCGTGCACATTCCTGCATGGGAACTGAGCCCAGAAGATGCCCTTTGGTTTTGCCCTTGAAAATAGCGAGTCAAGGGAAGGAAATGTCAATTAACTAGAAAGCAGAAGGACAGGTTTCTAGAAAATTCTTCTGAGAGTAATGAAAATAGATCCTTATTTTTCTCTTCTTTATTGCTAGACACTGGCTGTGTTGATGTGGGCATATAATAAAATCGACGAGAAACACAAATCTCTACTAAACCAACAGAGCAAATCAAATGAACACCTTATGCCAAAACCAAGGGGTTTAGGGGAAGGATTTGAAGGAGTTAAACCAGTTTGTCTTGGCTTTCTCAACAAAATATTTTTGTTTAGTCCTTTCATATTTTCGCCTGTGCATAGTATTTTTTAACATAAATTGTGAAAATAGGTCCACAAAATAGTGTAATAACCTTGAAAGTTCACAGAGCAGGTTTTATACAAAAGGCCTTCTTTGAACTCACACTGGTGTGGTTTTTTCCCTTCGTTTTCAAGTAAAAAAAAAAAAAAAAAAAAAAAAAAAAGAAACTGCAACAGGATTATTTTCCCCTCCAATTTTTTTGATTCAGCTACCAATTCAGCCCTCCCTCCCCCAGCCCCCACCAGCAAGTTCCTTGCTCAGCTCCACTTACGACCTTTCATTTTTTAAGAAAAGGGGAAACAAGATGAGAATTTGAAAATTCATGGAAAAGAAGGCTGCCTATTTGACTAATGCAAACATTCACATTCAAAATCCTGGAATTGATCAGCATATCAATTTGTTCCTGACACCAAGGTTAGTATCCGAAACAATGGTACCTCCCCCACTTGCTCGCGATTCAAACCCAGCGTGTGTCATACCTCTGTGCACGTTGTTCTCCTGCTCAGGCTCAAAAGGATGAGCAACAGCAGTCTTATGAGTCAGTGCCTTCCCTGGAGAGCCTTCAACCATAGCATTATAAAGGTAGTAGTTTTGTTAATTCAATCTTGTGAGTATTTGCTTTCAGCCACTAATGATGGTAGAACGAGTCATTCCTTTCACATTTTAGGAAATCCATCTTTTGCATCATCCATAGAGTCAGTTTTGGGGGCGGAGTGGGGGGGAGTTTGACCAATCTGATATTCACCAGGACCAAATTCCTCCTGGTTTCGCATCCTTACCTACGCCGCTGGTTTGGCTCAATCTCCTCGCACAGCTGCGAGTAATCCAGCTGGCTGCTGTTATCAACATGCAATTGTGGTAGGTTTCTGTTTATAACCTGGTAAATCACTGGGGCCTGGGCAAAGACCATGCTATTTCTGCCGTTGCGAGTATTTCCACGGTACAACGCAGTTTGTGTGGCAACGGCTGAGATGCAGCAGTGGGGTACTCCTAAGAGTAGAGCTCGCTGCCCAGGCTACGCTACCCCTTCGGCAGCACTAACTGGGTTGCCTTCGTGGCTCGTGCCATGCAAATTCTTAAAATTCAAGGTCCCTACACACATCTATGAACTAGCTAGAACTAGAAAACAAAAGCCTGCTGGTATAAATCAGAATGATCTTCTTATTTTTGTCAGTATTAAGGGAGTTAATCTTAGTTTGTACTAGTTGCAAAACTGGCCTTCAATGTGTAATTGATGACACATAGCAGCTGCTGGGGAGGAACAATAGATATAGCCCCTCCTTCCCCTTCTTTATGAAGAAATCCCATTCTTTAAAATGCTCATCAGGTAGAGATGACTCCAAAGAAGTCAACGCACATCATGTTTTAAGATCTCAGATATTCCGGTGGTAGGTGATAATTTTATTTTAGCTTCAGCTGTCAGCGTTAGTTAATGCTAATGCTAAGTAATGTTGCTTCACTTGCATTCCTTGGGTATAAGGAATGGGAAGTGTCACACAGGTCTGTGCTACTTCTTGCTACTTGTGCTCTTAAGTAATTCTCAAGGTATACTTTTTATTTTGAAAGCTTTTCTAAGGGCTAGGAGCGTGTTCCTCTTCAAAAGAGGTTTGATTTATTCCCATGGCTTATGCAACTGAAAGAGCAGAACCAGGAGCAAATAGCTAAATGCAGCTCAACGTGTTGTATAATATTAAAAATTCTTTATTTGCTCCCTGCAAACTTCTTCCAAAAAAATTAGACAAAAGTTTACAGAAAATAAGTGTTTGTGTTACTAGCAAAGCACATAGAAGTTAACGTTGGCTCTGTTTGCCATAAATACCATCTCCAAGGGCTATGGGAGCTGATTTTAAGAGATGTCTGGCACTCCAGCATCAGAAACTAATCCTGGGATGACTTTTTGGAGTCACCATCCTCAAATGTTTCCTTTCCACAACCCATTTACAGTGACAAAACAGACAGCAAACCCTTTCATTTCAACAATTTCTGGCTTCAGCACTGCTGTCTCAGCAGGATGTGAAGACAAGATAAAAAGGCCAGCAGTGACTTCGCCTGTAGATGGGTCAAAGAAATTTTTCATGAAAACAACTTTCATTTCATCCCTAAGATGAAGTTCAATGACTGCAGCACAGTCAGGTCCCAAGCTATTACATGTGTAAGTAAACAGCTCAGAAGTTAATATACAGCTGAGAAAATCGGGGGGGTCCTTCCCCCCTTTTTTTTTTTTTCCTTTCTTTTTTTTTTTTTCTTATTTTATACATGGTTTTCAGCTGAAAAAGGATTCAGGAGTGTGCCGCTACAGACACATGGCACAAACTGGACTTCTGCTCCAAATGTCTTCGCTGTGGGTTCTCCCTGTGATTTAATCCTCAGGAGGGGAAGCCAAAGAAGGTACAAGGTTTAGATTCTGTATAAGACTTGCCACCACCTTTTCCAAGCCCATCCAGAAAAAATAGGGTACGGCAACAAGCACTGCGCTAAAGTAACACAGAGCAACACAGGACGGAGCCAGCCTTTCCCAAAGCAGTACAAAATAGTTCAAACAAGAGCCTAACGTAAAAGCCATGCTTCAACAGAGATAAGTTTCGGAAAACGAGCTTGAGATAAGTGAACGCCCGGCTCCCGATAGCTGAAGGTCAAAAACTTGGAGACTCCGGGGCTGAGCACTTGCTGAAACCACGATGCTCCTGGATGTTGGACGCCGAGACCAGCAGAAGAAACAGCTGGATTAGCTGCCTGTGAGCGGCTCCCGCTGAACGGCCCAAGGAAAGGGGGGAGGTCTTTTATGGGTGGAACAACAGCGATGCAGAGGATTGAGCAAGCTCTGCCTCCTGGGACCCTCCAGCAGGCAGCTGGCGGGGATCCCCTGAACCCCAGGGTTGGTGCAGCACCCAGAAGGACCCACACCAGGCAGAGGAGCGGTGGGTGGCACGGGTCAGCAGAGAAAAACCGCTGCGCGCCGACCCAAACCTCCTGGGTCACCTGCCACCTCACCCAAGGGACGGGGAGGGACCGAGGGCAACACGCAGTGAAAATAAGGACTGGGAAATTGGGGACTGGGAAAGGGGGAGGAGAAGTGTTGGACTGAAGCTCAGCCTGGGGAAGGGGGAGGAAAAGCATTTCCCTCAGCGTTTGTTTTATCACTTGGCATCTTATTTTTTCCCCCTCAACAGCCAAATCAGTTATTAAAAGTTTATGTTAAGTGGCGCTGAACTAAATGAAAGGAAATTCCCCAAGTCAAGACTGTTCTGCCTGTGACAAGAGGTCTTCATTTACTTGGCATTTTCACACAGCTCTACACTGCTTTTTTTTTTTTCTTTTTTTTTTTTTTGCCAGGCACCAAAATCTGCTGATCCGGGGATGTTTCTTCTCTAGGGCAGGGACGTGTAACACGCAACACGCGGTGCCCATGGCAGGGGGCTGTGGGGTTACGACAAGGTGCAGCTATTCCTGGCCATCGCCTCTTCTGAGGACACCACTGCTCTTTCCCCACCACGGCGGAGATCTGCTCGGGGACCAGAGGCAAAGGAGCTGTGGTCTAGCCTATTTCTGAAAACTGAGCGTGAAAGGAGGCTGCCACTGTCGTAGTATTTTGCACAGCCTTTTTCCTAGCCAGGAGCAAACAGGGACTTACCTGTGCATAAATGTCAGCTTAGCTGGCTGTACCACCCACATCTCGTCTGTATGCGTTTAGGAAATCCAGCCTTCTCAAGAAACGGTCACGAACCGTGCAATCGCATTAAGACGTTAGGTGAGCGTACAGCAGTGGGACCCACTGCAGCCGATGAGAAGTACCACCATCGCAAAGCTGGTAGCGACAAAACCCATCCCTAAAGCACATGATAAAGCCCAAAGGAACTTTTGACTCCTGCAAAAAAATATACAGCTTTTGGTCCACAAAGAAAACAGTATCATCTTGTATCCGTAAATCATCATAGCTCAAGAAAAACTAATACCTGCATAACAAAAGTATTACAAAACATTCCTTATGGGGTCAGGAGAGTCCATGGCTTTTTAATCAGCTCTTGGATATTTGCAATTTGGGAAAAGTCCTACGCCACTGGCTTAAAGAAAAATAACAGAAATATTTAGAAAAATAACAGAAATATTTCTTGAGCTGGTTTTGAAATCTTTAAGCGGTTAATACCAGGAATACCATTACCATCAGCACAGGAGATGCCTTCCACTCAAGAAACATTCGAGTCTTTTGGGTGCGACCAGAGGTCACGGGTACAGAGGATAACAGAGCTACGCGGGGCATGACTTCCTAGTTTGTCATTAACACCTAAACAATGGCTTAAAACTGAAGCTGTACTGTTCTCAATTAACTGTTACATGAATGTTAAAAAAAAAAAAAAAAAGAGAGAAGGCTTGAATACACCAAGGTCCATGAACAGTTCTCCATTATCTGAAATGGAGTTTCATTTCCAAGATTTGCCGATGACACTGAACTATTCTGGGTGTACTCCACAGGGAACTGAAGAAAGGTGGAAAACCAGACAACACGTTGTCAGGTTAAGTATATGCAATTTTAACTGTTTCCAAATGCTGCTAGGTACTGAATTGAGTACATCAATTCAGAATAGACACCAATGCATTTTAATAGACAATTTAGTGACAATCTCTGGACAATCTGTCAGGAGCCAAAACCAAACAAAAAAGTCTAAAAGGAAGCAAAATATTACAGAATGAGATAGAAAAGTATTCTACTAATATCTAGCTCATCATACAAATTACATTTACTTTTTTTGTGAGAAATATTGCTGAGGCAGAATTTGAAGGTATCACAGGAGAACCGTGTGAGTCCCACAAGATTTTGTGATGATTTAGACGTCCCCTCTATCTTCAGAGAAACGCAAAGGACCAATGCTGCCTCAAAAGTTTCTGCTGCTAAGCCCTACCAGCCTCAGGAGGGTTCAGAGGGCCCAGGATGCCGAGAGAAGAGATGCGGGAAAGGTACTTTTCAAGAGAAATTTACTTTGTCATATTTCACCCACAAAGATAACAGCCATAGAGAATCTTCAGCCATCTGCCTGGCAAGTTCATACGTAATCCTTAGGTCAAGGGAGACATGACAAAGGCTTACAGCGAGGAATCCTCTGTAGGATGGGTCTCATTTAACATCTGCACGAGTGACCTGGAAAGGATGAATAACATGCTCATGACATTTACAGATGCTGATTAATTAGAAAAGGAGGCAAAGAGCTAATATGCAGGTGAAAGACAGTAAGAAAATTAAGTAATGCTGTAGTGAGGCATATACGTACAGTCAACACAAACATATGTGCGTGCACATCTGCTTCCAAACATAGTGAAGGAAATTATTTTCTAAATGACTGGTTTTTATTGACATTGGGCTCACTCTGTTGAATGGCTAAATGAAAACACTTTTCCATCAAATGCAACCATCTAACATCTTTTACTGCTCTGGGCAATGCTGTTGATCCAGTTGTTTGTTTCCACAAAGGTGACTTCAGACCAGATTCCCGATAAATTTGTTTCCTCCTATCTTCTGTTTTCCTTTGTATATCTATGTTGCGAAAGCGGCATGTGAAAGCATTTCAGGTAAATTTCAAACAGAAAAGGGCAAAAGCACAAAGGAGCATATTAAAAACTATTCATTTGTACCTGAGAAAACCAAACTTCGGTTTGAGACATGTCCTGGAGATGACCTTGTGCCGGGAGGAAGAAGTGAAAGGCTGTGATTACTCCACGTGAACAGCGCTTGCAGCCACAGCCAGGGAGCTGGCTCTTTTTGCCAGAAAAACACCCTCAACTCTTTCAAGTCCTTTCCCTCTGACTAGCTTCCAGATGGGGCTGCCCGGCTGGATGTGATAGCAGGGGAATGGCTGCCAAGGCATGAACACCTTCCCACCTGCTTGAGGCCGCCAGGAAAGCTTTCTTTGCACTTACTCTGTGACCTGTGAAAGAAAAGTTTTTTCATTTTTCACTTCCGAACACCGGGAGTTGGAGCCGCTCGCAGTTAATGCAAGGTCAAACCACTGATTTATTGCTCGCTTTCCATTGTTGCCTTCCTTTGGAAAAACAGCTCTGCCCCTTTTTCACATACCATTTGAAAAATCCTTCCCCAACTCATGGGCCAGCGCCCAGGACACCTGCAGGACTATCAGGAATATTGAGCTACGCTGTGCGCTCGCTGGCCCCACATTTTACAGTCTGATACGCCGTACCAGGGAGGCCTTGGTAAGCTGAAAGTGTCTCACAGATTTGACCAGGGGCAGATTTTTAAAGCTAACTATGTTTAGGGTTGGTTGGGTTTGTTTTGGTTGTTTTTTTTCCTTTTCAAGATACATCAGTCTGCAGAGAAGAGGCTTTCTACAGGAAACCAGCAACCAGCCCCCCCCCCCAAATTCAGAACGGGTTGGGCAAGTTGCTTCAAAGGATTTATTTTCTTTAAATCTGTCTGCTTATAAACCCAGACATGTATTCTAGGTGTTAGCATCCTCCTGTGACAATCCATCCTTAGTTTATATGGGGCAAATGAATCCCCATGGGGATATATATGGGGTAAATGAATCCCCATGGGAATTCCCATGGGGCAAATTTGAATGGGGCAAATACGGGGCAGCTCAGCCCTGTTAGGATGGAGCCAGAAACTCGTGGTAGCAGTACGTGTGCTGCTGACCTCCTGCTTCTCCCTTATTCCTCAGCTGGGGGCTCTTCCCCCAGCACCCTCTCTGCAATGCATCTCCCGTGTGTAACAAGAAACGCAGGAGGAGAAGACGGAACTCTGCAATTAGCCGGGTGGGAAAGCCAGCTGACGATGTACCCAGGGCAGCAGGTCAGACAGACTGTGAAGAAAATTATATTGGTTTTGCTGCACTCTCATGTGCCCTCCCTGCAAGCCCAGGGTCATATAGCTTGCTGGGTTGCCTATAGCACATCCTATCCCACATCACAACTCTGCTGTGTTATACATGCGAAGAAGAGCCTGCAATTCCCCTAGGATTATCGCTGCAGAAAAACGTCTTGGCCTAATGAAGGTCATTCAGACTTTTATTAGATGGCACATGCAGCTTTGCAAGAAAGGCTGCCGACTTGATCAGAAGAAGCGGAATTAGTGTGACTTTGTTAGCCCATTTTCAAGGTATCGCAGCTCTGAGGAGCAGAAAGACCCATCAGCGTGGCGCCTCCGTAGCTCCTAGGGTGTCAAACAGCTTCAAGCTTCTTTTGGAAGCCAACAGAAAAGCACAAACCACCCTCCATTAGCAGAGAGACCTCTGTTAGCACCTATCTCTCCTTAATAACCTCAGCCTGTGGCTGACCAAAGCCCCAAACTTTGCTCTGGCAAGAGGTGCAATCGCAGCAAAGCCTTTGCGTGCACCTATATCCAAGGCTTGACCTTCCCGACACCCAGTCAGGCGCCCACCCATGAAGTTGCCTGGGCAGGTTGCAGACCCACTGGTGTGCTGGCGTGGGAGAAACAGAGCAGCCGCCTGCTGGAGGGCAAAGAAAAATAGTGCATTTGAGGGAATAAATTGAAACCAAAACATTCGAGCCCGAGTCCAACAGCTCATTTAAGATACAACGCCAAGACGTCTCACGGGGATTTGTGATCGACTTTCCTCTGCCCACGACGCAGCGCGGTCTTGGCGCTCCTGGTGCGGCCAGAGCCCGACTGTGGGAGCTGCATCGTTTGGGCACATCCCTGGGTGCAAACGGTTTGGCTTTGTCTCGCTACGTGAACAGCAACAATCCAGGAGCGGCATCTCCTACTACCACCGAAAAAGCAGCACTGATGTTTGGGAATGAAACCCCTGAAAGGGAAATATATGACAGTTAATTTGTAAGAGGGTCAAAGGTCTTCTCTGCTTTGGAAGTTATAGGTCTTAACCACTGTTTGAACTCCGTATGGTCCTGGGAGATGGACAGTACGCCAGAAATCTGGCGATTCCCTACCTCTCATAGCTGCGGCATGCCGCGTTTCCATCCTTCCTCCAGCAGGGATGCTCGCGATCCGTGCACCGCGTTTGCGTTACCGCCCATCAGGCTATGGGGAACTTAGTCAACTAACTAGCAAATTCAGTGCTTGGAAGTATGCCTAATTACCACATGTAGAGCTGAATGAATTGAGGACAAAGTAATAAACTTAGGCTGTTCTGATACAAAACATCTGAAGTTGATCTGGAATCACACATCTGGATTATTATACTGGCGTTTAGAATATTGTGAATACTATATGTTGGGCGCCCCGGTAAAAAGCCTTACTGGGAGAAGTTGTGACTGATGCTGGTTTTCAGCTGTGCAGCATCCGAGGTCAGAAGGTCCCTTGGCACCGCACCTTGGACATGTTCGGATAACTCTGAGATCCCAGAGCCCAGACGCAGCATTTCACACAAGAGACAGAAAACAAAAGCATATATCATGCTTAGTACTGTGCATGCCAGACAACAGCTGGCCAGATGCATCATTTTCCAGAGGAGCGTGAGAAAAGGTTATTCTCTGGGAGGACTTGATGAGAGTTAATCTGTTCATGATCCAGAGTCTTGCTCGAGCTTCTAGAGCAGGCCACAGAGTCAGGGTCCAGGTCATTTGCCCGACACTGCCGTTGGACTGGTCTGGGGCAAATCAGTCAGCGTCCATCCCTGCCTTTTCATTGTCCTACAAAATGGATAGTGATCTAGCATGTCCCACGGTGTTAGGAAACCAAAGGGATGTTAGCAGGTCTTTCTAGGACCAAACCTCAGATTTAAAAAAAAAAAAAAAAAGAAAAAAATCAATTCTTTTTAAAGACTTAGTAACAGAAACTTTGTTCTAAGTAATGAAAAATGACTGATCAAATGTAATATTCCTCCATAAATATTAGTGTAGCCAGGCTAAGTCAGAGCATAGAGCAAAACTGATAGTTTTTGGAGATTCTGCCTTCTTGTGGAGCAAGAGGCTCTGAAGACTGTTTCATTTCAATTTCCCTCTAATTAAAAGCATGTTCAAATAAAGCCCACGACACATGTACCTTTCCATTTGCAAATCTATGCAAGTTATATGCAAACGTGAAACTCACAGACCTATGCTATTGTCTGAGCTGAGAGTCATAGAAAAAGTGAAGGTAATGGCTGGCACAGGGAAAGCTGAATGAATTTTCATCGAGCCCTTCCTACATTAATGATGTGATATACTGGCAGCAGCAAAAAGACAAGCTTTAGCGTGCCTCAGAAACCCTCCAAGACCCTTCAGAGAGGCAGGGTCTTCTGGCACAGCTGTACCCATGCTTCAGCGTAAATGCTGCAAGCCCCTCGCTGGTGCTAAATGAAGGCAGCTTGCACACGAGGTGTGTGCTTCATCAGAACGTCGCCAAAACCGAATTTGCTCCTTGGAACACACGCACGCATTCCCACGGTCCCGGGAAACAGCGGGCTGCCCAAACGGACTGCCTTGGCTGACCTGACCCAGCTCTTTCCTGGCAGAAAATATATATTAAAGCTCTGTTAGGCCAATTTGCCAACTTCTGCAAAGGTTAAAACCTCACCGCCTATCCCTATCTAACTCACTGCGTGGGCACATAACTGCACCCCCACAAATACCTGTAGGGTGGGTAGGCAAGATGATCTTACCCATAGGTATTCCTGCAAAAGGTAACCACAGCATCTGGCTAAACAGCCTGTGGGCTGGTTCTGCAAGGAACTGGTCAATCTGCTCAATATTTTAACTCTGTTGTCTCAAGGCTTTTGCTTGCTTCCTCTGTCATGAACGCTATCACACTTAAGAGTTTTACGAGTCAAGAGATGAGGTGCACCTGGCTGTAGGGAAATTGATAGGAGAAATAAAGTGCTCTCCTTCAAGCTTAGCTAAATGCCGGGCTTTTTATGCAAAGGTGCAGACTGCAGTATGCTAACTACAGAGCTCTTTAAAGGCATGTAGAAATCAGGCAGAAAAAGCAATAAAGAAGTTATATGGCTTGCCAGATAGCCTTAAAAAAACCCAACAAACCAACAAAAAAGCAAAAAAAGCTTAAAAGCAACTGGGTTTAGTCATAATTTTTCCTTGGGACAACACAGTAACTCTGCCTTGCAGAGAATGTGTTATCTTGGGCTTTGGAAAAGGTGGGACCCGGTGCAGGCTCTTTCACAACACTCATGATTGTTTTCCTCTATCTAGAAACAGCGCTAATCCATCCAGACCAGGTGCCCCAGTTATGCTAGGTGCTGTAAAAAAGACCTACGAGCAAAGTTTCAGATGGGGACCCCAGAGTGCCTGGAACGTAGGTACCAGTTCCGCAGACTGGCGATTAGGCTGGGATCTGCCGTAGTCTTTGCTCTACCTTGTTGCTGGTGGTATCACTAGGTGGCCCTGTTAGATTGCCTATTTCTTCTGAGCAAGTTTTTAATCTTCAAAATAATATTGTAGTTTTAGGGATTGGGGCTTTTTTCTTTTTTTTTTCTTTTTGTTTTTTAATAAAGGAATCTTATTTTGAGAGAAATTGTGGCATGAAGCTGGGAGCTTGCTCTGAGGTTTATTCTCTGTATTTAGAGAGGAAACCTGCAAAACTACAACTCTGGGCTCATAAGGATGAATTTTCTTTAAGACGGGGTTTCTTTGTACACTGCTTGGGATGACCTTTGCTCTAAAGCTAGTAAATGCACATAAATAAAAGAAGATGGGATTTGAGCAGCTGATACCCCAGCTTGCTTTAGTAGAAAGCTGATCCAGAAGCTTGCTACAATTTGGACCAGCGCCAGGAGGAAAAGGAGAAGTTTTTTTTCCAAGTGGAAAGGCTGGAACATTTACATAGACACCTACAGTTACCTGGGCTGCTGAAGGACAACGTACCAGCTTTGCGATTCTGTCACGTGCTACCTTCCTCCTTCCTCCAAGAGGTTATTTGTGCTTCTGTGGAAGTAAGGCCATTGCAACATTCAGCTTTTCATTGCAATCCTTTCCAATTCAAAAAATCAAGAGTGTTTATATAGCAAAGCCTGTAGTCAAAGCGTGAAGGCAGCTTGGGAATGAAAGAGTTTGTAACTAGAAAAACCCACACAACCACAACCCTCAGTACTGAGGAGCTGGACCGAGGCTCTGTGATTCATTTTGGGTCTGCTGGGTGAAGGAAGACATAAAAAAATGGGAAGAGAAGATATCAGCAGTGCCTGGGAGAAACAGCGGCACCAGAGGAGATGCTGAGTGGAAGAGGGTGATGCAAGCCCTCAAAAATTACTGATGAATTATCTCCTGCAATCGGCCACCTCTGCTACCAAAGAGTGGTTGGTGCTGCATCAGTTGCGGAAAATCCAAAGACCAGTTAGGTTCTTCAGCAGCGAGCTGACCTTCTCACAGTCTAAACACTTGACAACTGCTGTAATTAAAGACTGTGCACGCTCCAGAAGACCAGCTGCCCCAGCACAAGTCAAGAAGATGAAAAAAAAAAAAAAAAAGAAAAAAAAAAGAGAAAAGCAGCACACACCTCTCCACCTTACCCACAAAAATTGTAAACAGAGCAAATCTTCATCTCCAGCAACATGTCAAAAGGGGGGGGAGGGAAAAAAGAGTGTATTTGTCCAGCTGGCACAATACAGCCAGAAAAAGTATGCAGCCTAAAATGCTCACTGTCTCTGAAAGGAGAACAAGCCCCAAAAAGCAGAGGTCTGCCATGGTACCGGTTGCTTTACATGGGGCAACCAAGCGAGGGGTGGGTTTCCTCCATTTGCATCTGAGCCAGCAAACCCACCAGTGACATCTGCTAATGTTAATGGAGCGAAATCTGTCCTGGGTACTGCAGAAATGCTGATGATTACTGTTTGGATAGCGTAATAACATCAGTCCCAGTAAGAGAAAGAAACCCAGCTTCTCAAAGCAGATCGTTTCAGTTCTGAACATCTTGACTAACAAAAAAAATAAAGGGGCTGCCTAAGACCCACAACAAAAACCTCTGCTTTTTTCAAGCTATTTAGCTTCCACAGCGCTGGGATTTTCCTGGGCACTTGCTGGGAGGCTGTTATAAAGCTGATTGGTACTTTCAAGCTGACAAGTATGGGAGATTCTGGAGAGCAGACTCGGATCCACAAATAAGTAAGGGCTACAAACAAGTGTGAGAGATGCCACATGTTAGGTTGGGCAGCCTCTAGGATCCCTTCCTTTCCTGAGGACACAGCTTCCAGTCAAGTGGAGCTTGGAGATGAGCCCATGGCCACCTTTCTGATTAGAGTTGGCCGTTTGCAGGGCCTTCCAGGGGTTATTTTCTTGTTCTAGCCTCCCACTTGAATAAGTTAAGGCATCACATTAAGTGGCAGAGACTGCAGCGAGAGGTGTAAAACCCACCGTCTGAGAATCCCCTTTGCTTAACCATTGCTCCAAGGAAGGTCCTGCAATTACAAGCGACAAGGCAATTTGGCACAGCAAGAGGCATTTACCACTTAGCAATTCTCACGATTACAGGGGATCAAGAGGCACGTCCAGCTCCTATCCCGGTGACGGAGCTCCCTCCCGAGCACTACAGGAGCAGCAGCAGTCACTAAAGTCAGCCTATATGGCTGGCTGTAAGCCGAGCCGTAGGGAAACGCGTCCCCTTTCAGCCACTCTCCTAAAGCTGAGCGTACGTTCCCTCTTAAGTACCAAAATGATACACGCAGCAGAAATAGAGATTAAAAAATACTTAATGCAAGAAAACCTCCCAGAGAAGATGTTTTCCCTGCCTGCATCCCTTTCCCCAGCGGTGGCACCTCTCCTCCCAGAAATAAATTATCTATGTATTTCTAAGCACCAAAGCAAACGCAAGGGTTTTTTACATCTCTCCCAGCTCTGCCTTCTCCATACAACAGTTGTTTCCGATAACAGCCAGCTTCCATCAGCATCTCTCACCCTCCTTGCTCGCAGGAGCCGATTTTGATACTGACTTCATGTTTTCACCTTAGTTGTTCCCTGGGCTGGCGGGGGAGGAAAGGGGAAGGAAGAGAAAGTGAATGTCAAGAACCTGCCTTAGATAAAATATTCAAATCTTACAGCGAATAATACATGGGAATGGAAAACGTTTACCCAGCTACATCCAAGCCCGGCGCACTGGAGCAGGGGACTGTACCAGCTGGGCTGGCAGCACCTGACAGAGACCAAAGGAGGCAAAAAACTTTGCATCGCTTCTGTGATTAACTAGATTCCCTTCACCAATCCGACAGCAGACACAGGCTACACACACACACACAAATATCCTTTACGCTTCTGCTCCACCAGCACAGGTGCTGTGCTCAGGCGCAGCAAAACGACAAACTTTTTCAGAGGTTTCAGGGCAGCCTCAGCTGGACATTAGGCTGTTCCGTGCTGCTGATCGGCAGGAGCTACTCCCAAAATGATGAATAGAGGTTTGCCTTGCTGCCGCCTCGTTGCCCCCCTTCTGCATTCCCACATGCCCCCCCAGCTCCCGAGCTTGAAGGTGGCCATAGCACCATCTCCAATATTGCCTGGAGTGCCAGCTCTTGCCTCATTTCAAGCAGCCTCTGCTCTCGAAAGCAATCCTCTTGAGTAGCAAACCCGCGTGCTTCACCCTTTATAGCCATTTTAATCCCTGACCGTTTCACAGCAGGCTGGTTTCTGACGCTTACCAGGTGCAATTGGCCCAGCACATCCACTTTTTGCCTTCCCCTGCCTCTTGCCAGCGCTGATTGCTGCTGATTAGCTTCACAGAAGAGTTAACGCTGCGACCCGCCAGCCTCAAAGCACGGGTGGGCTTTACCTGCCAGCAGCTTTTCTTCGGCATCCTCTCGGTAGCCCCAAATACCGTTCATGGAGGTGACTGTCCGCGCTGCGGGGCTCAGCTCTGCTTGTCGCACCCTGGAGGGTCGGGTCTCTCCTCTCTTCGTTCTTTTCTAGCCAGAGGGTTGGCTGGGCGAAACCCCAGCGAGCCCCTTCATCAAGCTGGGCACCATCTGTAGTCGAGAAATGGGCATCCCGCTCCACCAGGTGGGAAAAAGCTCGTCTAAGCACTTATCGTAAGCTGGGCACTTTGAGCATCCGTTTGTATGGGTGCCACGCTGCCGTGGGAGCCACTCATCTCCCTGCTCTTACAAATTACAGACGTTTCCTTCAGCGTTATTCTAGTTTTAGGTGCAAACTGCACAAAGACTGGAAAATAAGGAGCACTGAGGGATTTTGGGAACCCCGCATTTGCTACCTCAGGATACACGTGCAGCCCTCCCGTCTTAAAACACCACGAACATCTAGAAACCACTCCTGAGAAATCACGGCGGGGCGGCAACCGGGAGCGGAAAGGAAAGAGGGAAGGAGAGGGAACGCAGAGGCCATCCCTTCCCTCACATGGGCTCCAGGGAAGCTCTCGGCACACGTACAAAGCCAGGGACACGGACCCCTGCCCGCACGGCGTTTGGCAGTTAATTCGGATAACGGCCGTGCCAGGCCAAAACTGCTGGTCCGGATTGTCTCTGTTCATTGCTTTTCTCTCTCAAATCGCTGTTTGCAAAAGTGTTCCAACGTGCTTCGCTTCCAATGCACTTACTACTGTTTAAAAAAACCCCAACAGACTGCCTCGAAGGCATCCAGAAACATATACGCAGCTTGAAGGAAAGATTTTGTTGAGTTTTTAAGCCCTTCAGTGCTTTCAGATCTAATCATTTATGCGAGGAGATAAAAATGTTACTTATTGCAGGCCAGTGTATTTCCAGACAGACCTAATCATCATTAGCCTTTCTGATTACTAAGTAAACAACTTGCTTAAGTATTGATCATAAATCTATAATATTGCTTGGATTTATTTTAGCTTTGCACATTAGCGTCAGCTGCTGCGAGATGCAAATACAATAGATTTGCTTTTCTATTGCTTGTCAGAATATTGTACATGTGCTACTTCAGTATCCCTGGCTCAGATATTGCATTCCTCCCCTGGGGTCTAACAAACAAGAATTTCAAGAGGGCAGAAAATGAATTTCTAGCCCAGGGGAAAACATTTGATGAAAAAAAGCTGCATTGTTAATCGTTTTCATGGAAAATGAGATGAAAGTGGGGATGAAAAAAACATTACTGGAGTGGTTTTAGCTCTAAGCGCCACCGAGGGCCTGATAAGAGCTGTGGTTTGTCATTTTTGAGCCCAGTCTCTTCTGCACACTGGGGCTCCCAGTCAGGCTCACGCAAGGCGTGCCTCACTGGGCGTAGGGCAGGAGGAAGACTGCTGCTCCCCGCGGGCTATGTCAGGCCAGGGAGGCTGCCTGGTAAAACCTAAAACGTAGCCCAGGAAGCATTATGACATCTAGATTGCCTAAAAATCGTTACTTCTATTGGATGTATTCTTTTTCGTAGCGAGAAGTTCTTTACTCTTGTGGCTAGCAGGCACTTTACACCAGAACTGCGAAAGCCCGATTTGTCCGACAGAAACGTCAATGGAAGTCATTTAGCTCAGCCTTCATAATACTACCTTGTACTTTGAAAACAGCAAGAAAAGTAATCTTCCTGTTTTATCCAGAAGGAATCGACGGCAGACAGGCCAGGTGGATCTCAGGGTCGGACAGCAAGTCATTTTTAGGGCATGGATCTGCTGCTCTGCTCATCGCTTCACCACTAGAAGAGGGAAAAGATGTAATCAGAGTGACTGCAGAAATCCATCTTGTTCTCTGATTCATTACGAGTCGCATACTGATGTGCAAAAAAAAAATTTTTAAAAAAATCACATATAAAATCCAAGTGGGCCCAAAGTGTCAAGAGAGCAGCATGCAACTGAGGTAACCAACTTCCCCAACCTGCCAATTACCTCGATCCGTTTTCAAGGAAGGGGATAAAATGTCACGATAACACATTTTACTTCAGCTAATCAATGCCACGAGCTGCAAAGCAAAAAAGATATTAACCCCATGAATTCACAATAACCTTCTTCGGAAACCTTTTGGGGTTTTGCGCTTAGCTGCTGCAAAACGGAAGAGGTTAAATAATGAAAATGCAGGAAAACTGCTTGCTTTGCTTCTCATCTCTGCTGGGTAGCCTTTAGAACAAGCGCTGTTAGGCTTTTCCCTCTGTTCTCAGCAAGCGGCAGCAGACGTGCTCCGAGGAGCTCGCCCACCGAGCTAATGCTGTAGCAGCGTTAGGATGGCTGGAAATCTCAGGTGTCAACTGAACTCATGTCAAGCCATCTACTGCGTGCTTCTTCAAAGGGCTGCATGGATGAACCAAGTCCAAGCTCTCCCCTCTTTTTTTTTTTTTTTTTTTTTTGTTAAATATGGACTATCCCTCCTCTTTCTCAAAACTGTCCACTTATCACCGACACAAACATGCTTTCCCTGCCTCACCGGTACACACAGATGCTTCTCCCAACCCTTTGTATCAGACTCCCTCTGTGCTCCAGATCGCGTGTGCACTGAGAGCAGAAAGAAAGCAAACAACTTTCCTAGAATAAATTTGACCATAAAAACAAATCTCTGTGAGATTAGAAGGTTTTTACCAAAACTTACTCTCTTATTTATTCATTTTAAAAATAAAACCACTCTGTGGAAAACTTTCCTTTAAAAAACAAATAGACCAGTTGAAAAGGAACTGAAGTTATTGATTTGAAAGTAATTAGAATGCCAAAAGCTTGCTAGGTGACACATATGACTGGACTATTATGAAATAAGTTTATAGCTGTCTAGGAAGGGCCAACAAGAAAAATGTAGTTTGGTGTATCAATGAATCATTTTATTTGTTTTTATATCCTATCTTTATTCTGACCGGACACAAGGATAAACTTAGAAGTCTCTACTTCGTAATGAAAATGAAAGCAGCAGCATGGGACACCATGAGAGATCTGCTACAGGTCAGCTACCAAAGAACATCAGGTAGGCAGTTTCAATTTATTTTCTTCCTTTTTGTAAAAATGTTTTTTTTTAAGCCATTAGTTGGAGACTTTGGCAGCCTTTTCCTTTCCCAGCAGAAAGCTATGAAAGCGGCAAGAAGCTCAAGAGCTTTTTGGGATATGATGGCAATGATTTTCTGAAAAGTTAAAGGGAAGGGGGAGTTTCGGAGGATGGGTAGGTCTCTAAAGAAACAGCTTTAAAGGCACGCACGCGTGCTGTGCCAGTGCGGAGGAAGCATAGCAGGAGAGCAACTTGGCTCTGTCAGGAGCTATGCAACAGCCTGAAACTTGAGAAGAATAAGGAAAATAGGAAATAGGGTAAATTATTCAGAAGCGTGACAGAAGAGCAAGAATTTATAAGGGTAAAATCAAAGGCCAAAGACATCGAACAGGCCCAGAGCACAGTAACTTTAACAGGAAAATATGTAAATTCATGTATTAGCAAGACAATAATGATCACTTCTCAGTGGGGAGGGAGCAGCTGGCACTGCACAGCAGAGCAATTAATGCCGCTTTGCTTTAGTATTCCCCGAAAAAGGATCCAGCTAGGACACGGCTGGGCAGAAGAAAGACGCCCAGGGAAGGGGTGGAAGAGCTAAGATGATACCAGAAAAGGAGCAACCCAAAAAGTAATTTGGTAAGGTAGAAAACATCTAAGCTTATTTAACTGCCTAGACCTGAAGAAACGTTCCCAGGCTGCTCGGCAGCCCGCGGGGGAACATGTCAAAAGCGCTACAAGTTTTCGTTGAGCGCTTGGAGAAAGAATGGCACTGGATAATGGGAAAAGAGACATGCAAGATGTTCATCTTTAAAAAAAATGACTGAAATGTCCAAAGATAATAGGGCAAGTGGCTTCCATTTCAATTCCTAGAAAAAGCACTGGAACAAATTATCTAATTATATGTGAACATGCAGCAAGCAACCAAGATACAAGCAACCACCATCACCAACTCATTAAAAAAGATCACATCAAATCAATCTAGTTTTTAACCCATTGCCATACCAGAATGTAAAACCTAAGAGAAGCCTGGGGTTTCTTTGTGATTTTTATTCTTTTTTTCCCCCCCCGTTGTTTCGGTTTTGAGCTGGGCTTTTTTGTTCCACATCCAGCTAGGTTTGGAAAGGAGAAATAATCGCTTGCCATGTGAAACGGACCAGCCTCGAGGGTCTTCAGGAGTACAGGAGTTTAATAACATGCCATGAAATGAGATCCCTTTAATGTTTATTTATTTATTTTAGACTTGCTGTTTTGTATCTTTGGATAGCCAGACCACACGAGCTGGCTCCCCGCTGTGACGCTAGCCCTACAAAGTATTTCTTTAAACCAGACTGTAAGATTTACACAGCACCCTGGGGTTCACAAATGCCAGATGAATGCGAATACACATTTCTTCGCGCACATGAAAGCGCACTGCAGTGACATCCAGAGCTGTTTTAAAAATAATTATCTGCATTAGTCACGGGGTTGAGCAAGGAACGCTTTTATAAAGGCAGAGTTGTCAGCCTCCATCCACACACAGCCGAGTGTGGGGAGGTGCAGGCAGAGATCTAATCTATTAAACCAGTTGGTAAATACCTTACACCACTCGGCATGAAAAATTAAGCTGTGAACTATACAACATATGTGAATTATCTTCTAATTCTATTAGGCAGGAACTTACAGTACGATGTTGCTGAGAAGGCAGGAAAACTTCAGTTGCAACTCCCAAGAAGTCAGATTTTTTGCTGCACAGCTGAACAAGGGAATTCAGCACTTACTGTGTTGGTACCACAGGTCTTCAAGGGACATCTGCAATTTGTTTCGTACAAAAAAAGATGGTTTGCGAGCTGTTGGACATGAATACTCTACCTCCTCCTCCAAGCTTTGCCAGATCTTCCCTCATGTAGATTAAAATCTCTTTAGCTAAAAACCCCATATCCACCACAACTGAGACGCTGCAACAAAAAATACTTTTATCAAGATATTCATTATGACTCCAGAAAAAACCTCTTAAAAAAACCTCCACCCAACCAACCAAGCTTTAACGCCCTTCCTGAAGGAAAACCATCAGCACCACTGAGTTGACTGGGACGTCATGGGACGTATCTTGCGGGACAAGAGTGGCCCATTACAGGTCACCAGCGTCCTTGGGGTGATTTGCCAGCCGTCGCCCTCAAGGGCTGCTTTGCACTTTCTTAAAATCATCCTCTCATGGAGGGGGTGGGGGGTATCTCCAAGGACAGGGGTATGGCACGCCAGCCCCTGGGGCAGGGACCGGGTGGTGAAAAGCCTCCGAGCCCTGCAGCTGCCCAAGGAGGGGCGTGTGGGCCTGGAGAAGTTCAGGGAAGAGGCAGGAGACTGAGAGATTTCGGGGATCCACGGGAGGAGAAACGTGGTGGGTGGCTGCAGGCTTTTCACTGCCAGGGAAAGGAGGAGGAGGGCTGGTTTGTCGGAGCAGGCTGGGCAGGGAAGGTGCGAGCGGCAGGCGACCTGAGTTGCAAGAAGCGATGGGGACATAAAAGAGGAAGGTAAGAACGCTTGGAAGTTGTGGACTGTGGTCCAGAAACCTGGCTATTTGCAAATTATCAAGAGATGAGTAAAGAATCAGTTAATTTCTCTCTTCTTCACCATCCCCATCGTGTTACTTCGGCCCAATGCACCAAGTTCCCCTCACCTAAATAAGCCAAACGACCGACAACCACCGGCCACTGAGAAAAACCAAGCTGACCTCAGCTTTCCAATTGTTCCACCCCCAACAAATAAGAGAAAACTAACAAACCTTTTCAACAGAAACTCTAAATTATCCCCTTTTCCTTTAGCAACCACCTACAGCACACACACGTAACTGGTGGCTGCATTGCAGACGCCATCTGTTCCAGCACAACAGCAACTCACCCACTTCTACCCACTCAGCATGACCAGAATTTAACACCGCATGCTGTGTGCGCAGGGGAGGCACATGTGTTGCGAGTGATAGAGGAGAGCAAACTAGGATAAGGAAGGGACGGTCGCTGCTAGAGAGGGAGCAGGGTGCAGCGGAGATGAACCCTTCTCTTCAGGACGATGCCGAGTTGGCTACGCTCAAGAAAAGGGACAAAAAAATCATCCTGGGAGAACCAAATGTTTCACTGTCTCGTAAACTGCTTAGTCCTGATGCAGCCACCCAACCCTATTGCTACCTTACCACCAGCTACAGCCAGTAATACATTTGGGTTTAGTGTGAAACTTCTCCGGTGCAGAACTCCACAGAATATATTTCCACAGGTAAAGCATCCTATGGAACATGTGTAAATCATTCTGGGAGCTGGCGTCAGCCCTGGCGTGGACAGAGGACCACAAAGTAGCCTGCAAATTCAGTTCCCTGGTCTGGCAATTCTGCTCTGTGGCTGTGAGCACCACAGTGTCTGCGCCTAACCTCACCTATTTGGAGAACGGATATAAATAACTGCATCGCAAGCTACTGTAAACCAAACTTGGCTCGGCAACAAGATACGAGGTGTTCACTGTACCTTGTCCATTGGGGGCTATCCAAAAAATGTATTATCTTCTGCAAAATTTCACAGTTCAGTTGTTGCTACCTTTCCCCACCCCCAAAAATAGGGAATATAAGAAAGCTAACAAGATCCTTGCATTAGAAAAGTAAAAATTTTTTTTTTTTTTGGTATGGACTTTTTAAGCAATTGGTGCTGTTCCACCAAGATCTTGTTTCCATGAAGCAATAGGATCACAGTGAGAACAATTTTTTTGCCCAGAGTTTCAATTCTCTTTCCAGAAATGCTCTGCACTATGTGGGCTTCCTCTCAAGGCACGTTGCCAACGCTTTACTTGCAGTTTCTATGACTTTCATCTTTCTTGCTGGCTCTACTCAGATAATCCAGGCTCCATGCAACACCATTCCCTTTGCACTTGGATGCTTCAGAAACTCTCTCAGTTCACATGGCTCGACTTCTGCTCCTAAAATGTCTGCTAAAATTAGTTGCGGGCTCATTTTTATTATTGAGCCATTAATAAAACAGAGTACGTTTACTTGTTCCCGTATTTAGCCTGACTAGAAGGAGGATGTCATACACTTGCTTCCTTATATACCATCGTTTTGGTTGACTGTGCACATATACACTGTTTTTTCTCTCCTCTGAACTAGCTTGAAAGCCCTTTGGATGTGGGAGTGCATTCGATCGTTATTTGTGCAGCATCAAGCGCCCTAATTGTATCAGATGATAAACTCCAATAATAAGTGGTTTGATTAAGGAAGCAAGACATGATATGTAAGTCAATCTCTTAAAATATATGCTGAATGCAATCGCAGCTACATAAAATATTTTATTTTTCCTATCCCTGCCATCTAAACTCCCTCAAATACCAGGAAATCACTTTTCTAAGTCATTAGCCTTAAAAAAGTCCTCAATCTACATAACCTCGTAATGACAAAAAAGCAAACAGTTTAGACAGATGGCAATAAACCAAGCAACATTCAGTGTTAATTGAACAAGTAAATCTATGCATGTATTACAGGAATCTGCAAAAGCAAACACTATACATATAAATAATAAAATCAGGTTATATATGGATTTTTTTCAATAGCGTGAATGAAGTTTTCACTTTAGGACAAAGATTGCTGTGGCACGGTAGAAAAAAGCATTCCTTATTTATACCTTATTTAAATTACCTGTATTGCCATCTTCATTTCAGACTCCCCCCTTTTTAATTCTGTTTATGGTTGAAATGCCAAACTGAATTTATGCCTTCTCTGTCCTTTTTGGAGCTACATTAGTTATTCACTCGTGTGTTTGATTTTATATATATGTGCACACATACACACACATATATATATCTTTATATACACCCCCTTCCTATCCACTTGATAGAGAAAGAGACAGTATTTGAAAGTAATGCAATTTAAACAAATCTTTAAGACTCCTCTTGTAGTAGCAGTTGCTAAGATGATGTTTCTTAGTTACACAGCTCAGGAGCTTTAAACTATTTTCCCCTTTTTTTAACCGGGCCAGTTCCGAGTCCTCACTGCCTTTTCTCTCAAGCTGAGTAACAGAGAACAAAAGCAGGAAAATAACAGTATGCCCTGCACCAGGCCCTGAAAAAACAGACGGCTTTACGGGAGGGAAGAAACCTTCCCATTCCAAAGGAGGCTCAGGCTGGCTGTAGCATTCCCCCGCCACAGGGACTGCAGCCAAACTGCCTCTTTCTCCTTCGTAAAAATCTAAGGGAAAAGGAAGAGGAGGAAGCAGCTCCTTTCAAATTGTCGTCCTCCTGCTTCTGCAGAAGGTCTAATCACACTTTGGTCCTTCTGGCCCTTCTGCCTAGCGTCTAGGCTCTGTTCAGTCCTAACTTTACTCGAGCTGGAAGTTCCGCTTCTCCTCGGTTCCTGCTTTACTCTTCAAAAGCAAGCTCGTTTTTCACACCGTGGAAGGAAGAGCTCCTACAGAGAGGTGATATATTCCCACCTGCGTGCCTGAGACAGCTACAGACTCCGGCCCGTGCTCCGACATCTCGTCTGATGCGGCAGGCAGAGCTACAGAAGCGGCAGAGGTGCGATAGCTCAGTAAATTTACCGCGAGCAATTCTCGCCGAGGACAAAAATGACATTCTCTATTAAAAAGCGAGTGTCCCCAGCAGTAAGATTTCTGAGGAACACTTAAGCAAAGGGAGTAGACCTTCTCGTAATAGTATTTCTTAAACTAAAAAAAGCCCAGCAGCACAGGTGAAAATAATACAGCCTTCTGAACAAAAAAATGACACTTCCAGCCAGTCTGGGTACAGCAACAAGTATCTTCGAAGGCAAAAGGCACTTCAGTTTTTGGCATGTAACCAGAAGGCTGGAGTCACTACGTCCTTTTAGGCCAAGTATTATACATTATACATAAGCAAATTGGCCGCTTTCGAAACCAGCAAGCTTATGCTAACTTGGAATCTGTATAAATGAATGCGAAGCTCCAGAACTGTACTACGTTTACGTTACATTTGCATTAGTTCTTCTGAACATGCATAAGCAAAGCTATCCAGATTAAAGCTGAGGACCCACATACTCAAAAAGGACAACAAATCTCTTTGTAGCTCGCAAGGAGTAACATCCAGTATTTAATTTTAAATGAGAATTTATCAGGTCCAAAACCTCAGGGCTTTTGTACTGACACAGAAAGCTCAGAGGGCCAAAGTTAAACTTAAGTAGGACCAAACCCATCAGCAGTAAGTACTCCTGTGGTATTCTGTGGGGTACGTTGATGTATAGGGTGCTGTTTTCCACGCACCCCTCCGCATCTTGGGATTACCATCAGCACTACCGACACCTTACCCCACACCATCGCGTGTGCCAGTGCAACCTTAATGCCCCGCATACACCTACCCGCTGTGCTTGAGACACAGCGCTAGTGCTCAGGAAACTTCTTCTGTCGGTGCCAGATTTATTGATTTTTTAAATTGTGATTGATGCACAGAAGAACTAAAGGCTCCCGTTACAGACAACGTTGCATCTTCTGTGGGTGGATGGAAAACTCAATGAAAGAGGAAAAATAAATCAGAATACCTCTGCTTTAAAATACAGGGTCTTGCAGGTGTCCGAGTTCCCCACCAGCAGCGTCAGACAACCACACGAGACTGCACGCGAGTTCCACCGAGTCCGGCCTTTTAGCACGCTCCAGCGAAATGCCGATGTCCCTCATCCCCGCAGACGGACCTGCGAAAGTGAACTGGCTCTGAACCCAGAGATCAGCAGCAGTGGTCCGTCTCCCCAAACACCTTGCAGTTATTCTCACATGGCCCTTCTTTTTAACAAATGGAAAAGTTTCAGTTTTGTCATTCAAATGAAAAGACGAGCTTTCTTAGCAGATTAGCTTTTACACATGATATCATTACCTGTCTATTTTTTAGTACGTGGAAATCAATTTAGTTACATTACACTAGGACTGACCCAAAAAAGGCAGTTTAATCCCAAATCAAGTTGAAACTGGCTATTTTATAGTTTTTATGATATTTGTTAAATTATTGTGAGTAGCATAAGGAACATAAGCCAAATTGAGCCACTGCTTGAAAATTTTGGTGTCACTGAGATATGGCACCAAAACCCTATGCATGGAAATAATACATATATCGGGAAATGCCAGTTTGACGTACATACTTTGCCTGACATGAGTTAAAGACATTTCTTCCATACTCCTGGCTTCCTGGCAGAGCACCCCATTCCTCTGTGGGGTTGCCGGTACCGTAAGGATTTTAAAGGATTGCCTTGTGTGTAGGAATGGAATACCTTGGTGCTTCGCATTGTCTGAAATCACCCTTAACACTAGGCACGTTAAGGCCCTGTTCTCCCCACTAGCAATCAGCTGCGCAAGTCTTGACGATACAACCACAGGCTTGGAGTCTACTTCACCTCCTCCAAAAGGCACTTCTGCACCCCATCCTGCTAACAAGCTGCAAAGACACTGGTGGTCCATCTTTCTGTAAGCCGTTTCATATGGATTTCCAGCAAAAACTTCACTTTGGTAGCTTTCTATGCACCTATAAGAGATTGCAGCTTGCATGCGTATCCCGTATCTGAGCTGTGCAGATGGTTGGTTTTGGTCTTGTACTTTCACCAAGATTTCGTTCAATTCATAGCTTCACCATGAAGGGTTATTGGCCTCAAGCTTAAAAAGACTAATCAGTAGGCAGAGCCATGTCTTGTAAACAGCAAAAAGTGCTTGCTAACAACCATCGCAGTTCTTAACTGAATCCCAAACATATTTTAAGGTCAATACTCTATCCATCTGGTAGCGTTAGATTCAATCTTCAGTGTGTTTTCTGTTTTGAAGCTTATAAACTTGCATTTTACATACACATGTAAACAAAAATAATTCAAGAACAGCATCACTGTGGGCTCTGGTTTGCTGTGAAAACGTGACAACCACCCTGGAGCAACAGAAGGTGCAGAAGATACGACGGCTCAGACACCTCTGGGGAGTACCTTTGAGGACGTAGGGAATCCCAAAAGGAAGGGTAGTCTGTGCATTTTATACACAGTAGCAAAAAAGAAAATCCACACTCAAACAGTTATTTATGTGGCCTTGTATCTCATGAGCGCAAAGGTTTATTAGTTTAATTAATCGAGACAATCCTCTTTTATAAAAACTGTTGCAAGTGAAATATTCCTAAGAATTGGTGGCTTCCTTTGTTGCTTTACTTCTCCAGCAAGCTCTTTATGAAAGCATCATGGTTTAACCCCCCCACACTGTTTCTATACTGAGCAGACACTTGCCACACGTTTGCTTGCTTAGATAAAATTCAAGCTGCAGCCATGTGTGATTTTTTTTAAAAGGATTAAAAAGGTCAGTAACTTCTTTATGCAACTCTTATTTTCTTCTTGAATAAAGCCACAATAAAACCATATAGCCAAAAATGTTTTATTTCACCATTAGCCATATAACCAATAAGCATAAAATGGTGGCTGTAATAATTTTGTTCAAAACAGTTCCAAAACCCAAGAAAACTATACTGAAAACATTAACCAATACTTTATTCCTATAAAAATAAAAAAGAAAAATGATACATTCATTTCAAGAAGTGTCTACATTTTTAAACAATAAATTAAGCTTTGTAATATCAACATCAATTTACATTTAAAATGATTTAAAAGAAAAGTACAGCTTAAGATACAAAATAAACTCTATCCTTACCTTCCAAATACATCAAATACATTCTTTTATTCCTTTAATGCACTGGCACCTAAGATCTCAGAAGAAGAAACTAGACAGTGCTACAGAAACAACCATAAAAAAAATAAAAATAGCCAGACTCACTGCATGGATAGTATCTTCCAAGCTTTTCCTACATCTCTGACAAAAAACGCTAACTCAATGTATATGAAAATACAAAAACCTAGTGACTGGAATAGAATAGTGGAATCTTTTGCAAAGCTTGCAAAAAACCAAACCCCAAAGCCCCAACCCCCCCAACTTTGGCTTTCCCAACTGTTATGCAATTCATTCCAGTACTATTAAGTACATTTCTGTGTCGGTTGCAATGAAGGTCAGTTTTAACCAATCATTATTTATTATTATGAATGCCTGGCAGATTTTCAAAGCCCTGGTAGGACTTGTCCCCATTATTTATCTTGTATTTCTCCATTAAGGTTACACAATGAAGTGTGAAAACCTAAATAAATTATGTTTCGTACTCACTGCACAGGTCACTGGAATATAAGCACTGATACTTGTAATTTATTTCGCAAAATCTGGATTTGAAATACATTTACATTTGAGCACATATACTAATTCCCCACCTACCTTCTACAGTAATTTAATTTCTGTTAAAAACTAGGAAAGCAAGTTACACCAGGTTTTCATTCAAGCATGCGAAACTCTGAATTAGAAGGGCACTGATCAAGAATAACTCAACTGCTACCATGCTGACCTGCTGCTTAATTGAAGCAAATGTAGTCCCTGAAAATTAACACTGCTGGTCTGAGCTTTTTTTCCCCTGGAGTGAATGTAGGCCTTCGCTGTTCTTGCAAACTCATATAGATACACTTGATTGTACTTTAAACTGGACTGCTTGGGTTAGATAATACAAGTACAACCTCACGAAGGTCAATATAGACTGCTGATTTACTGAGCAGGCTTCCAGTCTCCTCCCTAAGGAAGGAAGCCCTTTCCCCTTCCATTCTGCAGCAAGGACTTGTGAGCCAGGATCGCCGTCAACTCTTCGTGAGAAAGTTGAGAAATTAATGGGGCGGTTAGGTTAATGTCGACTTTTCTGTGCTTTAGCGGCCGTACTGCTTACTAGTTGAGAACTAGTTTGGTTTATGACTACCTAAGATGCAGCCACAGCAAAGACGACACTCACTTCTAGCAGCTTGCTTCTTTTTTTACAGAGAAACTATTTTTTTCCCCTTGTTAAAGGTATAAGCGTGTTTTGTATAGGTTTTGGTAAATAGTCCTTCCTTACTTGAAGATTCAGATTTCAGTGTTGTTTTTTTAAAGCATTAATTCTAGCGTAGCACAAGAAGACTTCCCAACACTTGGAAGAGCAAGCTCCAAAGACTGCCTATGTACAAAATGGTTATTCTGCAAAAGGCTGATAGAAATACGATGCTAGACTGGTTTCAGTTGGTAACTGATGTTAGGTAATGGATTTAATAGATCTAGCAAAGCACCCGTTTCCTCTTACCATGCGTGGCAACCTCACTAGTTACCCAGCCACATTCGGGTTCCATTTATGTTTCAGAAAAAGACACCAAATTAAAACAGCCGAAATAATTTTTAGAAGGAAAAGAGTTCAGTTTTATTTAATGTCACTTAAAAGGACAAAGCGGTAAATGAGGAAAAAGTTCAACTTAAAAACCTTAAAATTACTTTCTAGGTAAGTTTGACAAAAATTAAATCCCAACAACAGTAGGGCTCTTTACTAAAGAAATTGCTCCAAAATAAATGATGCATTTAAAACACGAGATAGTGTTCTGCAAAGGGGGGAAAAAAATCTTGCATTTCTCCTACCCCTACCTTATCTGTTAAAAACATTTTCTTTCTCACTTTTTTTTTTTTTTTTTTTAAATAAAAATCAGGTCTTATCTGCCCTCAACAAAACATGTCCTACATGCTTTTTCAAAATATCTTTATGATTTTTACCACTGTTAGCAGCACTGTTTAAATTCCTCAGAGAGGAGCTCAGTTCAGGCTGGTCTGACCACCACATTGCACCTTCAGCAGATACAAGTAACATATCTTAAACAACAGCAACATCACTTGGTCTGTCTACAACAAAGCCAGTTTTACAGCTGTGGGAAACCTCAAAGTGGTTTTATAAGGTAAAACAATGACAAATCAAGAAGCAACATCATGAAAGCCAAGAAAACAGATGTTGAGCAACTAACGGTAAACCGAAGTGTTTCATTAATGCCTATTAAAATCAATGCTTTAATATTTTAAATAAGAATTTCATTGAAGATGCAAAACCTGCAACTAAGCTCAAAATAATACACAACCTAAGACTCTCATCCAAGTCTCTTATCCAACTAATCTGCAACAAAATTAGGAGAGTCAATAAAGGCACATTCTACTCTGCAATCGCAAAGTCACCTCTTAAGATGAGTTTGTCTTTAAAAAAAAAAAGACAATAGTTACTAATCTCTTCACTATAGCTAAAACTAAACAGTGTCAACAGCCCACACAATTTGCTTTTTCCATTATATTCTTGGTCCTTAACAACTGCTCTTTATATCAGTGGTCAAATCAGACCACTACTGTCACAGGGTTAGTCTGAGCTGAAAAAAAACAGTTAAATCCATCAATATCATGTGCTACTCCTTCCTTTTCATTCAGTGAAACTTACTTTTCTTTGAAAAAAAAAAAAAAGATTACAAGTTTCAGTGATTGTGGATACTATTTTTTGAAGCTTGTACAGCTACTGAACAACTGGAACATTAAATATGTTAAAGTACACTAAAACTAAATCATATTGCATTAGATTGCTATATTTAAAATGTTAATATAATACTATTGTTATAACAGTCATCGGAGATGGCTTAACACTATCAGTGTCAGAACTTAAATGCAAGAGAATCCACTTAATCAAAACATTATGGTTTATATAATGAATTAATCATTCACTTGGCTTTCAACTACCTTTGAATAAAGTATTTAATGACACAACTTTACCTTCTATACAGTTTCAATTGATAAATGCTTTTAACCAAGTAGACTAATTGCAGGTTACCAATTGAAATACAAACATTTCCCAGCACATGCTCTTTCTGTAAAGGCTTTATGTGAATGAGCAAAATAAACTTGCACTTAGATGCTACATTTCAGCAATAAAGCAATAACAATAAAGCCATTATCAGTGAAATAACTATGTTTAAATTTTAATTGATTGAATATGAACCATACGTGACTATTTTCAACATATTCAATCAGTGGACCATTTATGCATTCAGTCTGACACATAAGAACACTATCTACAGGGGAGAACTTTTGTCGTAAAACGGTATCATATTATGCTTGTAATAAAGCAAATGCATAGTTCATTAGATACTTCAGAACTACAGTTCTTCTGAAATATAGATATACTTTTCACCAAGTGTTGCATAGTGTAAAAAAGGAGGGGAAAAAAGAGAAACATTAAAAACAATGAGAGTACACAAAGAGCTATTGCTGAGTTCTTAGGTACATTTTGATTGCATGTAATTTAGTACCAACACCTAAAACACAGGATCATTGAAAGCAAACCCCTGGATTACAGAATTTGTTTGTTTCAAAACACCACCACTATTCAAGGTTTGGTTGTATTTTAATGATTCATATTTCATACATCGTGTTACACAAAAGGCATTCATGGTTTACGGCACCGTTTTTCTTATTTTCCATACATGATAAGATCTGTCTCTCCCACCTCTGTCTCAGAAGTGTTCCCCTGTGATATTTCTGAAGACACTGTGCATAGGCATTTTAGTTACTTCTGTATCAAATATAAAGCCACTTAGTTAAAATTTGTTTAGTTCTGAAGGATAAATGTTAGTGTATTTCACAGTGATGAAAACTTCAAAGGCTTATTACTCCCTCTTCATCCACCACCATGCTAGAAATTTTGAATACTTATTGTCACGATCACACAAGCACAGGCAAAACCCAAAGTTAAACTGTTTATGAAGGTTATACCGAATCTTGACTTCACAGCATTTTCTGCTGTTTGTCAATTGCTTGACAGTTAAAAAATTTGTGTTAGGAGTTTTAACTGCTACCAAAAAAAAAGAAGCCCAATCAACTCTGTGTCTTTTTAATTTCCTAATTCTTATGGAAACAAAAGCCAGCATTAAGAAGATGTTTTCATAATTCCGCTTTCACTGCAAGATCAGATCTAAGGCATACATTATTCAGTGCAAAGTCATCACACACTACAGAGAGAAGACAAAAACCCCTTCATTCTCCCCTATGGACCGTACAGGTACATGTGCAAAACCCAGCAAGACTGAAATAAAGATGGACACAATACTACAAGATACTTGCGTAGTTAATATTTTCTCTATGGTTTTACAAAAAAAATAAATCAAATATTACAGAGATTACTATTTTTATAGCTTTGAGTAGTCTCTTAGTGGCCATCAATGTCAAACAACTTATTAAAGTCCAAATAAGAGTTCATGAATGGTATTACCGAAACCATCTAAGTTTACCGGAACGAGAGCAGCATTTGTTGTCACAATACAACCATCATCATTTAAACACACACATACTAATGTAAGCCAAGCCTACACCATGTATCTTGAGGCTGGAGTTATATAAGGAATACGTTTACAGTGTTTTGGTAAATACATGTTCAACACAAACAAACATAAATAGCTATAGGAATATAACAATAACCTTGAACACAAATAAACCGTAACTTTAATCAAGTACTTCCATGAAAGAAACAGATGTCACAGAGAGGTGCTCTAAATACTTTCCTACTATTTATTTTCTTGCTTTTTTGCTCCTTGCCTTTTTCTCTTCTTCACAAACTATTAATTGCAAGTCATGCCAACTGCAAGGGATGACCGAGACCTGGGCACAACATAACTTAAAAAAACACAATGAAAAAAGAGATGTTTTAACAGAAAGGCACACACATAACAAAAAGGAGGCCTTCGTTAACCACATAGCGGGCACAGATTCTTTAGTGCCCACTACTCCTCATGTGGGAAAGAGCCACGAGGTTTTCTCACTGGTCAATATTCTCTCTAACAGCAGCAGGCAGCCTGCACTTGTACAACATTTCTCTACACGCATTTTTCAAAAAAAGCTTCCCAAGCAACATGTGAATGTTCAATATCATTTTACTTTTGGAGTCACAGACAGATTGAGTGACTGGATGCAGTTTAGCACGTTAAGACTGAACCAGTTACAGTTTCTTGCCTTCCAATCCGTGCCCAATCAAGCAAGAGGATAATGATCCCAAGTACTACAAAAACTTCAGTGAAAGTGAAATCTGGAAAGCAGTATACAAGAAGGAGCACAAACCTATTCACCTTTCAACCTAACAAAGCCAAGACACTTTCCATGTTGCCAATTACCCTGCACGTTCCAATTATAACTCTTTTGATCACTCAATAGTAACCAGGTATCATCTTTACCTGTAATAAATAATGTAATCTTGAAGAAAGGACCAAGCCTACAGAAGACAAGAGTCAGCAATTCAGCACATCCTACATTCACTTTTCAGCTATCTCCTGGGGAAAAAACCATAACCTTCTGGTAACATTAGAGATGCATATTGTACAGCTGTGGTAGTTTCTATAATGAAACTCCAGATATAAATGATAATATCCATAATACAAACCATAATTCTAAAATATATCTGAATATGTGTGTGTATATATATATCTAAAAAGAAAATTATCTAATTTTCTTTTATACACATATAAACACCCAGCTAATATGCCCCATAAAAATTTTTCCTTATTTAGGACTAATCTTTTAAATAACAGATTTTTAAACAGTCTCTTAGAATAATTTTTTTTTAAACACTATCCGAAAATGCAGACCTATCTCAGGGTAATCAAAAAGCACACACAAAATAAATTAACATCATACAAATGTGGTTATATTGTTCAGAAAGTCCAATTCTCCCATTTGAAATGAAATGGAGACCAGTGTACCTTAGGGTGAATTATTCGTCATTGTACAAATACATTCCCTCTTTCCACGTAAGTCTTCATGTCAATTTAGCTGCATTTCCATAAAGCAAGAAACACAGTAAATGCGCAGAACTCTTGCAAAAGGGAGTCGTGTTTCACTGGATAAGAGCAGTTTTTGCTGAAGGGCAGCAAGTCAACATTTTATCACCATCTGAACACTAGCAACACCTGTGCCCTTATAAGCTTCACACCTTGAATTAGCAGCAACATATTTGATGGGTTCAGTAGTAATTTTTCTTCCAGTATTGGATTAGACTACTTTGCATATACAGTAAGTCAAAAGTCTAGTACATGTGTGCAACACTAATCCACATTTACATCTAGAAACTCATAAATACACATGGAAACAAAGGTGACAGAGAATTAAACCTCGATTTAAATTAAAATACTTTCAGTCCATGTATAGAAACAGCAGTGAAAAACGAGTAGAAAGGAGATAGACATCAGAAACAGAAAAGGAGTACAATAACTAAAACTGTAAGAAGTAGGTCACTGTTAAAAGGGCAAGTTGCAATTAAAATTGATCAACAGAAGATGTAGATTGTACCATCTGCATAAATGCTTAAATGCAGCATTATTTTGCACATCACATACAGTAGATGCGATTTCTAGGAAGCATATTACAACAGCTGGCATACTTACTAATAGATTTATGGTATCTGAATACTTAATTTCCCAGCTCTTAATGTACAGTAGTTATGCATTATTAGCCTTTAAAGCTCTTTGTCAGCCTTTTAGAAGTCAAGGTTACATTTCCATGAATATTTAGCATCCCAATAAGAAACTTACAACTATTCACCTTCAATGAGCTTTTATACAATACAAAGATACTAAATACCTTCTTAAGCTGAATCTTTTCAATACTATGAGTTTTCTTTCTGCTGTTTCAAAGGAAACACAAGGACCTTTGTAACTTCCAAAGTAAAGGGTGTTTTAAGGCAGTAAAAGACATATATTAAGGTTTCCATGATTGTTTATGGTTGTCTATGTGAATAAAGCATATTACACGCAATTGCTCTCATATATTTATCTACATGACTTTGTTATACTATACATGATTTAGCAATCTTCTTGAGAAATTTAAAGTGCCACAGTTCAAATGTGCTCATCTGTCTTTTCATGGGCTTCTAGTCCATTATAGTTGCCTTCAGAAACAAGCCCTTGCTTTAGTTAAAGAGCAGTCTTTTTAGGGGAAAAAAGAATTCATCCTTCACTGCTGTGCTAACTGGAATCCAGCGGTCGAACCAATCCTTCTTTGTAAACACGAAGAATAGCTTCACAAACAAATTTGTATTGACTCTGTATAAGAAAGAAAAAAACATTTACGGATGGTTAATTAAACTCCTGATTATACAGTAGTATTGAATAGGAGTAATAGTCCCACTGCTTCCTTTCTCCTGGACAATGACAGGAGAGGAGATAGAAAAATGGAAGGAGAAAATCCAACTCTCCTAGGTGTGTTCACAGTAAACAGAGGTAACATTTACTCTTCTTTGAGGGACAAGCATTTAAAATCTCACACTTAGGAAAACACCATCCCCAAATTTAAAGGAACACATGCTTAAATCTCAGGAAATAGGATTTATTTGTAAAAGCTATGCAAATGTATGTGATTCTTCTGACTAAGTTTAACTAGCTACTTATGTTCTTTATACATCTCCTCTATATTCTTGGTAGTTACTTGATTATTACAAGTATTCTAACCTTGCCAATCCTGCAGTTACATATTACTCGGCACATTTAAGTTACATGACCAAAAATGCATTTAAAGTTACCATATATAGGCCCAACTGCCTTGCTAAACACTTTTTTTTTTAAACCACCTACAGTATTGCAGAAGATGGAGTCACCTTATTTTCGATTTGTAATCAGACCACACATCTTTTGTAACAGAATGGGATCAAAACCTTTAGAATGAATATTTTTGAAGAGTAGCAGCCACATTAATTGTTCTGTCACCCAACATTTTGAGCTTATTTCGTTCTTAAAAAGTATTCGTCAATTAGTTTAGTGTTTCTTTTCTGAATTATACTATTACAAATATTATTTCTTCCATGATCTTGTGATGTACCTATTTGTTAAAAGCAATTAGCCTGTGAGCCTCTTTCTGAAGAGTGATACAGGGAGACATTAGCAATAGGACTAGTGCAGAACTAAAACTCCACACAGTCTGAAAATACTTTTGTGACTAACAACGCCGAGAACACAAGATGATGGAAATTTAAATGAACTTACAAAGATCAAAGCATACCTCTCTTCCAAAAGTACTTTTCACTATTGTCAAAACCCCAAAATGAACACCTTTCTCCAAAGCTCTATGTTATGTATTCAGAGAAGTGCAGCTTCACATTTTCTAAATCCCTTTTTATATCTTTGAAATGTTCTCCCAGCTGCCCTTGTATGTCAGCTCTCATCACCTCTCCAGGAGCATCTGGAAACATTCTCCCAATATCTCCCAAAGGACAGGACTAAAAGATAATGCTTGGACTGTGAAGGACCTTAGGTTGCATTTAAACAACAGTAGCTGGGGATGTTATTCTTGTCCATAAGCTGCGATATATTTTCTCTTAAGTACAGAAAAACTTAAGGCAAACTGGGGGATGGAAATTAATTTTCTGCATCTTGATTTTCCTGCCTTTTCTTTCAACCTTTCAGTCAATTACTCCCACCTTCAAAATCATTCTGTTCTTTTGTCTTTCTTAATTACCTTGACTTTTCTCTTCATTGTTATTGTCATTTGCATATTTCTACTGCCTGAACAAGCCAAGTGTGATATTTAGCTCTCTGTTCAATACTTCTGTTATCTTGTGTGATCAAGTTACCTAACAAATAAGAACAAGCACTTCAGCATTGCTTCCTCTGACTAAGACTGACTACTTGTTTTCTTTGCTCTTATCTGTTGCATGCATTCTTACTGCTCACTGAGCTGATAACTAGTTCTATTATGTACGTCCTAAAGCACTGCTTTCTGTATTGTTTAGTATCTCTAATTTCTCTTTAATGGAAGATAATGGTTAGGTTTTTTTTTTTTTTTTTTTTTTTTTTTTTTTTTAAATGAAGGGCCATATGGTTACACAAATTTTGTTGTAGCTTTATTATTTCGGTCGAAGCTTTTGTTTGGCTGTTCCCAATGACCAAGTTACAGGTCTTTGAGAAATGACAGCTGTCTCATGACTAACAGCAGACACTAAACTGACCAGTTAATAGCTCTGAGTCCATTCTTACTTACTGAGTATGCCCTATCTGATATTAACTCACAACATGCATCTGGCTATGTGTATCATCTTAGAATTGGAGCGCACACACAATCCCCACAGGGCAGCTGAGAATGCTTCAGGCAAGGCTATTACAACACAACAATCCCTAATGGCTTCTCCCAGAAGCCCTAAGCTGAATATCAAAATATGAGCAGTGGGGCTAGCTGCAATGCAGGCATGGGAATGCGATAGAGCACCCAGGATAGAATCAAAATGTTAATGTGCAGCTCTTTGGTGTTCTGTTTTCTCACAGTCAAGTGCTTGCTTCTGTGTCTCATTTACAGCACAGTATGCCAATTCTGCTCATTGGCTTTTCACAACAGTATTTGCATACTTCAGAAATAAGAAGTGAATTTAGTTTCACAGTATTGCTCCTACAGATCACCCCTCTCCTGATTGGGCTGATAGTGAACTGTGGAATACAGCAAACAAGGTAAAGAATCCTGTTTTAGATAATCAGTTTTCCACACTCCGGGTCTGATTGTTAGTGTACTTATCACTATTCCCCATATTCTTCAGTTATATCAAACTGTAGAATACAAGGACAATTCCTGCTGATTTCTGTTGTAACAAGAGGGACTCGACCTTCTGGCAAGCTGAAGTTTACTTTAGGTTCTCATGTCTGATTCTCAAAAAGACAACCACCTCTACAAAATTTAAGCCTGAACTTGCTCAGTTCATTTTAGAAACTGAGGGGTGTAGAGAGGTACAAGTTCAGAAGCCAACATTCAGCTTCCTTAAACGTGAGGCTAGTGTTTCTCATCTCATGACATCCTTTGTCATAAGCTCGGCTTCCCTTTCCGCGAGGAACAGGCAGGGGACTGTTCAGACAGCTCCCTCCTCCACCATACAGTCCCGATGCACTTCCAGAGAGTGCACTCCTAATGCAATGAACAAGACCGCCAGCAGCGTGCACGAACAATCTCTGCTCACAGAGCACTCTAATGTTACATAAGCAACCGTAATTCCTGACGCTTTCACACTCTCTGATAAAGCAAGACTTGTCCCCCATCTAGTCAATCATAATGCTAGCTTCTGCAGTCATTAATCTGTTAATGAATAGAATTTGTCTTCTCGAGTAACTTTTTTCCTTCCCTTGATCAAGTGGAAACACATTTTCTTTTGAAGACGAGAGGTAGAAATGCCCAATTTAACTGTTGACTTTGTGGGTCTAAACCCCTTTACTTCCATTTTTCATAGGGCATTTAGGTCTCTGAGATAACCCACACTTAATATTTTGTCATCCAACCTGTACTCAAGAAAGGAGAGCCTCCCATTCTTCATCCTTCATCTCTAATGTTCATTTCCAAAGCTGACACAAAGTTGCCCTCATGATCTCAAATTGTCTTTGAGCCACTTCCGTCTTAAAATCACCTTCTACTTTCATATTTCATTAATTGATACTACCCAAGTTTTCCTGAATTTCATTCTTGCCCTTTGTTTTTTCCAGACTGGAGTAGTGGCAAAATTTAGAAAAAAATACTTATATTGTTCCTATCGAATTTCTACTCCTAAAGTGGGCTCTTGAAAAGCCACTCCCTCTCTTCAAATCATACCACAAACCCTTTAATTTTACCTTCAGTTTAATAACTTCCTATAAGGCTCTGTACTAGAATGAAAAGTAAAAAAATATTCTAGCTTTTTGCAGAGAATTTAGGCAAAGGAACATGAACAGATTATTTGTGCAAGTCTGACTTTGTGCATTCTGATGACTTGCAATGTATAGAAATCAATTATCTTTTAATGGCAAGGTAAGAAATCTTTACAAAAAAGTTAAATACACACCTCACAAGCAAAGCAGCCTTTGCCACCATGCTATGTTACGATAAACGTAGGAAGCGTGAAACATAATGGCAACTGAAAACTCATACAACCAGATCATTTAAAAAATTTTGGATCTGTTTTAAAACTGGACAAATGCAGCATATATACAGAAAATGATGTTTCCTCTCCATCACTTACTGATGTTTGCACCATCATAGCTCGCTGATCTCGCATTTTTCGTACAATATCCAGTGGATAAACAGGTTGGTTTCTTTCAATTAAGCACATGGCTGTTTCCATAGTGACCAATACACCAGTGCGACCGATTCCAGCACTGTGAAATGTAACAGAAAAATAGTCTATAAAATTAGGTTTTTGCAATGCACCAGATTCATATCACAGTCTTAATACTAGGATGCTAAATAGCCTTAGAAATTACAGGAAGACCTTAATAAAATTAGTACAGAGTGCAAAGTTTATCTTTAAAGCAACTTCAGTAATATTTCCTGGCAATTATTAAAAAGAAAAGAATTTTTATGTAAATAAAACTAAAGCCTCTCCTAAGGTAAATGGATTTTTAACAATTATAACTGCTTACAAGTTTGAATTCACTGGTGTGGTATTTTTGACTAAAAAAAGGTAAGAGCTAACTGACTGCTTTTTGACAGGCACATGAACAGCAGAAAAAAAAATTTGCAGTACCATTCAAAACGAGGTTACAACAGTGGTAGAGGATAAAAATGGAGAACAACTTACATAGCAGATTATCAGCTCTGTGATAATTACATAACTAAGCCATTTCACCAAAAAGTTGCAGGAGAGAGAGAAAAGAAACTCATCCTTTAGGTACACCACCAGTGCTTCTGCCTTCAACAGTGAATGCTGGTGTTGCACAATTTCACATTTTCATTTCATTCAAGGAATCTCTTGTCTTGCAGACAAACTTTTCAAAGCAAATGCTCATTCTATGGCTGAAGCAAACCTATAACCAGAATTTTAAAACACAGGTACCTGCAGTGAACAAGGACCGGCTCATTCTCTACTCTCTTTGGCCTCATACAGGTCACAAACTCCAAGAAGTCCATGGAGTCATCAGGAACACCATGATCAGGCCAAGCGACATACTGGAGATGGGTGACGGTGTGTTGTTGTTCTGTCTAAAATACAGTAAGGTTTTCAAAAAGTGTTCAGTGTCATGACTCCTGTATTGATTGCTAAATACAAGTCATACTTTTCACAGTAAGCGTATTCTGCAGATGCTATAAGATGCATGTGATATAGAAAACGTTTGTCATTTTCAGATTCTCATATGAACATGTAATTCTTAGAAAGCATGCAAAGGGCATAACATTTTCTAAATAAATCAGGTATCAAGTTTAACTTCTGTGATCTAAACACATTTTAAATTTTTTTGAGTTTATTGACTGTTGACCTATTATACCTTGACATCAGTGATTCACCCGAGGTAAAATGCTGCAAGATTTATGCGTAATAGTACTATATAATAGTTTAGAACAGGTTGGAAGAAACAGCTAAAACCAGCAGAAGAGCTATTGAGAACAATATCAAAATAACAGGGTCTTGGGGCTACACAAACTATTCTAAATATGTATGTCTGCATTCTTACAGATTCCGTTATAATAAAAAGTTGCCTGCGACATTTGCTAAATCTGGTTTCTGTTAGAAAACAATATCTATGTTATTCATACATAGGTGTTCATTGTACATATGAGTGACTTCTGTATGACACAGGATACTTTTCTGTATGGAAGCCATACAGATTCTGTTGTACGAAGAGCTCTTTTTTCATTCAATTATACCTAAAAATCTGGTTTTACATAAGTTCTTTCAGTTTAGCTTTTTGTTAGCTTTGATTATGAAATCACTCAATCACCTTTGCATTCAGATTGGGCTCAACTGCTATATTACAGATGTTACCAATGATTAAGACACTCCTGAGCTCTGCTGCATCACGCAATGAGGATCTCGCTCTTTACAAACCGAGACGAGTTTTCATGTTCCTTTATTTCTTCCACACGTTTAGCAACAGTTAAACTGTTAGCTGCATTTTATCGATGTCCATTACTAGACTTCACATTTGACATACTACTGAAATAAAAATCTCCTTTATCACTGTATTAGTCTATAAAACCTGGCCTCTCCCTAGTGGTCCATCCAAGAATGTTTTCATGATGCTAGTGACTTTAAGAGGTTTTTCCCCTTTTCTCTTAAGTGCACAACTACTGAAATATATGACCTGCTTTAAATACCTTCACCTGCTTACTTTCCTCTTCCACTTGAGGAAGTGGTTAGACTCCGAGGGAGCAGGCTAGTAAGATACAGAAGACAGAATAACTACTGCCTACATACCAAATAGAGTCCTAGGAAACGTGTTTATTCCAGTCAAAGTCATTGCAGAAATATACAATTGCCTCCAGGGACATGAAGATAAACACCACAGCTCATCCTTTGCTTCTTAAAGATAAAGCCTGACCAATCACAATTAAAAAGTCTAGCATAAAGCCCAAGTGGACAATGTAACCTAACCTTAATGACCAAGCTCGCTATAATACAAATTGCATTGGGATCTATCATGCAGGTGGTCAAAAGACCCCACAATGACTTGGATCTCTGCAAGAAAAAGCATGGCCTTTTTCTACTCAGCTTTGCTGCCATTATGTAGTTGAGCTTGACCAAATGATTACAGTTTAAATTTTTCTGCAATGCCACAGATAGAAAAAAACCCCACAAAACCATGACAAGAAAACAGTGTTAAAGAGTCCTCTTCTGCAAATCTGCACATGCTTAATTAGAACCTCTTCAAAAGGGAAATGAGATAAATGCAAAAATTACATGTAAGAGTTTGAGCTGATTCTCTGAAATCAGAGACATTTGAATTACAGCATTCAGGTGAAACAAGGACTTGATTCATTCTAAAGTAATCCAGGAGTGAGTATCCAGTCACCTGCCACGTGCATCAAGAACTTCTAGCCATGCCTCATGGCTAAGTGCCAGTGGCACACCCGGGAACCACCGGCAGTGATCTGTAGCATCAAAAGCCATTTTACAAGCTCAGAAAAGAGGAAAGAGTTAATTTTTACTTATCAGTAATTCAGGCTCAAATATAGCGAGCTGCATTTTTTTTTTTTAAATAGTTCGTAGATATTAAGTACAACAAGCATGTTACATAAGGCATTCAGAATAAGAATACACTGTAAGAGCATGCACATAGTCCTCAGAGCTGCTTCTTTTGGTATGATCATTTTCTGTAACGTGCCCTATTCAGCCCTAGAGATCAACATAGCTGTTTGGTAATTATTCCAGGTATGCCTCAAGCTTCAGTATAGTTTTCTAGGTATTTGTGTTTTGATATAATCAGTTTTGATTCTTTTGGTTGAGCTCTTTTGAGACGATTCAAATTGTTAAACCTTGACCATTACATCAGTCGCTTTTCAAGATGAAGTATTTTAAAATACTTCCTTTTTTTATTAGTAAGTTAAACCTATTGTAAACAGTAGTTATATTCATATAGGTTAGAACTAGTTTTTCTAATTCTAATATTTTTGTCTCATGTGGAAGATATCAAATCAGTACTCTGATAAAGTCTAGATTTCTTTTAAGCTATTTTTAGTGGTTGTTTTTTTTTTTAATATAAAATCTTCAAGTCTTTACAATTGTAATGAAAGTCAGCTTTTAAATTCAGAAAACAGTCAAATACCACCACACATGGAAATAACTTGCATTAAAAGACCATAGTCACTACAATCTAGCACTCATACATTAAAAAAGTGCTAGAGTTAAAGTTACTGGTCCCATAGTTAGCCCCACTGTACATGTCCTATTAACAATACCTATTTTTAGACACACTATTTCTGTTAGACCCTGCTACTTTGTACAAACCTGGTAATGGAAAATAAGAGGTAGCTTCTCATTATGCTCAAGTTCCTCCCCAAACCATTATTCTCTGCAAGTCAGCTTAAATCCTTTCCAAAATTTTTTTTTTTTTTTTTTTTTTTGAACTGAGGTTTTCAATGACAGTCATTATTGTAGCATCCTAATGACTGATAAATGTAGAATTTATCTTTATGAAATCTGGCTATATTAGTCCTGTTTTATAAGTCTAAACTTACACAAAGTGAGACAGCAAGAGTTGCTTATGTCCCAGTTGCTATTTTTGCTAACTTGACATTGTACACCTTATTTTTCCAAAAGTATTTAATGTTTTTTGCGCTCACATGAACTGATTTCAATTGAATCTATATATTTCATATTTCCACAAATCATCTTAAAAATGGTGGACTGAAAAGAATTAGTCCAAACAACTTAGACTCCTGTGACACTTCTAGATTATGTAATTTGCCCAGTTTATCATCAGCCACTTGGCCAACATTTAGCTGCTTCAAGGTGTTGACCCACATTTACTTGGCACGCAGCTACAGAGGTCTAAGACATCATATGTGTCCCAAGGTATTTGTTACTGTCCTCATAACGGTTACAGCTGCTGCAGCAAAGGTATCAGCCAAAAAAAGATGTGCTTGTACCTACCCCTCCTGTGCAAATTCAAGACATCTTACTGCAAAAGCAACTTCATTGTGGTTAAGCTAATATCACAGATTTCACTCAAAAACACAGGGTAAAAGACACATGATATTTTCTAGTAAGCATGCCATTGGGATTGGAACTCCTGACAAAGTATAGGGCTGTCAGAGGTAAAAAGCTTCAAACGGCTGCTGTAACACTTGCAAAACAATATCATTGTCAAGACCATCTTTCTGCAGTTTGCAGCCTTGCTTATTATAATTACATCAAAAGGCAGGCTTGCTCGTTTAATTCTTCTAAAATGACTCTCCCTGTGTTCTCCAGAAAAATAACACACACAGCTTAGAGTGATAACACTCATATAGCAAGAAGGAAATTTAGGCTTGAAAGAACCTTCATTTTGACTTTTCTTAAAATTCAAGAACTGATTTTTGCATTTCACCTTTTCATTTAATGTCCTTTTTGGTCTAAGTTATAACATAATCTTCACTAAAAAAAAAAAAAAGAAAGAAATTTCACCATTTAGAACTACATTAACCTTGAAATGGTCCTATTATCTTCTAAGCAGGAAAAGGTATGGTCTTTGCTACTAAGCTTCACAAATACACCTTGAAAGCTGAGACTCAGTGATCAGGGTTAAAGCCTAGCTTCTGAAGAGTAGATACTTTGGCAGTGGCATTTGGCATTTCTTTGGGTAACTGTTCCCACCTCATTATGCTTCTGTACACCCTTGCCATAACATTTTTAATCTACTTTTGTTCTTCAGCTTTTTACTGTTCAAAAACAACTCGTTCTCTTCTATCATGCTTATTTGACAGAATAGAACACGTTCAGCGCAGACGCTTTTCAGAGAAGCCTTTAAAATACCTCTGCAGTGCAACAGGTTTGTTCAAGACATTTATGACGTGGTCAAATTTACATAGATTTCTTTGGAAAGAGAAAATACAAGGTCTTGTTTAACGTGCAGAAGCAAAAGTTTCAGTGAACCAATCTAAGAATATTTAACATGAGCAAACTCAACATTTCCCTCCACAAACTGCTGTATGACAGGTATCTGGCAAGCAAGACAACTGGTGTGGAAAGCCTCAGCCCAAACAATTAAGATGTGTAAAAATTACAGATATCCTGTTTTCAGCTGTTTATAGCAGAAAGTGCTGGCAGTATAGTTATTTACATTGCTGCCTTTGTTTCTTCTATTATCAATTTAACACAGTCACTAGAAGGCCTACATGCTGGTCATTCATAAGCAGAAAGATACCAGTCATTCTTCATCTTGCAATTTTACCTCCTCCCCTCAGCAAACAGCAACATCTTTACTTAACAAAATGAATTTATGCTTAATTTTCAGATTGTTTGAATGGCTGCATCAATTTATTTTGTTTTTCCTCAAATCATCGCCTCCATCATCGTGATGTCCAAGGAAAGTGATAGCTTTTAAATTGAAACAAAGCTTGTCTCCCCAAATCCCTCTATTTGCATTGCCATTGTCTGCACAATCATGCTAAACAGTCCACTCCATGACACAAGCAACTGCCTTAATTACCTTGACCTGCGTTGTTCACTCCTCATTCATTATAGCAATGGTATAACTTTTCCTTAAAGGATGAAATTCAATCAATTTTTAAACATCTTGATTTTTTTTCCTTTTTGTTTGAATGATTTAGTTTAGTTAATAAAACTAAGCAGGTGGGAGAATGACAGGGCACTTTGGAAACAACTAACAAGGTATGGCAACAACTAAGTAAGATGTGGCATAATAAAGAAAAAACCAAACTTTCAAAATTACAGTTCTTCAAATTTACGTGAGGAATATGCTTCAGCAGGCATCATCTCCACAGCCCTGCTAAGTTCCATGGCTGGGTTCTAGTCACACTGAATTGAAATCAAGAATAAAGCTTGTTTAAACAAGGGAAAGCAGCAAAAGAGTTTTTTTCAAAACATAACCGGATGAAATCAGTGAGATTTAATGAGCACTGATGTTTTGCGAGGCAATTATCTTAAAGGAAACTGAATGAAAGTTTTCTTCAATGATTAAAAAGAAATATTTATCTTGTTTTACAAAATAGTGTACTGTGGGATGAATTCTGCACTCACACTACACAATTTCTTTCCTTTGGTCTGTTTGCTCTGGTGCCCAAAAAATGTTCTGAAGCTTTTTTAAAAAAATAAAAAAACCTCAACAAACCAAAACCAACCCAACCTCGAAAAAACAAACTTAGTGCTTTATTTGCTTTTCTTTCATTTTTCTACAGGATAGCTTTCAATCTTGGTCTTGAAAAGAGAAGGCAGGAAATTAATGCTTATTTCATTTCATGAGGCTTAGAAAGGTTACAAATATTTCACACATTTGTAGTCATTTGCTGATCTTCAATGACAGGTAAAGAAGTACCGAGTTAAGTACCGAGTTAAACTGCATCAGAAAAATCCTAAAAAGTTTCTTCTTCATCAAGTCTCCTGAACATATATGAACAAAAGGCCAAGGGCATCATTTCATAAACTTCTCTTTTGAGCTATTTTCCCCTAAAGGCAGATTTGAAACCTATGCAACTTAATTCACAGGAAAGTCTTTCACAAATATGCCGTTCCAACAGAAAGCAAGTCTCTTGTGAGTTTGGAAGCTTTATCCATCTTACTATTAAAAGCTACTTGTCTTCAAAAAGACCAGTCCGATGACGCTCACATTAGTTCAGGGAATAATAAAACCCTGGTTTGAATTCAGATGACTTTTTATGTATTCTTCAAAGAATACAATAACAATATCTGTGAGAGGTAGTACATATAAAGCTTTGCCAAGTCTACTCAAACACAAGGTGCCTTCTATAGAATACATTTGGTCAGCTTTAAGAAAGCAATTCAAATGACATGTAAACCTAGGAGATACTTCAGTGTTTCAGAGAGTTCTTTCACTATGTTTTAACAAGCTACAAAGGTTTTTTATTTCCATCTGAAATGCCAAATGCACACAGAGCTATCTATTTTTGTTGTTATTGTATAGACAGCTCAGTGTTCAGTGTTCTTTTGAGTGGAGCCACTTTATTTAAGTGTACAAGTAAACTTGCCTTTAGTGAAAAAAAAACCAAAAAAAACCCACACCAAAACAACCTTACCCTTACTGCAAACACACATCCACCTAGGACTAACTTTAGCATGCTTTTGTCTAACCTAGATGAAATCTACTCAAGCATATGCCTTTGCATTAGAAAGTATGTTCTCAGCTGAAAGCTATCATGAGACAACTCGCACAGCTGAAGTTCCCTGTAACTTTCACATCTGTTAACACGTCTACAAAAGTACACTATATTCTCACAGAACTCAAAAAGAATTAACTTGTACTAAAAAAAAAATTACTGCCCCATTCTCATTAGGATTTTGACTTTCACATGCTAGTAAATAGACACCTGAAGTGAAAACACGTAGTGAATACAGTTAACTGGTGAATTTATGCAAAACTACGTACTGTTTTGATAAATACTAACCAAGAAAAAGAACAAGTATTTGAGAAGAGTAAAGTGTAATAGTTTACATGAAGCATTAGCTAACCCAAGTTAATTGGCAATCAACTACTTTGAGTGACAGGGACTAAAAGTTTGTCTACCTATACTCTTCAGTACTGCTTTAACGAGGTTCATTTCTTCTGTGCTGACATTCAAGTTTATCACTTACAGATTAACTGGCTGAAAAACAGAACCAAAAAATCATGCTGCTCCCTGACTGGATGGTTTCTCATAGCTAGAAACTGAAACACTGTAAACCATCTTAACTGAAAGACCTTAAAGTACTGGCATCTCACATGTTTATGATTACAAAGGAAGTCTTAATCATATTAAACCAAATTTGGATGCACTGCCAAGTGACAGATTCAGTCACAAATTTATAAGACTAAAGCGTGGGTCATCTTGCTGCAAGAACATCAATTAAATGTTACATTTTAAACCAGACATTTTCTTTTTCTTACTACTAGCAATTCTAGTAACAGTAGAATCTACTTAACTATGCAGAAGTTAAAAAAACTGACTAGTATTAGAACTGTAAGTTAGCATGTGATCATTACACAGTGATTTCTCACACATGTATCTTATGATCTCGCAAACCCTTCATCTTTTTAGAAAATGTTTGTGACCATAGAATTTTAGAAAAATGATGAGAAGGAATTGTATAAGAAATGTAGGACAACTTACAAACAAAAGCCACACTACATCCCATATATTCAGGTTGTGGGAAGTCTAGATGCGATCTGAACATAGATTTCACAACACAAGCTGATATACAAGAAGTATTCCATGTATTTAACTTTCTCTTTGCTGTATAACCCTTCAATTGGCATAAAGTATTAACAGCTATGGTATGTAAGTACCTTACATAAATCGAGCACATTTCAATTGAGATATATAAGGATTTTTTTTCTTTTTTAAAATCGAACTAAAGGCAATTAAGAGGAACTGGTGAGATTCTGCATCTTCTCTCAAAACAACATTATTACGCTTCACTTTGTTAGCTATTCTAGCTGCATGTGCCATTAACCAAGTGACCCATATTTCATCCTTGAAAGAGCATAGTTACTTAGGAAAAAACCTCATTGAAAATCAAAATACTTGTGAAGAGTCAGTGACTGCAAAACTGTTTACAGAAGAGCACTAAACGTCTTTATGAAGCTTATTACGGTACCTGTATGGCATAATGTATTATAGAACTTCAGAAAGTATGTTTTTAGGGAAGCTCTAAAGAAATAATCATACTATGTTGATTAATATAATATATTAATATTCTTTTTCTAAAAATGTGTATATATATGCACACACTTTTATATTCACACACAGGGACGTACATGCTCAGACACAGAGTCTATATCTACCTATCTATACATGTATTCATTCAGCTTGTTTGGGGATAATTAAAGATAACAGGTGTTTACCTCAACATTCGTAATCACCATTTCTCTAACAACATAGGCAATCGTACAATCTTCAGACTGGCATCTGACACGAAAGCTGCCATATTCCATTACATCTGGTGGATCAGGCCAATACTGATGACATTTGGTCTGTAAAGAAAATTAAGCAAACATCAAGATGGTATACAGGCACTTCTGTTTCCAGTCTCCCCTCCAATGCTATGGTTCAGGGAATTGAAGGAGCAGTATAAAAATCTATTCTGGTTTGTTTGTGAGGTGTTTACATCTAAATTGGAAAATAGCATGACAAAATAGACTAAATTCTCTATAAACGTTTTAGTCATTTATAATAAAAATTCAGGTAAACGGGATGCAAGATGCTTTCTGTCTGGTACTTATCTGCAATTGCGAAAATGACTTCTGAAGACATAATGTAGGAGGAGAAACAGATAGACTTATTCAGCTTTCAGAAGAAAAGTGTAGGGGACAAATTCTATTAGGTGGCTGAAGACAGACCCACAGTTTTCTTGAAAGCTAACAATGAAAGGACGGGAGGTGACTGGAAAAAAGATTCAAAAAGGGAAATTCTGATTAGAAGTCGGCAAAAAATTTCTGTGAGGATGGTCAAGCATAGAAACAAGATGCCCTATGAGGCTGTGGAATCTCCATCCATGGAAATAAAACTTAACTGACATGATACTGTGCAACCTGCACAAAGTTCAGAGCTGCCCCTGCTTCTAGCAGAGAGGAGCAGACCAGATATCTCCACAGGTCCCTTCAAACCAGAGTTATTCTTAAACCTTGAAGCAAGATCATGCCGGAATGCAGAAAGCAGAGTGAACTAGTCTGTTCCCCCCTACTCCAACACTGCAGTCTTGCAGCTGAGGGAAAGAGCAAGGCAGGCTCCATTTCTGGAGGCCCTAAGAGAGAACTCATTCTGCACAGAAAGAGGGAGCAGGAAAAGGAATACCCAACAGCACTGTCACCCCTTAACACGCGCCCTCCAGAAGTTCAGCGTGCCTGGTGCTTGTCTGGCTGCTTCTGTAAGAACGGTTTCCTTTCTCCTCTCCCTGAAAGCAAGTGGTGAAGGTAATGAAGTCACCCTAGCAATCTTCTAAAGATTGTTTCCCTAACTCGGCTATTAGTTTTCAGGCCACTAAGAGCTATGTGTCCCTTTGGTTTTTGGCAGGAATTCACTGAATGGGAGAAAAGTCTTCATTTTTTCCATTCGATAGTATTTTGTGGTTTAAGGCAAACATATTTTTAAAACGCAGAATAATGCCTATAAACATTAGTAGCAAGAATACTATATTGAAAATTATTGCAGGCACAATAATCCACAGTAATTTGGTCGTATAATGAAAGCTGCCCTTCACACTTTCTAGTGAAAACTGAGCTCAGAAGCTGGAAGAACTGACGAACAACTTTAGTTCATGTGCGTGTCATTTGTCAAAGAGATGCATTTTTTTTTTTTTTCTATGTCAGATGCAAGACTGAAGACAGAGATCTCTTAAATGACTAATTGTATCTAAATGCTGAAGTTATAAACAAAAGCCCAGAAACATACCTACTGATGCAGGGAAGTGTAGTTTGCCCTCCGCCTCAGACAGGTTTCATGCAAGGCCATAATGGCTTAACCTTCAAGCCTACCAAAGCGTGACAAGCAAAGTCATACGTGCACACAAATGCACCTGATGTACTGTATGTGCAGTTTGAGGGACACCAAAATACAAGTGAGAGCTGAGGTGGAGTTCAAGATTAAAATTATATCCATGAAATACCCTATCTTTTCTAAAAGAGAATAGATTAAACAGTTCCGTGTACAGGAGAGAAAATGGTTCCCTATAGTTGTTTTCTGCTGCTGATAGTAAGAGGCTGATCTTCAGATCCCTACCACTCTGCTGCTACATTGAAGGCATATAGAAGTCACCACCTCCACCTCCTAAAAAAAACTGTGCAGTTTTCAGCTTCTAAAACTTCAAAACCAATCCCTTTATGTGCATTAATAATCTAAAAACTTCATCTTTAAAGCTACAAATGATATGTTAAATCAAAGTACAACAGAATGCACCATATACTGCTTTAATTTTCACTGTATTATTCTGAAATTAATGGAGTGCTAGAATTTATTGAAACAGAATTAAAAGAATTATCAAAGCAATTCTAGTAAAGAAACTACAACATAAATAAAAGCAAGCAGGTTTAATTCTGACCACCAGCATGCTAAAACTACTAAATACTCCAACAGCAGGCTCTTATTTGAAGCCAGAGCACAAGTTTTGCTCAACCTGCTTCCAGGCATCTGCTGAATTGTTAGGAAAGCAACGGCCACATGGAGCCCAGTTCTCAGGGGGAAAAAAATGACAGCACATAGTACCTGGTTGATCAACAAGATGAAGTCAATACAGTGATTTCTGTTTATCAGACAGCTGGTTTATTTTCAAAGCAGCATAACAAAAAGAATGTTGCAGAGTATCTGTTCCTCTAAGTAATTCAGAAAGCCTGGCCTTCACAGAAATGATTCAGCAGAATCAGCTGGCCTATTTTAGGGTTATTTAATCATAACAATGGGAAAAAAATTTAAAGGCACAGTACATTTCTTCAGCATACAAAGAACCTGAACACTTACCCGTCCTCGTTCAGTAAGAGTTGTTAACATGATGATCAGTGACAACTTGTGATCCCAGACTACTTGCCAGAAGTGTGCACACGTGTGTGGAAGAGGCCCCTGAGTAGCAATGTACCTGTTCACAATGCCCACAGAAGGAATTTCCATCTATAAAGAGAAAGAAAAATCCTATGTAAAGTTTGCTCTCACTAGTCAAGTACTATTTTAATTCAGCATTTCTTTCAAACAGGAAGGTTTGAGGCAAGATTAAGGCGGCAAGCTGAGTAATAAGATGATCAAGATCACAATTTATTATGTGAAAAATCTTTAAATATTTAATTTAAACCAGTTGTATACTATAGATTCTATAGTCCTTCATGCTGACCTAGGAAAAGATGATAAACAGTGAAAATGTATTTGAAAACTTCAAACTGCAAAGCTTTCCAAATTTTCTTTAGTATTTGGTTAGGAATAATGGCAAGGTGTATCAAAGGTACACTAGCAAAAGCGGTTTATTGCCTGATACTAGACACAGTAAGTTAATAGTTGATTCTGTGGTTCAGGCGTTTAACTTAAGTATCTGACAAACATCTATATATTTTCCCCTCTTTTCCCTGTCTCCCAGCCTACACACATGATTAGGACAATCAGGGCTCTGGTTTATCTTCTGGACTCTTCATAGCATAGTTGGTAGGCCCTAAGTGGTTCTATAGGGAAAAAGGCTTAGTTTTAAGCTCTAAGACAACCTCAGCATTTACAGTACATGGAAAGGTAAAACAATTCTTACTGGTTGATGACTCTGCACATATTACAGTGCATACCACATTGATTGCATCTACTGTGTATCAGGATGGCCACTTGTTTCACAGGAGACGCTTCATCTTTTACATTACAAATTTTTACATAATTTACATTTGCTAATTCCCCAAATATTAAATAAAACCCCCTTATTCCTTAAAAAGGCTAAATTTAGTCTGCTATTGTAATATAGAAAGGGAGCAAGTACAGGTCTCTGACTTACATTCACGTAATTTGCATTAATGTAATCTTCATTCCCTTGCAATATTATCCTCGTGGCATCGTCTGCACACACACAAAAACCAGAAGGAATAAAATTAGCAATTAAGGGCCAATGCTTCCCTTCTACTACATCAAAAAAACGAAGAATTGCAGACATGCAAACAGCAAAATACAAACCAGAATAGGTTACCCTTTAGAAAATAAAATGAACAATTATATGACTTTGAATATATAATGAAATCTTTAATCAAGAAGTTCAATACAACAGTTTATAAGCTATCATTTAGAGGAAAAGGCAAAAAAGGCAGAAACTGTGCTTAATACTCACAAGGTAGAACATCTTTATATCTATTCTTGTCCATATTCTGAGGTACTTTTGCACATGTAACAGCCAACCCTGGTTTCTTTCTGTAAAGTTGCTGCAAAACAGAATGCAAAATGGTAGGATTTTGAGGGGTATGATTATGCTATGTACACCCTAAATAGATTCACATGAAAATACATAGACTGAAAAAATAAAATAAAATTTAAAAAAAAAAATCAGAAGTTACTTTCTTTAATCTTTTTCCTAACCATCTGCAAAATTCACCTGAGAGTTTTTTGTATTTAACATGACAAGAAATTCTGTTATTGCTAGCCCATCATCATCTCTAGAGGAATTTCTAGGAAAAAAAAAAAAAAGAGGAAATGCGAGAGTCATAAACTGTTTCCCTGCAAGATTGCATTTTTCTAATAAAACTGCGGGCCAGTAGGAAAACAGCAGTTAAGGGTGGAAGAAGTGAGCAATAAAAGACATCACAAGAAAAAAAAAATAGCTGCAGACTGATATTTTCTGGAACCAACTGTAACAAAAAACCTCAGACAAACTTTTTTCTGGACTAAACCTACCACATTCAATCCTCCGATTACCTGAAAAAAACAAAGCTTCAATGTATCGCAATCTCTTAACATGTGGCTCCCTTTCTTTTGGGCCAACCCCTATCTTGCAAACTTTATCTGGAGTAAATGTAGGCATACAAGTGTATAACCAAATTTTAAGGTCAAAATGCATTAAGTGCATTGTATAAGACAACAAAAGGTACAGAGGGGGGAAAAAACGAACAACAAAAAATCAAGAAATATAATTATACAAGTACAGTTTTTCTGTATTACGTATACATGAAACCAACTCACAACTAAGTTAATTACCTGGCTGTGCCAGAGTTTTATATACTTCATTAAACACTTGCCAAAGAGCTCATTTCATCTCACATGTTTAATGAAGATTTAGAATATGGGTCCATACATAAAATGGAATGAAACAAACAGGAGGCTAAAATCCCCTACTTCGGTTGAGAGAAAAGGAAGAACACACAAAAAGTTCATTCTACTGTGAGATTTACTGAATCCTAAGACTTGGCATCACAGCTCACCACATTTTTCCAACTTGAACAGCATAAACAAGCCATCAGAAAAGAGAACTTGATAATATATGTAACCAAACAGCTTCTATCAGTTATAACTCAAGTTCCATTTTACTAGAGCCAAGTTGTGATTTCTGCTTTTTGGGGGGACAAGGAAGAATAATGATAAGTAACAATTCTGGAGCTTCATTATTGTTGCCTGGCAAAAAGTCATTTGCCATTGACAGACTTCTTAAACTCTGCTTAAGTGGAGGAAGATATTCTAGAAAAAACTTGATTATTCGTACTCTACTGGCTAATTATTTACTATTTTACTAATGTGAATGGAGAGTTTGAGAGCCACCAAAACTGATGAGGTGATGTTGCCATTGTATCTGCTTCTGAAGATCACTCAACAGCGAACTCAATGAAAGGCCACTAAGCTGGCCCCTAGTTTATTAGATTTCAAAAAGGGTTTGTGCTTGTTTGTAACAGCAGTAATATCCTTTCATAAGTTCTCTCAGGAAAAAAAGTCATAAAGGATCAAATGTTCTATGAGGATTATTACAGGAACTTTGTGCACAAATTTAGTCAATGGCTTAACAATTCAGAGTTAAAAGACTAGTTCATATCTTTTGAGTTACTGTTTCAATAGCCAACAGGCTTATTGCTATTGTTGCATTGCAATAAGTGCTGTGGATTTTGGAAAGCAGCTGTGAACCATAGTCTACAATTCCTTAAAAAAGGGGGAATCTTAACTCTGAAATCTTGGAAACAAAACAAACCTGATAAAAAGAGTGGTTATACAATAAGGAATACCACACCTCCTCAGCTTCCACCATCAAGTCTTATGGCATTTGAAAAAACTATGAAGGAAAAAATATCAAAATGGGGAAAAATTGTATTGCTGTTCTACAAGCTTTCAGCATCAGAAAGGGTTACTCCAGAACTCAACAATGTGAAACTTATAAATCATAATAACCAGGGTTTCTCCAAAGTTACTATAAATGTCTGGAACCGTAACAGCAAAACAAGCACAAACATACATACACTGTACTCCCTTGCCATTAGAGAAGCAGCTAAATTATCTCTTGGAATTTCTTAAGCTAACACTGAAAGAACTAATTTAATAAACTATAAAAACATCTTATTATTCAGTTTTCTATGACATTCCTTGCTAACACATTGAAGAACATGACAAACAGTAATTCATTAATCTATACAGCAGTTCTTCAAAGTCTCATCCTATATATATAGGGGAATCTCACCTATGAAGTAATCTGCCCAAGAAGTAACCATCAGAGTTTTAGATCACCAGGGAGAAACACCACAGAACTGGACATTACAAATGTCCTGCAAATGGAAATTAGCATTCCAACACTTTCATATCAACCTCTAAGAGCAGATGATGAGGAATGGTCAAGCTGCTACTGTTATTCCGTGAAAGAAGGCAACACGTGAGAACTTGAAACCCTAACTTAAGATATAAAAACTGTTTTAGAAATGGCACTGAGCAGCATGGAAAAAGCAGCAAAGTACAAGACTGGCCTCTGTCAAAATGCCACTATTCTACTCAATAAAATAAATAAGAAAAAAAATACCAATGTAGTGATCTTTGGCTACTTGAGCTAGAAACATGTTCATTAAACCACATTTTTCTCAGCAGATGATGTTTAATGCAAGACTGATAGCTCATTCTTCCCTAACCTAAGTAGTGAAGGGTGAAAACAATGGGCAAGTCACATTCCTGCTCTCTTGAGATAAGACTGAACAGGAGCAATGAGATTTCCAATTAATTAAGTCCTTACATTACTTGCTGGTCACAGCTATTGGTCTATGTTAATGGCATTTGAGAGTTGAGTATTACCTACCTCAAACTGAATAAGGACAGTCCCACTTTCCAGCCCTCTTCTTAGCTGCTCCATAGACTCCTCCAGTGTATCACCACCGTATTCGGAACAGATTGGAAGAAGAGATTCTGGGAGATTGTGGGAGTCAGCTTCGTCTTCTGATTTAGGCTCCACAAACTGTTTAACTACTGAAAGACGTATTGAAAATTAAAGTCTGTTACGTACAGCATTAATGTGTTTGCAACACATACTAAAGTTTACCAGCTTGCAAGAACAACAAAGTTTGCAAAGCCAAGGCCTCAGAAAAGCAAACCGCAACACATTTAACTGCATTTCTCTATGTACTATATTACTGTAGAAACTACTAGGAATAAAATATCCTTATGACCTTTCAGAAAACGCAACTCCTCAAGGTGCCTATCTATGAGGGCAAAGAACTTGACTTCCAAGGACAAAGAGTTTTTTGCTACAACCTTGTCTTACAGAATGAACTGCTGAATAGGCTAATGAATCACAACATCCACCATGGTAAAAAACAAATGAGTTTTGCCTAAGAAGGTTTAGAGCATAATTAATGGAATATCTCTGTAATAAGCTTATATAAGTTTGGACTCCCAACAGCAAAACAAACACAAACATACTTACATTGTACTCCCTTGTCATTAGAGAAGCAATTGAATTATGTTTTGCAATTTCAAATGCTAACATTGGAGTAACTAACTTAATAAACAACAACAACAAAAAAAGTATTAATCAGTTTTCTATGACATAGCTTGCTAACATGTTAAAGAACATGACAAATATTAATTAATCTACACAGCAGTCCTATCTCTATGAAAGCTATTGTATCACCAAATATGTCCAGCTGTGGTTATTCTCTGCAATGATCAGAATGGCTCATACCTGCCCGACTTCAGAAAAAGGGGAGCTTTTCATACTCATGCCTATACAAACAACTGGCATGGGGCCACAGGTTATCTTTAACTAAGAGCAGACTTCTCTTATCTGCAAATAAGAGGGGGACTAGAAAAGTTACGGGAAGACTGAAAACTGCATAGAACCAATGGAAAGTCCTACAATAATAGGAGTGGGACTGTTCAGAGCAATCAAGACCAGGAGTCCATCTGTCTTCCTAGAAACAAGAAATTTTAAATAAAGTAAATGCTACAGAAGTATATATCATTTAGGCAGTTTTATTCTGTCCTGTTTCCCAGTGATGCATAATCCCTTCAGATTTTTAAGTCTTAATGTAATCAGAAACTCCGTGCAAAGCCTTTCCATAACTGTGTGTGTTAAGGTCTTACGACAGCTCTTCAGGAAAGTAAATAATAAAGTAGAAGTTTCACATCATCTGAAAGCTCTTGGGATCTGCATGTGTTTCAATACAGAGCAAGCAGAACCAAGCTGGATGGGTTCCCCATATTTTGAATATGCAGGCTTAGGATCCTGCATATTTCAGAGATTGTCTCCTGTTTGGTGGCAGCAGTTTAGCAAGTAGCCAGCACAAGTCAAACTCAGTATTGTCACAAAATGTCTATTGTAAGAATGGAAAGAAAGAAAAGAAAAAAGAAGCTTATTTAACTTGTCTCATTGTATAATTGTGCTGGGGAACAGCCCAGGGGTATTTGCAAACCTGCAATTGGGGATTTGTGAAATTATACTATATTTAAAAAAACAACCCCAACACTCAAAATAAAAAACAAACCACAAACTTTTGCAGTGGACTATTTGTTCTCACAGATTTTTAGACTTAAATAAAAAGAAATTCTAACTAGATAGATTCTTTGTTGCAGTGCTAAGAACCTATACAGTTAAAACTATTTGCACTACTAATTCAAATGCAGGGAGTTCTACTTTTTAGCACAGACCTATTCCCAGTGTGCTGAGAACACATTTAAGTAAACAGAAAAGGGTATACCACCAAGCATAAGAGCAACAGTCTCATAAACATTAAAAGTGAACAAAATTAGCCCAGTTACCTTTCCGCCTGACCAAAAGTGCAAGCTCTCTCGTGTGAGATTCTCTGCTGGCTTTTATGAACATGACCACCTGGTCATGCGTGTGCTCTGAGATATCTCGGCCATTAATTAATACTATCTGATCACCTTCATTCAGTTTTGGAATGCATTTATCAGCCTGTTTCAAGACCAAAGAAACACATTAATGTCATTGCATCCAGTCATGTAAGCAGGAACACATCAAGATATTATGCTCATCATGTAAGCAAAGTCTTCAGAGTTCTCCTGACAAGGTTTCATCTTCTGTATCAGAAGTTCTATCAAAGGATTCAGACCTAAAGCTGTCTTTCTTCCTTCAAAGCCTCACAATGAAGATGAGAAACAGTTCAAACAGCATATTGATAGCTATAAAAAGGATTTGTATTTATCAAACAGCCATCATCAGATTGCTCTTAAAGATCTAAATTTCAGACTCTAAGTCTCAACAACCCCTGGTTATAGCCATTGGCAAATGAATTTCTGGAAAAAGTGTTTCGGGCACATAAGTTAACACGTTTCAGTTTTTATGCAGTGAATACCGAGAAGTCCAAGTGTGATTCTGATAAACATTATTTAAGTGACATGACATTCCCCAGGCATGTACTTTTTAAAATCTAAAGAAATCCATGCACATTTCACATTTTTTTTATTTATAAAATTCTTGTTTGGTGGATATCAAATGATATCTACAAATAGAGAACAGTCTTCCTCACTTCACTTGCTGAAAGTTTTAACAAGAAGATGCAGGTAAATACTCAACCTATGATGCTCAAGTACCCTGCATTTGTGACAAATTCTTTTGCTACCTGTGCTGCAGAGAACACTAAGACAAGTTTTTCCCCATCTCAGATGAAAACTTACATTATGTCTTGTCTTGGATACTGCAATTTAGATTAACTACTGAACTCCAGGGTTTGTTTGGCTTTCTTTTGCCACACTTCATAGTATGCTTAGCTCTAAGGCCACTGCAAAGCAATTCGGGCTATGGCCAGAATATGATGATGATGTTGCAAAGATGATTAAGGGGTTAAAGCATCTCCTGGATGAGGAAAGGCTAGGAGAGCTGGGAGTGTTTAGCCTAGGGAAGAGAAGGCTCAGGGTGGATCTTGTCAATGTATATAAATACTTGAAGGGAAGGTGCAGAGAAGATAGAGCCAGGCTCTCTTCAGTGGTGCCCAGTACAGGACAAGAGGTAACAGGCGCAAATTGAAACACAGGAGGCTCCATCTGAACATCGGGAAACACTTTTTTACTGTGAGGGTGACTGAGCACTGGAGCAGGTGGCCCAGAGACATTGCTGAGTCTCCCACCTTGGGGTATTCAAAAGCCATCTGGACATGGTACTGGGCAACTGACCCTAGGTCATCCTAGGGGGTTGGACAAGATGACCTCAAGGTCCCTTCCAACCTTCTGTGATTCTGTAATGTCAATGTGCAGGATTCTACAACCTTTGAGTGTCAAGTACTGTAACAATTTGATTTTCATTGCTATTCTAAGTTTTATTTTGTCTAGGAAGTATTCAATGACACAAGAATGGAATCTTGATATACTTATATATAGTCCATTTCATTTGTTATACAAATAAGTCATAGACATTTAGTGTTATTCTCTAGTCGTAGGTGTTCTCTATATTTCCTTAATGCCAGCACAGGTTCCCTGAACTTTATTCATCCAATGTTATTAGCCCTATCATAAAACCATCACTAACCCCCCATATGTGAACAAGATGTTCTAATTAGACCCAGTCCTTGTTATGCCTTGCACTGATGGCTCATAAACCAAGTTTATCAGTGATGTACTATATACTAAGTGAAAAATAGGAACAGGTGGAAAGGAGAAGTGTTAATGAAAGAACCAACAAGAAGAAAAATGCAGAATAAAAAGAAAACAGAGGCAAGGATATGAAGAAGAAAATAAATTGGGAGTCACTTGTGTCGGAGAATAAAGTAAAAGGAAAGAAAACTTAAGACTTATATGAGTGCCACAAAACAGATAAAGGAGAAAATAAAGAAGAGAGGGAAACGAAAGATGTATCTAAGAGGAAAAAATTCCAAGCAGAAAAACTGCTCAAACATTTAAAAAAGGAATAGTTTCCCCCAACTTCTTTAAAAGAAATAAGGGAAGAAAATGATGAAGGATAGGGAAGACTGACAATGATTAATGAAAAACCCAAATGTAAACAGAAAAAGAATGGGAATTAGGAACAACCATGGTGTTCTTAAACATTGATTTATCTAGGTATTCAAGGCTCCCTAAAAACTGCCTTGCCATATTTTGTACAATTTACAAAGGCAAGGCTGAAGAATGCAACTATGAATGATTGATTTAATCACTCTGAAATATTACTGTTTGAGATATAAATTATTCTCTCTGAAATATAATTATTTGAAAAGATAAGTGATATAAAGACCATATCAGGTCAGTCTAGGAGAGTCAAGAAGTCAACAAGAAAATGGAGGGAATGGTTTCTGATCTCCTATATTTGTCTATAATTTAGATTTCTTATCTGGCTGCTAGCTATTATTCTTTATTACAGAAGGAGATTAATATCTTTGCGCAAAGAAACTTTGTTAATCATGTGACATGTTAATGCCTCAGCTCTCTTACTTGAATCATCTGACTACATAAAATATATCTTGAAGGAGAATTAATTCCTTCTATGTAAGCATAATTTGTAGATTTTTCAGATACTGAGCTTTTCCAGACAATTAGTTATGTCAAAGGCTTCCTGTCCTATTGACACACCCAATGTTTCATTTTATGCTAATCACCTAATTATTGCTCCAAGAAGCACGCCTATCATTTTTCAACGACAAGCACTATTAAATAAAACCATAAATGACTCCTTTAGCACCTTAGGACATTAATACCGTTTGTGGGGAAAAAAGAAATCAGTTTAGGATTTTAGTTTAAAAAAAAAAAAAACAAAACAAAAAAACCCAGTTGAAACAAATGGTGGTTGATTATATGTAATGCTCTCCCACAACAATTTTGGCTAGTCTGTCCTACAATCTTCCCAGCATACTAGATTGCTGCTGTATTAGACAGGGATTTTTAAAAGAACTTTAGGACATGAAAGAGAAAATACTGCCTTATTTTGGTGAGTAGATTTGCTTCCCCTCCTCCACAAAGAACAGATCTTTTCATAGGAAAGGGGCAAAAAATAACCTACAAACCTGAGAAATAATCATAGCAAATAATATTGCCAAACAGCATCCCTGAGGACAACTTACAGGGTAACAAGTGAATCTAGAGCAAGTTAAAACTGTAGCAAATACAATGAAGGAAAGGCATCATTGACCTAATAATGTAGAAATGCATTCCATAGACTGCTTAACTTGAACTTTCAAGTATCAGCTACATTTCATTAAACAGCCAAGAACAGCTGAAATTTAGTTTATGGAAAACAATATAATCAATGTTAATACTGCTATGCTCTAAAAATAATATTTTTTTTTCCTCTTGCTGTAACATGGCATGATTTCTTAATGCTGCTGTTGAGTATATCATATTGGATAACTGTTTCCAGTTTATTCCTCGACCCTTGATAACTTGCTTGCTTGGTGGCTTAGCGAGGCTACAGATCTAATTTGTCACTTGCATCTATGCCTACGCCACTAATTGGAGACACTTAAATGAAGTGTGTAAGTTAGAAGTCCAGTCCTTTTTCAATCCAAGAGAAAAAAACCCAGATCAATACTTTCCAGGAGACAACCTGAATCTGCCAAAGTAACTCACTGCCTCTGGAGAAGCATCTTTCATTCTCTGATTGCGGAATGAGCCCGTTTGCCCTACATTAACTTCAGTATCCCGACTCACCCTCAAGAAGTTTACTAGGTTGACCATGAAACGTTTTATGGACAGTTTTATTTTCACTTTGTGAGTTTAAGTTATAATGATAATTTCCTACTACTACTCTATTCAAATAACTATTGCAGTTCATAAAGGAATGCTATGCACTGCATAAGTCATAAATCATAAATGTGGCAAAACCAACTTCTCAAACGATCTGTTTTAGCTTGATTTACATCACAACATTTAGATATCGGTCCTGTAACTGCTTATCAAATTTCAAGAAATCTACAAGATGCAGAGAACATTGGATTTTTAGGATTACATCAGCGGTATTTCCAATCAAGTGTGCACTGAAATTATTTTATGAGAGTTGGGAAATACAATTTGGAAGAAGAAGAGTGAAAAAAAATTTGAGATAATGTATGTCCTCACAAATTTATGTACTAATTATTGAGAAAAAAGTTACTAAGATGTTATAGAACTATTTCACAATTCAACAGGAGGATTCAATGGTTGTACCGATTCCGATGAACGTTCCACCTAGTCCATAAATATTTCCATAAGCAAAAATCCATGCAAAATAAGAACAGAGCAAACCTGTTCTGCAACACCTCTCCCCTGCCAAGTACTTTCCCATCCCATCAATACTTTTAGCCCTAAGGATTTCCTCAATCTATTGTGGTTTGTGTATTCAGAACTGTCAGCAGGTTTTTCTCCCAAGTATTTGTCCTCTTCTGAACATCCACAAAATTATTTTAACCAGAGCATCCTTTGTCAAGGAGTTTCACAGGTCTACAATCTTATGCATGAATAACTACTTCACTAAGCATAAAGAGCCTGACTTTCACTAACTTAAGTTGGTGGCCTGTAGTTCTTCTGCTGGAATTCCCTGCTCACAGTGCTCCTAATCTTACAGATCCCTACTACATCTCCCTTAAACTAGTTCTTTTTTCTAAAGAAATGAGACTACTCACTCCTTTAATGAACACTGTTCCATATCTTCAGTCATCGCTCTTGTCCCTCATCAAACATTTTCCAGTTCAAGATGCACTTTTTGAGATGAGGGGGGAAACAAACATGCTTTCTACTGGTATCTTGTCTGGCTAACACTTCCAGATCTTTTCATCTGTGGTCAGATACTGGTAATGAGTGTCCAAAGTCCTACATGTATGGACCTCTGAGTGGTGGATGGAGTAATAAAGGAAGGGATTAAGAGTCTTAAAGATTTACTTACAGGTGATCCTGGAGTTATTCTTGATACCACTAAAGGCATTTTTTGATCTACACCACCCTAGAGGAACATCAAGTAAACAACCACGATAAATATACCATTAAGCATAAGCAGCATTTAAAACAAGTGATCACTTTTCTTTGTTTTTATATAAACTTTATGCTCCGTCACTATAGGCAGAGTTGGCAAGATTGAATTTTCATCAGTGAATGGCGGGGGGGGTAGCATATTTAATTCGACCAATTTCCAGTAAAATAGATCCAGTGTCTTTGCTTGGCCATACATTTTAATAGGCAATAAACAGATCAAATGCAGCATTCGTTCTAACCCTACCCTTCAAGCAAGCTCAATTCAACATTTGAACTTGCAGGGTGGACAGTGTTCTTAGCCATTTTGATGGACCTGCAATGGATCAGGTAGGATCAAATTTTCAGACAACTGTACGCCCTTATTCTCTTTACATGACTTTCTATCACTGCCCCACCAATAAATGCCCAAGGTGAAAAGATCAAACTCTGCCTCAATTTTGACATTATGGCTACTTTACAGTACTGTATCTGCTTAAATGGAATTTCAGTGAGGAAAGGTAAAAAATTTACAATAGTGAATTTCAATAGTAATTTCTATTTCCTTCATAAATTAATTTTCACCTTTCCAATAGGACTTTTTAATGGATATATTCAATTGGATAGCAAAAACTATTTAACTTGTTTTATAATACAAAGGTCCAGTTTTCCAAAATTTGATGCCTTAAATTAGGCTTCCAAGTTCATATTTAAGCAGCCAAATAGGCAGTCTGCTTTGGAAATGTGCCATGCCTATAGTATATGCAACTAAAACCCACAGAACTACTACGGGCTTATTTCTAAATGTTGCTTTAGCATTTAAGGATTAGGCTGCCACATTTAAAAGCTCTTGGTCCATAAGAAATTCCTGTAGAATATACTGCTTTCTCCAAAGCATTGCATTAAAAAAGAAAAATAATCATAAAGTCGAAGAATAGTATGTCTATAAAGCATTTAAAAATAACTAAAAGATTGCTGTTTTACCTTTAGATTAAATCCAAACTTCCCATCTTCATCTGGTATGATACGCACCAAAAGTAAATCTCCCTCAATTAGGTCATTCTGCAATATATAAAAAAAAAACCCCGAATTTTTCTAATTTTTAAAAGAAAACAGCAGCAAATTAAAAAATAGTGCATTCAAATTTAGATGTGCTGAACCAGAATAGTCTATGTAAATCCATGTTTAAAATAGGAAGAAGGTAATGTTACAGAATATACTCATGATTGTAACCTTTTAAACTGTAAAAATAGCAACACACATAACAGCAAATATATTCACTGCTTGCTCCGTCCTAACACTGCTACTCTCATCTTAGCTTTGTCAATTGATAGCTTCTATTAAAATTTTCAATGTGTTGTCTTTACTAAAGGTGACTTAAAAGGAAAAATTGTTAGGTGCAACATATTTGAAACAATTCTACTCTAAGGACTATGAAGTGACTACTTTTTCTCCAATTTTTCTCCTGTAAATGGGTGTATTGGTATCTTCTGCAAAAGATCCGCAAGACAGGAGGATTAAAAGTTGGCAGCAGCTACTGGACAGGCAGGTTAGGAAGCTGCTTAGCACCCATCTGGAATAGGCTGGAGAAAGGGGAGGAATGATCCACTACCGTAACACTAGCAAGAAGCAGCTGCTCTCTAGTCAGTGCAGAATTCAAAGGATGATGTTTAGCCATCCTGAAGAAGAGATGCCTGGGATAAAGCAGAATTGTGCCTGCTATCAAGACATATAGCAAACTGAGTTATCTGATCTTTCCACTTGGAGAAAATAAGATTTAATCATGTAAGGATTCCCATTCCACTAGGAACTTCTCCTACAGTTGCTTCTGGAAGCCTGGACACTATGGAAATCAATGCAGTTGGCAGGCTGGCCTATCATACTGCGTACACAGCCTTGGATAAATTGGAGTAGCAAGACAAGATTTATTCTTAGTACTGCATAAAATATGCTCATCCTAAAATATAATCACAATTTTCGTGCATTCTTAATCTACAGTTCAAAGCTACATTCAGGACTAGTTTCGACTTTAAAAGCACACAGCTGAACATACCTTATCACAGTAGTACTGGCTGGAATCTTCCGTTGAGCTACTTTTTGTAACGTTGTCATACGTTTCTAAGAACGGTTTATCCACCCCTTCCAACGGGTAACAGCCAGAAATGTTACCAACTCCATTGGGAGACTGAGCCAAGGCTTTAGGTGAGATACGGGTCAGAGAACTCCGCGTTGGACTGTTTCCCAATACATTCCTTCATTTAAAAAGGATAAATAAATATTACAAAGGTATCGTTATCCAGATTTTTAGATTAAATCGTAAAACACACAAATGCACTGCCCAGTTAAAAGAGCAAGCCAACTTTATGCTTAGATTTAACACCACTTCTTGAAGCGAAGGGTAACAGGATTGGAATATGAGCTAAGCCTAATGTTTGATCAGTGAACATCCAGAAGAATGGAAAAAAAACCCCCAAAATTAGAGTAGCAAAAACATTTTTAGCAAAATATTTGGCTGTTAGCAGTGAACAGCACTGGCGCAGTGGTACAGGAAATTGCAGTAACAAGAAGAGAGCTGAACCCCAGGGGAAAGGCACTTCAGAGTTGCCAATCCTACCCATGAAAAGCTTTTGCCGTGATTCCACTCAGTCTTGCAAAGCACTTTTTTTCCATTCCTCCCTCTTATGAGGGCCTTCTCAACCTTATCCCTCTGGGAGAAGGTGATGTGCAGAAAAGCATGGTAAATTGTTAAAGAAATAGGAGATGAAGTGACAATGAAAGGTTTAATTACAGTTAGTTAATATATTCCGTCACTGAGGTAGTTATAACCACGTAGAAGGACCCAGAATTAAACTGGGGTGCAGACCTGGCCTAGTGATTCAAGAACCTTAAAATTCATGGATAACAAAAGTCAGTAATCAAATACCTCAATTATTCTTAGAATTGGCCGAGCTGCCTGGTGGTGCGCCAAGTCCTTTCAAACACTCATTTAGCTACATGCCCTCTTGTGAAAAGGATGAAATGCAGACCTCTAATACAACTAAACCCCTTCTTTAACTAGACCAAACTCACAGATACCATACAAACTAACTGCTCCTTCTTTCTAAATAGTACATAATACTTTGTGAAAATCTCTGTCCTGAGGAAAGCTCAGGTATAGGTCAGCCACAGTTTCCTATCACTAACATACAGCGCTGTGTATGGCAAAACCAGTCCCAGCTACTTGAACCATTTGCAGCAGTCGCTGCTAGCTGTCAATGAAGAAGTAATATTACACTATAGAGGAATGTAGCTTAGGCTTTTAACATACAGGACTTGCATTGCAGCAAACTTTAATAATGCAAATACTTATTTCTTGGCTTGTGGAAATCTGACTACAACAAATGAAACATTCTGAAAGGTGCCATCAAGCAAATGTATTCACGCCATAATATTTCTGACGTTCAGTTATACTACATGTACTTGGCAATGGGAATGAAGTGTTTTGTGCAACATTTGCAAAATTTTCAGTTATTAGAGAAAATATATTTTCAGTATTTCGGAGATATTATTCACTTGGCATGCTCAACAATTTCAAAATACTTTGTAGTAGTGAACTATAATGACACTTAAAGGAATTATACTGTCAAAACGGTGTTTTCATCTGATAGCTTCCAGGACTTTTCATGATTCCTCTGAGGATGATGGAGGAACATTGTATATGTAAAAACATCCTAATAAGTTTTTCAGAACATAGGAATTTTGAAAAAACATTTCACTTACAAGTTGAGATTACAGATCATAATGATTTTTGCAGTGTAGAAAAAAAATTAACAATACCAGAAAAATATGACAAATTATTTCAGTTAATGCCTTCTGGCACTATATGAAGAGTTACCAGATAAGATTACCAGTGGATTTTTGTATCATTAAACTTCTACCACTTTTTTTAACCAAGTTCTTTGTAATAGTGGTTAGGGCTCTGTTAGGACTTAAGATTTTACAAATCCTGATCCAAAAGCTTTGTCGTCCGTCCCCCCCCCCCCCCCCCCAAATCTTTACAATCTTCTTTTATTTGTGTCTTTTAACCACACAAGACCACTACTTTGAAAAATCAGTTCAAGTTTTGTATTTTATTACATCTCTTAAAACTAGAGATTATATAGTAGGAAGTTTAAAGAAAACTCACTTTGGTGATTCTTGTTCAGATGACCTGTTTAAAAAAAAAAGACAAAAACAACAGTAAATGAACATAAGTTAAATCTTCAGGAAAACAACAACTAAATTCTAATAACAATTAACAAAGCCTGCATAAAAGCCAGAAGGTGTGCTCATGGTAGATTAAAGAATACTTAATTCTCTGCTGAAAGTCTGAATCAGACAATTACAGAATTTCTGAAACACTCAACAAAAATCCCAGGGCAGCTCTAACTGCTCACTTCCACTTTTGGCACAAGCCCAACTACAGACAACGCACATCTGCTACTGCTACTTAAACTACTTAGGAGCTTACAGAGGCAATTACTTAGCAAGACACTCTACATCTTTTAAGAAGGTTTTCGATGTGGATCACAATGACTACAGACATCACTGACTGTATTTTGTAAAAAGTCAAACATGGCAATATCTTTATGTACAGTTAACAAGAAATGAGCATAGGCGGCTTCAGAAGCGTGAAGTTTCTTACATTTATTCTTATCATGTGAGAGCAGAACAGACATTGACAGAGAACTTTAGGACGAAGCATAACTAAAGCACAAGTGGTTACACAGATGAGGACAATCTAGCAGGGAAAAGAAATCAAAATTTGCGGTACATAGCATTTTCCAAGGCATTCAGTTAGCTTCGTCAGAAATCACCTGAAACAGTGAGCTAAATTCTATTACATCAATTAAAACAATAGCCATGATACCAAGATAAATTTGAAAGTAAAAGTTTCCCAAAAGGTGCTTGCAAAGCAAAGTAAGTTTAAGGCAGATGGGATAGCTTTACAAATTTAATTAAGCAGTGTCCACAAAACCTGGAGTGATGTAAGTCCATGCTGGAAAATTACAAACATGAATTACTTTGGTTTGAATGTAGAATTGTTGAATTGCCAAATTATAGGAGACAATTCACAGTATGCAGTTAAATTTTCAATTATTGTTCTCTAAAACAAACTCAATATTAAGAATTATGTACTATGTTTCATCAAAACTACAGTAAAAACAGCAGCAGTATCAGTCTGGTTAAGTTTCCTTACATGTATTCTACAATATGTAGCATTTCCCCCTTGAGAGGCAGAGATGGTGAAGCTTGATTCCCTAAGAATTTGTGGTGGGTTCTGTGTACTTTTAATTTTTTTTAAAGCACTAAACTTCTTTTTTTAATGCAGTCATGCCCCCCTTCTGATTCCACTGACACCCATTCTCCCACATATACCTGTGGTTCTCCTTGTTTGCAGTCCCCATAGTATTTTTACCCCCGAAGTGCCAGCAGTGCACAGCAGATCCTTTGGGAACATACACTCACTTGCTGCCTGACCAGCCCACATCTAAATAGAACAGACAACCATTGAACTCGTACTGTAATTGCTCAGTGAGAGGAGAATGGCAGTTTAAGTTTGAGTTTGTTTTTTTTTTTTTTCTGCCTAGTCACTGACTTTCACTAATCTTGTAGAAGACTTTGCATCTTTGAAAACTTGACTCCTACATTAGATTTGACCGCAATTGTCCAAACATTCTCAGGTGGGAACAGAGGCGGACGGGCAGTGCAATGACATAAGCCTTCCTTAGGAAGGCACGCTAAAAAGAGGAACATTGAATTTATTTTCGTTTAAGCTTATTGATTTCCTCGTGAGGCAAAGAACAATGAAACTGTACAGCTTTTCTACATTTTGCTACAGTAGAGCTACAGCTCTATTACCAAATTCTGTATAGAATTCAAATTGCTGTAAGTTAACCCTTTCAAAAGGCTTCACCAAAAAGTTACACACATAGAATTGTGATGCAAATGATGCAATGTCCCTATTTCAATACATTATCTCCCCTCTTTCCTCCCAATAGAGTGAGGTAATTTGAGACAGAAAAAAAAAAAAAAAAAAAGAACTTGGGCTTTCATTCACATACTCTGTATAAACATACAGCAAATTTTTCATCATCTCAGTAATACATCTGGAGACTTAAATGGAGGATACAAATTCTTAGTAGTATTTGCTGAAGGCTTATCTGTTACATTATTGCACTTGAATTCAAACATATGAGCTCTGAAAGAGTTACTGAATCATTCTGTAACCTTTTAAAGTGGAAGAAGGTAACAAAAAAATATGACCTAGAAAGTGACCAAATTCAAGGCTTAAAAAAATTCATCAGCTGTGTCATCCTGAAGTCCTCAGTAGCTCAGCATGCTAGAGCTGCAGAATTTTGCTCTGCAACTCAGTTAAATAGTATTTCTAACATTTAATTACTCACCAATATCATAAAGTGCCTTAAACATGAATGACTAGATGATCTTTTCTAGCTCTACGGTACTCCGCATTTTACTAACCTATCTTCTTCATTTCACAGCATATGACAAGGACCATATTTTAAGTCAATAAAAGACAATACTCACCAGACCAGCCATTCAACTTTTTCATTGAGAAAGAGCGCCCTTCCTTGCAAGGAAATTAAGCTTTCCATTGGTGCAGCTAACAAGCAAACACTTTAAAACTGCAGGTAGTTTCCCTTCCTTACTCCACAATATATCTAAAATGATGCCATTTCAATCTTTCACTCACTACGGTTTGCTCTGTCAGCGATGAACTTCATAATAAAACTCTTTTCCCTGAAAAGTCTAACACTTCTCTTCTGCCAGGAAGACAGAAAGAAAAGGTCTTAAGGAAAGACCCCTCCTCCCCATTTTGGTGGGCCCTACCAGGGAATTCTGCTATGCTGAGAACTGAGGATGATAAACTACAGCGGAGTAAAACCCCAAGAGAAAAGGGACAACTGAAACAATAGCACTGTAGCAAAACTCCCCCTTTACAAACAAATGAAGGAAACATCTGTAGGTTTTGCCCTTGTGCTGTTCCTGAAGTTTTTAAAGCTTCATTTATTGTAACACCTGCAGGGCTGGGGAGATTGTATGTGCCAGCACTTCCATTATCACCTCTTTTCTGAGAACTGACCATTAAAACTGGGATTATTATTCATAAGCCAAATAAGTGGAAGATACTTGCAGCAACGCCTTTTTGCTGCCTTTCAGAGAAATTTAGATACAGAATATTCAGCATTTCTACGAACAGAACAACTGTGTAAGAAGGCCACTTAGATTCTTTGCGCTGCATACTTAAGAGTACCGTTATGGAAAAACTTGAGGACTTTTTGGTATATGCAAGTTTTTCAGTGATTTTCTACAAATTCCATTCACATTTGTATGCTGCTGTGATCATCCATAAAAGGATACTTTCAGTTACTCTGCATTGCCTCTATTGACCATATTCCAGTTTACTGACTTTCTCTGAAATTTTCATGCATTCTGATACTCTGCAACTGCTTGGCATGCCGCAAAATTTGCCTTATCACAGATTTGGAATTCAACTTTGAGGCTTTCTTTTTGGGTGCAAAATGATTGTTTTTTGAACTGGCAAGGAAAGCGTAGTACATTTTAATAGGGATATATATTTAAAAAAGAAAGGTTTACATGTAAGCAAAATATATACATGTACTACTTTCATGCATATTGAGTGGAAGAGCACAGTAAAACTCATAAAATCTAGTAGTCTTAAAAGCCTAGTTTGAAACTAACTGAAATGTTCTTAGACCTCTTAGACCCATTGTCTAGTATGAGAAGGACATCTTCCTTGAGAAAGACTGAAGTACACAAGGACAAGGGACTTTTGTGAAATGCAGCAGGTTTTGTAAGAACAAGGAATTGATCATGTCTGCGTATGATTAAAAACTAAGGATAAATAACTTAGTTTAAAATGTTTTTTTTTAAATTATTTGCCATTTTCTACTAAGAAAGTAGTTACTAGGACTTGGCTGTATACATCTGGAAGGTACTTTTATCAACAGTAATGCTTTAAAAATTTTCTTTGCAAAAGGAATTATATTTAAGTTAAAATAATGATGTGTTCCCATAGTACCTTTACCAAAGCTCACTATGCAGCTACAGTTTATTGTCTATCAAAACGGTAAACTGAAAGAATTGAACAAATGCAGCATACGTTCAGGAAATCTATTTTCAGTGCAATACCTTCACCAGATGATGCATCACACTTACACCAGGAGTGTATATGCACTTCCAGAAATTCATAGCACAGTGCAAGTGAATTTCCTTTTTGTATACTAGTTCATCATTTCATTTCCTTCCCTTCCAACTCTGGAACTGTACACATTATGCCATCTACATCACCACCAAAAGATAGTTTTAGAATATAAGTTAAAGAGGTTTATAGCTTTGCAAGCACATTTAACTTAAACAGAAAAGCTTATGCAGGAATACGTGGCATTTTTCACAAGTAGAATTGTAGTCTCAAAGTAATTTTGGTTGGAAGGGATCTTGAGAGATCACCTAAACTCTTGCTCAAAGAACAGCCAACGTCAATGTTAGATGAGGGTGTTCAGTTCCTTGTCATGTTGTGTTTTGAGGTTCTCCAAGGATGGAAACACCTCCACCTTTCTGTCAATGTGTATGAGGGCTTAACTAATGTCAGTGTGATTCCCTCTGTCCCCCTGCCAGTGCCTTTTGAGCATTTCCCTTGCTGTAACTTGTGTCCATTGCCTCACATGTTTTTGCTGTGCACCTCCAAGAAGATTTGGCTCCATGTTCTTGATAACCCTCTTTTGGCAGAGTAAGGCAACAGTGCGACCGACCCCTCCTCAACATCCTCCAGCCTCCTGGATCTCCTTATATATCATACGCTCTTATCTATGAATAATTAGCCAGATTCATCTCACCAATTTTCTAAATATAAGATCTATAATGCCTCATTTGTCAGTAAGTTTTTCTTACCGACTGATACTATACCTTGTCACTTAGAAATGTGTTTTACAGTAATCTTCTTTCTGGTTAAACAGAAAATTTCACAGCTAATCTTTCCTGTCAGGCCACTGAGTCTACTCTAAAAAACTACCAAAACACTTCCTACACAGTCTGCTGTTCCAAACCAGACAGACATTGTTGATTTATTTAATTACAGAGTGAACAAGAGAAACTGAATACAGTTCAAGTAGCAAGACCCTACACTGCTTTATCAGGTTACTTTTCTAAGCCAATAATCCAGTTATTTTTTTCCCTTAAGATAGCACCTTATATATATAGTTAAATTTATATATTCTTACTAACAAGTACCCTTCCCACTCAGAAAAGTGTGTTCAAAACTATGAAGAAAGTCATTGAGAGGGCAAGCAATAGCTATATTAACACTCCAAACAATTCCACCTATAATATAAAAAAAAATATTTAAAAAAGCACAAGACATTAAACCTGAATTTACAAGGTCAAAAATAAGCTCTGCTCCTCATGTAAAGGAGAAATTGGTCCTGCACAGGTAACATGAATAAGGTTATCCTGAACCACAAGGAAATCTGTTTGTTTCAGTAACCGTTTTTTGCATCTAACACCTTCTTGTCTGAAAGAAACACCAGCTTAGTTTAATGAGACAACACTTGGGGCAAGTGTGGGTGTTGGCAATAACGCATGGTCTTCCCACAAAACTGGATTAAAACTTTAAATCCATGAACAGGAAAGAGTGGAGGATACTCTTCCCTTTTCTTAGTGACCAGTGGAAAACCATGCAGCTTCTCACAGATGGGTTCTCTGAGGTTAAGATCATTAAACAACACAGTGGTTTTCAGTTTGCATTTCTTGTCATTCATTCATTCACTTTCATTTCTCATTGCACTGTGAAGTGTGAACATCTGTATCACACCTCAGGCACCAGCAGATGCTTGAGAATAAGGAAAGGAACATACAGGGAAAATTAAAATTCAAAGCTCCTTAAATACTACTTGGTTACATGTCTTTGTGTTTTCATGGCAGACCTTGGTATTTTAAATTTACCAAGTGTTTAAAATGTGTATTATCGAAACATTTAAATCTTCAGATTTGTAATTTACATCAAATACTTGAACATAAGGAAACAAACAAACTCATTTTAGTTGTTTAAATTTTCACTTATTTACTTGAAGGTAAAGGGTAAGCTAGTTTCTCTCAAGTGTTTTTCTGTTCTTGTAGCAGCTCATTGGTGAAGAATCCTACACATGAACTACTGGGCGTGATAAACATTAAGTTACATTTTATTTTATTTTTTTTCCCCAAAGATATCAATACCAAGAACCAGAACTTGCACTGGGGATGGACAGCACAGTCTTTCAAGACAAAACCTAACATCTGATACAAGACCAAGCATGTCAGAGTACCTAATTCCAAAATGTAATCAGTCTATTGCCCCACTTGAAGACAACTTAGTTTTGAAGGTTACCGCTTGCATCAATGATATTTTGGAATTTCCCAACCTGGTCTTGAAACCATGTCACATACTTCAATATGACTCTTTCATTTTCACTGTAGCCTTTTGCCCTTAAGTGACACAGTGGCATATGGATTGCATTAGTGTCACAGAAAGGCAAATCAGTAACAACGATTTGTTCCTCTACACCAGTGAGGCTTTCCTTATCCCAGATTTGGAAACCGTAGTGGTACCTTTATCAAGACAGACTGCAACAGTGGTAATCTTCAGGTAATATACCAGGCTAAAAAAAGTAAAAATTGCAATCAAAAAGAATTCCCTGCAGAAGTCCGTCAGCCTGCCTTTAAAAATAACCACCTGTGGTTTAAAGCTGTTACACTGAAAGGGAAATATTTGTCTTGAAGGCAACCTCTTCCAGGAGGTCTATCCAGGCTACCTGTCAGGAGAGTAGATGGTCAGGACGAGCTTATGCCAGGTAGCCTGAAGCCAAGACCAGGGAAGGCCAGTTTTAACTGAAAAAACAGTTATCAAACAAGTACACTTACTAATTAGCGTGTTTTATCTCAATATTTTTCTTGAAATAATTTTAAAACCTAAATAATATTAGCATCATGTGCATATGCAAGTAGGCGTGGGATAAATATAGTGACAGAGGGAGTACAACATATAGTCAGAAGATAGACTGGATTACCTGTTCTGAACTGGTGAGGCACAGCCAATAACAAAGTGTGGTATAACACAGAAAGCAACCTATGAGACTTCAGAAGGCTCAGGGTGGGCTCCATGTCTGTGTTAGTGTTAATTTTTCAGTGGCCGTAGCAATCAGATGAGATGCACAGCAGCAATGCAACAAAGAGGAGAAAGAACTGACAGGGGAGGCTTCTTCACAAAGGCTGGGGAGCCCTGGGCTAAACAAAAGTCCTCTTGAAGTCCTCTTCAGCACTGTCTTTGATGACAGGTTTTGTGTGCAGCTGTGATTTGAGAGAGCTGGCTTAGATAGGCAAACCTATTCATGCCCTGTGAATAAAGCTCTGTTTAATATATGTTAATTTGGGATTAGAGCAATTTTTTGTCTATAATACATATGTAATAGACAGCTCCAATCTTTTCTGCAGACACTAATCTGAGAGAGAAAAATTGCTTCTTTTTACTATGAGTCTCAAATTGTACTTGAGTGTGAAAGTACCTTAGATAATTTGGGTAGCATCAGTCTAGATACACCAAACACAATCACAAGCTTGCCCTGGCTTTCTGTAGTTCACCTATGCGCATGATTTGCTTTCTTTTTTCCAGTCACAGCCTGTAGGATATACCTCATGTATTTCAGTTAAGAGGTAGAATGTTCACACAAAGCACATTTTTAAAACAATCACTGTGTTCTTCAGAGAAACAATACAATAATTGACAAAATATTCTTGACCCTCATCTCCAGCATGCTCATTTAAAGTACTTAACAGTAAACATAGTTCTAGGTGTTGACATGTTGATACAGTACAATATATTTAAAGAAATGGAAGAAGAAATGTTAACAACTGATATGTTTTATGCTCTCTAAACTAAGAGCTGTTCCACATAATTTGTTTTCTAAATTGTGTACTGTTTTATAGAAAGAAAATAGAACTCGATTGATTCCCTTAAGTGAGTAAACACAGCAAGGAAAAAAATCAATTAAGAAAATAATTATACTTGGTATTGTCAGGAGGACAAAAAAAAAAGCTGTAAAGGGAAATAAATGCAGTTGTACATACGCTGCCAACAGTGGTGGCTTCTGCAGTTCTGATACCCACCAAGGTTCCTTCCAAGCATGCCTTGGTAGAATTATGTATACAGCAAGCCTTGTTATAGGAGTTTTACCTATGTATTTGTCTCAAAAAGCACTGTACCACAACAGATCAATTTGAAGGTAGGTCTATCTCGGACCACTTGCCATTTTGACAAAAAGGACTTAAGACATTACTGAGGGGCTGAAGGGAAACAGGCGAAAACTATCTCCCCACCCCTGAAATTCTGATGGCAGCCTGAAAAATAGAAAAGAGCCATATCCCGTGCTAACTGCAGCTTGCACAGTCTTGAGCTTCAGCTACTGTAAAAGAAATTGATGTGAACATATTTAGTTTACAAAAATCAAGCAGCTGCATGATTATAATTAAGATTTGAGGTCCCAGACAACAATTCAGCAATTAAAAATCAGCATCTTACAGTTGTTTGCTAGTAGGTCTCCAAAAATGTTTCAGATTTTTTTTCATACCAAAGCTATTCAGAGTTATAATTAGCATTAACTAACACCTTTTTTGACAGTCTCAGACAGCAGGCTAAACAGTAAAAAGACAGCCCTCTAAAGACAACATATATTAGCAGGACTATGAGAAGCTACTATTGGCTCTCCCTTAATGAAAAAGAAATACTGAAATTACAAATCTGGGGGTTTTTTTCCATAACATGTTTCAATTTTGTCAGTTCAAATCTACTAAAGACCAGCACGGCAAAAATGGGCAAGTTGGCTTTAAAAGACTTATCAGTACACTACAAGGTGTTTTATATTCCTCAAGTCTGGCAAAAGTTCAGCACAAGTGTCCATCTTTAATACTGAAGATATGCAAGTTAAACTTTTTTCTTCTAAAACAGATTTAGCTGATAGGGTAAGATTCCCTCATTCAATAAAGCATTCAGGGAAAGAAAGATTTTACTACACATATATACTTAATTTTACTTTACATCTTTCAGCAAGGGGAGTGAGGCAAGTAATGACTACTGTAAGAATATAAGAGAAGAAAAACTGGAATGTGGACTAACATAAACTGTTGAAAACTTCAGCATAGAGAAGAAACTTTTTTTTATTTGTATGGTTAGTGTATATTTTACCTCAATTGTTAAAAAGTATTAATGATCATTGTACTTCATGAAAGTCTAGCAGTCAATACAACAAAGGATCATTCATTCCATGCATTCTCCTTCTAAAACACACACTTCAAATTTAATCAGATTTATGCAAGCATTTTTTCAGTTACCTGCAGAGTATCAAATATTATAAACATACCCAGGAAACCAAGAATGCGTTGGGGATGAGACATATAGAAAATTTGGTTTACATGAGGTAATAACAGTAAGCTTCTCCACAGTGAGTGATATTACTCAGATACGGCATAGTCATTTAGTGCTCAGAAAATAAATGAATGTGTTATTTTCAAATTTAGACCATCCTATTTTCACAGTCTAAAAAGCAGCATAAAAGCAGGCGTTCCCACTCCATTCTCAGTAGGCATAGGATAGGTGAAACAGGGAGGAAAGGAAAAAAATACAGGGGAAGAAAAGAAAAACGAAAATAAAAGAAAAAAAACAACAACATACTAACTGGGAGGACACAATCTGCCAGTCACCAAACACAGCACGGCAAGTTAGTTTTCTGTCTACAGCTTATACCCTCATCATCTCCTCTTATGGTCTGCCTCTTATTATTTTTACTCAGAAAATACTTCCAAAAGTGTATAATCTATAAATGTTAAAACACAGGAAAGACATGGCTTCCTATGTATGACTATTCACAACATCCAGAGGCATCACTTTTATATATTATCATGGTTATTACTGATACTACCGGTATTAAGGTTCATCTGACTTCGTCAGAAAAACAGAAAAACAACTTAAAAGACCAGAGTGACAAACTCCAAATAAGCATGCAACATGTCAATTTTCCCCTTCTTTCATAGAAACCTCTGCTGTAATGTAGTAACAATATTATTGTATTAAAACTTAAACAAAACAGTTTAAATCCAGAGTTTAAAGCTACAGTTAGTAGCTGCACACTGTCACGGAGGTAGGTGAGTCCTATTATCTTCCATTAATACATCGCTTCTCAAAAGCATACATCTTGCCTTAAAGTTACTAGGGATCACTAGAAACCATTTTCCTCTTGTAACGTTACAAAGAAAGCTGCATTTTAATACACAGCATTCTCCCTGGCTGAAAGTTTTAAAGTAGCTCTGTTTTCTTTTTGAGACTGAACAATCAATGACTTTGTACATTATTCCTGAAGTTAATATTGTGTTAATCTGAAGTTACTCATTAAGAAATGCCTCTGTAAGATAAGAATGAAGCCACACATAAAATGAAATACATGAGCAAACAAATAATCGGTGCACAAAGATAGGTGCCTCAAGCCCCGGAAGCAAATCTAGCAGTGGTTAGACTGCTGCAGGGGAGAACAAAGTTGGTCCTCAAGGAATACAGCAAAAATGCCTCAAGGCAAAAAAGCAGAGACTGCCTTTACACTAGCAATCTACAGCTCCTCTGAGGAAGAAAAAGATGGATGACTGCTAGCATTATTATGCTCTTGAGTTTACTGAAATGCAGTACCTCTTTCAACTGACGATACTGAGCTGATGAGATGGAACCTAAGTCAAATCTTAAAAGAGTTCAATAAGTCTCCCCACTCACCCCCCCAGAAAGAAAGAGTTTACAACAGGTAGGAAGGGGTTGCAGAAGCTACTAGGAAATAGGGTATTACAGATGTGAACAGGCGTGCCTTAATAGCTTCGCTAATTTTACTGAGAACTTGACTACTGAATATTGTTTAGGGATGAAGGATTCGTTCGTTTTTAACTTGTCATTTTGTATCGTGGCAATTGCAGTTTAGGAATTTGTCAAAATAAAGCTTATGCAAACACAAAACTGTTCGAACTCATTTTAATATTATAACTGATGATGATTGTTTTATACTAAAGCTATTTGGTTTTGCTTTTTTAAAAAAAAACAAAATAGGCAATGATTTTTTTGCAGAAGGCCTTACCTTCTCTGTGGACTACGGTTCTGAGAGAACTCTGAATCACTGTCCTTTGACGTTGGAGAGCCCTTATAGGTGTAAAAAACATCCTCCGTTTCAGTAATATAACTAATCTCATTTGTAAGGTTATCTACAGATGAGTGTCGTGGTTTACGAATTTCATGACGTAGTCTAGGACTCCGCCTTAGAAATAAGGAACACAAGCACAAGTTGAAAGATCGGAATAATTCATAAAACTTTACCAAAGTGAAATTTCTATCCTATTGCAATCTATGTCCTGAAATCTTCATGACAGGCCTATGGGTCTCACTTTAAATAATCCATTTTTAAACATTTTAAATGGTATACCAGGCAATCAGTACACTGAACTGATTCATTTTTTCCCCTCTTCTAATATGCTACCTGTATTGTTAAAGTTCTAATCGTAGGATAATTCAGAGTGGAAGGGACCTATGGAGGTCATCTAGTCCAACCTTCTGCTCAAAGCAGGGTCGACTGAGGTTGAGTAAGCAGGCTGCTTAAGGCTTTATCCAGTCCAATCTCAAAAACTTGAAGGGTGGAGACCACAAAACTTCTCTAAGCAACCAACTGCTCAACTGTCCTTGTGGTGAAACATTCATTATGTCCAGACAGAGCCTCTCGTGTTTCAACATATACCTGTCGCCTCATCCTTCCACCATGCAACACTGAAGAACCTGGCCTCATCCTCTAGCTAGCCTTCTCCTAAGTGTTCCCAGGCTTTTATTAGGCATTTGGGAAACCCTTGCTTCTCCAGGCTGACCAAGTGCAGTTGTCTCGGCCTCTCCTCATAGGGTAAGTGCTCCAGCCTCCTGACTACCTTAGTGGCCGGTGGCCTTTGCTGAGCTTGCTCCAGTTTGTCAGTGTCTTTCTTGTATCAGTGGACACAAAAGCGGCTGCAGCATTCTAATTATGTCTAATGAATGCTAAGCAAAGGGGGATAGTCACTTCCCTTGATCTACCATCTATGCTTCTGTTAATACTGCCAGGTTGCTGTGGACTTCTTTGCTGCCAGGGCACAGCAGATAGCTCATGTACAGCTTGCTGCCTATGAAGATTACCAGGTTCTTTTCCAGACAGTTGCATAGCAGACAATACTGTTGCACTGGGTTCTTCCCTCCCAGTACTTTGCATTTGTCTTCACTGAATGTCATACAGATCCTATTGGCCCATTTCTCCAGACTATCATGCTCCCTTTGGATAGCAACCCTGCCCCCAAGCTTATTGACTCATCCCCCCAGTTTGGTGTTGTATGCAAACTTTATGAGCAAGCACTCCATTGCCTCCTCAAGGTCATAAAGACATTAAGCAGGACAGGTCCCAAGATAGATCCCTGCAGTACTCCACTTGTTATTGGCCTCCAGGTAGAGTATGACCCATTAACAACTCCCTTCTGAGTCCAGTTATCCAACCATTATTTTTTTTTTTTTAACCATCTTGTTGTCCACCCTTCCAGAATGTAATGTCTTAACTTGGGTATAATATTTTGGCAGACAGTATCAAAAGCCTTGCTAAAGTTGAGGTAAGTGACACCCACTCTTCTCCTGTTGTCATATATATTCTCAGAATAACAATGTTTAAATACATAGTACACACTACCTAATTATTCAGCTAGAGTACATACAAATAGAAAAAGTAGGAAGCTGGAAGGCATGGGAAAGCCTGAAACTGGATTTACCAATTAGGGGTAACAGGAGGTGATCGAGAAGGAAGGCTTTTGGTCTCTAGGTGCTCAACAGATAAAGATCGTCTCATAGACGGGTTCCAAACCATTCCACCTATAACTTTTCTGCAGTACTGGCTGTTTACGGACCTGAAAAGAAATAGAAGACTGTATGTGAATTATTTGGGATAGAAAATTTAAATGACATAAGATATGCTTATGAAAGTCAATTTTATAATTCATGTGTTTTAAAGAGTCACCTGTGCTCACCCTTCCTTACTTACACATTTGCATTCTCGCAGAGGCAGTTGCTGTCCTTCACTTGTAGCAATAAAACTGTTAATCCCTGCTACAATTCTAATCACAAGCCTCAGTAAAAATAACTTTTTCTGGGAGTTATTTTTAACCCAATTGTGTTTAAGAAGATGGAGGGGAAAACAGGAAATTCAGTGTGTCCTGTGGATACTGAACTAAGTGCCAGACAAAACATGGTTCAAATACAGGCAAAAGATTCTAGATGTTCCCTGTTAGAACTCATAAAGAGGTAACATTTCACTAATGGCTTCACTGAGCACAGGACTACCTTAACCATCTCCCTGCTGCCTCAGCAAATAAGAGCTACACCAGACCACTCTATTTCCAGAAGGAAGCCACGTGGAGTGATGTGTTCCTTATAGGAATAAACCATTAGAGAAAGATCTGACATGAAAACAAGATCTCCAAGCCTGGACTGCTTCATGTGACAAGAATCTGACAAGATAAGGGTTGCATCAGAACCAGAACCTTCGCTAGAAAAGCAATAAAAATACCTTGCTAACGGAATTATACAGCATAAAGAATTTTTTTTAAGTAGATCAAAATTGAGATAAACTAACTTTTATGTATCTTTTTACACAGCATTCCACAAGACAAGCAGAGAGATAAGCTGCTCATCCTCAAGTTTACAAGCCTAGGATTTCTCATGGAAAAGCAGCAAGTTATGAGTTATAGAGAAATCACCTTCGGCTCACTACGTCCTGAGCTGTACCTAATGGGCAGCTGGGATAGCAGAGCATGTAAGGACTTTACTATAGAGCTGAAATGTCTCAATTTTACATAGCATAAAAACAAAACAAAACAAAAGAGTTGTTTATCCTGTGGATATTACTCATGCCAATATCAAACCATATGTATGCTTTGCATTGTACTCCTTTTTGTTTATAAAAGAAAAAAAGCAACCCAAACATTTTTTTATATTCTGAAGTATTTTACGTATCTTGTTCATGATTTTAAAGCAAATTAATTCCTTCACCTTCTAAATGTGTACTTTTAAAGATTCTCCCGGTTTAAAAAACAAAGAAGGAAATCTTAACATGAAGCGACTACATATCAGAACCAGCTACCCATGTATGTTTTTAAGCTTACTAAACACACAGACCATGATCTCAGGAAAAGCTTTTGCCTGTACTATCCATTTTATTTCTGTAAGTCTCCTGAATACCAATGACAAGGCACCGGCTACTCTGGCCTTCTACAAAAACAGTTCTAAGAAGCCTTACATGGGTGGAGCGGAGAGGGAGAGTGGAAAAAGAGGATGTATTATAAAAAAGGTGTCTTGAAGAATTCCACATATTTTGCCTTCACCAGCTTTCCTTTTTTACAAGTACCTGTTCATGCATTTTCCAATGCGGGTGACTTTTGAGGTGCAACATAACTCATGTGATGGAAGCCAAAGCCCTGGCCCTGACCCCAGAATCACTTTGACAATATATTCTCTAGATATTTCAGTTAAGTTACACAACAAACTCCTGAACTCCAAGTAGCTGCTCTTTATATGTCAAATACAAGGATATTTCTCAGCAAACATAGGGAGAGGCTGCCAATGCTTTTCTGGAATGGGCTGTAATATCTTGACATGACAGTTCCTTGCTCCCATGTATTACCAAGGTTATCCTTTGTGAAAAAATAGGTACATTTTTAGCTTTTCAGAGAGGAATGAGAATGTGCATAGGAGAGGTTACTCAGCATTCAGCCCAGAAACACTGAATGAACTTACCTCTCAATCTGAGATGTGATTCTGCCTTTCCTTAGAATAAGGCTTACAGGTGATTTATACAACTCAGCAGCCTAATTTAAATGGAATTCCACTAGTACCTCAAGCTAAGACAATCTAGAAGGGCACAGAGATGTGCAAATAAGAAATTGCATTAACAGTTTGCAAGAGTTTAACTATTTGAACTGATGCAGTAAATGCTAGGATATCTGCCTCACATGAGTTAAAAGAACATAGTACAAGCAAGCCACAAATTCCAGAGGAAAACTTGTGATACTTAAGGTGGTAAAACCTGAATGTAACTTCCCTCAAAGCTGACGGAAGTTGGCCGAAAAGAACTATTGAAGAAAAGTCAGTCTTAAAACCTCCAGGGTTACATGGTATGGTCGGTGGGGTTTTTGTGTGTGTGTTTGGTTTTGTGGTTTTCTTGGTTTGGTTGGTTGCTTTTGGCTTTATTGTTTGTTTGTTCTACTCAATGCAAAATTTTGTTTCCTTTCATAAGGGAGAATACAGAATCCCTTTTTTTGTTTCATAGCTTCCACATGAGCTCAGAGCCATCCTTGAAACAGAATGTGGAAACTCTTGTTGTCTCTTTCAACATTCCACAATCACAAATAAGTAGGAAAGTAAAATTTTCAATACATGGCTGATAACCTTGGAAGTGGCTTGTTCACACCTTTTCTTAAATTGTTGGAGAAAATAATTTGCTGAGTGACAGTGACCAAGTTGATAGGAACTACTGAAAGTCTCCCCAGATTCCTGTTGCTTCTTAGGTACTTTAGCAGTCTCTGATAGTAAAGGTTGCCAAGTCATTTCTGCCTCACGTAGATCCTAAATTTCATGCTTGTTGCTGGCGTAAATAAGGCCAAAGAATGCATTAGTACAGAGGATATAATTAACCTGATGGAAGGTACTACAATGAACAGTTCTCCCTAGAGATTCCTTAAGAGCTTAAATAAGCAATTCACCAGTGATAACGCCTCAGAACATGAAACCACTGGAAAAGAACTCTTTCTTAGTAACTTAGTTCAACAATGAGAGCTATCCTGCATGCTACAAGCTATTAAGAAGTTGTAACAGTAAATTTGTCAGTAATCAAATTTTTGGTAAAAATTGGCAATACTAAACAGGTACCCTTTGGAACTCATACCATTTTCTTTCTTAACATTACAAGGGCTGTGCAATGCCTGTGTGTGCATGCGTATATACAAGCATCAGGATTTTGAATCTGTTTGCAAGTTTGAGAGAAATAAAGGACTCCAGGACATGACAATCCTACAAGCTTTGAGAAAGTCACCTCCTCCGAGCCTTCACTATAGGAAGAACAAGTTAATATCGCTCCATAAAGGATCTAATTCTCAAAATATAGATCTGTAAAACATTAGGAAATTAAATTACTGTTCATACCACTACTCGTTTTCACTTGCTTCAGCTATCCTCTAGTACTAGATGAAAAATATGGAACTCCACTCCAGCAGAAAGCATAACAGTTTATCAGTCTTCTTACTGTTGGACAGCCCTCATGGATGAACTGCTTCATTTACAAGCAATACTAGTCCACTTGGCATGAATTTCTGCAGTATCTAGAGAGACATGACTATATGAAAAGCCAAACAGCCACCAAAGTCTGGGAAGCTATTTGAAATGTGATGACATCATCCAAAAGTTGAAGCTTATCCAAATAGGAAAAAGAGAATCACGTCTGACAAATTAAATGTAAAGTTAAACTGTTAAGGGAACACACTGCAAAAATCCCACAGGCAAAAATAAAACAATAAGATACTTTTCCAAAAATCATCAGAACAAGTGGGTTTCTACAGAGACTACAGATGATCAAAAGACCAAAGAACCCTCCAAAATCTCATTCAGAGAAGATAATGACATAAGACTTTCTTTTTCATTCACTATTAGTATGAAAGATTTTTGGTAAGTTTCATGACAGAATTTTTCTTGGGGGTGGGGATGACAGGACACAGAAGAGACCATGATGACACACGACATGATGACATTTGTAGCTGAATTGCTGATAAATGAAACAACAGAACAAATCAACATAACAAAAGAAATCACTGGGACTGATACTTATCAAAAAAATCTAAAAGCCTCTAAGATGAAACAGCAGAACTACTGGAGTATAACCTCTCACTTTAAACTAGTCATTTAATCTACTCAAGATTTCAAAAAGACATTTAACAAGGTTCCTTAAACCCATAAAGAAACTAAGGATCTAGGGAATAGGGTCCTCACTTGGAGAAACTGCCTGTTCACTTGTGACATAAAAAAGAGAATAGGAAAAAATGCTTTAGATTTATCATGAAAAAAGATCAGTAGTGAAGTCTTAGACCAATATCTGTTGGGGGCTCTTCTGTTCAACATATTCACAAGTGATCTAGAGAAAAGAGTGAACAAAGTTTGCTGAAGATACTAAACACACAGGATAGCAAAAATAAAGGTCAATTGTGAAGTGCAGAAGGACATTACAACTTCAAGTGCCTAGATGATAAACTGGCAGATGAAGTTTAATGAAGTTAGGGCCCAGTTGGTGCACATGGGAAGGAACAATCCCAGCTTCATACCACCATGAAACAACCAGCTCCATGACCAGCAGAACCCAACGAGGCAAATACAAGATTAGAAATGTCACAAAAGTGGTGTCTTGAGTAATTGGATGGGACAAAATTTTTCATCTCCATGTCAGTAACAAGTGGTTGGTATGATGCACTCCAGAAATTGCCCTAAAATATTAAACAGAGTGTGTATATGACACTAAGGGGTAAACAGTTCAGAGCAAATCTGTTCTGCAAATTCTCTTGTTGGATCATTACCTACATGACATTTTTACTTTCTAGTGTTTTTGAACTGAAAGAGCAAGTTGAAACAATATCAGTAAAACATGCTTATATTGAAATACCTTTTTAGGAAATTATAAGAAAAGTTCTATTGTCACAATACCACGTTGCAGAAACTGAAACCATAGCTATATAACTTCTCAAATGGTTCACATAAAGACTGAGAGACAGCTGTGGGCAGAACTGAACTATCACTGACGCAGACTCTCCCATTTCAATTACAAAGCAAAACATGCTTTCACACAATACTTACTTTGCTGGATTTCTAGAACCCAGGGTCCAATAATGTGACAATATCTTTTTTTCATGAGGTAGTGACTTCTTTGCCTGAAAAAATGTGTGATGCTCTACACAAGATTTCCATAGATTTTTGCATGCTCTGTAATTCAACATGTTGAAGGCAACAATATGCTCTCTGGATTCATTCTGTAACAGTAGGAAATACCATGTTTCAATATATACAAGCAGATCAAACTTAGTAAACAAGCTCATAAAACAACAATAAAATTACTTTTAGCTTAAATGGGAAAAATGCATTTAGGAAAACAAAAAATCAGCATATAGGAGATTTTGAGCTGGAGATGGCCAAAATATGACTATATGTGACTATATGAAATTCTAAACTGCAAAATGGACACTTTAAAAGTTCAAGCAATACTGAAAAACTTAAGTTTTTCAGTTTCTAATCCTTACAGTGTTAATGAAATATTTAAGCCTAGAGTGGTAAAGATTTTGTATATATGGGTGTAATATTAAACAGCTAAATATAGTTTCAGGTTTCCAGTCAGATCTTGACCTCCTATGACAAACAAAACTCTTAAATATTCCATTAAGGGTGCAACGTAGAAAGGAAAAAACCCCTCAATCCTTGAATTCAAACTCTTCGCATAAGGCTTCAATTCAATAATGTTCTTTCAAGAGTCACAGTATGCAAAAACCATCTGCCTGAGAGTTTTTTAGAAGATACTAAAGATGTTAACAGTGATCCATCTTGGGGGAAAGAGAGTAGCTGTGATGGAACCGGAGCTGCTGCTACCGCTGTTCAAATCCAGTCCTGCTTTCTGGATGATAATCATGAGGCCACAATGAGGAGATCAAAAGGAAGCAGAATACAAAGCTTGTGTGTCTTGGTGCAAACTCTTACTTGTAACTTCAGTGCCAAAGTGCCAGTGAAACACAGGTGTAACAATTGTGCCACCCACGTTTATGCCCTCATCAACTATAGATCTTGTTGAGCTATTTCAAATCCCGAGAGAGTTTTGCATAAGATAGGTGGATTGCAAAGCCTTTTTATTAAAGGACTCAGATCTAATAAAGCTCTTTCTCATACAATCCAGCGAGAAATAGAGGTCACACCTGGATAACACCTTGAGTTGTCGTTGCCGTTGTCCTTTTATTTGTTCACAGCAACAGTCCCGCTGGGAAGTACCTACAGACCATTTTGGCTGGAATACTCAATCCATTTTTCTTTTATTCTTTTTGTTTCTAGGCAACATTTTAGAAATGCCCTGTATCAGAGATCAATGCCACATACTGCCAATCACTTTGACTACTTCAGAGAATCTATGACTGAAGTCACTGTTTTAGAAAACCAATGAGAATCTCAAGAGAAAGATAAAAGGATTTGCCTCTTGATTTTACATAGGCACTGCAAAACATTTAACTGATTGCAATCTTTCAGGCATGTTTTCACTATAGCTATTAAAACATTTAAAAAATGTTTTTGCTTTTTTTGAGAAGTAGGGTTTGTTGTTTGAGCCTCATGCATAGTAGAACCAACTAATTTTTGTCAGTTTGCCACAGTTGCTTGTGATAAGCTTATGTAAAATAAAATGTGCAAGTATAGTGAAATTTTAACTCAGAATTTCTTGCATTATAAAAAGCATACATTGCTTAATGATTTAATGATAAATGGCTTTTCTGACATACTGTCTGTTGGTTGAATACCACTTGAAGTGTTTTACTAGTCCAGAAGACAAATAAAAGGAAGTGTATAGATATTTTTGTTGCCCTGGAGCACTGGTCTTTCAATTGCCACAAAAATCAGTTTATCCAAATGTCTCAATCATACTGAAAAGTCATAGAGTAAAGATAAGGAATTAAGTACACCTAATATTCTGGTTTAAAATTTAAGTTTGAAATTAATAACGAATTTTGCTCTCTATATCACAAGTATGTTCTTCCCAACTGTTGTAACAGAACCTTCTTAGCATCTTCTAAGTGGGCTAAAAGTTTAAATACGGACTTAACCTAGGATAAAGACTTTCAGAAGTTTCAGAAAAACTTAGTCATTTTTTAAATTAACAAAATCTTTTGTGAACATAACCATCTGGCTCACTAACAGGCCATGTTGCAAGTCGTGCTATTAAGTCTATGCACCGTTTTAAAGGCTAAGAGAGTTCTAGCAGGATCCAAGGAGCTAACGCCCATCATAATTCTCAACTCAAGTTCCAAAAGAACAGTATTTTAATAGTTATCAAGAAACAAGGATTAGAGAAATCTGTGGCCATTAAGGTAAAGGGAACAACTCTCCATATCTAAAGTGAGTGCCTTGCTATTTCAACATCAGGGAAAAACTTTGCATCAGATGCATGCCTATTCCCTTCACAGAGAATTTGAAAATAGCTACAGCATAGCAAGTACAAATCTATTGTAATATGCAGAAAATTAAGGTGGTTTTAAGTATTAGATAAGCACATTGGAAATAAAGTTTCATTTCTGGGAGCTTTAAAATGTTGCCTGTAAACCAGCATAGTTCCTATTCCTACCTTAAATCTTGCACCCTTCATTAAGTCTACATATCATGAGCTTTTATAGCATCAGACACTCACTGATTCATCAGTCTTGCTCCCCAGTCCTTATGTAGCTCTTCAGTAGAAACAGAAATATTGCATACTTCTATCAAGTAGCTGATCAACAGACTGAAGCAGTGGGAGGGTAAAAGAAGAGATGAGTAGCAGGGAGAGAGTGAGATAAGGTAAGTTGAGTCTTCAGAACAGGGGCATAAGGAAAGAAAAAAGGAGTAAGAGAAATAAGAAGAATAAATCAATGAAACATGGCACATCTCAGATGAGTGCAAATTCATAGCCTTTGAGAACTTTTTGTAGATTTTGTAACGAAACCTACACGTGACATACAAAAATGAAATGTTACAGCACCGTCACCACCTTTAATAAAATCTTGCCTATGAATACGTAGTATCAGCTCTGCTTTCCCCACAGTTGTCCATCTTCCTGACTTTCAGCCTCATTTACCTATTTCCTCCTGTACCTTCAAGCAAAAATCTGATCAATCCAAAGACCAACACCACTTCAGTCACCTGCCCTCACAAACCCCTCAAGCAACCCACCGTTCTGGAGAAAACCCCTAGTAGTCCAGCTGCCTTCTCACTCCCACTGAACTGCGACAACAAGGTTTTCCAAGCAATACCACTGAAGTACTGCAGGCTTGCTGCTCTAAATTTCAACAAAAGGGGCTAACTGACAAGGATGGATGTACCTAGAGATTTAATAGCACACCTGGTCTGCTTTTCCATATCTACTGAGAAAGAGTAAAAAAGGTCATGCGGCTGGCCTTATTTTCCCTACAGTTCTGCAGCTCTTTAAGCTTGATATAGTGTGCATTACTGTAATCTCAGTGGGTTATGAAATAAAGAACTATGATCACTTAAGAGGAGATTAGTTAAAAGAATCAAGGGCCTTGATCTCTCATCATTTATCAAACGCTTAATGGAACAAACTTTAAGAATGCTGCACTCTTCAAAGGTGACACAGGTCTCCAGAAAGAAAAATTTAATTTTTGACAGCAGTCAAGTCTTTATAGAGTGAGCACACATATTTTATATGATTTTTAAGTCCAGAGATTATTATATATTCACAATTCTTCCATATTCCAAAAAAACGGTAGGGACACTCATTTTACTAACCACTGTTACTCATCACTCTCAGAGAATTCTGTTCCTATGTTTATTCTCACAGACACATTTGGAAGTTGCTGTCCATAAGCTTGCCCACATTTGTATACTTGAAGATACTTAGAATTTAAAATGACTACTTATCAGTGAATTTTTAATCCTCAAATATAGAAAGTGGTAATACTTGCAAGTGTAATACAATTACACTCACAAGCTAGTGGAATGGTTTGACATCCCCTCGTTTCTTCATACAGTGAAATATATCTGAACAAGAGAAGTTTGCATATAACCAATATATTTAGAAACGTAAAGGTTGCAAAAAAACATAATACCCCTCTACAGTGGCTTAGGACACATTGTCTCAAAAAAGAAAACAGTGTCATTTGTGCATGCTATGTGTGTAAGCATTAGTGCAGTAATACTATCTCTAGATACTTTGTTTCCACGAGCCCTGAAAATTAAGAATGTGTACATACATGCACACTCCTCAAATTTGGAAGATACCCACCAAACTTGGGGGGGCAGGGGTGCCAGGGAGAGAAAAAAAAAAAAGAAAAAAGAAAAAAAAAGTTTAAAACATTCTCCTTTTGGGTAAAAAAGCCTCCCTAGCAATCCGTGTTCAGCAGACCCTTTAATCAATGTGAGTCAAAAGGTATTCTTGTAACACAGGTCCTATCAGTTCAAGATATCATTTACTACTTGAAAGAGCCTTCATAAAAGTTTACATACAAGTTAACACTTACCTTTTACTATCCATTCGAGTTCTGTCCTCAAGTGAATTAAATTATTTATATATCTACTGGTGACTAATTTCTGTATTTTTTCTGTCATATTAAATATTGGTTTCTCTTGTAAAAAGATATCTTAATTTATCTGATCATATTGTGGCAGCACAGTACTGTAATCCAGATTTTTTTTCCCTATTAAAAAGACTAATATTACAACTGTTCTGCAAAAAGCACACAGCATTATGAAGACAACTCTTAAAAGCAGAAAAATTTTACATCACTGTTATCAACTATCTTCACCTATTTTGCCAACTTCTAAAGCTCTCTATGTTACAGGCAGCAGGAGGTGCACTACTCCCTTTTCCAACCTCATGTCTTTCAGCTGCAGAGCTCTCCTTTTCTCCAGGAACCTTCCTTTCTCCCAGAACTCTGAGCCCCATAAGCAGAAGGGACCTCACAAAGTCCTCCTAAATGGGATAAGCAGCCATTTAGTAGATTCACTGCATTGAGGAACTCTACAGGGCAGGGATAGCATCAAAGAAAAAAAGCAGCAGATGCTGGCAAAAACATGGAAATATGCTAGGTTACTAAATACTGGAGAAAGGACAAAGATCTGCAATTCTCCCAAATCTCCAAGAGAAGAAACTTGCATGGGAAAGATACAGTCCAACAGATTGAATATGGAAGAATTCAATGTTGGAAAGGAAACAAAAACGGGAAACAGACCGAGGATAAGAGGACCAGAATAGCAAGGACAAGTTAACAAAACAATTTCAAAGGCAAGTTACCCCAACAGAGCCTTTTGATCAGCGTTTTGTTGTCTTAACATTTAAGGCAAAAAAAATAGAACATGACCATTTGAGCAAAATAAATGAATACTCACATGTTTTTGCCGTTGTTGTATAAAAAACTTTTTCCTTTTAAAGGATATTTTTAATATGTTCACCCTAAAAGAAAGAAACAGACTATGAAATAGTAAACAATGTTTAGAGGGATAAAACAATGAAAAATAATACTGCATAGATAGAGCCTAAAAGATTACAGCTGTTAAATATTCAATGAATAGTATGCAGCCATCTCCTGTGTTGAGTGGCATATAGGTGTCAAGAAACTCAAATGAAAAATTTTAGCTAAGAAAGGCCTTTTAAAAATTGAGTTTCTTCCTCATTTACTCTTTAAATAGTTTACATAGCAATTCTCTCCCACCAAAGCTATTCTTGTAGCAAAAACTTGATGACATCCTCTACTAAGCTGCACAAGTGTTAAATGTGTCATGTTTGTATAACTTGAGAATCATATGACAACTGTGACTAAAGGAACAAAATTTAAGACCCTAATGACATGACAAGGTTGGTCATACATCATCTGAAATTTCCCAGAGAATTTACAGAATCGTCTTCATAATGTGAAAATTTTCATGTACTTGCATTAATAACTAAACAAACATTTATTTAAAATCAAAACTGTAAAAGGACAAAATCTAAGAAAACTGTTAATATATTTTTCACTTCAATTATTAGCACTGCTACATAATTTATGTGGTAATTTTATACAGAACCACACATCTCTTTTCTACATATACATAGTATGAATAAAGATTTATTTATTCATTAGTAAGGATTGTAATTGGAATCGGACCTCAAGCAATTTTCATTTTAATTATCCGTTTTGCTAAATTAAACAAACTTCTAGGTACCCATGCACCTTCCTACAGCAAAACAAGATTTGCCCAAAATACCTAAGTTTTCTCTGCAATACTTCTACTTCAATAACTGAAAACCTACACATTTTTGAAAAAGAAACCTGTGACCTGTGATAAGCAGGAATCACAAGGATGCATTAGGAAAGCTATTTAAAGTCTCATCAAGTCATATCTGCCTGAAAAACCACCATGAAAGGGGTTTGGAAGGTTGCTGCTAAAAGTCTCAGAATATTTTTGTCAACTGATAATGTTTCACAGCACCTTAGATCTCATCAAGCATGAACTATATTGAAGGTCATCTCAGTTCTTACCACAGTTTTTGCATCACTCTCCGCAAGTGGGACAATGGCATATCATTCATTCCCCACTACCCATGAGAGATACATGCTTCAGTTATAGAGCAATGTCCTTCATTGACACAGGAAAGTATATTTGCCAGTTACAAACAAGATAGATAATGGAACGAACAATCCCCTCCCACGCAAAAGAGGTGGAAAACTGAACGTGAGCCCATTTCTGAAAATGTTTTTCTCCATCAGTTGCAGAACCACAAAGAAACAGGAATTTCATTAACGTTGTTTCTTGACTACCAGGCAAATTGTTGTGCAAGTTAATGGAAAGTTGAAATCATATCCACCTCTCCTGTTAGGCCAACTCTTGAGAAACTTGCACCATTTGACTTGCTACCTCAAAGAGTAATGATCTGTATTGCTCATCTAAAACTTCTGGATTCTGAACTTCCCAATAAGTCACATAAACTTTCAGTTGTATTTACTGAGATGCAACTCATTTATATATAAAACCTTTCTTAATCCTAGTGCTACTCCACCTGAACTAGTACAACTCAAGTTTCATGCTTCTGGTTCTTTCTTACCACATTTCTTGACTCAGATTAAACTTCAACAAGTTTTTGTAGTCACTCTCAGCTTACGCAGCTGCTGTCACAGTCTGTTCTTATCCTAACACAGAGCCAGCAGAAACGCAGGACACAGAAAACTAACCTTGCAGACTAGGCAAAAACCCTCCACTCAGGAACAAAATGTAGCCAACATACCAAAACACCAAAACTTTCTCAATCCTTCTCCTCTCCCCCGCCCTTTTTTTAAAAAACATGATTCACTGCATGACCACATAATCACTTCAAGCCAAATCAGGGGTTTAAGTCTCTTTATTTTGACTCTTCTCTAAGTAGAGCATCTCTCTCAATTCCATTCATTCTTTCTAAAGTACAACTAAACCTATTTAATTCAGTGACAAAGAACACTTGCTAATCTGACAGTTTTATTTAACATTAACTAAAAATCATTTGCAATGTTACGCCTACAAACTGAGTGAACGATGCATATAGCAGAATCCACAAAAAAATCCAAGAGATTAAGGTATCAAAGGATTTAGATTTAACAAATGCTTGAAGATGCCACATCCAAAACATGATCTGAATAGAATGCAGTTACTCTTATTCTAGCTGGTGGCTCAGCTGCCCTTATCACTCACCAATAACCTGTCCAGTGACTATGCAACATTCACAAATCATTAAATTTCACAGTTTACTTGTAAAATGCTCAATACTTGTAGCATATTAATACTGATACATCTTTTGTGTCCCACCTTCCTATCATTTACAAGGGTCAAAATAGATTTGTCACTTAGTGGGCAACAGAATTACTCATTTCTGATCAAACTGGCAGTTCTGTCATAGCAGATAGTACTAACAGCTGGTATTTTTGTCTTGAAGAAAAAAAAATGTTTCTTTAGCTGTAAGTCTTACACTTTGCCATTGGAAGATTCGGCAGGAAAGGTTCCATAAAATTTGCTATGTAAGACTGTCGAGTTGTTTTTTAAGTTGTAACTAGCAATGTAGAATGTATTCCTCTAGCAGTTTCCCTGAAGTTTTCAAAGCAAAGAAACTGGATATACTGAACAGCATTTAATACAAAACCTTAACTGCTGCTGACGTAGAGGGGGCTTGTATGTTTTTGCCGTTAAGATAATATTTTACTTGCAAAATGAATTTGGAAATTATCACAAAACAGTTGAGCACCCCCAAGAATAACCTTCTAGAGCATAAAAAATACTGTGTTAAATCCCGAGTTATTTTTTAAATAACTGTCTTGACTTACATTGCCTCTGACTGATCAGTCAGCTCCTTATGTAGGTTGCTTTGATTGAAAATCCTCCTTTTGCCAAGACAGTATTCTCTCACTGCCTCTGTTCCTGAAAACTTTTGGTCCCCTTTGACTACTACCATATGGCAGAATTGTATTGTTGTCATCCACTAATGCTGCAGAGTATTTTACTTAAAAGTTTTGGAATGAGTGCTTTGGTGGTGTTTGCTGCCACCTTGAGTTCTACCACGTTTATGGTGAAGATTGCTGAGCCCATATGAAAAACTTACTACGAATGATGTTACATAAAAAGCCTAAATACCATTTCAATTAACTGATTTTTTTTTTTTTGCATTCTCAGGCATATACTGTTCTGTAAGGAATCTCTTAACCTGCACACTTTCAGCACATCCAAGATACATTAAAACTCCAGGTATTACAGAAATATATCCTTCTCTGAGGTCTAAAAAGAAATTAAAATTGTATACTACAAATACAGCACAAGCTAGTCTGCTTTGGTGACTTTCCTTGTTTGCTCGTTTGGGGGGGGGGGGGCGAGGAACGACCATTATTTTTGCATGAAGAATTATGACTAACTCATTCAAGAAGCCAGAAATAAAATATAAAAAAGTTACCCCCATGTAGTGATTTTTTTCTCCTTTTAAGTTGTGAAGATATTTTAGGGAGAGAGTAGGAAATCCTGGAACAATTGCATTAGCTGACAGCTGAAAATATTGCTGCCTAAACCTCATACTTCAGAGCGAAAATTATTTGAACTGAAAAATATGTGGGGTTTTTCCCCCCTCAATTTCTTTTCGTAAATGAGAATAGGTTTTCGGAAATGATGTTTTAGCATCTATGTTTTATTCCTTTGTGCTCTCCAGGAGTAAAAGTAGCACAGGAAGATGTGGATTCTTCCTGTCTTTTGTGCTATAAATCTCTCTATCCCTTCCCTAAAAAAAAAAATCATATAGTCCTGGATTTTAAAATGCCATCACCATGGTTTTCAGGAATAACTATTATCCATTCATACCTTAGGTCACTAAATTGGCAGAACAAGACTTGCAGAAGACAGAAAACATGCCTCCAGCTGGCATTTTTTAAAACTGCAGCTGTTTAAAGAAGCTGAGAGATCAACATATGAAAAGGCAGAGCTCAGGGCACAAGGATGAAAGATAAAAGTCTATTATACTTTAGTGTGCATTAGAAATGGAAAAATACAAAATGTCACTGTGCTGTATGAAAGCATTATTGACATACATTTAGGATGGTTACAGTACATCCAAGTGAGTTCAAACACCACTCACTGCAAAGAAAAAAAAGAAAAATCCAAAGACTGTGCAGTACATTTTCCACTAAAACTTAAATTGAAAACAATTTTATTGCTTTCCTTTAGGAAATACCTGTTAGGATGGGTTCATAATGAAAGGATGGAATGACTTGAGTATTTAAGGAATATTGCTAAGAAGTATCTTTTTATGTAATTAAGGGGCAAAACACAAGTACAGCCCATTAAAATGCACTTTTCTCTCATGATTAAGAACACTATAGCATCTTACTGAAAATGTTCTCCAGAAAAAACTGTTACAATTTACATGAGGAAATTATGCATAACATGATAAAGCTATACTTTATCAAGTATACAAAACAAGTTCATACTTACTTTAAAAAAGAAAGACTGGGAAAAAGTCTTTCTGATCCAATCCAAAAACCTTAATGAAATGCCCAGCCTCCATATAATTTCTAATTTATTTTATCATTTTTAGTATGGTATAGCTAATAAAGCCCATAAGTACTATAAATAATTATAGCTTAACTAATTTCTAACATCATTCACGTTAGACTTCTTGTGCACATTGCTTCCTCATAGAGATTATGTTCTACAGCACTATCATTCATTTTAATGTTTTCAGTATCATAGAATAATGCAAAGGTCTCTCCCTTGGAGACTCAAAAACTTGTTAACATTATATAGCCTTGTTTGATGACCTTTAAAAATTTGCCTATATTATATTATCCTAGTTCCAGTAAATCTGAAATTCCAAATAACTCATTTTACATTTCTTTTCCAAGGAACAAGTATCTTCTTGCTGAATGACAGGATAAAATGATCAGACCATTAGCTGTTGAACTTTACTAGTAATACTGTTGGTTTTTTGTTTGTTTTTGTTTTTTTTTTTGTGTTTTTTTTTTTTTAAAGACATATTATTGGATATAACAGCAGCAAATCTGTAAGACCACAGGGTGCTCCTAATCATGTACTCACACCTGTATATGAATTAACTTGATCAAGACTTCACACAGTTGAACAAGTTCAAAAGTCTTAGAAAATTAAAAGGCTAGGCAACAGGTTTCATTTTTATCTCAACACAAGGAAATACCATGATACCCCATAGAGAAGAAGATTTATGTATTGTAGGCTTCTTTGGAGTAAATGTTAAAGCAAATGGAAATAAGATTGAGAAGACCAGACATATTTTTTTTACTAGTAAAGGAATTTACCAGGGATAGAAGCTTGTGCAAATGAGTTTTCTATATACAGCAATTCCACCAGATGCAATCCCAATCATGAGATCTAGATTATGGAGATCCTGAAAATGAAAAACACTGTAAGAACACAGATGAAGTTTGTGTCATTCCCATTTATCTACTTATAAATTCATTTTCAAGTTTTCTATACTTATATCGCTACTCCTGAGGCAAAAATTCAATCACATATTTCGATTTCTCTCATGCATATTGTTCCTTTGATGTTATCTACTAGGTATTATAAACTTTCACTCATCAAAACAAGTTGTAACGTCCATCTTACTACACTAGATATTCCTTAGATCAGTATCAGACTACATTTTCAAGTCCAGCCTTATTAATTTAACCATGGGAAAGTTGAAGTACTTCCCAGCATCAGTCAGGTAAATGTCATAGAGTTTCAGGAACTGATCACAAATGTCCTGATTCTAAGCTGTTTAAAATGACAAAGGAAATAATTCCTTACTTTTTCCAAAAAGGTCTTACCAACAAAGACTGGGCAGGAGGTGACCACAATTCTGCATATGAGAGTATGCTACAGGAACATACACGTGTACACGAATGTTTGATACACTAAACTGAATCCATTGTTAACTAAACCAAAAACTGTGCATTAGCTTAACACATTCAACTGGAAGAATGAATCCATAGATTCAGAATCCTTTATAGGTATTGAGATACTGTCAAGGTTTAACCCCAGCCAGCAACTAAGCACCACACAGTCGCTCACTCACTCCCCCCCCCCCCCCCCCCCCCCAGTGGGATAGGGTAGAGAATTGGGAAAAGAAGTAAAACTCATGGGTTGAGATAAGAACAGTTTAATAGAACAGAAAAGAAGAAACTAATAATGATGATGTTAACACTAATAAAACAACAATAGTAATAATAAAAGTATTGGAATATACAAGTGATGCACAATGCAATCGTTCACCATCTGCTGACCGATGCCCAGTTAGTCCCGGAGCAGCAGCGATCCCCCCCACCCCTACTGTGTTATCAACATTCTTCTCATACTGAACTCAAAACATAGCCCTACACCAGCTACTAGGAAGACAATTAACTCTATCCCAGCTGAAACCAGGACAGATACTCAAGAGGAAACACATGCTTCCATATAACCAAACACTTGAGTTAAAAGAAAAAAAGGGGCGGGGGGGAGGGCTGGGGGAAGGACACTGAATGGTCAGTTTGAGTCTAAACCCAAACTAATGTTACAAAAGTTACAAATCTTGGCTTGCCATTTCTCCATGATCAACACATACTAATATGTTACACAAATTTCTAAACAGAGATGAACACATGCATAAATCTACATGTAAGTGTAGAACCCCAAAACATCAGGTTTGACTCAAAAGTAGTTTCAGACTATTTGGTAAAAGATGATGGCCAAAGGTAATGGATTCTTTTAAAGCCTTCAGTAGCTTAGCTGCTCCTCTAGATGGTACTCTGTGCTCAGTTAATACAGTTTTCTTGTACGTCCGATCCCAATTTCTTTATATTACTAAGGTACAGAAGAAAAGAACAGGTAGCACGTGCTCTAACAATACTGTCAAAAGCCTACCATAAATCCTTTAAAAATAGTTGAACAGAAGCATGATACAGGCATATGAATGAATGAAGTTGAACCTAATTTGCAGTATGATTTACAAACCTCCAGTGAAATACCACAGCAGTTCATAGAGAATGAGGATAACCTATTTAATACATAGTGCATTAACACCGAATACTGACAAGATGAGAAGAATACCAGTCCTATCTCTGGGAGTATAATAAAAGAAAATCACTAGGTAGGTAGCAGTCCAAATACACTCAAGGCACCCCAGTATCAGCTGAAATTACTGATAACTGTCAGCAACCTGCTGCCCCACTTTGCCAAGAACTGCTGCTAGAGGAACTGGTTATATCTCCATTGGAAGAAGCTCCTGAACTGCCAGTTTATGCCAGCTTAATGCAGGAATCCAGAATTGACACCCCTTAATTTTAATACTTGGGGAGAAAATTGAAGTATTTCAGGAGATTAATTGCATGTAATTTAGCTGCCCTTGCCATGATACGGCCAACCTAAAGCAGGGCAGAAACCTGTATTATTAGCACTTGAAGCTTACTCCAGGTTCCTGTTTTTAAAAAAAATCAATACTGTAAAGAAAAAGCAGCTTTAGGAGAAAAAGCTGGAAACCTACACGATTTAGCAGAAATAAAGGATTAGCTAAACACTTGAACGGGATTAATTAGGTTAAACTACTCTGTTTTCTCCAGGAGCTTTCTCAGAATAAAGTTCATTCCCTGCCCTCCCTCCTCCATCCCAGTCCAAAACACTAATCTCCCATGCTATTTATTACAAAGAATTCTCTTGTGTTAAACCTAAGAAATCCCAAACCAAGATTTTGGACCAGCATAAAGAGGGTCTCCCAAAAGATGATGTAGATGTGCAGTTATTTCTCTTCCAAAACATCTATGCTGTTAAATTGCTAAGAAACTAAGAAACAAGATGCATATATTTTTCTTTTTACTTGTTTCTTTGTAGACATAATAATAAAAAAAAAGTAAAGAGAAAAATGATCATGCCAGGCACCTAGCTAGTTAAATACTGATTCACATTTGATTTAATTTACGATTACCATCTGGATTTTCGCAGATATGGAAATAATATTGATTCAACAAATCTTTGTGTCTCTGAGTACAAAATGAAAGATGAGTTAACATCAGACTAATTATTAGGCAGATGAGATAGTGGTCCAGAGTCAAAAGGAGATTAGGAATGAAAGAAATCTCAATACAGTTTTAAGGTATCAAATTCATTCTCCTGAGTTTCCTAACATTATTTCATTTTTGAATATTACAATTTTAGCAGTTCAGATTTATCCTCAGAGAAAAGCAGAAGTGTTTGCAGATGAAAACCAAGCTCAGATTAATTCACTAATAGAATTTTCATATTTAGCAAGTTGCTAAAAAGAAAGCTCACACTCGACTTCTGCAAAATATTTAACTATGTACCATAAAACATTAAAATTAAGGAAACTAGATAGTCATCTGTTCTTCAAGAAACATTATCCAAAAGTATCCCATTCTCAACCACCAGTACAGCAGCAGCAGCTTCTTTTGGCCATTAGTATAAAAGCCAGGTGTTACCTGGTTCCTCTGCCATATACAATCTAAGAGGACTAAGACTATTTTAACAGCGAAGAACTGAATCATAAGGATCCAGAGAGACAAAGCCTTTCAAAAAGCCACAGTTTAACTAGTACCCTCTAGATCTGTTCAGAGCACTTGGATCTGACAATACTGGGGGGGTGTGTGTGTGAGATTTAAAAGCAGTACTAAGCGGGGGGAGGATAATTGGGAAGCATGGCAGACATCCCTGCCAAAGCAGGGGTATAACGTGGTAGCCTCTGTAAAAGCAGCAGCATACTGGGGAGGATGTATCTAACCTTCACTACAAACTGCAGAAAAGTGTCAACATGGGCTACCTGATGAGACTGAAGGTTGAGGAGTATTCTTCTGCAGGACTGCTGCAGCAGAGGCAAAGCACTCAGCAAATGGAAGACTATCTACCAGAAGACAATGCTGAGAACATCCACTCTGTTATAAACCAGTGCTGTCACTTTTCTTACAGGCCTTCAGGAGCATAATCAATGATAAAGTGTTGGTTGAAAGGTTTGCCTCATGGCATTCAGCCCAACCGATGTTTTGGAAGTACAAAACTCCAGAGACAACCAATCACACCTCTACTAATAACCCCCCTTCTCAGGTTCCGGCGATTTACAGCTAGAGGATTTCCTGGATCAGAAACTTTTTGTACGTTTAATAGACTGCAATGAATCATTCTGTTCCTGAACTGCCTAACTGCTCTTGATACCTATTTCACCTTGGTCATCCATTAAAATAGCAGTAATCCCCACAGTTCAATTGCAGCCATATGGAAAAAGTTCCTTTTGCTTAAACCTGTCTCTTTCTAGGGAGACTGAAGCTCCTTAAATCTCTTACTACCAAAGCAAAAAATAGTAAAAAATTGTTTGTTATTCACGTTTTCCATGCTGTTCACCTGCTACGGAAGGCTTTTGCTTAAAACATTCATGATTGTTATCCTTCTCTGTATTTTTCTTATTCCATTACCCACTTTGAGATAAGGAAAGGAGAGGAAGAACAAAACTCAGCATTCAATTTATATCAAAACACAGATTTAAAAAGTGGCATGACATTTTCTGTTTTGCTTTCTATTTCCTTCCTAGCAGCTTCTAATTGCCTAGATGTTCAGTTCAAATGCTAGAAAAAACAGACCACTTCAAATATTTTCACACTTCAAAAAAATTGAATTATGGTAAAAACATTAACTTAGATTGAAACAGTAGCAAGACAGTCTGCATCATAGCAGCCTGGAATAGAGAAGGCTTTGATTCAAATCTGTACTCTGTTTATTCAGATTGTACAGTTTGGTGTCTGGCAGTGTAGGGGCTCATGACTAAGATTCTGACAACCCATGAGCCCCAGGTCATTAAATATGAAACAATGCACAGGGGGGGGCAAACAAAACAAAATGTAAACAAGAACACTGTTTAAGTATGTCTCTTCAGAAGGTGTTTCTACTCAGATAGAATTGCCCAATATGCTGCAATAGAATTTCATCTAGTTGAAAACGTCTGCACCCACTCTAAATTATCCTCTGGCACTGGTATGACCACCACTGATATCGTGCATGTAGTTTGGTGGCCTACAACTCAGGAAGGATGTTGGAAATTGAAGAACTGCCAGAAACAGCATCCCATGAATATTAAGAAAATAGCCTCATGGAGAAAGTCTTGGAACTTAAGTTGGCTTATCAAAATACTAGGCCACAAGAGAAATTAAAAGGCATAGACTGATCAAGTTCACTGCATATAGGGGAAATCTCAAGTGTGACAGTAAAATGTTCGTCAATACAGCAGAAAGGTGAAAGATGACACAACGGGCAGGCAATGAACCTAGACAAAGTCAGATTTAATAAGATGCTCATTTACCATTTAAAGATAATCACCTTATCAGAAATTGGGAAGGCTTTTACATTGTCAGAAGACACAACAACATAAGAAATTTGTTCACATATGCTAGAGTACTTACCCAGAACCAATGCAAGTGAATCAAGGTATCTGATCACCTTTAACAGTTGTCACGTAACAGTTGCCTCTCCTGATGCTCATATCAGATGGTATGAGCACAGACAGTTCATATTTTGATCACTTCAGTTATTTCATTGCCTTTCCTTTCCTGTGTACTTTTTCCCATCCCTAAAAAAAGGCCTCTACTGTTTGAGCATTGTATTTCATGAATATGAATGTAATTACAGTGGCTTTATACAGGAGTACCTTAGGAATTCTTAGAAATCTAACGCAACACTAGCTTATTTGAGGTAGCATAAAGAAAAAAACAGAAGAAAACATCATGCTGAAGGAAGAAAATTACCTTTTCTATCCCTTCCATCTTTATATAAATTGATGATCTTTTTAATTAAAATTCTCAGTGTCAGGATTATTAATAAATCTCAGGAAAGTGTTAGGAAAAACAGTAGTCATCTTCATTTAGGAAATCAATCACTGTACTACACTTCATTAAGTTTTTATACTACAAGCTTTATGCCAAAATAATTTGCTATTACATAAAAGCACAAATGGTAATTTGCACACCAGGATGCAATTAAAAAAAAATTGTGGGGGGGATTAATCTCAGACAGCCAGTGTAATCAAACAATCACAGTAGCCAGTGAAATACTAGGACATGCTTATCATCAATGCACACCCTGTATCTGAAAGGTTCCAAATACATTTTTAGTGGTCATCTTCCACACTGTTAAATACTGCTTAGATTTAGCCTGGAGTCAGGGAATACAGGAATAAAAAAAAAACACCAAAAAAAACACAAACACAACAAAAATACCTCTATATTCTTAACACTGTGTTAGAAATTTAGAGAAAGTATACTTTCAAAAACACCTGCCAACTACATCGTAGCACTAAACAGAGCATTCATGTTCTTTCATGGTAAGACATTCATAAACTTTAGTAAACTTATTAAGTTAAATATTTTGCAGTATTGAAACAATGTATCTTAAAAATACATTGTTACTCTTTCAAGGAGACCTAGCTTATTTGATTGAAATTCCAGAACCCATGTTACACAGAAATTATTGTAAACCACCCAACTATTTAATTAAAAAATAACACATAATAAAGTCAATATTTAAACACTACTTGTTTTACTGCTATTAAGTTCATGTAAAAAAAGACTTATAATTTTTTTTTCCCAAGTGAAAAATCACAATGTAAACATACTCTACCACTGTGCAATTCCACTCCATAGAATTCAAGTGTTCGTGCTATATTTATGTAGCAGGACTCCGCTTCAGATTGCTTGAGGCCACTGAAAGAAGGGGAAAAAACTTTTTAGATATATATATATGGACCATAGTCAAAAGTAAGAAAAACCATTATATTATATTTATTCCAAATGCAGAAAAACAGAAGAAACCCCCAACCCGGTGTCTGACAAATTAACCTCATTAACTTAGTGCCACGAGTTCTTCACTGGTGAATGCCCTCCTAAACTCCTCTCAAAAATCAGGCAAGTTATAAACAATGTTACTACCCTCGCCATTTTGGACCAGTTCTTTCAGAAAAATCATTTGCATCTGTTTTGTTTAGAGATGAGGAAATGATTCCCCTATAAAAGCTTCTTTTATAGCAAGAAACTGTATCTGTAAATATTCTATATTGCATAGTCTCTCAGAAGGAAGTAATTTAGAAGAAAGATTAGAAGCAGGAATGTACTAAAAAAAATAAGGGGGAAAAAGATTATTAAATTAGTTAAAAGTTGCGAAACTTACCAAGGAAAAGCTATCTGAGTTTATGTACAATCTCTAAGTCCTAAAATACTTTTTTTCCTCCTGCTGCCAGATGTGAAACGTGCTGCAAGACTTACAAGGAGTCTATCCTCTGGTCTTCTACAAAGCTTCTACTATTCTGAGACTTTTTTTTTTTTTTTTCTTCCGTCAGAGGCAAAAACTCAAAAATCCCCACAGCTCGAATAAATGGATCATATATCTTCATGGAAGGGCTACATGGAATCTGACAGGAGTTTTAAAAACCAAAGAATCCTATAGTAATCCCTACCTAGCTGGTTCTCCCATGCTGCCTACTGACTATTCATCTGAAAGGAATGCAATGTGGCCTAAATAAGATTCCTTTAGGCATGATAATGAAAGTAGCCCCTTCCAATAAATTGCAGGGCCAAGACCAGTCAAGAACCTATCAGATGAGAGGCAGCTCTGACCTGGAGTCTGCCATAGCCTATTGACATTGTGCTGTGCCCACAGTGCTCCTGGTCTCACAGCACAGATCAGCGGTTCAGGCACTACAGCACGTTCCAGGAGCTGTAACAAGAGGCTGGGGGATGCATGTAATATCTGCACGCATCTAAGCAGAAAAGACATCCGATATCATCCTATCGTATCTGCAACTAAGTGCAGATAAAAACAACTCTTTGCTAGGTGAGCTTCCAAAACAACGTGTGTAAAATTACATTAATCAAACGTGGTTTAAATACGACCTGTAAAAAGCTGATGTAACATTGTGTTAAGAACTCCAGATACAAAGGCATTCCACATAAGGCAGTAATTCTCATTTTTAAAAGGGGCTTTACCTCAGATGGTGGACACCTATTACTTCGAATTAATATCCAGCCTTTCAATTTCCAGGCCATCAAAATACCATACCCTGAAATAGCCACTTAAGGAAATACTACATCATGCTCCATGAAACTGAAAGTTACCTTGAACTGGAAAGCCATTGCCAGCAGTGTGGCTTGAAGACGTCACAATATTGCAAAAAAAAAGCAAAAACAAAAAAAAAAAAAGAGCTGTTTGTCACAATCCTGAGATAAAGTGCTTACTCAGGTCTACATCTACAGTGACTAATGTCACCTCGATTTTGACAAACATTGGTAGACCTTATCTCTTTCACTGTGTCAGGAAGGCAGAGAAAAGCACCACAAAAAGACCATTTTATTATACAACAGGATGCTGACTATGTTTGCAAGAGTACATTATTTTCATTTTTTAAATTTTGATCGAGAACTTTGTTCAGAAAGATGGGGGTACCATCTGTTGCATACCAACAAGATATGCCTGCAAATTTTTTAATTCTCCATTTGCATACACCATCTACACTAGACCAATCAAGACTTGTGTCTTGAAGGGCCAACAAGAAAAAGTATCTCAGCACAGACTTAGGTTTTTCTTGTTGTTGTTACACCTCCCTACTCATTTAGAGATGAAATGAAACCTTGAGGTCCCTAAGCAGGCGGTAGTTACTTGGTGAGAGATAAACAGGCAAGAGGAAACAGGCCTTGGTGTCTCCTTCCGATTTTTAAAGCTGTTGATACTCAAGAGCTAACAAACATCATCTGGAATATAAAAGCATCATATCACGTTCATAGAACTATTTTCTCAGATTTTGCAAAACAACATAAAAACTAGCTAAAACAAACTTGCATTGAGCTACAACATTCAAGACATCACATGGCTTCTGAAGTCTGTATCATGTTTCAGCAGTGCCAGCCTTTTAATTTTCCTTTGTGAAAGTTTCCCAAAGAACGGACATTAAAGAATGAAAAAGGGTAGATGTTTACAGGGCTGGCTTTGCAATCCTGTAATCTAAGAATGCCAATTTAGAAGGGATAATAATTTACAGGTATCCCATATGGTCTACAGCAAGTATTATTTACTCCAGATCAGCAGAAATCTCATTCCGAAACAACACTGTTCTCCTCAAGCTGTAAGAAGGTAAATTCTCCCTTTCCGTCTTTCCTTCTCAGAAGGCCTAGTAAACACCAGAACCATTCTTGTCAAGTTATGTTACTGGCACTGATCTAGTCAAAACCACATCTCAGACATAAGTATTCACTATGAATGCCAAAGGAGAATGAATAAAATACTGCCAGGATATTCAATAGTTTGTCTGCCTCTCCCTGCACTCCAAAATTAATAGGCCTGAAGAGCTAAGTTTCAAAAAAGGTGTTAAGACAAAAAAGAAACATTTTTCCCTGCCCAGTCTGCTCAAGTATTTTTATTCAGAACTTCAGTTACCACCACCTATGTGAATTCCAATACAGCAATTAAACTTCTCAGTCATCAAGGCTTCGTTCTACCAAAAACACTCAATGAAAGCATCAATTTCATTGAAAGAACCCCCAAAAGAATGGACTCTTTCCAACAGACCCCACCGCGCCTTTTTCTGGACCAATGGTAACTTCTAGTCTTTCCTCTGCAGGACATAACCAGTTTTTTATCTCTGCCTAAGATAGCACTAAATCCATGAGTTCAACCCAACCACTTCAAGACTCTTCAGAATCTTCCTTCAGTGGTCTCCGAGATTACTTCTTCCTAAAGACAAGCAGATTTATTGATGCCTGTCTACAAGTTCCCCTCTAAAAAATTCTGAGCCTACTGGAAACTGCAAATTAATTTGGAGGGAGCAGAGGCCTGAGCTGTTGTGTTCCTGAGCATGAACTGCTAGAAAAGCAGTCCAGATTAATACCTACACAGAGGAAATGGTTGCAGTTAGAGCTCGGTGGTTATCTCTTCTTTCATCCCATAAGTCACAAAGCAAAGTGCATGTTCTGGACTGCTAGGCAGCACACATGAAGTTCAGAACACCTCACTAAACCCACTAGGGGTAAAGAACCAAGAGGGAGAGGTGAGAGTACTGAAAGAAGACAAAAAATGTTGAGGAATATCAGGGGGAGATGAAAATAAAGATATTTCAGGGTATAAACCAAAGAAACTAGGAGAGTAAGGAACTAGCTCTACTGCAGTAAAGATATAGAGAGAACAAGCCCATAGAAGTTCAGATTTCATTTGCCTAAATGCTCATAGACAATTTCTTGGGTTGGCATATCTGCATTCAGCTTGCAAGTATCTGATCAACACCACTAATTCTAAAGCTGCAGTCTTACAAGAGACAAATCAGCAGGGTCAGAAAGAGTAATGAGCAGTGGACTGGCTGGAATAATCTGTTGTAGCCTTTACATTACACTCAGGAGAGTGGAGAGAAAGCACAATGTTAATTGGAGTGTTCCTCCCCCCCCACCCCCCCGATAGACAAAAAAAAGTCTATAGGATTTGAAAAATGGTCAAATGTCCTTGATCCAAAAAAACCCCCAAACATCTAGTACAGCATTCTAGGTGGTTGCCATTAATAATGTACACAATGCTAACTGATCTACGGGTTGTTACAGCTAGAAATTTATTTAAAAGTTTTAACACACTGGTATCATACTCTGAATATGATTAGTCTAGCACCTACATAATAAAACCAAATATTTAATTTAATAAAATATTTCTATAAAATAAAACTATTTGTTGTATTGAAACTACCAAGAACTTGAGTTTTCCTTTTATCATCTTTTTTTTTTTTTTTCCTTTAAAAACTCAACAGGTGTGAGAGAACTAAAAGTTAACGTTACCTGTGTTGCTCATGTAGCGATTCTACTTTGGTAAGAAAATCTTTGTTCTGCTCTGGTATAAAGTTGTAATTTGACAGATATCCTGAATGATGTACTGAAGCATTATAGTCTCCAAGTTGTGCTGTTAGGAAACAAGAAACACACACACAAAGTTTTCACAGTTAATTGATTATTATTTAGAAGGAATTCCTTCTCCTCATTAAAACACATACACATATGGGGAAATGCAGCAATTATGAATTATTTCCCAACAGAAAAGCCGTATTGAACACAGGGAATTGTATAACATCAGTGAAAAAAGATATTTTTCAGAACACACTTACCATAACTATAATCTCAGGCACTGAATGACTCAGTACTTTAGTTTTTGCATCACAAGCTATAACACTACCAGACAGGCATTACATGCCACGTCAGCACAGATGTGCAGTACTGGAACATTAGAGAAACCCAAATTGCTTCAGTAAGAGACAGCAAATGAAATCAATTTGATAAACGTTTACTTGACTATAACATATTAGAAGTCTTCAACAAGATCTGTCACTTAGAAAGCATCTACTCTTCACAGGCAAAAATTGTTCAAACCAACTGCGGCTCTGTCCTAACAAATCAATTGTTGATCTTGTTAATCTTGCCTCAGCTGAACAGGAGTTACTTAACAATGCATGAGAATTAACTGCCGGTTTAAACATAACATTACTAAGCTGCTACCAAAAGTAAATGTAATTTTACAGCCGAATAAACTAAAAGTTCCCTAAAACGTCATCCCTTCAAAAATGATACTAATTAGTAGATATTTTTAAATAGTTACTAGATAAAAGCTAATTCTTATCCACAGTTGGTGGTATATCTGAAAACAAATGAAAGTATAAATGACCATAAGTTTATAGCCTCAGTCTATGCAAGTTTTCTTCAAAAGCTAGGTCAGCATAAGTTTCTATCCTGGAAGACTTACACAAACCTTTTAGTAGTTATAAAGAGGCAAGGTTTGGGGCAGCAGGGCAGTTGCTTCAGATAAAGTACTTGCCTATTTGCCACAAATTTACCTAGTTTTAATTAAGTAATTCAAACCCCATATTTCATAAAACCTGTCTTTTCATTAAATAGTTGAAGAGACTAAACCCCCCAAATGATGGTGCATTTAAACAAATCACTAGAACCTGTACTAATCTGTTCTTTCACTAGGGAGCACGAAACAGTTATCATAAAGCATTAAATCTTCCCAGCAGTTATTGGTAAGACTTGTAAATTGACACAAAAGAAAGTACTTGTATAGACTGCAAACAATTCAGCATAGAAAGCCTCTCAACTAAATCAAAGTTAAAGAGCATACTTTTAGGAACAATACTATTACCATTATTTTCCAGAAAATGCAAAGTATAAAAGAGTGATTTAAATGATTCAGGTTGGGGGCGGGCGGAAGTTGTGGACTTCAGAAATAACTTACAGCTACAGTAACTGTGGAGTGTCTGTAACGCAGGGGATGACTAATATTTGCCATTTCCATATTCAAAAAGCATAATTTCTATTGGCTTAGAAAACAGAGTGATACAAAACAATTCCCAGGCAAATGCGGTCAGAAGCTAATATAGTTGCACACCTAATTGTCAGCATCCAGGGAAATATTTAAATACAAGAGAAAGTGGAATGATAAATACTAAGTAATCTATTTTGAATGCAGATGTTCCTGCAATGCTTAGCCCTTTGTTTTTAAAGGTAGCCTGAATTTTCAATCAGTTCACAAAATGACTGGCAAAAGACTAAATATTTACCATTACAATCAAAACACGTATTTGAACACTTCTGTCAAATAACATATCTCTGAAGGAGAAAACAAAACCAAAAAAAAAATCGAAACAGAAGATCCAGAAGTATAACAAGAAACTGAAAAAATTTTAAGGAATATCTGTGTATTAGCAAAAGTCCAAGTCTCTGCCAAGACTAAGGCAATAACAATAAAAACAAGAAGTAAAGACTTTTTGAACAAAGTATGTATGTTAATGACAGCATAAAGATAAAACGCAAATTCACAAATTACATTAGTTGACTGAAGACTTTTTCCTTTATTAGCTGTTAATACAACCCATCTTTTCTATGAAACATTGTCTGGATTTTAAAGGTTTGTGGCAGCTAGCTTGAATTACATTCTTGTCAATAGGAAGAGACCAGATTGCCAGGAATAAGACAACGTAATTGTCCAATTTCATTTGCATTAGGTGAAAATATTGTTACTGTAGTTTTACCTTCTCTAAAGAGGGCAACTGCTGTTCCTTCATGCATTATGAGGTAGAGTCTTCTTGCTCATCTTCCAAAAATGGAGGTTGCTCTGGTCTTTTTTCCTCTTCCTCCTAGCTACCTGAGGTCATGTCAACAAGGGGAGCAGTTTAGAGTACTATTTGCTTTTCCAACTCCCCAGCCAACTGTCACAGTTGAAGAGAAACTATAAATGCCAATTAGTAGACATCTTGGAAGACAAATTTTCTTGTGCAGGATTTAGTTATCCAAGTAGGAAAAAAAAAAAGTTAGGGCATATCAAGATCTCAGTAAGAACAAAAACCCATGAGGTTTCTACCTCTTTACTGGATTTCTTCAGATCAGAGCAGAAGGACAGGAAATATTAAAGACCTATTTCTAATCTGAGTTTCTCCTGACATAGCTTCTGCTCTGATCACGAGCCAGCAGATACTGACTCAATGAGGAAAAAGTTACAGTGAAAAAAGCATATTTTTATCTTTCTCCATTCTAGCCAAGAATTTGCTCTTTAATTTATTATAACTGGGAAAGAATACAGAGTAAAATGGAAGAAAATGGAACAGAGGGAATGGAGGAGGGGTTGGGAAAAAAAAAATCAGTTATTTGAATAACAGATTCTTGTATTTTAGTGATCTGTACCTAATATGAAAGACTTCAAAGAAGGGAATGTGATGGATTCATCTAGAAGGCTATATTCATTAAAAAGAGGACATTTATTCTATAACTCTTACTAAAAGGACAGTGCACTAGCCAAGTAGCCACAGAATAATTTTCTGTGGATGAACTCCCATGCTGACATACCAAAACAGTAGTTTTATAAGATCTCAATACAGTAAGAATTTATAATTGCTTGAAAACCAAATGAAAATCTTGAGATCATATATGTTTACAGAGGATATGAACCGCCTATGCCTCACTGAAGCCTAAACAAGCCATCTTTTCTTCAGACTTTGTAAAAAGAATTGGTTCCGTTACAATGATGTGGTGGGTATATTTTTTTTTTCCTCTTTCTCCTAGCAGCAGAAAGACTTTTGTGTGGGAAATCATCAAAGAGAAGGACTAACTAAAAAGAAGAAAAAAAAAGTACACAATTTTGTAAGATTTGGATACAGAGGAAGGAAAGACCAGGAACAAGTGAATTTATGTAGCACTGATAGATTACAATAGAGATTCTATGGGTACACACGCATCTTCCCTGGAAAGAGAAACTCGAGTACCAGATATATTGCTGCATTAAGGATGGGGCGGGGGGGGGGGGGGGGGGGTAAGTTTTAGAGAGAGAAGATCTGACACATACGGAAGCAGAAAAAGCCATTGATGCCAACAAATTTTACAGTAATTACTAAGGCTTCATTTATTCAGTGGTTTCTTCCAAGAAACCATTGGTCAGTTGGCTTATATATTACAGTAAGGCAGCACTGATCTCATTTCTGTTTTCCACTACCCTAAAAGAAGGGTGCAAAAAAGACAGCCAGATTCTTCGAGTTGCAAACCAGAAGGATGACAGACAACAGAATTTCAGCATTGGAAGTGCAAAACTGAACTGGAAAGGCCATGAGCAACCTGATCTGACATTGAAGATGACCCTTCCAAGTTAAATTTGCCTGTGGTTCTTTCTTACATGAAGTTATTTTTGACATCCACGCTTTCTGCAGCATGAGCAAGATAATTATTTGTTTGGGTCCAGTTTTAGAAATTAATTTTGTTGTTTTTGAATACTAACAGTATGAAAATGCCACCATTTCACTCCGTCCCAATTTCTACAGGCAGCCCCAGAAAACGTAACAGTAGAAAAGATAAGCTTTTAGCTTTGTATAACTTAAAAGGTGACAAATTTTGGCTTCCCATCTATGTGATATCCTTCAGGGTGCAGAAGACAAGTTGGTCACCAATTCTAAAGAGTTCGTTTGTAAACAATAATAAAAAAATTTGCATACCAGAACCTATTTCTGCATATGGGCATTCCAAGTAACTACAGGTGTCCGAAGACAAATGTATGAATGGCTCATTAGGCATCATTTCTCAGCAAGCATGATGGGAAATCAGTTATAGATAATATGGACAATTTGGTCCAAAGGAATGCTTACAAGAGCTAGTCCTTGAAAACAGGTTTAATATCAACTTTCTAAAGACTTGAGAAGTGTACCAGGAAAAAAATCAAGCTGTTTCACATTGAATTTGTAACTTTTTGCAGGGTTGAATAATTTAGGTTAAATGAATAAAGCACAGAAGTGAACTGGAGTCACCTGTTTTAAAAAGAGGATAATTACATAAGCAGATCAGGTTCTCAGTGGAACAGAAAATAAGCAAACAATGGGACAAGTCTAGCATACAAGTTATATAACTAATTTAACTTTTATCAAGGAGTAAAAATCCTCGGGTATAAAATTGCAATCCAGGATTAAAATATAGTTAGGGTCACATGATTGGCCTCCAATTTAGGACAGCGGTAATGACTGATGTGCTGAGATGAGAGTGAAATACAGTATTACAGGCTAATGGTAAATTTGTCTTCTTATGGACACTGGGGTACAAAAAGAAGAGATACTGCCTAATCTGTACAGTTCATTCAGTTTAGACATTTTAAGTCATCGCTTCTCGGCACAAATAGAGAACAGAAGAAAGATGATGCACTTCAGAGCATACACTAAAGCAGTTACTATTTCTCAACAGTAACTACAAAGTATTCAGGTATGAAAATGCTTCTGGAATCAAAAAATAATCCACTACAGCAGAATTCAGTTTCAAAGAATCAATCTAAAAATGTAGACACTTATTAAAGAGAAGCTAAAAAGGAGCACTGAAATGAGCAAAATCCATGTAGATGTAGAGATTAAAGATACCATGTTGAAAACGGTTATCAGAGAAACACTTTAAAAAAGGGCCAAAACCCTCATAAATGGATCTTGAGAGAAGGAGATGCGTTTCAACAAGGGGAACCTGCATCCAAATAAGGATGACAGCATGAACTCTAACCCACTCAACCACTGAGTAAGCAAGCATAATGTCCCTACTGGACAAGTAGAACTAGCTATCACGTGGATAAAATTAACCTGTTTTGTAAAAGGAAATAACACTTCAAAAGCCGTTAAAAAAAGTTCAATCTAGAGATGACTGTAAGTAGCTGCTTATGACCATTTATGACAGCTGGTTACTTTGTGGTAAGACAGGATGAAAAAGTAGGCATTAATAAAAGCAAAGGAACATTTGTAGACAAAAATGCCAACTATACATACACAATGGTGGTCTCCAAGCTATCTATTACCACTGCCTTTCCAATGAAAAAGGAATCAGTCATTGTAATACTTTTTATTAAAAAAAAATTAAAAAATTTAAAATCAGTTGCTCAAAATCCAGCCACAGTTAAACAACAAAAAAATCACAAGGAAAAGGAAGAAACAAATTAGAAAGTATAAGTTATACTGAGTCACTATTTCTGCATCTCAAATGTACTTCAGAAACTGCACAGTCACAATCAGAAAAAGTATTGAAAAAGCAAAGCATAATCCAAAGTACAAAGTGTATTCTTTTTGAAAAAGCATGGGGATAAAAGACTTAAGGGAATAGTTATCAGTACTCCCAAAACATTAGGTGGTTTTTCAGAACTAACGCATCTTAAAACTGCTCTGATCTTCGGTCATGTATTCACCACTACTCATTATCATAATACTGTACTACATGGACCGTGACCTTGGGTAACTGTTCTTTTCCCCTTTTTAGTTATGTTACACAAAAATATTGAATAGGTTCACCCACCTTAAAAATACAGAAGAATAATACCAAGTCCACGAGGCACTGTAGAAAGTCAGCTCCTTCAGCTACAACACTGGCCAATAGCCCCATCTGGGGTTCTCCACTCCAGAGATTACAGCATTGTACTTTGTTTTGAAGCGTTACAGATACAAAAGAATTATTTGTGGCATAGTGGAAGAACACTAGACAAACAATACTCGAAGTAATGATCTCCTGAAGTGGCTTCTGTCTTGCCTAGCACAACTGTAAAATATAATTAAGGGAAAACAGTCCAAAACAGCTGGAGAGCTGCTGTATATCAACTATCAAGACAGTCTTAGAAGAACTGTTGTACAAAGAGATGCTAGCAAGCTCAAGAGCAGCAATCCAGACCACAGTGAACCATGTGGAAGAAAATGGGTGCATATTTCAATCAATCTCTCCAAGCAGGTTCTTATATTGGGAGTTTCACCACCATCACATAGATAACACTCTGGTACTGCTGATGACAGGTACTGTAAGACATGATAAAAGTTACCTGTGACTGAACAGCATTACTGCAGGCTTCAGAAGAACAGATGGGACATGCACGCAATCCTCAGGCTACCCAACACATCTGGTAAATAATTTCAAACACTGGAAATTCAGGTCAAAGTTCTCTTTGTTCATCCAGTCTGATTTTGATTCTGAGGCAAAAGGGCTACAGCTGCCCTAGAGAGTAGCAGGAACCTGACTGGCCTCTGAGCAAATCTCTCAGCTTACATGATGTCCTTCTGAGCACTATTTCACTTCGAAAAAACCATAGCTGGGGAGCATACACAGAGAAAAATCCCCACATGCTACCTATGAAAACAGGCAGGTCTGTAAATTAGGAAGTCTGAGGTTTCAATGTAATTTCTATAAAAAGAGAGAGGGACAAAATTAGGGCAAGTTAGAAGAGTCAGGCAAGAAGAAAGTTGATAGGGGAATTATGTGGTGTGACTCTCACTGTGGAGCTACTATTGACGTTCCTCTACGTCTTACAGATCACCTCCTCCTCCGGGATATCAGCCTTCTGGCGTTCCCAAAATTCTAACAAACTCTTGTGTTTCCAGAACAGCATAAGTTCCTGAGGGACTCGCACACAAAGCTCAGCTTTCCTTGAACCCTCACCCTCGCTAAAGCCCATTTGAATCCCAAGCAACTAGTCAACTCCTTCCAGAACAAACTCCCAAAGATAGACAGCAGCGGGCTAGAGAAACATCCTCGTTCTCAAAGCAGAGCTGAGAGGGGAACAATATCACAGGAGGTAAGAGAAAGACCCCAGTCATAATGAATCACTGAGCAAATGATGCTCAGGAAAAAGAAAGCTTAGAAGTATTCATAACACCTTTTGTTGGCTTTGTTGATGTGCTTTAGATTCAAGTCCCAACTCTGCAAAGGATTTATGCACATAAGAGCATATTCCCACCAAACCCATGGGACTTCTTACATTCCAATAGCTAGTCATTTAAACACTGTTCTGGAAATGAGAACTTACTACACAAAATGATAGCAAACAAGTGATGCTAAATCAGCTTTGTGATATTTTAAATAAAGCGATACAAACACTGCATAGGTCCCTCATTTAATGTTAAAGACTGTACAACACTCCCATTTTACACTAGTAAAAACCAAAACATATGATTTATCATTAGATTTTTTTTCAGCACGACTATCCTTCAGACTTAACGATTTCAAAATTATTTGAAATGCACCTTAACAAGTTCTCCTTAAAAACAGGACTTCAAAATCCACTGATCATTTCTGTCACAAAGCATATTTACTGATAATAAACTAACAACTTATTCTTCAAGTGTCTGAACCATACTTGGAATCAAGTTTAGTCACATGCTATTTAGTCACAGTATTCACACCCACTTGTATTCCCCTGTAACTTAGCACCCCCTGACAACATAGGGTGGGCCACAATGGCACAGAGCAACATGTCAGAGTTTTATTTCAGAACCGCAGTGCTGGACTCAAACACCTGTGCAAAGGGCAATACAGAGCAGCAGCACTCCAGTGGGATGACAGACTTCACCACCAACCGTCCCTTTGCAAAACTCAGACAAAGCCTGTGAAAGTCAACCATACAACTGCCACATGTGAAAACTGTATTTAAAAAGCAAGAGCAGAAATAAACATCAGCCTTCATATGCAATGAAAGACACCTGCCTCAGCCTCCTGCCAGTGACAACAGCTCCACCTTTTAAATAAATAAGCATTAGATTGTCAGATAATGATGATTTCCCCTTCTGCATACAGTTAACAGAAGTTACAGAAGGAGAGAGCAGCCTGAGAACCACCAAGAAGCAGCAGGAATAAGACACAGCTCAGGTAGAACCAATCCATGGCAACTTCAGACAATGGCTTTTTAATAAGATACCTCATATCCAAAAACTTCAACCCTTCTTAATAAGTATGATTAGAAACTAAAACACCAAAAAAACCCCTATTTAAAACAATTTAAGTTGACAAGAATCCTAGCAAACATGACTAAATAAGCAGACCTACACACACAGATTTCAGAAGGTCTTTCCTATGCCATCTTCTTTAGGTAAATGCCAACAACCTGGTAGCAGAACAAAAACCTTTTTTTTTTTTTCTTCAAGGGAATACATCTTTCTGTTAAATGTTTCATTCTTTGCCGATGCAGAGAATAAATATAGGTATCATACAAACGGCAACAGAAAGGCCATCAGCTAGCAAAAACCGAAAGGTTTAGGTTTGGTTTTTTTGGGGGGAGTCATTTGTTTTTCATAAAAGCCCCCCCCCCCCCCAAGTGGCAATAATAGCATTATCATGAGTTAGGAAAATGAGGCAAATAGCTGCATGGGAAATTCCAGAATGCACCAGGAAAGAGAACCATTAAAACACACTAGCACCCTTCCACAATACTCACTGACCTCCTGCTGTTCTCCTTTAGTAAAAATAAATGCATTAGTAGGTATCCAAAGCACTAAAAAGGGAATGGTCATAAAACTGAAGGGGAAAAAGAAATTACTTTGGGATTGGGGGTATACTACCTGTAGCATAATTAATTTTAAAAATCATGTTAAGCTTGACTTTGTGATAAAATACTTGCATTCTTCACTGTACCTTTATATTTTTGCGCTTTAGCACAATCAGGTCAACAACACTGCATTTAGCGGCCCTAAAGGTTCAGAGTGTTTCAGCCTTCGAGTGCCCTACTGTGCCCCTGGGATACGGGAGCAGGGACACATTTCCTTTGGCAATAAAACTGGGACTGCTGCCTACTATGGAAAACTTGTTCTGGTTTCAACTGTTGTTACTAAGCTTGAATGTGGTTAAAGTTCCATTTAACAAAAGGGTGCACCATATGATATACTTAAACATAAAAGTGAATGTTTCACAGCCTCTTGGGATTTTCATAGAGGCCAACAGCTTATTACTTTCTCTTTTGAAAACCATATTTTAATTATTTAGCTTGGTCCTTATTTCAAGCAAAAATTACCTCAATCATTTCTGTGGACCTTGCTAGCCTTTCCGTAAAGAAATGGGATAGATATAGATCAGCCAAATAATTACACAACTATTCTAGTATGCTTTCCCCAACAACCATTTTTAGAAATATACAAACTCTACTAAACCCTCAACCTGTTTGCTTGTTTAATGAGAAGGATCTTCCTCTGTTTCTTCCTTTCACTGTTTAGGATGCCTATAAGGGATAGGATCAGGTCCATTTTAGTTTTCCTACAGAAGATATTTTTCTAATATCATCCTTAGAATTCCTTTTTTCCAGTTGTAGGAGAATGAGAAGAATACGAGTTCTTGTACATAGAGTCCCCTTAAATGTATTGCAAAGTGCCAGGCAGTTTTACATATCTAACAAATCAAATTCCCTGAGAAAATATTACATAAGAACATTGGAGTTTCTTAATCATGAGTTTACCTTCCACTTAACCATTCTCTAGATGATCTCTTATTTCCCTGGAATGCTTTCCCGGAGCTATTGTAACATACAGTAAGTTTCATTATTTTGTTTCCAATGACAATGAAAACCTGCCTTCTTTTTGTCAGCAGTACAAGCAGACATAAGTAATAACAACATTATTCTTATATCAACTTTTTTTTTGACAGACCTAACAAGTATGCTTTTTTCTATTTAGACTGTCTGAAGGCTGCTTTAATAACCTGCACCTTCTTTACAAAGCATCACCTGTAGCATTTTAAATTTTCCACACAAATAGATAAGGAAAGAAATCTTTCCTTACTTTTCAGTGCCAAACAGCAGAGAAGGTAGTTGGTCAAATACATTTATTAACACAATAATGATTAGTTATTACTTACATTGTACTGCATATGATGCCAGGACAACGGCAGAATTAATGGGGCATGACAACCTGGAAAGAGGGGAAAATATATTTATTTAGACATAGGCTGTATAAATGTACTGTTAACAATACCTCTGCAATTAGTTCAGTACATGAAGACTCATTTATCTTCAAAGAGTATCTGATCTTTTTCTTACCAAGTTTGATTGTCAAAGCACTAGGACTGGACATTAAAAGCTAGTTGCTGTGTAACAGCGTCTTAAGAGAATGGAAGTAACGAGTCCTAAAAGGCCATGCTCATATTGTTACTGGATGCTTATTCAGGAAAGCAAAAGGAGAAGCAATTTTTATGGGGCTCTGGACATTATTTTAATAGCTGCAGTCTGGTGTATCTAAAACTAGACACAAACACTAAAATTAGCCAAGTGCCAAGCACAAAGACAGCTCTGATCTCATGACCAATGACTCCATAGAGGAAAAAAAGCCAACACCTAAAGGCAATGTACGTTAGGCAGCAAGTACTTGGACCACCTTTTCCTCTTTTTTTTTTAAATGTACAAACACACAGAAATTGCAGGCAAAGGAACCACTAGATATATGCCCACCATATAGGGAATATAACCCTGAAATAATGAGAAATGACAGCATAAACGGCCCTTTGCTACTCCCTCCTGATTACCAGCGTAGACAGCAGGTCCCCACATTTGGAATACCATGCCTGGCACACCATGTCTTGCATAAAGATGTCTCAGGTTGACATTGTACCTGCAGATGCACAACATCTCCTACAGCTCATTTGGAACAGACTACTAAACTGTTCTTCATATGTGAACTATGTGAAAATTTGTGACATTTCCTAGCAATCTGATTTTCTTTTAAAGCAGTATTTCACAAGGTACAACTTTAAAGCAATGATACCCTCAGAAAAAGGCTTTCTTTTAATTTTATTTTAAAAAGAATTATAGAGAAATTGAAGATTCTTCTTATTACCTTCCTTCCACAATATCAGTCTTCAATTGCAGGAAGAATAAGTGCCTAGAAAAGATTTTTTGGAAAACAAACAAACATACATTTATTTATTTTCACATTTCAAAGGTACGGTTTAAATTGTTACATGTATTAGTTCTATTTTATTAGATTTCCTAGCAAACTATACAAACAGATGAATAAAGTTTAGTGCCACTTACAAACATGCAATCATACACCCATTCACTCTCACAACAGTTTTAAAGGTCTTTGTGATTCTGTACTACAACTCCAGGACCATGGTATTAATGCCAACTCCAGGACCATGGCATTAATGCCACAACGAACACTACAAAGCCCAAACCATTACAGAACTGGGCTCTCTTTCTCCCAGGAACATTCATCTTGGATGTAACTTTAAAAAAAAACCAAACAAACAAAAAACCCCCAACCCCAAACTGTGATAGTCTATCTTGAGAGATCTCACTCTCCATTAGGTAGTTCAAGTAGCATATGCTGACAAAAAGCTCTTAAACAATTCTCCAAGAGCAGTTTAGTCTTGCTCTTACTCGTGTGTTTTACAATGTTACTTTATAGTAATACTGGAGAGTTGGGATGTGAAGAACCATGAAGAGAAGGTCTTTGAGTAATTTCAGTTTCAAACAACAGAACAGCTTACAACAGCATTATTAGCAAATACCAAAACAGGTCAATAGCTAAGTTTTCTTCAAGAAATACCATTTAACATGCTGTACTCTTCATATTCTCAAGTCACTGAAATTAACAATGAAAATGTAACAAAAATGTTACCCAAAAAATGCCCGATTAATGGGTGCCTGTGAATTCTAAATTCCAAATCATGTGCACTGAACAAAACAAGTATTCAATTAAAGCCTTCTCACAAGTTAATTGAAAATTGCTTGTAATTCATGTACCCCACCACCCCAAAAACTCAGACATAGGTTAAAGAAAGAAGACTTTAAAAGTCTACTATAAACTGCAGCATTATAGATCTTCGCATGTTATGAGTAATGGGCAAACTAGAACACAAGAACTGTTATCTGTTCTTCCTGAAACAAAATGAACCCCACCCTCCCACGCCCTCGGCATTAAATCTACTACATGTGTTCAAAAAACTGACTCAGTGTTGATACAAAACTTCTAACAGACTTAGGGCATGCAGACAGCTTAATAGTTGAATTTCCCTATTTTTTAATCATTGCATCTAAGGGATCAGAAAAGAAAAGGAGAAAAAATGCAACAGGCAAGCACATCAAGCAAGGAAGGGCTCCAAAAAAAAAAAAAAAAAAGGAATCCACGGTGCAAATAAACCAACTGCCATCTTTTTATGAGCATCACATCAAGCTGTCAATTCCAAACACATTTAATACAAAGAGTTAAACAAAGTTATCTACCTAATAAAGCATACTTTGCCAAGCTGTGGAGATGGAAAAGGGGAGCTTTACACATTCTTAGTTCATGGAAGCAAACATCAAACAGAAGTTACCTGGTTTGTTCTTGCTGAAGTGTGTTAGGATCAGGTATAAAAAACCTTACACGGAAACGAAGGGTGCAGGGAAAACCGCCTGCAATATTTTAGAAGAACAAATCAATTTTTGTTTAAAAAAGAAAGAGCCTGATGTTTTATTTCTATATTTATAGAAAAGTTACATGAGCAACCACATAGAAATCTCATGTGTTTTTCTCATGAAACTAAAAGAAACCATGAGAAGTCTCTCCTGATTCCCCAACACCAACTGTGAGAAAATACTCTGAAATACTGTGATGCTTGCATTTAAAGTAATTTGTATATGCTACTGTACATAAAAGGCATTATTTAGTTATCTTTGCCTCATAGATATTAGAAGAAAAAGCAGCAGCAAGTGTATTTGAAGCATCTCAGTTGGGATAATGCTCAATTCCATCTTACATATAAATAGAAGAAATTAACAGAAGTTCACCATGTTAACTGCACATATTTTTATTTCAATTCATATGCAATCTACAGCATATGGTAGAAATAAGAGAGCTGAAAAACATAGCTCAAGTTTCACGGCACAAATTGGGACAGTGTCACTCAGTCCTCCTAAGCCGCTATCTGGCAGGGTCACACTGGCCAGCCTGTCCTTGGTAAACATTCTGTGTTACCCAAATTTGTTTATAAACAAGACATACTAGACCACCACATGCACTTGGAAGTGTGTGGTGTTAGGATTTTTTTGGGGGTTTTGTTTTTGGTTTTTTTTGGTTTTTTTTAATAAAAACAAACAATATTTTTTTAACTTTACTTCAGACAAGAAATCGCCAGAGCCTATACATGAAACTGGCTCCACTTCCCTCAATCAAAACCCCTCCTCTTTATCTTCCCTGTGAGGAGGAATTTGCTGGCACCACAATATGACTACTGCTTTCACGGCCAGGATGTCCAACACTGTTCAGAAGCCAGGCTCAGATGCTATTACAGCATCAAAGTTAGTGCCCTACCCGGTCTTATTAGCACTCAGGTAGCAGTAAGCGATGTAGAAAGCTCTGCTGAAAACACTGGCAGAGATAAGACTTGCTCCTAAAGAAAAATCTACCATCTGGATGCACTAGTTTACAAGAACTGTATTTATTCTAGTCATAAGAACACAGAAAAGCAGGACTATGCAGTTACAAACAAGATATTAAAAACAAGTCTTACCTTTTAACTGTTTTCTAATAGGTTTGTTTGGTTCAAGCCATCGCTGTGAAATGAAAAACTATTAGATGGATTAAAAATATTTACAAATAAATACTGTTTATTTATGTGTGTGTGCATGTACATGTGTGTATACATACATGTGTATGCATATATGTGTTTATATATATGTATACACACATACACATGCACACACATTTATTATTTGCTATACTTACAGGTGAATCTACTGAAGTTTCATTTTGCTGTAAGCCAAAATATTCCTTCTCCGTCACACCCAACTGGTTATAGGTCATATCCAACAAAATCTGTCCAGTGTCTTGTTTCTGAAAACAAGAAAATTTTAGAAGTGAAGCTCTGCAACACTTACACGTTTTAAGACACAATTCATTGAAATAAATTTGTTTTTAAAAAAATGTAAGTCATGAATAAAAATAGCTGCTAATCATTGGTTCAAAGTTTCTGAGCAATAAGAACATTTGATAAAAGTTGTTTTGTTGTTGTTGTTTTTTGAAAGAGGCTTTCTTTCCAGAATAGGTTAGGCATGTGAAATCTCATAATACGAATTGACATGAACTTGAGCCCTTGAGGTCAGTCCGGCAGTTTAACTTGAAGCAGACAACCTCTCCCTTGACCACAGTCTGTAGGAGCAATGCCGTTCTCCTGAGCTGTAGCCTGCAAGGATGGCTTACAGCCACATGGGGCTGCTCTGGTCCCCGCTGTCGCCACCAAAGCACCCCGCTCTCTTTCTACATCAGCTGTCAAAAAGCAAAGTCAGTATACACTAGGACAGGGGAAAAAAAAGGAGAATGTTGTGCTCCAGCCATATGATCCTGTTCTTCAGCTTCAGTTCCCACCTGCCCCTCAACCTCCACACGCTCAGCTGCCATTCAGCCACCCCACTTTCTGTCTACATGTTCCTCAAGACACGTATTACAGAACAACTTGTGTAACTGGGGAATTACACAGGCAGTGGAGATCTGGGAGCATAAGCACAGTATAATTTTCCCCCAATCAAACAAGTATCTCAACGCCATGGCATTGTGGAGAGCAGATTAATCAACTTCTGCCAGAGAACACTGTGAACCAGTTTTATTAAAAAAACCCAACCGCAGAAAGAAACCAACAAAAAAACCCTCAACAAGATTGCAATCCTAAATATGCTAATACGTAATAAATAGCTTGCAAAGCTGTGTGGTATTTTAGGTCTAGATTATTTTGTATGGAATTGCTGGACAGAACAAAAGTCAGGCCTGTTTGCTTGGTATCTTGTCTATTCAAAAAATATAGCAAACTAATTTTTCATATGATCTTCCAAATATTCTTAAAAGCAGAAATAAACTGCACACGTGCAAAAACAATGAATTTACCTCAGACTGCAAAAGACAAGCATTTTGTTCTGAAACAAATTTCTTGAAAATTAAGTTCTGATTTAAGTTCTGATTTCTTATATTTCTTAATTTCTTAAACAACCTCTTGAAACAAAGGACTTCATGTATAAGCATCATAGTGACTACATTTTTGTGGATGGCCCCAGCCTTAGTGCATATAAGTGCTCACTTAAGCCAAGGACACAATATTGTACCCAATTCTCTTTGTCTAGACCTTGTTTATTATACAACACTCAAGTCTTGTTCAGAAGAGAGATTTATCTTTGTTTTTTTTTTTAAACAGGGTACCACACTGTTGTAATCGAGTGCTTTAAATAGTAACATATTCCATAGTCTTCCCTTATCTCATAAAAGCATTCTTCCTATTTAAAAGATGGGAAAAGAACAAAGATTCAATCAAAAGACACCCACTCAGCTACCTTATTTTGGAAGATGGAATATTATCCAACACTTCCTACTGCTAGAGCAGAACTCCTAGTAGCTCATTTGTGATTTGAATGCTCAGTGTTTCTACATCAGGCTCCAGATGCAAGGTAAGGTGACAGCCAACTGTTGGCCTCCTGTGAAAAGCTGTGCGCGTTTTTCTGGAGCAAAGTCACCTATGAAGAAAACAACATAGGCAACACTCGACTGTCCTATGTACGAGACTACCCTTTCCCCTCCAACAGTCTCCCATCTTGTTTAACTGCCACAACGAACAGTTGAAGTCTCGCAATAAATGCGAGTCCACTCAGGCCTGTAAGTCTGTGCTGCCACCAAAAGCAGCAGCTCTGTCCCCTTCTTCCTCCCCAGCTGCACATTCCTGCTCCCCTCCTTTCAAACAGGCTACTGCTCCTTGGGATATGCAAACCGCGGCACTGATCAAAACCAATTTTTTTTTCTGAAATAGCGTAGACCTAGATCCAGCCTAGAAACTGAAATCTCAGTGACAGATAAGGACCATGCGTTCCTCATCACACACGGCCACGGTGCTGTGCAGCTACCAGGCAGTTGTCTCCAGCACCATCAATGAGGTGGGCTCCACTATGAAGACTGAGATTTGCCATCAGAGATTATGCATATACCTACAGAAGAGGGCCCTATGAAAACAGCAGATGCCACCTTAACCCTCTGAAATTATGGGCATTTCCTGATGTGAATACGTTCATCTTTAGCACTGCCTTACTATACATATCATATTTGTTTCCCCAGGGTTGTGTTTTTGTAAGCAGAATATTAAGAACACTTTCAAGTGACAGCATGTGACACCTGCACAACTCAGAAGCGTAATTGCACATCTATGGTGCTTGCTTCTGACACGAGCTAAATGAGCAACTGTAGTCACGTTGTGACCAAAAGCAGTAATTACAGGGGATGAGACATACACTTCACTGAAGGTCTTCGGACATCTCAGGTTTCATTACAAATGGGGCAGGAGAAGATCACAGAGGGCAGATGCTTCTGCTAATTTTCTCTCAATTTCAACACATCTGATTCCCTTCAGTCTCCTTTCTTTGCAACAGTGTTATCTCCTAATTACCTTCTCATTTTTCATGCTTCTGGTCCTTCATTCCAATTCAGATGCCTTCACTTTCTCTCTCCCCACCCTCTCACAACTGCATCCCCCTTGTCCCCAGCACACATGAATTGCTAAGCCTTCTCACCATTTCCCTGTAAAGACAAGCAAGCTCCCTCCTACAATATTCTTGCTCAACGGTCGCAGTTCTCTTTGCAATGTTCCCATGGGTTTCCCAACCCTAAACCCAGCTGCTCAGCCAGTACTAATCTCCTCTTCCTACATATGTACTATTTCCTTCTCTTCCTCCTCTCTACATTTGCTATCAAAAGCAATTTCCAACACTACTTTTCTGTGGCTCCAGTTCTTGCTCTCGGGTATTAAAAGCATAAAGTTTCTTCCACAGTGCCTAGATCAAGCACCCACTCCAGAAATCTAAGCTAAGTAGAAAATGTCATTTTAAATTGTTAAAGTCTTCTTCAGTTGTTAAAATTCCTAAAGCTAAAGGTTTTTGTTGTTTTTCCGCAAGAAAACTCTATATTTACTCGGCTTTGGCTTTGTTTTAACATGTCCATTGTTTTTCAGCCTATACACCTAAAAATAAAGATACCACACAGCTCAAGCTGCACAATCTTCAATCTATTTTGCACATAAACAGTTTTGAGATCTAGGCGTAAAGTGAGGCCGGCTAAGCATGTCACATCACCGCTTTTGAATTTTGACATTCTTTCCAATACAGTCCATAGCCACAGTGTACTCTAATACTACAGAGTGTCAAGTGCTTTATGACACACATCATATTTTCACTCCCCTTTGCCATAGGAAGGGGGCAAAACAACATGAACACCACTCAGCTAAACTGGGCATTAGAGCCAAGTTCTCCTTAACCCTATAACTGTTACAGCAAGTAGTTAAGACTTAATAAAGCTCTTGCCCTTCTACAGCGAGACAAAAAAATAATTATGCACTTTCCACACTAGCTTATGCTGTTACAATGACACAAGCTTTTAAGATAATCTTAAGAATTTTAAAGTTTTTCTACTAAAAAGAAACATTTCCAAGAGGTTTGCTTGTTTCCACCCTGAAAAGGACTTTGAATTTACTTCATCTTCCTGACATGTACCAACCCTTATTCTGATGTTTTAAAAGCTTTGCATCAACCACCTCATAACCACACACCATTCACCTCCATTTAAATCTGCCTTGAAATATATTTCACCTTATGTGGGATAGGCCAAAAATTAATATTTAAAGCAGTCATAACTAACATCTATTACATTCTGTCTGTGCCACAACAATTTTCTGCTATATTTAGGGAACTTAGATTAGTCAAGTTTAATTTCTAGTAAGCTACACGACTTTGAAGAGAAAGAACCCCTTCATTATTTTTAATGTTAAGTACTGCCTAGAAGCTGGGGTGATGAAGACCCACTGTCTTAAGAAGTGCATAAACATAAGTGAAGACTGTTAGTTCTTTGGAGAGGAGAGGTAATATGCAAGTAATCCTTTTCAGTTTGTTAACTTCTACGAGGTAAGTGGTACAAAGTGACACTTTAAGACAACAGTGCAACATATAGCACATCTCCCTGTCCCTCTCCTCTGCAAGAGCTTTGCCCCCACTTTCTGGCAACGATAACCTCACAGTTAAGCACCACCTGAGCTTTTGCAAATTCAGTCTCACTTCAGACATGATACCCACTGGCCCTCATGTGCTATTTGGGGTCATCCTTTCCTAACTTAGCCTGTAGCAGTTATCCACCACCAAACAGCCTGCATCCTTTGGTCCCAATATGCCTATGAGCTTGAAACAAAGTGCTACACTTTCTTTTAATTTCCACACTAATTTTACACGCAGCTAATTTATTTGCTCTTTTGCTAACTCTCCTTTTCTCTTCCTGGAATTTATTTACCCACCTGATGCTCTTATTCAGAGCATGCAAGATTTTGTTTAGCTAGAATAAACAGAACAGCCTTTTCTTTCCTTAGGTCCAGACTTTTGCAGAGCATCCAAGTTGTACTTTGTATGCCTGCCTTACTGGAACTTCCCTCTTTTGTCTGCCAGTAACCAGGATCCACACATGACATTCCCCAGAGGGTGGGCCTCGATGCCAAGACTAACACTGTTAATACTTCCTTGACATTGGCTGAAGATTCCTGCCTGGTGCATAATAGCGCTCACCTTTTTCAGCACGATAACACATGAGCAGCTCAGCCTACCAGTGTTTTCCTCCTCTATTGTTTGCAACTGAAAATTGAGCTTAAAAAAAACATTACCTCATCTTATGAAAGCTATTAGTTTACACTACTGATTTCCCTCACTGCAATTACTCCTTGTTCAAGATAACCTATGCGCTACCTCATATTCCTGTATCTCTTTTACTGTTAATAATGCCTCAAACCTTACATTTTTTTATTTACTGAAAAAGATTCAATAGCAACATGCTAATGACATGTCTCAGTCAAGAACCCTATTAATGTCCTTACACTCTTTAACATCTCCTTTTCATCAGGATCTGCTGTCACCTCTTGAGCCAACTCCCTACCCATCCCGTAACTCTTCCAGATTCCATACTCTCTAGCACAGTATTTTCCTATGTAAAGGTCATACAAAATATTTATCCAAGCCCACAGAGTTTTGACCCACTGCATTTCCTCTGCCTCAAAAATGATTTAAAACAAACATATACACGAGGTTAGTCATTCCAATTCTAACTTTGGAAAAATCTCCCCTCCACTAATTCTTTCCTTCAGCATTTATTATGAAGTCAGGCCCCACAAAGGGCTAAGACTAACAAGCCTGCTGTAGGTCAGATCACTTTCTCACTGTCCTCAAAGGCATCATCAAATTTCATACTGCCTTACTGTTTTCTAGTCATAGAGGATATTGATCTGCCTCAATATAAAACTAAATATTTGTTGCGAGCCTGAAACTTCATACAGCCATTCTTTCAACATGCAAGGACACAGATTAGCACTAAACTGTCTTGTATTATCAAACAGTATCCACTAGGAAAACCTAGTGACAAAGATCCAACAATTCTGCATCATTGCATTTTACTGTGAGCAGTTTAAAATTTTAAAACTCACATCCACAAACAAAAAGAACCTTTAACACTTGCATCCCTGCCCATTATTTTAAACATACCAAGAGTAATTGTTGGTGTTAGTTGCAACAATCATGTTCCTTCTCAAATACTGGAAGAAGGAGCTTAACTGAGACGATGGGGAAGGAAAAAACATACCTTACATTTTGAATTTCAAGTCGTGCAACTTTTCTCATTATTACTACTTAATAATTTCATTTCTAGATGGAAACACTATTACTGAAAGCCAACTAGTCTAAAAGCAAAAATCACAGGTACCAAGACGTAAGTGTCAACTCAGAAAGACCACACAATACAGAAGTGATCTGACACTGTAAATTTTATCCCTTCACAAAAGTCAATTTACTGGAAATTGAAAGGCATACTTCCCAAGTGGTCATTCCTGGTAACTGAGTCAAAGTAAAGCAATACTGGAAAATTCCTGCATGTCTATATCAAAAGTTACAAATAAATTTGCACTATTGCTCAATATACACCTATTAAATACACCCAAACATGGTACGTGAGCACATTCTGTATATATTAGAACAACAACTAACATTTTTCTCCATGTGGAAAGCTTATGTATTACAGCCTGTAACATGACAGAGGTAACATCAGAGACAGAAGTGAATTAACCTTATCACAAAATTCAAACACCTGAAATTTATTGGAAGGCTTCAAGAAAACCTGGATATAATTAAAGTCAAGTGCAACACTAGATACCAAGTGCAGTCAAGTCTGTCTCAAATGTGTTTTTGAAAAAGGAACATTTCCAACTCTTAGCCTATGTGTGCCTTCTACCCTTTGCCTGGACTTTGGACACGTTCCATCTAAACATTGAAACACATTACAGGGGAAAGACAAGAAAGGCCATTTCAGCCTTGCGGAGTTAACATACATTTCAATTTGGACTGTAAGCAATGTAGTGGAATGTGTCTGTACTCCCATGTGAGCTTTCTTGATAATGATGACCTAAGAACAGCACATACCACAAGTTACACTGATTAACTCCTTGTGATACCATCAATACAAATTCCAGATTCATCAAAACTGTAGTATAAACACCTTTAAATAAAAACAATGCACAACAAAGACTATTACTTCACTATTCTGCCAAAGCCAAAAATCCGTGAGAAAAACGGCACCACTCTCTTGAAGTTAAATCTTTATTTACAGTTGGTCTGGCTACTGATATTCTTTGAGATAAGCATTTTAGAAGAACAGATTTTCAGAATCAAATTATGCAGCTAGCTTCAGGCTTCTCAATAGATAGAAAGTCCCTCAGACTATTTCCATAAGCAAAATCCACCTTCCTTCTTCCTTTGCCCAGTTTTAGATACTTGGTTTTCATTCACACTGCTACAGGTACAATCACTAGGAAAAGAAAGTACCATCTAGCAGAATGATAAAGAGACCTATAGCTATAACTTGGAAAGTTTCATAAGCCCATGCAGTTTGCTAACAAAGTTTGATGAAAATCAGCTGCATGGGCTCTTTAAAGAGCCTGTTGCTACAGAAAGAAAAGTCATATCTCTATTCTCCCTGTTCTCCAATTGGAGATACCATGAATGTTCTACCATAATTTTAAAGATGTCAGTACTAGTTCAAAATTTCAAAATACATACTTTGTTCTTTCCAGTGTGTCAATAGGTTGTAAGTTTAGACTATTTAATCTATCATCTTTGTATTAAATTTAAATCCACCTCAAATTTCCTAGTCTTGAGCATCTGTGCAGTGCCAATAAAATATTAGAAGTGACAACTTAGGAATATCTATTTGCTTAAATCCAAAGCAAATGGATTTCTCTCAAGTTCTTCCTGCCATGGATTTTTTTTCTTTGATGTTATTTTTCTATATAATCCCTCTATGCCTTTGAAAGAAAGACATCCTTGCAGTAAGAATTCTGTGTTCAGATAGCTGCTGCATGACAAAGCAACGCTCAGTATTTTTCAGTCTGTTGTCACTAGAATGGGAGGAGTCTTCAATTCCATTTATGCTATCAAATGGATGAAGGCCAAGCTTTGAGTATTCTGCTTTTCCCCATTCACTTTCCACTATTTGTGGTAGAAATGTATAATCCTGTCTATGAACAGAAAGTATACTTATGTATACATGAATATTAGCCTAATATTAGTTCAAAGTCTAACATATATCCAAACTTACAGCTTTCGTAAATCACAAGCAGGTGCCACTAGCCCACAGACTTACAACTCTGAAAAATTCCCAACCTTAATTTTCCACTGATATGTTGAAGTTCTTTAAAAGCAGAAAACACTCTACCCTATGCTTTAAAAGAGGTAATCCTGTTCAGTTCCAATTCTCCAAACTCAGACAGGAGAGAAAAATTCAACAGATTTCAGCAATAACAGTAAAAACTGAGAAAGTAAAAAACTAGAAAAACGTATTTACAACATTCACAAGACATAGTATGCCTTTTTACCCATATATCTTATCTATGTCTAGTCATTTCAGAAAGCACCTTCATTTTAATAACATATTACTACATTAATCAATACATTGTTGTTAATTTGTCTTATAGATAATCATGCCATGTGATATGCATATTTAATTTCTTAAAAATAAAGAATTATCTGTTGAGCTGGCATCCAGAAATGAATAAAGTATGGAGCAAAATCAGATCTATAAATCAATGTCTTGATGTGAGAAACAGTTTCTCTAAAGCAACACAGAAAGACTTCACTAGTGGGGAAAAATCTGTTCAGAGCAAAACTTACTTTCCTTCAATACGTGCCTAGCTGATTCCTAGACTGACTACAGACCTGAGTTACTCTTTGCTCACAGAGATAAAACTGAATGACGTTGGCAATTAAAACAAATGCACGTGCACAGTCAGGCACAAACTTCATGAAGCTAAATTTTTCTGTTAACATAAGCAGAACTTGGATACAAATTTTCTACAGCTGGCTTCAAACCCTTTTGAGAACTGGACCTTCCGACACAATCAGAGTGCAGCAAAGCCTGTTCTTAGGCAGACATCAAGGTTAGATAATCAGTAAGGGCCATCCTGGCAGATAAGGGCAGGCTCCCTCAGTACAAGTACGAAAGCTCAGTACTTGAACAACATAAATCTGGTAAACCTCTTCCTTGCATTAGCCCATAACATAGCAGGGTAGCCACTGTCCCCGCTTCTTTTCAATAAAGCAATAATGGGTCCTGCATTACCCCTATGGCAGTTCAGCACTGTAACTGCAGGAAAGGAAGCCCTTCCAATTCCTGGATGAAGGAGGTAGCCAGCAGGAATAGCCTGGGGATATGCTGCAGACAGAGAGAGAAATCAGCTGGGTCTGGAGTTTCAAAGGGGTTCCTATTTACCATATGGCACACACTGCTTAAACGATGAAATGAGAAGCAAAAGTTCACTTGTACAGTGCTGGACTTCAGGCCAAGCGCTAAATCTAAAGCTGCATAAACGCTTGTTTACAAGGAAGAATATATTACTACGCACAGTTTTCAAAAAGTTTTAAATTCCTCATTTTTCAAGAGCAGCCTTGTGCAAGGGGATGGGCAATTATGTTAGCTCATTGACAGACAAGGCAATCCTATAGGACATGCTGGAGACAAACAATGGAAGTTGTATACTAATCTGTTGCTTCTTCTCTTATATATCTACTCTCCTTGTAGTCCACTAACCAATCTTAGCTATTTCATATATAGATACATATGCACATATATATGTATATAAATATACATATATAGTATATCAATATATATGAATATAAATATACATATATAGTATATCAATATATACTAAAATATGAGACTAATTCCATATGTATTAGAATGAAAATCATCTGTTTACCTAGCAAATAATTTCTATTTCAATAAATATCCAACAAATTTCAAAAATAAAATCAGTCTGCAAAAAGAACTGTAATAATACTTAGGAAAATATAGTTTTCAGGTGAAGTTTTGAATCCCCTATATGAAAGCACTGTATAATCTAAGATACCCAACAACGCAGCTTCCGCAGCAAAACGCTTCTTCGCAAATAGGGTAAATTGGATAAACCAAGTATCATATACACAAAATCACAGTTATACTTAAATTCATCCACAGTTTTTCTGCATGGTCAGATAATTCTACTGAAAATGGACTGAGGAGTGAAGGTATTTCCTTTGTTTTCATTTAAAAATGAACAAATACTTTTAATCAGTACTGAAGGGTATAAGCCAAAATATTTACAGAATAAAATACAGCCAAAAAGTAGGGTATAAACCTCTGTTAATCCCCTTTCCCTCCCTGCTCCCAGATAAAGACACTACATTGAAGTACAAAAGACTGAACAGGACTACCCTACTAAGCCACAATGTCTTCACTATTTACATCATCTTTGCTCGTCAGAAAACATGTATTGACATCACTACAGGAATTTACAAGGCCTCCTCCTTTTAACACTACCAGTCCAGTGATGGGAGAAAAGGAGGAGCACATTCAAATTTGGGAGTTCCCTTTAAATATGAATTACTTATTCATAGCTGATAACGATCACCAGATCTGTTTCTTCATCATTCCCATATGATACAGAAGAGCTTTTTCCAGATACAATCTGCATGCCACGATTTTATGACATTTCAGTTGGTTGACTTTAAATAAAATTAAAATAGCGCTTCATAAATCCATTTCATAACCAGTAATTGTGCAATTTGTAATGGCAAAGCTACATCTTCAACATCTTTTGGAAGTCCCATGCCTCAGAGTCCCACATTCAACCTTCTGCTTTCAAACAAATTTCTATGTATTAAAAAAAAAAAAAAGTAGTTTTCCAAACTTACGTTGACTTTGAAGCTTTGTACTGAGCCATCCAAAAAGTGGACGTTACAGATTATCTCTGATCGGGTTTTCTCTTTTGGTAGTTCTGATGCTCGTATGTTATTTATCCTCCCACCTAAGGCTCGTAAACGGGAGTTCATAACTATTGCTGAATAACCTATAAAACAAAAATTATGGTTAATAACAGTTCTTATAATTCACTGTCTCATCTCTGTTTTTTCAGAGAAACCCACAACATCATGAAGACCTCATTACACCCCAAATACCTATAGTAACAAATCCTTCTTATAGAAAAGAATTAGTTGTAAAATTAGCACGCTGTGCACAAGAACATAAAATGCATATACAGAGGGGCTTCTGTGTTCTAAATGTGAACATTCTGAAGAGAATCACAGGTAACCCCTGCAATGTATACTTAGGCTAGGCATGGGCCATTGCCTTAGTTTAAATCAGTAAAAAACCCAAACAGCTACTCTAAAGCAGGAAGACCATGTCAAGACAAGTTTTTATCATCTGTAACTAGTAAATCCCTTACCGCTTTATACATTTCCTACATATTTCTATATTTACCATACAAGATTGACTACAATAAAACAAATTGGTTTCCTCTCAACTGACAAAACAGTCTTGAGTTAATGCAGATCACGTTTTGTCAAATAGCATTTTGTTTCAGGAATATATACACAAACACCATATGTAAGGCAACCAGAATTAACATTAAAAGCATGTCAATATTTTACAGCCTAGCATACATAAATTCATGAAGCCAGAAATTTATATCCGAGAAGAGCATCCCACAAAAAAAAACCCACCCTTTTGTTGGAGTTCGTTTTTTTTTCTTTTTTTGGAAAAATCTTCATGAACACCAAAATTCTGAAAAGCAGTTTAAAATGAAAACAAGAAAAACCCCACCAAACAGAAAAAAGCCATTCATTGAAAAAAGTGATGAATTAAATACAGTCAAGCCTGTAAACATTGCAAGCCTCTCTTCATTGGATCAGTTTACCAATTAACATCACAGCACATAAAGCCAGTTGGCAAGCGAAGCAGAGGATAGTTTTCCAGGTTAATTACCATACCAATTACCAAATCATACCTCACTTAAAGGCTAGCTACAAAGAGACTTGCATAATACGAGTGTTTCCTAGACTGCTGGCCAAGCTAGACAGGACCAACATTAGGACTGTTTTACATTCTCCCCTTATTTGTGTATCTGCCTTAAAACACAGGCTGGCTTTTCTTTTAAGCAGCTAAAGAAACTGAACAATCCAGAATAAAATCACTTAAAGGTCTGAAACATCATATCTACTCACAAATCACTACAAAAAGCAAATGTGAAGTGCATGAAGAGCCATGAGATGCAAAATTGTATAGAGCACCAAAGGCAACAAAGCAGTGCAGTGATCCATCCTCATGTAACAATGCATAATCTAGACTTAGAAGCAGCTATAACAATTCCCTTCTCACAGAAAACTCAGAAGTCAGACACACAAAAGCATTCAACAAGTATCTTTTTTTTTTTTTTTTGGTTAGCCAGTTGATAGTTTGCTATTTTATATTTTCTAAAACCAAAACTGTAATTTGCCAAGACTCATTTATTTCACCAGCACATTTTGTTTTTTTCTAGGAGATCAGCAGTATTTTCCTATTCTTTCCCAAAGGTGTGGGTTTAGGGGTTTGTTTGCTTTGGCTTTTAGTTTTCTTTTGTTTATAAAAGAGGGGGAAAAAAAGGAAGAGGTGATCTTTAGGTGAATTCTGAACAGTATTTCCATATGAACCACTATACAGCCCTACTGCTTTGAAATTGTTCTTGATATACAGTCTGCAGTTAATCACAGTATGTTAATTTTCTTTTTCTTTTTTTTTTTTTTTACTACCAAAAATGGGCTTTCTTATTCAGGAATGGTTGTTGCTGAATAAAACATGCAGTTGTCTAATTAACAAGGACAAACAAAAAGGTGAAGACAGATTACGACTGTGTACAAAGCCGTCAATCTCACATTCTTTAATTTTCTAGCAGCTAAGTTTTAAACTATTTATTCAGCACTGTGTTCATCTTTTACCAAAAAAGCCAGGTGACTACATGAATTATATTACAAAGTCTTTTCTCCCCTTTCCACCCTGAGAGGTCAAAAAAGAAACTTTTCACTTGCAGAAATAGCTCTCTACCCACTAGTCCGCTGATGGGCAAAAACATAAAGTTACTCTAAACTTTGGGCCAGGCACTAAATGAGAAAGAAGGGTTTTGGTAGCCAGATTCAAACCTTCGTCAGCCCAGTCTTCGGGGCTCAGTCTGCACTGCGACACCTCATGCTCCTGGAGCGTAGATTTCTCTACTGTTGGGAAAATGCTGTTTGACCCTTTTGCTCACACTCCCCAACCTTTCTCACTTGCCACCCCCAACGCTTCCCATCTTACACTTCCCACCATTCCCTTTTTCCAAGTATTGTTCTACTTCACTTCCACCTTAGCCAGGCTTCAGCAGAGAGCAACAATCACAGGAGTGTCCAGTACTCAGCTCCTGATCTGCCAGGAGAAAGCAAGAAAATCACGCTCAGCCCCTGCACTCCGAGTACAGAGCATGCTGTAGGATGAGCCATGCTTGGAGACCCTGCGGAAATTTTGATATCTAATCCTAATCACCCTCCAGAAGAGCATTATTTTTTCAAGTGTTACAATATAACTGTCTTGCTACTCACTTGTTCAAGCTTCAAATATAAAAGACGATAAAATAGCACAAATAACATTTATATATCTATATATATGTTTGCTATCCAGAAAAACAAAAACAAAAAAAAAAAACAACAAAAAACCCCAAACCCTAACTCTTTTATAACTGTGAAAAAATAAACCTGAATAAACAAATCAATGATTTTTATTTAACTGACTGTCCATAGCAGCACAAACAATTACAGGTCCATTTCATAACAAAGTCCCTCTCTGTAGAAAGCCTAGCATGTCACCGGGATAACCCAGCCCATACCTGAGGTAGATTTAGTAGGCCAAGTTTAATTTTCAGGTTATGGTCGCCTATGTTTTTCATAATTTAAACCCCTAACACTTCTTCTCCTCTTATGTACCAATTTCTACATGAAATTCAACCATTGACCCCATAAACCATATTATACTCTCTAAACCCAAGCCCAGATCTCCATTGAATGCTGTCAACTAGACAGAAGAGATGACAGGAATGTTACCCTAAAGCTGTCTGTGACAAGGGTGAAATTTCATTTTGAAGTTTTTCCCAAAATAGCAAGAATTGTGGATGCTGTCAGAGATCGTATAATATGCATCGTTATTGCTGAACTTCTGCATGTCCTTCAGCTCTTTTCTATCCCATAAACCTGCTAACAGTATGTCTCCTAACATCCATAGAAGATATCCAACAACTAACAGTAACACGTACTTACATACTGCTGTTCCTTATAAAATCAGAGAGGTAGTCCGTTTTAGATTAAAGTTACGGTTGTTTTTTATGCTAGTTCTTCACAGTTACATTTATTTTAATATCTTCAGGTTATATGCTGGATGCCCCAACTGAAACAGTAATTCGGAAATCCATCACAAAAATTCAAACCTGCTAGTGTGACCAATTTGCATTGAGTTCACAGATGAAAACTTGAAATTCCTTGATTTCTAAAATTTTATGTAAAATCAAACCAGTAACACAGCCGGAATTCACGGTTTGTGTTTACAGCACGCAAAGGGCCCCAGCTGAAGCTGTCCTTGACGGAGCCAGCTGACCATGGAAACTGTGCCAAGGCCGGGATAAACAGCTGAGTGTTTGGACACCACAGCCATTAGTCAACTGGAGCTCAAACAGCCTCATCGAGCCCCAGGGAACTGCCACCAGCTGGGAATCCCGAGCAGAGAAAGCCAGACTCTCTACTTCCCACCTACGTGGCCTTCAACATTACTCTGCCAACGCACAGCAAGCTGCTGAAGGAGCTGGTTTACAGGCGTCACGCCACAGGCCTACACCATTTTGCGTGTCCCAGCTTAACGTGCCATATGCTCAGTAACTCTGTGAGGAAACAACACTGCAAATCCCTAGTCTAAAGGGCAGGGGAAGGAGAAAAGAAGAGATGTGAGCAGCTGCGATATTAGCACCTGATCTACTACTTTTCTTCCATATATGACCTGCGTTTAAATCTGTATTTTAAATAGGCCCAGATTACCGAAATGGCTGATCAACCTCAGTGCAATATAAAAGGGTACATGGAAGCACATGAAGCAATCTGCAATGGCAACTGCTTTTGGGATAGGCGGAGGGTCACCAAGATCTCAGGCAAGACCCCAATGCCAGCTCTAAACACTGGCAACCAGCAACCAGGACCAGCCATTACATGCAAATCCCAGCTCCCGCTCTGTAGCCTCGAGCAGGAGGCTAATTCACAAAACAAAGCAACAAAAAAACATAAGACAAATTTGAATGTTATCAACAAGTGAATAGTTTAATAATTATTGCCCTTTCTCTAAAACAAACATCTTGAATCCAGAAAGTTGAGAGTTATATTTTAATTAAAAAAACAAACAAAACCACCTGCAAAACAGTTATTTTCACCCTGAGGTATAAAACAAACACATGAAATTCTATCCCATAATCGAACCATGCAACAGGCTTACAGGAGCAACAAATACAGCTACAGAAAGAAGTTAATGTTTTCCAAGTACATTAAACACATTTCTGGACAAGTTTGGTTATGCATGCCTTCTTCTACAATAACGCTGCAGTCAAGCGGAACAAAAATAACATGTTTTCCTCATCTTTTGTATTGAAGACTGACTTTTAAAAAGACTTTTTCCAAATCAGCATGTAATTTCTTTCCAACTCACTTAGGAATTGTTGGTGAAGAAACTTATGACCTGATTCTCAGTATAACTACCATTAATGTGTTTGTTACCAAGGAATTAAATCAAGTGCAGATTTGCTGAGTATATACTGAGGACCTTCTATATATAATCTCACTGTATAACTGAATAGTTTTGGAAAAAAAAATTATTCATTACCACCATTTCATTGGGTAAATAGGGATTATTTCTACTCCTGCAAGTGGGTGCATGCATGTTTTTTCTAGAAGGGGACTACTACACTCTTAGAGTTCTCAGAGTTTCTTTATAGTCATGACTGAAAATATATAGTTCCATGTTGGGCTTTTGAAAATCATAAATAATGCAGATTCTGGGGAAATGTAATTTTTAAAAGGATAGTGCTTCTAACCCACTTTCATTGTCTGAGTAACCACCCCGACAAGGAAGTAAGAAGCTGTAGTACTAAAGACACGGCCAAGTCTTGTATGTCCTTTCAATAACAGTTACATTTTAGGGTTACCTGTTGCTTTAATTTAAAAGATATGAAATAAAGTAAATAGGAATATAAAGAAGTATAACAAATTAGAAGTGTCTTTGTATCAATGTATACCCCTAAGATGACCAACACAAATGCTCTTTAGCATGTAGTAGCTTTCCCTATTTGCTGGTTAAAATAATCTCCCAAATTATCATCAGAAAAAAACAACCCTAGTGAACCTGAAATTTTTGTAGTAATCTATATTCTGATCATTATTCCCATGTAGTTAAGAATTATTTACACACCTCAAAGCCATATCTACCATCAATGCATCTTAGTGAGCATTAAATTATCCAGCCAGATTTTCCAAATATAAGTCCGAAGTTTAACTCAACACCTATGAAAACCAGCTTCTGTTTTTACCTTCTGTGGAGGAAATGCTTCATCTATTCTACATTCCCAATGAGAAACTAGATGTGTTCCCATTAATATAAAATTCCACTCTAATATTTCACAGGAAAATCCCGTGAGGTATTTAACCACAATACAATATTTGCAAGTTTCTATACAAATTACAGGGCATTACTAAAGCAACAACCAAAGTAAAAGATAAACTTCATTTTGAGCAATGTGTCCAGGTTATCACTTGCTCCGTATCTGTAGTTATTTCCCACAAACTTTTCTTGACATATTGATCATAAATTATATAGAAAGTAAGTTTGGAAGCCAGAAGTATCACAACATGATGAAACTTCATATCACTTGAAAAAAATCAATTAAGTGGTGTATGGTGTAAAAATACCTCCAAATGGTGTAAAAATACCTCCAAATTGAGATACAAAGAATAAAAGACCTCTTACAGCATCTTCTTACTTAGAAGCAGAATAAATGTTAACATCCATGCTGAAAGTTTGTATGCTTGTAGACACACACGCAACCTCCAAAGCAGTACTGCAAGTTTTCCAACCATTACTCTTAAGATAGACAGCAATATCATTATAATAGTAGCTCTTCAGCCCCAAATTAAAATCAACTTCAAAAAAATTAAAGATTCAGTTTTCTTATATTTGCTTCCACTGGCTAACATATATTGATAAGATGTATTGATATGATATATTCCAGCACAGTAACACTATTTACCTGTCACATAAATAATGACTAGCTCTAGCAAAGCATTCTGAGAAGTTTATCAAAAATTGCATGAAAAAGGTTTCAGTCATTCTAGTTATCATGTTAAGTTTTCCAGAAAAACAGATCTTACAGGCAGAGATTCTTTACAGAAAATGAGTCCATTAAGAAAAAAAAAATTTATAAGCATAGGCATTTTAAAGTTATACCTTAAATAGGTATGAAAATACCTGTATTAACATATATTCTTGTACGTATTGCCAGATCAATATTTATGAGAACTAGTATAGGACAGAGTAAAGAAAAAAGTTCTTCCATAGCAAAATATAATGATACTTCTTCATCTGACAGTTCTTTATCCACAAATAAACCTTCAGGGTAGACCGTATATACGATGATCTCTCTATTTGCTTATTTAGAATGTACTTGAAAGCATTTTAGTTTCAACGAAGGTAGTTAGGAGGAGAAATGTTTCGATTTAAAACCAAAAACCAAACCACAAGTAATTGTGAATACTCTTTCCTTTGCTAACCTCCACAAAATTGGAACCTAACTTTTTATTTTACTTTTAAAAGCTAGTAAGTGGACAAACTGGATTGTTCCTATGTCTAGAAATCAGGAACCTACCTAATTCTCAGTAGTCATTGCCTCTAAGAAGAAAATCCAATATATACAGTTGAATAAATTAAAAAAATCCCCACACCACTACAAGAGGTTAGGTGCTTAATTAGCGTATAAGATTGAGTTAAGTGCTTTCCAAGCCTTCCCTGCACTTCATTTAGCTTTCCATTATAATATATCTCTAGTAAACTCATATTGTGAAGTATTTTCAAGAGAAATCCAGGTATTTTGAACTCTGGATTCAGCAAGAACACACATGAATGTCAAAGATGGACTGGAGGAGGTGGGCAGGAGAAGAAATAAGCCGGAGTTTTAGTTCTAGCATTACACTTTATCTTGATTGACATGTCCCAAAGATCCCACTAAGCCAATAACACACTGAAGGTAATGCAAGCACTATGAGAAGCTGCAAATACCTGTGCAGATAAACCATGCAGCACAGTAAGCCACCCACTCGATTCAATCCTGCTGCCTGGTACATACATACACTCATGCAGCTGGACTAGGGACAACACTTCTATTGGGGACCATCCAGTCTCCCAGAGGGTGGCAGAGAGGGCCTTGATGACAGACTCAGTACTCTCAAAATACTGTATAGGTGTAACAGAAAAGGCTTTACTCTCTTCAGACCATTACTATACATTAATATTGGTTAAGTTACAGAAAACAGACCTGCACTTAAAACGACAGTGTAACAACACTAAGTGAATTATCCTTGAAAAAAAAGGAAAGTCATGTCAAATATTTGTTCTGTACATATATTTTTTATATATATATTCATTCCAAGACAAGTTTTAGAGACAAAGGCTCTACTTCAACTTTTCTCTTCTTCCTCTTCCCCCTCCCCTTTTTTCAAAAGGTTTGCATACCAACAATTCTTGCTGTTAAGACTGAAGAGGACACAGACTGGCTAGCAATAAAGCAGGACAGGATCCTATTACAGGCTAATAGAGATTATTTAGCCAAAATAGTGATTCTTTACATAGTCCTAGTCATTGCATGTGGAGGGAAAAAAGAATCATCCCAGCCTCTCAGCAACACATTTGACAGCAAGACTGGTTATCTGAAAACTTAATCTTGAAATCAGATAACCTAAAGGTAATTAAATTCTAGAAGAGTTTACTGGTAGAAAAACAATACTGATCTTCGATTTCAGTACTTGGGTTCTTAACATCCTTTAATCCAACTTCTGAGGAAAATACTCTGGTTGCATTTGCAAAGGATCAAACCAGATTGTATGAATGACCCTTCAAACTTCAAGGGTGTGAATCTGGTCATGCCAACTTCACTGATGCTACTTTACGTACATAGAATTAAGCCGTGCACCTAAGTCATGGCAGCATCCAATGTGTCATCTTACACAGCATGAAGCACTACTGTTAGACCTTAGATACTGGATTAGCACTGGTACAGAGATACCATCTACTGCATGCAGAATGAGCGAGAGAAGAAAAAAAATGGGAGGAAAAAGCAACTGAAGTAATAGCAGAGACCTGCTCCCTACACTGTTCAAGTACTATAAAATACAGATGAGAACAAAACACACTTGTAATGCTTTCTCATTTTCAGTAGTTTTTATTGCTCATGTAAGAGATCTTTTTGATGTTTATTTTTATAAATCCATTTATAAAATAAACACCTTAAGCCAGCACGTTCAGGGCAGTAACAGCTCATTGCTCCATTTCCTGCACTGTGCCAATCGAAGAATTCAGGAACTCTACAGCTTCCTCTATCGCCTGCCTCAGCTTTAAACCACACCTCGGCACAATAGAAAACCATCTCACCAAAAAATGCAAGAGCTATCGCTAATTTATTTCCTAAATAATGCCTTTTGGGGGCTACAAACAACATTGAGTGAACTCAATTTAGAAACTGCAGATTGAAAGTCAAAGTTCACCTTCCTCAGCTTGATAGTGTCTTATGTTAAGAACACTGAAGAAGAGTGGAAAAACATGAAAAGCCAAGTCAAAGTGGAAGCTGAGCGTTGCAGTACCCAACTACCAACATTTCCCATAAATAGTTCAGGATAGGCTGATGTATACAAAGGTAGTTTTCTTTAAAACTAACTGCCATGTTGTAAAATCAAATAAACAAATACGAAGCTCTGTCCACACCCGCAGTATTTGGGTAAGCAAATAATGCCATTAGTTTAGATATATAATAAATAATTTATGCCTTCAAATTTTCAAAACCAAATAAGTAAGCATTCACCATGAATTTTACAAAGGCAAGCTACTAAAATATTCTGAAACCTCAGGTATCGAGTTAATTACCATAACAAAATTTAAATACAAAAAGACCTTACATTCCATTAGCAGGCAATAAACTGTATTTCATGAAACTATTGTATGACAGATGAGAACCATCATGTCAATTTTACTGCCAAGTAAAGTTCTGATAATTTAACAGAATTTTAAATCATCTGCATTACAGATTCAGGAAGGGATGCAGAAAAATAAATAGGAAAAGCTCTCTATAAGGATTAAAACAGATATATCCAAACCATACTTTTAGAGGGGAAATTCTATTGGTTTACTATATCCATAGCATTATACTAGTCAAACAGTCTAGAAACTACCTGTGCTACTTCTACTGATCTTAAACACAGAAAAAAAACTTAAAGTAAACCAGTGATTATCCTCACAGATGACACACTATCCACTAGGCTTGCAGGTCAATACTAATCTCTACCTCCTGTAGTGTAAAATAAATAAATAGAAATTTCACTTTTGAGAAATCACAGTGACAAAACTTTGCCGAGAATGTCAGAAGAGCATCAAGTCACCATATCATGTTCCCCACCTGAGACGTGCTGTTTTCTGATAGAGGACAACAGTTCAAAGTTACTATCTGCAAGTTAAAAGACTACTGATCTACACTGAAACGACATTTCATTTGCTAATGCAGCATGATGGCCTATAAATAAATAAAAACAAAAAAAATAATCACAGTATGCAGGCAATAATACCTCTTATGAGTCAAATCCTACAGGTGTGTTTAAAAAAAAAGCTTTCAAAAACAAGCCTCTCCTCTTACCTCAACAGCATGTCCAAAGTAATTTTTTTCTATATATTAGACAGTCCAATAAAAGAACTCCTTCCATAATATTTGCCTCTGATTAACACACTACATTTTTTATGTCAAAGCTACAGTTACCAAACATTTCATTCTTTTCAACAAGATTAATGTTATCGTACCTCACATTTCATCCTCTTTCTTCAGAGTAAAAGAAGTTTAAGATGTTTTTTAGAGACAGAACAGAATAGAGACAGAACAGAGTATAGACTCAACACAAGGCTGTGAATCTAAGTGTCCATATTCTATTTCTGATGTTGTCACTAACAGCATTTTGTGAACAGGTCACTTTCCTCCTCTCCAAATTGAACAAGGATCATGACTGAAGTAATTGCCAAAGCATAATTTTTAAAAACTTGGAAAAAGCAGGCAGCATGCTGTAGATAACTGGATCGTGAATAAAAACTCAAGAACTTGTTGTTACAATGCTATCTACTTCCATAGCACGACTGAAGAGAGTTTCTATGAAAGAACCAAAGGGAGCTTAAATCCGCCATCTCAGATGCTACTGGCAGTGATGACCGATTTCCATTGCCAAGGGGGGAGGAGAAGGAGAACAAACACCTTAATCATGGCCGTGACAGTATTAATGCCACAGAAAGCTAACTCCACTTTTAAAGAAAACAGATATTCCACACGAATTTCACCGATGCATTGTTATTGTTGCAAAACCTGAGAAATAGCCTGAATTTACAGATGACTGAGGTTTCTTTCTTGTTGTGGGCACAGTTGAGTAGTGGATCAAGACTGTGAAATCTACCTGCCACTTGAAAAGGGGATGAAAAGCAAATAGAAAATAAAGAGCAAGAGGAGCGAATTCAGAACATCATACAGCACTATGCAAAGCCTGCACTAGTGAAGTTGCCACCTTAGAATAATTTTGTGTTTTCAATTAAAGTCTCCTCACCTAGACTTTTATTCAATGAAGTTGTGAAAAGTTTGGAAGTGCTGGGATCTCCAGCTGCCTGAGGTTTATTTGAAGCATTCAGATATAAAATAAAGCCATTAGTAGTGATGCCTTCACAAGCTTACACACATGCAACATCAGGTCTCCCTACATCAAAACGAAAACTGCATATTTGCCCATCATTACTGTTAAAGATTTCTAATACTGCCCACACATTAGCTAAAACAGTTTTTATTGCTTTCACAAACCTCAGCAGCAGGCAAGCAACAGCTACCGAGACCAATGACAAAAGTTTTCTGCTGCAAATGGTACTCAGCTGACAAACTCAGACAGATTTTAAGCAATTTTTAATTATAGGCTAGATTTTGATCAGAACTCTTGATCCAATACAAGACAAAGCCAAATTAAAGTTTTGCACTGTCACCCAGTGTTTTCCATTGATGGTTGTTAATCAGTCTGCTTCTCAACACAACATAGGACTGTGTGCCATTCAAACTTGGGAAGAAAAAGTTTCATCACTGGCAGAAAAAAAAAACAGTCCATATTTTATGCAAGAAAACTTCCCTGTTGGAGAAACATCCAGATGTCAGAAGAAAGCCTATCTTGTAAATTGTGTTAGTGAACACAAAACACTCTTTAGATGAGCTATCTTTCTGCACCCAGACTTTTCTTTCAGACCTTAAATTTTCAAACATGATGGAACTGTTTTCTATACATTCATGCTTCATCTATTTTATAATCCATGTTCTGCCATGAGCTTTTAAAATATATTCTCTCAAGCATGACAGAGGACTTCCGCTATAAAGCTTATGGTCACAAAAGGTCCCCAAAGGGATCTGGAACAAAGCACTGGAAATCATGCAGTTCACCACAGAATACTATTGAAAAAAGATAAAATGGTAGTATAACTTAACCACAGCAATTCTTCCTTTAAAAAAAAGGAGGAACACAATAGCAGTCAGAAAATTAAAAGTTATGTTATGAAGGGAATTTAAAACTGACAACCTAACTTCAAGCTATAAGGACAGAAAAAATTTCTTTTAGACACTATAGTTGTATTCAATTTATCCTCCAGGACCGTTCAAAACAACACAAGTTCAGAAGATCCTTAAGTCTCACAAAACTGATTTGTTTGAAGGAATTACACAAAGTTCTACCTCTCTAACTACAGGAAAGAACTTGAAAATGTGTTGCAAAAGTCTTGCAACTCAGAGCCAGAACCTAAACAACATCATGAAATTAAAACACCTCCTGATACTTTGATCGTAACTGTTACATATTCAGATTAGCAAAACCGAAGGGGTTCATGTATGAAGATTATTTGCCATGTGAGGGAACTGGGGGAGAAATTCTCCAGAAAGTTTACAAATGTGGTGATTTGTAAGTCTTCAAGAAAAAAAAAAGCAAATAGATACTGAGAAAAGCCAGCCTGCAAACATCTGCACTTTGTAAACAACTGTCATGGAAGAACGGTTTTCTGCTATTCTTTCCTCTTTATCTTCATCTCATCTTCCTCCCTTTTTATGACTGGCTGACAAATTTATATCTTAAGCTTACCAAAGCACACCTTTTTTTTCTCCCCCCTTTGGTTTATTGCAGAGACTTCAAAACATCTACAATCACATCAATTTGTTATCTTCTATCTAATAAGATCAAACTGTTTGCCAGGACCTGCAGTGGCACTGACTGCACATAGCTTTTGCACAAGTCATTCTCCTGCATGAAGAGATTAGGTAAACAAAAAAAGAGCAACACTGCCACCCAAAATGGCTAGCCATTTTTCCAATCCCTGCACATGCTTGGGTGTCCTCACTTTAAAAGAAGAAAGCAATTCCTACACACAGTGAAGAAAAAAATAGAGTAAACATAGGACAGGACACGTCCTAGCTTGCAAACAATCTGTGCTTTCTGTTTGTCCATGAGCATTTAAACAGTGTATGCTTTAGACCAGCAAAATCTAAACGTTTACATCTTTACATCCCTGTTAGGCAATTTTTTCATCACCCTACAGCATTAACATGCACCTACTAACCGCAGCTTACCGCACCACAGGGAAACCATTCTGAAAAACATTCATCTAAAATAGATGCTCCCGTGTCTTCCCTCCATCACAAATGCAATGATCTTTTGGTTAGCTCCTCCCTTTCAACAAATTCATTCACTTAAGCCCCAAAATAGTCAAAAAGCAGCCGCTCGGTCAGCATGCAACATGGTTCTGGTGCCAAGCTTAGCCACAAGCTGCTGGCTGGCCGGGCAGCCGGGTCCCAGGCAGCACGAAATGCCTCCCTGGACCCAGGCAGCCAGAGCACCCTTCCACCATCTCAGGGTCGGCGAGAATATTTGGCCAACTTTTAGGCAAACACCTTCTAAATCCTCTGCCACGAAGCTACCAAAATGATACACTTATTTTTCTCAGTTATGTGACCTTTAATTCACAGCACTGGCAAAGAGACAAGTCTGCCTGTTCCATTGGCTACAACTGATGTGGACAGGCTCAGGCTCTGTTCTGACAGCTGGCAGCCAACTCCAAATCAAGTGGAACATACTGGGAACCTGGAAACCTGAGGCCGGTGAAGGGGATGCCCATGAGAAGGCCGAGGGAAGGTGGCTTGCATTCACAGTGAGCAGGAACCATGCAAGCCACGACTGGAGTAAGGGGGAAGCAAAATGGAACAGGGTAGAGTGGGATTTTTGGAAAGGTGACTTGGTAAAGAGCTGCTTGCTCAACTCCTTTGGGTTTGTTTTTTTGTTTTGTTTTAGGGATTTTTGGCGTTTTCTTGGGTTGGTTGTTGTCTTTTCAACTCTCCTACTGACATATAGTGCCTTCACAAGTAATTCAAGCCCACTTAGGTGGTTTTGTTCATTTTTTACACAGCTATCCAACAAATGAGCATTTATAACAAAGCTTCCTGTTGCTATCTGAAGTAATGCAAGTCTCTTGAATGTCATATTTACAAGCTTCCTAAAGCTCCCATGCATAGCCAGCCTCACAATTTACAGAATTAAACAACCTCCTTGTTTGAGAATGCATCTCTATTATCCACTATAGAGCAACTGCTTCTATTTTTCAGAGTTTTAAACCTGGGGGCTAGTTTAGTTTTTACATTTCAAATCACTTAATACAGGAGACAAGGCCAGGCATTTTCAAACACACACAAACCAAAGTTTGCCAAGTAGATCTGACATTCCCCAATCCTTCCTATTCCAGCTTTTGTATTCCTGGCTGGCAGGTAGAATATGTATCTACTTCCTGCAAAGCAATCTTAGCATGCTGTGGCAACCGATTACAGAGGAATGCAGGCACTAGGCCAGCATTGGTGGTTTATACTGAAACAAGCAAAAAAGGGAGAGCTTTGCTTACAGTGCTGAGATCGGGTATCTCTCTCCCAGTTACCCCACCGTTAGGCGCTTTCGCATGGCAGTGATAATGAGGAATGCCTCCCGACAGGCAAATTCCTCCAACTTAAAGCGGGAAGGCTGGGACAGGCAAAGAGGGAGTTGACTGCAGCACCTTATCAGGTCAGAGCTGTGATCACAGAACAGTTGGACTGAGAAATAGGACAGAAGTCCACAACCACTAATGCTTTCTTTCCTTAGTGTTTCTTTCACAACCCTGCAATACACCAAAACTATATTTTAAAAGGAAAGGCACCAAAACAAGGACTGTTTGAAAACACAATACTGTGTTTCTGGTTTTGCTTAAGACTAGTCAATTGACCAAAAGCAAGCAATACAGCAAATCAATAAACAATACAGCTCATTTCCCTGGAAAGAACTGATTGTCATGAGAGCTTTAAAGGAGAAATTAATTTGAAATCAATTCTTCAAACAATGTTGTCAAGCTTATTTTACCTCATTAACTGAATAAAGGAGATTAACAACTTGATTTTGAAAGCTATTAGCTAAACCTTTATATAGATTTCTAATATTTAAGCTTGTGCTGTGATCAGTAACAAAGGTAATGACCCCTATTCCAGATTGCCTACCCTAAATTACACCTGTGTAAAAATACTTGGCTTAGTTTATTTAATCTTAATTGCTTTCCTGGTGCAAAATGTACCTTGTCATGACCAGGTAAGTGGTCTGCTTGCCCACAAGAGCTTTCTGAACGTGACATCAATATTTACACATGCTGAATGCACTCAACCCCCACCTGATCTTTGGAATCAAAGTACAAATTCTGGCCTATGCCACATACACTTTCCTACCATTAATAAAACCTAGAATTTCACCTAAACAAGTTTGTCCCTTGCAAAAACAGGGTGAGGATTCAACTTCAGCATATAATGGGAATTAACTGCCAAATCTAGCCAAAACTTCACCAAAACTGATAAGCAAGGTACCTAACCTTCAACCAGGGTAAATTCATGCAGTAGTACAGTCCCCCTTTTGAAACAATATGACAAGAACAGGAATCTTTTCAAAGTAAAGGCAATTTGCAAGACTAGACAGAATAAGCGGTAGAACAGTTTTGTTGGGGACTGAATGCAACAACAGGCTGGTTGCCTACTCTGAGCCAGCAAATGCAAAGCAGCCAAAGAGGAGCTCAGCAGCATGCTTGAAAGGGAAGTCTAAGAGAACTTCATAGCAGAGCTCTGGCTGGGAAGCAGTTCAAAACCTTGAGGAAAAACAAGCAAACAAACAAAAAAAACACCAAAAAATCACACAAAAAAAACCAACCCACCCACAAAAGAAATGCCTCCTGGTTTCGTTCTTATTGTGTTCACAAAGAAAGGACTCCACTTTCCCTAAATTTCCAAATTATTATATCAGATAATGTTCAAATGAAAAAATAAATCAGAACCGATAAGGCTAATTGAATCAATGATTAGTGCAGGCTCTGAAGAGTATAAGGAGTTTCAAGTAGAATAAGTAGAAGATCAGACATGAAAACAAGTAGTGGATGAATAAAAGCATAACGGGATAGGTTAAAAGCATAACAGGATAGGTTGGAACAAAGCAAACAGTAACGAGCATGACAGCAATGCAGAGAGTGCAGAAGAAATTATATATGAGAGTCGAGGGGACTTATCTGGTACCTTTAAAATAATGAATAAAAGTTTGTTCCTAAGGAACTAGATCAGAGCCAGGCAAAAAAAAAAAAGGATTTAGGATGGGTGATGTTCTCATTTCTAAAAAATTCCTACTAGCACCATTAAAAAAAATGTGAGGGTTTAGACCATCAATTACTCTGAAATACCAGACAGGATTGGGGTGGGGTTTTTTTGTTGGGGTTTTAGCATTTGTTAGGGTTTTTTTTTTAAATACTCTTTGACATTTCAGCATCTTTTGCGGGTTTCCCTTTATAACTATTAGATAGTATGATTTCATGCTGAGCCTGAAACGTTTCCTTGACAGCACTGCTTTTTTGTCCTAGTCAAAGTTATCTGCACAGTTGGGTAAGGATTCAGATGCATCTCATTCAACTGTTTGGCCTTCTCTTCCTGCTGAATTTGTCCTCTTTTTATCCACCATTACTCAAATACACAGAGTACAGACAGCTGACTAACACTCATCACATATGCACCTTACCTTTTGTGCCAGACATGCACTACTACACTTAAATACAGATGTTAACTTCTTGGTTTCCAAACAGATAAAGGTTTGACCTGCTGAAGTATAAAATATTTTGTCAGCTTTCACTTTTAATGCTTCCAGACCAATTCCTCAGCTTCACTCTGTTACCATCCCCAGAAAGATGAAGAGGAAGGAAAGAAAAGAGAAGGAAATTAAAACCTCAGAAGAACAAAGACGACATCTCTGTCCAGCAGCATCATCACAACCATCGTCACAGGCCATACTAATTACTTTCTTCCACCCCAAGCCTCCAACCATATTTCAGTATACAACAGTTGAGCAAACTATTTTCCTCCTACCTCCAAGGACTTTATGTTCAATCACCAATATTAAAATATTAAGGAAAAAAACCGGCAATATTGTCAAAGACATACAAAATTAAACTAGTACACTGTAGCGTAGTAAGCTTGTAAGAAAGGTGTAGATACATGTGGACTATGTGCATTCTTACTTGAGCAGGTTAAATCAGAGGACTCGTACTGTAATTTGCTCCATAAGAAAAACAATATTAATTTAACTGTTTTGATTAATCAATCAAACATTCGGAAGGTAAAGAGCAGGATATCAAAACAGGTGAAGTAAAGTTAAGTCCTTATGAGGCTGTAGCACCTTTTCCTAAATTTATGAGTCCAGCTACTACTGAATAAGTTTATTCCAGTTCCCTCTTCATCAACTTTACTGTTACCAAGTCTAAGAAATTTAGTATTAAAATACAACTCTCATTACAAATGCAGTAGAGAAAGGATTAAAAATGTTTATGAGCAAAGGAGTCATGTATCTTGTGGAATAATACTGAAAGCCAAAATAAAGGAAATTAAAGGAAGAAATGATAAAAATTAATTTTGGTTTATTACAGCCAACTAAGACATCATTTGAAGCATTACTTAAGAGCCAAAAAAAAACCCCCAACCACACCAAAAAAACAAAACCCCACCAAACTCAAAACCAAACAAAAAAAACCCTGCGTCTGTTTCTGGGTAAAACACACCTTTTTCAAAAACTCAAACTACAGGTTTCAGATGGCCACTTTCCTCTGGTTTCCAGCCATGCACACCTCCAAAACTGGACCACAAACTAGGCTCCAAAATTGAGTTTGGAAGCAATTCCTAGCTTTGCTGGGTGTCCCCACACTTCCTGAAGAGAGTGGCTTCAGGGTCCCAAACCCCAGCACACCCCTGCCCACGCTGTCAAACCGTGCCATGTTGCTGCCACTAAAACCGAACACGGACGTTCAAGCAACTCGTTAACCACATGGCCAGAATTCCCCGCCAGCGCATGAGAAGCAGGTTCACAAACAACGCCAAGAGATGGTGTTTCCAGAGCACCCATGAGGCGTGCTAATGCAGGAGGTTCGCGGCCTTGTTGCCGAGAACAAACCCCAGGAGAATCCTGGGGGCTGCCTGCCTGGAAAAAATGGACTTACCACCAGTAGTGGGCATTTAAAACTACCGACTGCTTTATTTTAGGGCTAGTCCATTTGAGGACCTTTTCCCTCCTTTCCTTCGTGCCCCGCCAAGGGAAGCCATCACCAAAATTACTATATTTGTAATTGTGCAAACAGTAGTTAATTATAAATCTAGCAATCAATACAGAAAGATGACAGCATGCCAGTGCCTGAAGCAGTGCTATCTATCTGTTCGAACACAGTCTGTGATGGCTGCAATTAAGAAGTCAGGGAATAGTAAGAAACATCTACATCAAACATCCCTTCTTGCAGACAAGCACAATGGAAACACCTTGCTCCCCACTTCAAGAACAGGTCCTAAAGTGGTAAGGTGCCGGGGGGGGGAGGTATGGTTGATCTAAACACAAGGGAAAATAAAGATATCAAAAAATAAAAGAAAAAAATAATATCAACAGCAACAACACAGGAGGTAAAAAAACAGAAAGTTTTTACTTAAGAGAAATGCTGACCTTGTAACAGTTTTTTCCTTGCTGAAATGCTTTTACTAAGACAATTGCCACGGTTTTCCATTAAGGGGCGGGGGGGGGGGGGGGGGGTGGGGGTGAAGAGAGCCTAAGAGCAACAGCCAAATTCAGAGGTAAGGGAGAAGGAGTCATTATAAAACAGGCTTATTAAGTATATCCATATATATGTATTCAGCTTTGATTGCAAGGTATCCAAACAGTTTGATTGAAACAGTATCCAAAAGTTGCTAAACAAACTCAGCCCAAATTATAATTTAGCCAAGTAGTCCCTACACTTAATTTTACATGCAAGTCAGTCACAGGTTAACACATAAGGTTTTGAATATTTAAGTATATTTTTCCATGAAGTAGCTTACAGGACTTTGTTATCTCCAGTAAGAGATACTTAAGTTCAATTCTGAAACTCAGGTCTAACTTTTTAGGTTTTCTGCTGCATTGTACACATTTCATGTATTATACATGCAGACATCACCGTGCTAATACAGGTCTTAGGATTATTTCCTAAACCAGTGCACAGCATAATTTCCTTGGCAAAATCTGAAAGGCTAGTTAGCATGGTGTTACAAAGAATGTCAGAAGAGTACATTGAATTTGAATGATTTCTACAATGAACTGCTGGGACAAAACCAAAAAGACTTGCTGCAGGAAGCCCAACCACTACAGCTGGTCATTTTGGAAGAAACAAAACAGAAAAAAAGAAAACGAAAAACCCAACAGGATCTGTCTACCTCAAAATGTCTTGAAACATATATATCTCCACTATTGATAAATTTGTCTTAACATGCTCAATTTGTTCTGCAACAAATATATATCAATATGTATATTATGTGTCTATATATACACATACAGAGCCATAAAATCTTCTTCATTCAGGCATTCATCATTTACATATAATCAATAATAAACCAAAAAAAGGGTATTTGGTACTACTAGTCAAATGCTGTCTGATTATATTTGAAACTAGGTTTTTAAACAGTACTCTAGCAGCATGGTGTGCATCAAGCAAAATCCTATAGGAGGCAACTTGACTGAGAGCTCTTTCCTCATTTTAGACTGCTGTCATATAAATAAAAATAACTGAGTATCAGTATTATAGTGGTTTCTCTAATACAGAGCAACAGTGTCAACTCCCTTAATATCGGTATCGTTGTGTGGTGGTAAAATTTTGCATTGGTGGACTGACTTACCCCCCACATTTATTTTTCAATGGAATAAAAAATTATTACTTTAACAAGATTAATGTTATTTTCATTCAGCCATCTCCAATATTTTAGAAAAACATGGCTATATATGACCTAGATCATAGACAAATCTAGGTTGGAAGGGATCTCTGGAGATCATCTGGTCTAACTGTTCTTGAAAGCAGGGCTTTAAAATAGATTTTCCAAGGTCCCATCAGGTCAAATCTTGAATATATCCAGCAAGAAAGACTCCACCACTTCTCTAGGCAACATATTGCAGGGTTTAATAGCTCTCAAGGTAAAGATTTTTTTTTCCCTTATGTCCAAGCATCTAATTTAAAAACAAACCAACCCAAAACCAAACAAACAAAAAAAAAACTACAAAAAAAACACAAACAAACAACACAAACCCCCTCCAAATAAAAGGAATAAACAGGTAGTTTAGTACACTAACAATTTCCTCCTCAAATTTCAACATACTAACCTAACGTATCCCATTGTCCTATAATATAGTTTAAGCATGAAGTGAAAACTGAAACCTCTGTTTTGCAGAAATTATCCAACACTGGACAACTGTCATGTCTTAACACTAGCAATGCAGCAGGAACTGACAGGCATTAGAAGTTAACATCTGCAGAATATTTATTTCAAGTCACTACAGTTTATAATACATGTAACTGCTCAAGTTATTTATTTATTATTAATTTGGTAACACATCAGTGATCCCTTTTGGTGGCTACCTCTGGCACCGTTCACTGTCCTACTGAGTCACATAGGCACGTCAGGATGTCTCTGAAGATGTACGTAGTACTACTCTCATCTCTTGTGATGCTAGACTGCCACTTCTCCAAGCCTGAGCTCTTCCTCTCTTCTGCTCCCAAATCCCAAGCCTTCGAGTCCCACACATGCTTCCGTACTGCCAGTCCCCTCTCTTGTCTTGCCCAGCCATTAGTTAGAGGATGTAAAGTGAGGCAACACAGGTAGCGGTTGAACCCAAGTCAAGCACCTGCTTGCTCATTAGCCTGTGGGCAAACCAACATATACACTTGCTGAGCCTCACACTGAAGCCCTATCCTTAGGGCAGGCACTAACCTTTTTAAAGACATTAAGCTGGGAATTATATAAGACATCACAATTTTTATTTTTTTTTATATAAAATACGTTGAAATTAACCAAGAACCAGACATTACTGGAGTAAGGATGGACAACCGCTATGCTCTTTAGACAACAAAACAGGCTCAGGAGTTGAACGTTCATTTGATCCAATGTTGTTTTAGGTCACCTGACAGCACATCAAAGTTAAAAGTACTGAAGAAAGAGAAACTTTCACCTTGTTTACTTGTCACACATCAACAGCCAAAAGGGATCTCAACAGATGGAAAGGAAGGACACTAATAAAGCCAGGCTTGTCACGCTGTTGGACCTTATCTGCTGGCAAGAGGCACAGCCGCGGATTGCCTTGAAGCTGCCATCTAATCAGTCCAGTAAAACAGGCTTTTTGTTTTTTTATTACCCATGTTAAGAGTTCAACTTTGCCTTATAAGGTACAGCAAATGGTTGTAAAGCCAGTTTTTCTCCTCACTGCCAGAAAGAAAAGCAAACGAGCTTCAATGAACCGTGTGAGCCATCTCTAACCAAGAAAGGCCATTACACAATTTTGGGTGTGTGCACCTGGCAGCTGAGGACCATCAACATGCACAGGACTGACCCCATGTTGCGACCATCCACACAACCGAGATGACACCTACAGGAACACTGTCTTCGGAGCTCCTGTAGCATTTGGCCTACAATCTACTTCTGTAGAGAAAGTTGTAAGGATAAGCATGTTATTAATTAATTATTAATATTTGGGCTTAGAAGTAATTTTACTTAAGTAGTGGAGGGGATAAAACCAAGTTTGGCATTTAAGTTAACGTGTTCTGTTTACAAATATTTGGGGGGTGGGAGGCAGAGGGAAAAACAGAGGACACACCAAAAAAAGCTACTTCTGCCTTTAGTGAATGAGGTGATAAAAGCACTACAGCGTTGGGCACTTGGTAGACTAAGCAACATTCAGATTTATTGTCTTCATAAAAGCTTAACACAGCTTGTATTTGTCTTTGGCTGCTTGCTTTGACACCCAAAAGAGAAATTTTAAACCAGTTCTCTTATAGTGAGAAAGATTTACTTCCTGGGTAGTTAGAAAAAAAACAAATACAGATGACCCGAGCACACAACATGACTCTACTCCAAGTCAGTCAAACATAGCACACTCCGGTTAACAAGTAACAGAGTTTGTAACTGATAATAGTAACAAAATCGCTTGCTCTTGAGAGTACCTGATGACAGAGCTAACTTTAGACCCCAGTCTGATTGTAGAGGCTCACTTGTTAAAACTGCAGTTCAATTCATTAATTAATCTCAGCAGATTCTATTGGAAAAGTACGTTATCCATCAAAACTCCTTTTAACAAAGGGTCAGAGTCATCCTTCACAATCTAAGGAAAAGGGGTAACACGTTATGAGTAAGCTTGGTTTCCTATATAAAAAGATCACAACTCCTCTATAATAATTTTGCTCCAAGAGGCTGTTGTATTTTTTGAAGAAACATTATTTATATCATGTTTTCAGAATCAAGAATTCAACACAAATAACAGGAAGTTATTCTAGTGATGAATTACCTTTATTACTAGGTCTATTCTGAATGTACCCAGCTTCATGTTCCACTGAATCGTGCTGTTTGATTGCCACAAAACCTTTGATTGCTCACAAGTCAGATATATCTGTTTAGAAATCAAGTACAGTTAGATAAGTGACACTTACTGTAAAACCAAATGTACCACTATCTCAGGATCTGAAGCCAATATAATCAGCTCAATATAAATTAACATGTAATAAACAGGGTTTACCAATCCACCACAGATTTTAAACAACTCTGTAATTGTGTTCTGTTCATATTGATAAGGAGAAATAACTAATTTTACATTACAGAACAGAGTTAAGCGTAGTACTTCTACCACATCAAAATGCAAGAATTTCACAATTAATAAAAGCAAAAAAAAAAAAAAAAGAAAAAAAAAAGTCCCACAATGAAAGAGGCAGGAATGTGTTTCAGCAGCCAGGCCACAGTGCAAACCTGGAGCAGGGCTTCCAGCGGTTTTGCTCTAAAGTCAGGTAACAAAACAAGCAATCAGTGGAAAGAGGCAACAAACATCTTCCTAGAATGCTCAGTGAAACACTTGGATAGAAAAGAGCAAAAAAAGAGTCTCCCATCTTTAGCTAAGGAGTTAGAAATAAAGTGTGTAAATTCACCTTCACATTATGTAATATATGCATAAGAAATTAAATCTCTAAGGAAATGGGGGAAAGTATTCAAAGCACTGTATTTGCACTTGAGCATTTACCAAACATGTGAAGCTTGTGTCGAAAGGGTAATATCACATAGCCCTCCCTTACTAGTAAGCACATAGATAGTTTCACTACAACAAGATGTCAAAGATCCTATGCTGAATGCAACTGCATATTTGTAAATAGCCAGCTGGGGTGTCAACATGGTGCTGAATGATTTTATAGTAATGTGCCACAAAAGCCCATGTGATTAATAAAAGTTGTCTGTTACCATTATACTGGTGGATAGGTGTTTGTTCCACACTTAGAAAAAAATGTGATGTTGCAAGCCTGTGCATTCAGCTACAACAGAAGTATGACGCTACCTATTCATTCCAGGGAGATACTACCTGATATGTGCAGTAGACAGGCTAGGAGCAGAACGTTAGTAGGCAATTAAGTGCTTCTTAATTGAATAGTAACAGCATGCTCACATGCACCATCAGTTATTTGGTACCTTCGGTCAAAGGTACCGCATATCAGGGCAGAATAAATGAAAAGTTTATTAGTTTTCAGACAAACATTTAAAGTCATATCTGCTCAGAAAAGGCTCGAGACAAAAGAAAACACAACCTTTCCCATTATTAAACACTGAATCACTTCCTAGTTACCAAAAAACCCACTGTGTTCCCCTTAATCCTGGAGCCTTATCAGCTCCCAGGTGCCAAATCGCCAGCTTCCTTCAGATAGATATCTTTTTCTCCAGGTGTGCATTTTCAATATGAATAGGAAACATACATAACCAAAACTGGAAAATTAACTTAAAATCCATTGAATGTAATGAAAGGAAAGCTACAATTAAGACAGCTGCTTTACTACAAGAATATTGCTAGGGAGTTCTGAAATCTGTCAGGGATTTTTGGTCTCTTGCCACATCAGTAGTGTGCTCTGACTGGTGCGGTCCCACAGACTCTCCCTCAGCTTATGAAACCTTCTGGCAACAACTTCAAAGAACAACTGTGTTGCTAAAGTCAAACAAATCTGAAAGCAAGAAGAATCAGTTGCTGAAGGTTTGTTGGTTTTTTAATAAAAAAACCTCCACCATGGCTGCAAATATAAAAAACCCCACACTTGTGTGCAGTCTTATTAAAAGCTACTGTTAATTTAATATACATGAAGTACAGTATCACAAGAATTTTCACAGTTGAAGAGTTGCCCAATATTTACAAATCTGAATTTACCCAGCGACACCTCAAACTGCTTATTACTTTCGGAGTAAGAAGGAAAGCATTGATTATGCCACCAATTGTTTCCACAATTATAAATTGTAAAAAAATAATTTGTAATTATATCACTGGCTTTCAACACTGTAACAGCTATCAAATGCTGCTTATGTCCACAAGCAGCCTAAGCTGTGTTGTTCTACTATTGCTTTTTTAAAATTATTTTATTAAATACATGGACAATTTAAGTTTTTAACCAGCTATTCAAACTCACACATGACTAAATTCTTAGCAACTTTTTCAGATGTCACACAAAACAAATTATATTCACAGAAACATGCTTTGCAGGGAAAAAGGTTTATGATCCTTAATACGACAGGATCTTTCTGTAAAAAGATTCCCAAAAGACATGACCTCTTTTCAAACTAATCCTGGGTAGAATAACACACAAGATGGTTTTGAGAGTAGCTTATGCTCTACCCAAACTAAAGTTCACCAATGAGTTTCCATCAAGCGAAAATTGTGACACTATTTTTACCAGGCATCTGAGAAAGCCATAGTTGAAGGTCGCAATGTAGAAAAGAGAGACCAAAATTGCAGCTGGGCTTACTGTATCATTTAAGTTAACAGAAGGACGGTCCTAATAAATAATTGTATTGATTCATGAATGAATTGAGAGAATGAAGATTTAAAACTAAGTTAGGCATGTGCAAGGGTGGAGATCTTCAAACAACAGTAGTCCAAAGAGTGCTGTGTAAAAGAGCAAACTATCAGAGTTCAAGAATTTTATCTTCTTAAAGCCTTCTGCTAATTAACAAAATCCATTGACACCCTGGACCCAAAAATAAGAAGCCAGGGACATGAAAAAAGTTTGAACTATACTATAAATATGGAGTTAATCCACACTGTAGGCCACGATGTTAGCCAAATTTTTTAAATGAGTTTCCAAGGTGCTTTAATAAATCCTTACTGAGATAGATATATATATATACACACATGACTTCAAGTACATGGCAAAAATAGAAATTGTTCCATCCTATAACAACCACTGAAAGCCCATCAGGACAATCTGTGGTCACTAGGTTGCTCAAAAACACCTTTCTTTCCTATAGTAAACATGGACTAACACATTCTGAAATAATATGAAGATAAGGCAAGCTGTACTTTAGCATGTGCTAGCTGATCTTCAAGTTGACCAAAGTACAACCTGCTTTATCTACAGACTAGTGATCTTTAATGTGTTATTTAGAACATTAGCAACACTTGCAAGAAGTTGCCCTCTTCCAGACAAACCATTAGCATTGAAGCAACCACAGCAATCAAAAAATCCTTGCATGTGCTTAACTTCAGGTACATGTCCAAGTTTGCCTACAACCAAAAGCTGTGCATCTACCTGTACAATTATAGTTCAAGAAGTGCAGTCCTTTCCCATCTAGGTAAGAATATGACAAAAACAGACAATTGCAAAAATTATGAAAAGCAATTGAAATAGAAATAGAAGCCAACTGCACATATACATCCAATACCTGGGATAAAAATAAGTAGCTTTAAAAAAAAAACAAACACCAAAACTCAGTGAAAGAGCAGAGACCAGACCTCTGCATACCCAGGGTCAATCCCTGGGAGATCCCCCATGTTGAACAACAGGATCCATGTTCACACAACTGTGGGCAAAACAATGCAAGAACAACACTACAGTACAAAAGCCCACGCGTATACAAGTCACAGCTCAGGCTCCCAGCTTTGATTCATAAAACGCGTCACTCCACAGAGCATAACTGTATCACATAACTTGCTAGGGAAATAGCCATGGTTACTCACCACAGTTTGGTGTTACAAACCGCTTGCTCTCCATAACACTACATACACCAGATTAAAATCTGTCTGGGGGTGGAGGGAGAGGACAGCGGGAAATCAATGAACAAGATGTCAAATCTTAACTACTTTTGTACTTTAAAGTGCAAACAAAACAGCGTTTGACTTAGTAGTGAAATACTTCACTGGTGATTTCAGTTGCTTACAACTGCTCTTTTTCCAAAGCTATTTTTTAAAGTCTTGTTTAGGTTAAAAAAACAAAACCAACTGGTTAATAGTGTAACTAATAAATGTCTTAAAAAGAAAAGGAGCTTTTTCTTCTTCCAATACAAAAAAATGAAAAGGTAGCTTTACTCTGTGCACAAGCCATGTTTTATTTGTTTATAACATATTGTTGAGGCATCCAGCTTTGGTTAGTACTATTGGCATCTGTCAGAATTACTAAAATGAAAACTGCTACCAAACCATTGTAACCATATTTGCCAGCTACAAAGGTTGAAGCATTTTATTTCACACCAATTTTACCATTTCTTCTCTTTCAGAAAATAAAAAAAAAGTGAAGCACACTTTAGTATTGTCCACCTTGCCATTTCAGAAATGAAACCTTTTAGCTTGTTTGAAAGGTTATGTGAACTTCAAGGAAAAGTACGTAATTAGTTTCGTATTACATTACAATGGAAGAGCAAAGTAGAGTTAGAATCACTTTCCGTACATCCAGTTTTCTTCTTCTTGCAGAGAACTTAAAAATATATTGTTTTCACCTCAAATGATAAAAAACCCTATAACCCATTGTAAAATGTTACCACCCACTCTCATAACACATATGTACAGTTTTGAATTAAGGACTGGCTTTTGCTTTCATTTTTCATTAATTTCTATGAGCAGCATCACTAAACTTTAGTGGGGAAGTTCTAAAAAGAAAAACAAGAGATTCCTACGACTGGTATGTTACTGCCTTAATACTGCACAGTATTGATTAAGAATAATTATCTAGCCAGCTCAGAGTGCACAAGCCACTAGGTTGAATTAGGAAGATAAAAGCAGGTTCTTGATAAAGATGATAGAAAGTAGGTGGCCGTGACAAGGGTTACTAGGTTACCTCTTGAAACATACTGATCTGGTCAATACAAGCAGGCATGCAACACACTATTTGTAATGCAAGGAAAAGTATCTGTTTCACTTTTGGCGACACACCACCTTTCAAAAAGCCCCAAATTCCTTCTGCTAGAAAAGGGATTATGATCACTTAGCTTGAACAGCTCCTTTCAATTTCAGATTCTGAAAAGCACGGTTTCCTCAGCAGGGCTTTTAGTCATACTTCAGAGTTTGGGACACTCTCTCTCTTTCCCCCCAACATACGTTGCTGTAAGTGTTTGTATGAAACCTAAACTTGCCAAGAGAGGGAACTGATGAAATTACAGTCAATATGGCAGATTAAGTTACACCTGTACCATGTGCAAGCTTCACTGTTTCTTGTCAAGTCCGTGTTGTCTGTAAAACAGCGTTACTTATCTACTATTCTTTAATCTTCATATCCAAGAGAGATTTGCGGAAGTTTAACAGGGGGAAGCTAGTCACAGAAATCAACCAGATTAGCCCAGTTCTAATGATCTTCATTTCAAACAGACGCAATTACGATAATGTGCTGGTTTCGGACTAAGGGCCCTACAACCCGCAGAGAGCTACCACATCCCTAATGCAGTAATATGCTCTCCTGCTAAATCAACGGTGAGGCTTCTTGGACAGAAGAACTGCATTTATTAAAAGGAGAGGTATTGTTATTCAATGAAGACGCATGCTGAGACAACATAGCAAGGCCACGTGAGAAGGCACTCGTACCGTGGACGAGTGCCAGCCAAAGCTGGAGGAACTCTCAGAACAGTGAAAAGGCAGATACATTTCTGCCTGAACCTTTTCCAAATTTTCCTGGAAACCAATTTAAAAATACCTCACATCTTATTGAGGACTGCCAGATGGAGAATCTGTATTCCAAACATATGCCCAGAGCCCAGATTTTGCTTGGACTTCTCCAACTTGCAAGCCAAGAGCACACAGGACTCACCAGACGAGCAACAGTACAGCAATGCACTGAGCACCTATGAGGTTGTGAAGTTTCTTTTGAATCTTCCTGGCTCAGCAGATGGGAACCCTTTCTTTCCATTACTCATGTGCAACATTTAGAAATCTAAAACATAAAATCTAGCAGTTAGGCATGACCAGTGGTTTCAGCACAGTTCAAGTGACTGAATTATGTAAGGAAGTATCAGAATTTTCCTTAGAGAGGAGGCTCTTCAAGATTCTGAATGCAGTTTGCCAACAGGAGGAAAAATTAAGACCAAAAAAAGCTTTATGAAAAGTAAGCTATTGAAGAATGTTTTCTATAGTATCTGATTTCCTTGCATTTCATGAAGTATTTTCTGTGCAGGGATATGAAAAGAAGAAACAAAAGGAATACAAAGTCCTATACAGGACACCTGAGTAAGTTTCATATTACAACGCTAATAATAGAAGTAAGAACCCAGTAAGGTTCAGTACATGCTGATATGAAAGCAACGGTATCTTAGGATATAGGGAGATTAGAATAAATTATCTCAAGGTAAGTCAGGATGGACCTTGCAGCACATCTGTTACTCCACTCCAACTGCCTCTGTGCCTGCTCTTTCCCCTCAGTAAACACCCCAACAGAAGAATAACTTACCTCCCATTAATTCACACTTGTCATGAGGTAAGACCGTACACACCTTCTGATTTTTAGGCCTTGATAACAAGAAAACACTACAGCTCATGAAAAGCGTCCAACTCCAAAACAAAAATGCAGACAGAGTGTTTCTGGCTGATACTGACTCTTCCATGTAGCCTGGACTAAGTTGCCTAAACCCTGCCTTTCCTGTGGGCTTAAGAGACGACCCCAGTTCTGAATTGCCTGTTGATTGATTTAGGTAGCTTCCTACTCAAGTGAAAGCCATCCCATGTTCTAGCCCAAGGTATCCAATGCTCCTATCAGGGGCTGAAATGTCAGAGCCACGGATTCTCACCACCAGCCAGACACCTGCAAGCGGGATGTACTAGTGCTCATCCATCAACATTGTGCCAATCCCCCTTGTTGACTAACCCCGTGCACTTAACACCATAGAACAAGATATACATTGCACTGCTACACAAATGTAGCCAGAAGATAAGAGAAACCAACACTACAAGCTAACATCAACTAATATGAGGACTTAAAAGAAATAATTTTTGCCTCGTATACTCAAAGCTGTAGTTTTGGGAAAACAGCTGAAAAATGTTCTCTCGCTTTTGCACTTTAGTGCAAACTTTTCAGTAGATGTCCACACGCTGTTGCCTCTGACAGCAACCGGTTCTCAACTTCATGGTTATAAAGCTTACAGAGTTCTTCCTCATTCAAAAAAACAAACAAAAAAACCCACACGACAAGGTTCCTACAAAACTTACAATGCACATTTACTGTATTTAAAATAATATGGTTGTCCTCATCAGCAGTCCTCATCACCATTAACCTTCAGCTTACTTTTAACTGCTCGATTTGTAGTGAACAAATAGCCCTATGTATAGATGCCAGCATGACAAATACTATTTGTGAACACACAAAGTAACAAAATAGAAGAACTCCTCACTGTTCCTGCATTTAGTCCACTCTGGAGAATTTAACATGACTTCTGTACACAACACACTTTCGGTGTCATGCCTACGTAAGGTTACTCTTTTAGCATCTATGTAAAGCTACCATTTACTCATCAGCACAAAAAGTACTAAGTCACAGCTTAGAAGTGTATGGACAACTGTCTCTACTATAATACTGACTATTAAAAAAAAAACACTTGAGAGCTTTAGAAATTAGTTGCTATTTTAGACCACTGGACTGGATGAAAACAAGACTTATCACGTGACAAGCCATGAATGTATGCAAGAAGGTGATGTTACTACCATACTAGCTTTTTCATTATCATCTTCTGCATCAAGCATATTACACCAATAAAACAAATTGATAAATTACAAAGCAACTATGGAGCTTTCTAGATATGCTATTAAATTACAAAGTTCACTTAGCTATAGTCTTATTACAGTCCTAGTTTGTACTAAAAGCATTTTGGAGGCATAGGGGTAAAAAGTTAAGTACTGTACGGTACAACATGTTACTGTGATATTACTCAAAATTTCTGTCCCAAAATCATGAACTAACTGTCCCTGTCTTAGAAGTGATAATGGACACATAAGTAATGCTTATTAAATCACAGAGAGATATGACAAGTGTTATGAGTTTTTCCAGGAATCTACTGCCAGCAATATTAGAGTGTTTAATAAAACAAAAATCAATCTTATCAACACAAGCTGGTTCTTCAAATGAGCTGTTCTGTTAAGTGTACTTAGAAATATGTGGAATATTACATTTTTTCTTATGAACAAAAAACCAAAGATGTATTAGACATTTGTCACCAACCCATCAAGACATTTTTGCCACAAGATAGTGCCAGAGAGAATGTCAGCATCATAAAAATTTAGTATTTGTATTTCATTAGCAAGTTTTTCTGGATATGGTAATTAAACAGACCTTTCTTCCCCACATTCCTGCTTGTTAACGGTTTACTTTACGATCAAAACTGCCCAGGTAATGGGGACAATTTGTTTCTTCTACAGAGTAGTTTCAGATAAACTACCAAAAAAAGAAAATAATAGTGAAAGAGCAACTCCCCTCCAAAGCTAAGTAAGTATTCCACACATCTAAATTCACTTTTTATGAATAACTTTTCTATGCAATACTGTGCAGAATTAGTACTTCAGTAATATATATATTTCTACCAAAAAGACAGTTTTGGATGATCAAAGTAGCAGTACTGATATTTAATACTATCAAAGTACTGATTTGTTCAGATTTCTATTACATAGGTATTAGAGCAGTAGCAATTTGTCCAACAAGCTGTACAGCCACGAGGGAAGTAACCACCCTAGCAGGGAAAACTAAAAAAAAAAACCCTGTATCTTTGAAAGAGAGGAAAGCAACAGAAGGAGAGGCTGACTAACTACTTCAGATAATCTCAGTAAAGAGAGGAAACAAGAAATGCTGTAAAATGAACGGGAATATTATATTAAAAGAAATACCATCTTCTACTGCCATCGCATGCTTCACCAACAAGGTAACTTGGTTTCACATTTCATGTATATATATATACGTTAGATATATTGTGGATATAGATATGGATAAACTATGTATTGGTGATTTTTCTACCTGTAAGTCGGCACCCGAAATGCTGCAGGTAACCCCTGTGGACACCCGGCCAGCCTTCGAGGTGAGCTACCTCCCGACACATATACAGTACCACAGACCGCTTATCTCCGGGCTTTCAGTTCTGAGCCCTTGGCAGACCCGTGCCGAGCAGCCGTCCGTCCGTCTGTCCGTCCGGGCAGGGTCACGGGCGCTCCTCTCCTAACTCCCCCGCCCCCCTACAGCACCCGGCGCTCGGACGGGCTCCAAAAAAAACCACCCCAAAACCCCACCAAACTCTTCGGCGAGCTGCTCCGCCAACGTTTTGGGGGAAGAAAAAGTCGGATGAGGGAAGGAACCAAACCAGCTCTCTAGCAGGAGTCGGCAAAGGCAAGCGCAGGAGCGACGGGACGGGGCCGGACCTTCTCCGGTGCCCCGTTCCGTTCCCCCCCTCGCCCCGGGGACCCGGCGGTGCCCACCTGCCCAGCCGGCGGGCCGCACCGCCCTCACCCCCCGCCGAAAACACGAAGCGCGGAGCGGGGAACGGAACACGGAGGGACCCCGCGGGGCAGCACGCTACAAGCTGACAGCCAGCCCGGCACCGCCGCTCACCTTCCCGCTCGCTTTTCCCTCCCCTCACCCCCGCTCCAAGCTCCACCGGGAGCAGCCCTCGCCCCCCGCCGTTCTCCCGCGGAGCCAGCTGCCCGCCCGGCCGCTCCACCGGCCGAGAAGGAGGAGAAGGAGAAAAGCGCAGAGGCAGCCCCGGCGACGGCACCACCGCCGCCTCCCTGAGGCGCCCCGGCGGCGCCAACTTTCCCCTCAGCCCGGTTTCCACCGCCCCTCACCGCTCCCGCCGCCGCCGCCCCGCCCGGTACCTGCCGCGCTGCTGCCGCCGCCGCCGTCCCGCTCCCCCCGGGGGCGCAGATGGCCGTTAAGGCCGTTACGGCCGTTGCGGCCGCCGCCGCCGCGCGGACTGAGGCGAGCAGGTGCGGAGCGCGAGACCACGGAACCGACCCCACCGCTCCCGCCGCCGGCTCCTGCGCCTGGGCTGGGCGGGGAGGGGAGGGGCGGGGAGAGGAGAGCCCCTGTTAGCCCGCGCCCGCCCCCTAGCGGAGCGACGCCCCCCCCCCCCCCTCGCAACTCCCCTGCTTCGGCTCCACTCGGATGCCTTCGGCACTTTCCGGAAGGGGGAATGGGAGAGGCGGGGTGGGGTGACGGGAGTGGAGTCACCCCCGGCGGGTGGGGGGGTTCCCCCCCTCCCCTCGCCGCGCATGCGCCCTAGCGGCAGCTTTCTGGCGGGCACCTGTCCCCACACGGCGGCCGCCATGGTGGGCCTGGTCCCGGTCCCGGTCGCTCCCGAGTTCCTCCACCAGCGGGAGGGGAGAGCCGGAGCTGACCTGCCTGCAGGGCATGTGGGAGTCCTAAGGTGCGGCTTCAGGGGTTGGCATGAGATCGGCGGGGCCCGCCTCAAGCCGCTTGAGGCCCAGGCCCCGCTGGCAGATTCTGAGAGGAACCTGGTGTCCACTTGCGTTATCACCCGGGTTAGTAACGAGGCAAACGCAGAGGCTGGCGGAGGTTCGTCCAAGAAAGCACACCCCACCCACTCGCTTCTACTGAAGGGAGGAGGACGGGCCTGGCCGCCGGCGAGGCCAGGGGCTGAGGTTCCCCAGAAGGCATGGGGAGGAGCGCCGGCCGTGCCTCCTGCTTTCTTCTCGCCTTCCTACTTCTTAGAGGGCGTGCGGCAGCACCGTGCGGAGGTACTAGCTGAGGTCTCGCAGGTGGTGTAACTGTGTCAGAGTAACTCTACACCCATGCTAATTAACTGAGCCTTTCAGCGGAGCTAATTAACTGAAGCAGAATACTTCAATGACCAAGAAATCCAGTGGTATGTTTTCTCCAGTGGCAAAGACAGTTGAAGAAATTTCCAGATGCTTGTTCCTGCCCTTGTGGCACAGTTGTGCTAATGCAACTGTAAATGAGATCAGTGAAACAGTCCAGGTTAAAGCGTACACAAAAACTCTCCAAAAACATAAGAAACTTGGATGGTATTTTCCTGATCTGTTTCGGCCCCTGTGCTCAGACATCTCTGTTAACACAAATGCAGGGGTGGGAGCTGGGAGAGAGCGAACTGCTGTGCCAGAACGTAGGTGCAAGAGACACAGATCCAGAGAAAACCGGAGACATGCCAGAGAAAAGTGTATCAGACTGTTCTTTGACATGGCTATATTGTTTCAAATTCCAAAATAGCCCTGTCCAACCTTAATTTAGGGACCTCTGTGCTGCATTACGTAGTAAATATATGCCTGCAGTGGAGATACCGCTTTCCAAAATGCAACATCTTGGCTCTTGCAAGTCTGCTGTTCCTCGGTACGCCACTTTGCTGGCTAGTTTGAGCGAAGTACCTTGAAGGTAGCAACTCCAGATGCAGTGAAAGCAGGAGAATGGGAGCCAGTTTATGCATATCTACACAGCACTGCCTATCTAAATTCAAGTTCTGGGAGAAGCGTAGCTGTATCACATGTTTTCCCACCAGGGACAATGCACACTGCTGCTCAGCATGGCTGATTCATAGGGCTTTTCAGATTTCCTGCAGATTCCTCTGGACAGTGCTGTCTTACGCTCGTGAACATGTTCACCTACCCTGAAGAGCGATCTATCCAAAAGTCTTGACTGAGGAAGCCATCTAATAATCTAATCCCTCTTCATTTATAAAAGGTACATAGACTTAATCTTCCACACATTTAAATCCTAATGAAATATTCAAAGTCAACAGGCTTCATTCTAGTTAACTGGTTCTAAGACTCAAAGTGGGAATAAGTTAATTCAACTCTGTAATATTCCTCCAGAGTGTGAGAGTATTTAACTCTGAAATGATAGAGTTTGTAAAAAAGCACTGGCATTGCCATCCCGGATCAGCCCATTAGGTCCGTGTGTTTCCACCACAATGTCTCCTACTTAATGAGTGAGGATGAGACCCCTCTAACACTTTGTGTGCCATGGAAGGAAGTTAAACTTCCTTTAAATTGATAGTCTGCATTTCCCAAACAGTTGAAGTACTTTGTAACCAACAGTTATCACGTCTTCCTTTAGAGGGAATGCAGTAAAATGTGCTGCATAACAGATACATGAAGTTAACACATGGCCAAGGGCCAAGCTGCTGATCCCTTTATTTAAATAAATGTTACCGCATCTTGCCCTCCACATAGTCCCACGTAAGTCTATAGGAGCATTAATTTAGTGACCAATACATTCCAATTAATCCTAGTCAGGGTCTGATGACTTTTAGAGATGAAATATGAGTGTATCAGGCATTTGATTTAGTTGTACAATTTCTATGTTTCCAGTAGGACTAAAGCTGTTCAGCGGACAACTCTTCCACTACAACATCAGAAATTATACTTTTGGACCTTGAATGAAATACGTAATCCCAGTCTTCTCATACATTAAAACTATTACCTGTTCTATTAAGCGCTGTCAGTCATACCAGCAAAGAAGAGCCTCCCCCACTCTGTTGACTGGCAGTTGTAGATTTAATGGGAACAAACAACAGCTTTCTATTGCACACAACTACTTACAGCTCTGAAATTCTGTTCTTGGCAAGTGCTTTCCCAAATTCCTTGGTTGTGTGGAAAGGCAGAGAATCCTATGCTTAAGAGCAGAGAAGAAGGAATGTAATAGCTATGATTGCCACACACAGGATACCATAGGAGTGCTAGTGAATTTCTCCCACCAACAGATGATCTCTCCCACCAAATGTGATAACAGCTAATAACAAAATAGCTATGTTTCAAACACACTTCTGTATGTGAATGTTCCTACACAATACCTATTTGTTAAAAATGTGCTAAATTAGATATATATGAATTCATTACCTGTAAGTAATTTTCCTATCACACAAACAAAAATGTGGACAGAATACTAACTCCATGAAAATAACAGCCTGAAATTAAAAAGAAAAAACAACACTCCCTTCAAAAAAAAAAAAAAAAAAAAAAAAAAGAAAAGAAAAGAAAAAAACAACAAAACCCCAAAACCCCCAAACCCCCGAAAACCCAAACCCAAACAAAACTCAAACTAACAAACCAAAAGAATCAAAACCCAACCAACCAACAACAAAACCCAGGAAAAAGGTTGTCTCTCTTAATTTCACCTTTTGTAGGAGAGGCATTATTATTTTCTATAATTACATAAATACACTACTTTTTGCAGGATTGTCTCCCACTCACTGCATGTCTCAACAGCTGCCTTCACTGCACATGTTAACACCTACAAATTGGATGGCTACTCTCATCCTGTTGAGTACCCAGATGAAGACATCTAGGACACAGTTTTTCAACTCTCAGTTCCTGCATGTGTTTATTCACATGTCTGAGCACTTCTTTAAATAAAAAAAAAAAAAAATCACAGCCTGAACCTCCATTCAGTTTACAGAGAAAAGGAAAGCACTTAGTTGCTGCTCAGAGGGAAGAAGTCCTGCTAGAGTAACTTCCTCAGTATCACCCAGAAGTACTGTTGCAGTAGCAAACGTCTCTGATAGCAGTTTGCACAACTACCTAGACAGGAATCAGGTGCTGATTAAAACTAGGTAAGGAAAAAAATCGCAGGTAGTGTTACTTTTAATATAGATAAATTCTCCAGTTAGAGTAACTTGTAACGATACGAGGAAAAGTGTAGCACTGTAAAAAGCTGAGGGAGAATAGAAAGCTGCTTATTTGAGCAGCATAGCCAGCTTGTTCATGAAACCACAGTCTGATTCCACAGCTTAGACCAGTTTTCTTTTCTCAGTGTTAGTAGCCAGGGAAAGATTAACAGGAAGAAGTCCCAATCACTGCTGGGCTCTGACTTGGTGGAGGTAAAGCACAGAGCATATTTTAAGAGAGGTATAAAATGATTCTGTTACACTTAGTATCCAGTTTTGGACAAGGTAGAGGAAAGAAGTATGAATAACTGATTCAGCAAAGAAGTCTAATGGGGAAAATTTAAAGATTTGGACAGGCTGGGGATAAGCACAAGACAACAAGACAACTTCAGTCATGTACAATGTCCCCTGTGGCTGGGATGAAGTGCAAACAGCTTCATTCAAAGCAAAGATTACAATAACATGTTAGAACAAATCTTTCCAGATATAAACCAAACTACCTAGGCAAATGGCAGAACCTCTTTCACTGCATGTTTTAAGTGCAGCTTAAGTAAATATCCTGTATCTAGGGATTGATCCCTTATTAGAGAAGGGTAAAGAAAAAGACTTCCTGAGGTCTCCATCAATCCATGTCTGTAGTCTGTATGACCTGTGGACGGAAAATGCTTTAGGCTTGTGTTGTCAAGACCAGCAAGCCTCTACTGAGTAAATATACATATGTGGTAAATATACATGTGTGTGTGTATATATATATAAGCACACACACAGATTTTCAGAAGTTAATCAGCCAAATTTAAGAGGAATTCTTTCATGTCAGCAAAAGACTCCTTGCTGTCAGAATCATGAACATGCTAAAGTTTCTCAATAGATAGTTACAAAGAGGGGAGGTTGTGTGTTCGTTGTTAGCTAACAATTCTTTACCCTAACTCTTCTTCTTGAGAATGCTAAATCATGCGTAAACTCAGTTCAGCTTGAGACAGAAGATCATGATGGGAAACTTCACCCCAAATAATTGAATTCTGGCACAGTTGTAACTGAAACTGGACCTTTATAAGGAAAATATTTGGCAATCTGAGCTGTAGATGTTGTGGTCACTCTGCCTTATAGATAGATCTGCATATGTGTGCACAGAATAAGTTTCACTCCACTTCCAGAGGCACTAAAGTTCTAACAAGCATCCTTATCTCAAGTTCATGAGATATATTTTGAAGTCTCAGTCTTTTAAAAACATAAACCAACAGTGAACTTTCCAAAAAACCCTAAGTGGCTTAAGGTATGCTCACACTATCACAAAACGCTGGTTTAAGTGGCTACAGGCTGGGAGTCTACACACAGGAAGTGAATGTTGCTCAGCAGTTAGACAGTAACTTGTCTGGCCAAAGTAATTTATGTGCTTGCAGAGTCTTCATGGATGTTATCCTCCACCCACACTTTGGCTGAGATTGTCAAAAGTGCCTACATTTACTTATAAGCACGTATGAAGTAAATCATGTTACGTGCCGATTTGTGATATATGCATCATGAAACATTGGTTAAACAGTGGAAGGGTACGTGAAAAAAATTGACACTGGGGGTGTACCTACAATGTTGCTCTTAGTCCTACACAGTGAAAATGTACCAGACTGTAAAAATGTATTTCTAAGGGAAAATGTGAAAGTACAACCAACTCAAGCATTTAAACTCAGGCAGAACATTGTGGATTAAAATGTGTTGCTGGGAAATTAATCTGTGTGTACACACATAGAAAATTAAGTAATCATTTTTATCTCTACTTCGATTATCTGATCAATAGTATGGTGGATATGTATTTACATGAATATTGGCCTTTCTGTCACTGACACATATGCATCTCGAATTATCTTTTTGGCTTGGTCTCCCTTTACTCCTCCTTATGGCCACTCAATGATTTCCTCTTAACAGCAATATATAATTATTGTAAATTATGAGACAGGGAGACATATTGTTATAACTCACATATTTTTCTTGCATTCACCTATAACAGTATTTCCCTACTTCAGGATATATCTTTTTGAATCTAAAAAAATACCATTCATAGGAAAGAAGTGTCAAATAATTTTTGCTTTGTCTAAAATTTGAAAATGTTTTACATTTAGCAATTAACAATGAAAAGCATATTTAAATGGATCTTATTTAGATGAACCCAATATATATATTTAATATAGCTGCACAAGAGAAACAATGTGGCACTATGCTAATTTTCTGTAAAACATATTTTGTTTCTTTCAAAATTACCACTCCCTAAAGTGTAACAGGAACCCATTTTAGGTTCTGTGCCATTGGAATTTGAGATGGAACATTGAAGAAAGCTGCTTTAATTGAAGCTTGAAAGATATGGAATTGAGCCTTCAGGGAGTGTTGGGCACTTTTCTTGTCATTCTGGTTGATTGATTTGCATTATGTAGGTGGGGAATGTTGTTGATCAGGCTGTCCATTTTAATTTTGTACTGGTTGTGTCAGCTTTAAAGTGAAGTACAAGCTCAGCTTTAAAGTGAGGGGAGACCATACAAGCTATAGAACAGACACTGCACTGCAGGTCAAAATAAGTAAAATAGCAGCATTTACACGCTTCTGAAAAGTATGATATTTAATTCAACTTAGAATATCATATGCTGCAATACATTATCATTAGTCTCCTGTATTGCATAAGCGCCTTCTCTTTTTTTGGTTTTCTGATTCACATGTATATGAACAAGCTGGAAGAAAGTCTTTAAACTTAACATGTCACTTTCCTGGTTCCTTGGGAAATACTGCTCTGAATTTAGCAGACAGCCAACAAGACTTAATGATGACACTTGTTATGCCCCCTAAAGGAAAAAAAACCCCAAAGCTTATTTTACTGTTCTGATTTACATTGCAATGTATGCCAAACCTAACCTGGCTGCCATCAGATCACCGTGTCTTGCTACTGCTTGATTTCCTATCAAATCATTCTATTTAAGAGGGGCTGAATCGGTCTCCTGATTTGTTGCTACATGCACATCTATTGCAATCAGACTTTCTTTAAAAAAAACAAAAGCAAAACAACTCCACACTTACTAGTTTTCTGTGAACCGTTTCTGCCCAGAGTGTTTAACTGGGTAACTGTTCTTGCTGTGTTGCTGGTAATACTGCTGTGAATATTGTGAAAACCAAAAACACCTTCCAACAGATGGCATACAGGCCAATTAATGACATTAGAGCTTCTGCGTTATTTGGCATCCTACATGAATGGAACAAATAGCCTTCCCTTTTGCCTGTGTTATCATACAGCAGTGTTCATTAATGCTCTCAAAAATGGGGGAAAAAAAAAAAAAAATCAGGTCCCTCTTCCCACCCACTCCCCACACCCTGACAAGGAAACCATATGTTTCAGGAGATTAGTAATAGAGCAGCTTCTTTCTGAAGGTCACAATTAATGCAAAAAATAGAACCTTAACTATATTTCTTTTAAGAGGTTGTTAATGAAATGTGCAAATGCCTCAGCATTTTCATATTCAACACATTTCAGTCCAGTAGCACACAGGCTTATAATGTACCTAAGGGGAGAAGACACGAAGAATTAGGTCTGGAGTCTGGGGAAGGCAACAGCTTGACTAGACTAATTGATTTCCAGACTGATGTTTTAAAAATCTATACAGTGAAAATACTAATGAGGCCCTATTTTGGAGGGAGGAGGAGAAGTAGTTCTAAATTTAACTATCAACTTCCAGTAACTTGCAGTTACTGAGAGGTCTTATGCTCCAGGTATTTAGGTTGTAAAGCAGCTGGAAAGGTTTCTCTTCCTATGAGTCCTCCAAACATATCTTGTATATACCTGGCTCTATTTGTTGTGACATGCACAAAAAGCAGTATGTGTCAGAGGACTTAGAAGCTGGATGTTGTAGCATTAAACTTACAGATGCCCAGCTCTGGAGTAAAATTAGGACTCCTACCTGTAGCTCTTGGGCTGCTTTGACAGAGTATGTAGGACAAGTTTCCAGCTCATGTTGTGTTGAACTGTCAACACACCGAGTAGGGAGTGCTTGGTCAACATCTTCAGCAAAGAGATACTGGTGTTAGTGGTAGGAAGTGCTCCCTACACAGGTACCCGTTAAGTCTCACATCTCTGCCTCAGGTGCTCCAGAGAGGCACCTCTTGAACATAAGTAGGATTTATGTCCCTTATTTCTGAATTCTAATCAGGACCAGGTATTACCTGAGCTGTGGTTTCACAGCCCTGTTAGTTGAAATGTGAGTGTCTGCAGGAGCACATCTCAAGGGACATAGACTGTGCATTATCAAAATCAGGTCCCCCTAAAGTCTCTGATTTGCTGCCTTGTAAACACTAAGGGTTATAATGCAGGAGTTTTAAATTTAGTCCAAGTCCCAGTCTAGGCTTTCTAAACACCCATGTTGTATCTGGCCTTTCATGCTGTTCATACTTATCCTGACTCTTGTGAGAAATGTTCTGAAGCTCTGAAGGGGCTATCATCATTCTGTGGATTACACATGTAGATAGAAGAATTAAAAGAGAACATTAAGCCTGCAGAGTCATGCACACCCAAGTTAGGAAATACAGGTGTTAAAATCATTCACAGATTTAAAATTCTGCCCTCCTAGCAAACTTCTCAACTACAGGGTCCCATTTAACATTGGAATGTTACATATTCCTTGTCACAAAGCTATCGGGGGGAGGGGGGGGGGGGGGGGGGCATTATTTAACCCTTCTAACATATTGGCCAGTTTTGAGAAGAAACATAACCTCTTGAGTTTTTCCTTTTTGTTGCAAAATCATTTCCCATGTTCAACATGATTTCTCAGAAGTTAGATTTTGGGGCAGTGCAAAGCTACCCAGACAACGGTGATTAGTCTACCTCTCCCTGAATCACCTCGTGATGGCGTTTGCATTGACCCTGATGTCTTTGCAAGGCAAAAATGAGAAAACATGTCCAGAGAGAAGGAAAAGATGGTTTTGTCGCAGCCTGGCCTTAGATTGGCTTAGGCTGCCCTGGCTCTGTGCTGAGTAAATGCTTATGGATAGCAGAAGTCTATTGAGTAACGAGAGGCAGTGGGAGGGCAAGGAAAGGAAACAGGAGGAAGGGATAACAGCCTTTGAAATTTCTTATATTAAGTGGTTTGGAACGGGGATATTCATGATGTTATTTGTCACTGGCTATTTCTTTTGTTCAGGCATAATAGAGGCTTGGTTGTCTTTAGTCTGCTATGAATGTTTCTATTGCTTTTCTGTACAAAGTGGGCCAAGGATGTTAAGTGCTTTACTGCTATTTTGGACTCTTAGGTCCGTCCTTTAGATCCTTAGATTGACTCGTTCTTTTCCAGACTAAAGAAGAACAAGATTTGTTATCCAGGTCCCAGCACTGCATTCAAGTGCTCTCATTCCTAATTGTTCCAAGCAGAGTGAGACACATTCCCCAAAATGACCAGGTGCCTAAGGAACCTTTTTGAATTGCTTTAGTTAGAGAAAGAAGTCAAATCATAATTTCCTACTTTCCTAATAAAGGATCAAAGCCAGCATTTCTAGATTAAACATGTGGTAAGAGTGGCATCTAATGGCTCTGAAATCCTCAGGACGGGGGCAGGGGGGCATGCTGATCTTTGAAGGATCACATATAGATGTTTTGCGATTTTTATGAGGAAGTTCAGGAATGAAACAAGGATTTTGGATGTCACCAGGCACCTAGTTCCACTGGGAACTGCAGTTTTCGGTGCTCAGATGCATGTGGATCCTGTGTGGAGCTAGCTTGCCGGTATGAACAGTTTGCATACTTTTGGTTAAGTACCATTTCTATAAATAAACAAGTGTATAGCGCCATCACATGTTCTTCTTTTCCTGCCTTCCACTCCATATCGGACTTCTATAATTCTAGAATTACAAATATGACATAATCACCAACATTTCTGCTGGTAACATTACTACCTGTGTAAAGCCCGATAGCTAACAAAAACTGTTTTCAAAGCAGAGCTGATCTCATTGCTGATGCTTGTGCATAAAGATGTTTTGGCATGATAAGATTCTGTATAAACCGATGTGTTTGTTATTGAAACATACCTTAAGTTTTCATATCTATTCAAAAGGGAAAAGAAAAAAAAAGATAGCAACTTCTTTCCTGGATGGAAATGGCAAAGCAAAAGGATTTTTGAAATCTTCTAATCTATGACTATTTTAAGTACAGAAAGAAACAAATTAAGCTGATAAGAGTAGGCTATTTGGCCTTCATGCAAATAAAAATTCAGTTGTTTCACTACAACAGAAGATGCTTCTCCTCCAAACCTTTCTTTATGAGTCAATAGGTCCAAGTAGCAAATGTCAAGCACTGCTGTAACCTGGTATGCTACTATCTGGGAATTTCAGATAAGACTCTGTCAAAAAACTGTCAAAGAACAAACCACAAAATAAAGGGGGGAATTGCTTACAGTGGGTTAGTGACTGCTGTTGTATTAAGAGAATTAATTGGAGCAAAATAACTACAATTATAGGTAGGAACTATAATGGGAAGTTGAATGAAATATATATAGTTATATGACCCACTAATGACTCAAAAAAAAGCCATAAGATGAATGAGTCACCACGTTTTAAATATAGTTCCCTGCTGCAATAGTTTTACATCAGACAAGGCTCCACTTGAATTAAAGGGGAGCAAGGGCTATCTGATGGGGTCCTACAGCCATGCCTCAGTGATTCGTACGCTGACAACAAAGGCAGAGGCTACACAAGTAGTTTCTATTATAAGTGAGGTAAGAGAGAAACGGATGACTCAGTGATCAGAGGGCTTTCAGTTTGACTGCGATACAGTGGTTCAGATAAATGCGTTCATTATTTTCTATAGCCTGTGACCTTTTCTGCTTCATAAATAGTAACATTTATTTTTCTGCACAATATTTATTTTAACGTCGTCACTATTGATTTCACTGTATTTCCTCAGTTGTTCCAATTGTAAAGTTAGGGTCACTTGCTAATATAAGATCAGCAGCTTTCTAAAGGCAAAGAAAATAATGAAGTTGTGCTACGATTTTAACAGCTGGGAACAGAAATAGCCTTTGACACAATGCTTATAAAGTAATTTTCTTACTACATGACACAATTTGTTTTTAAAGAACTGTGATGTGTCTTACAGACACATGTCTGGCAAAACAAAGTCATGAGAGGGGTAAAACAAACAAAATGACCTCTGCTTTGCTGGCCACCAGAACAGCACAGGAAAGGAAGTGAAGAATTTTACAAGGTCCTTTGGAAACATGAACCCAGAGACTATATTGCAAATGTTCTTACTACCTTTTGCAGTGCTGTCTCTGAAGGTCATTTCTAATTTCAGCCACAATTTGCATGAAGTGAAGAAGTAATACAGACAGCTTGCTAGAAAGTTTGTGCGTTTGGGGCACCATATATTGCTACAAGGATATTCTGAGAGCTTATATGCAAAAGTACATCTCACTACTTCAAGAGATTTCTTTGCACATTTGAAGAAGTTAAAGGAAACTTCAAAATAATGATAAAAAATGGTAACCTATTTCTCCTTTTTCCTATTTCCTCTCTCCTGCACCACATATGCCTACTTCTAAAGATATAAGAGATATGAACTTCATTGCCACTCTGCTGCAGAAGTCCATAGAGACAAACTTAAACAATGATTTACTTCTCAAAATAAATAAAACTGAGAGCAACCATATTTCCCTGGAAAAAAATTGGCATAATTTACTGATATGAAAAATAAATAAAGCACATAAATAAAAAGCATCTGGTATTTAAAAGCTGTTAAGAACCCGGCCCAGCCAGCCTTTCTCATGTCTATAGTTCAAATAAATTGGCTTCCTCTTCGGGGTGAACATGGGATGAAAGCACAGGGCTTGTCTCTTGGCGTGGGTGATTGCCGCGCACCATTGCCCGAGCTCATCCTGCCAAAGCAGTAGAGCCCAGAGTTTAAGCTGCCATTCAATCCCTAGTTTAGCACAAGCTGTTTATAAGCTCTCCAGTAGCTTGTTAATACAACACTGTTTACATTGGTTATAATGACACCAAAGGAATAAATTGAGAGAATATTTTAACTGTACCCAAATTTAACTTTTCTTTTGTTGTTATTCAGATCAGCTGGTCTGTATGTAACCTCGTCTTGAAAACATATATGTAAAAATAGGAGGTTCACGGATAAAACTAGTCCTAGAAATATAACAGTATTCTGCATGAGAGTGTGCATGTCTGGCTAATTTGTTCCTGTCAATATCAAGAGAACTGTTACATGCACTGAGTTTCTTTGAGTTAACATGTTCGATAAATTCAACCCTGGCAACAGTGCTGATGTCTAGCATAAGGGTTACAGACCATACATCCATAAAAATCTTCTCCAATCTATTCTGAAATTCTGGCAGTGCAGCTCAGAGAAAGGGAAGAGATATAGCAGGCCTGAAGCAAATGATGAAGAGCTTGCGATCTCCCCGCACTTATTTATGTGACAAGTCCTAAAGACAAGTCGGCATTTCCTGCAAGTCACGTGCGTCTGGGAGTCTTTGGAGATTTGTGGCAGAGAGGGTGATGCATCCTTTCGTTTGTAAGCTGTGCATGCCTTTTAGGGGTTTCATTGGTCTATCCAGGGTTCCCTCGCAGTTAGATTTCTTGTTGTCTCTTCCACACACTGAGGCAATTGCCACAATGGAAGATGTGTGTGTTACACGTTTAGACGTATATTCATGAAAAGCCCAGTATTTTCAAAACCATGCATTTTCAAATAACCTGCTTTCACATTATTCATAGCTTAGTGTAGAATTAAATAAATTTAGTAGTCCATGCTAGAACAGGAGTACTTAGAATATGAACTGTTTTGTGGGATATTAACTATAGAAAGCTACTGCCATTTCCTTTGCAAGATGAAACGACGGAAAAGTGTGGTTGATACCCTCAATATCAAACGTGAAAATATTACTGGTGGTAGCACAAATTTTCACATCAAAAGCATGTAAATGCTCAGAATTATTTATTTACTTTCTATAGTTAATACCTAGAAATAAGTCTTATGTAAAATATTATAACTGTAAATTTTTGGTGGGCTTATTATGAGGAGCTTGGTGAAGTTTTTTAATTAATTATTTGAAGAAATTGACAGCAGTAATTTCTTTAACATTGAAGCAAAACTTATGCCATTTTCATATAAAAAGTAGTTCCCTTAGAAATATTTTTTGTCTATTTTGTGTGCCAAAGAGAATTTCTTTCAATGCAATACTCTACTGCTGAAAATAGTATTCTGCCAAGGGTGTAAAATGTAATATGAAATGAAGATGGATTTTCATCAAATTTTTCAGCCAGGCAGACCTTGGTATATACCAGAAATCCATAACCATTTTAGTCTCTTTTAAATCTTGTTATTTATTTCTATTCTAATAGAGGGAGGGAATAAGAAGCCCCCTGGTGACAAAACTAATATCTTTGTATTGAAATGGATATTAAAAAAGCACAGTATGTACTTAGGGACTCTAAACTGCACATACTTGTGTGCTTTGTTCCATGCCCATAAAGAGTCCCATGGAAGCTGAAGAGGACTGTTCATATGCATAAAGTTAAAGCATATTCCTAAGCACTTATAAGCTGAAGGGCTACTTTAACAAATGCATTAAGGATCCATCATCCTTTTCCCTTTATGCTTATATTTCCCATGAAAAGAGCACTCTGTATCTTAAATCTTTTTCATCAGACAAAACTGCTCTGGAACTCTATACATCACAGGAAGGGAAATGAAAGGCAGGAAATAAAAATCACTCTCAACCCCATTGTATAAGAAGTTTACCGTGGGACGTGTTCTTTCAATACCTTAAAGCCACTCCTCCAGGTTGGATTTCAGGGGACAATGTGAGAGTATGAGCTTAGAAAGTGAAACCAGGGCTCTGAGCACTGGAAAGCATTGGCCGTCAGTCACTTCTGAGGAAAACTTGAAAAGGATTAATGCAACAAAATAAATTGAGCATGAATGCAAATGACTTGGTCAAGCTGAATCAGAGCAAAAGTTTCTATGATGCCGACAGCCTGGGAAAACGGGCTTTGCTATTTTTTAACGGTACAATCTACTTTTTGAAAAAAGCCAACAGCATGTGTTGCTGTTTCTGGTAATTCCAAAAATCTTCTTTTACACAGAAGACTGAGATTTTGTGATTTAATAGCCCACTGCAAAAGGCAGGCAGAAAACCATACCTGCCCACAAACTGTATTTTTTATTTATTTTATCATTTGCAGAAGTACACCATTACAGAAGAAATAGCTTGAAAGGAAAAAGACAACTGGGCCTATAGATGAGTGGGGTTCCAGGCTTAATTCTAGGGTTTTTTAGCTGAAAGGAATTGACCCTATAGTTAATATAAGATGGGATGTTCAACCAAATAAAACGTTCCATTCCGAAACTGCAGCATGTTTGTTTGGAGTGTGTGGAAAAGGGGAAAACACTTTTACTATGATCATACATTTAGCTGGGAATGAGAAAATAGATTATATTTAAAGAATGCTTTTGCTGGTGGCTGGGAGTGAGGTTCAGAAACAAATCCCTTAAACTGCTATTATTAGCCATCTCAGAGGAGAGAAATATTTTATATGACTCTGCCCCAGTTTGAAGACCTCTCAGTAATACAAAGAAATTAAAGTAAAACTATATGAAAGTCATTTGTCCTAATTTCTAGTGCCTACTAAAGTGATCCATATTGAAAATCTAATCTAAGAAATGATGCTTTAAAGGACTAGTTCCCTGCTTCTAAACATAAAACATTCTTCCCATCACTTCTTCTCCTTTGCCACAGAGAGGCTGTTGTGATTTTGTTTTATACTCCCAATATAAAGGTGATGCTATAACCTTAATAGGAGCTGGGAATGTTTAAAATTCAAGATAAAGTTTCTAGGCATAATGGCAGAATTGTATTGGGTCGCAATCTACAAGCATCATTTTATTTTCTTGTTATGTTAATTCATTGGTGGCAGGTTAGGCGCAGTCTCCCAGTTCAACTTACATTCAGTAACTAGCTAAAGAAAAAGCCTAGCAATTAATCTGATGAGGTGATAACCCTTCAGAAAATCCTCCCCTTCAGAAAACTGCCTCCTATGTGCTCAGTACTCTGGAAAACAGATGGGAAATACTGTAAAGAGTGAAAATTACCAGAAATGTGTGGCAATTAAAAAAAAAAAAAAAAAAAAAGAAAATTAGGAAGCATGCATGAAACTGCAGTATAACATTTCCTGTGATGGCACCAAAAGCGCATGAAGATTTAAGAAAAAAAAACTAAAAAGAAATAAATCTCAGGGTGTCCTGAAAGTTGTTGAAGGAGTTTGAGACAGGAAAGCCACTAGTCATTTACAGCCAAAAATACTGTGGATTTCTGCCAACCTTGTCTTTCTAGGTTTGTGTCAGTCCATATTTTCCCTGTCTTTCTGTTGGCTACTTGCCTTTTCAGTACTTTAACTAAAGGGTAAGAAATAAAGCTATAATTGGCCAGCGGACCATACTGATGAGTCAATACACTGCTTCCTTGGAGGCCAAAAATACCTTTCGCATGATGTAATGGCGGACTTTTATTTTAGTTGACAACTAGTGCTATAGTCAGTGTCTACGCTAAAAACTAATGCTCTGGATACTTGAGGCGCAGAGGTGCGGAGGAGACAGAGGCATTCATAGCCATTACTTACCAGTGACATCCCGTCAAATGGATACACTGTATGACGTAGCTGCAAAGATTACAGGTTTCTATTGGGTAAAATTCAAGAAGGCAGCATTTGAGGAGCAAAGTAAGATTTTATTAGACGAACTGATTGAGGTCAAAGCTTGCTCTGCTTGGTCATGGAATCTCATGGCTATAGCATATACCAGCAAGGTCTCTAGCATCTTTCTAAACAGAAAAGATATCGCTTCCATTTCTGCCTGCATTATGAGGATTTTAACCTTGTATTTACAAGTCATTTATGGTGCTTGATGATTAACAAGAACAGGATCAAGCCCCAGCTCAGCCCTTCTCCCTTGCTAGCACTAGCAGTAATGAAGAACTGCTGTTCTTTAGAAAATGAGTACAAAGTCATTGTTGGATGCAAAAGGAAATATCTGTTGAGTAAAGTCAACACTTGAACTGAAGAGAGGGTGTGAACAACAGTACATAGATATTTCTGAGTAACTTTGTGCGTGAATGTACCAGTTGTCAGAGAGGAGTGTTTTGTGGCAGGTAACTCATGGATGAGTCAGGAGCAACTCTGGTGACAAACCTGCCGGAAGAGTAATTCGCATAAACCCGTCACATTAACACTGCCTTTAAAAGTATATACGTCTGTGACACCATATACTCTGAATATCCGTAGGAAAAAAGAAAAAAAAAAAACTCTTCACAAATCAGAGAGCTGGTATCAGTGTGACCACAAGAGCCAAACGTGTAAAAATGGCCTGAAGTTACCAAAAGCACATAAGAAGGTTATGAACAAGATGTTCATTCTCAAAGCAAGCTGGAGAGAAAAAGAACTTTCAGAGCCCCAGCGCTTCTGGGAGTCTGTAAGGTTATGGAAATGCTGCTGCAGTTTTTGTTTCCTTCCCCCCCTCGCCCCCCTTTTCCTCTAAAACAGAATGAGAGCATAAAATAGAAATAAAATTCACTTTTAACCTCACAAAACCCTAATTCTTTCGTACCCCGGCTTTGACAGAAAAGGCCGCTTCTTTTTCTGTTTTTCGCAGTTCCCAATTTTTAAGGCTATTTTTCCCCCTTTTCGGTTCGGAGGGGGGGGGCCGAGGCGCTCGGTCGCGCTCCCGCCGGTCCTTTGGCGCCCTCTGGCGGCGCAGCGCCGCTCGTGTCCCCCCGAGCCGCCCTCTCGGCGGGGGAGGAGGGAGGGAGGAGGGGGGCTCCTTCGCCACCCCCCCCCACCCCCCAAAAAAAAAAAGACCATTTCTACAGAAAAAGCCCATCCCGCCCGTGCTGCTCCGTTCACGCTGGGTGGTACTTACAAAGGCTTGTACCTCCTGAGAAACGCATTCCTTCCTTTGCTGGAGGTGTGCCCTTTACAGGGAAACGCACCTGGGGGTCCCCGGTAGTCCTTCAGCTTCCTCTTTTCGGAACAAAGTAGTTTCCATAAAGCTGCAAATGTACAGCTTTCGAGCTTTCCATTTCCTGTAGAAATGCCCCAGTCTTGAAGCTCTGAATCAAACAAAAAGCTGGAAACTGGATGCCCAGGACTCAAAGTCCAGCACAGCCCCTCCCGCATCCGACACCTTTGGAAGACATCCACGCTGCAGGACGGCCTACCGGCCTTAGTCACGGGCCAGGAACCTGTTTACACTAGGTTACAGCACGGTAATAATAATTTACGACTTCTGGAAATGAAAGGGTTTTGATTTGGGTGGTTTTGGGGGTTTGTTGTTTCTTCTTTTTCTAAACTATGTGACATTAGCTGTAAAGAAAACAGTGGAACTCCCAGCTGTATTAGCCCTGGTAAACTGAGCTGAGAGTTTGTTGTTGCTTATGCTCCTGCGGTTTCTGGTGTGTTGATACTGAAATCATGTGCAGTAATAGCCAAAACAGTTAAACACAAAATACAAATCCCATATCTAAGGATCTCATTCCATAGCTCTGTTTTTCCTCTCTCCCCAAAACCCTTTCTAACGTGTATTGCAACCGTTCCACTGCACAGTTGTTTCTTTTGAGGTTTTCTTGAAGAGTTCTGCCTTTTTCCACAGAAAGCAGCTTACCATTTCCCAAGGAGTCTCCCAAATGCTCTGCATCGCTTTTGCTACTTATCTTTGTTATGCTAATGCATTTTTACAAGTGTGTTTGAGCTTTACAATGTAGATCAAATTAGATGGCCTGAGAGTAGTAATGTAAATTAAGATGAGGGCGAACAGAAGAATAGGTGTGATACATGTTGTGTACCGAACTGCTGGAAGTAGTCAGCTGCTCAGTAGCAAGCAGAGCTCAAAATCAAGACTGAACAGAGAGGAGTTAATAGCAGACAGGGGAGCTAACAGCACACAGAGAAAGAGGAGGAATAGGAGTGTGACTACTCCATCATGTGGCATGCTCCTGTCTGTGTCTGGCATGATGGGAGGAGGTATGTTATCGAGCAAGCCATACTTTTTCTCATTGCCTATAATTACAGATACACCCGTAACTGCACACACAAGCTTATCAAAAAGAGGATTTCACCTCACTTTGGACATGACTGAGCAATGCTATGATAGCTTCTGTTACAGGCAATACCTTTGTGGACGTGCAGTTTGGTGGGATTCTCCAGAAAGCTGTAAAGTCTTAATTTTAGTTTTCAAGCCAGTGTGGTAAGCTGATCTAAATTATTCAGTGCTGCAGCCCAGATACCAGTTCTGGGTCACCTCATGTGATGGCAACCCTCTCCACTCTCAGGAGTCCAACAACAATAGCAGTATGTTCAGACACATACAGGCATAATTGCAGGTTATGCACACGATAGCCTTGTCTCTATCTCCCTCCTGTTTATACACCTGCAGAGTCTAAGGAAGAAGAGCAGCTCAGGAGTCGTGTATAGATCACTTGTGTTTAGGCAATGCCACACAGGTCAGCTTCTGCGACATCCACTGAGATTGCGAAGCTAGCTATTGCTCCATCTGCCTTGCTGGTAGGGCCAAGGATTTACCTCCCCTGCAACTCTGAGGAGAATCAAATCCTAGCTCCAAATAAGGCATATCGGAGAAAAAAGCACCAAACATCAGTCTCTTGTATAAGCTGAGAGCAGAAACTCTAACACCTATAAGTTATAACTGCTTATGCCTTACTTCTGGCAAAGACTTGACCTGACTTACATGCCTATATCCAGGACAGTGTCCATAGCTGTAATTCTTCCAGCCAGGAGCTAGATTCCTAGCTTTCTCCCAATTTCCAACTCAGTCCCTGAGCTTCTCCTTGGAATTTCCTACTGTGATAACTGTTTGTCTCCTTGATCAGTAAAACAGCTGTCAATATGCGTAAGGGCTTGCTGGACTGAGGGCTTGGGGTTGGATCCATCTCTCCCCTGAAGGCAACAGAAAGCTTCTTCCTGACAGTGCTAGAAGTGCAAAGGGGCTACATAGATCTAGCTAAAGCAAATGAAGGAGAGTACACCCCACCCACTCTCTCACAGCATTTTCCCTCCCTGACACTGGATAAAGAAGGAGTCGTCCTTTACCATTGAGCATTAAAATCATTACAGCTAGATAAAATCAATATTCTTTTGTGACATTTAAAGAAACAGAGCTGGATCAGCAAAACGTATCAGTAACAGGCTTGACCAAGTATTTATGACATTCACCGATATTTTCTAGTAATATTTTTATTATTATCTATCTTTCCCTAAGACAGTTAAAGTGAATAGGAACATGGTCAATACAAGCACAAATTTTCAACCTCCTATTTATTCAAAACAAGGTGTATTGCATTAATTTAATATGGGTTTAAAACATTTATTTACCTCTATCATCTTTGATGAAATTATCTTTCAATTGTAAATCTCAAAGTCAGCTTCAAACATTCCTGTTGAATTTTGTCCGTGACTTCAATGAAGCTATAATTTTGATCGTTACTTAACCACTGAAATAAAGAAACACAAGCAACTGGGATAGTGCATGGGTGCTTTATGTAGCCCCATATCAAAGATACTTCTGTTTTCTTTCAACAGAAGTCATTCAAGATCCCCTGAGCCTGACGGTTCCCTCCCATTTCTTCTTAATCCTTCTCCTACGCACTTGTTTTCATCCATGCCCAAATAGCAAGGCGTACAAAGTCTGTTTATATGGGATGAGATTAATTGCCAAGACATGAGCAGTTTGAAGGTTGCTACCCTGCTGACTTCTGGATTTTAGACCCAAGTTCAATTTTAAGCTCTTCCAGTTGTTGATGCTGAGATAACAGTCATTTCTCTTATTTTTAGCCATGAGCAGCTTTGAAATTAACATTTATTTGGTGCTGAATCTTGCATTTGTTTCCAGCATAGGAATAAGATTTTCCCCACATGCATTTGGCTGTGTTGATCCTTAATTAGAAAAAGGAAAGAACAGATATGCATTTTTGAGAATTGAGTTAATATTTGCTTGCACTTCATTAACTAATGCCAAATGCAGGAAGGAAGCAAACGTTCCATCCTTTAAGAAAACTAATGAATGAAAGCACATTACAATGTGGAAAAAATAACACAGGAAACAATTACAGGCAGAAAGGGTATTATTCCAGTTCTGACACTGGAAAAGGAGAGGGAAAGCAAAGTATAACTAACTACAGTTTTGGTCAGCTCACACCATTACGAGTGTTGTTTTATGGTAACGTTTGAAATGTAGCTGTTTCCATAGAAAGAAATTCTGGGTCTGGGTCTACCCTTGCTTTCCCTGGGTGTACTGTGCCCTGCCCCTGGTAGTAGTGACTTGAGCTCTGCCTGCTCGCAGACCTAGAAGACGTGCTGGTAAACTGCCGGTTGGCCCGGCTGCACTGTTGTTACTGCTGCTGTAGATGAGCTCGAGTGACCTTCATGGACGGAGCGAGCCGTGAGGTTTTTATCCATGGCATCATCTAGAAAGTCGTGCTGCAAATCACCTAGTACTGTGATGGGGTGCCAGCGTCTGAGCAGCGATGGTCTCTGAAGATAAAACCGAGCAACCTTCCTCTGCCCCCAGTCATCCCTGTCAACCGGTAACCGACTGGGACCCTTGTTGGCCACAGCCGTGCTGAAGTCCGATGTTAAGTGCCACTGCGATGGCCGTGCCTCCGTGATGATCCCTGCCTCCCCACTGGGCTTGTGGCCAGTGACTGGGCAGTAGACTGCCCTACGCACATGTAGAACAACAATAAGCCTGGATATCTCATCATCTGCATACAGCTGTTTATAAAACTGAAAGGCTAATAGTAACACTATCCAAAATAGAAGTGAACTAAGTATCAAATGTACAATGCCTCTCGGGATAAAAAAAATCATGTGAGTCACAGGGAGCTGCAATACCAGAGGCTGCTGAAGTTCAGAAAGGAATAGGGGTGTAAATGTCATCCTCTTTTAGGGACTGAATACTTGAAGGAAGATGCCATCACAACATGCTGTCCTTTACTTTGTTTTCCTGAACCTCAATGGTTTTGTGCTCAGCTGAAAGGGAAAATCCACAAGAGCTTTGTGCACCGGGGTTCTCCATAAGGCTGTAATGTTGTCTGCTTTTGTTTTGGGGATCAAAGGACAGGGTCTGGTGTCTCCTCACCGCAGTACATGGCCTGATGAGAGTAAGGCACAACTTTGTTTCAAGGGCTTTACCTTTTTCCAGTTCTTTATGGTTCTAAATGTCTTCAGCTTTCAATCACAGCAACGCACAGAGTGCCTGGCACCTTGCGATAACAAATCCCAAACCTGCTGCTGTGGAAGCTGGAGCTCCAAAATTAATCAGGGCAGGATTTCATTTATGATTTTATTTTCCATGCAGAACTTTCAGTAATCTGCTGATATTTGTAACAGTATAAAAGCATTGGTAAACAAATATTCACTGTGTGCATTCACTCAACTGGGTTTCTACATCACGTTGAAAAAAAATAAATGAAAACAGCTTTCTGGAGGCCATTAGCATCTATAAGTATCTGAAATACTGTCCTGGGAACGGATGGTCCCTGAAGAAATGCTAAGCTGCCTGGCTAATCTCTAGCTTGCCCACTGGAAATACTCACAGTTGGTAAGGTAAAGCGTGGCTGAATGCTGGACTGCTACTTCACATGCAGACTTGTGGAAACTCCTGATGGAAGACTGGAAGCTATGGCTTGGTGTGGGCTTGCCCAATCCTGTGTATTAGGGACACGTTCTCTTCAGACTTGGGTGGCTTTCCTTAAGATTTACCCTCAGTGCTAATCAATAAACAATACGTGAATTTGAGGAGTGGGTTCGGAGGACAAGGATGATTTAGGTGCTGCAGAGAGCACAGAGTACAACCCCATGGCTTCAGCCCTAAGACAACTGGAAAATGCAAAGTGACAGTGCAGGCAGCAGGCAACTGAGACTTAGTCCTGTACCAGATCCTATCCTTCTGGAAATGAAAGGACATTCCTAAAGGTATGAGCCTGGCAGGGTTCGGTATCAAGGAAGCCTGTAGTTTCCTCCTCCTGCCCTGCGCCAGCTCGGGCCAAGGTGCTGGAGGGAGCAGGACATAGGAATTGCACTCCAGGGAGTTACAGAACTGAAGCCTCCAGCATTTCTCCAGGAAAGCAGGGAAGGGAGGGTGCAGAACACACCTCACCTTTTACCTTGTCTATATGAGTCAATCCTCAGGATGAACTGACGTGAAATAGTGGGGTAGCCTCAAGAGAACAGCTACTTTTTCTTTTAAAAAAAGAAAAAGTATTTATTTACACCATGAATCCAACAGCGGTTCAGTGATGACCGCAATATCGCCAAGCTTCCCTAAGGTAAAACCACAGCTGGGATTAGATGTACAGCTAACATAATCCATGAAAGCTTTATTGAAGCCCGTGCTAATTTACATGGCTTCATCTTGTGTGATATGTGGAAAGACAACCTCAGAATGGCAAAGCCACTAGGGAAGGAAGGACAAAAGAAAGTTAGTAACCTTCACTTTGAGGTTTGGTTTTGTTTTTTTTACTTTTGCAGGTTTCTGCCTCAAATTAACATTGGCTAATGAAGTTCTTTGCTGTGAACAGTAGGTCGATTACTGTAAGGATTACATTTGCCTTTAATGAAGTGAATCTTACTGCTATTCCTCCTGCTCAAGGATATCCTAATAAATGAAGTCTCACATCCTAATGAGTTTCAGCCATATTAGAAAATTATGAATAAAAAAATTTCCAAAAATAATTTTTAATTACGCAGGGATTGTTCCCAAAGTGAATCCTTCTCAGACAGGAAGGTGGCTTTTTAAATACCTGCTGGTTTAAGAAGAACCATTTCCAAAGGGATCATTAGAAAATTCATCTTTTACAGATGCAACACTCATGGCACCAATTAATTATTGAAGCTGGAAATTAGCATAGCTTTAGTACCAAAATAGATACAAAGTAGCTGTTAGAACACAAGCATCTAAAATAGAAAGTCTGATTTGTTTCTTCTTGGTTGTACCAGTAAAGCAGAAATTAGACTTTGGCCTTTGAGCACTTCCTTAAAAATAATCTTTCCTATCTGCAAAATTAAGACTGTGAGATGAAACATACCTTAGACAAAAATACCTTAATTATTGTGAAGTGTCAAAGCATCACTGAAATAACTGGAGCTGTACTGATAAATCCCAGCAGAGCGCCTGAGCCATCTGGGTTTCTGTGCAGAAGAGAACTGCAGTTCCATACCTGCCTGTTCTATGGATATTTCAAACTCCACATGGCTCCTCCTGACACTAAAACAAGCCCAGTCTGAATCCATCAGGCATTTTCCCTATTAACCTGCCAGTCTCTGTTATCCTGTTCTCTGCTTCTGATTTTAAGTTCCATTCTTGCATTTAATAACTGGTCTGATGATCTCAGCTGAGTTAAACAGCTCAGGTTTTTCATACAGTAGCTAATCCATCTTTGTGCAGCCATGCAGAAGTAACACTGATAACTACCGCAGTACTTCTGCTTCAGCAACAAGGCAACTAAAGCCGTGAGAGCGGATAAAGTGCCTCTGAACTCATGTCCATAGGGTATAAATCCAAGCTGGAAAATCTAACCAGACTTCCACCTGAGTGGGAGGAGACCTGGTTAATTTGATTAGAAAGTGGCTATGGTGCCTGTTCCTGCTACCGCTGCTAAAATCATATTAGATGAGGGCAAAAAATGGAGATGACACATTTGTAAACAATCTAAAAAGAAGCAGTCTCCAAATTTACCTGTTCCACAACCTTCCAATGCATTTACAACAGGGGATGTGGGTTTTCTTAAGAGTGTTTTTCCAACAATAGAAAATGACTTGATGTCAACTTCTGTTTTCGAATGGCATGGACCAAGTTGGGCGTAGGAGGAAGGAGCCAGCCAAGAGGAAATTTGAGGCTTTTTAGTTTCCCACTGTAAGCAGGTATGCATTGACTGTACAGCTTCCAAAGGCGTATGCTACAAGTCAGCATTAATAATAGCTCACAAAAATGTGGTTAAACCTGTATAATACACAAGATGTAGTCATAGCACCCTATAGGACAGCACCCATTATAGTGCAACCTCCAGCTGTCTAAGTAATAAACCCTCCACCTCCTCCAAGTCCACCACATTTACACCCTATTTGTTTCTAAAACTCCTCAGTCCCAACCATGAAAGAGCGAATATGTCTGAGAGAGGCAGTGGAAGTCAGGGTGATCGGGGATTTTCCAACAAAATGTTTTTACTGGAGAATTCCATTTCTGAGAACTCAAATGTTTCTCCAAAGTGTAACTGTTAGAAAAACAAATTACCCCAAACTGCCAACAGAACAAAGTATCTTGAGAGGACACATGATAGGCTATGGTGTTCCCACAGCTTGTAATACTTGTGGGTTTTTCAGTGGGATTCCTGCATGACCTTGCCACATGGAATAAAAAAAACCCTCAGGTTCCTGCCACAGAAACAAGGGTCTAGTAACCCTGGGGTTTAACTTCACTGCAACTTAGCTTTCGACTCTGCAGTACGGAGCTTGCAAACCTCAAATCCCAGTTGACTCAACCAGTGGTTTCCAGACTTTTATCTCACAACTGGTCCCTCCTCTCACTGGATCTTAAAAGCCACATGGAAGCCATGGAAAGTGGACTTTCAAGCTCAATTTCATTCATAAACAAAACATTTTGACTGTTTCCAAAACATGGGGTTTTTCTGCCACTGTGAAACATTTTGAAACATTTGTTTTCCTCTGGGGTGAAATATTTGTCCTTTTTCAGAGTTTTTGGATTCCCAATAAACATGGAAATCCTCATTTTAGTCAGCTTCTACTGAAGTCCAAAAGTGGAAAGAAAGAAAGAAGAAAAAAAAAACCCAAACCCCAGCAGCATCCGCTACTTGGGAAAGCTGCGGAGCTTTCCGTTCCTAACAGAAGAATAGCATTGCTGGTTAGAAAGAGCAACACTCAAAATGGTTTTGCATCAGAAACATGGATGAACAGGAACAACTATGGCCTTTGTCATTATAATCAGGGAAAAAAAAAAAATTGTTCCCTTTACTTATATAAGCTAAAGATTTTTTATTTCCCTGCTTTTCATCTAAGTGCTTTCTTTGTATCTTAGCCAGTGGATAAGAAATTAGTCAAGAGGTTTGAGACGATGTGAAAAGAAAAAAAAATCTGTTAGACCTGCCTTTTTTCAGATGTTTGGAACTTGTAGGAGCAATTAGTGCTTTGTTACAATAATTGAAAATGCTTATCTTCTGAGCTGACTTACTTGATGCATGAATCCGATTACTTTATGTACTTAGTAGGGATTAGAAGAGGAAAAAAAGAAAAAACAATACTAAGTTTTTTTCCTCATACAGGGTTGCAGGGTTTTGGAGAGGGTTCTTTTTTAATTTTTATTTTACTTAAGAACAGAAGGCTACAATGTCCTCAAGTTCTCCAAAAGTCAGTTCCAAATCACTTTTGCTTCGGATTCATTGAAATTTTTCCCTTCAGCAAACTCAATTTTTGACATTTTATTTGGATTCACTAAAATTTTATTTTTGAATACTGTGGAGGAGGACAAAGTTATCTCTGATACACTTTGGTCTGATGTCCTAAGGAAATAAGCATTACATTATCATGCTTTCAGTGTGCAGCTTTGCTTCCCTGTCCTCCCCCTCTCTTCCCACACCCCCAAAAGATTTTGAATCTAGTTTTGATCAAATCTGTCAGAAAGTTCTGCAATTCTTATAATCTCAGGAAAGAAGGCTGGTGAGTAAAGTTGGAAAAGAAACACTATTCATACACCATAAAGGGTAGAAAAACAAATATAAATCTTGCTAAATGTGGGAGAATCTGCACCAGTTTCTTATTACAGTCCCACTACTTACAGAACAGCTTGTTACCAGTGTTGGGGAGTTCAGGCTGCCTGCATGATGGTCTCCTGGCTGAATGCATAGGGTTAAACCAAAAACTTTAAAGAAACAACAAGAAACAGTAAAATAGAGACAAGGATAAGGCTCTGAAGAAACAATAGGGAAGCCAAATATTGAGAAATTGCCTTCAGCTGGGAATGGTCTAAAAGGATGTTGTCTTCCCACAATTCACCACAGTAAAAAAAAAAAAAAAAAAAAAAAAAAAAAAAAAAAAAGAGGATGGTCCCAAACTGTTGCTATATCTTGGATCTAGAAATCTAAGGGCACTAAATGATCTGTGAGTATTACTGAGAAGTTTCAAGTACACAAAGAGCGGCCCTGGCAGAGAAGAAAAACCCTCCCCATCACTCAGTAGGTTGCTCCCAGCCAGTGATGGAGATCTAGGTCAAAAGGAATGTACGTGTATTTTTTAGGAAATATTTAGAGATGGGGAAGTGGATCTGTTTCATCCTTTGCTATAACGTATTGTGCATGTGAGTAGAAGGATCAGTAATGCTTTGAAGAAACTGTTCACCAGTTATTAGTAAAAGACTAATACTGTCTTCCACAGAAGTGGCCTTAAACCTCCAAATGCAGCTAGGCTTTTCTGTGAACCGGACAGACAGGGTATGGCAATACTGGGATCCCACCAGGAATGGTTGCACTAGGTGGTCATACAGCCCGAGGCAGAGGGAGAGTAAAGATCACATTTAAAAATGGTTGAAATGAGGGATTAAAAAAAGCACAGGTTGAACCACAAGCCTGAGAGAAACACGGTGTTAAGCCAAAAGCCATTTTACAAGAAAAAAAAATAAAATTGAATCACCAGTTCTTAAAATCACTGATAGAGGAAACAAGTCTTTAGAGTAGCCTTTTGTCCCACCCCACCGTTTTCTCTTTGAAACAAAAATCTCGACCGTAGGTGATTCTTATGCAGGTTTGCTGCCTGTGTGATACATTTTAGGGGCACTAAGGAGCCAAGAGAGAGCGTGACTGCCTGTGCAAGATGACATAAACAAGTAGGGTGTATGGAGTGCTCTGGAGCAACTGCCCCGTGACACTATTCCCCCATAGTAAGCAAAAGCAGGATAAACTAGCCTGCAATTACCAAGTGGGTTAATTCACTCCTTTAAACATAAACATAGATCTAAAATGAGATTATATTACATCAGAAACAAGGCGAAGTTTGAAGATATTTGTTGGAATTTGGCTTAATGACTCTTTTGTCATTGTAATTCACACCTTTCACCTTGCTAATATCTAGCAATTGCAAATTGGCACACTACCAGAAAATGAAAGTAGCATCTTTCACCTGTCCTTCCTGTTTGCTTTATCTGTTCTTTCCTATTTTTTTTCCACATATTTTGCAGACATGGTGGATTTTTTCTTAAAAGCTCTTAGTCCATTTCCAATTTATAACCACTGTACAGCCAGCTCCCCTTCATTTGTTTTTAAAATGAGCTTTTTTGTTAAGCTTATAATTTAAAAAAAAAACCAAACCCTATGCAACTTGGTGCATTTTACACTCGCTGGCTGACAATGGATTACAGAAAAGACCCGTGATTCCTTATTATGTCATATTTCCACCCATGACACATAGCCTACAAGTGTTTTGTTTAAGATGACAAAGAAATTCACGGGGGCTGTGTCCAGAGGTACCACAAGTTATCAGAGCTTTTCTAAAGCCAGAACGGAGCCAGCACCCTGATCCTGTCTTTGCAGAGACTCAGAAGGAAAGTGCCACGAGCTGGTCAGCCAGCATATGAAGCGTTATATGAGGGGTTTCCAGCCGCGACCTTCTCCACCGTGGGATGGGTAGAGCACATGGCTGACAGCAGGTCTGCAGTGGCATGGGGGTTAAATCCCTGAGATATGAGGAAAGAAGGCAGCGCAGGCTGTTTTGAAGGTGGTTGGTATTGCCGAGCTGGGCTGGGACCCAGCTGCCCGCCTAGCCGGGTCCCCTCCCACGGTGGATAGCCCACAGCCCTGGAGAAGCTGTTATCATCTGTCACCACCAATTACTCACAGAAATTCTCCTCCCTTTAGTTCTCCAGCAGATGTCTTGTGGCTTAGACTCAGGAAAATCACTACACCCCTCTTGGACACAGCAGACACATCTTCCAGTGGCACAAAAAGCAAGGAAGGAATTTCCCATGTCCTTATAAAGTCAAATTTTCCATGTACACCGTCATGTGAACTGCCAGGAGAGGAACTGCCCTGTTTCACTTAACATGTGCAGGCTGCACTGCCACTGTGCCCGGGAGGCCATGGCAATATCCACTACACCTATATATTTCTATAGCCCATAGCATGTTATTTATTAAGTATCCTTCCCAGCAGTGCTCATCAGACCAGAGACGAGAGGAGTCCCTTTTTCCAGGAAGCTTATCCCCTCAAGATTCCAGTTTCATGAATCAGATTTCTGTTTAACTCATTTTATCTGACACAAAACACAGCAGATACTTCTCTGCATGGAATGTAACAGTGGGAAACAATGCAAGCATCCTTCTAGGGGGAAGAAGATAGTATATCAAGTCTAATTCGATAGCTGTCTTTCCTTCAGGCTCACAGAACTTGCCAAGTAGATGCACTCTGCTGTCAGTTTTTAGCTTTCCCTCTCTTCCTTATCACTCTGTTAGGAATCAACACTCATGTTTTGTAAACACTCGCACCCCAGTTTAGGAAAGGACTATGGCTATGGGGGCAGCAGGAAGAATTTGTAAGAGTTTTGTTATGGTGCTGACATGTTCTCAGCAGATATAGAAACGTACTGGATTCAAACAATGCCTTGCAGATCCGTTTTCCTCCCTTGGTTAAGCAAGATTTAGTCTGGTAAAATGCATGGTGGCCGCCTTTAAAAAATAAATGGTATGAAAATACCAAATTGTGTATCTGAGATTAAAATACAGCCCTGCCTTTTCACTGACAGCATGTGGTGCATGCTGTTTGCTTACTCATCGCAGTAACTACACTGGTGCATCCTTCCAGGTTTTCAATATTAGATTATCTGAGCATCTAAAATCAAGCTGATGGAATGAGTCACCTGATAGATTATTGCCTAGTGAAAAAAAGCACAGGCTTGTCATTATATTTGCCTACAAAGCAGCACGCACACCAAAAGCTGACTGATAAATACCAGCAGGGTTTCTAATGGAAAATCAGAGCGAATCACACCAGCAAGGTGGTCCGAGTAAAGCTACGGGACTGTAGCCTGGCTCTTTTCCTTCCAAAAGGATGGAAAGTATTACCTGAGGTTCAACAGGCAATGCAGACTATGTTTCCACACAGCTTTGGACCGAGCGCTCGCAGCAGGGCTGGATGCCTCCAGCTGAGCCTGCAGGCAGTGGGACAGGCAGGCATGCTTCTCCACCAGGAGGCCTTTGGAGGTAAAAAGCATCTGTGGTGGGTTGCTCCTGGCTGGTCACCAGGTACCCACCAAAGCTGCTCTATCACTGCCCTCCTCAGCTGGACAGGGGAGGGAAAATATAATTAAAGGCTTGGGGGTTGAAGTAAGGACAGGGAGAGATCACTCACCAGTTACCGTCATGGGCAAAACAGACTCAACTCAGGGAAATTAGTTTATTACCAATCAAAGCAGAGTAGGGTAATGAGAAATAAAAGCTAAATCTTAAACCACCTTCCTCCCCCTTCTCAGTCTTAACTTTACTTCTGATTTTTTCTACCTCCTCACCCCCAGCAGTGCAGGGCGACGGGGAACGGGGGTTGGAGTCAGTTCATCACACCTTGTCTCTGCCGCTCCTTCCTCCTCAGGGGGAGGAGGACTCCTCCTCACTTGGCCCCTGTGCCGGCGTGGGGTCCCTCCCATGGGAGACAGTCCTCCACAAACTTCTCCAACGTGGGCCCTTCCCATGGGCTGCAGTTCTTCACGAACTGCTCCAGAGTGGGTCCCTTCCCCGGGCTGCAGTCCTTCAGGCACAGACTGCTCTAGCGTGGGTCCCCTGTGGGGTCAGAAGTCCTGCCAGAAAACCTGCTCCAGCGTGGGCTTCCCATGGGGTCCCAGACTCCTTTGGGCATCCCGCTGCTCCAGCGTGGGGTCCTCTCTCCCTGGGCTGCAGGCGGAGATCTGCTCCCCCGTGGACCTCCCTGGGCTGCAGGGGGACAGCCTGCCTCACCGTGGTCTTCCCCATGGGCTGCAGGGGAATCTCTGCTCCGGCGCCTGGAGCATCTCCTCCCCTCCTTCTGCACTGACCTGGGGGGCTGCAGGGCTGATTCTCTCAAATGTTCTCACTCCTCTCTCCAGCTGCGGTTGCTGTTCCAAAACACCTTTTTCCCCTTCTTAAATCTGTTCACCCAGAGGCACTACCACCATCGCTGTTGCCAGCGGCAGGTCCATCTTGGAGCCGGCTGCCATTGGTTCTGTCAGATATAGGGGAAGCTTCTAGCAGCTTCTCACAGAAGCCACCCTTGTAACCCCACTGCTACCAAAACCTTGCCATGCAAACTCAATACAGCATCCCATCCTTCTGGCCTCCCTGGGGGAAGGGGAGATGTCTAAACGGTTGGCCACCAGCCCTCATCCCAGCCCTTACCCTCCCATGGCCAAGAGAGGGACCCTCTCTGATCGACAGCGAGAGGCAGCTGGTATTGCGAAGGAAGAAAAAAAAATAACAAGGAAGCAGGGGTAAAACCAGCACTTACGATACTGAGGTGTGGAAGGAAGGAAGACAACTTGCCTGAGCCCTCCCACAACATATAAACAAATGCCACAGGCGAAATCCAAAATGGCAAAGCAGAACCACATTTTCCATAGGCTTTTCAGTCATAGAAGCCATGACTACTAGCTATTAAAACAGACTTAATGGCCGAGAGCTTCCTGTCATCTCAGGTGGTTACAAAAATAACAGGGACGCAGGCGCTGCCAGCCCGTCCTGTGTCATGACCATGGCAGATGTCACCCTGCACGCGTGGAGAACGCCGCAGCTCCGGGGCGGTAATGGTCCCTCGCTGCTCCCGAGGGCAATCCCCATGCGCAGCACCTCCTACAGAAACGTGCTTTTTTTCCCCCTCCCCTGAGTAATTTCTCTTTAACAAAGTGTAACAAAGTTGCCCAGTATTGCTTTCTCTGAGGGTGAACTACTGCTTGTAGGAAGGTGAGGTAGCTCCTTCCTGCAGGACTATAATGAGAGGAAAGGACCTGCCCTCATTTATTTAATAAATAAAATAAAGTTGCATGAAAATGAAAAATACCCTTAATGAAAGGTGTTGGATTTTTTTTTTCTTAATAAAAAAAGCAAAATCCAAATTGGAATAGTCTCCCAAATACTTCTGATAAACCTCAAAATTTCCACCCAGTGTTGAAGGAAAAATGTTATGAAAAACATTTCTGAAGCCAGATAGGATTCTGTATTTATTAACAGGAAAAGTTCAAAAGATTAAATGTCAAAGAATCTGTATGATTAATCTTGCAAATGCATAATCCTGATAAGAGAAATGTTTTGGCAAGAGCACCCTCACTGCTGAATACATGATGGTTACTCTGGAAGAGGGAACAAGAGCTAGCTTGTTAGAATGGCACTTCAAATGCAGAAGAAAAGCAGGTTTTACTGAGCACTGGTTCTAGACACTTCTACAGAAGTTTGTTTGTCTCACAGATGCGAATGAAGTGGGAGCTGCAGTCCAAGTTCTTGGACTACCTCTGACACAGCACCAGCAGGAGGAATGAAGGTAGAAAAGCCATTTATTTTTTTCTCTCTCTCGTTCCTGCTTGTTTTAACGTTGGCAGAGGATTCTCTAGGGGGGGGATCATAAGGCCATTTGTCTCTGAAGCACAGAGATCAACAGGCAGCTCAGCGAAAACCACACCAGGGGAAGAGAAATCCAAACTGCAAGCCAGCAAGGTGAGCTACTATTTCCACCCATGTTTTTTCAAGGGATTAGCTATTAATAAAGATTTAACTAAGCTCTCCTTTGCCTGTACAGCTGCAATATTAATAATAGACATGCATCTTGTAGATCTCTCGTGTTTCCTCCACAACAGGGCTGCAGCAGTGAATATAGCTCTGGGCTGTTTCTATATTACTGAAATTCATATAATTGTGATTTTTTTACCCTTTTCCACCATTATCATTAGCAAGAAAAATGAAAAAGTGTTTCTTCTACTCAGACTCTGCTGTCACTCCCCATGCCCACTGTGTATTATCTGCCTCCTCATTATCTGGACAACAGTAAAAGTACTGAAAGAAACACAGACAAAAACCCTGGAGCTAACTTACAATACCTGACATTGCATATTACCTAACTTGCCAATTCCCTTTTGCAATCAGATTTTGATTTGATACCATGGCTGAAAATCTTGAAATTGTTTTTGATTCTGACCTTACTTCTGCCTTTCTCTTGTTTACGTACTTTTGTCACCTCTAGAAGCTTGGAGCTTTATTTCCTTTGTTTTGATTCCACAAATATTCATGTTTTTGGTTGCATGAATGTCTGAGGTTTCTAGAAAAGACTAAACCTAGGGTTTCAGGACAACGCACAAACTTCCAACTGTTATATTAAACCCTTTTTAGTAACAACCCCTAAAACATGCATCAGTATGGAAATCTTTGGTTGATAACATTATTTTTTTTCTGGATAGGAGTTACCTCAAACTTTAGGACACCTTAAATTCTGGCCTAATAAAGTACTATTAGCTCTACCCCAAAATCCATCCCTGTGTCTTCCCAGCATGGGAAGGAGGCCAGACGGGGTGGGCATCCGTTACCTTCCCGGCAACACCAGAGGAGCTGCAGGGACTTTATTCACAAGTGGCTTGGAAACAGGCCAGCTACAGTATGTGGAAGCCATGTGAAATGCATACGGCAGTCTTGGTCTTTTGAGATGTTGCGTTCTGACAGTATGACACCAAATAAAAAACAAAAACAACAAAAAACCCAAATGACATCAGGTTTGACCTTCTCTGGTTCTGGACAAAACAAGCATAATATCAAGGAGGTTTTTGGCTTTCATGTCTCTTCCATCTAATACTTGCCTCCCTAGTAAACATTTTACAGATCTCAGCGGTTTCTGTGGAGCAGAAACAAATGTTACAGCAAACAAATCTAAAGGAAAAGGTTTGGGTTTTGGTGTGTTGAGTTGTTTGGGTTTGCTTTGTTTTGTTATCCCCTCTTCATTCTTTTGTCCAGAAATGACAAAATTGATTCCCGACTTGGAACACAATTGTTATGACAATAAATCAGTTGACTTCACTGCTGCTGTGCCATCCAAAATGACTTTGTAATCTGGAAAAAAATAATTGTGCTGAGGAGAAAGGGAGCAATGGCCATTTCCCAGGCTTTTTTGACCTTCTGAGCAAGAATTGGAACTTGCCTAGTGGTTTAGATGCTAATCTGTCTACCCAGTGTGTGGGTGTGCTCTGAGTCACAGCCAACATGTGCACTCACTTCTAAAACAGGGCTTCCTAAATATTTTTGCAAGGGTAACTTTTGTTTAACTTTCATTTGGCAGAGTCCCACGTTGGGAATGGTCAAAAGCTCAGGAAGGACCATATGTTGTATATGGAACTGCTAAGAACAACTTTGAAAGTTTTCAGACCTTTTTGTCTCAAACTGAAGAAGAAAAGCCCCCCCCTTCCCCCAACATGAATTAAGATACTGCTTTTTTCTCACCCACTTGCCAGCAAACCACATCTGTCAGGCTTCAAGTGCTCAACAACAACTGTCTGTCCACAGTGAAGATAAATGTCTAATTTTTTTTTTTTTTTTTTTTTTTTTTTTTTTTTTTTTTTTTTTTTGGCTTTTGCAGTATTTATTTCTTTAGTCCATGCCTAGTTACTAAAACTCAAGGGGCATTCTGCTGAGGACGTTCCAGGCAACTGTAACTGTGCAAGTACTGAGCAAACAGGATACAGTGGCCATATACAGGCAGAAGGCACCGTAGAGATTTGTGCAAAGAGAAGTAATTTTTTTTTATTGTTCTGCTTATTACATAACTGGGAACATGGATAATGAACATGTTTCAGTCAGAGCATCACAGGTGTTACAAATTGCTTTCTCTCTCAGAGGCCCTATTATTAACCCAGTTACTGCTGGTAATAATACCTGCTGCTCTGCAAATAAGCCTGAAAAAAAGCACTGGGGCCAGATTCAATAAAGGGCTTAGGTGACTCAGCATAAATTGGTGTAATACCCCATATTTAAGATCTCAGGCCTTCGAGCAGAGTCTGAATCCTGAGCAATAGATCTATAAAGTGCACAAAGAGTGTTAGGTGCCTGCAATAACAACCCCAAGCAGCTTAACAGGCACCTGCTTAGATCCAGCCAATAAAGCTGGCTGGGTGGGGAGAGGAACCTTAAAACCCACCTGGCAGACCTGCGAGGAGATACTTGCATTCAGTCAGGATCTGCAAACCAGATCCCTTCCGAAATATAGCTTTGTGGGCTTTTTTTTTTTTTTTTCTTTTCTTCCCTTCAGAGAATCAAGCAGGCCTTAGGCTTTTTAATGTTCTTCCTTTGCCATGCATTTATAAAACACCCTGCTGCTAGAGCTGTAACCTGGGAAGTGGATGTCCTGAGTTTGGTTCCCTGCTTTGGCTGCCCAGTGTGCGTGGGACCCCCCCCCGGGTCCTTGCCTCCCCAGAGATTATGCAATTAGCAGCTCTAAAGTAGGTCAGTATGAGTGGGCTGGAGGGATACGCTCCTCATCCTCCAGCTGCAACTGTGCAGAAAACAATTTGAGATTCATTAGTCCATAAAGCGAAAGAGCATATTAAGCAACCGAGTCATGTTTTCTCATGCTCAGGACACTCACCTGGCATGAGGGCAACCAGGTTTCTGGCCCTTGTCTACGCTTGATTTTGTGTTTTAACCAGTGGTGGTTGTATGTGAACAACAAGAAAAAGAGGTCCCAGCAGGGCAACCAAAACCCAGGGATGTCACTGGAGTGAGTGCTGTAACCACCAGCAGGCTGGTGACATGGCTGGAGCAGGGCTGCATTGCCAGGGTAGCCTCTCTGCTGCTGGCCAGGCTTTCTCTTGAGAAGTTGAGTATATCTGAACCCAACTATATCTGCATCCAAATAGATTTGAATATTCCCTATTCAAATAGGGAATGAAAATTTCCAAGTCCTCTAAGCAATTAAGCAGGCTGCTGCGTAGCGCTCGGGCTGAGGAGAGGAATTTTGCATTTCGGCAGCAAACAGCGACAACCACTGCGCGTGATCGGGTGAGAAATAGGTCCCTGAAAGCTGAGCGTGCTCTGAGGACATTTGTGGGACCAACTGTCCCTGCAGTAGGCTTAGTTAGGGATGCGTACAAAGCAAGCCTTCAGTTGCTCACTCAACTCCACCAAAGTTGGGACAACTCAAGACATGCACAGAAGTACAGCTCCAAGCTCCTGGTAAACTTAAGAGCAAATAAGTCCTTGAACTTCATGACCACCAGCTTTGTTGGGATTTTAGTCTTAAGTGTTTCAGTTGGGTCAAGACCCGGATGGGAAATGCTTGTATGGATTTGACACCTATCTCCTTTTTATATGAGTGGCAATGGATAGAGCCCCCTGCAGACTGCGGCACTCCAAGCTAGACCATCCCTCTGGAAGGAAACACCAGTTACCCCATTACAACTTTGACTCGGTGGTGACGCAGTTGACAGCACAACTGGGCCAAAAACATGATAGCAGAATTGGATTTAGTTTTTCAGAGGCAAGGTCATGCTGTAGGATTGTGAGGGTAAATGCAAGTAAGCAGACCCCTCACTACCAGCAGCTCGACGTGGCCAATGCAGTAGAGCCTCTATCCCTCGGAAACCCAGCATGGCAAAAACCTCACAGATGTGATGAAGAAAAACTCTCCAAAGATGGGAAACCTTTCCAGACCCAGGAGCTCAGTGGTCCATAGATGCTTACGCCTTTGAGATGCAAACTATATGCTGAGCGGTATGGCAAATGTATTCCAAATCCATTTTAAAACTTCTTTCTGCTGTTTTCTTCCTCAACGTCATTGCCCTTCCTCGCAAAGCTGGCCTAGGCCAGCCACTCGCTGTCCCTCAGAGCCCATCTTCCTGCAACAGGGGGCTGAACGCCTCCGGCTGCTGGTAGCATTCCCACCCACGTTACCACAGCAGCAGAAACAGCAAAACATTAAACACAAAGTCCCTGCATCCTCTGGGTTCGTGAACAGCATTTATGGAGCTGCCAGGCCTCTGGAGGAGCTCCGGCTCCTTTTCCAGCTGAGCCTGGCACATTTCTGGGACAACTAAGATCATCTGTATGCAAAACAAGTAGCCAGCACTGCTTATACCCACTATGTGTTTTTCAGAGAAGCATTTAGTGGTCCATCTATTCAGTTTTAAAGTTTCCTCAAATTTACTTCTCAGTAACCTTTGACTGGTACAATTGTCCTTCTTGTATTTCTACCTGGGTTCCACACTTGCACTGCATAAGCCCTTCTTCCAGAGATAAGTCAACACAGAGGAATTCACATGGAAATATCTTCCAACGTGGTGTTGAGATGAAGAGCATGTGTATTACTTTGGGGTTGTTTTCAGTTTATTTTTTCTTCCTTTGAATATATCTGATCTTCAAAAAGTAAGGAGTGATATAGACTTCATTTCCTATTAGCTGACTACAGCTATGGATTGGATTGACATACACTGATGTGTTAATTTGGCAAGTTATCAAAAAATCAGAGCCATAAAAGCTGACAGTCAGGCAGCACAGTTCCCTGGAAAACAGATTTCCTTATATAAATCTTTTGTTTTGACAATATGACAGCTCTGTTCAAGAACAGTAGCTGTACTGGGACAGTATGTTTTGATTTCTCTAAGAAAGACACTCAATTTAACACTGCATGACATTTTGATTTAAAACGTGCCTTAACTGGAACTTACAGGGTGTGCGTTAGATGGATTAAAAATTGATTCCCTGGTAGATCTTTAAAAGGTAGCTTTCCATGAGGAGATAATTAGGGATGGTTTTCTTGGGGTGTAACTGGGACCAGTTTTAGTCTGACATGATTTTATATGTCAATCCACAATCCAAACAAAATCTGAAGTCTTTACTGGCAAATTTGGTAGGTGATTTTAAAAAAAAAAAAAAAAAAAAAAAAAATCCATCGGGGTCATTAAGAGGGAATCAGTCCTGATTTGAGGGTGAACATTCATTTAAATGGCCAGTCTAAAAAAGCGCATTCTGATATAATCAAAAGATTCTTTTTAAAGACTCTTCCTAGACAATAACCACATTTTTGTCTCCTCAAGACATATAGAGAGCAGAGACCTCCCACATTTTCCCATCAGCACACACATAATACCACAGTGCTCCTCTTAAACAGCAAGAATAAAATATATTCATTTTAGACTGCTTTTTCAAATCTGAAATGTAAGCAAGCCATCCTGAAAGTGTATGTTTGACATTTCATGGCTGGGAAAACTTAATCATCAAAACCAAGCAAACAAACAAACAAAACCCCATCACCCTAAACACAAATCTTTTGGGGTTGAAATTTCCTTGCTTGGTTTCAACATACAGGTGATTATTTTTTTGAAAGATTGAAAAAAATAGTTTCAGTAGTTATTAATTGTGTGACAGATAACTACAGTACAAGCACAAAAGTGCTTTGTATTTTAAAAAAAAGTTGTTCAGACTAATTTTGTTGTGCCCAAAGTTACTTTCTTTTCCCTCTTTTTTTTTTTTTTTTTTTTTTTGTAAAGGCTTAGACTAGTGTGCTTTTGTCATATGCTTTTCTAGAGTTATGAACAAAAATATGTATCTGGGTTCTGGGAATGTACAAATATTATCAAAAGGAGCAGACTAACAGAAGATATTCGAAATACATGAAAAATTATGAAACCGTTATTAAAATAAACAATAACACAGAGGGAGAAGTGCAAAGGGATAGCTTCTGTTATTTTTCTTTGAAATTTACATTTTCAAAGAGGCTATTTAGGAACACCTAGGACTATGTCACATAGTTGAGAAGTCTGTTTACCACTGTTCCAGAAGAAACTGCATTTATTGCATACATTTTGCTTTCTAAGAGGAGTAAAATCCATTGTAATGGCTAATTTAGTATATTTTCCTTTGAAAACCATCTCTGCCAAGAAGAGATTTTTGAATGGCTTCGAAAAGATTGATCAGGTGGCGTGCTGAGCCTAGTTAGGTAGCTGTGCCTATATGCGATACGTACACCTCCCACAGCATTGTTTTGAAAACTACTAGTTTTTGAGACAGGAAGAAAGCCCGCAACGGTAGCGAGAGTTGGTGGGATCTTAGATCTTAACCTCTGTGATGCTGTTTCAGGACATTTTATCTTCCTGGTCTTGTCATATCTGCCATGAGACAATCTCCTGGAGACATACCTGACACCAGACGTTACTAATCAGTAGTTTGCCCCAACTGCCTGGTGCAACAGAGTGACAGACCACAGAAAACCCCAGCTAATATTCACAAGGAAAGAGCAGTATTCGCCTGTGGAGTGAATAGCCTGGTAGTACAGCGCTGGACCTTCATGGACCTATGAAAAAATGTCCCATGACTAATTATGAGCTAATTTTTCAATGTTGTAACCATCCTAGGGTGTCTTGGAGGACAAAAAAAACCCCCCTAAATGTCCTAGTTTTCCCTTGAAAGACATTTAGGGAGACAAAAGACATATGGAAGTGCGTCATCACCGACAGCTAGACCATAGGTTCAGGTACAAAGTTTCAAGTTTCTTGTTGACTTCACATAGCAACAGATACAAAGCCAACAGCTCCCAACAAGTAGCTGCAGCCTCCCAAAGATGTACCATGCCCGTTTTGCTTAGCAGAAAGGATTTCTTAAAAGACTTAGGTTTTTATTTATAAGCTAAAATCTGCCGCAGGTTGACCTTTTGGAGCAGTCCAAGAAAGCACTTAATTTTGAGCTGAAATGCATCACCTGCCGAAGCACAATTTGACCCTTTACAGCTAGAATGGGCCCATTCAACGCTCAATTTGTATTTTTAACAAGTCAGATACATGCACTACCTGTTCCTAGCAAGTGCTTAATACCGTAAATGCAACGAGGCTGGTCCTCCACATGGTCCTTTCTTCAGCCCATGGGGTAACTCCATCAGCTTCATGGAGGGGGGTCACTGCTGATTCATGACACCAAAAGGTGTAATTAGAGAACCCAGTTTGTCCATCCTAGGGTATTACATGGCTTCCTTCTTCCTATGGATTTATTTCCTTTGAGTTTGATTTGATTTTTTCCATGCAAATTTTTCAGCCTCTACAGTGCAGCATAGCATATTTCTGCGAAATTGAGGGCCAAAATGAGATTGAGAAATCTCCCTTTCCCACTTACACACATGCAAAAGCAATGACACACAGTATAAAGTTGCATTTCATATACAAAACTGAGCAATTTTAGAGCTCCAGTTACCTCTTATGTCTTCCATAAAAGGCAATTGGATGATTTTAACCCATTATGACTCTTGTTTCCTTTTTAACATTAGAGTGAACAACAGAAAAGAAAAAAAAAAAAAAAATAATCGGTCCATGAAAGGGAAAAAACACTCACTTATATCACTTAGGTTACAGCAAAGCTAAAATTAAATTAGTGTCATCCTGCTTTCTAAAAACCTTTAATAGGACACTAGGCAGCAGAAAGGAAAGCATCACTGTTTTTTTTACAGCACAGATATTATAACTCCAGGTTTCATTTGAACTCTATTACAGTCAGTTAGTTATGAGTGGGCTGGCTCCTAAGTCAGCTCAGCAGGATGTTGTACGTAAGGAAAATTTTTAACTGTCTGTCACCTTTTGCATATGGGACTTTGTAGGGAGTAGAAAACAAGGCAAAGCAAAACAGAAAACATCTCTCCACGGGTAAACTGCATCTTTGCTGACATCCCTGTCCTATTCTGCTCTTGCTAACCAACATAAAACCCTGTACAAAGTGACATTTTTACATCCAGAACAAAGATGATCCTTCCATCTGGAGTAAGTTTTAAATAACATCCTCGTGAAGTTGCCAAAACAAGCTGGGCTACTCAAAAGGCAACGTTTCTTGAGTTCAAAGAGAGAAGGTTTTTTTGCACTGAACTTTGTTCTGGCAGTGTACTGAAGTGGCTTCAGGACATACTAATTCCATTTCTACCTTTGCTTAATATTTTGTTCAGACAAGTCCAGTCCAGACTTAGTTATTCCACTTCATTGTAGTCAGCTACATTTCTACCTTTCTGTCATACTCGTCTCTGGCATGCTGGAAATCTGACTTGGTGTTTTTCAGAAACCTTTTAAAACATTCCTAATCATACTAAAAGCAAACACATACAGATTTTTTTGTTGTTCTTCCTTGCCTGTGTTACATTTTCGAGTAATCAAAATAAAATTTCTGGTTAGCAAAGAACTTCTGTGACAGCTTCCTTTGGGGAAGGAGGAATGGATTTGGGAATATTTGCACCGCACCATAACTCTCAGCTGACATTTGGATAAAGTATTAGAAAGCCAGCTGATGCCTTAGGAAAGAGGCTTTGCATTGTCAAAAGAAAAGACATTGTTTTTAATCATACTGTCTTTCTAGAAAATGCTTTCACAGCACTCCAGTCTGCCACTCAAGTTACTAAATAAAAGCTCATTGTTCACATTCTCCGCCACACAAGCAGCCCCACGCCACAGCACTTTGCAAATACAAGTGGAAAGTCAAAGATTAAAGCAAGTGTCTTCATGACGCTTTTATATCAGAATTCTTCATACAAGTATCCTTTCTTTTGCTTGCAAGTACGCTAATCATATTTCAGTTGCATGCCTACAATATAAAGTTAATAGCTTCCTTATTTCCTTATTTTAGCATTTCCCCTCTACTCCCTCTGCCTTTTCAATTATACTAGCTAGATCATTTCTTTCATTTCCTTTCTCCAGCATCCTGTTTTCAATTCTTATTTTAAAAAAATCATATTTGGTCACTTACACTTTTCTTGAGGATAAGCACACGACAGCAGCATCTCTTGCTCCACCATGGTGCTGTCTGTTGCAGAGGTCAGTGGTCTTTGAATAGCGCTTCAAGAAAATATTTTGGAAAGCTAAGCTCACTCATGCAAACTTCTGATCTTCTCCAGTACTCTTGGCTTCTATGTGTTGTCACATGTTATCCGCCCTCCTGAGAAACCTGTGAAACAGGTCTGGCAACACACATCTTGTGTGTCAGAAGAGTTTTAATTGATTCATTGCAACAGGTACCCACCCTCATTAAAAAAAAGTTGCTGAAAGGAGTAGTCTCTTAGCGCCTCATTTGAAATTACAGAACCTACGGAATGTCACAGCTGGTGCACTTTAAAGGGAAACTACTTGATGGCTTTGCGAATATACAGGAAATAATTTAAAATCAATCCTACATGCCAAATAAACCACAGCTAGCGGTATAATTCGGATGCTCCGCACTGTGGGAGAGCAGGAATCCTCCTGTTGTCCACCAAGGTGGCGAGGGCTGCCACTGCATCTCCCCAAGGCACGATTCCTGGTGGGACAAACCAACTCCACCTCTGCTACAGAGGCCTCTGTCTCCATGAACTCTGATTGCTGCTGATGGGAACAAATCATGCAGACCTGATTTCTGAGAAATGCAGCCTCAGGAACCTGAGTTTAATAGTCTCTCAGTGCTTGCAGAGGGGATTCCTCCATGCAGCAACGATGGACGTTGCTCTGCCTTTTTACCTATCCAGGGCTCAGTGAGAAGCCCCCAGCACTGCCCTGCAAACCCCCCAAAGCTGTTACCATTTATTTGTTACCCCCGTGCCTAAGAGGGATTGCAGGTGGGCCCTCATGAAGATCTGTATCACATCTCGTAGTACCCCCATAGCAGTTTCCTACTGCTGTTGCCCTTACAAGCTGGTGATACCATTGTCAAGCGCGAGCAAGGCTGTGGTTAGCAAGGAACCAAAAAGCAGGAGACGCAGGATTTATGCCTGACTCTGCCTCTAATTTGCCCTGTCACCTTGGGCAAATTGCTTTACCTCTCAGTGTTTCTGTTTCCCCATCTCTAACGCTTGCATAATTATAGTTCCCTTTCTTTGGAAAATGCTTTGAAATCTGTGTACAAAATGCAGCATGAAAGAGGAAGCTATCATTACTGCACACTTGTAAAATATTGGGATGAGGCAGACAATAAGCAGTGAGCATTTGAGATTTCATGCTTGTAAAGTGTTGTGTTTTAAGAGGAACTTGACCTTATTGTAATAGTGGTTTTAAAAAAAAAAGATACTCCTACAGAATTTGGCAAAAGTTCAGCTTCTGTTTTCACAGTGGAACGCTGAGAGAAAAATCTAAATCAATTCTCACTTCTAGGAACATTACGCCCTCCTGGAAACAGCAAGTCCACCAGAGGTTCCTCGGTGGAAAATTACATAATATGGCAATTTCCTGCTTTTCTCTCACCTGGGTAAATAAAATCTCTCATTTTGCAGCCTGTGAGCACTTACGTTATACTCAATAGGTCTAAATACCCATCCTCTTTTTCTCTCTCTTTGAAAACTAAAACTAAACAAAGCTTACAAAGATTGGCTTTTTCTTTTTCGTGTGCAGGTAAGCTTGAACAGATTGATGCAAAGTTGTGTTTTCCAGAGGTTGAATTCACTGACGTGAGAGCCTTGTGCTTGTTTTAATACTTCAGTGAACAAAGTGAGGGAGGTGCTTGTATTCGCCCCACTTCTACAGCGTTGCTCAATGAGGGGCCTTCCTAAATGAGGAGGATTGTAAAGGGCATGACAGTGGTTTAATTTTCCCCCGGAGTGTAGAGCAAATAATTTTTCACGTGTTTTACTCGGGAAGACAGCAGCTGCTGGGCTGAGAGAAGTGCAGGATGGAGCTGCCTTGGCTCTCCTGCCTCTGCTTCTGCTGCCATAATCCACGCGCTTTCAGCCTGAAGACATCTCAAGTGATGGCAACACTCTTGAGATGATACACGAGGACCCATATAAGGTTGAAAACTAAGACAAACTTGCAAAAGCTTTAAGGAATTATATTGTCTGTGTTGTCTGTGAAAAGCGAAGTTACTGCTTTTTTCCCCTCTGCATCCTTTTTCTGTAAGACACTTCTCAATAGAAATTTGCTTTTGCACTGTCCTGCTTAGACTAAAATCCTGGGTAATTCTTAACATGGGCAAAAGCCCAGAGATTAATCTGGGCAATGCTGAAGTAAAGATAAGCGGCTGTGGGCAAATAGCTTTTTGTGAAATGCCCCTTGATTGCACGTTAGTACTGGCACATTCTGAAAGCTTACCTGAGTCTTGAAACATAATTCTCTACATGACTTAACATGGCCAGCCAGGTTTATTACAGACTAGGAGAATGGTAAACGTATAACCTACTTGCTTCTTACTCCATAATCCATTAACTTCAGAGCCATGTTCTAAGATGTCCTAAGGTTACTGCACCGACGATTTATAGTATGAAGTGAATCACTTTGAGCTGCAAGCTCAGAAACCCTTGGAAGTACATTTGCAGAAGGGCATGCATTTATTTGTATTTTCTGAATACATACAGTCACAGTAGGTGACTTCTCAAAAATCACATTCTTATGACATTAGCAAACTCATACCGGGTATCAGATTAGCACGGTCTGATTGGGATTTCAGTGGAAAGGACTGTTACGAAAGAAGAAAGGCTTCTTGTAGAGAGATAATACAAAAATTGCGTAAGAAATCCTCTAAAAAAATTTTTAATCTCTGTGTTGAGCTGTAGTTCTTCCTGTGGATGAAATAGGTCAGGAATTAAAGCAGTTACCCAGCCTTTGGAAATGCAAGGCACAATGTGAGTTGACTCCAACTTTTTACAGCATGAAGTGAAAAACAGCAATTGAAGCTAGACTTTTTTTTGGTGCTTGAGATAACATTTGGATGAGTGAATGCATTTGGTTAAACATCAAATCCTAAAAATCTGAAAACCATCTAATAAGCTAAGTGAACCACTACTGTCAACTGCAGCATAAACACTAGGAAGAGTCAAGTTTACATACAAGAGCATTCTGTTGTAATCATGAAATTAAAGTATGAAGTGATAGCACCCATTTATGTCTTTGGACAGACTCCAGGCATTCAAACTGCTGCATACATTTGTATGTGAGTTATTGCAAAGAGCATTCAAATGACAAACATCCCATAATTGTGGTGCTTGATCTTCCAAGAAGCTCATATCTGTCATTATAATCATTGTCTGAAAAAACAGTGCAGGTTTACAGTAACTGTGCAATTCATGCTTGTCTCCACTTCTGTCACTGAAGTGACAAAATAACTAAGTCACGCTCACATCTACTTCCTTATAATGCTGCATTTGTCCTCACCCCAATATCTGGGCATAACCTACAATTATGTGTCATTAGCTTTCCGTGGAACTGATCAAAGGTTGTCCAATTCAAGGCTGATTTGGGAATATGCCAAAAGACTGAGGGTGGGCCCTAACTGGCATAATATGGAGCAGGTTTAAGCAATTGTTTCTTTAAACAGCACAGATTTCCCACTTCGGGTAATAACTCTGTTGCCCAGTGCAATGTGAAGATGAAATCCTGAATATATTGGTCCATGGAGGCACGTGATGGTGTCATCCAGACCATTTGTGTAATCTTTATTTTCCTGTTCTAATTGAAGCACCCTAAAATGCTTAATTCAGCAGAATAGCATTCATTTGAAAAAGGCTTTCGGGTATTACTGCAAAGCATCTGCTGCTTGCACAGCAAGTGCTCCAGGACTTCGGCAAGGGGAGGAAAGGGAGCCAGGGCTCTCTTTGGAAGGGATGAAGCTCACTTGGGGAGAAACAGTGCTGAAACTGCTGCCTCAGCCTGGAAGCAGCGAGCCGTGAGGTTATAATACACAAAGACGCAAAGCATGGTGTTACGTATCCACGTAAGAGTCCTCCAAGAGTACTCATCCACGCCAACCCTGTGCAGGACCCGCAGCTGCTGTGTGCAACAGGCTTTAAGGAAGATTTCTCTTGTTGCATCCATGTGGTTAGTGTGAGAGGCTGCTTCCTTGCACTGTGTTTCGGACACCTGCGGTGTCAATCCCTGTATGTGAGGTGGTCAGCCCAGGCTCTCTCCATAGTCAGAGAGACCTAGACTTTTCTGCGCTTTTTTTTCCCCTTTTTTTACGCTTTGTGTAATGACTCGCTCTCTGTTGTCTGTAAAGGGGACCTACGGTGACCCACTCTGAGGTGAACCTCTACATTTACTAAGATGAATTTTGCTTTTCAAAGACTGCACAAAATGCATTTATTCTTCTAGCTGCACTTTTCCATTCCTTTTCTCAGATGGGGGATGAACAGCGTCCCCTAAGTTGTGCCCTGCGGACTCTAGGATGACCCTGGGACATATTTTATCCTCCTGAGACCTACTACTTGCACCCTAAAAAGTAAGAGGAGCCACAAGGCAATACACAGCAATACCACTGCTGAACATGTCACTGCCTAGAAGCAAAAGTAGGGGACCTATGTGGAACACTTGACATTTATCCCAGAATAAGATTTCCTGAAGATCATATAAATCCCTTGTGGGTTATTTGTGGGGTTTTTTTTTACTTTAAATTAAACAGCAACTCAACATTTTGATTTCTCAAGATCACAGATCCAAAGCCATGACATATTTGTAGGCAAAATTTAATTCAAGCATCCACTGGGAGGGTAATTTCTGTGTGACATGTATCCGCTGTCAGACACAGTGCAGATTTCTGCAGAGCAAACAGCAGTAAGATAACTTGGCACGCTGGCTACTTCATCTGGAGTCTTTTCAAGGAATGCAGCTTTAAATACTTGCCCATTCAACACTACTATCAAAGTTTTTCCTCCTAAGCTGACAGTTCCTTTGGATTAATGAGCAGAAATCCCATCGGGCTGAAAGGACCATGGGAGTGAAATCAGCCTGCCGAGCTGCTGCAGAAACCTGAAGGGATCCAGGGACAAAAGGCTACGAGGAAGTGATGTGCTTTCCCATTCTCATTGAGGGTGATGCAATGTGCTTTTAATCCGGCACTATTTTTTTTTTTTTTTCCCCCAGCTTCATCTCAAGGGATCAACAAACACACCTGAAGGCATGAGGGATGTGTTTAAACAAAGGAGATGTGAACAGATTCAAACCTCAGACTTAAAAACAGGCAAACAAAAAGACTGCATAAGGCAAAAAGGAGGCAGCTGCAGTAATTGCAAGGGCAAAACCGTGCAGAATAATGAATCCAGTAATAAATTGCTGCCAGCACACGCAGATCTTCAGTTAACTCTGTGTGCTGTTTCACTGCCTAATCCTGCCTGTTGAGGCGGGCACAGTCTGGAAGATTGGTTTTTAAGTATTACGTTCTCTTTCCAACTTGTTTTCTCTCCATATTTGGTGACTTTGTGGTGTGAGTTTCTGGTCAGTGGGCTGGTGAAATGAGACAGTTGATGCACTGAGAGTCTACTTCTGCTCTGGACCCGCATTTGCAGCAGGTCCCCTCAGAGCCCTACTGACCGGCTTTGAATCCAGATTCAGGATTTTCTAGGGTTCATCCAGCCATTACAGATGAAAGTGCACTGAGATGCTCGGTGGGCCGACATCGCTCAAGTCTGTGGCTGTTTTCTTTGCCAGTAGTGAATCATGCTAATCCCACATGGATAAAAGAAAGTCAGATGTAAACTGTGAAAGTCCCATGTTAAAGTCAGAAAAGCATACTCTGCAGGTCAAGACTTTTCTTGCTGAAAAAGGTAGGGAGAGGTAGATAACCAAGTGCCAGCCCTGGAACTCTTTATAATGACAAATAAAGGCAATACATAAGTTCCTTTTTAATGCTGCTACATTAAACAGAAAAGGAAGGACTGCATTAGTTGCTCCATTCAAAATGCATAGATAGAGAACAGTCTCCACCACTGGTTGTGCTTGGACCATTTTCCACAGTTAACCTCTGCGGATCACCCTAAAACAAAGGAGCTGGGAAGCCCAATTAATTTAATTCCAGAAGGCAGGATAGCTGGAGAAAAGAGGGCACGGATAGTTCCCTTGGTCATGGAAACCCTCAGATAGTTGTTCTCCTCAGAGCCCATTTGCAGCTGCTCCCACCACCTAGAGCATCTACGTGTACATCAGGGGCAAGAAGCCTCTTTGAGCAATGCTGGGAAAGCGAAGCTGGCTTAAAACCCACTGTTGTACATATCCTCCTCTCACTGTTTGTCATTTTATGTGAATGCCTGGATTTTCATCTGTCTTTCAACTACAATTAGCATAAACCGGCACTTCCTCACCCTTAGTGCTGAAAATTATTTTTGTCAGGAACAAAAAAAACAGAAAGGTATAATAATGAGAGGAAGAGGATAGTCTTGACTATTAGTCAGTGCATGTAGCCAAGTTCTTTTAGAAAACAGTAATTAAGCATAAATAGATTAGATAATTCTAATCTTTGCTAGAAATGGTAGGTTAAAACTACAGGGCACACTGAGAGTATTAAATATACAGAAGACCCCTAGTACAATTGCATATATGTGAAATAAAAAAAGGGGATTATTCCAAGGGGCGGAAAAACCCAACCACAAAAGTTCATTTAAAAAAAAATCATAAAACTGATCATTTAGGGTGTAGGAGGTTGCTCAGAGTTAGTTGGAGGGTTTAATTAGGGCTGTATTTCTTGGATGAGTAAGCTTCTTGACTTCTTTTCAATGTGCTGACCAGAGGACATGTGTAAGCTTCACTGTATTTAGTAAATACCTTAGGGTAGATGAATTCCAAGTGACAGCCACATGGTTTCATGCAGCAAAATGGTGACTTGTCATCCCCATCAAGTTATCATCACACAAAATGTCAACAAAGAAATGGCTATGTTACTGGCAAGTGAGTGTGACACCTTGATGACACGGAGTGGCATTTAGCTTCTTTTCCGCAGGTATAAGCCTCAGAAGTGTGACTCCTTCCTAACTTAGTTTTAAATCCCATCATTTCTTTTATCTTAATACTCATTTTCACAAGCGTGACTCTTCCACACCCACTACAAGCAGGCAGCCCCTATGAACTGTATCTTCAAATTTTGAGAAGACCTAATGCACCAAAGGAGCCTGAACAGGAAAAATGCCTTGCGGAGGCAACCCAAATTTAGGCAGTCTCTGATTAAAGCTTTAACCCTACTAAATCATTTGTGTTGTGTCCAACAGCTGAAGCAAATTTGAAGCTCCAAATGCATTAAGCTTGATGCTCCAGGAAGGAGCTAGAAATGTCCCCGTGAAACTCCATTCTGGACTAGGGAGCCAGATGTGTCCACGCAGATCAGCTAAGAAAATGTCCCCCACTGAGAGAGCAAGGCGACTTAAAAAGTCAGGTAAGTGCTCAGTTAGATATTAGACTTAGATGAAAGGAAGTGACACGCTGGGTACAAATTAGCTTAGAGAAGGATAGCAGGAAACTATTTTTAACACTGCATAGGATCAGTATTCCAAGAATATGATTTTTGGAGATATGTTCGCTGCTGAATTTAATCAGTATTCACTTATGTTCATTACATATAGATGCTGCTTTGTTTTACACACTAGACTCCAGCTTTCTCACATCTAAGTGCGATATGCTTAATAACTCAGCCCTTTGAAGTACTGTATCTATTGATGTCTTTGCAGCTAGCCATAGACCTGTGATTTTCAGAATTCTTTTATATTTCCAAATACTCTGCAGCAGGGGATGACATCTAGCTTATTATCCACTCTGCTACTGATTTCTTTGGCATCTGTGCTTTGCTTCCTGGGGATCAGGAGTTTTGATCAAGGATGTAAATAAAAAATACAGTCTAGGCTCAACATTTTTTTTCTTCATTCAGGTAACTAGATGTACGTCATGGTTTAACCCCCAGCTGGCAACTAAGAACCATGCAGCCGCTCGCTCACTCCCTGCCCCCCACAAGTGGGATGGCAGAAAGAATTGGAAAAAAAAAAAAGTAAAACTTGTGGATTGAGATAAAGACAGTTTAATAGGACAAAAAGGAAGAAAATAATGGTAATAATAATAATAATAAAATTACAACAATAATAATAGAAGAATTGAAATATACAAAACAAGTGACGCACAATGCAATTGCTCACCACTCGCCAACCGATACCCAGTTAGTTCCCAAGCAGTGAGCCTCCCCTCTTGGCCAGCTCCCCCCCAGTTTATATACTGGACATGACATCACGTGGTATGGAATACCCCTTTGGCCAGTTTGGGTCAGCTGTCCTGGCTGTGTCCCAACCCAACTTCTTGTGCCCCTCCAGCCTTCTTACTGGCTGGGCAAGAGAAGCTGAAAAATCCTTGACTTAGTCTAAGCACTACTTTTAGCAACAACTGAAAACATCAGTTGTTATCAACATTCTTCACATACTGAATCCAAAACAGAGCACTATACCAGCTACTAGAAAGAAAATTAACTCCATCCCAGCCAAAACTGGGACAATGTAAAAGCTCAACATGTTGTCCAATAGAAGAGGTTGTTCTAGAAGGTGTCTAAGACCATTAAGTAAACATGACTGTTTAAAAGAGAAATTTTTAATGCTTGATCTGACATTAACTTTCAAAATGCAAAATACTTATTCACACAGCTATTCAATTTAACTTGGCTAACAAAATAATTCCAATTCAGTTTCTTACAATTACCATTCTGTTTTTTTTGTAGCTTCTTTTGACTGAAGAAAATAAGAAAAGGTACAGTTCTATTTTTTACACTACTTTATGCATATATACAGTTCTAATGTCATCCCTTTGTGGCTTATCAAAGGAGGTCAGTGATATAATGCCAATATGTACCTCTCAGTATTGCTGCTGTTAATTACCCTGATCCTATAAATCTACCCCGATGCCATGATTTAAAGTCTTATTATTCTTGGTAAAGTCACACGTACCAGCATGGAAAGTGAAGGCATTAGCTAGTGGGTCTTACAACTGTTTTATAAAAACACTAAATTTTAGGAGCTAACAGCATGCCATTACAGCAGAAGACATTAACATTTCCTGGAAAACAATTCAAACTTGCTTATTATCTGCACAAGGATACCTTTCTGCCTTTGAAGAGAGTGCCTCAAAAAGAAAGCACAAATATAACATTGAAGAGTCTGAAATAATATATTGTCTTAAGGTGCTTTCTTGCATTATGCTCATCATCTTAACAGTTCTTAGTATCACAAACTTTCTTCAAATTTGAAACTTAGGAAAATTTTGCGTTATTTGGGTAGGTCTATGGTATGCTCCAAGTAATGCCTTTAGTTATTCCTGTGGAACAGTATGATTTTTTGCTGACCTTGTAGAACTCTTTTAATCTTCATTAGCAATGCTGCTGCTGACATGCAAATGAAAAGAATAGGCTTTTGTTCAGTTTGTTATACTAGTTTTGTAAGAGCTACCAGGAATTAAAAAACAGACTTTAGTTTTGAGGCAGGCACATAAAACTTGACTACTCATCACACAGTGCATCGGCTGATTTAAATGTCAAGTATAAACACTCAACCCAAAGACGGTAAGTCCAACCAAAGACGATTGCAGCATGAGGCATTGCAATGGCATGATGATGACAGATGTTCTAGACTTTTTATAAGTATAACTGAAACAGACTGTTAGGGTGAGGAAATTCAGAACAACACTCGCCTACTTGTAAAAGCAGAAAGGGATTGTTTTCATGTTTTAAATTCTAATCTTACCAGTATATTTACTCTAAATAAAAGGATTTCATGATATTGAAGCCAGAAAAATGCTAAGTCATGAATTCTAACCAAAATAGCTGATAACACAGGTTAATCTGTGAGCTGATGGAAGCGTTTCATTACTCTTTCTTTGATAACTTGCAATGCCTTGTTCTTACAGCTACAATGCTGCTGTTCTGTTATTTGATTTTTTTAAATTATTATTTGGGATTTACTATTATTATTTAATTTTTTTTTTATTTAAATAATTTATGTTTTGCTGTCTGACCTTTTTTGATATGCCCTTAAGGACCAGATACAGTTTGTAATTGAGTGAGTCTGAAAAACAGAAGTGGAATGATGGTCCACTGGTAATTGAGTAAATGAATGGGATAAAGTAATTAACAGAAAATTGATCCTATTCTTATTTAGCATATATTGTATGCCTTGAGAAAAAGGGGTCTTTTTCTGTGTTTGTTGCTGGATGTAAATACCAGTCATTACTGCAGTTTAAGCCCAGTGCCGTGTAGCAAAGGCTTTAGACAGAAGTGTGAACTACCACCCTGTGTTGTGTATTTCTGCTTTCAAGCCCAGATATTCTGTTCAGTGATCTACATCAATGTAATATTTGTTCCATTAACAATTTTTTACAGAGTGATAGAAAACCAGATATAAAAAAAAATAGGGAATCCAGCTGATACCCTCTCTTTGAGCAAAGATCCACTAACCAAAAAAAAACCCAAACCACCTTTTACAGGCTATATTTTGGACACCTTATTTCATCAGTCAGTGGTACCTCAGCATATAATATTCAACAGCTAATGATGTAAACAGATGGGACTTTTTGCTAGTGTGAGTCAGCTTCATATTAATGATGCATCTTTGTTAGCTTTTTAGTCCAGATCAGGAGGGCGTGCTGAACTGACTCTCCCGGTTCCTGTGCTTTGGTTTGGTCTAAGAGAGTGTGAATTGCAACAAACTCCAGCCCAAAATAGGCATTCAGTGTGGAGTAAAAAAAAAAAATAATCCCTGAGCGAGACAGTGGGGATGGTCTGTAGAGCCACTCCTATTGCTCTGCACTGATTGCTGCTGTAGTGCTCAGAGCTACTCCTTCGGTAAAACGTTGGGGATTTTTTTTGGTGATCAAAACACATTGCCTCCAAGAGAACATATTCCATAAAAATAAAGTGCTTTGGGAGAATAGGCGAAATTTTTGGAGGGAAAGAATGGGAGAATGACTGAAAAAATTCACTGCTGTGAAACTGACTGGGGTGTGAAGGTTGGGGGCTTTTTTGATTGACTTGGTTCCAATTTCTTATGGGATTTTTGTTTTTGCTGTGTATTGTGCTAAGAATTTGAGTATTTTAACATTAGCAAAAATATACTTCAAAGTTATTTTTCTGTTTCCAAATGAGAGTATTTTGCCTCTAAGTAAAAGAAAATAAAAATCAAGTTTTCATCTAAATCCGTGCTGAGACTCCCACGCTTTTGAAATATCAGAATTTCTTATGGGAATAAATTTCATTTTCCAGAAAGCTCTCTTTTTAAACTATTGCTGAACTGGCACTAGTGTACCAGATATGGCTGAGCACAGGTTTCATAACAAAGTTACATACTCCATTTTGGTCGTTGCTGCTACCTAGAAATCCTTTGGTCTGTTGTGAGTTGTTATTTTCCAGGAAAAGGCAGCAGAAAATTAACCTGTACATCCGAATTTGTGGTAAATGCCCGAGGAGCCTCACCTTTGCTCCCGTTAGCTTGTTCTCCTACAACAAATGATACGGTGCTCTGTATTCATGAAGTTTTGTGCATTTGCAAAGAGTCAAAGGAAAGCAAATTTCTTTCTAGTGGTGCCAGGCTCTGCCCCTTCCAAGGGAGCAGGTTGCTGAGAATGCAGAAGAGCAAATGTTCCCTTCCTTTCCTCCCCTGATTCCCCGCCGCCACCCACAGCATTTGGGCTCCTCCCAAGGTCAAAAATGACAATCCTTTCTCTTCTCACCCTGGAAGAGGTGGCATTAAAAGCATTAACATGAAGGCGTGTGAATCTTGGAGAGCATGGAGCTCGCCTGCTCTGCCAATGCAGTGGAAGGATTTATAGTTTCTAATTTATTTGGGTTGCATCACTTTTAATGTGGTAAAAAAATATATTGGCTTTTTTTTTGATCCTGCTACAGCTGTTCCCATACAGGAATAAGTAGATGCTATAATGTGCTTTTTAGGGTAGTCGAATAAGTGTGCACAATCAAGTTTGTGCTTATACAGCCAGTTGAATAGTCGTCTTGGTACAAAATATCTGGGCAAGGTTTGGGGCATTTTTGTGGGGCAGCTTGGGTGAGGAAAGGGCTTTGCATTTGACCCCAGTTACAGCTGTCATTCTGTGGGCATCCTGGTTTTATTGGGCACTGTCTCAGCTTGGTTTCTGTGCAACTTCTCCCTCCTGCCACCCATCATTTCCCACTTTACAAAACCCTCCAGTGATTTCAGCTTGGACGCTGAAGAAGAGGTGGTGAGAGGGATACCCCAAAGCAGCAAGGACCAGAGGGGGAAAAGATGCTCAAGATGAGGGCAGCAATGCTCAGCTGAATGGGTCAGGCAAAGGCAACCCAAGAGAAATTGGAGCGTAGTATTTTTTTTTATCACCCTGCTGTGAGCAACAGCAGCTGAGGGTTGATCTCACAAATCCATGAGACGCAATGGCACGATCGGAGCTGGTGAGGGCCTGACTCAGCCTCCTGGTCAGCAGGGCTGGAAGTGCCAGGGCTGACCTGCTGCAGCTGTTGGGGTAACCCAAAGGCAACAACCTCGCTTGGGTAATGCCGAGGCTTTCAAACAGTTTCCTAATCTGTGGGCAGCCACCCTGCTGTGTCAGGCTATTAAGGAGAGAGGCGTCTTCTCCAGGAATGGCCACCTTCCTTTTCTTCTGGTTCAGTGTCAGCAGCTCTTTTCCTGCCTTTGCTGAGGCATGGAGGAAAAAAAAAAAAAGAAAAATCTGTGTAAAGCTGCTGTTTATACTGGAGGGGAAAGAGAAGGTTGATATATTAACAACAAATTAAAGAACTTCCTGAAGGTCATGTTAAGACATGCTTCCTGACACCAACTTCAATTAGTGAATGGAGTCTCAGATTGCTTTGGAACTTTGCCTGTGTCTAAGAGCCTTCTCTTAACCCTTGGCTTGACTAGTTCTCAAAAATCAAATCGCAAACGATTAAAAAAAATCAGTTTGCCAGCACCACTGTGCACGAAGCAAATGTTACTTCTACCTCTTGCTAAAACACAGCCAATCAAAATGCCCTGTGACTCAGTTATTCGTGAATTGGTCTAGTTTTCCTGTAAAAACTATAAAGAAAATTTCAAATTGCTTGTACGCCTCAGCAAATCCATTTTTAACCATCTCAGCCCTATTTTTGGAATGAGCTTTCATGAGCACATAAGCAGTCAGTCCTTCTCATTTTTATACTTTTCATTTTGTCTGGGTTGGGGGGAAATATGTGTCATTTATAAATTAGCTTATTATAGCCTTGTGTTGAGCTCATAAGGGGAGCATCACCGATATAAATTAGATTCCTTCATTATTTTAAATTGTAGTCCTAACAGAGGAGCTAGTAGCTAAATACACAATTATATACTCATAATAACATGACTCTGACCAAAGGGCAGTGGGGAGATGTAAGACGCTGAGTGAGCCAACTGGTCAAGCAACAACAAAAGTCCTTTTTACAGCCAGTCATCTCCCCCAGGGCTTCCTTGAAACCTGAAGAGTATTGTTTACATTAGAAAAGCTTCTTACAAAGGAAGCCCAGGCTGGGTTATGACCACTGGCTAACCATTAGGTGGGGATTTCACGCTCCCTTCACAGCTCCTGTGATACCTGGCAGCCTTGGCTTGCCCTGAATATTGGACTGACCTTTAGATGCCTGCCTATCCCTGCGTACAGGAAAATATATGACTGTGATAGTGCAATGACTGATGGTTTTCCAATAAAGTATTATACCAGGTCCTTGGGATTTTGGGTTAAAGTTTTTGATGCTGTTTTTAAGGAGATCTGGGATGGTTCTGCTCTGGGAAATAGGAAGCTGAAAGCAAGCAGCCAAAAGTACTTGCTAGGCACCCTGAAGGATAGGTCCTGCTTGGAAAAGTCTCATGATCTGAGAGTTAATCATTCAAAGAAAAGGGAAATGATAGCAACAAGATGTAGGTCGTGCTCTGGAAGAGCAGATTAGGGATGGATCATTTGCAAATGCCATCCAGCTGGCAGCCATTCTCTCCCTCTTCGTAATAAAACACACTTAGTATTTGCTATCAGCATGAACTTCATTTAAGATTATGTATAGGCTGGACTTGCAAAGCGTGGCTTTTCCAGAGGCGCAGAATTTGTTAGCTTGTCTTCATTGCACATTTAGAAGTATGATACAGAGCCATCAGTATGTGCTGCAGTGTAGGATAGGGTAAAAGACATCCATCACATTTGTTATTGAGGTAGGTAAAGAAATTCTTGATCTCAGAGCTTCATTTCATCAGCATTATGAGACATTTCACACTTGTGAGAAGTCTGGCAATATATCTATACACATGCATTTATGTAATGTTCTTAAAATATATCTATCTCATCAAAGAAGTTGGTGATGAACTCAACTCATGAAGAACTGCAAAACCCCACACTACTGCACATTTAATGAGGAGACAGCAGAACACGAGCTCAGATTTTACTCATGCTGTGCTTACACTACTCCTCAATTAGAGCAACGCAAAGGAGATTAAAGCAAGAGCCCAAATTGTCACAGACTCATTGCCCACTGTAAGAGGAAGAAGGGGATTGTAACTTGCCCTCCCATTTCATTCCTCCCTCTTCTTATCAGGCAGAAAAACTTATGGAGGCAAGTGCTTATGCACCCCACAGAAGGAAAATACAGCCTCCATGCACTGAACTCCTTGCAAGAGATTCTGCCCTCTGGGTCTACTCCAGCCCGAGGGAATAGCCTGGAGCAAAGGATGTAGGGTTGTGTTTAGTTTGCATGACCTAGGCCTTTGCCACTAGAAAAACAGGCCCAAAATAATTTCCTCAGGGTCTTTCCATTGATTCTTACCTGAAGGTGCTGTACAAATCCGATACAAGAAAGATAAATACGTAAGCACCACTCACAGATCCACTTCCAAATAGTGTGAAGGAGAGAGGAGATAAAAGTGCCTAAAAAGCGGGGGCATGGATGATGACACATGTTTCCAAAGTACCAGTATTAAAAAAAAAAAGGAAAGAAAAGTGAGTCTAAACTTGAGTAATGTTCAGCTGCAATACACAGCAACCACAGCATATTTCACATACAAGTCTGTGAGGAAATATAGCCTCTTCTCAAATTCCCTAGCTGGCACATTATCAGAGGCCACTGTTTCCTTCACTGCTTGTTCAGCATAAGAGTCAGTAACATCATCATTTTTCTCAACAGTTACAAGTATGTATTTCCAAAAGATTTTTCTGGCATTTATCTGGATGCTTTGGGACACTCTGAAAGAGGTCTGTGTGCACCTATCTGTCAATCAGGGGCATCTTTTAATTAGGGTGACAGAAATACCTGCTGTGTGAAAACAGGCAGTTCAGATGTCGATTATTCCTCTCTGCCACCAGGCAAGACCAAGGCCGTCTTGTGTCAGAGCATGTCGCAGGGACCTGTGGAAGACTCGGTCCCATTCCAAATCTCCATCTAATACCCGGGGGAAGGGCTTACCAGGTCATTTGTCAGTCACGCTGAGGACCTGAGAGCTGGAGGGCAGGGATTCCCATCACCCTGGGTCAGTTTAAAGGGATATACTAAAGGGATATACTAAATGTATGCAAAGGATATGTAATCAGATGCAATAGGAAAAGCAAAGGCTGATTACCTATGGAACTTCTAGAAGGCTGTGCCATAGCCTCGGGGAGGGAGGACAAGGCTCCTCGGGACACCACGTGCACCGGATTGTGCTTGTGTCCTTGCTTAGAGGCAGAGCCAGTTAGCTTTTTTTTTTTTTTCCTCCTTCAGCAATAAAACTGGGGGAAAAATCAAGAGAAAAGAAAGTCTGTTGGCTCAGATCAAGCCAGATTAACTTATTATAGCTTTCTTGTCAAAATAGGGGGGAAAAATTGTTCTGGACAGCACAAGAATTCAGACATGTTTATTGCTAGCGATGGCCAAAATTATATATAGTGTCATGTATTTTATGTATTGGCACATAAGGACCTGGCACATTCTCCTGTTATCAGTCAACCTTCTGATTCAGTAAAAGCCAGAGGAATTCGATTAATCCACTTCCCCTGCTATTTTTTTTGAGGGGGGGGGGGGGGGGGGGGGGGGAAGTTGATGCCTGATCACAAAGTGCTCAGGGGTGCACTGTGACCCTAAGCAAAGGAAATCAAGAAAACAGGACTCTTGGTGCCCTGACTGGAATAGTTATGCAAGAACCGGGCACGAACCACTTCATGATCTAGGGCAGGCACAGGCACCAGGGAGGTGAAAGGCAGGGAGCTCAAGGCAAGAAGAAGAGGTGCTGTCAGGGACACGAGCGTGCAATGCAACGTGGCAGCAGAAGGGAACCGGCCAAAAAGGCATCTCATCGGAGAGGCATGACGTGAAACTCTCCCAAGGTGACTTGGCTGAGGGGTGATCAGCAAAACCGAACGGAGGTCTGGGTATCCCTCTGCTAGAAAGCAAATCCTGAGTCAAAGGGAGGTCAAGTGGTACCAGCAATGATCTATCTCCAGGCTGGGAAGACCGATTTGAGGAAAATTAAGAGAGCCTGGGTAAGCTATAGGCAGTTTCTGGGACAAGACTATTTGAAGGGTGAAAAGGTGAAAAAGGGAGACAAATCACTTAAGGCAGAGCAAGCAGTATGACTAGGATCGTTATGTATTTGTATAGCACTTAAAGATTGCTCAGAAATTTTATAGAACAAATAAAAGTTCATAGTCTGAGACTTACAGTCTAGTCAGAGGCATGACAGGGCACACGACTTGACTCAAAAAGTGGAAGGAAAGAAAATGGAGGGATATTACTATATCCCTCAAGGATATAATAATAAGTAATGTGTTGAAACTAAGACAGGACAAACTTAAACTGAACATTAAAATTCAAATAGATCATTAGGGCCACAGCAAAATCTCCCAAGAAAATTGATGAAATATTCCATTTATCACACCTAGCAAAATGCCATATACAGTATCACCTGGGAAATGAACGATCTCTCCCTGGAGGAGTTCACAAAGTATTTCATGCAGGCGAAGGAACACAGACCGGGTCTCAGCAAGGAGCACACAGAAACAATGCAAACAGCAGAGCGCTGGACACGAGCGTCAGCCTTTGCAGACATTGTTTGCTTTGTCCACAGAAAATGCAGAATGACAACTACTGTCATACAAAGCCCCATTACACCAGGGATATATCGCTAGAATGGGGTTTTCATAAATAGGAAGCACGTTTTTGGAAGCTCCATTTCTGTTGTATGAAGCGTAAGGGGTGGGACTCTATTCTGATTTCTAGAGATATGGGCTTGATTCTTTACCATCTTGCTTCCCCATAAATCATTTAATACCATGAAGTTTGTAATACAATTCTGTGTCACAACACTTACATCACACTTACTTTATAGCTGTTCAAAAGACAAGCTAGGATACAAAATAGATGATCTTTATTATCATTCTTCTCTGAGATTTAAATATTGGATGCCTGCAAGACCAGACACCTTACAGCAATTTTATGCCAGGAAGTTCACTGGAGTCATTACTAATTACACGGGAGTTAGATCAGGATCAGCTCTTAGGGCAATTTTATTGATTTCCTCATTCTATTTCAGATTCCTTACACATGTTCCTCACTGGCTTAGCAACAGTGAAAGTAATGATCAGCATTATTACCTAGAAAAGTTGGGGCAGAAAGAGAGGGAGACTTCCCTCACATTCGGCACAGCAAAATGCCTCTGGGAATAAAGTGGACAACATCTTCATTGTTAGGTGCAGTAAAAAGATTTGCAAAATATGTCATCTTTCAAACCAAATTTCATTATTGTGCTTTCCAAATCACATTCCACTAGTAAACACATTTCTCAAGGACTTGATGCATCAGCCACAATTTTGTTTCCCTACAGCAACTTGCTTAGGAATCTAGAAACTGATAAATCCAGAACTGACTGAATGGTCCCAGTAGTGTAAGATGTTTTTTCCAGTGTAGCTGAGCCTGAACATACTTGCTTTTGAATAGATAAGATAAATAGAATAGATAAAGTTTGCCATCTAGAGGAACTGTACAGAAATCCACTTTTCTTTCTACTGAATCTTCTTACAGTTACTCTGGTGAGCATAAGCAGGCCAACAAAAGCAAGTGACGCATTTTGGTACTGGTTGTAACTAGCCAACTATTGAAGAGATGTAAACAAAATGATAGGGAACACTGCCTTCAATTTGCTATTTTTGCCATGCAACTTCTCTCTCTTTTTGCATCCTGTAGAAGGACCCCTGCTCCATCTTGCATCCACAAATACTCAACGGTGATGTCCCCTTCCTACCCCTTTCTGTCCAACAGTGAGAAAGGACAGCAGACAGGTGAATCTCTGCTCTGATATTTTCGTGAGGTGTAGTTTGGAGGACGGATAAGATGCCCCCCCAACCCCCAAAGTCCCAGCAAACCTGAGTTATCCCATGGTCCGATGGAGCCCCGTGGATGTTTCCTAGATAAGAGACATAAGCTGCTTCTCTTTTGCAGAGCTTGCCGCTCCCAATGCTGATGCGCAATATGAAAGCTTGGGGCTCAGTACCCTCATCTGCATCAAGGGATTGAAACATCAACTTCTCCCTTTTCCAGGACACCATCCTCTGCTCTCCACAGAAAGCCAGAGTCTTTAGACCATGGAGAAGGTCAAAGGTCAAGGGCACCCTACCTTATTCACCTGTGGATCAATGGAAATAATTAAGTCCCATCACCTGTGTGTAGTTTTTCTCTCAAACAGCAGAGAAAAAAACCCATGTAAGCAGCCCTCAGAGCCAGATCTGTAACAGGATGGGTCCTAGATCCCATGGAGTTTATAGATCTTAGCCAAGATCTTTAACTACTAGACTCAGCTCTGAGTAACCTACCCTCTGAAACAGGTTACTCGCTGGAGAATAGGGCTGTGAAGTGTCCTACTGCACAGCCCAGCACACTCCCTGTGGGGCTTGCTGCCGTCTCTCACCAGCCCTAGCACCCTACTCACCTCCAAGAGGAGCTGCAAGCTGACTGAGCTGCAGGTGTCAGCCCTGGAGACTCTGACAAGACTCCATACCGGGGTGGAAAGGGCAGAGGGTAGCAAATGAGAGCTGCAAATGAAGCAGCAAGTTATGGGGCAATTGCTTCAAGCGGGAGCATAGGAACAGAAAGGGACCTGGGCCACAAGGTGTTGTAGCTGCCTGAGAAACGCAGTGGATAAACGAAGAGTGAGATGGTACAGCTGTGGTCTGGTAAAACCTCACAGGCACACTGCAGTCCCCGGGTAGGACACGTCTCTGCGGTGGGAGTCACAGAGCAGCCGCGTGTTGCTTACTTGCTTGGTAAAGTCGATGGGATTTCCAACCCCGCGGCGGCGCGTGCAGGATGGAGCGGGAGGAAGGTGACCACGGTGGGCAGGCATGAATGCGTCCAGGCAGCAAGGCCAAGGAAAATCAGGTCTCCTGCTCTTCAGGTGAAATCAAGCTGCCCTGACTGTGTGCAATCCCGTCGAGGCTGCTGTGCCACTCACCCTCGTCAAACATGCAAAGCGACTCCCAGCTACTTTCTCTTGCATAAGAGTGCGTTAGGTAAGCACCAGCACACAGCACGGTGGTGCAATTATTTGTCTAGGCACAAGGTCATTGACACTGTTTGTTAAAATGCCTCAATTTCAGACCTTAGCTTCTGCCTCAAGCGCAGATGCTTCAAAGAGATTCTGAGAAGAGCGAGTACCACTTTCATTTTGCTGGATGGAAAGTAATATCTCCTTCCAGCTTCAGGCACAGCAGGGTAGAACAGTAAACAGAGCTTCACATTAATTTCCATTACGTTTGGTAGGGAAGACTTAGTATAATTAAGCAAATAGCTCTGTCCTGCTTCTTTTGAAATCAAAAAGAGTTTTGCCTTTTACAGAAATTAAAACCGGAAAAGTTGCTGTGCTTTTGCCCTTTCACGGGCACACTGATATCGGAAGAGTCACGTCTTGGTGGAAGTCAATGAGATGTTGCCGTCTTACATCAGGGGCGAATGCGACCGATCGTGAGCTGTCGTCTTTCAGGCTAATTACAAGCTCATCAGTTCAGGGATTCTTCTGAGTTCACTTTTAGGGATCAGTGTGGTTAATCCTCTGAACCGTAATTTTTAGCATTGCGATGGCGTACCTCAGGACCTACGTTTAACTTCTGAATTACCACTCCTTTGGGCTGGGAAGCTGGTGACAATTAGATGAGTCGTCCCCAGTTCAGTGCTGGCCTGATACATTACCCACCCTGCTGTACCCTATTGTTTAATCATACCTCACTCCTCTTAATGAGACTCATTAATCTTTCTTTCAAGTTTCATTCTATTTCCTGCTTTACTGAGATTTATGATGAAAGAAAGAGAAACGCTGCTAATTGATCCCCTTCAGGTGACATTATCTCCTGCAAGAGCATCAATCAGTGGTGGCAAACATCTGTTTGACAAGAATTTTCCTTTTTATATTCCACTTTGGAAATTTTAAGAACAGCTAAAGCTCTGCTGATAAAGGATGAGCAATACGCAGCCTTCATCTGAGAAATTACAAGTACAGGGAACATGGTGATAGAAATCTCTCAGATCTCTGGCAGCTTGGTCACAGTGATTATAAGATCTAGTTGACCAGGCTGGCAAAACCTTTTCATCAAAGAGCTGTCCTTTGCACATTAACCTACATGTGTATAAGCCTCTGAACACAACATCCGTAACAGCCTGTGTGCACAGCTGTGTCAGCCGAAGGAAGACAAAAGTTTCCAAGTTTAGCTATTTATTGAAAGGGCAAGAAAGGAGCAATCGCCTCGGTCCTTGACCCACATCAGTTACTTGGCAGACAGAAAAACACGGGGAGAAAAGCAGAGGAACTGACTGACCGCGCACATCCAGGCTCGTGCAGACGCAGACCGACCGCTTTGGTCCTCCATCCAAGTAGTTATTGCTGCTTTCTGGCCCAGATGGAAAATGCTTCAGACTGTCACACAAGGTTCAGGCCTCGAGGACGCTGATATTCCTCAGTTTCCCTGAGCAGCCTCCCAGGGACCCCCACTATCCCTGCCCAGCCCCGACGATCCAGCTCAGCTCCATCTGGGCACCCCGTCCAGCCCTGCAACAGCCTGGGGATGAATTATGCTAGAATTAGGGATCCTTTTTGATCCCTTCGTCACCTGTCAGGAATTGTGCAGATATATTTGGCGGTGGCCTAGGGCTGAGGGACTGATCTGATAACCTCTCAAGGCCTCTCCTCCCTCCATTTTTCTATCCTTCTCTAATATACTGGGCTCACACTCATCCTTGAGATCGATCGCATTTCACCACAATATTCAGTTCTTGGGAGTCTTCCAAGTCATCTGCTGGGAGAGCCCAGCTTTGTGCAGGTCCCTGTAGTTCTGCTAGATAATATGCATATGTGGATGCCGCTTCAAAGGGAGGAAGAGCCCATAAAAGCAAGAAATGTTGACTGACTAACAACCTCTGTCTGGTTATAAAAGACTTGGCTGCAAGGACACCCTACTGTATTTTCAGATTCACAAACCTCAGCTGCTGTGCCTGTGCCTTGTAATACTTCATAACAGAAAAAAAGAAATGAAAAAGTTGGAAATTATTTCCAGCTTTGCGGTCTCAGCAGACAAAGATTTTTGGCTCTACAACTTCTTCCCAATAAAACCATCCTACTGAGTCTGGTTCTTCATCACCTTGGAATTCATGTAGGTTATTCATCACCCGAGCACTGGGATTTCAGAACGATACTGAGGGAAGATTCTCTGCTCCCATGTGATTATGGTTTTTATACATGGGTTGCATCGGGACAAATAAGCATGCCAGGTGCCAGGGAGAGAAAAATGAGGCTGCTCAGTGGTTCAGCCCTTATTTCGTTCCCGTGATTGCCTGAAAATCTCATTGACCTGTTCTGCCTGATTTACACTTTTTGCATTGTATATGCTAAAGAGAGAAACACAAAGATACAGCTGTCAACAGCACTCAGCTTCCCTTTTCCTGCTGGCAGTGAAAAAAGCTGATTAACTGCTTTCAGATGCAGTTAATTTAGTAAATTAGGAAGTGGTACACCTCTGTCTAAACTTTCAGAAGTACTTGGGCTGCACAGCTATTTGATTGTTGGACTGTTCAATCAACCCAATTTTTATTGAGTGTTCAGCTCATACTTCTAGAAAAATCAGATTTGTTAAGTATCCAAAACTGGGCATACAGAAATGGAAACGCTTCAGTCACGCAGCAGCTTTCTGAATATTGTGAAGATCCATTTAGGCCACACTGAGGGAAGCAAATATGATTACCTCCAACGTTCTAGAGGAGACAGGAGTTTACCCAGCAGCAAGGAGTTTAATTCTGCTGCTGACTTCACTCCAACCAAGGCCTCAACCACATTCCAGCTTTGCAAAGAATGTATTAAACATGCCCCTCCTATCCCCAAAACTAGAAAAACAAACTTTTCTTTGAGTCAAAAAGGGAATCAGCCAGTAAGTCCATGGTAATAGACTTATGCCCTGAACTCAGTGTAAGGTTTCATTTAAAACTAAATTCAGAGCCAGTCTTTAGGGAGCAGAAGTGGATGTATTGTGGCCAAGTCTCTAAACGGATGGATCCATTCTTACAATAATGCAACATTTTGACCCAGCTTGCCACAGAAATGGTATGTGCATGAACTGTATGACCCTTCTCACTCATTCAGTGCAAGAGTGGATGGAGAACATCGTTCAGCCCTGTAGCTCAGGGGCAGATTTGTTGGGTTATCTGGTTTAAATCTTCAGGCATTCAGCAAAAGATAGTTGAAGTCACTCATCATACTTCTCACTGGAGAGGAAAGTTTGAGGGTTGCAGCCCATGATGTATGAGGAGAGACCAGGGTAGTGGGTTTCTTCAGCCTGGAGAAGAGAAAGCTGAGGGCAGGGTGTACGATTACCGATGCGTTGGGGGTAGAGAGAAGACTTCTCAAAGGTGCGCAGAAAAAGGCTAAGAGGCAACAGTCAGAAGCTGAATTTCTGAGAGGATCTAAAGAACGATTTCTTCACCAGGAGGGTGGAAAAGCACAGGAAAAGGTTGCCCAGAAAGGTTGTTGGAGATACTTGAAACTCGACTGGATACAGCCCTGAGAAACCTGATCGAGCCCTGAAGCTTGGAGCAGTGTATTGAACGCGGGCACCTTCAGAAGTCCCTTCACATACAGTTAACCTGACATTGACAACTCGATAACCAAGAGGCTAACCAGAAATTAATGAACGTTAACAGCACTGAAAACAAAATTTCACATGAATGAATTCACATAAAGCCCGTCATATTAACTTTTAAGATCTTATTAAGATTCTATTGCATTGCAACATACTTTTTGGCTAATTAGTTGAGAAAACAACTCATTTATAACCACAGTGAAGTCCACATCGTTGTAGTCTGATGACACTAGTGTTCATGCAGCTTTATTTTTAGAAAGAAATGAGGAATAACTGAAAGCTGGAGGGGAGACCTCACTTTTAAGGCAGCATTTCCCAATTCCCAAGTCCATTCATGAAATTGTAGCCGCATTTCCAGCTGGATTCTGGGCTCATGGCTCCTATTGCCCTAAGGGCACTAGGGAGTCACAGACTCTTGTTCTACTGACAGCCTCTTAAGAGGTTTCATCTCCTCTGCCATTCATGATCACACATCCTCTTTCTGACAGCTGCAGTTATTACTTCCACAGAAAATCCAGGTTAAGAAAGGCTGAGTGTATATCAAAATAATGCCAGCATCCAGAGTTCAAAAATCATGATGTTTCTGAACCAGTAAGTCTTGCTACAGCTGGAAAGCTTTTCAGCTTTTCATTGCAAGATTAAGGTCAGAAGTTTCCTCTTTCTGAGAAGTGTGTCCCTTCGTGAGGCCTCCCCCTCCCAGTTCTGCACCCAGGTATGATTTTAAGGTCCATGAATTTAAGGTTTACTTTGTCGTGTAACTACTTTGATTAGTAGCTTTATCACCATGTCCATATCCAGCATGAGTCTTTTTTAAGAATAAGCTGACAACAATATGATTTCAGAGGCTTCTATCCAGGATCCGGCAGTTAGTGGGCTGCAATAACAAGAATTGGTAGGATGAACTATAGTATGGAGATTCACAGATCTAGAAATTGCTTTTATTTATATTAAATACATTCTAGACACTTAGATAATTTTATTTAGTTTCATTATTCACTTTTATTTTCATGTTCTTTCTAAACTGAGTTTTGATTTTTTTTTCCTATAGAGAATGCTGTAGACAGCAAAAGTATTCCATTATTTCATTAAAAAAAATTTCCATTATTTTGCTATGTTCCAGCACTTGCCATCTGACACCACTTTGCCTCTCAATCTCTATCTGTTCCTCATGGCATAAAGCTTATCACCAAAGACTTAAAAAGAATAACAACAAACACTTAAAATTTCCTAATATGGGCGGTTTCTGAGAGATGTGTGTGTGTATGCTAAGGGAACTGTATTCCAGCAAGCATTCCTCTCCACACGTAATGTGATGCCTGACTATATGCCTCCCCTCTAACTGCTGAATCACTCTGGATTTTCTTCTCTCTGACAAATGTCACGGCCATTTTTCCAAATGACCGATCGGGTAATATCACTATACAGCTAACTCGTAGTCTTTCAGCTCAGAAAGCTGTGTCTTGTTTAGGCTTTTTCAAAGCTAAATCCCTGTTAGAAAATGGGAATTATAATTTTTAAAATATTTTGCCCATCAGTATTTTGGGGCTGATGGATGAAATTAGAAGAAATACAAGAGGGGGTGGAATGATCCTCCCAATCCAAATGTTCTTGTTTGAAGCAGAATATTTATTTAATATAAGTGCAGATAAGTATGCTACTTGCAATACCTGACAATCTCATTTAGATCATATATACCTTCTTAAATACATGATTACTTATCTTCTTAAATACGTGATTGCTGGCTTGTATTGGTTTTGCACTTAGAGAAAAGGTCTGGTAGGAATCCACTTGCATTTTTCGTAATGTTTCATGCATGCCTCTGATGAGACACACAGCGCTCAATCTTGCTTGACTAATTTAACCAATTGTTTCAGGTTACCCACTCAGTGAAACGTCAGATTGTCTCTTCCTCGACATATTCTTCACTTCACACGTATATAGCTCCAAATTACCATGCTGTGCCAGTGGGAAAGGCACGCGAGAGTGAATGAATACCAAATGACTGCATGACGCCGGTACAAGACGACATAAAATAGCACGAGAACTTGACAAAGTACTTCCCTCAGATATAGCATGGGCCACAGTGGCAGATTTCAGTGTCCCTGGGACAAATTTTGAGTGGGGCACAGCAGAGCCAGGTCCCACAGCATCTGGAGAAGGGACACAGGCCCGCGGTCCTGGGTCTGCACCCCTGGGAGCTGCTCAGAGTGCAGCCAGCCTATCTGTCGTAAGCTGCTCCTTAGCGTATGACAAAAGAGAGAGGGTATAAAGCTGCATTACAAAACTTTATCCTGCACTTCCACACGCCTGAGGACTCATTCTGTTTGCAGGGACGGCCGCCGTTTGGTTGGCAGGGCTCTGATACAAAAGATGGGGCGTCACATCCCATGCTCCCTCAGAAAAAACTGTGCATGCTTTTTTTCTGAGTATTTGCCAAGACTAAAAGCAAAATAGTTTAGCCTATTTAGGCTTCTTGTGCTTGAATATATATATCTGAGTAGATGCAAACTCTCCTAGACAATGAGTGTTTGCAAGCTGTGCCCAGCTCCTGTAGCTTAGGTCTTTTTTTCTAATTGACTAGACATTACTGAGGAACACTGTAGCTTTTTACAAGTACTGACTGACAGATAAAGCAACTCAGACGAGAACCTTCTCTTTTCAAGTGTATTAAACAATTACATTAATCTTTGGATAGCAAGTCAAACACAGAAATCCTGCGTTCTTGTTCCTTAAAACAGAATAAAGATGAACATTTGGCATAAGACAAATTCAATTTCATTTCAGTATTGAAGGGTTCGCTGGAAGAAATCTTTTGAATATGACAGTAAATACAAAGGCTCTGAGTATAAGCAACAGTCCAAAGCATTTGGCTAAAACGGTGAAATTACAAATATCTAATATATGACTCACTGGGAATTACATCCATGAACGATGGATACCTCAGAGGCTCTTCTCCATTTGTAGAAGGGGATAGATGGGTTCAGCAGTGCAGGACCTTCTGCAGTCTTCCAGTTTTGTTTTGCTTCGGGAAACAATAACTCACAAACTTTTCAATAGCTTTATCTGATTCATCTATTATAAGCACAGAAAACAACACACTTGACATTAGATCATGGCTGGCTTTTCAAACACAGCCTCATGGAAAACACAGCCCTTTCAGAAACCAAAAGCTGATTTCACTTTTGGACTGAGGAACCATCTCTGCATTAACAATCCTGGCCAGAACACTTTAATCCAGATGGGGCGCTTACCTCTGAAAAACAGCAAAAAGCATGAGACGGGCTCAAGGATGGAATATACTGGTTATCTAGGAGAAGCTGAGGTTGATGTCCAGATTTGCAGTGTGTTGACAAGTTTTGGTTGCAAGTCTGGAATAGATTGGCTCACAGAAGAAACTGGGTTTTACATAGAAATGCACCTAATCACAGGCTATCCATGAGCCATGCAAAGCAAGAGGCTTTTCATTTGAGATCAATGTCATTTCAAATTTGCCATGAAACTGCTGTACTAAATCAAATGCCCTGATTTCTCACATTTCGTCTTACTTGGTGGGTATTTGAGAAACCCCTCAGCAATTTTCAGTGTCAAATGCTACAACACGCATTTTTTTGTTTGTCCCCTTTCCCCATCCTGCCTTTGCTATAGTCTGTTCCCCAACAGCACAATTCTTGAATATTACCCTTGCAGGATGACTTTGCAGCAGCAGCAGCAAAATGACTAACTTGTTCTGTGACACGTATTTCTGGGACTATTACATAGAGGCTTCTGAGGGACCTCTGCACATGGCAGTGATGCTCAAGGATGCCCCATGTCAACCCTCCCTAACATCTCTCCCTGTCCGCAGTCATAAGTCAGCCACTTCGCTCCTTATTCAGGGCACCTGCCTATTTTCTTTTCCACTGGAAGGAACCCACAACCGTCATCACACTGAGTAAGCAGCAAAGCCAGCTGACACGAAAGGGAGGGAAGAAAGGGCTCTTAAATGGCACCTTGCTTAAGAGGCGCCTCTCTGCTGATGACTTACTCTGAGTTCTCCGAATCTGATTTATGGGCCTGAGGATACCTGCGTCCTTCCTTTCCTAAAAAAATTACAAACTGGGTGGCAAAGGCATGCGTATCACTACTTTGTTTTAAACTTTGACCATAGGAGATGCCACTTTTGTTTCCCTCCCACATTTTTTCCTTGTCACTCTGGCCTTGTGGCTGGCGCACCTAACAAGAAGTCAGAAACGTCGGTTCGTTCCCATTTCTGCTTTTAAGGACTCAAACTCATGTTTCCTCTAATGGCCTATCCCAAAGCACGCTTGGGGTGTTGTCCTCTATTCTTGCTGAAGTTCCACCTTGTACAAGTCTCCGTAACCCGCTGTCTCCCATGCCCAGCAGAGAGGAGGAGCGCTCTGCCTTCTCCTCGGGCTGTGTCTATGTTTTGGACAAGTAGCTGCCTCGTGACAGCTGTATCATCAGAGATGGGGACATACCCACATCTTTCACCTCCATAGGAGTGACCTACCTGTTGGGTTAGAGAGTCATGCTCTTCTTCCCCTCCCACCCTCAGTGAATCCAACACGAACGAGTACCTCAGAGGTACGTGCGGATCCTGCCTCACCGTTCCCATATCCCTCTCTCTCCGGCCCAGTGAATCACAGAGCGTTTCCGTGTAATCCTCATGAGAAGGGGAGGACAAGCCTTCCCTGTGATTCCCACACACACCCAGCCCTGTTAACTCTCCAGTCTCACCTACTGACTGATGGGTTAGGCAGCGGAGAAAGATGGTGTTGGATCCCTCCAGGCAAAGGAGGGGGAAATGAAGAACCTTCCCTTCTCCAGCACCCTCGGTGAGAGCTCCAACTTCTGGATAACAGAGGTGGCTCCAACAGGACTGCCTCTGGACATATTTTAAAGGAAACCAGTGATTATTAGTGCATTTTGTGCAGGGCCTGAGCTGAGCGTGCAACCGACTGGCATGCTGACTAGACGACTGGAGGGCAGCAGTGCGATAGCTGGAGGAACACCTCACCTGTGAACCCCAGCAGCGATGAGACATCCCTTCCGTCCCGAGCCACGTACTCGCCCCGTGAGCCCGGCAATGCCTCCGAGCAGAACTTAGCATCTCATGAGCTCAAAGGTCAAGAATGCAACCACCACCAGTAGACACGTCAAGCACAATATATATTTTATTGGTTTCATTTCCAAGAAAGTTAAAAACCAGACTGAAGAAGAAATGCAGAGCATAATCTCTACAATTTATGAACTACAATCATATTCTTTACGCAGTCCTTCCTTTTGATTTGTGTATAATTTTGACAGAAGGGTGACCTAAAATTGTGACGATATTTTGAGGGATGTCATTGAAAGTATATAAATCATAAACTGTATCTGAAATATCTTAGTCATATCAGAGAACACAGAGTTCGGAGGCTTCTCCTAAAAATGCTGATTTCTGTTCTGTGGTTTCGGCCTCCTGGCTATTATTAGAGCTTGTAATAATCATCATTTTTGCCTTGAGATTTGGGAAGGAGTTAAGTCCCACAGAAAATGGACTGTGTCTGAATAATTCATTGTAAGGAAATACAGACTTAGTTTTCAAATATATAGAGGACTTCCTACATACAGCACTCTGGAAATACACTATTAAGTACACTTTTTATCGATAGAAGGTAAATATATATCTGCAATTAGTCCAAAGATTTAATTTTGTAGCAATGGGTGTACTTAGACGAAAGAGTCTGCCTTTGTATGAATTTGTCTTTTTTCTATATACTCTGAGGATTGAGAAGGCACCCCCTTATAGAACATCTAATCTTTCTATGTAATATACACAGTGTTTTGAAGTGTTTACGCCCTTTTCATTCCTGCAGCACCTGGGTTTGTATTATGCCAGCTTTCTCTTTCTTTGAATTTTTTTTCACATTATGGGAGGGATGTTCTTTCTACAAAACTTACAGTGCATGTCATTTAAAAGTGACTCTTCCTACTTCAAGACTTTCCCCAGAGTATTGGCACTGAGAAGAATTTGTCTTCATTGATGGGAAGACATCTCAATACTGGCGGGGACACTCCACTTACTAGAAGGGAAATATTATCTTTTGTTGAGATGAAAGATTCCTTATGTCTCTTCCATCAATCTGAAGCGTTGTGACATTTCCTATCACTGTAGCACAAGGATGTTCCTTCTGGGAAATGCACAGAATATACTAATGAGTATGTTCATACATCAGAGAAAATCTTTTTTTTCCTCTGTAAAATGACAAAATTATGCTTGATCTAATATTACTAAGACACAGCAGAAAGAAAGTGTAATTGCCTGTAAATAATAGGTCAAAATGACCAAGCATGACATTTTTAAAGTTCAAATCCTCTCATCCCTAGTTATCCTACATTGCATTAAGGCTATTCACAAACAGTATTTGTCAAGCCACTGTGTACCAAAGTGACTTATTTTGTAGTAAATCCAATAACAAGTGAAACAGAGCTAGCTGAGGTTTGCTTTCAATTTCCTTTTCTAAGTTCTGTGCCATTTTAAACAAATGACATACTGGTGAGCTGAAGAGGACAGAGCAAAGCACCAGAGATCACCTGAAGGTCAGCATACAGCAGGTCTCTTCATATTAAATTTGCCAGAGTTGCACTGGCTTTCTATCCAACAAAACAATGTTCTACATACATAACAGAAAGGCAAAGAGTGAAACAGTTAAAAGAGATTTAGATACCAGGAAACTGCTTTTCAAGGTTCCAGAAAGCCTGCTCATTACAACATCAGATAATTGACTATTAGACAGATAAACCCCCTGCTTTTCAAAGCAGACATCAAGGAGCAGTGCTTGGGCTCTGAAGTGGAAGGTACAACTCTCAAAACTGATCCTCAGTTTACATACATATGAAACGTCTCTCTCTTTCCATGTATTTTATGGCAGGTTGTAAGAAACAGATAATGTCTCTTCTCATTTCCATTACAAAGCTCTGCTGAGAGACTAAGAGTCTGCTCCAGCTGTAGTGAGTAAAACCAGTTCTTCAAAAGAATAAAAAAAAAAAAGAAAGAAGAAACCAGGTTAAAAAAAAAAAAAAAAGAGAGGAAGAAAAAAGACCATCTTTGAATTCTGATTCGCACACTGCGCTTCTCTTTTCCCATTGTATGTCGCTCTGCGGTAGTCGCTCCCCGTTCGGGATGACTGTTTGACCAATACTTTCACAAAGCCGCTTGCTCCCCTCCAGGGTTATACTCAAACAACTCAAGGATTGCTTCAGCCAGAAGCACTTTCACACAGTTTGAGCCAAAATTGCCCCAAGGAAGACTTAAATCATGCTGGTTGAGAGTTCTGATGGTGCTTTTAACGGGGTCAAACTTTCACTTCCCAAATGGCAATAGAGCACCAATCTTGGAGAATTTCCTCTTCCAGAAGGACTTCCTGGAAGCATGAAATTGCCCTGTGGCGGGTTGGACACATGTTGGGGGTCATAAAACACCTGGCCTCAATGTGTTCAGTCTTGCATTACATCAACTTTCCGTGCATTTTTTTGCTGTGTGGCTTGCTGTATTTATTTTTTTAATTTTCACAATAATGGATATTTCAGACTAAGTCCTAGGTTTCAGACATTTGCTCTCAGAAATCAGAAAGCATGAGTCATATTTGGGAGACTAAAGAATCAAAAGCCTTCTAAGAAGGACATTATTCAAAGGCACAAAGAGTAAGAAAAAAGAATACTTTGACCTGTTTCGGATGGAGAAGCATCCAAACTGTCAGCGGCCATCAGAGACCACTGAGGATAAACAAAGTTTGTATAGAAAACATACTGTATTAGTTGAAAAATCTCTAATTAGAAAAAAATGTGTAAGGAAACAAGTGTGGGGGAAGTCATCCCATAAAATAAATCAGATGGAAAAGTAGCAAATGGGAGCAAGAGAAAGAAGTTGAGAACAAATGGATGAAATTGCTTCACAGGGCATGTGTTTTGCAAATGGCAAACTGAATCTTCCTTGATCTTTATGCCTCTTTTGCATCCTCACACACCACTTTCGAAGAGGGAAACACAGATTTCTCAATAATAGTTCCCTCTTCTCCGGTGCTTTCAGACTGTCTACACATCACCTTCAGTTTTATTTTTGAAAAGGTGAATGGACTGTACTCATACCGCTCCCCCACTGTTCCCTTCCCACCCACATTGTTTCTAAAATATGGCCTGCATCCTCTCTCTCAAATGTGGTTTTAACAAAGCAACATAAGGAAGTAGTGTATTATTGTGTTTACTTTCCTTCATTGAGATGTGGGTTTCTGACAGCGATGTTGGGCTTGTTTTGGGAGTCATCCACCAGTAAAACTTGATCAAACCTGTTGCATCCTGAAGCAATTGAGCAAAATAGAGTTATGGCTGCTGTAACCTAATCACAAGCAAAAACATGTAGGTGAGCTGTAATTATCAAGCTTCTGCCATCTGATAACATTTACAGCAAACAGAAAATTAAAAGACTTAAACCAGAAGCAAATGAGTGGAAGCTTTTTCCTTTTTTTGAATAACTGACTACTGACTTTTCCCTGGGGTTGCATATAAATCTCATCTCCATCGGAGAATCTATCCTGAACATTTTTCTTCACTGGATGTCGGGGGCTGAATTTCTGTATTCTCCTTCAGCACTGGACATACTTGAGACCCAACTGATAAAATATCTGGAAGGGATGAGCGCAAGGGCTGGTTCATCAGGTATATGCCAAAGTTTGTCTGAAAAAAAGCAAAATACTTATTGAGATGCAACTCATGTTACAGTAATCAGATCTATAGAGGATCTCACAACCCAGATACGTTTAGAAAAACAATATTGCTTTAAGAATAAGGAGGTATGTACTATCTCCATGTAATTAAGAACATTTTAAACTAATTAACTATAATAGACTGGTAAACAAAAGCTAACCCCATGCTATTCAAGAATAATACCTAAGTAAGTGGATAAATAACGTAGTATTTCATCATGAGTTCCCCAGTATCATGTATGTAATTAACACTCCCTCACCGTCTTGTCATTCAATGACTGTTCTGCCTTCTTGACAAATACAGTTAATGCATTATCACAGATAAAGGCTAAGCAGCACGAGAATGCATGTATGTATGTTCAAACAGTGAGGAAAAGTCTTGCATCTTCTACCATGAATTATTCGCTTTGTTAACAGAACTTTGTTCTGTGTAGCCTTTGTGAATTTCCCTTCATTTGTTTTTATGAATATTTCAGTACATTGTACAGAAAATATTCAGAAAGTTTGTTTTATTAGGACAACCACTTGTTATCTGTCATTACCTGTGAAGCCATCCTACATAAATATTAGAAATACTTAGATGTGTGTCCTTGTGATACTGAATAATAAAGAGGAACAGAATAACCACCTCACCCACTGACCATACAACCCTCGCAAGCACTAAAAACCTGATCTGCGTGTCTGTACTTTTACGTGTGGTCTTGATCTTAAGCACGTTGAACGTTACAGTCGTAGCAGTGGACAGCTGGGTGTGATCTGGAAATGTCACGGTATGAGACTGGTGTGGTTTCGTGGTTTGCTTTTCCAACAGCGGAGAATTTAGAAATGCACAAGAAACAGACTTGCAATCTCACGATAATATTTTGCAAACAATTAGAAAATAGTTAGTTAAAGAAATATGTAAAGGAAGAAATAAAGGAACGCTGAAGACCATGTTAAATTGGTAATTGATTTGTATACTTCAGAATGTCTTTGTTCTTCAAGCTGAGGACCTTGGAAATCCAATACTAATTTGCTTGTCTTTTTTTTTTACAAGTTTCAATAAAAAGTATTTTGATTTGGTAGGCTGCAGCCAAAATGTACTGGTCACTCCAAAGTGTAAAGTAAATAAATAAGCAAATGAAATTCATTAAAAACAAAACTCTATTCTCCTTCTCCATTTCCTGATTACATTTACTGCCACCGTTCAGATAGATTATCCTGAAATTGAGGGAATTATATTTACAGCAGGTTTAGAAAAATGCAGTAGGTAAAAGGAATTGCAATAAATTAAAAAAACAGTGTTAGCTGCATTTAAGGGAGCATATTTTTCAGACTAAATATAAAGGCAGTATGTTTTCTCCTGTTCTTACGCTGTATAATTAAATTAAAAAAATAGCGTTAGCTGAATTTAAGGGAGCATACTTGACAGACTAAATACGAAGGCAGTATGTTTTCTCCTGTTCTTGAACTGTATAATTAAATAAAGATACAGTAATGAGGTAACATGAAACAGCTTTTAGTTTTTGAAGAATTAGTGAAAGGTAAGGCTGAGACCTACTCCCAAGTACGAGAGATGGTGTAAAGCAGAGATCTATCCAAACATGGCCTCAGACTCTGAATTTGGGTCTTTCCAATTCATTTGTAAGCTAAACATTAAAAACAGCTTCCAAGCAGAGGGGTTTTTGGCTATTTCTGCTATTCCTTCATCTCACTGGCATTTCATATATATGGGGTATGAGTTGGACCTGATCCAGCCTATCCTATTGATGACACTTTTGGGATACCTGTGACCATAATGGGGTCAACACTGGTGGACACAGGGTAGATCCTTATGGTCAGTGTTGTAGTATTTAATGCTGAGGAACAACAGTAGCACAGCAAGATCCCAATCCTCTAGCACAGTGACTGCGTTGGATCACCCATGATGGTAAAATGATAAGTCAGGAACTGTTTCATTTAAAATATGAAAGTACATAGTATTATTTTTCCATTCTTGCTTTTCTTTTATTTGTTGACAAGCTGTGCTTTCTCTATTGGCATAAATGATATGTTTTTCAGTCTTGTGGTTAATAACCTGGATTTACTTTCTATACCCGAGTGCAAAAATTACTGTTGCCATAATTTTGTTGTTTTAAAAAATCAGGGAATCATAAAACACATATTGTAAAATGACTATTAGTCCGTGCTGCACCACATTTCATGCAGGAAGGAATTTTATAACTCATCTGTGTAAATGAACTTATTTGATACATGAGAAGTTTTTATTTATAGTTACTATATTGACATCTTGATTTATCTTAAAACAAGACTAAAATAAAGCTGGGCAGATTGTTCGCTGTGAAGAACTTAATTCACCAATTTTTCTGTTGTTGTGAATCATTTAGCAAGATTTTTTTCCTTAAAGCACTTTAAACCATTCAGAATTATTTAAGAAAAGGCAAGTGTCAATACATCTTATCTTCAGGTATTCTCAAATACTGTTTTAATACTGGTCCTTAGTATTTCCCTACTGTGATTGGGCATTTAAAATCTCATAGTATTTTTTTCAGTGCTGAGTCTGGGTGATGCCTACAGAGTTTTCATGGTGATGGTATACTGACGGTATACATATTTTAGTACTAATACCTGCTTGGAATTACTGACCTCTTTCTTTTGTGAATGTTCTTAAGACCAAAATTTAGCTTGTGATTACCAGAAGTGGATTTGATATCTTTTAAGTAAATTTCCTTGGTTTTTTCAATAATTACAAATCTTTGACTCAGCAAATACTGATAATAGCATGGCCCCCTCCCAAGCAATGACAAAAGCCGTGCATCCTGCCATTCCAGCTCTGTTTCAAGAGAAAGAGAAAATGTAGAAACGGGCCCTTCTCACATTTCACTGTTGAAAAATGAGGCTTTCAGACACAGAGATTACAGCCTGCAGAGTTATTACAATGAACTGCATAATCTCTTTCTGCCGTTGCTACCTTTTCCTGACTTCAAGGGCATTTCATTCTGCATATAACCTCCCCAGAACACACCAAGCACTGGGCAGGGAGTACTGGGCTGTGAATTCTATGGCTTTATCTGCTCGGTCTTCTGATGGCAGTAGGGGCTCTTCCCATCATTCTTAAACTTCAGAGGGACAAAAAATGTAAAGCTTCTTGATTAGTAAAAAGCACAACACTTCACTGCTGGGAGAAATAGATAAACTGTTCTTATTCTTGCCAACAGTGAATCATATGATAGTCATCACACTCAAAGGAGGAGCTATAAAATGCTGTCATTCCTGCATGTTGTCTCAAGTACACTTACTGGATCAACAGTAATATGCACTGCTTAGATATTCAGTGACAGAGAAATATCCTGGGTGCAGTATCTCCTTTGTAAGATAGAAACCCGAGGTGCTGCATCTGACAAAGGCTGAGATGAGATGCCTTCAAGCTACAGCTCCTAAACAATCAGTTAATTCAGACTAGCACTTGGTAGGGAAAATGCCCTGCTGGGATGTGTAACAAGCACATAAGTAATACTGCATGCTAAAATTTAGCTTTGAATGGATGAGTTCTGGATTTCGCCCCTGGATGTAGCTCGCAGCTGCCTTTCCCAGTAGATAAATTTACCTGTTCACATCTGCTCATTTTATACATAAAAAAACATGACGTCCCCTCCATGCAAAGGTTTGAAAGATGCAATTATTAAAGCCAAATTTTTTTTTTTAACGTAAGGATGTTTTATCAGCTCCGGATTCACCAAAACTTATTCGCAAAGCCTTACAAAATAGAACAGTGGAAGAACTGACTTTCAACACGCTGGTTTTTCATATTGGAAAAAAGGGAAACTTTTAACTTGGTGTCAACACCCCCCATCTTGTTCTGCTGAAAATATCTGGACAGCAGGCTGTTTTGCTAAGAACTGATTTTCCTTTGCTCTACCTTAAATAAAATGCATTTTCCAGTTCAACCGCCAATGCGAAAAATGAACCATATTAATTCAGAGGTCTATTAATTACATCAATCGCCGGTTGCAAATGTTCCAGATCTCTGGATGAAAAGCATTGCACAGTGTAAAGCCCTGCATTACTATGAAAATGATGATAATGATGCATCAGATAAGAGAAGTCATTTGCTATCCTTGCTAACGTTTCAGTAAGCAATCCAAAGGCACGGCATCTGATTCTGCAGGGAAAGAAGCTCTCCCAAGGCAAAATGAGATACAGAAAGGAGGATCAACAGCCTGCAGGAAAAAAACACAAGCCTTTTAGTGTATGAGGGCATGTGCAAACATAATGGATTTCCCTTGATGTACTGCTATCCATACATTTATGCTGGGGCAGACTGCTAATGCAATTCCCTTTGCTACCTCGACAGCAAGTCCCAGCTTATAGCACTGCTGCAAATCTACCCACAGGGCTTCCGCTATTGTTAGCGTTAAACTGCATCTGCAGAACACAGAAGACGGGCAAGAATTCAGTGTTCTCTCCTTTCTGTCTATGTGTGTTTTGCATCAGGTGGTGACGCATGTGAAACAGCGTGTGGCTATTTTTATGCTGTTTGCTTAATGTAGTTATCTTAGTCTTTCCTAGTCTCCTGCAGTACCAGAGAGAGCTCTGTCACAGAAGGAGAGCTCATTTTTCCTTCTCAGTCAAAAATTACAGAAGGAATCCTTAACGAGTGTTTCTTCAGAACTGATGGCAGCAGAGCTCAAGTTCACTTTGTAGAGGTGTTTGCATTTTATTTCAAAAAATGTGATAAAAGGTTTCATAAAAAGTAGCTGGCTAGGCGCCAGCACCCTGCTTTACATTTATTGGGAAACATGCAAATTGCTTGTGTGGCTAATTACAGTAGCTGGTTCTGACTTTCAGCTGCAATCCACCTATGCAAAGCCTCTATCTTTCAGCTTGGAGCAGCAGGTTCTCAGAGTCTCAGAGGGATGGAGAAAAAAATGATCTCAGAAATAAATATTGAACCACCTCTTACAAGCCTTACTTTATTTAGCTCATTACTGAAGTTCATTGGTAGTGCTGTCATTTGGGCTACTAGTTTGATAAAGTTCGATATATTTTTTCCACGTTGGTGTTCTTGGAAAATCAAAACAAAATGGTAAATATTGACATCTGACTCTCTTGTTAAGCATTCAGGATTTGCTACTCATTCGTATGTGCAGTATCTTTAACATTTTGGAAATGGAGCAACTACAGCAGCCTTTCAAAAATCTCAGTTCCCCTTTTACTGGGAAATCAGCGTAAATCTTATTTCGCTGCATTTGGTTTTTGTAGTTCAAATCGCATTATTGACAGCTGGGAACAAACACTGCTAAATTCCTTCACTGAATCTGTACGTGATAAAAAAAGAAAAAGGAGTCTATTAGATGACTCCTTAACAGAAAAGCGCATGCTAGAGACATGAGTCACCAAAGCATTAGCTCTGCGATTTAACGCAGTCACATGAACTCGATGTTCTTTCTCTCTCCCTGCTGTGAACTGTGAAAGGTTTGGATCGATGTCCTCTGCTAGGTCTGCTTAGCACACTGAAGATGCCAGAGTCCTTGAGTGCTGCTCACTGATAACCGGGTGGTGACCGTCACCCCCCAGATGACTTGCAGGAGGGATGGGCTCTGAGATCTTCTCAGACCAGTTCAGGCAAAACTACCGGTTCAAACTATCTCTTTCAGGTGTCAAGCTAAGCCAGAGGACTTGGCCTTACGCAGAGCAGGGCATGCTCACAAGGTTCCATCTGCCAGCAGTGCTGAAGGCTGGGAAAAATAAAAAAAGCTGAAGGCCTGGTTCTTTGCAGCGTGAATATTGTTGTGACTGTGCTCTGCAGTGCCTCGCCTTGCCACGCGTCTTTTATCTGGCGCCAGGTTGTTCTCAAGAGGCTGGATTGCTCTGTTTGCCTTCGTTCTGTTTGAAGGAGTTACTTGGTTCTAGGAGTGCTTGTATCAAGAAAAACTTTGCATCGCTGAGTTAACTGGAATGAAAGAGAAGCTCCTCTTTGCTGTGGGAAACGTGGAGGAGACGCTTCGGCTCTCCCGAGAATCTGTGTCCGGGGTAAGGTTTTGTTGCCATTAACGAAGGTCCCTGAACACAGAGCGCTTTCCCTCTACGGAGGATTCAAGTCATAATCCAGTAAAACCCACGTGGGTAGAGAAAGTCCTCTGCATACCGCACCCCACGTGGCAGCATCCCTGCCCGCAGTGCCAGAACACGCTCCGATGCGTCCCACGTGTTCCAGCTGTGGCTCACCATTACCTGGAGAGGGCTCTTGTCCTCAGGCTACCCACCACGGCCAGGAGCTCGTCTCACAAAGGCGCACGTTGGCTGGGACCAGCTGGATGCCAGAGCCTGCTGTGCAACCCTAAGTCATCTCAGGTCAGTGGGAAGCTGTGCCTAGGCAGCCAGCCCCTGCCTGCTCGCTTCAAACTGGTCTCGCTCCGCACCAGGCGCCTGGCTCCGAGACGGAGCCGGCAGAGCCATTCACCGAGGATAATGTCCATTGAAAATGTAGCTCTTTGTTTGCTAATGAGTCACTGAGGCGAATCAATTTATTATTTTTTTTTTTTCCCCAAACAAAGAATGCATTATTTCTCACTTGTTTGTGCATTGTTTGGGTGAATGACGTTCAACCTATTTGTTATCGCTCTGCCCCTGTGTTGTGCCCAATCTCTGATGTTCGGCTGGTATTGGCGAGGCTTCTGAGCCCTGACTGGCTAACGAACTTCTACAACACAAGCTTAACAAACAGGAAGCAATGAATTTAGAGTAAGGATTTTCAGCTAAATAAATACTTATAAAGAGATCTGTGAATTTTGGGGGATGCTGAACTGTCTAGCCATCACCTGAGCACTCTCGATTCCAAGAAGCAATGCAACCTTAGGAAGCAGAAGGACTCCAAATGAACACTTGTATTTCACACCTATTCTTCAGTCACTTTCTTAATCAATTACTCCTGCTTTGATTATATTCACATCTGCTCTGTTTTTCCTGCTAAGTAGCTTGTCACAGTAAGAATAAAGTTTAGTCTTAGAGCTAACTGTATCATTTCAAACACTTTCTGATTTTTCTGCAGATTTCTCTCCTTGAATGACATCAGTGCATCAGCTCGTGTTTTTCAAGACCAAAATAAACACACTGTAAAGTAGTACATACTGAATAAAAGCAAGCACAGTAAAAATAATGCATATTAATAGTCAATTTCTGAATAAAAAACGTGTTGAGCATTTTATGGAAATAAACCATGTCATGTCTGGGTTGTAAGTGCATCCTCTTTTTACTGAAAAAACAAATGGTGACAATTAGCAAAACAACTTAATTGTGAATATTCTTTCAGCAGGTATTTCACTATGCATGCAACAAAGACACTACAACTTACATATACATCTGCACATACAGCTATTCTGGAGTACTATACTGACCTTTCTACCTCTGGCAGCCGACAGAGACTGCAGAAATTCTTTGTTTCGTTCCCCAGACTGTTGATCAATGCAGATTATTTGACACCTGCTACACGGACCCACAACCTGCAATTTTAGGTAAAGAAGGTTCACGGCTATATATCAAACCAGTACAACACAGAACAGTACAAGCTTCTGACCATCATAATAACTTAAACACGTATCTTTCACACATCTTTCCTGTGGTTTTTTATGCTTTCATTACGTAAGAGGCCAGGCCTGTTCACCTAATGTAGTAGGTATATTTTCAAAGGGTTTACTTGCGAAGGTCTCACTGAATTTTGAATGCGCTTTTTTCTTTTGTTTTCTTTTTTTAAGGAAAACTTTCCCAGAGACAGAATCTGAGAAATACTGAACATTTACATATTTGTATTTCCTGATGGCTTCACTTCATCTACGGGCTGGCAGGGCTACATGCCCAAAAGAGAAGTGAATACAAAATTAAGCCAGTGCCTCAGGATTTAACCCAAGGAGGATTTTCTTGGGTTTGTTTTATATTGTTTCAGTGCAGCTGAAATGCACAATGTCTTTCTTATATGCATGGCACTTGTAGATAATCAGAATGCAAAATGTGACTTTTCAGAAGTTTACATAATCAGAAGGAATAAAGAGATCCTCTAGTCTAACATCATATGTAATACAGCGCATGGATCTTAAAGTTAATTCTTTTTTGAACTATGGTGTCTTTTTAGGGAAAAAAACCTTGCCACAAATTTCTTCTTAAAGCATTAAAATGAAAAGGAAGACGTATTGCCATTTTACTTAATATTGCACCCCTAACTGTAGCAAAGCTCTACGTTATAGAAACTAACTGTTCTTACAGTATCCCAATATATACATTCTACTTTTGTAAAATGTGTCATAAATTTCAAATAGGGCAAATAATTAAACCTTACACTGCAAACATTTTTATATGCTGAGCTGAAGTGTTATTTCATTTTTTTCTAGATACATCTAGAACTGCTTGTACAACTCTTCAGCGTAATCATCAAACCTATACAATTAGCTCAGCTTTTTTTCAGAAGATGATTTTCCACAGCTTTAACATTTTATTGAAAGAACAAGAAAACAAGACAGAGAAGGAAACATTTTCCCCTGCTTTGCTTTGTTCAACAGCTGCTTCTACCATTTTCCTGGCATCGAGCACCATTAAAATAATTTCTACTGTTACTACATCAGGATTTGAATAAGGACCTAGCAGAGACTGGAAAAGACAATGCAAGCTGCATAAGCCTTTCTATTTTCAGCTTGCAATCCTAAAGTATTTCAATGCCAGGAACAGGAATACCTTTTTATTTTGTGGGTTTACGGTATCTTCCACAACAGGATCCTGGGCTGAGTTCCCTAGTGCAACTCCAGCCTCCAACAAGCTACACACCAAGGATTTTGTCCTTTGTATTCCTCATCTCCTACCTAAAGAAATTTTTCCTCAGTTTTCTGTAACTCACATTACAGCTTACTGATCAAAGTACACCTAAGAAGAGAGCAGATAAGCCATATTTTCCACCCTTACTGAAAAAATGGCCTTTCCATTTCTTACAGTATGCTGACCAGAAGGAAATAGGAGCGATGTCTATCACAGCTGCTAGATTTGACCTTAGCACTTCTGTTATTCACACCTTCATTATCATCCCTAAGAAAACAATGAACAATCCACTTTCACATCCTAGGCAATGCATTTTCAAATACATATTTCATAACTAAGAACCAGACAAATCCAACAGAACATGTAATACATGTGTGTATCTTTCCCTTAGGTTTCAAGTGTAGCTTCTTTATGGATCCTTTGTTGGAAGTTTTTCTCGAAAAATGCATCTGCCAAAAAGTCTCAGCATTTTCCTTACAGTACAAAGCAGATTATGTTGTTACATATGATACAAAGCATAACATATGAAAAAACCCTACCAGGCTAGACTTAGAAACATGTCTTGAATGGAGATTAGGATGAAATGTATACAACAGAGGGCAACAGACAGTGATTGTTCACTTGTATTCGTGTCCAGTCTTTTGGCAATCAGTTGCTTGATGTGCAGCAATCAAGCAAGGTTACATTTGGACTATTATGCTTAACAGCAACCAGTATTCTCTCGTGACATGCTGGCTGAATGTTTGCTGTAAACTCTGCCTCAAAACAATGATTATTATTCTGCTCAGTTGGGCAGAGGTGGGAAATGTTGTGAATTATGAAATTTTAAAAAAGGGTGTGGGGAAATATGTCAAAACCTTTCAATTATATTGAAGCATGTTTGCCACAGGTCACAGCATGGTTTGGTTTTTGGGTTTTTTTTTACACACTTCATAAATTTCATCTGCACAAACTGTGCCGCCCATGTTCCAGTCAAAGGCCTGCAAAAAATGCCCTGTCTCCTGGGGTCAAAATACTTTGTGATGGACTGGGACCAGGACAAGAGAGATGAGTTCGCACCTGGAATCGCAGAGCACCTATTGAAATCTCAGCCCACTCTTCCTCTTCAAAGGACTCTGGTGCACTGATGACAATGTTGGCACGGAAACGTCGGATTAATTCCTCTGTTTCCAATGGCTCTTCCAATCTGTCTCACAGAGTTGACAGAGAAAAAAAAAAAAAGAAAAAGTTTTATTAACTAGTTCTGCACTATATGTTTGTGCTGTAAGAATCTAGTGGTAATATGATTCAGCAAATGTTTCTCCAGAATAACCTGGACCAAGTTTTATTACAAAGGCTATGAAAATGGAACGAGGTATTTAACTACAATTTGTAATCCTCTAGGTTGTTTCTTCAGCGGTGTAACCTGGACCTGTAGGTACGAAAGCACGTCGACAGGCGATTGTGAACAATGCATATGAGAAAAGTCCTTATTAGGTATCATATGTAAGGCTAATGGTAACAAATGAAAAGATCTTTTGAGTTAGCAATCATTTGGCTCATTAAATGCTTTTAAAAAGAAGGCAAATAGAAACTTATTCTGCAGATGCTGCAATGGCAAAAGGGAGAAAAACAGCTCATGCTGAAGGTGAAAAAGGCCAGTAAAGGCATTTTATGAGAGAATGTATTCCTCGTATTATTATTATTTGCCTTTGGGATGCAGCAGATTGCACCAAATGATAGGTGTTTTGAAAAAATTAATCTCTGTGTGGCGATGTCTCCACCTCTTTACAAGCATTTGAACTGCCAGAGTGTAGATTTGTGTCAGTGCGGAGAACATATATAAGGCAGGCAGAGCAGCAAACTGCATACAAATATCAGAAATCTGGCTGCACCTTTGAATTGTCATTCTTCACTCTTCTAAAGGAGAACCTGACCAATATGAGAAAAAAAGACAGCCCTAAAATTTGCAAGAGAGTTGTCTCACTGCCATTGTTAGTGGGGAAGAGCATTTATTTTTTGCATTAGCCATTACGGACGTGAACAATTTTTGATAATCCATCAGTTGTGGCCTGACAACTTTGGGATATGACACCCTACAGCAAAAGCAGAAACCTGGGTAAGTAGTGAAGAGAGAAGTTTCTGTCCGGAAAAAAAAAAAAAAAAATTAAAAAAAGTGAGGACATACAGTTTAAAATGTGTTTTAATTAAAATGTAGTAAAACATGCAAAATCAAAGTACAGGGAAAACTGTTCACATCAAGCAGTCTGGGGAGAAGAGGCCTGTTAGATGAAAAAAAGAGCTTGATTTTATTTAAAATAGTCTGGATGATCTTCTTTAGCAGACAAATGCGCATAAGGATAAACTGCCTGGGCAGATTTTCAGTCAAACCACACACAAGCCCAGCTCCACCAAGCCCTGGCTGTTCACAAGGGCTCCAGCAGCCTGGGGGGTAGAAAGTGGGATGGGAGGCTGAAAAGCTACAGGTTTTCCCTTGAGATCCCACAAGCAACCCCAAGGCTGAGACACAATCCGTAATAATTACGGGAGACGGGAGCCAACAGAAGGTGTAGACTATGTCGATGCTCAAACAGAGAAGGAGAAAAATAGCAGTTAGTCATGAACAGGTTCGCTTACGCTGTTGTTCTTCCTGGGTTTGCTGTGGGCTCTTGGAGCTCGGGTGCTGTGTGGCCTCTAGTTTTGAACGCATTTTGTGACACGTAAGTGACTGCCACCCCAGCCGGTACCAGCGGGGCATCAAAAGCCCCGGTAACCTCAGAGCTGGGCCTGTGGCGTTCTGAGCCAGCTGCTGAAAACTAATTTGAGTTTCTGCTATTTTATCCCTTGGTGCTGATCCTCAAAGACTGCAGAGCCCCTACTCCTAGTCTCTGCCTTCCACCTGCTCAGGCTCACCTCCAAAATACCTCACCTCTCTTGCACCTATCCCCAGTCCTCAGAACTGCTTCTAATTACTTGGCAGCATGGATCTGAGTAAATACCCATTATTTCCCCTCCCTCAAAACACGCATTGGTTGGATGGAGTGACAGGCACCTTCGTCCTGCAAATCTCAGCAAGGATCTGTTGTGAAAATGTGTGTAATTTGCCAAAGCCGGGCTAGGTAAGTTGGACTCTTCATGATAGCGGGCCCTGCAATGCAGAATGCATTTATTTAACAGACAAACTTGAAAATGAATATTTGCACCTTCAGGGGCGTATTTCTAACATGAACATTTGAGCATAAGGCCAGGCCACGGGGACTTTAACGGAGGTAACCTGTAATGGCAACAAGAGGGACAGATGTCTCCGTGTACATGTAGCTCCCCAACAGTATGCTACATTCTGATTTTTAGTTAAATTGCTGATTCTGTTTTAGATCACCTCCCAAAAGCCAAGTGCAAACTGGAAGATTAATTTTTACTTACAGAAGATATAAACAAAGAGAAATTATTAAAACTCAATTGAAGATTGAAATTGTTTTATAAATCTTAGCAGGTTTCCATTAAACAAAAACAAACCCACATGCCAAGAAGCTAAGTTTCTAAAGTTTCTAAAAAAAGAAAAACATTTAATAAAGGTCCATATGTGCAGATTCTTGAAAGTACATTGTGCAGTTCAGTATTTGGAAAGTTCACACACCATGGTTTAGTACCAGTGCAGAATGAGAACGCTGTATATCTATGCTGAATTCCTTTCCTGAGCACCCTGAGAAAACACTGCACGGCAAAATAGGGAGGAGTTTTCCAACTTGTGCTACAGAGTGGGAAACAAGATGCTTCTCAGGCACCATGGCAGCTCCAGTCACATCTGGAGTTTCCTTTGAAGAAAAGATGATTACAAACCTAGTTGTACTGGAAGATATTGGGTGTAAAATCAGTCTATCATCTGACACTGCATGTTTTACCAAAGTTCTCTGTCCTCCCTCAGCCTCACTTGCTGCTCCCTGTGGAGCCTTACTCTTCTTTGCACTCAGATCCCATGTCTGGAAGGTTCCTCACTGAGTGTCACCACGGAAAAAGTCCAGTCTGAGTAAGGGACGCCTGCAAGTGTTCTCCCAAGGAGCTGTAACCCAGCCAGTCAAGCCTCAAAAGAAGGCATTAACTATCACTGAGAAAGGGTAGTCAAAATGGCTGAGAGAGGGACTGATACAAACCTTTTCCACGCATTTTTCACAGAGGAGCACTGCCATGATATCCTAAAATTGCCCAGCTGTCTTCTCCTAAAGAAAGAAACCCTCAGGCAATGCAAGCTCCAGTGGTCCGTAGTGATGCTTCATTCAGTCAGTGGTTTTAAATCCTGAAGCTATATACGTATCCTCCTACATCTCTCTCTCTCCCCCCCTTTCTCTCTCTCCCTCCTCTACTCAAACCAGGAATTTCAGTGCAGGGGGCATGTTTGGTGGGTGACTAACAGGAGAGAAGATGACTCCAAGCAGAGCCTGGGAAGTTTGGTGAGACAGCAAAAGGGGGCTCGGAGACAGATGCCGGGGCTGTGGGATGCACAGCTATATGATGGAGGCCTTGAGGGCAGATTTTCTGTGGAAATTGAGCCTGTCCTAGTTATATTCAAAACCCAACAACTTTCCATTGTCAGTATACGAAAATTTATTTGGTAATGTGTTCCTTATCTTTGAACTCTGGGCTAGCTCAATGTTTCATTTGTTGCTTCTATCTCCCACTTTTGTACAAGTAAAGCCAAATTCAATTAAGAAATGACATTAATCCAGTCCTGCAAGTAGTTTTAAAATATTTCTGTTGTGAATGTTTGCTCTAAATCTTAATCCTTCCCATAGGAAAGAAATAGTTCAGCAAGTAGCAAGATTTTGTATTTTCACCTGCCAGATTATTTATGTTGAGAAAACCTAATTGTCCTTGTTCTTCCCACAAACAGAAGTTGGCTGGCTTCCAATAATCTCCTGCCACCAAATCATTTGACAAGAATTTTGTTTAAGTTTTCCTAAAGATGACTGACAGACAGATTATGTTCAAGCTTTTAATCCAAATTCTCAGAAGTCATACAGGAATGAGTAATTATAGCAGTTTAGTACCTATATATTTGTTGAACACTGAAAAGTAACTATCTCCAAATTTCCAGATAAAACAGTTATATTGGCATCTTATGGCAAGATTCTGGAATCCAAGACCGCTGAGAGACATTTGGAGACAGAAGGATCTTACCTTACAGAAATATGTTCTTTCAGCTGCAGAATGCTTGCTACATTTATCAGGAGGTACTGTGCTTCATTCACAAGAGAGAGTGAGATGTTTGCAGCAGATGCTAGACCTAAAAGAAATCAATCCAACGTTCTAAAGTGATCATTAAGAATCGGGAAGATTATACTAGTAATTTCACCTCATCTTTCCTTTGACCTCTTATTCATTCTCATTAAAAAATTATTCATTTGGCTCCAGGCACTAAGGAAAGATTCCAAGAATCCCCTCAAACCTGTAAATGATAATGATGTAATGCATTTAGAAACCGAGACAAAGCTGAGATTTTACCAAATTTGTGAAACAATTTACAAGAGCAATATCTATGGATTTTCGATGCTCTTTCAATTTGATCCTTTCTATAATGAAATTTAATCTCAGAAGAAATACTTTGTTTCTAGATATTTCATGATCAGTTTTCAAAATGATCATTGAGTTTACAGACAAAATCATGGTCATGATGACACGCCCCGCCCCTCCAGACTGGTGTATCTGTACATTTTCACCAAAAGGAAGAAGTAGAAGGGCAGCACAAACACAGTTTGGGTATATCTGTACTCTTTGAAACCTATTAAATCAATATTGGATGACTCTTTCACTCTTTATGAGGGTAGTTTTATACTCAGCATGAAGTCCATGAGCCTGATGTTTACTAAGTGAGGAATCACAAATATTTTTAAGAATGAGAACATACCTTTGATATTTTTCTGATGCGACTTCTTTTTCATGTCCGAACTTTGTCTTATCAAGCGACATGGACGACCAAGAAACATAGAAAACCAGCCAGCAATTCTTTCTCCACAGTCATATGTTTTTACCCTATTATGAGAAAAGAGGGACTTAACAAAATTTGATTCTCCAAACATTAATTTGCAAAACTGTAGACAAATTACTCAGATGTTTATTCTGCTTCTTTCAATACAAAATACAGAATCTGTATTGTCTGATGCGAAGTTCTGCATAATTTTGTCTCCCCATTTCCTCAACTTTACTCTGTTACTCTTGAAGTTAACATTCACGAGATCTAATTTAGTTTTATACAGAAAATTACTGGGGAATAAAGGACTAAATAATCATAACGCTGAAGAAAGTGACTCTGAAGTACAGTAACTGGTAGCCCATATTATAATATTGCAATACAGTATTATGAAAAAGTTACTTTCTGGTCTGTGCTTTTTACTAAAACAAAGAGGATTAATTTGAGTTGAATTTAAGATTGCCCCACTGCGCCACACTGTATGTAATTTTTCATGATCCCACCAGGTACAATGATGTTAATTCCATAATGTAATTCCTGTTATTGCAGACATTCCACATTAAAACATGGCTCCACTAGCAAAGCCCAAATAGCTCTCTATCTAAAGATGATTTCCGTTGCTAGTAAATTGTCTAGTAAGTTATGAAAGGCTGGCAATAGATTTGCCTTCTTTACCTGGGTGTAATCTCTCGTAGAGGGCTTTTGAGATCACCTCTCTCAGTTCAGGAGGGGCACAGATCGGACCACTGGGAGGTGATCCTATCTGCCATTTGATTCCTCAGCCCTGAGTAATCTTAACGTCAAGCTTTTAAAAAGTAGGCATCTGGTTTAAGTTTGTTGTCTGGGTTCCCCTCACAGATAACGGAAAGAGGTAAATAGTTCCCATTCATATTAGACCTCAGGATGGGTTGGCTCTCTGGGAGTGTTTAACTCTATTCACTACAGAAGGAGATTTGACTGACACCTAACTTTAAAATGGCATAAACAGGTAAGAGGAATGCAAATTCTCATGCCCATCTAGGCAGGATTCTTGTAGCAAGGAAAGTGAAGTAGCAGTGGTCCTAGGCTCACCTTGTTGTCCTACCCAGCCAAAGAAGCTGATCTGCATGGAAATAATTTGCTCTGTGAAACAAGAAAACAGCTCCTCACAGCAAAAGATGATGCAAATGATGCTTAGCCCTAGGACTGACAGAAGTAGTAGCTTGGCTTCACGAAATGCTTTGTCGGTTCAACTGAGTTACACAGGTAGAAAGCCAGGACAAGGGAAATCAAAGGGATTTTATAATCCTGCAGGGATTAGGCAGCTCTTCAGCGCTCGTTCTGAATTTTGATTGTGGTACAGCTCTGCGTCCCTCTCCCCACCCTGAGACTGGACGGATGCCAACATCTAGCCACTGATGTCCTAGAAACGAAATGAATTTCTGGTACTATGAGATGCAGGCACTGTGGCAAGAGGCCAAAAGGTGAGTCTCCACGTGAGATTTCATAGTCTGAGCTGAGCGGTTCTCATGTCCTTGCTGGTCACTGCGTTAGGGAGAAGGCTGCTAACGAGAAGGCATGAATCTTCCATGGTAACAGTACAGGTGATATACGTTCCCCCAATATTTTTCCCCACCCAAACAGAGGTGCTAGGGGTATTTAAATTCTCTCCGGAGCCAAGTGCCTCCAGTAGCCTGCTGGGACTTAATACTGCATAAATCAGAACAAAATTTTGTCCACTTTTTTATTTGCTTACTATTTTGAGTCACAGTGGCTGAGTTAGAGACAGGCAGCATTCTTAGTATTTCATCAAATGTCACGGTGTAGTTTTTGTATTCCAAGACTCCTGTGTTTTCAAATTGCTTCCCCTTATCATCAGACCATTTTCTGAGCAAGTACCATCATCTCTTCAAGGTCTGTTTCAAAGTCCTTCTGTTGTAGCTCAATTCTACTCATTTTCTGCTTGTTTATTTTTGTGGAGTATTACTTTACATCTGTCAGCATTACATTTCATTTGGCACATGTCAGGCAATTTATAAAGGAGGGCCTGGTTCTCTCAGGTTCACTCGCTGTTTGCCTTGAGTCCCTCACTCATCTTTCCTATTATGTCTTTTAGCTTCAGTGCGTTACAGCTGGTCCCTCTAGCTAGGTAATTTATAGAACAAGAAACAAGGACAGCTGAAGTCTGAATATTGATCCCAAGGGATATAACACATAGATTTACGCACAACAGGCTCAGTTCACCTTGGTTTTAGCTACACCTTTCTCCTCTTCTACCACTGATATCCTTCTCTTGATCTCTTTGATATTGTGGCCTGTCAAAGAGGAGGCTGTGTCCCTGCCTATTTCAGTAGCACACTAACCTTGAGCATTTCGGGTCTTCTACATCAATAACCTTAACATCACTAGCTTCTCCTTGCGTCTGTCCCCTCTTAGATATTATACTAGAAAGCCATGTCCCTCCGACGTGAGCAGCACATGCTGATGGACAACCCCTGCTGAGATGAAGGCTAACACTGATGAATTGCTTCACAAGGAAAACGTGGGCTCATTAAACTTTCGTGGATGCTGTGAAATTAAACTTCCTCACGTGACTGCTTGCAGATTCTATATCATGTGCTTTTCTCAGCTGTCTCAGTGTAAATTCAGAATAACCACCTAGGCCAACAGAACTGGATGAAATCACAGCATCACAGAGCAGAATCAATAAGCGGAAAATGCCTTCAGTAGGGGTTTCTTCTGAATAAAAGCCTTTTAACAAAGACTTTTGGTCCCACTGCTCACCTCAGACACTGCAGAAAAGACCCCAGACCACAAATCACCTCCTGTCCTACTGCAAAGCACTGTTTTCCTCCTATTTCTCATTTTTTGGCCCTGCAGGCTCCCCTGCTGAAACATGGGAAGCTGGCATGAAGTGCTGTTGGATGGAGTAGTTTCAGAGCCTCATCAATGTTGTCCACTCATTCTGCCTTACTTTCTGCCTTGTTTATTTGCTAATCACAGTCCACTCCATGCAATTTGTCTTGCATCTCCCCTTTCTTTGTCATTCTGTCCTTTTTCATGGGAAACTAAGCGGTTTCCCATGAAAATTTCCTATTTCATACATTAAAAATGACACAGTCAGTGACATGAAAGACAAGCTACAATAAATAGTATGGCAGCAAATTACATGCACACAGAGAGAAAGACAACCTAGGCTATTTTACAGCCTGTAATAGATGGGCTAACCATGGGGAGGCTAAGGATGAGTCAACACTAAGGGAAGTGGGACAGATGGATAAAACAAATGACTCTTGGGTGAATTCCACTACCTGAGGAAAATACACTTCTGAGGAAAAGATCCTCTTTATCATCTGAATAGCTAGTAGAAAAGAAGGAGAAGATGATTTCCTATACGGCTCCATGGGGAAAATGGCCACGTCTTCTGCTGGTTTGTTTATGTGTTACCCTCAGGGAAGCAAATGTAGATGGCTACGAAGAATTAGTATAGCTTGGTTAAAAGAAGACATAAATCTGTAACTGGCTCTTTTAGTTGGACTTACCAAGAGACTTGGTGAAAAGAAACATAGTAGATAATGCAAATGTACTTTAGGAAGATACTTGATACACTGCCACTCAGAAAACTTAATGAGACTGGGAAGTACTTAGAAAATATGATGGATAAACACTTAAGTTCACTGATAGGAAATTAATTTATTCATAATGTTATATTTTACTGAAGTGGTATGTGTCTTGATTAGAGGTAATGTTATTTCACACACTCACCTGCAATCTTCCCAAGATTGTTAAGGGGACACTGATCAACATGGGTGGTCAAAACAAAATTAAAAAGGGTTGTAAATACAGAAAGCTGTTTATAACTTCAGCAGATTCTAGCGATTTTGAATCTGCGCAGCATGAAATCAGCAAAGCTGCCAGCACCATTACTGTCAAATGAAGGAACTGAATTCCAGTCCTACTGAGGCCCCCACTTGGCATTTGGAAGTAACTGGGGACACCCTTCCCTTTTCTCATCCTTGGAGCAAGTAAAAAAAAAAAGATCTCCCTTATTCAAGTGAGTGCCAAGTCATCACAGTCTCTTGTACTGTCCTTCCCCCCGCTTTTTCATTTTTATTATTTTTTACTGTTTTCTATCAGACATGCTGGGCATGCCAAATTACCTATGTAAATCTGTCTTCTCCTGGTCCACCAAGTCATTCATTGTTTTCCACCCTCCCCCTCTTTTTTTAAGGACTTCTGCCCCTGCGTGTCCATGCGATCATGTCCTGAGTGTCATTACAGTGATTTTCAGCTTTGATTCCTCTCTGCTCTCACTCACCTGTGTGAACAGACTTTACTCTCACAGATCACAGCCTCTTTTCCAGGATTTTCTTCTAGTGATACAGATATTGGTTCCATACCTAGATGGGCAGAGAGCAAACCATATTTAAATAAAACATTTATGCAGAATCATAGGCTCATGAAAAAAGTTCTTTTTTTTGCACCTGTTCACAATCACAGCAGCATCCCAAATAACCTGACAAAAATTCTTTCTTTTTGCTAGAATTATATTCTCTGCCTGCAGGTGGCTCCAAACGATAATACAAAGAGCAAAGGCTGCAGATGACCTTGGTACCCAAACCACATTAAGGAATATACAATTTCAGCTTTGAGTGACTTCATTCTCTGTGTTTCTCGTGCAACGAAACTGGCACAGAATTACTGCCTCAGTCATGGTTTCTGTTGAAAGGATGAGTTTATCACTGTTGTGGCCCATCTAGCAAATCAGGAGATGAGGTTAATCACTGTCGGGTTGGGTTTTTTTGGAGCGGTGGGATGGAGTGATCTGAAAGGTGAAAAGTGGAGGGGGGGTAAAGATAAAAAAAATAAGCACAGGCTGTTCAAGGAAAGAAATGTAATGTATCATAAAACTACGATAATTTAAAGATAAAATGTATGGAAATGACTAATGAGAGAATTATTCCCATCCATCCGTCTCTAAGTTTAACCCAGATGAGGAATCCCTGGTAATGATCTATGTTAACAATTTCTTCCATAGTTTTCTTATCTTGAACAGAATTAGCCAAAGAGATGGAAAGGCTACTGTGGTTTACTAGAAGCGAAAAGAAAAGCTGTACTATTTTGCTTTCTGTTAATTGAAAGCAATAATCTTAAATGACAAAGGGTTTTACTTTGCAGCTGCAATAAATCCAACTCTTTTCCATTATACTGCAACATATACCAGCAAAGACTGATCTCCCATATCCCAGCTTTATAACAGCACATTTTGATTTCACTCGCTACTTCCTGTTTATATTATTGTAGTACGAATAAGACTCAAGCTCTTCCAGCTCTATGATACTGTGAAATCAAATTGTCTTATTCTCTTCTGAAGAGTAATGAAATGTAGTTCAGACTCACTGTATCCCAACTATCAGCTCCGTTCCATGCACAGTTTACAAAACAGAAAGTCGACTACTCCTTTTGCAGTTAATGATGTTAGTATACTTCAGAAGTGAAGACAGAGGGGGAAAAGCTAGGTTCACTTTGGAAAATAAAACATGTAATAAATGCATTGAACTCACTTGCAACAACCTGAAAAAGAAGCCAATGTTACCATCTTACAGACTAGAACTAATGTAATGCTCTTGTACTTTGAAACAATTAAACATTAGCATCATTCCTTCTGGAAAAGAGGAGTTCAAAAGGTTTCATCCTGTATGCATCCTTAGCTGTTATACCTTTTCAGAATACTTTCTAAGCAAGGCATACTCACAGAATTTCTTAAAATAGTCTCAGGGCTTTAAAAAGCCCTGCTTTTATACACCAGCAAGTGTATCACATTTTTATTTGAACAGTACACATTTTACAGTGATGTTTAGGTCAGTTAAACATTGTTAATTACAATTTTATTCTATCTTAAGGCAAAAAAATAAAGCAGAATATTGCCAGTTACTAAAATGTAAAAGCTGTCATTCTCCATGGTCATTTGCTTGATAATAAAATTCACAGATGTGCTCACAGTATTAATATATAAAAAAAAAAAAATCTTGTCTTTATAGTTCCTATTTTCAGTCAATGAGAAAAATCAGAGGTCTGTTATTTCAATAGACTGAAATATAAACTATTCATGTATATTCTTTCATCAGTGTATGCACTTAATTCCCATTATTTTTACTGGCAGTAACACATGACTATTTGAAGGCACAATAAACTCCATAAAGTGTAATTATTTGCTCAGTTTTGCGAGCATCATTCTACTCCAGTATTTTAAAGGGTCTTCACAAGACTCAAAATTTCTCCCTCTGTGCAGTGGCAAACCAATGCCCAACTTGCCAGAGTAATGCTGACTGTTAGCTAAAATGGAAAGACAGAAATTAGTCTTCCACAGAAGTGTATTCTCAGCCAAATTCTGTTTGGCTGACTTTCGTGTAGGTCAGGAACAAACCCCGTGTAATCTGTGCCCCCATGTATTTAATGGAGCAGGACAACAAGATTTCCCTTGATTCCCACTCAAGTAATACAGCTTCTAGAAATAAAGGCACTTGCTCCTGCCCACCTTTAAGGTGCTGGGTGCCTAACCGTTAACTGTCTCAGTTGATATACAAGAAGTTGTTTTTCTCTTCTGAAGAGTAATGAAATGTAGTTCAGACTCACTATATCCCAACTATCAGCTCAGGGGCTTATTTAGAGTTACACTGATTTTCTCAAAGTGGGTCCTGTGATAGCAAGTGTTCATTACACTCTTCACGTCAAAAAGAATAGGAAATGCCCGTTAGTAACCACATAGCCTAAGAAAATAATTCTGACAACGTTAATAAATGCAGTTTCTCAAAATTAAAATCTTACTCCCTCTCCCGAAGGAACGTACAGCCAGTGAGAGACCAAGCACAAGCCCTTCCTCTCCCTCTGCTTCTTCAGGGATCAGGGCAATACCTGGAGCTCCCCAGCTGCCATGCAAGGCAACTAATTTTGCAGGCAAGCCAGGGAAAGATCCTGAGCCTTCAAGCAGTTTTGGCCATGTCTAGAGCCCCAGTTTCATGTCCTTGCTACCCACAGCAGTGGCAGGATCGCAGGGCTGGGTCAGCCAGACGGCGGGTCTGCCCACCCAAGGCTGGTTGTTAGACGGGCTACGGAGACACCCAACGCGCAGGGGTTAAAGAAAGAACCTGAAGTGGTGTCTCAGCACACGGAGGACTCAGCAAAAGGTATTAAAGTAGTTACTGTCACACTGAATCACGCTGGCAATTTTATTTTGTTGGACAGAGAAGACAGAGAATATTAAACCATATTGAAATAAAATAGCCATAAACAAATTTTCCACTAATGAAAAGTTCTGGAGGGAGAGGAAAGCACGTGCCTGGAGGGGGAGAGACAAGAGACTTATTATGCTTTAAAAGCGGCACAGATAAAGTCTTCACCGTAATCAAATAGCGTAACAGCAGAATGTTCTTTAAAAATGCCGCGTACTTCGGCTAGGTCAGATTCGCCCCACGCGGCTTTAGGCACTTACCAGAGGCACCTAATCCAGCAGCAGAGTTGCCTTAGGCTCTCTCTGTTGGAGAGAGACAACTCCAGACAGCAAAGCGCGCTTTAGATGGAGATCCTTGCCACAGCCTGCTCTCACGACGAGAAAAGCGCGGATGATAGCAGAGAAACCGGTAGAGAAAGCCGAGCGGTTACAGCCTCCTCGCAGAGGAGCGGGACTGTGAGGGCAGGGGGAGGAGAGGGGGAGTTGGAGAAACAAAACCCAGTTTGGAAAGATGCACGCTACCGTGGCTGAGGAAAGGCAGTTCGTGTGGGAGGCAGCCAGTGGGAGAAAGAACTCACAAAGCTGGAAGAGACCCAGAGGTGGCTGTAATCGGCAGGCTAAGCGCTACAAATCTGAAATAACGTTAGCCACCGACACAGGCCGGTTGAAGGCTTTGAGCTGCAGCCCGGTTCATCAGAGGTGTGCTGCTCCTCACCACGCTGATCGCTGCTCCAGCTACCCATGCGGCGTTCAGCTTCGGGTCCTAAATTAGCAACAAACTACCGGCAGGCTGGCAAGAGTGCTGACAAAAGCAACAATGATTAACATGGGACTTTCAAGGAAAGAGTCAACTTACTAAATTAAATTTGTCTGCCATGAAATGATTTAAGCGGGAGATATAACAATGACCCATGTACGTGAAGGGATAAAAGAAAAATTTAAAAATTTAACACCAACAAACAAATCATGCATTTAGACTGCGGGTAAGAGGAAAGAGAACGGAATAAATATTGTAACAACTTCCTACAGATTTATCTGCTCAGCCTTACCCTGCTGGTTCTTATGTGTTCCCATCACTGTGCTATCTTATGAGCAGTAAGCTCTGGAATAGTCTCCCCAAGCAAGTAAGAGCCACTATCTCACTGTCGAGCATTAAAAAAGCACCACAGGTTGCAAGAACACCATGAGAGTGAAAAATAGCAGGACTATTATAAAAAGAGGGCCCAGACCACCTTATGGGCCAGGATTATTGGTATCTAGAATCATTATACAAAGAATAAAATGACTCTACTCTTACACACTGGGTGTACCAAAGCAGGTTATAAATAAATGCCAACCGTGTTTCTGTTAGAGCATGCTGGAGATCTGATCTGATTGCTTTGGGGCAGAAAAGTGATCCATAGACTTCGTCAATCACTTCTGGGTAGAAATGGTTCTCGCCTTCATCAGAAGGAAGGTGAATGACAGTGAAAACTCCAAAAATGACACAAAGTAAAATGTAGGATTTAAAGGTGAATTTCACCCTGGCCCTAACTATGGCAAAAGATTGTAAATCTCAGTGAGAAACGGGTGCCTTGACTGTCATTTTTGTCTGAGAAAACTTCTTCCTGACTCCCTGAAGTATGTCAGTGCAGGTATTATTGACAGGCAAACATACTAATGGATATGCACTTGTCTGAACAATGTGGTACTAGCAAGGAAAAAAGTGAGGAACGTACTCAGAAGAGCAGAATGAAGCAATCAGAAGGCCCAACAGAGCTGAACCTCTGAAAATGTGAAGGATAAACAGAGAAAGTTTGGACAAGACTTCACACTGTGTCTGCAAGCAAGTGGTACGGGCAGAAAGGAAGAGAGATAGGAAGGAACTGAATTTCTAGAAATAATTAGTTCTGAAGCAGTCGGTAATCTAAAAGTTGTGAGAGAAGGCTGTCTATGCAACTGTACTACAAAAATTTGAGGTGCAAGGTGCTCCACGTAGAATTGAACTGCATTAACAATACCTTTTCAAAGGAAGATTATAGAGGGAAGAGCGGAAAATAGCAGCATTTGTGCCAATGAGCCAGTCTGGAATCCCTAAGAGGAGACTAGATTGTGTTTGGGATCTGAGACACACACACAAAACCACACAAAACTAGTGGAAGTACCCAAACGTACATTTGACAAACCTATTTCACTCAAAAGAAATCAACTGGTCAGACTTAATTTTCTGGGGAGTGCTCAGGCAGATGGAGAGGACAACTGTAATGTACAAGCAGAAAGGAGACTGGAGTTACAGATCCACTCATGGATTTCTAATAAAGGGTAAAAAATCTGAATATAGGCTCCCCTGTTTTGCTCTAGCTACTGAAAATGTGGGCACATATATTATTAATGGTTAAGACATACAGGCTGAGTAAATGTTAGACCCCAGGGAGATGATGAGCACCATTCACATGCATGCAAACTCGGCATTAATAATGACTTTTGTGGAATACAAACCTGTTCCAGCGTTCAGTGCTAACAGCACTGTTAGCAAAATAAATAATTTGCACCCCCAAGTAGCAAGGAGCTTTCTGTAATACTTAGATAAGTCTTTTTTCTTATTTTTTCCCCTCAGTAGAGAATAAAAAGGGTTCTGATGAATCCAAAGAAGCCCAAACATCATGAAATATTTGCCTGCTAGTGCAAGTATTTAACTGAGATAAATGTCTGGTCCTTATTTTAATCCATGCTCATTTCCACTGAAGGCTCTACCCCTCTAATCCCACAGCTGGAAGGAGGAGGAGAGCTATAAAATGGGAAAGTCTTTGGCCAGGGTGTTTGATGTTAGACTCCTCCTATTCCTTTACCTTTGCTGCATTAACAGTCCTTTCAGGTTGGTGGACTTCATGATCTGGAGAGATACACTAGTCAGTAAATTTCCACATCTGTCAGTTCATTACTCTTTCCTGGAGCATCCACTTTATGATTGCACATAGGGAGTCACTGTCTACTCTCTGTCCATCCCAACAACAAGCTAGGAAACTACCCAGGGCTGTATATTACAGCTTGCTTTGCCCACAGCTCGTAGCAGAATTTGTCCCTGAAGTCAGTAAGCATACACAGCATTCAGTCGCTTGGTGGGTGCATCGTGATGCTCTGAGAAATGATAGCCGATGGCTCAAATATTCATTAAAGAACTTCGGTGGAGAAGGCGGCCTCTGCAAAAGCGCTGGAGTTGTGTGAACAGGAAAATGTGGCTGAAGAAGAGGGTCCCACGGAGGGTGGGACCACGCTTCTCCAAAGCCAAAATTCCTTATCTTAAGCGACCATGAGAAGAAGCGCAACATATGTGCCTGAAGGAAAGGCCAGATAGTGGTCATGCCTGCAGGGAGAGAGAATCAGCTCCCCAATGACTGCCCAAGCCCACTGACCCATTTCCAGAGAATCCCAGAATTGTGAACTGTGCATGTCGAGACCACCGACTCATTCTGGAACATTCCTGAGCTCACACTGTGCTTGCTCAATGATGGCAAATCCCCACCTACAGGGGTGGACCCTCTAGGTATAAAAGAAGGGAGGACAAGCTCTCGGTGTGCCCTCCAGAACTGGATCTCTAGACTGGCTGGACCAACACTGGACCCAGGACTGGTGAAATCCTTTCCTTCTCTCTCCCCCCTCTTCCCCCCCAACTCTTTTTCTCTCTCTCTCTTTTTTCCACAGTCCCTACACCTCATCCTTTCAAACATAAACCATTGACCAAGTCTAGGACTAGGAGCGGATCCAGCCGCCCCTGGACTCCAATCTGAGAAGGAGTCTAGAAAGCAAGGGGGTCTGCTCTGAACCTCCTGACTCAACGAGAGGGGTCTCCTTATTTTCTTCTCTGAATCGATCCCCAAATAAGTAAGGCTTACGTATGATTAGCATGTGTTGCACCGTGTACTGACATAGTTTCATGTCCCTTTTTCTGTTTCTTTTTCTATACCTCCCTTCTTTCAAACGGCAGCTTAACGACATGATGCAAGGTTCATATCGATAAGTTCACTTGTACTTGGTCAAGGTTAGCTTGGTTGAATAAACGTTTATCGTTGTTTGAACTCCCCTGGTGGTGTTTCACCTTAATTCTGACAAAGGAAATCCATGAACCTGAGTCACTCCAACCCTGGGACGCAAAATGCATGCAGGTGTCTCTGCCCAGAAGTTTGACGCCAATAATGAAGGGGAGAAATGGATATTGTTTACTAACCTTCTGCCTGAATGACCATAATTTTTTGCTTCAGATCAATTGAGGGATTTACAAGACACAATCTTGGCTCCTGCTTCTGAGTCATGCAGACTCCATTCTGGTTTACAACCATCCAGTTTCGGTCATACAGCAAACCCTGGTTTCCTACTGGCCATTCTGTAACCTGGGAAAGCATCAGGAGGGGATACAAAGGTTTAGAAAATGTTAGTTGCATTAACAGATTCACGCTGAAAAGAAAAGTGAGGGAAAAGAAACCATTAATGAAATTCTTTGAAATCAGGAAAACTTGTGCACGCCAATGTCAGCCTTTAATAAGAGAAGCCCTAATTGCAAATCAAAGATAAAGATATCACTGCACAAAGCTGACAAAACAAAATGAAGTTACTATAATTTGTTACATATTATCACACACTTTGATTTCGCAGACCTGTAAGAATAGAGTAAACAATCTCTGAAACACTTGGAGAACTGTTTTCAGTTTTATACTCAGCCATTTACAGGACCTTCCCCAACAATTTTCTTTTAATTTACAAAGCACGGACATTTCATGGGAGTTTGTCCAGGTTTCGGCTGGGATAGAGTTAATTCTCTTTCTAGTAGCTGGTATAGTGCTCTGTTTTGGATTTCGTATGAGAAGAATGTTGATAACCCACTGATGTTTTTAGTCATTGCTAAGTAGTGTTTATGCCAAGTCAGGGATTTTTCAGCTTCTCATGCCCAACTGGCAATAAGGCTGGAGGGGCACAAGAAGTTGGGAGGGGACACAGCCAGGGCAGCTGACCCAAACTGGCCAAAGGGGTATTCCATACCGTGTGACATCATGCCCAGTATATAAACTGGGAGGAGTTGGCCTGTGGGGATCACTGCTCGGGAACTGACTGGGCATTTGTCGGCCAGTGGTGAGCAATTTCATTGTGCATCACTTGTTTTGTATATTTCAATTCTTTTATGATTATTACTGTCATTTTATTATTGTTATTATCATCATTATTATTTGCTTCCTTTCTTTCCTATTAAACTGTCTTTATCTCAACCCACGAGTTGGACTTTTTTTTTCCTGATTCTCTCCTCCATCCTACGGGGGCAAAGTGAGCGAGCAGCTGCGTGGTGCTTAGTTGCTGGCTGGGGTTAAACCTTGACAGAGTTGTATGAACTAGCGCAAAACCAAACAAACAAAAAGCGAGAAAAACGGGAAATTCAAAATTCTGACAAAACTTATTTTCCATAAAACTGGAACCACTTTATCATGAATCTATTCGAGAAAACCTCCACCACTGAGGCTTCTGGTTTAGCTAGGAGCATAATAGTTTCTCCAGATCCCCTTAGAACAAAAGACATTGTCTTCTTTGCTATCCGTTCTTCCATTACTTCCATAACACTCTTTACATCCAATAGTCTATACAAGCATATTGTCCTTGCTTTCATGTACATTTTTCTGGTGAAAAGAACATCTGTTACTGATGCTACACAGATGGTAATCTTGAAATCCAAAAAGAGAGCAATTTTAGTAATGCCTTTGGGCGATATTAATAACTGCTTTCTCCTTCAGAATGTTAAAATATTAATACCATTCTTTTAACATAAAGCTGGGCATTTAAACATATTGCTTCAGCTCATATATGCTTTCTAGTCACAGCTGAATATGGAGAAAAGTTAACTACAGCTGAACGTTGTTGAATTCTTGTAGAAAAGCTTAGTGCACCTCACACGAATTAACTGGCAAAAGACTTTAGCAAGAAGAACTGAGAAAAATAGATGTCAAGCGCAGCCTGATGCTCTGAAGAAAAGCATGGCTGGAAGCACTGGTTAGATTAATTAAAAATCACATTTTTGTTTAGCATGTGCTCTGTCCAAAACCCCACAGAACCCACAATATCCCATTCTTATTAACTTTTCCAGGTTTTGTAGGAGCCTGCAGCAGTACCTTGACACCGACGGCCTGACTAGAGAAAGCTGAGGGCAAGCACTCTGGAACTGAAAACTTAAAACATTAAAGCTGAACTCTGAATAATTTGGCCACAGTGCTATCAACTGTACTGAATACAGAAAATACATGGAAAAATTTTAAAGTGAAGAAATGTATTTTATCAACCTACTTTATTTATAATATTCTTTAGCAGTCTTCTGTGTGAGCATGGATGAAAAATTCAGTCAAAAATGGAAACTTTAGGTCTGACAGTGTCATCTGAAATTACATTGTGCAAGCACCTCAAACTGTCAGCACCTAAATGATGTGAACCTTTGCCCTGTCCTTTTAGGAGAGGAATCATAGCCCAAAGACTGCAATACCAGCTGAAGAACAGACTTTTGTTCTTGCTGGAAATTATTCTTTGGAGAGGCCTGTATTTTTTTGGTTATCCTGTATAATTAGATTACAAAATCCATTTGAAAAGCTGGTGATCATCTGAGAGCTGCAAGAATTTCCTGCTAACAAATTTTCCTTCCAAAACAGAAGATCACTAATTAGTTATATATCCTCCCATGGATCCAACAGATCTTTACAGGATTTGTGAGATATGAAGAGCAGAATAAACTAAGAGAGCAGAAAAAGAGCACAAAGAGTCCTTGCTGCCTATTGTAACGTTCAGTTGTTTCGGTTCCATTTCAGGACAGCAATCTTATTCAGGAAATAGCTTAAGTGTTTGCTTACCCTGCACTGAAGGCAAGAGGTTTTATGAGCAAAACAAAACATTCTCTCCTTAATCGGAGCTTCAGCTAATTCTTACACGCTGATAGGCATTGTGGGGAAAGCCCAGCTAACTAGGTAGCAGATATTTGGAAATAATCAACACCTTCCATTCAAAATAGCTCTGGCAGATCCAAAATAATGGCAACTAACTCCATGCTCCACTCCGAGGTGCAGCACACTGCTATAGGTCCTCAGCCCATTTTTCCCCTTCCTCTGGGTGTTTGCCATTGTAGTAAGAGTCAGACATACATGTGCCCTACAGTGAGTCCCTGTCCTCTCGTGGATGTCCCCCACACACCGTCAAGTGCCCTCCTTCCTCTCCACTTGTCAACTTACCGTATTGCCTGTGTTGCTAGGACCCCAATAAATAAAGTTGCAACAACAAAATAACTGTGTGCCCTGCCTTGGACAGAGCTGGTTTGTCGCTAATACTGATACTGGAGACGAGCATGGGAGAACATATACATTTCTATTCTTAGTACTTGGGCTCGCAACCTGTGCAGACCGTCTCCTGCCATTATTTCAAAGAGGCTGAAGGGATTGTTAAATAATTACAAGCAACTGAATAGAGCAGTTCAAGCAAAGTCTGCCTGCTCTGCTTTCATCTGAGACTTGAGAAGAGTGGTTCAATTTGGCTCCCTCGGATTATGTCTGACACGCCTGCCCAAGGCTAGCAGATACGACACAGGCTGCAAAGACGACCCACATCCCCGTAGTCCAGCAGCAGGAGGTCAGGCAGGGCACTCAAATGTCACTAAATACCTATATTCGGGCAACCAATACAGTGAAGTAAAGCAACCAACGAAGCTTACCGCGAAGTAAAATAAAACAGGTTAGCATACACGGCGGCAAGCAATACTGCGTTGCGTAGCTCCTAACTCGATTCCCTGAAGTTGTCTGACCACCGCTGTCTACTGAGACAAATTAGAAGGTGAGGATAGAAAGAAAGCAGGGACACCATGATTTTACTGATAGATGCTAGCACACACCTTCATTCCCAGCATGGCAGGTGGGCTAATCATCCAACATAAGGTCTTCTCTACCTGTCATAAGCGAGGCTTATTGCATAGTACAGCCAATACCTGGTATTGTCCTACCCGCTTTAGTCCATTTTTCCTACTGTAAGGTAAAAATATCCATTGTGAAAACATGGTTTTGTTTTTTCAGAATTTTCTTTAAAATATTTTAGGCTGCATTTCTCCATAGCTCACAGTAATGTCATCATGAGGGCTAACACAATTTTTGAACACATTAAAGGAATCACTGAATAGGTTTTAAATTATGCAAATTTAAAATTGTTAGTGGTCTTACTTATAATTTATCCACTGATCGCTAGGAATTTGCATTGTATTTTAAATTAAAAGCTAATTTGTCTTCTGTGTTGAGATGCAATTTTTATACTCTGAAATCTACTGCAAGAATAATAAAGTTATTAATGTTTAAAGTCCTAACCTTTTTCACTGGGCACACTGAATTATGTAATTATGCAAAATTCATTGACATGAGAGATGTTCGTGTTTAAAAATGGATGTTTAAAACTTGTTTTTATGTTGGAAAAGAAGACAAAAGTGGTCTGGGATGGAGGTTACTCCTCTTCTCTGTCCTGTCCCCATTTAATAAAATAATTGTAGGGAAAGGAAAGCGCATTTAAGAAGTTGAGTTAGAATATTCTGCCCTCAGCTTCCCGCGCCATGTGTACAAAACCCATGGAACAACACTGAACAGAGACCATCCCATGGCAAGGAACGCTTTATAAAACACTGTAGGAACTAACTGACCTGCTGATGATCTTCATGCCAAGCTTTATCCCCCCAGCTGCCAAAGCACTCTGCACACTTATTTTCTCTGGAGGTCAAGCACCTCCCATACTAAACCACTTAGAATAGAACAGAGAAATCAGAGTTTAGGAGAGGAGGAGATTATGTGACTCTAAAGAGGAGATTAAACAGCTGTGAGTTTGTATTCGCATCCTCATCGAGTTTGTCCTCCTGCCGCTGATCAAGTCATCTATCCTGCAACCAGTAAGTCAGTGGGCAGATTTCACTGGCAGATGGGCTGGGTCCTGCACGCACAGTTAGCTGGAATTTTCCACTGCACATATTATTTTAGGCAAATGCAAGCAATCATGTACTTGCAATAAAGCCTATTTACTACACATGCTAAACGTCTGACCTCCCATACCAGCTGGAGGCCTGCACTTGAACTTACAAATCTGTGAGATTCTGATCTCAAGTATCCAAGTATCACAAGATGAGTGAATTTATTGCTGCCCAGTATCTAAACCACTTTCACCTTTTCACATCAGCGAGCTTAGAGCTACCCTATAACTGATAAAAATGGAGATCAAATTTTTAATTGGGAAAATACTTTTCTAGACTTCCAACAACTACAAATCATCTAAATGTATTTTAGATTTAAAACACGAAACTGAATTTCAGTTCTTGGATTCTAACCGAAGACCAAGGAAACTACAAGCTACATGATTATTACTTCAGAAGACTACGAGTTTACTAAAGTGAGGGGATAATACAATGTTAAGTGTGAAGTCTCTATGACAAAGACCACTAAGAGAATGGCAAAGGTAAAATTTTTTACAGCATTCAGTCTTTTCATGATAAAGCTGGTATAATCAATACTTTAGAAGGCAAAATGATTTTCAGGATTTGATTCCATTTAATTGTGGTAAGGTTTCTCTAGGATGTCTTGCTTCAAACTCCAGTGCAGCATGGGTTATTTTCCTGTTCCAAGGTGATACAGGCCAAGGCTGCAGAAATGACATACGTAGCTTTGTGGAGGTTAGTGCAGTCTGCAGTTAGCGATGGTGTGGGTTCTGGCAGCGATGGCTTTCTGTTCTACGCTTACCCATCGGGAAGAGACCGAGCCACTGCCTGATTTAGAACGGGATTAACTGAGTTTTAAAGCTCATTACAAATAGTGGGCTGTAAATTGCCATTTTTACCTCTTCTACAGGCAGACAGTGAGACTGACAGACCTTTCACAGGCTGGTTATAAATGTACGACAGGTCTAGAAGTGCCACTCAGACTTCTGGGAAGAAAAAAATGAAGAATGCCTGGTGGACAGGAAGAAGGTCACAAAAGCACACACATTTTCTTTGGGGATTTACTTCAATGTAGAAAATTGTGAAAATCAAAATACTCCTTTGACTTCATCTCCTGGCCTGCTCTCTTTATGCATTGAAAGACCTTTGTCAGCGTATCTATTAGGTCAACATTCACTGTTCTTTCACATGTACTTGTGTATCTTCTATGAACTAAGTGGAAATGCACAAAAAATGTTCTTTGAGAGGAGGAGGAGAACTAAATGCTATTTATAGTGAACTTCCAGTCTCTTCCAATACCATATACTAAATCCAATATATGCTTAATTGTAAATTAGTCTTTGGCAGTACAGGCTCTGTCAGTGCTTAGCTTACTGGGTTCTAATGTGGCTGATGCTTTGTTATCAAAAACTATCAAAACAGACTTCAGAAATGACTAGGCATGCAAAACTAAACCTCATAATGTAGCTGCAGTTTTAGTATCTATTTTTAAATTACTCAAATCAGCTAGGGTTAGCTGTGTAACCCAAGTTGCCTTGGACTCCTCTTGTAGTCAATGGAAAGAGACAGAAATATCCAGGAGCAATTCATTTTTCCTACTGCAGATGCCTATTTTATGATAAAATGAATTAGTAGGTATCAATCTCTCACTGCTTACAGAATAATATATAACTTTAGAGAGGGAAGTTGAGGTAAGACGAACCCTGTTTTCACGCCATTAACACACGCCTGGCACAAGAAGTATGCACGAGGCATGGGGATTTCCCCCTCCATCTAAAATTACATCTGTCTGCCAGGGAGTACCAGGTTTATATGAATTTATCACCTAGAGTCATTTCCCCTCACAGAGCTTGAAGAGAAGAAACCTGGTTCAGCTTATAGGGAAACATAAGCTTTCTTTCATGCTGAGGTACATCTTACCTGTTCCTGGGCACAATCACTTCAAAGCCTTCCTAGCACTGAATGTTGCGGTGCATATCTCGCAACACCAGCCTGCATGTTAAAAATAGAACTTAACCCCAAAGGGGCCTGAATACTGCTCCAACATATTTCAGCAGCTCCTGTAGTGGGCTTCTGTAATACAGCTATAATAAATGCAAGACTTAAACAAAGGTTAAAGCATTTTCACGTGAAATGTGGGATTACTTTGATTTTCTAAACAGTTTGATTTAGCGGGAGGCTAATAAGGGGTGGAAATTATTTGTTCAGGTCTCATCTAATGCTCAAGATTGCCTGTGAATTAACGACATCATAAGCCAAAAAAAATTTAAAAATACAGATGTTTTGTTGATCATTTAACCGTGTTTGCCTTAATTCCCCAGCCTCTTTTTGCATTAAGAAAAAAAAAGATAAATCATCATCAAATCAGCTGAGAAGCCGTATTTTAAATGCAGGTGATTTGTGACTGGATTTGACCCCAATTTTCACTCAGATGTGAGACAGTGACCTATACCAGTAAGTTTTCATAGGGAAAGTTATACAGTTATTGACATTCATTTAATCACTTCCCAGTATGGTACTAAGCAGAGTCACATTCTAGGTCATGTGTGGGCCATACACCTATTTCATCATGCATTATTTAAAAAAAAAAGTCACAGCTAAGGTGACGATATTATTAACTTGGTAAAAAAGCAATTAAAATCTTCAAAGAGTGAACTTTCAAATAGTGCAGCAACACTTAAATGTCATATTTCTGTTGCAAATGTATTTTTAATGATAACATTTCTTTGTAATGTAAATCAGCTTCCTCTCAATTATAACATGTTAATCAAGTTATTTCTCAATTGCTGCCTACCCATCATTGCCTACAAGTCCATCACATGTCATTCTGTAAAAGCATACTAATTACTTGATTATATTTTAGCCAAGTTTTGTAAATCCAACTATCTTCTCCAAGACTGCATATTATGTGCAGATTTGTCTGTTGGGGGGAAGGGGAGACCAGAAAACATATTTGCATCCTGTAACTTCAGCCTAATTGAAAATCCTTCAAGGTACCTTAGCACGCAGGACTTGATCCTAGAAATTGGAGAAAAGGAAAAATGGGTATCCTAGAAATTGGACAAAAGGAAAAATGGGTATCCTAGAAATTGGAAAAAAGGAAATATGGGTACCTACACACCGCCTCCTAATATCTCATGCACATGCTGGTTGACATGTCCGACAGGGGTAAGGAAAAACACAACGTTGAGATGAATATTTGATTCAAAGCGCATACCTCAAATGCAGAGCAGGATTTGATTGGGTAGAGGTAAATGTTGGTGACAGTGATGGGCTTGCCACCTCTTCTATATGTTGGTACTGCGGTCTCAGAAACAGCTGACCTTATGCTTTCCACTTCAGCCTCCAGTGGCTGCCAGTTGACAGTTGTCTTTGTTGCCGCCGAATTATTCCCGAGTTCTGTGTCTGAGATGCGTGGTATAGGAGACAATTTATCTGCACTGTTAAAGGAAGGGTGGTCATCTGGGTCAGACTCCGTCGTCAGCTTTGTAGAAGGCGACTGGAAGGGAATCTCAGTGTCCGATTTGGAGAGTCTGGTGGCTATGATGAATTTCAAAAAAGACTGTGCATCTTCAAAAGAAGACATGTAGCCAAAGGATATTCTCACAGAACCAGTGGGACGTCCATCAACCAGGTCTATATCATCTCCACAGACATGGCCAGCCTAGTTTGAAATAGGAAGAAAACCAGAGAGATATTATGACAGACTTTGTTTTATTTCCCTCTTAATTCTAACCTGAAAAACTGTTTTCAAAAATACAAAGTTAACTCATGAATACAAGAAAAAAATGGAGAAAAAAATCCCAACTGTCTTATTACTTACTCAAACTGGGAAGAAAATCGTCTTGAGATGCTTGTCCTATTCTACCCTAAGGCAAGAGAGATTTCTCAAAAACATGTCAAGAATCACAAAAAGGTTGTATGTCCCAGGATGGCCTGTGAGCTAGGGCAGTCTCCAGGCATATTCCGGTCTCATCTGCATAGTTCACTGGGATTTAAACCGGGATATTACATTCAGATAAGTGAACAAACCATTGAGACTGCTGATTTTTCTGGGGCAGTTTGCTTGATATTCGCTGCCAGAACAGTTCCATTTTATACCATCAGAGGTTTGTTCATGGCTCGTGTTAAATAGTCCAATGGATAGCTATACAGCTGAGAAGTGGTCTGGGATATTAGCAAAGCAGAGACTTGAATCTAGAGCTCCAACATCCAAAGTGACCTCCCTTGTCATTGAGATACGCAATAAATCTGTCTTGCTGCTCCAGTCAACACATCGCTTTCAGGATGGAGGGAACTAGCCTTCCTCCCAACGCTTCCTCCTTTGAAGAACACGGGTTTCCACTCGTCAAAATTTTTCGTTGAAAAATCCCTCAAATACCCTAATAGTGGCCTCCATGTAGATACCCTTCTATCTGATACACCTTTCATACAGCACTTTCTGGAAAACTCTTCCTTAGAGCAGAAGTTTCTCCTTGCGTAAGTGGGTCAGTGAATGCTGCCACTCGCCTCCAGTGAGATAAGCTCGAGACCCCACTGCTCATCCATCTAATATCAGCTCACCGGTGTCCTAAATCAGCACCCTTATTCCTCTAAGTGCAGCAGCTGTTTCTTTTTTTCCCCTCAGCATTTCATTTATTTACGCATTTCTGTTACATAAAAATGGAAGTGTGAATAGTTTATTTACACGAGGGCTTTTTTTAAGCAAGAAGTGTCACAGTTCAATGAGCACAGATGCCATTTATGCAAGGAGAAATAAAAAAATCCCTCTATGTCAAAGCATGCAATATAGTAGTAAATATTTTAATGCAGCGTGATGTAGTTTTTATCCTTGACAATAGAGCAGAAGCAACATTTGCAAAATTAGGTTGCATCTGTTAGTATACATGTAACCCTTCTGCCAAGTATTGATTGATTGACTGAGGAGAGAGGTTCCTGCTGTGCAAGTGAGTAAACGAGTTCCTACGTAACTTCCTAAGAAAACTAACCACGCTTCTCCAGGGACCCTTGAGAGTCCTCCCTCACAGGCATTTTATACGTGGAAATCTTCATCAGGAAAGGAAGAATACAGTCAGCACCCTGGGAAAAGGCGAGACCAAAGTGTATGTGCAAATACTGTAATAAAAGATGCTTCCCCTACACAGTACTGTTGTCAATAACTCATCCAGATCCTTCCCAAAGGACTGATGGGAGTGGAGTGTCCCAGAATAACGACTGCTTGACTGCACCACCTCGTCATACAACTTTGGGCAGATTAAGTGTCTTTTTATAAGTTTGAGTTTTGCCTATCCCCAATTAAATGACACAGGCCTGTAAGAGGCCACCCACTCCTTAGCAAAATCCTCCTTATGTAAGGAAATCCAAGAGCGTTGCAGCTGGTCATTTGGCATTTTGCACTTCAGCAGAAGGGCAGACCTTCTTTTACTTTCTCAGAGGAGGGGGCTTCCATGGGAAATCAAAGCACCATTTTGCCAAGGAAGGTATTAAAGAGCTCTGTCCCTTTAAGAACTTGTGCTATCAGTCTTGCATGTAAATGTGTTTGCAGAAGTTATCTAAACGTCTCTGTGAAATTATGAGGGAGCTATAATATCAATACAGCTATTATAATTTTTTATCTTTTGAAGAACACCATTAATAAAATTCCAGATTTTTCTGTATTAATTTACTGTAATTTCAACTCTGACAAATACGCAGACATGAAGCCTCCCCCACTTCATTGTAATACATCCTGCTACACAACTTTTAATGACAATTTATGGAAAATATCAGTTATCTATAAAAAAAGTCATTACATTCATGTTCTAACAATCTAACACATCAGTAATCTAGGTAAATGTCATCTAAATTTACTTCACTCTCTGAGATTCACTGTGTATTCTCATTTGTTGTTTCTTGTCCAATTTGTGTATGCGTTTTAAACTGTAGCGTCCAACAGCAATACGTCTACGATACTTGAGCATTCTTAAATACAATTAAGGATACTTAAGGAACAACATGAGATGAATTGTCCAGGAACTTCTCTTCTGCAGGAAGTCTGGATTTCATGTAATTCCAAATCAGAACAAGAAGCCACAATTTCATATTTTCCAGTGAAATAAAAACAAGCAACAAATACCTCTTTGGGTCCATCAAATGATTTCTTTTCAACACGCCATTTCAATGAACTGAATTTCAGTTAATTTAGTTCTTTAACATGGCAACTGAGTTGAAAGGTTAGAGAAAGCAAATCGTATTTAGCATCATTCTTAAAGTTGCAAAGACTCAAAACCACAGGACGTGATACACCTACTTTAGCTTTTAACTACTTAGGGGTGGGTTTTTTTTGGTAGAGAGCCACACTTTCTTCTCCCCTTCAAACTTCCCACCTTTAGAAAATTCGGAACTCATTGCCAGAAGATGTCTCCTGGGTCATTGAACGTAGGTATTTTCCATGGGCAATTTATCAGGTAATCTCATTCAGAAACTAACCTGCAGGTTCCTTTGGATGTCTTCATTGCTTATACCCAAATGCATCTGGCAGGCTCCCGTGTTACAGAAGCAACCTGTGCGGACATGTATGTTGTAGAGACTGGCCATCTTGTCCACCTTCCCGATTCAGCAGGAGATAAGACATAGAAGAATGAAAACCAGACATTTAAAAGTTGCGGTCAAGAAGATACAATGTTTTAAAGGTACAAATCAGCTGGAGGTAAATTACCTCTCTAAATTATTAACAACTTACTGTAGCTTTTATCACTCCCATTCACATTTAGGATTTTTCAGCCTTGTTATTTCAGCAGAAAGAAAACAGTGGTGGAAACAGAAATGCTTACCTTGGCATTGAGAAAGAGTGCACACAACACACACACGCAGAGCGTATCAGTTCAGGTCCTGACCCTGTTAATGCTAGTAGATGTGCTTAATTTTAAACCTGTGAACAGGTTCATTCACGTCACTAGTGCTAATTACAGGCCTGCAGTCAAGTGTCATTCAGTGTCTCGACAGAACCATCACTTACAACTGCCTCTGCAGAGACTGGAGAGAGGCCTGGGGCACCTCTTCAGTCAGCTAAAGAAAACCTTCTCCAAAGATCTGAAACGGAAAGTCCTCATTGCAGATACTGACTATATCTGTGGGATTTTGGCACATGAGTGCTTGAAGAATCAGCCCCCCCCGGTAGGCAAGAACATCTGACAGGGCAGGGACTAAACTGGAATAAATCCTTGAGTCTTCCACATAAACCACCCAGTCTACCAAGTCCCTGGGGTACTTTTTCCTTGTGCTGTGCTGTTCTGCGTTATACCATTTCTTTATCGTCCACTAAACACGGAATGGGCAGAAGTAAAATACTTGAGGACAAACTGGCATGAATAAATTATGCGAAGGAACGAAAAAGACGTGCAAAGAGAACAGAAGCACGTGTCTATATGTGCCTTGGAAGGAGACGCGTATACGCGTGCACTGGGAGGATGGCACCGGCAGGGAAGCACCGCAGAGGAGAGGCGCGGATTGTCAGGGTTCCGTAGCGCAGCTAAGAAACAAGGGAAGCACACCGTGGGGATCCTCTTAGCACAGCTAAGAAACCATGGAAGCACACTGCAGGGATCTGAAAACGCTTTGTGTTGATTTCAAAAAGCAACAACAGCAGCCGGTAAGGTTAGCTAAGCAGGTACGGCTAGCGCCAGTTATTTCTTTGACAACAAATGATGAACATTCCCGGTCAGGACTGGGAGAAAGGACAGTCAAAACGGTCAGAAAGCACGAAACCTGGCACGTTCTATCGCTACCACAGACTTCCAGAACAACCTCGCGCAAGCTGCACTAACCTCTCTGTGCTTTTGTTCCTTTTTCTGCAAAAAGGAGGGCTGAGAGCTCCGAGAAAAACCATGCCGCAGAGAGAGAGGACCCGCCACGCCAGTGGCACAACCCTCCTCGCGGGCAGCTGAGGCTCAGCTCCGCGCGGAGAGACAGCTCAGCCGAAAGGGGCAGGAATGGACGTGTCGACCATCTCAAGCTAGCCACTTTCCTAACCGTGAGCTCATGCTTTATCTGCCTGAGGTATCAATGTAAACATTCAACCTAGTTTTTCTAGCCGGCTTAATCTCTATTGGCTTTCATTATTTTTAACAGAAATTCTCTTTGTAAAGAATAATAGCCCAATATATGTAGCAAATGCTTTCTGGCATAATTCAGCATATCTTCTGTCTCCTATCTTCTGATGTCATCAGCCTTCTGATGTCAGCATATCTTCTGACATCTCTGAGTTTAACTGTGTGAGATACCAAGCACCTTTAATTTCACTATCTCAGTAGCTTAAAATACCAAGCCTTCTATTAGAACTTACTCCAAGCTGAAATAATTCAACCTAAGTAGTGTTTAGCTCCGCTAAATACAGTTGAAACAGCATTCAATTTTTTTTTTTTTCATGTGTGGAGCACAAGGTACTCTGCACAAAAAATGTGCTGCATACACAGAAGAAATCCTACATCATTATAGCGCACAAGTTCTCAAAATCACACTTAAATATGTTCTGCGCCACTAGTCCAGTTCAAAATGGTACGGTTCTCAAATGGGGACACAATCAAAATAACTCCATATATCCAGACTTGGACAGCAGAGAATAGAATCAGTCCCAAGATCCCTATTCACGATTAATGCCTTGGAGAATACCCTGTGTTCAAAGCAAGTTTCTCAAATCAAAGTTATAGTAAAAGGCATCTGTTGAGAAAGACTGTTGTGGTGTCATTAGCTTTGTTTTGTCAGAAGACTTCAATCTGGAAGCAGTGACATTTTCTAGACTTCTTTTTTCATTTAGATGAGAAAAGTTGTCATCCTGGCATAACACGGTTTGTCATGGTGCTAGTGACTCATGGAGTGGATCTATTGTTCCGTTAATGATGACAAGCAAGGCAAAAATCATGACACGTACTTCACTACTGAATTCCTACAGTGTTTGGGCTTATTTGCTCAGTGTACAAAAAACTTTAAAATAGATAATCTTTTTATTATTATTACTTTTTGAAGAAACATTGATGGGGTAACCTTTCTTATCAAAGTGTATGTAGCGTAATGAAATTTCATGACACAACTTCAAGGAATTGCTAACAAGATTTTAAAAAATCTTTTCAGTTTTGTCAAATAAATTATTACTGTTCTTTAATGAACAGTTATTTCATTCTAGCGGTGCGACCCGATGCCCTTCTCCGACCATATTTTAATTGCGATATATATGAATCTGTACAGTAGACAAGGATTATTGATACATAACAACATATGAACATCAGAGGAATATAGGGAATTGTGGTTCAGGAGAACAAAGATAAGTTATCCGTAGCTTTAGTATTAATCAAACTCCGTTATCGCCAATGTGCTAACGCTCACAGGTCTTGGGAGCGTGATGCACACTTTTCCTTGCAAACGATGACACCATGGAAAGAATCAGTGCGGCCAGCACTGGAAATCTATCTGTCCCTTGAATGCGTGCTCGACTTTCCCTTGGACATATGCTTCTATTCTTCTTGTTTAGTTTCACCCTAGAAATATGCTACTTGGGGAGTTAATTTAATCTCTCTCTGCAGTGCTTTGCACATAGCAAAACAAATAGAACATAAAACATCTGTTACAGTTATTTCAATGAAGAAAAGCTTATTTAAATAAAGCACATCTTTAAAATTACCATAAGGAGCAATAATGGGTGTTGAGCTCAGGGTTATGAAATACAGAACGCTGCTTGCAGCGCTGTGCAACAGCGGCAGCTGACTTTTGGGAGCCAGGCATACGTTCATCAGTGAAGCATGAATGGTACTAATGGTAAGTACACAGCTTAATGTACTCAGATTGTCAGTTTTGGTGTTTCCACGGGTCTGATATTTGGAACCATTGTGCCTTGGTCTTTCAGAGCTTAAAGAATACAATTAAACCGCAAAACACATTCAGCAATCTTGCAGCATTTTTACTGATGTCAGTCGGTGAGGACATGGTAATGAAGCTATCACGACATCTTAGAGTCCTTCTGTCCCTCTGTCCCCTTGGCATTCATTACTTTTTCTGAAGCTCTCTACTGTGGGCCAGATCCTGAAGGTTGCTTCACACCCCAACACTTCTGAGGTCAGGTTGTCTTGATTTTTGACAAGCAAAAGGTGCTTTTCGCACTTCCAGGCCGTGGTCTTCAAGTTTAATAAACACACATGAATGAGGTTCATCTAAATAAATTTTAAAATCATTCTTTTTTTTAGAGATAATTTCTAATTTAAGCACAGCTGTCTTCCTCAATGAGCTTTCCTTCAGTGTTGCCAGAATGACCAAATGCTCACATTCAGTTTTTTTTCATAGTGCTCTATCTGATAAATACTATTAAAATTTTAATTTTTTTTTAATATAAAAAATATTGAGGTCGAGAGGGTGGGGGGTTTTTTTCCCCCTGGTTTTAATGTATTACCCTACAATAGTCCCCTCTTGGATATCTGGTATTTTAGTTCACACTGAGCAGCTGGATAGCTCTGAAAAGAAGTGAGATTCTGGTGTGTTCTGATTTCCCATTCTGTCACACAGCTGCATTGGTGACTTCTCTGCCTTTGCTAAATGACTGACTTCTGCTATCCATTCCCTTCGGGGCCTCTGTGGCAGCCAGCTGAAGGGTGTAAGCTTTTCTCTGGCTTCAGGCTCCATTGAAATAAGTCTGAGAATGATGCTTACTGTAGGTAGACATATATACTAAGTGATAGTAAAGATTTACAAATAGCACATAATTTTGCATGATACCTAATCAACTAAAACTAAGATTTTCACTAAGAATTATGGATTCTTCAGGAGCCCCTGCTGAAGTCATTCTTATAGGATCCAATTCTGTAGCTCTTATTCAAGCAAGTACTTCTTATTTGTGCGAGTTATTTTACTGAGTATCACAAGAATTATTCACATGAATAAAGGAAGTTTTTCTAATAAATCACGACGTGTCCCCAAAACCCCAAAATGATATAAGTCAATGCTGGCAGGTACTGTCCTTCAGGAATTGGGATTGGGACTTCTCATTGTACTTTCTACAATGCCCAAATTTCAGAGCAGTCTGTCTGTCTGATGGATTTGCTCATTACAAGAATTTCACTGCACACCACTGATGGCTGGTTATAAAACAGGCTTCAAGACACTGTTCTCCACATCCACTGGTAAATTAATTCACTGATTCATGGCATGGAATTGGAGAGAAAGTAAGCTAGCTCTTTCTGTCATCCAGCATTTGACTGTGAAATGTTGTTGCTGATGCAAATGCATACTTAATCTTGTTTAATACAATTTAATAAAAAGTAGGTCAGAAGAAAAAAAAACATCAGCACTTGTTTCCATATCATTTAGTAGGGGGGGAAAAAGCATTTTAGATGAGTTACAGTATCATTAAACTGTTTTAACTGCATGGTTTCCTGCAACAGAGGCATTTTTTCCCATGCCAGGGAAAAAATTTCTACGTGGGCAGGTTCCCACAGTATTGATGAATCTGATCCTCTCCTTCTTATTGCATCTCTAGTTGTTGACAATGTTTTAAACTAACTAGAGAGTGGATGTAAATCCCTCTTCAGCCTACATCCATTCATCACTCACTCTGACCAAAATCCCATTGGTAGGAGGCAGTGAGGTATTAGAAAGTGATACTGAAATTTACTGAAATTGTCAAACTCGGTGTCCTGGTAGTGGAAATGCTAGCTTATCAGGAACTTTGCAGTCAATGTGATAAGTTTCTCTGCTAGTTTCAAAGGCCGTCAAATAGCAGGTAAGATTGCATGGGAGAGAAGAAAGCTGGAAACTTCAGCATAATTCAGAATATGTGGTTTGAAATTCTGCGGGTATTCTCACTTAGAAGATGCCATATACCTAGCAAACTGCAGGTCCTCCATGCTTAAAGGAGTAACAATAATTTTACATTTCTGAGATCCAGAAGCTAGAAGATACTTTGGGGACAGGGTGGCTAAAAGGAAGAAATCAAACACAGGCTTGATTGTTAATGGATGACCTCACATTTTTGCAACTGCTTTTTTCTTCCCTGTAGTACATGTGGTGAATTAGAGCATGGACTTATTTGGAACATATATAAACTTCATGAATCCAAGATCCAGCTATTTGAAACTGAAAGGGCTGATGAGTAGGCTAAACAGCTTGGTTTTCTTTGATTTGGCATCTCAACGGCCACAGGTCTCTCCAATCAATGGCATTTTCTCTGAGCTTTATTTATTTATTTATTTATTTTATTTTTTACCTGCATTCACTGACAGTCAAAGTCTGGTTTGATAAAATGACATCAGGGAAAGGATGCATTCCAGGAAGAAAAGCAAAGCAAAGGAATGCAAGCCCTCTGTGGCTTCCTAACTCCAACTTTAACAGAGCATTCCCTTGTGACTCATAGGAAAAGGTCTGTATCTCTACATCCCATTGAGGATCCCTAGCTGTTTTGTAGGCTAAAGGCTTTGCATCAGACTACTACTAGTCAGAGAAGTGGAAGCGAGACGCAAACAACACAGAAGACTTAAGCTATAACTCCTATCAAGAGGGGATAAAGGGGAATGTAGCAGACTAATAGAAATGGAAACGATGCCTAGGAATAAAAAGGTGCAGTGCATGATACTGAAAATCTAGTGACAGACTTAATTCATGTCCCAGCCAAAACCCTCTCCATGTTTTTCTCTTTCTCTTAAATCACTTAAATCCTTTTTTGTCTGTATTTGTCTCCTAAAAATGGGGACAATATATCACAGGGAGGTTGTGGGGTTAAAATCCCATTATGGACTGTGTTGATATATTACTTTAATTACGGCCATACAGGGTCCTATATAGGATTAGGAAGATGCAAGCAAGGTAATAGAGAAGGTGGGGCCAGGCTGTCTTTATCTTCGAAGGATTCAGATGGTGGACTGAAACTGGACACTGCAGGCATTCAAAAGCAGCTGATCTGCTTTCACCAAGATCAAGAAAAAAGGATCCAGCAGAGGCTGTCAAAAGTGTAGTCCTTTTGCTGCTACCATGCGGTTTCTTTTCACATCTCTCCCCTGTGTGACAAGGTGTGTAGCTTAGAGCCACAGTTTGGCCCTGTTACTAAATGGAAAATATTTAGCCTCCCTCCTTCATCTGAGATTCTTTCACCTGAATGACTATGAGCACCTTATTTTATCTCCTTTCCAGTTTCCTTAGCAACATGCAAGGACACTCCAGAGCAGCAGTGTCAGCCAACACCTTCAGTCTAGGCTTTCGTGAAGCTTTCTAACCTTGACCAGCTCTGACGAGCAGTTTAATACTAGGCAATTTCAAGCATACTATCTCACATGCATCTCTGTCCCTCCGCAATGAGATATTACAGAAAGTAACTCAGCCTCTACTCTGTCGCTACTTCCTCAGCAAGAAGAGAGCTTCATTACCTACTAAGTTTGCATTTATCACACCAAGTCTCTCAAGTACAGCATCTCCTTATGCTCAGTCAGTGATCCTCTACCTAGATCAATGAAATTGTCTCCTGTGTTGCGAGCCCCTTGTTGTAAGGGCTCTCTTTGAGTACCCAGGGCCATGTAACCAAATGTAAGCAAAGATCCAGATTGTAATGGCATTTCTTGCCAGTTTGAAGCAACAAGGTGCCATGAATTGACAAGCTCTTGTGGTTTGCTGCATTGCTGCTATCTCCCTGCTTACGAGACATCCGCAGCGCCATTGGAAACTAATTGGAACCAAGGAAATTAGTGGACGTTCAACAGGAATCTTCGCAACAATCTTTTTCTCCTTGTAATCCTGTTTGCATTCTATTGTGCTTGTCCATCTCCTGTCCCTGGCTTCCTGAAATCAATGGCTAAATCCATAGCTAAAATCAATAGTGAGCAATCACCCCAGCAATTTTTAGGTAGCTATTGGGAAGATGGCCAAAAATCCCATTAGGAAAGTTAAGAACACTTTTCTTTCCCTGAGTCATCAAAATTAATATAATGAGTGGTTATGCTTCTAAAAGCATTAGCGTAACTAGCGCAGAGTCATTTGACCATCTCTGCAAAGATGTTCTTAGCTGGAATTAACAAATGCTGGATTTCCATTTTCTGTAGCCCAGATGAAAAAATGCTGCACTTTTCCACCTGCAAAACGGAATGATCGTTTCCCACAAAAGTAAAAAGTAACAGATGGAAAAAACATAAAAGGATTAAACTTTGAAGAACAACAAAGATCTCTTGCTTAATAACTTTCTATGAAGATTTATTTCACAGAGATTAAAAAAAGTAGAAAGTATCCCTCCTCATTGTTTAACAGCAACTCACTTCTTCCTGTAGGGACATGGTATGAATTTCCAGACAGGCACTGATAGCTACTACCAGGCTCCGGCCAGTAATCTGATCAAATTGACCTGGTAAGAGCTTCCTGTGCATGTGAAATGCTGTAGCTCCTTTTTTTTCCACTCCTCTAGTTCGCATGTTGTCATCGCTCTATTTCTGTACCTATATACCAGATGTACAGTGCCCTGGAGCTAATCTACCCACGAAACAGAGGGTACTGTCTAAGACACAAACCCACTTCAGGTGTTGGATGGTCCCTTTGATAGCGTAACGGTAAGTAGTGTGTATATACAAATGTATTCACCACTTGATATATGAAGATTCGCCAGTATTTAACATCTTTTCTCTGCACTCCTGTGAGGTTAGAGTAAGTGGGGAAGACAGACACGGAATCCCTCTAGGTGACACCGAAAGACTACAGCAGGAAGCGAGGATTTCACCTGACCAAAGTGGCTATCACCATTTTATTTATCTTGAGCAACAACTTTTATGTGCATTTCCCATCCTGCCTCACATCACTTTGTCCCATGTTACTTCTCTTTGCAGACTTGTCCAAATCCAAACAGACAAAATAACTTCTACCTGCTTATATTGCTCCGTCTCTTTCCTGGTCACACTTCGCCCATACAACACCATTTCAGACTACTTGTTCAACGCTCCTCTGCCTCTGATGGCTGGAATCTCCTTTTTTTTTTTTTCTGCTTTCCTGGCCAAACTGGTGTCTCTTTGCCCAATCCATGTGATAATGGACTTTGGGCTGCACTGTGAGAAATTTAGGTTAATCATCAGGAAATATTTTGTAGTAGTGAATATAGCTAAGTTCCAGAACAAACTGCCTCCAGAGGCTGCAGAAAGGTTCAGGTAAAGATGATCCTATCTTGGCACACAATGATGATGGGTAACATCTCACAGTCCCTGCAATCCTAAGATCTGGTTTTTTCCCCTCCACATCTCAAACCACGGGGATGGATTTGCCTTGGCTGCTAAGCTGCTGCCAAGACAATTCACTGCCATAGGATGCTTTGGATGCAGAAGGATAAATGGGGTTAAAAAAGCAAAATTTCTTTTGTTTCTTGGGGGAGTCTCATTCCAGTTTTGCCCTCTTCTTATACTGCTAGCATGTGAACACTGGCAGAAAGAGGCTACCAGGGTAGAGAAGGTGCCACGGGGCCACACATTCCGTTGGAAAACCCTGGTCGTCACTTCAGGATGATAGAAAGTAAAGGCAGGAAAGGAAAAAAAACAACAGTGGGTTATTGAGTCTATCCTTACATTAACTCAAGGGAGGTTGAGACAGAAGGAAGGTGGGTGACGCAGTGGGCAGACGCTAAAGTAAGAGCAGTCATCAAATTGCATTATAGATCTGTGCTGAAGGGACACACACTGGAAGTTATCTGCTGAGAAGCGTTGATAGGGTTTTTTATTGAGAAATGGATGAAGAAAGAGAAGTTCAAAGTCTAGACCTCCCTTCACTCTCTCTGGGTTGATGAGAGTGAGCCAGGACATGCTAATGTAGGCTCCCAGACAAAACTGATCACAATCTATCTGAGCAGGGTTCTCAGTCTCGAGAAGCAAAACTCATCCATATGCAACGCTGCAGAAGAGCCTTCCTTAGGCAAACCAAAATGTTTACGTTCTCTATCTTTGGCAGCTGCTTCCTGTTATAGCAGTTTGTCTATCACACACAAGTGTGCAGTGGCAGACGAGAAGGCTGAGACTGCTAATGGACTGATGCTCGTTCCCTTCCTGACAGGATTTTTAGGAGGTGTGGCGAGCTTATATGGATACCAAAGGAACTTTTGCAGGTGAGACAATCACAGCAAGCTACTTCTGTTTAGCTTCAGGCTCCAGGCAAAGGAGGCAGCGTGAAAAAGCAGAGCTGGAAAGTGAGCTGGTAATCCACAGCTGAAATGGTGGCCATTTTTCAAAAGATAGCTATGATGGTTTGCTCACTTTTTTAAGCCCATGACACATAGGAGGAAAAAAAATATTGTCTCAGAAGACCAGGGTGAAAAAAAGAAAAAGTTTGATAAGGGAAGTGCTGTTTTTCACTGGGGGCAGAAAACACTGAACTGGAAGCTCTGACTGGGTAAGAGGTCTCCAGGGCATACAATTCAACAAACGTCTCAGGTGAAATTCCATCTGCCCATCCCTGCCTCTTACGCCTTTCCCCTCTTCTAGCTCCCAAACTGACTTTGCAGAATGAAATGTGAAAGGCTTACAAAATCACTCTACAATTACCTACTGAACGTACAAAGAACACTTCAGAGGTCTCTTCTCCCTATCAGAACAAAGAGGAAAACTTAATATTAGCACAAAAGGTCCCTCATAGCAGAGATGGTGATTTTTTTTCAAATCTGCAAATGGAAGAGAACACACAACTTTCCACTTTGACCTGATTTGTAAGAAATCCCACTTTTTGTGCGTGTATGGTTGTTGTTTCAAATCGATGTTGTTGCCTTACAGCTGTTCCATCTCCTCTTTGGCATTCAAACAAGGCTGGAACCTCATAGAGTCGTAGGCAAGGTTTTGATAAAAAAAGATGGCAAGGATGCAAACTGAAGCTGAGTCATTGCTGTCAAACAGTGTTTCAGAGATTGGAAGGACTTGGGAATGTATAAACACATGACATTCATATATGCTGAAGACTGCAGGCGTTCACTGTTAATAAATGACCAAATGGAGATTCTCTGTGTGAAGCCTGCAATATCAGCTCAGCATCGAGCATATATGCAGTGCCCTTTTTTTTTTTGTGACATCACAAACCTCCTTTAATATCTAGGGCTAATTGCTTCTTTTTCTGGTAGCCTCACAAGGAAGCAGAAGATTGACAGCTGGCTGCGTTAATGTCAGCTCTGCTGCTGCCATCCTGCACCACTGACTCGGCAGAGGTCCTTCGCCTCCACCCCTGCACTTTCTCACCTTTCAAAACCACCAGCCTGTCATCTGTCCACACTTCATTAATAGCAAAAACTGTAACGCTGGAGAGTTATCCATTCTTAACCAGACAAGTATATATGCAGAAGTTGTTTGGCATAAAGGCCAGGTTTATGTCAAGTCCTCATCATGAACCCCTGTTCATAACCAGGGTTTTTTGGTGCTGCAGTGCAAATAAACACATAACATAAAATGACAGACGTGCTACTGCGGAGGACAGGCAGCTTGCGTGAAAAGAATACAGGTATCCTCCCAAGTCATTTCAAGAACAAATTACTACCAATAGTAGTCTACAAGACAGCTTTACTGAAGGAAATAATTTTCATGGGAAGTATTTGGTGCAGCTCAAAGGAGGAAATTTAATGTAGTTTTAGTGCCCAAAGACAAGAGGTTTATGGAGATTTCAAAACCGTAGTAGTTTTATCCCTAGATAAAGAAATGTTTCATGAAAAATCTGAAGAAAAACCAAAGCTTTTGAGTGACTATTGGTGTTTGGAGCCTGTAAGTCCCTCTTCTTTAATTGTTTTAATTACCATTTAGATTAAACTAACTAAACCGGTAATTAAGCTGTCAATCAAATCAATGATACATATAGTATACAAAGCAAGTTTATTCCAAATATAATACCCTAAACCAGTGATACCCTTCAACAATCACAAAGAAACAGTTAAATGAAAAAGCAATAGCAATTCAACTTCCACAATTATTTCACTCCCACCTTATCACTTCTTAACATCCAAGTGTTCTATATCATATATATTAGGACAGGAGGCTGTCAAAAATGCTGTCACCCCTGAGAGTACAATCATGGTATTGTTTCATTTGTGTGCCTCACTTTAATGAAATGCTTTCATTTGATCTTGAGTACTGCAATGAAGGTTTTACTCAAGGATGAACCTGAGATTGTGGCTATATCCTATTGGTGTAGTTGACCCCACGTATGTAATTCAAGCATGTTTGCGTTTAGTGGCACAACCTTGTTAGCTCTGGTAATTAAACTCTGATAACAGTGAGAAATGGATTTCAATAACAGAAGCAGGTAAGAACAGCTTTCCTCCCAAATGCTACACAGATGAAAGACATAATTTTTTCGCCATTTCATTTTTCAGTGGCGGTGTTAAATGTCATGTATTTCAACACACGCCTTTCGCGTTCTAAATATCTTGGACTTAGTTCAGAGTTTTGAATATCATGTAAATTATGTAAATCTTGAGGCTTAAATGTAAGCTTGGTATCCTCTGAAGACACTGTCTACTTAAGAAGTCTTTCTTGCCAATCTCAAATGGTCTGAATAAACTGCTCCAAACCTCGTCACGGTATTTTCTCTGGAACCAGTTAGTCAGATTGTCCTTTTCAGGCTACCAAATGCTAATGTCCAGCCACACTGTGCCCTCTAATAGGCAATGGGCACATAACAATTGCCTGTCAGAAAGACAGATAGAACTGGTTGGATGCCTGGCTATAAGTAATTAATTATAGATGGGATATCATCCATAAAGGAATAGGACATTCTGTCATTTCTTTTTTAATATACTAGCTGAAGTACAACCTGAGTCATTAATTGGTGTCCACTAGTAGTAGGTATGTCAGAGAGAAATGTCATCCAATTTTCCCTTCATTAAAAAATCCCCAAAATGTTTTCTGGGAGCCTTCTGAAACTGTTCTCCTAACTCCACTAGGTTGCATTTGGAGACTAACCAGTGAATCCACATGAATGTGCAGATCACAGACACGACCGAACTAGAGGACACCATTTCTAAACCATTAACAGAAGTATTAGATTTAAATTTGATTTGAATAAACCTATCTAATTTTAGACATGCACACAAGTATGAAGATGAGATTGTATTGTCAGTTTGATGAAGCTTACTCTCTGCTGTATGTATTTTGTTTGTAATCATAAAGAAGCAGCAACCATTTTTCTCCCCCATAACTGCTATTAGATGTCTATGAAAGAATTCCATTCCATAAAGAAGACAATTATATATATATATCACACGTATTACAGCTTTGGAAAGAATAGTGCTGTTGCTTGTTAATTTCTAAAAGTCATTAAATTGCGCATTATTTTAATTAAACAAAGTAATCTAACAGGCACTGCAGATGTGACTGGTATGCATTTGAAAACTTTATAGTTCTTCATTCTACGTACTCATGCCAGAAATGACGAGAATCTGGTGAACAGCACAATCCAGATGATACAGATCAATAAAGAAACTTTTTACGAGCAGCCATTGCAGCAAACAGCCACAATGGAGGCATAAGACTATAAAATATTTTTTTCTTTGAGAGTACAGTTGAGTTTAAAGAAGTGAAACAGCCAACAGCCGTTTTTACTTAGAAATTGTGCAAGTCAGAAGTGCAAATAAAGGTTTTGGTTTTAACCAAAGGACAGAGGCAACATCAGAGCATTTGCGGAGTGTTTTACCCACCCACCTGTGTTGGTATCTCCAGTCTTTTCTGAACATTGCCACACGTATTCAAGACTGTATAAATGGCTAATTCACTCCTAAAATGTGGGATTCTTTGAAATGAAGTTTTGAATATTCGAGACTATTTGGTACCATAGTCCAAAAAAAGGCCTATGTGAAGAAGAGCTTCTCCAGTACTATACATTTGCCCATCCCATGTTCATCGATGTGGTAAGTGCCTTAAAAAAAATCGTAAAACTCCATATTGACAGGCTACAAAGTAACTAGTTCACTTCTGTTCTCCTTTGTGTGTATATGGATCCCCCCTTGTATTCTCCTAGACAAGTCTCTGTGTTCCCCTCATTATCCAGTTCTTCTCTCCGGCAGAGGAGTGTTGAGGAACACCTTTTGGAGCACTCCCACTCTCTCCCTAACGCTCCAGAATTATCAGCCGCCAAGAGCAATGCAGCTGCCACTACTGCTGGCAGAGGGAGGCAGTCGCTGACACAGATGGTGCCAGTTATTGACAGCTTTTAAAAAATCAAGGTCATACGCTTGAACATGACTTGTGGGCTTATTCAATCATCAGCCAGTGAAAAACAGAAGAAATAAGCAAAACTAGAGCACCGTGGCTTTTCTGACTTCCGCTGATGAGCAAGTGAGCTACGTTACCCTATGCTGCCCACTGCCTACGTGGTGCACAGACATACGTGATTATGATCATACACCATTACCCCTCTACTGGAGGTAGACAACGTTCACAAAGTTTCATCTTACAGATACTCAGTATACCTGACGGATAAAGGCTAGCGAAAACTGTTAAGAAAGACAGCATTTAAGGATTTTTTGAGATTGAATCTCACTCCTTACACTGATCATTCAAGTTTATTCAATGCTTCCTCAGCAATATTACTAGAATGTAATTATTAGAACTGAAGGGAAAAGACAACTCCTCTTTCATGAGTGACTACAATATTTTGAGATCTGATTTCACTTGTATGTCACAGCCCCAAGGCAGTCTCTTGTATCAGCTTTTCTAGATTTGATCTTCAATTCCCAGTTTTGAGTACTCCAGAGAAGGAAGTCAGCAAGAAACCAAATGGCCTAGTCAATGCATCCTGTGAAAAAAGTCCACTTCCAAACTTCCTATGTGTAGAGCATTAAATTTGTAAGATATTGGCTTTGGCTATTATGTACTTTGCATATTGGATTCTCTTTCTACTACTTTAAAAATGGTGTGCATATATTGTGCAGAGCTACGAAGAAACAAAACCAAAACCTCAGAAGGGACCACTATGGACAAAGTCTTTCCTTTAGAATACAGAACTCATTGTGAATATGCTTAAAATATAAACATAACACTTAGTTAAGGCAAGAGAAAAACATACCTGTGAAAAGCCGATCACCTCTCCGTTTTCATCAAGCACATTAAAATTAATGATTGGACCCTGGACATCAGGATTGCTGAAATCTGTGTCGCTGTAAATACGTACTACAGGAGCCCCATTGGCATATTTTAAGGTAGACAGCACAGTATAGGTGTAGTGAGCTAATGTGAAGGTATGCTGTTTTATTTTCTCCATTCCACCTACAAAAGAAAAGTGCATGTATGTGTCAGATGCCTTATTTTTATGGAAATGTAAAAAAAGGATGATTTTTCAGAATGGTGTAGCCAAAAATTGCTATTTTGGGGTTCCTTTAAATGAATATACAATTTGCAGAAGTTTCTTTCCTCAAACAAAAGCTTCGGAAGTAGTGTTGTACCAAGGATTTATCGACAATTTATCTACTGTAGAAATCTAAAGTTACACTGAAATGGATTCATGCACATTACAACATTGATAGTTCCAAGCTATACATATCACTAAGATGTTCTGGCACAGTTAATTTGAAAAGCAAGTTTTGCTCCAGTTCTGGCTCTGGAGATCATGGGAACGAGGCATCAATTCTAGCACAGCACAAAAAGCAAATTGCTCTGTCAAAATAAAAATAATAAAATTCTAAATGAAATTACAAGAGACAAGTGTTAGTCTACAAGGAATTTACTTGAATACTGAAGAAATATTCTTCCAAGCCTGCTCTTCTTTTTGCAGAAGAAAAAGAAAGAGGATGTTGTGAATGCCTCATCGACTACACCCATGCAATCTATTTGCTCCAGAGAAGCTTTGCAGAGAAGTTTTCACAGAACTTGGCCCGGAAAAAGCATAAAGAGGAAATATGTTGTCTGTCATTGGTTTGGGGTTGGTTTTTTTTTTGCTACACTGAGGAGTTCAGAAAAGAGGACTGCAGAGATTTCCTGACAGATGGAGACCTCTTCTACACCTCTGCTTTCTGAGAGGACATTGTGGCTCTGTTAGATGTCCCTATTGAAACGGCTTCTCATTCTTGTATTCAGAGGATATGCCAGAGGATGATATACCATGGTCGGCTTTGGGGATACTTTGGTTCTCTGCAGGAAGCTAAAGAAGAATGATCAGATACAAACCCAGCCATTTCAGTCAATGGAGAACATATATAATCCGAAATGAAGAAGTAGGTTGTGGTGTTCACTGGGATAAACCACTGACAGGAGACAAGTAACTGGGTATGGCAATAAATACTGTACAAGAAAAGGAATAACCCTAACGCTAACCCTAATCAAACAGTAATTTATCACATAGAACAGGTAAAGTACAGGCAATCTTCAATGTAAAAACTGAAAATCTATGAATTTGCATCTTTATGGAACACAATTAGAAGATAACAATAAGATCTCAAAGTATTGTTCAGGTGATACCTGAAGGCTAACAACATATTTAAACCCAATCAAATCTCTGCTGGAGAAAGCTGGAATTTTGGCTGAAAATCCAAAGTGCTTTCTATTATGCATACTATGCATTGCGCTATGGTGGGCCTACATCGTGGGGAAAAAAAAAAAAAAGGAAATAATTTCCTCAAAAGCCTCCTGAAGTAGCACAATATTTTTCTGCCTGGGTTTTAGACCCAGAGTATTTTCTGTAATGTTGAGTATCTTATTTGAGGTACACGAGCATTTCTGTAACTAAAAAGATGTTTGACATTTTCTTTTGCTTTCTTTTTTTAAACTGTGTAACTACGAGTCTCCCACGTCCGCGCATACCATTTTTATATCTAAGTATCTGGAAACTTCTACTGTCTGATATAACCACCCTTGGACAGAAATCTTGTAATCTGATTGTTGACTTTTGTCATAAATTTGCTTGCTGCCTTTACTCATAAAAAGACTGTGTCATTTATGAATGTATACAAAGGAAAAAAATAAGATATCTTTCTCCTGACATACTGAAGAATTACAGCAACTTCTGCTATTTCATGTTCCTTCAAGTTTCTATATTATGTGCTATCTCCTTTAGATAAGCTAGGAGAGCAGACAGTAAAAGCATAGAAACAGATTAGATATAAAGTGGAAGTACATTTTTTGGTGCTAAAGAATAATAAAGAGGAATAAGATATTTAATGAGATACTAACACACAAAGCACTTTCAAGGAAGGTTGCCAGAAGCTAATCAGTACAATTTCTAGATGTTAGCCACAGTAAACTTGGCAAGCATCTCTAGAACATTTTGGGCCGAAAGATGATTTGTATTTTCAGAGTTTTTGAGAATAAAAGATTGCCTAGTCAGAGATGTCCTAGTCATTGTTTGGTAGAAGTTAAGAGTCTTGAAATAGTAAAAAAAAAAAAAATTAAAAAAAAGTTATGTCTCAGCATCTGCCAGAAAGTAGCTGTCTTAAGAGAAGTGACTGCCTTGTCAGCTCCTGAGACGTCTGTAACGTCCTGATTCAGAGCTTTTCCAAATTGGCAGGAATCTTTTAATGGAAGATTAAACTACTGTCCTTGTGTCTTGTTGAAGAAATCTCTTATTCAGAAATTTCAGTCTCTCATTCACAGCAATCATCCTGCTATCATTTCTATATTGTCTTCAGCCATTCTCTTTTAAAGTTGCTTAATCACATTTCCTTGTTCATTAGTGAGAAGCTGATGAGCCTCTTAATTATTTATTCTGACAAATCCAAATGCTATAGCCTGCAGTTGCTTTGCTGCCCCGTGACTGGAGAGCGGAAGCAGTGTTGCCAGGGTCCCGTATTTTTAAGTAGCAGAATAGGTTGTGATTAGGTCTGATGTCACAGAAAACCCTGTGAAACAAATGCCGGCAATCTGAAGTTTGTTCTGACAGAAAAAGGGGTATATTCAGAAAATAGTTGTGATTTATTTTTATTTTGCTAAACAAAATGATCTGTACTGTATCCTGCATAAATCCAGTGCTTACCTCATCTCCCTCTCCCTGCTAGGGAAAAGAATATGAAGAAGAGAAAATAAACCCCAGGACAAATCTCTGGTGTCTAACGTGACCTAAGGACTTGCATTATTGCATCTAGTCTCATATTTAGGGTGACAAAAATAAAACTCATTGCTTGACTGAGCCTAAGGTAAATGAGCCTGAGGTAAATGAGAAGGTAATCTTCTATATTATGGTTGAATTGTTATTTATTACCTTATTGCATTCCTGCATTTTAAACTCTGGTTTTATGCCCAGTTCCTTAACTCTGAATACTTGGAGACTCTTCCCTAGCTGCCTGTTTGGGGATAAAAGAAGTAGCTCACCTTAAGCCTTTGGGAAGACTTACAGCTTGGAAAAATCATCAGTACTTCATCTTGCAAAGGTGCTGGGAAGGACTCAAGTGCCCTGACTCCCTCTCACTTTATGGATTTTATTCCTTATCACTGCATTTTTTCATTAAGGTGAATTGCATCTAGTTGCTCCTAAAAATGATTTTAAAATGAAGAACAATTTATGCGCTCTGTAATTTGGATCAGAATGAATCTGATGTAGTCTAAATTACACTGGTTGAAGTCTATCCAATACCATTCACTGTATTTATGTGTGTAGGAACACATTCAGCACAAAGGATGCTCTCATTAATGACTTACTTCTTCCTACGGTAGAAATGTAAGGACTTCCCTGTCAAAAGGGAAACTCCTGCACTTCTGTGGATTAATATGCCCCTTATTAATTTGTCATACCGTGTATGTGTTTTGACTTTATATTAAGCCAGACACGATCATTTAATTAATTCTTCTTCCCTATAGCACCTCATTTTTCACACTATTTGTTGCCACAACGAATGCCATATATTTCTGTGGTCGCAAAGTTATGGAGCAGAAGAGATTCACAAAGCAAGCTTGTACTTTTGTGTACAAACCTCCTGGGCAAAGACCTCTAAGTGAACCTGTGGAGATGCTGTTAAACCTCATATTGCTGATGTATTTTTGTACATTACGTCCTGACAGATTAGCATCTTATACTTCCATTTAGGTACTGTTACGGAAACTGATACTGTTTCAGTATGGAAAATTCAGAGTGCCAGTGCACTGGATAACCCATGGATACACGTACAATGTCAGCTCTTCCCTAGGAATTGCATGTGTGCATATGCCTATCCGTAGAGACTGTGGGACAGTTCAGTCATCTGTAGGAGAAAGGGAAGTTATCTCACATTTTTAAGAGGGTTCAAACTACGTGCATTCAACCTATGCACAGTTGTCACCACAGTACTGTAAATCCACTGCTTGGCTTGCCTGCTGATAATTTCTTGTATTTGCCTTACCTCTGTCTTATTATCTGCTTGCTATATGCAAAATACAGTAAGGTTTTATTTTTCCAGTGGAATTTTATCTCATCACAGAAATATGAGATACACAGATGCCCAATAAGTATTCAGTATAGAAGGCTCTTGAGCCAGCGTAGACCTGGTTTTGCATTACATAAATGGCAAACATGTAATGGCATACAATCTCCTCTCTGAAACAACCAGGATTTCAGTAGCTCAGATGTTCAAATGTTAGTTCTTCCTGCAAGAACTGTAGACAGATAGGCGTATGTCAACATCTATAAAAGATTTTGAATAAAGAGATTAAGATAAAGCAGAGACTGAAATTGAGCCTCTAGAATGAAAGCTCTGGTGCTTAAGGTTTTCAGGCTGTACTCAGAAACCTCTGTGATCTGCATTCACACACAGTTCTTATCTCTCTTATGAGAAATTAAATACTGGAGATAAGGAAGAAGGGAGCCATAAATCAAGTATAGAGTTATTTTTCTAACTTGATGGGAAAAAACCACAGAAATTGAGGTTTACGTGAACAAATTCTCTGTTACTCTAGTAAATCCAAACTCACATATATCTTTGGATAAGAAAAAGATCAATGATGTGATACATTATTCTTCAGCATTACCTAACAGATAGCAAAGAGGCAGAGAAATGATGAGCTGAAATCTCAGCACACCAATCAGCAGGGAGTGAAAGCCAAGAGGTAGCCACCTTCTAATAAATCCCAAACGAGACAGATCACCATGTGGGACCTGTGAGTCAATGTGCTAATGAAGCCATGGAACCTGTAAATCCTGTCAAACATTTGGAGTCCTTCCTTCACTTCCTTCAGGAAGCGTACATTAAGATTCATTTCTGGGCTTTTTTTAGTGTTCTTTTATGCGTAGAACTGAATGTCTCCGACTGAAGTCTGTCACCTACTTAGTGTTATTCTCCCAAAGAACATCTCCTGAGGACGAACTTGGTAATGGTAGCTTCATATATCTCCTTTGCAAATGTGAGTGCTTTGGCTTAAAATCACATTAAATAATGTATTCTAACCACTGCTATTTTCTAGCAATCCTGCTTCAGACAAAACACTGCAAACATGACAATGAAACATTCACATGATGATCCAACCCCCTGCCCCCAACGTGCAACCCTGAAATGTTATAAATACAATACTGGAAGAGTAAATAATAATAATAAAAAATATAATAAACCTTGCTCACTCGTCCTCTGGTAGAGGTCCTACATTCATCAATAAAAATATTAAATATATGCTTTCCTGGTGTTATTTTTCCCCTAAATTATGAGAACAGCTGTCCTAAGTCAGACCAAATCTAGCTACTGCCTGTCTCCCACAGTGAGGAGTAGCAGATGCCTAGAGGAAAAAAATATATGAAAAACATTATGTAACTTCTAAGCAGCTACAACTGATAGGTTAAAGATTAAATAAACAGAATATAAATCAAAAATACATGAAAATGAGCTTACAGGTTGGCTAACAGCAACTAAAAATTACTTTTAAAAACAGAACTATGGGTATGAGAGACCCTCATGGAATTTAAGCATTGAATTTAATACATTATCACTTCCTTGGAGTCAACAAAAGGAGCTCTTCTAATGTAATAGCATTCCAATATTGGTCATAACCGTTAGCAAATCTAGTTCAATAAAACTCCACATAAAACACTGTAACCGGCTTATCAGCAAATTCGTAAAACCATCCATCATCCGCAATCACAGACAGTGCAGAGAGCATGGACAGACTGCAAACCCCGTATTCACACTGACTCATATGAACAGTCCAACCAACCTGATCTATAAAACACATGTAACCAAAATTGATTTGGGGAGCACAAAGTGGGGTGGACCATGACCTTTTCTGCAACTGATGTGACTGCATTGGTGAGCAAGAAGGGAAAAAACCTGTGTCCCCCGATGTCATTTGTACTTCCAAAAAAATAATACCTTGCCATGCATACATTAGAGCAGGCTTCCATGTAACAAAAAGAATTACATTAAAAGGAAATTTCAGTTATGAAACTATGTAAATTTGGGGGGGGGTGAAAAGTACATAGTTTTGTTTGAAAGTACATAATTAAGTTGCAACAGTCCGTCTCACAAGATCAGTGTCCAGACTGAAACTTTAGATGGACTCCTGCAACTTAATTATGTACTTTCTGTGTGTCCAAAATGGAGCGGCATGTTACACTCTCAACACTACTAAATCCATGCAGAATTCAGTGGGTAATAGGGGGACCTTTTACTCTCTCAACACTAATTCTTTGCATAATAGCTTAAATCTTTTTATTCTCCTCCTTCTCCCACACCATCTCGATAGTTTAAGACTGTGGGAAGCAACTGCTTAATCCTCTATTCAGAATGTTATACCAAAAGCAAACATGAAACACATATTTGGTGTTTATCTTAACGAACAGAAGGCTCTTTGATGCCCCATCTCCCACTTCTTTAGAGCGGCTAATTCAAGCTCTGTTTTCACACAGTGAGGGAAGTTAGAAGTCTTTTTCTGAATAAAACCAGCAGCAGATTCTGAAAGAAGCAGCTCCTAATTTTCAAACATCATAATGAAGAATACTTCGACTTTTTTTTTAAATTTCTTGGGAGTAGTATAAGAGAGGGGAAGTTGTACGTGCCAGCTGGCTGACTCACTTTTAGTATAACTGTTTTAATTACAGGTACAATCCAATTTTGGTTAACTGCTTGTTAGACTGAAAACTCTCTAATAATTCAAAGAAGCGCCAGGTAAGATACATTGAATTTACTGTTTGCTATTGTTATGAGGTTTCTTTTTCGAGCCGGAGGAGGGTGTGTGTGCATGTCTGTCCATCCTTTTTTTTCTTCCGTGAGCCCAAGCCATACTCTCAGCAGAGGAAATAATTTCAGGATGACTTTTCAAGCCATAAAACCAGCAACATAAAAGACGAATGGGGAGGCTTTCTTAAAAAGGTAGACTGTTTTGCACGCCGCATGGAAGCAGCATTCAAAGCGCAGCTCCAGAGTGCTGGATGACATGAGCCCACAGAGGTTTCTGCGAGAACAACAGAATCATCCCTAAAAGTACGTATTTATGTGATACTCACATTTTACCTCTAAAGGCTTTATCTCCCAAGGTTTTTCTCAGTCCAGCAGAACAACTTCTGCTTATGATTCTGTCATCTTAATGACTAAATGCAAGAGAAGCTCATACTATAAAAGCACATGAATTCTCCCGGTAGCTGTTAGAAACCTGAATATAACATACAGGCCTGTTTTCTGCTTTGTTATAAAAGTGGCTTTGTCCTTTGTTTAATGGAGCCTGCTATGCACAATTCCTTGAAGTCAGCATGTGAAAGCTTTACTACTGCTTGTTTCCTGCTATTTTCAGCTCTCAACAGTTAGACTGCTAAGATGAGGCAGAGCATAAAACTGTTTCTTTGTCTCAAAGCTCCAGTCATGGGGATTTAGAAAACGTAAGAAGGGGCAGCAAGTCTTATGTTTTCAAGTCAATAAGACTAATTCAGCACTGACTTTGCATGAACACTTACCGATTTATTTATTTATCTACTTATTTGAGTCAGCAACAACTTCCTAATCACTTTAACGTAGTAGGAGTGAAACCTTTCTCATCTTCTGCTCAGCCAGACTATGATACTATCATCAGGTCTGCAGTTAAGCACAATTCTTCCCTCAAATAACTTTTCTATAAGAGCCAGTCACCGGTACTACTTGATGGTCTCATGATGTTCTAATGGCTCTGCAGTTTTGTGGGTTGTTTGTTTTGGTTTTTGTTTTCCCCTGAGGGGAGCTGCAGACCAATGGAGACAAATTACCTGCACCAAAAATAAGCTGAATATAAAGATAAAACCAAATGTGTTTTTCTTAGGAGGAAATCTCTCCCTCAGCATCAAGAGAACCCTTTAAAATATTCTGAAAACCCAGCCAACTTCTTTCTTTTTCTCCCTAAGATGACAGATCCCAATCTGAAGTCTTGCTAGGATATAAATCAGTTCTGTTTCAAAGCTCACCGTGCCTGCATGAGGTGAAGAAGAATGGGTAACCGTGTGCTCAAACCTTACACTTCAGTACCCACTGGTTTGACTCTACCTTCTTACGGGTTTTACATTAGCAATCCTTTTTACGTAACATTTCTGGAATTTCTCTGCCAGGGAAACACTTTGGTGCCCAAGGCAGCATATCGATTTGCATTCCAGGTTTTCCCTGCCTGATAATATTGGTTGGACACCTTCCCTCTTTTTCTCTGGCAATCTCTGCACCAGGGCTGTGGCTGCCAGTGTATGAAGTAGTGGGGATGCTCTATGTCTGCTCTTCTGCAGCCTTTGTATCCCACTCTTTCTAAGGCTCCACAGAAATTGCCCATCACAGCAGTAAAAAAAATACCACAGCTTCGTTTAATTAAACCAAGAAGTACGATACAGAAAAAGAAAAGTTTCCAGACAACAAATTCTAAGGCATGACGTTGACTAGTGATGGAACAAGCTAAAAATACACTCAGTTTTTCCATTCTGGATCTGTAACATTCAGAAATATTGAAAGGTCATAAAATAAGCTCTAGCCATTATTATTAACAGAACACTATTATTCCTAGTGCAATTTTGGATTTATTGATATTCACAATTTTATCACAGCCTGAAAGGATGCTTTGCCATTTGTTTTGCATTCTCAGACTAGGTCTCTGCTGGGTAATGTTTTTATAATAATAGCTACCATGGAGGGAACAAACAGTGTCATTCATGAAACAGAGGTAATAAAGCAGCTACAATGAATCCTAAAAACTGCTTTGAAATTTCCTTGATTTGATGCCTTAATCATAAGGAAGCGTGCAGTCAATATTGAAAAGCGCTCAGGATTCTTGGACCTCATCCTAAACTGAATTATACCAGGACTTGTCCCGAGGTTTTTAAACAGGCAAATGTTGTTTTAATAAATATCTACATTAACACCACAAAAGAGACCTTTAGCTAAACATTTCAGGAACCCCTGAATTCTTTAATTTTTTACTGCCATTTTTATCGACCCTCTCTCAAGGTCACAGCATTAACTCTGCTTTACATCATTCACTGTTCTTGTGAGGACCAAAGGGTGACCTGCTGACACATTTTCCTTCACGTGGCCATTTTTTCTGCCTGGATGTGGCAGGCTCAGATCTCTTGAAGGTCATTGGCGAGGTTTGTTAGATAGTGAGATGTGTGAACATACAGAACGTTTCACAGATAGCGAAAGGAAAAACTGAGAGCAAAAACCGGCTACTTTGCCACAATGCTGAACGCTCTCAACACACAGGTTTGAGCAATGATATTACAGTCCCAGTTTCACTTCTCAAGAGTTCATTCAATAAAAGTGAGATGCCAGTACTTCTAAAGTATGGCCACTGCTGTGGCACACTCAGCAATAACCTCTGTAAGAGAGTACCAGTATTTTTATAATGTCCTGCAGCGCTGGCTGGCATAAATTAACTTTTGGCAGGTTGTCATTACATTGCTCATTCCTATGAGCTTCTGAAATCCACTGCACCTAAAATATTGTGTGCCCTCCGAGTCATGAGAGTGATGAGTAACAAGGTAGTGTCGTGGAGAAAGACTGAACATCTGTAATTTTGTAAGCACAGGATCGGTATTTTAATCAATTGCAAGTCCAGTGTGCAGATCTACTAAACAGAAGACTGGAAGAGAAACCTAAGGTAGAAAGTATGAATATTATAAAGTAATTTATTCCAGTTTTTGCTTCCTTCTAAAGACTGTAGGTCGTGTGCTTCAGAAAGAATTAACCCCTTGGTTATTAAGAATTAATCTCTTGGTATTACATCAGCTTCGATAAGCCATAACACCACAAATCAGTCAGAATCTGTACTTCAGATTCAGTTCAGAAGAGCTGAAGTACTTCAAGGCATGAGGAATTCTGATGTGTACCACAAGCTGTCGCATGCTGTAAATCAACACCTACGGTAAACCAGAGAACTGCCCCTTGAAGACAGACTTAGCCAAGGTTAAAAGAAAATACTGATCTGAGCAAGGCACCGGTGAAGGATGAATGCCACCAGCTCAGAAGGAGCCGCTGTCAGGGAAGAGAAGCGAGGCAGCACGCACTTAGGAAGCCCCGGCCTTTTCCCACGGCAACCTGGTACACCGGAGCTCTGCAGAAATGTGGGAAAAAGAGCAGGGGCTGCCGCTTGCTGGTGTGTCTCTTTTAGCTCTCCATTTTTGGAATGCTTTTTCTTACGTCCTGACACAATGTTACCAAAGTGGTAATACCGGCTACTGCTATTCAAACTGTGCTACGAGATCCACGTTTTAAGATGTTAAAGAACACTATTGGGTCTGATGAAGGGAAAAATCAGAAATACAGCTCTTTTTGTGTTTTCTGGTTATTTAGTATTATCTGCCATACACTTCTTTCTTTCTCTGATACAGCATATTTGCTGAAGAAATCTAGAATGCAGAAACAGCCCTCTTTTATTATTTGATAAACGGAAACGTTCAGAAAATATTGGGGGCTTTACCAAGGAATGAAGAAATTCAAGGAAATAAATACAGAGATAATCCTTGTGACTTTCTGTTTCATTCGTGCTCCACCAATGAGAAGTGCAGTCTTGCTACTATAAATGAAAAGTATGACCATGAGAAGAGCTTCATATTTAAAGCATCATGAAATAAAAATCTGTAGAAATGAATCACAGTATATACAGCTATTATGCCTAACAGACACTGGGCGTTACTACTGACAGCAAAGAAAGTTGACGTGAGCTTAGCTGCGTGACCTTTGACTGCAGAGATGCATGATATGCGCATTTCATAATATGAAGCAAAGAATCTGTTTTATTACCTTAGCCTTGAATTACAAAAATTTGTTGAAATATCTTCATCTAATACTCCTTCTTTTTTTCCACGTTGAAAGATGCTTAAGTCAATATGTGAGACAATTTGAATGGCTTCAGGCATACATGAGACCCCTTCTTAGAGAACCTTGCCTTGCCTTAGTCTCTCTAGCTGAGCGGTTGGGAGCTCTGGTTTGCAGTTGAAATGACTCAATCCTTTTAAAGATTATTATTTAGTCTATTTTGTTTATTAGGTGACTTTATGCAACAGGCATCCTCTTCTGAATCGAACTAACCAGAACGGCTATCTCAGGCTGCCCAAGCTTCTACTATTTCTAGAATCAACCTTTCTGGGCTGACCAGGCCTCTGGTGGTCTTAGAGTTCCAGGAGATGATTCTACAGGAACTACATCACCCTACCGCGGTACTTTGCAAGAGATACAAGACACTTAATTCAAAACAGCAGCTAACTTCAGACAGATTAGGACTGCAGTGATTAATCAAACTGTTCAAACATTTGACTGCAAACCCAAGAGGAAAACTTTGATAATTAAGAAGTGTGAATTTAAATGCATGGCAATGCATTTAAAGGCTGCATGTGTCAAACATTCACGGGGGTGCATTTCATGCACAACTAGTACATTCATTTACCTCCCTGCAACTCTTCTGCCTTCTTGCATATGGCAGGATATGAGGGAAAGCAGTATGTAAGTGATCAGTCCTGCTTCATTTTAGGAGAGCAATAACGGTCCTACAATATTTTGCGGGTTCCCACCCAGGAAATCTTTTTACTGGTACTCAGTGACATTTTTCCAAGGACCTCCTCAATAATTTTTAAGAGTTCAAGACCATCTTCAATGTTTATTATAATGGTGTGAACTTACTGAGCAGTTTTCAACAGGAAAATTTTACTAAATCAGTGAGACCAAAATGCAACTGCTAGCACACCAACCTTGGCGCGTCGTTCTATTTTTAGGGTGTCCTAAAGCGACACCACGATCAGATGAAGTGTTTATCAGATAATGTTAGCCTGGATGGCGATATGGCTTCTCTACCCTTTTCCCTTTCATTATAATTCCCATTATGACTCTCACCGGAGAGCTTTCTCAGATGAGAAGGCATCAATATAACTATGAAGAGAGACCAGAAAGGTGCATGATATGCCGGGCTTTTGTGGCCACGGCAGGCAGTCAGCTTGAACTCCCCAGGAGAGACAGAGCAGTACTGACAGCTACAATAGCAAGTCCTTTTTCAGGAAGCTGCCGAAACTTCAGCGGTCTGGAACTGGCCTGAGAGTTTTTTTACACTGGTCAGCAATTTTGCTTTTTCTTTGTCTTCTCACCTACTTTTAAGACCATGCTCTCCAGAGTATGAGGAGGCTTAGCATCTGACATACCTCTTGCTCTCTATTCTTTCTAATAGCATTGTGTTCTATCCTTTTTTTTTTATTTATTCTTTCTAGCTATTCTAATATCATAACCTCCACACAGTGTGAGAAGTGATAGAAAACCTACATTTGACTCTTAAGAGAGACTCTGTAGTGACTCAGAGAGTTCTACTCTCTCACATACCAACTTAAGACAGATGTTTCACAGGATTAAAACACCCCTCGTAAAGCTGGAGAACAAATAGATAAATAAATAGATAAGTAAATAAACGCTGCCTCAAGCACGTCTTTCCTTCTGTGTCTCTGAACACGAAAGAAATAAATTGATTAATATCCACAAGTTATGATGAATCACACGATTTTCCTAGGATCAGTAGAAGTGGTGAAGTTGGAACACTTCACCTGTCTTGAACACAGAACAGTAAAGGAAAAAGGAAGGTATTATAAATTGAAGGGTCAGAAACATTATAATTTTATGGTCCTGCCCAGACTTGGCTCACTCGTAAGGTCAAACCAATCAATCGATCAAAAAAAAAAAAAAAAGCTTTCTTTTGGAGGCCTTGACAATGCAAGTCTTGCCAAACGTACTCATTACACCTCTTCCAGTTTTCCTTCTTTATCAGAATGATGCTGTCAAGTTCAGTATTCGATCTACTATAAAAGCTTAGATCCTTCTCTATCAGAGCAGATAACAAGATGTGTTGGTAACAAGACAGCATGCTGATTATTTCTGACTAAAAATTGAACCTTGAAGGCTCACTTTGTTCAACAGCCAGAGACAGCAACCACAGTCTATTTTCTTCTGCAACCTACCGAACATTGACTCAACTCACACTACACTTCCTTGTAACTTATGATGAGCTCTGTCATGAAGGATTAATTTGTTTCCTACATCTTATCCAGCTCTTTCTCTTCCCTCATTTCCACAACTCTTTATGGATAATATTCACCAAACTTGGGTATGTGTGATATATTTGTAATTTTTTCTGAAGATATTTGGTAAAAGAGAAGTTAAACACATCACTATACTTGTCTTCTATTTTTGCTTTTTGACTATGCTGGTATTAGTTTCCTCCACAGATTTTGTCTCTTGATCTATATGCAGGGAAGAGACGAAGGCATGTGTCGGGGGCGTCAGGCAGTTTAATGTCAGTTGCTTGTAAGCCAGGTTAGTCAGTAATGTATTCAGAGCATATTAAAGCCGACAGGATCCTCCGCAGCTGTAAAGCTCTCCTGCAGCAATCAGCAAGAACATCTTTCCATACGCTACGCGTTGTTGAGACGCGGGCCCAACTTTTCAAGGCATTTTGAAATTCCTCCGTGCTAACTGAATGCACCCCATCCGACTTTAGTTCTTTATTTTTTGTATTTTGTTTTTCAGCAGAGACAGAAGTATTTGACCCAAAGACAGAGGCCGGATCAGCCTGTTTCACACAGCTTCTAGTGGAGCGGACATTTATTTAAAACTCTCCCTGTCAGAACAGAATGATCTATTAGTACCACAAAATGTCATGATGCCCAGAGACAGATTTTGAGAATTTCTGCTTTCATGAACAGGAAGACACTTTCAAGACTAATTTATGAAATGGAGAGCAAAATCTATCTTTAAAACCTCTTAACACAGCCATAAAAATGTATTGCTTTTAAACACCTATGATGTTATTCAATTAATGGATTGGTATTGCTACTCTCAATTTATAAATTCCAATTTATAAAACTCTCAGCCTCTTTTTTCTACCCTTCTTGTTCTCATGCTCCCCCTTCTATTAACCTCCAGCTTTTATAGATTATTAAAGAAAATCAGGAATGTTCTCTGGCAGTTACACTGAATTGTATTTTAAATAATGTAGTCACTTTTCCCCTTAGAGAGGAGAGTCAGCTATTTAGAACTTAGAACAATCTAAGGGCATGTCCATTTTTATAAAAGCAATGAAATCAATATGCTAAAATCATAAAATATGTCATTAATTAGATTCAGACAGAAATTTATCTATTATTGTTATACTGAATTCTCACTTTTAGTTAATGGTAGTTGGAAAATGGCGTTCTACTTATCAAGAAACTATGATAGTGATACTTTCTAATTATCATATCAGCAAGGAAGCTGAAGTACCCAGATCTCCTAGCTAATAAAACCTCAAAGAAATGTTTGTTTCAAAGACATTCAGATATTTCATTTCCATGCAGTCAAACTTTTTGTGAATAGTGAAATGTAGGATCTATTAAGTAAAACATTTAAAATAAAATGAAATAAATACTAAGTACTGTATCTAAATAGCTTATACTAAGTACTGTATCTAGATGGCTTGATAGAATAATTTTAGACTTTCTCCTGTAAAATGTTATATTAAAATAAACACATTTCAGTGAGACAGATGACCCCTCAGACAGCTCTCCAGTAAAAATTATGACCAGTTCTAGTCTCTTCCTCCCTCCCAGTCCATTTGCTTATTCAAAAGATTGAGCAAATCAAAGAGGAGGAAGCCGATTTATTATTAGTGTTACTATTATTTTATATTTAGAAACCATTACTTCTAGGAAAAAGAGGATTAGATTGTGGGACTCAATCCTTAGACATCTGCAATAGCATTTCCACCCTTTTTGTTTAATTTTCTATTTCAAGGAGATGTCCACGTCATGTAAAATCACTTCTTTTGCAGAAATAACTCAAGTTTGGCTTGGTTTTATAATATTTTTCTCTTTGTCTTTTTTTTCTTTCTTTTGTTGGTTTTGTTTGTTTGGTTGTTTTTTTTTAAATAACTCTTGTGTTTGTTAAGGGATCTACTCTTGTCTTTATGTCTATGATAAATTCAACCAATTCTTGGAAAGAAAAGTAGCAGCCCCAGAAGACAACTGGAGACAAAGTAATCTGACGGCTGGTCCGTATACATGCACTCCCACACAGAAACCCACTAATTGTGATAAATAAAATACCATCTGTCAAAAACAGGTCACGTAAGTAAAAATGGAAAAAAGTTTTCTTAGTGGGCTTTAGTGAAGAAAGACTTATTTAAAAATCACTTTCTTGTTTGTGGATTAAGAGAGGAGCTGCCACAGTCTGGAGAGATTTTATACTTTATCCTTAAGCTTTTCAGCAGTACAACTTTCTGTGTCAAGTTTCTCCTTCTGCCAGGCCTCCTCTCCCTCTCTCTCAAGCGTTTTCATGTATTTTTTCTATTGGTTCTATTCTTGTACTGTTGCTCCTCTCCAGACCTTTCCTGTACCAGCAGAGGTGAGACTACTTGCTTCTGTTGCTAATTCACACTATATGAACAGTGTCCACAGAATCACCCACTCTCTGAACCTCACAAGCAGCAATTTTTTCACAAATACAATCAAAACCAGAGTTGGAGATCTCACAAATAAGTTTCAAATCCACTCATGTAACTTCTGATGTATTTCTTCTTGTCGCTGGGTCAGAAACTCTGAAGAGATCCCTCCTAAGTCCCTGGGTCAACACCTGAAAACATAGGTGTGTCAGTGAAATGTATGTACATTCACTTTTTTTCCCTGTTAAATGTTCAAATACTCGCTTGAAGGATGGACCATGCAGTATTATTTACCTCATGTATTCCAAATACAATTCTACTCTATAACATAAATAAATCAAGACTGGCTTTCAAGCAGACAGATGATGCAAGTAATAATCATTGGGGTTGAAAAAAACAGATTTTCAAGTTGTTTTCTATAAGCAGGAGGACCAGAAATGTATTCGTGTTAACATAAAAAAACTAAGTAGCATTTATAGTCTCAAGAGTCTAGGCATTTGCTATTTAGGAAGGATACCACACAGCATAAGACTACGAGAACAGTGGATGAGTTAGAAATGCTAGGCATCAGTCTGTGGCTTACCGTAACCGGCTTGCCCCATACTTTTTAGAATGGCAGTTCCTCCAAATAAAGATCACAGTCTTTTTAAAAGCAAACCAAGGCCATATTGAGATCTCATTTAAAGTGGTATCAATCTAGGAGAAATCCATGACTCAAATTTAACCTCATCCTTATTTTCTGCTGCATTCATAAAAATTTCTTAACATACATACGACTACTCTAAACGTACTCAAAATGCAGGCTATTAATCTTCTAAATTATTTATACAGATTTGGTTGTATTCCTTTACCAGTTTTCCCTTAACTGAATTTCCTACTTATTGCATGGGCTTTATTCTTTCTACACTGCTAAAGCTCTGCATTTTCATAACGCAGAAACTTTCAAGTGGCAAGGTGATTCATAGACTACTTGGAATGTTACTTTTTAGATGCTTATCTTGAGGAGGAATAAATGGGAATGAGAGATAATATTCCAAATCTGGAATAATTTCAGAATCTTCCAGTTGATTTTTTTTGTTTACCAGTATGTGATCACACTGCTGCTGGGAGTGGGTGGAAAGTAAGAGGGGACAATTCCTCTTAAAAAAAAAAAAAAAAAAAAAAAGAAAAGAGTTTATCAGAAAATGTAAGTTCCAGTGTAGCTGTGTGAGAGATGAAATAAATACCAATGCATTGCAGAACTCATAAAGAACTCATAAAGCAAGTCCTCAGGGCTTGCTGTTACTTCTCGCCTTCTGCTTTCTGAATATCGACAGCTTATGTTTTTAAGATTTTTTCTGAAACGATGAGCTAGAAAACTAAAGGTTTTTTTTAAAAAAGGATGTTCTTAGTCACGTGAATATAAAACAAAGCTTTAAGGAACGTGTCAATTATCTCAGACTCGTGAAAAAAATCTGAACTGCTGAGGTCACTGGACCTGCACTCATTTTGAAAGCATTCTTAAACCGCTGGTCCATTACTTCAAATGCATAAATATATACATTGTAGCTTCGTATCTTGTGCTTTATTAATCCCATAAACTAACCTGAAACAGAGTAGCACAAAAGCACTCCCAATAAACATAAAAACACAAACGGTGTTTCAGAATACCCTGTTTCCCACTGGCTGAGGAATCAAATGTGCCTTGTCAAACACCCGGGGTTCTGACAGATCAAAACTTTGAGACCTGAAAGGAAGGAGAGAAGGGACAGCCTCACAAGACGCCGCAGTCAGCCAGACTCAACCTGGGTGCTCTACAAGGACACTGTGAAACAGGCACTGCCCACAGACACACAGCATTGCGATAAGCTGCGCGACTAATCCAAGGGGTGGTGTTAGCTGCAAAACAGTTGTTCTCAGGCTCCTAACAACACAACTGTAAATCTGTATATTTATGGCTATTCTGCAATATTAAAAAAACCCCAAACAACGCCAAAAAACCCCAACCCAAGAACAAACCACAGACACGCACACGGTGGCTACCAGCCTGCGACAGTCCATGCCCTCGCTGGCTATAAGGTCTTCCTACACAGAAAGCCCTAAATGCCAGCAAAAGCCATGCGTGGGACGGGTCAGCAGCTCTGCCACAGCTCACCCAGCTCCCTTGGCACCATCGTCTCACTCGCCCGCAAGGAGTTTCCTAGCAGAGCGGTCAATCCGACTTGGGCTTGTGTTGCCCTTGCTTTATTCTCCTTGTCCCTGCCGGGACAGTTCATGGGTTGAAGGTCGCAACTCTATTTTGGTCTCTGCGTAAGAGCATAAGGTCTCTCAAAGCTGAATACTTAGATGTTGCAGGCAGTTTTCTATATAAATGTGGAAACAGGACTGGAAGGAAGAGGGAGATCTCTGGCTCTTTTCTGTACTGAAGTAAGAGGGAAGATGTGTGACAACAAGCAAGTGTCCAAATACATGTATTAAACCTCTGTAAATTCTTGCATTAATATTACGCAATACGTAACACCAAGGAAGTTTTTAAAACATGGCACTGATGTCATAAAAAGTCATATTTCTCTTAAAATATAAAGCACCATGCTTTACAAGACAATTTCCAATTTCCACCTCCAAACAATACCGCTCTCAAGTTGAGAGTATTCGAGCCGAATCTCCTCCTAACCTCACTAAAACAATTGCAGTGAATCAAATCACAGTGAAACTTCGTCCTCCTACGCAGGCACATAGCTCCCACTGAATGCTGTAGGAATTGGACATGCTCAGAGACACGCCACGCTCAGCTTCTTCAGCTTGACTATGACCACAGCTGCACTGTGTATCTTGGACAAGCATGAAAATCTCAGAGAGAGCAAGGCTTTTTTTTTTTGCCTGGGCTCTAATTTCCATGACTCATGGGTAAATCAGCTTACCTATGCTTCTTCAAAGACTGCAAGCTCTGTAGCTTCCCTTTTCTTGTCTACTCATTTGCGTGGCTACACATCTGTTCAAGTGCTTCTGAAACCAAAGGCATTCAATGCCTAAAACTAATATTCTTCAGGATTAATAAATATAAGAATGCAGGTTTTCACTACAAAAAAACCACCCCTATAAGGTGCTCAAAATAAGGGTGGTAAAAGCCCTTCATAGGGTAAGTTAGACAGCAGCAGCTGAGTTTCTCAGCAGCCAAGTCGCACGGCTGCTGTACGCCACTCCAAAAGCTCATCTTGCTCGCCTTCAGTCCTCAGAAACATCCCACCAGGAGAACGTGTTGAAAAAAGCGGACCGGAAAAAAGGTCCACTTCTTTTCAAAAGCCATTAGATCTGTATCAGGTGATAAGATACTTTGCACTTCTAAAAGTAGTTGGCAGCATGATTTCCTATTCAAGATGGCATTATCTCTCATACTGTGACAGTCACAAATACTGAACTTGGGTGCTTTTGCTGGATTGTGGGCTGTAAACTACCATTTTTTCTAGTTAAATAAAAGGTGTTCAGAAGAAATAATGCTATAAAAAGAGAGAGAAGGGCTGAAGATGTATCCAGTGTCCCACTGACTGTATCTGAAGAAATGCTTTCTTGTGTTGACTAGCAAACAGGAAAGCGATGCCGAAAAGAGAAATTAAACATTTATGAGGAAAAGATGAATGAGCTTTAAAAAAATTATACTAAAGCTGTGCCATTTGTCAGGGTTTTGAAGGAATCCTGAGAATGAGAGCTTAGGGGCTTTGAGCAGCTTGTTATATAGGTTTCCCCCCCTCCGATTCGTGAGGCAGCTTATATTTTACAGCTAGCTTCCTTCAGACAGTTTTGTCAATCCTGCACTTTGTTCTTCTGCTTAGAAAGATTTTATTCAAACACTGTTGCAGGTGGTCCACACTTAAGAGTAAAAGAAACCTCCCAAAGCTCTGCAGAAAAGATGAGCTCTGGCTCATATTTTTACCACAAATATTTTGCCACTATTTTACACTTTTTCTTTAAAAACCCAGGCAATTTAGCCCAATTAACTGAGTGGTCTCAATACAAAAAATGGATTTAAATAGTTTGCAGGTACCTAAGCTGAGATAAAGTACAGTTTTAAATTTCAGGGGATATTTTTATTATCTCTAAGCAGGTGACAGCTACTGCCAGGTATAAGAACTATCCTTCTTCCTCCACTCCAGCCTTCAGTCTTCTTTAACTTTTCTAAGCTTTGAAATGAAGATGTTCTTAATACCAGAGAAAGAGGCTTTGCATATGAAACGAATTATTAAACTCACATGAGATGCATCCATTTTGGAGATGAGGGATTGCACGAAAGAAAGATACACCGTGATCTTTCCCTTCTTGTCACCTTCATATTAAAACAAATGCTGTATCATTATTGGGAAGGGTTTGTCCAAGGTCACTCAATTGTTCAGCACTTACCGGCTGGCAGCCCATCACAGGCAGAAGCGGCACATCTAATCATTACTGATGCTGGCAGTCTCCACCCTCGCTAATGCTGCTCGTTCTGTCAGGCAGTCCCTGGCTTGTCGCAGGCAAACGTAATTATTCTTTGAGCTGTGCTTCAGATCCGCGGCTGAAGGGAGCTGTTTGATGCTAGACCACAACTAAGTACCAAATGGTGTCATGCCTATTACAGAACATGCGAGTCAACAACGACTGTTTAATTAGGCTTAAATCTTCCCAGCCGAGGCAGAACATGAATGCCAAGCCATGTGCTGGGGATCTCTGAAGGAAAGCACCTCGCCTCCTCCCACGCGTGAAATGGCTGAAGGGCTGCCTTCTAGGTGCTGCTCTACCTCCCAAAGAGGGCTCCCTCTTGGATGGCGTTGATCCCGTCTTCAGGAGATGGGTGAATGACTCAATTTCTCAGCTTCTGCTGTTACCGTCAGGCAGAACCAGACAAGCTACAAGATTTCCTGGCTCTAGAGCCTCACAGAAAATTCCCTCTGCTCTGCTAACATAAAAAAGCATTTCCGCCCCCCATTTTCTTTATTACTCCTCTTCAAAATTTGTAGTTATAACTGAAACTGCTGAAACTTGACACTATTTAAATGACAACTGGATTTATTAGCCTGAAACTAGGTATTTGAGTTTTCAGCCAAAAACTATAAAGCATGAACATTCTGGAGAAAAAGGATTCTGTTTGAAAGAGTCATAACACTACACTGACTATCATTTTAACCCCATCGGTCAAAATATGCACCGATTAGTACGTTCAAAAACAGGAGAAGTAAACAAGTGTCCCACAAGCTGCAAAGTCCTGAAAAAGTTTTGCCCAGACTTTCAGTAACAATTATAACGCTCCCTACTTTCAGGGAATTTTATCCCTTTATGAAAACTTCTTCTTGAGGTGGAGATGTCTTCGTTGGTTCATTTGAAAATATTTACATTTTACTACTCAAAAATTCCAGAGATGTATGATTTAATACTATTTTTTAAAATTACTGAATGCTCTCTTAGTTAACGTTGCCAAATTGACAAACACACCTGAAACGCTACACACATTATATAGAGAAAGAACAAAGTAATCACTGCTGAGGCTGTTTATCTGCCAGGAACTGCTGTTGCATCAAAAATTCCCATAAAGAATAGCCTGCTCCATGATGTTAGTAGAACACACAAAAGCCATCGACTACTAACATCTTATAGTTATGCCTCTTTTCGGTAGCTTGACAATTCAAAATTAGCATTGATTTAAAACTCTCCTTCTGATAAGGATCAATACATAAAACATATCTCTGTAAGTATTGTTTACTGAGGAAAACACTAAAAAACAATAACAAAGATGAAAACATTTGTTTTGTGAAGATATGTTGGGCTGCTCTGAGCAAGACACTTTTTACAAAAAGAATTTGTAAAGGGGGTGTATGCATATTTATGTAGATACCTTCACACTTTGCAATTATGTCTATTTTATCATGGATGAGTTTTACTCAGTCTGAGCAAAGCTCACTATCCACAGACTGCTCCTCTTCCCCTGTTATTATGATGTACATAACAAATTTTGTTTGATGTATAAACAGGTGTATTTTCCAGAAAAAGGTTTAATAAAGGGGCTCTAAAGTGAAGATATTCTGCTTAAAAAATTACTGCAACACCACCCCCGTAAATTGCTTGAAATCAAAAACTTCATTAAGACCTTAGTCCTGGAAATAATTTATTAAATGTCATTAATAGTTATATTGTTGTAAGAGACTCTTTATAGAAAAGCCTGATAAAATCAAATCCATTGGGTTGCCTAGCAATTACTGTGAAAGTCCAGATAGGTTAACAGAGAATTTTTCCTGTTTTGGAGGTTGGGGGCTTTTCTTGCTTTCATATGGGGTTCTAAATCCAGCTCATAACTCTCTTCTAATTGCTAGCACATGGTTAAAAATGTAATGGAAAAGCTTTTATTTTCTATTAAATCCTTGATAGCTTTTTCAAGAAGGGCTAAACTCTAAATACTTAAGATTAGCTTCAATAACCATTTTTTTACTGTGCCCATAAAAAGCTTACACGCTCCATTTTCGTCCCTTGCTACCATTCCCATATGTGTAGCACAGACTCTTTCCTCCCCAAATGGTACACTGACACCATGAACCACAAGAATAACCCAATTCCTGATTCTGTGCTCACGGAAATCAATGAGAATTTTTTTAGTGATTTAAATTAATCCTGAATCAGATACGTAGTCTACACTCCTGAATGCCCATTTTTACCTAGGTGCTGATGGACTTGCCCAGCTTTTCAGAAATGCTCCAAATCACAGTTAGGATTAGTCACTGAAAAAAATTGGTTTTAACCTGGCAAGAAAAATTCAATTTCATGTCAAACAAAATGTTTCAAGTATCGCCTTCTTCAGGCTCAAGAATAGTCCATCCCAGCAAGCAGGAAACCAAGAAAAGGCAGCAGGAGACTTGCATGGATGAACAAGAAGCTCCTCACTAAACTAAAAACATAAAAAGTAGAGAGGTGGAAACAGGGCCAGGTGACCCAGGAGGGATACAGAGCCATGGTCTGAGCATGCAGGAATGTGATTAGGAATTGGTGAGGGATGTAATGGGTAACAAGAAGGACTCCTACAAGCAGAAGCCCTGGTGACGAAGGACACAGAAGAGGCTAAGGGTCTCAACACCTTCTTTGCCTCAGTCTTTACTGGTGAGCCTCACCTTCTGGAATCCCAGGCCCTGAGGACAGAGAGAAAGCCTAGTCCAAGGAAGACTTACCATCAGTGGTGCAGGATCAAGTTAGGGACCCCTTAAAATAAACTGGGCATAAACAAGTCCGTGGACCCTGATGAGATGCACCCATGAGTGCTGAGGCAGGTGGCTGACGTCACTTGCAAGGCCAACTCTGATCATCTTTGAAAGATCTTGGTGACTGGGAGAAGTGCCCAAAGACTGGAGGAAAGCAAATGTCACTCCTATCTTCAAGAAGAGCAAGAAGGAGGACTCGGGGAATTACAGACTGGTCAACCTCACCTCAGTCCCTGGGGAGGCAATACAGCAAATGAGTCTGGAAACCATTTCCACACACATGAAGGACAAGAAGGTGATCAGGAGTGGTCAGCATGGATTTACAAAGAAGAAGTCATGCTTAACCAACCTCATAGCCTTCTTCAATGACATGACCGATTTGGTGAATGAGGGGAGAGCAGTGGATGTTGTTTATCTGGACTTTAGTAAGGTTTTTGACACTGTCCCCCATAAAATCCTCACAGACAAGCTGATGAAGTATGGGCTAGATAAGTGGACAGCGAGGTGGATTGAAAACCGGCTTAACTGCCAGACTTAGAGGGTTGTGATCAACGGCACAAAGTCCACCTTGAAGCTAGTCACTACCCCAGGTGTCGATACCGAGTCCTTTGCTGTCTAACAACTTTATTAATGACCCGGACAAAATGGACGGCATACACACTCGGCAAATTTGCAGAGGATACAACGCATGATTGTGCTGCCATCCAGAGGGACCTTGACAGGCTGGAGAACTGGAAAAGGGAACCTCATGAAGATCAACACAGAGAAATGCAAAGCCCTGCATTTGGGTAGGAGTAAACCCAGGCACCAGTACAGGCCGGGGTCTGACTGGCTGGAAAGCAGCTCTGCAGAAAAGGACCTGGATGTTCTAGTGGACAACAAGCTGACCAAAAGCCAGCAATGTGCCCTTGTGGCAAAGAAGGTAAATGGTATCCTGGGCTGTATTACACTGGTGGAGGTGATCCTTCGCCTCTGTTCAGCACTGGTGAGGCCACATCTGGAGTGCTGCATCCAGTTCTGAGCTCCCCAGTACAAGAGATACGGACATACTGGAATGAGCCTAGCGGAGGGCTACAAAGATGAATAAGGGACTGCAGCATCTCTAATAGGAGGAGAGGCTGAGAGAGCTGGAACTGTTTAGCCTGGAGAAGAGATGGCTCAGGGAGGATCTTCTCAATGTGTATAAATACCCAAAGGGAGGGTACAAAGAAGATGAAGCAAGGCTCTTCTCAGTGGTGCCCAGTGACAGGACAAGAGGCAATAAGCGCAAACTGAAACACAGGAAACTGCACCTAAACGTCAGAAAAAACTTGCCAGAAAGCCCTCAGCCTTGAGCTAGGAGGGCTGTTTGTCTTCATTCCATTGAGCAATGCATTTAGTCCCTATGGGAGTCTAGAAAAGACATTACAGACTCATTCATTGATACAAGCAAAAGGCAAAAAGGGCTACCTATTTATGCTGCTAGTTTAGTTTTCTAATGATATATCCATTGTTCTTTCATACAGACACAGTGACTAACAGCTTTAATAACCTGTAAGCAGCCAGACTTGATTACAACTCTCTTCATTGTATTATAAAATTCAGCCTCTTTAAAGAGAAAGCAGGGTTTCTATACAGCTGATCAGGAACCAGAATTCCTCTTATATATGAAATTCCAACCTATTAAAAAGTAATTCTGATTTGAATTGCAAATATAAAGTGATTAAACTTCTGTGAAGTGAAAATTTAAAAAACCCCACACAATTCATGCCCATGAACAAGCATCTTCTCAATAATTTATAAACAAGCTTTAAGGAAGCGGTTGCTGGGGTTGCTGAAGAGATTGCACTCACTGGCCTAATCAAGTGTCTTTCCATCACATTGAGTAACATAACTCAAAAATTCACCATGTTGGTTTGTTCTGATTCCTGTATACTTCTAAAGTTAGTGAAAAACCACATCTCGCTAATTACATTTTGAGAGCATTTAACAAGATGTATGAAAACTACCACCTTGTAATCTACAAGAAAACCACATAAATAAAAAGATTTCCACATTTTGTAGATACAAGACACAATAACATTTCTTACCAAAAAAAACCCAAACACCAGAAATTGCACATTTACACAAAATGTTTAAATTTCATGAAAGTTAAATATCAGAGAATAATTTGTTTAGTAACTACATTTCTGACAAATAACATCAGCAAACGATGGTTATGTCAATATCATCAAGAAGCTTTGCAGAAGACTTAGCTCTTTCTGGAGTTACCTTTCTGAGACTTGGTAGACTCTCAGTTGGCCACAACACACAAACAGAAGGAAAATCAGTTTCTGGATTTAAGAGCAGCTGAGTGAAAGTCTTCACAATTCCTTGGGAACACGCCTTATCTCAAACCACCATGGGCACTGCTTGAGGGACAAGGAAGAGAGTTGCCAACGTTTTCTTTTAGCTGTATTCTACCAGGTTCATCAAATAAGAAAGAGGCTCCATTGTGGGCAACATAAGGACTTCTTATGGACTTACTGGAAGAAGGAAATCACCTGTGTAAGATACCACCTCACAACAAACCACATGGTCCTTATGGATTTTCCACATTTCCTGAAAGACTAGCTTTAGTGTACAGAGGTTGCTTGGACACCTTGGATCACTATTGCCAAGTTAAACAGGAAAAAAAGGCTTTTTCTGGAGGAAAACACTTGCAGCTCAGTTAAAGCCAAGAAAACAAACCCCTGAGACTAACAAAGTTTCTTCCTTTATAAAGGAATGCTCCCCTATGGTGGACAGAAGAAGATATCTATTTCCCAGTAAAACCCTTCTCATAAAGATCTGTAGGCCATGGATTGGATAACTGGACATAAACTATGCTAGCTCGAAGGCTATATATGTTGTAATAAATCCTGTACAGCTTCAAAATTAGCATACAGATGTCCTAATACCATTTTTACCTTTCTTCTTTTACTTTCACATGCCCTAAGCTCAGTACTAAGTACAGGTCATCCAGACCTGTGTTTCACCTACACCAGCTTGCCAAAACCAGCCTGAGGTTTGTTATTTATATATTCACTTACTGAAATAAGTAATAACACATTCAAAGTATTGTGATACCTTGGCATTAAGCAGGCTCAATTAAGATATGAATACTGAATTAATTTGCCACTTTTAATTGGAGCAGGGTGTTATAATTTACCTGCAACATAACAGTACATATGGTAAATCCAAAGATTTCTGCTACTGCTAGTCAAGTCACACTGAGATACTAAAAATTAAAATCACCCCCCCCAAAAGAAGCAGTAAGTACAGCCACAACAAATTCTCCGTAAAGGTAGTCTCTGGGGTCCTGGCAAGGGGGAGATGAATCTCAGCCCTTCTCATGGCTTAAAAGCAATTCCAGCTGCTGCCATCAGACAACGCGACAATTCTAACTGAGCCTCGCGTTGCACTCAGCAGCCTCTGCTTGGGCGTGCCCTGCAAGGTCCTTCCAAAATTTAAATGTTTTATTCCATCACCACTCGCTGATGGACACAGAAAACTGACAAAATCCACCAAACAATCTACTGATGACAGACTGCTGACGCACATCTCCGCAAAATCTTCCCAGTAAAGAACCACATGCACAGAAACCAATACAGATACCTCACAGTGGATGCTTACTCCCTTTCTTTTTCCCAAACCTGCACCCTTCAGCCCCAGAAATACACAGGACCCACACAATTATTAAAACCAGTCAGTTCATATGCTTTATGCCACTCCTATCTAACCTCTCACAAACATCTACAGGTCCAACCCAGGTATCTCAGATTACATCCGCTCCCTTTTAAGGATGCGGAGAAATCAAGTGACAAGAGGAGACAGAAGGTACCACTGCTCACCCAGCTCCTCCGGGGCAAGTAAGACCTGCAGCAACTTAGAGAACACTTCTGACTGGTCAGTATTGTTGGGAAAGTTGGGATAAGGAGTTAACAGCAGCATTTTTGTCAGACACAGGCACATACCATCCTTCCCCACTCCTGGTGTTTGGGGTTTTTTTTTCAGAAGTATGTAGTGTTACACTGCCTTCAAGGTAGAAGGAAAGTATCGATGATGTTGCCCATGCTTTAATTTTCTTCCCCTTGTCCTCCCAGGCCTCAGTTCCCTTTTAAATATAAGCCCCGAAGAAGTTTGTAGAAATTGCTCCTAATTCTCTTCTGACATGAGTATAAGACACAAAGAATGAAAAGGTAGTCAAAGATTGTTAACAGGAGAATGGGAAGCAGTCTTTAAGTGTCTCCTTCACCCCATGTTGTAAAGCAGATATGGATGCTTTCTGTAAATCTCAAGGCATTAACACTGCTTCATAGCCATTCCGCCAGTTTCATTAATTGCATTTCTATTCCAATCATTTCATAAGCAGACTGTACTTATAATCTGGCTATTTATCCTAATGTTTGATGTTTCTGACTCACATAAATACATTATGTTTGAATGCAGAGAAGTACTTTGCATGACAAATTTGAGATTTCTGCCGGAAACATTTGACTGAAATTTATTTTTGCTATCCATAGGGAATAAGCCTCTACATTATTTCATTGTTATTCACATTTTGGTAATCGCATTAGGAACCTCTACTAAGAAATGAAATGGCAATGTGCCTTTCTTTCCTCTAAGAGCAAACGTCTCCCTCCCCCTCCCAAAAGCGCAGACCTTGAAAAAGCATTAGAAAATTAAAAAGCCAACAGAAATAAAATGATGTATCTATGTTTGAATATTCATTACAACGCAACATTGCTTAGTCACTGCTCGCCATTTGGATGATGCATGGTGCTTAGGCAAGCTTAATGGAATAATGGGAATTCAGTCTTGTTCTTACAGGATGGGTGTAGACTTTAGTGGACAGATTCCTAACGGTGCTCAGCTGTCCTAATTGCATTAATATTGTTAGGCCATAAACCATTCTACATCAGTTGATGATCTGACTTTATGTTGTAAATAAGACCACAGAGAAATAGCAACAGATTTTATTTCTGGGCTTTATTCAGATCCGTCTTGATGTTCCTCATTCTATCCAGCAGCTGCTCTACCTACAATGCTTTATACTAAAAACCACATGCCCGAGTTGTTTACTGGAGTTATTTGCCCTTGGCATTGTTTGCCCTTTGCTTCTGTGTTGTTTTACTCTTCTATCCCAGAGACTTCCTCTAGCAGTTCCCGCGCTGGCAGAAAATTTACCGCACTTTATCTCATTCCGTATAGCTATTATCAAACATCACAAGCACGAGAAAGGATGACATAAAAATATCTTTGGGCTACTAAAACCCATGAGTCCAATTCATCTCTTGTTTCACCTCACAAATCACAGCGATCTGTTAATTGTGTCCCCCGCTGCTTTTAGATTTTGTGAGCATCAAATCACAGCAAGTTTCTTCTCTGGAATCTGCTGAAAGAAACAACAAAAACTACAACTAAACAAAAAATGCTGCCTCTACTCTTACCCTTTTTAACATCAGTTTTCTAATCTGAATACCTGACGCATTTCCTGCCACCTGAATGTTTGGCAGCACTTCAGAATCTCCTTTGCTTTGTTATACCATCTCACAACTCCCATTGATCGCATTTCCACCAGCTAACTAGCAGGAAACCCTAGTTTTCTGTACTTGGAAAAAATACGAACACAAAGTCATGGTGAAAATGGAAACCTGGGAGAACGCACAGCCTCGCACCCCAAGCGTAGCCATTCTGCTGAACCAGTTGTGCCTGCGCTCAGAGTGTGAAGAGGAGGTTGTTGAACTGGACACGTCGAACACCACATTGAACAGGGCACCTTTTCCCAGCTGTGACCCAATGCCTGAGGCTCAGCCCCATCATAGGACAGCACGTGGCAGACATAAGCACCCACAAGAGAGCACCAGTAGCATCCCACACACTGGAACAGAAATAAGTGGGAAGATTTAGTATTTTTTTATGTATACAAATAAATTAGTGGGGAAGGAAGATAATGCAAATAATCATTTTGCCCATGAGCTCAAGACACCTGGCAAATCCAACTCACTAAATATCAAATCTCATCATGAGTTCTACACAACTCCCATGTAATGCTGCCCTGCAACTGGGCTTGCACTGTAAGTATTTCAGCATATCACCTTCCTTTTTCCCATTCTATAACTTTCTGTGCTGGATGCAGCCATCGGCCTGATCTTTTCATCCTCTGATTAGCTGGCGACAGATACTGCTCCCCAGTTCTCTCCAGCCACAACTCAGGAAGCCAGCCATATACCCTTCTCACAACCCTTTATGCTGTACATTTGCTTACAGCATGACTTGAGATCTTTCATGTTGGAGAGTGAAATAATTTGGAGGCCTGTCAAAACCAGGACTTTAAAAATCATCCATTATATTTTAGCTTGTTGCAGCGTAAAAGATAAAGCACAGTTGCAAATAGCACGTAATACTGTTACCTATATAGAAATGTTATTTTATAGGAGCAAAAATCTCAGAAAGTAATGAAAAAGTTATGGTTTGTTCTAGAAAACTCATGAAGTTGGGTCAAATCCTGCACGCCTGAATGAAAATAGTTGCTCAAGTAACAGCGAGGCTGGTTCAACCTTTTGGATTACCAGCGTATGATGGCTGTGCGGAGCTATCTAGTTTGCCTAGCTGATTGTGCTGGTTTTGGATGCGATGGAGTTAATTTTCTTCATAGTAGCTAGCATGGGGCTATGTTTTGGATTTGTGCTGAAAACAGGGTTGATAACACAGGGATGTTTTGGTTACCGCTGAGCAGGGCTTACCCAGAGCCAAGGGCTGTTCTGCTTCTCCCCCCACCCCACCAGTGAGGAGGCTGGGGGGGCACAAGGAGTTAGAGGGGACACAGCTGGGACAGCTGACCCCGACTGACCCAAGGGGTATTCCAGACCATAGGACATTGTGCTCAGCATAGAAAGCTGGGGGAAGAAGGAGGAAGGGGGGACATTTGGAGTGACGGCGTTTGCCTTCCCAAGTCCCCGTCAGGCGTGCTGGAGCCCTGCTGTCCTGGAGATGGCTGAACACCTGCCTGCCTGGGGGAAGTGGGGAACGGATTCCTTGGTTTGCTTTGCTTCCTTGCACGGCTTTTGCTTTACCTATTAAACTATCTTTATCTTAGCCCACGAGTTTTACTTTTTTTTTTATTCTCCTCCCCATCCCACTGGGGCGGGGAGGGGGTGGGAGGAATGAGCGAGCGGCTGCGTGGTGCTGACTTGCCAGCTGGGGTTAAACCACGACACTGATATTTCTTGAAAAGGATAAAAAATTCCTTCTAGATTTGTTATCAGTGTAACGTCCACTAGTCACGTAGTGCGTCTTAGTGCTAAAGATAGATAAGTGGCTTAATAATTTAATGAGACTGATTAACAGAAACATGTCAACACATTTAACTGGCTAGTTATTATCTTTGCATTACATTTCTCACAATTAAACTAGCCGAATCTAAACATCCACAAGAATTACACACACCAAGAAAAAGATATTCTGGAGTTTGAACTTCATTGTTTTCCTTAATAATTGGATGTACCCAGCAGTTTGACTGCCCAGATCAGCAATGCATTTTGGCTAGCTCAAGGCCCCCTCATTGATCTTTTGCACGCATGGTAAATTAGTCAGTATGACAGCAGCTTGCAGCCCCCAATTCCTTTTAATGTTTTTTTTTTTTTTTCTTATTTAATCAAGTGGCATAGGAACAATTGGATTGTCCTCACAGTTTCTTTTCCTGTTTTTCCCCCCCTTTCTTGAACACTGGTTTAATTCCCCTGGTGACTTGCTTCTAAGAATAGCAAAGACCCTGTGGAACAGCAGGAACAGGAGGCACCATGGGAATGCTTTAAACACAGCAAACACTGCAAAATCAAACATATGTGGGAAAACACACATTTTGTGTTCTGCTAAGCACGGTTTTAAATCCGCACAAGCATCCCTTTTTTTTTTTGATAGGCAGAAACACATCCCTAAAGGATGCCATTGCTTATTTTAGTCTCTGTTCATGTGAGCACTCTTTTGCGCGGCTGCTCATCCCTGAGCACCCTCCAATTCTGGGGACGTACTTGTGCGATGAGGCAATCACGACTGCATTACGTATTTTGGATTATAAGAAACAACTGATTTATCGGGTGGCACTTGAGTATTTTCCACATTATTCTCCAGGATAGTCCATGCAGCTTCTGTTCTCCACCCATATCATCTTAATATAAAATTATGGGAGATTTTAGGTCTCAAATACCTTTGGACCTGACTCATGTTTTTTAGATTATATTGATAAGAAGTTCAAGCCTCTGCTTAGCAGCTTCTGTCAGACTATACAACACACCGGCTACAGAAGAGACAAACTCTGTAACTGTCACCCACAGCTCTAACAAGGATTGTGAATTCGAGCATTCAGCCAGAGTATTTGATGATTTTCATTTATGGAGGCAGAGGCAGATGAAACTTAGGTTAGTAGGTTGGGCTGCCAACTGCCAGAGCTCAGGAGTAGGTACACTGACTACTCAGCCTCTAGGCATCGACTCTGGCCAAGATTTGGGGTAGATGTCTGGAAACAAACATCTCTTAATCACTTCACCAACAGTGATGACGGTGAATTAGCAGATCTTGCGAACCAGAGCCTAAGTGAAATCTAACCGAGTTTCATGTCCCTCTAGATCATCTTATTTGTCTCAAAATAAAAATATAAAGTAGATATTCTCATATCAAATCAATGAAGACAGTGGAGAAGAAAGAAATTATAACAAAAAATCTAATGATACTTGTTCTAAATGAAATCGGGTTGAAAAAATAGTTAAAAACAGCTCCATGAACACAGATGATCCTAGTTTCCAAAAAACAACAACAACAAAAAACCTGTCATTAATGTGAAGAGGAAGAAGGGAAAAATAAATGTAAGAAATTAAAAACAGGTGCCTGGAAGCACTCTGAGAAGGCACTGGCCTGTTGCTTTCAGTTACCCACATAACAATTTTCGGTACACTTAAAGAAAATAATACACTCGGGCTCAGGCTCTCTACTAGTTAGAAGCTGACTTTCACTGCTTAACATATAGTCATAATAAGGAAAATAAACTATTGTTGTGATTATGGGATCTATATTGAAAAAGAAACCTTTCAAAACAGACATTCTCCTCTGTTCCAAAACAGGATCAAACACAACATAACTGTGATCATCCAACATACCCTGTCATCTGCTCACTCATCTAGAATCAATTTGCTCCGATTTTTCTTTATACACTATGGAAAGAAAATCATACCACTCTACAGTGTTGCCAAAATTTATGAAAATTTATTTATATATATAAAACCTGTTCAATAATTCTGATCCCCAGCCTTGCCCTTTAATTTCTGGGATGAAGTTCTTTTATGGTGTGAACTCCTAGCCATGTCCAAGGACTGAAACTAGCTCAGTTGTTAGGGGTCAGTACTCCGAAGATATTTCTCAAGCCCACCTATAAATGGCAGCTTTTCAAACAGCATCTCCATGATCTTGGCCAAAGATTTAGGGGCAGGTGATGTCAACGATCATACCTCCGCTAACATCAATGAACTATGACAGTTTGTACTGGGTGAGGACTCCCCGCAGCATCATGAATACTGGTTGCCCTGCACAGTGCTGTAATTATTTAGGTCATTAGAAAAGGGGTGTAGTATGCTGCCATGTCAGAACTGTGGCATTTTCACCTTATTTTACACTGACTTGGAACATCATGCCTGAAATATAGAATTGTGCTGCTAGACACTCAGGAGCGAATAGCTTTTTATTCCTTAAAGTTTTTGCCAGTGTGGCTATGGTAGCAAGATCCTTCTAACATAAAGAGGGTTTACATCAGCCCTTGTGACAACAGCTCAACCTAGTTTGCTTAGTGAAATAATTACATACACCTGGCAGACCTTCTGCCAACATCGCTCGACTGTAAAAAATGACAAGTCCTCTGACTGATGTAGTTAGGCTGAGAAAATTTGCATCGGCGATCTTACCTCCCTAAATCCCTGTGATTTGTACTATTTATTAATGATAAAATTATAAAAAGAAAAAAGAAAGGGGAAAGGAGAGGAGGAGAAAGGAGGACCAGAGGAAAAACTTACAGAAATATTTTTCCAGCTGTCATAGAACGGCGACATTTGCAATTAAAGTAGCTCACAATTGGACATCTTTTGCCCAGTGAAAGCTTCTTTTCATAGAAATTAGGATGTGGGTGAAAATGAGGGAATAGGGGATGTGATATGGGTGAGCAGGTGTGTGGATCTTAAATCTGAAGTTTGGCTGAGGTGCACAAGTAGACTTGAAAGCATAACAGACCTGAAATGGCCATTATCAATGCATATAAACCTCGAGAAAAGCGAAATGAATACTTTTAGCACAAGAACTGATCAAAATAGGTTCAGTGAACACTTACTTCAGAGAATAGTGAACTTTTACCTGAATAAAGCCAATCTGAAAAATTTCACTGCTATAGCAGGCCTCTTAGAGAAGGGACCCACCTCTTTTAAAATGATTCAACTGTCCCCTGAAAAATGAACATTAGAAGACAGGTGCTTTTTAAAATATATTTTACCAGTAGCAATTGTGAGAAAATATGCTCACTCCATCCAGGTGTATGAGATGCTTCTTAGTCTTTCGACTCCACAGGTTACCTGAAAACGCCAAGACTGATTTTTAAATATTTAATGACCTTTTTGGGGGGAGATGTAATCATCTGTGTTTTCAGTTCTTTTCCACCTCAGAGCTCTTCCACCTCCGCAAGGCTATGCCCATCCCACGGCAGGTGGGTGTCTCCAGGGAGGGCAGCGAGGCTGGACCGGAGAAGAAGAGGCAGGGCTGCCAGGCACACTCCCGGGAGCTCCCTGAGCCCAAGGGGCACTTGCTGTTATCTCCGTCTCTGCCAGCGCCAGGCATTTGCTCATTCCACCACTGACCGCCTCTAAGTGTTTAAACCCCAACGAGAGCAACTAGCATAGAAGCGTTGAAAGCGTACCTAGAACGGCTCTGTTGAGAGCCATCAAAAACTCAGCGAAGGTGACAGCTGAGGCAGAAGTTTATCGAAAAAATAAACTGCGAGTGTGGAGCATTAGACATGAAACCAGTCACTGTAGGTAGAAGAACTCTTCTGATTATATCCTGTAATTTCTTTCTTTCCATTCTATATTGACCGAATCAAAATCGGTGGAGACTAACTACAGCCATTACGTGATTTGCAATTAGTCCTGGTTCAGCTACAATGGATCATAAACTCCTTTATTCTCTTGTTCTCCGAGATGCACATCTTTGCTAAAGTAGTATAGTAGTTCAACAGGAAATAACCTTAGTGAGACAATAGGAAAATTTTATTTTGCTTTTATTAATTTTGTTTCTGTTGATATACTACTTAATGTTTCTTCCCAAATAATAGATTTATTGCTCCAGCACATCTAAAAGCTTCAAAGTACTCATTTCTATAGTAGCAGGTCTCCCTTCAGAGGTGTAAGAAAAGACGTTGTAGGACCTGAGGAAGAGAATGCTAGTTAATGTTTTGCCAGTAGATGTCTCTGCTAAACACACTGGAGGGAAGAGGAGTTTGAAACTTCAGCAAACTGCAAGTGGCAGTTTGCATCCTTCAGCTGAAGAGCAGGGGGAGAACCAACTAGGTCACTAGCAATTTCTGAGGACTGTTCTTACACAGCCACAATAAAAATGGGGTTTGCTTAAAAACTCGGTGACTCCCAAGTTAATTAAATATTAATTTTGTCTCCTGATATTATCTCGCTGAGTAAGAAGAATTCACGAAAGGCTAAGCTTATGTATTAATATTCTTGACAGAAGTTATGAATGTAGTCTTGGGGGAAAAAACATTTTTATCATTTAAATTCTAGCTTTTATGAAAACAAGCAGTCCATTCCTACTTCCAACAGAACTTTCTTTGCTTAATATTTCTCTTCAAACTAAAAAACCAGTATGTGGAAGAATAAATTTTAGTTTTAGGCTGAAATAGTGTAGTACATGGTAGAATAATTATGCCCCAATGGATAACATTCAGAGATTCTTACATTTTCTTAACATCTATATGTTATTTGGCAATGGTCTTATTTGCAAAAGCGCAGCTTCTAAGCAAAGAAACTAATATTAGTTTCTCATAATTGGCACTTGCCATTAACATACAGCATGATTTTCTGATTAATAATGAAAAAAAGATCTCAAAAGGCGCAGATCAGCTGGAAAAGCATCTGCTTAAAATACACACACATAATTAGAAGAGAACGTCAAACAGACTTGATTACATATTTCATGGGTATGTGTCAAAGAGTGTAAAGCATTTGACTTAACCCCAGGGTGACTTCAAGAGGATTTACGCTATCTAGTGTTTGTGATTAGTACCACATAATCTGGATCTGCTGAACAAGTAGAGTTTCACACAATATGCAAATTTCCTTTCGCTTTAATTTAGCCCCTTTGGATTTAGCATAAAATCTCTGTGTTGCATGAAGGGCTGAAACAGCTGGATCCAGTTAGCTAGGAAATTAAAAATGTAATAAATGAAATAAGGTAATCCTTGCTACGGTAGCCAGCACACACTAGAATGGGACCCTGAGATCTGCTGAGGGATGGCTGAAGCGCACATCCCTAATGCCAGCCAGACCTTCTCCCGCAAATGCCAAAACACTGATCCATTGTCTAATCACACTATGCTCTAGTTTTTCGTATAACTAAATTTATTTCACCGCCCTGTCAAGGTTCATCTTCCAGGTGCATGTCGGTAAGAAAACTGTTCACGTATCAGTCAAGGAAATTAGTATCTGAAAGGTAACATTTTATTTCCTTTTTACTATATCAAGATATGGCAAAAATTAATTAGCAATATATTATATTGTTAAAAATGTAATGGAATTAATCTATGTGTAATTTTATTCTCCATTTCCCTTTCAGTTTTGTTTTTTAGCTGAAAGTATACAGAGACTATTCTTTAGTATTTCTTATACAGGTTTTACGAATACAACTGACCAAGATTTTTACTTTTTTCCCATTTTTAAAAGGGTATTCCAAGAACAACGAGGACCCTAATCTGATCAATCCATTTAAGCATCAGAAAGTCTTTGGAAGGTCTGCACCCAAGTCTAAAAGCCTTCACTTCTGTTCTGCCTTGAAAAATACGGTCCCACAGGAATTTACATCTCTCTCTTAGCAATGATAATGACAACTTTGTGGTGAAAATGACAATTCCTTCAGATCCTAACTATATCTGAGAGAGAAAAAGATCTAGGCAGAAACGTATTACAGACAGAAAGTAGTTCTTCTCGAAGACATCCTTTGGCCATGTGTAGGCAATGTAGAAACCAGGGGATCAGAGTTTCATTACTCTTGACTGCCGTTAATATTCCTATGGCCTTTATTGAAGAGTTGGGTCGTATACCCATTCTCTCTTGACGTAGGCTACGACAATTTCTCCCGCTTTATGTATTGAAAGTGATGGATTTGACAATGCTACCTCAGGCAGAACTGGGAAGAGATTCTGCATCTACAGTAAAAAAGGTAGGCCACATCCATTAATTCAAACTTGACTTCCGAATACATCGTATGTGCCTGGCTGTACTTCCAGACAGTTGCACAAGATTGCCTCACCTATTTGCTCATTTTGTAATACTGATTGTTTAATTGTTTTCATTTCACCTACAGCCGTTAGCAAATGTGTGCTCTGTTGAGCATGTCTTTCCTAATAAATTAACCACAGTCCCAACAACGGCTTCTTTTGATGCAAAAGAACCAACTGAGCTTTCTTTCCTCCTAATCCGCTTTAACCAGTCATTTGAAAATGAAAACGATCACAGAGTTCTGAAGCCAGCTGTACATACACACTCTTTATGTAAGACATCTTTTTGACTGTTCTACCATAACAGGGACGTTCTCACCCTGGAGACAAAGTTTTTTTGCCTTTGCAAGATAGTTTGTCTGCTGTCAGACCGTGAGCCTTTCCCTCTCAGAGAAAGCAACATCTACCTGAATAAGCTTGGATTTGAAGCACGAAATACACGTTGCAAATCAGAAATCACTCACAGAATAATAGACAGATAAGGGTTTCACAAATAGAAAACCTCATGCTGAGCCTTCACACTCCTCAGGCTTCTTCCAGTGCATTCCTTGTTCTGCTTTACTGGTTTATTTCAACCACGAGAAATGTAGAACCTGCCCTTCCCAACACAAGCCACAGATCTAAGGGAAGGTAAAAAACCCAAACCGTTATTTCCACCTCAACTAATCTGACAGTTCAGCTTTCTAGTCCCAATGGGACCATTAGCAGGAAAGTTATGCATAAGTAAAGAAATGTCCTATACCACACTAAGCTAATCATCTAACCTCCCTTAACAGACAATGAGAAGAACTGGTATTACTGGCTGTAACGCCTCTCATTCTAAATTTCCAAAAGAGGTCAGAGGGATCGAGCTGGTGAAGTACTGTCTGTTCCACTGACTGCAGTGGGCATCTAAATGGTTACCTCAGATGTAGGCGCTGACAGCAACATAAGATAAATCCCACCCAGAGATTAAATGCAGATCTAGAAACACATGTAGTTACCCAACTCCCTGCTCCCCCGAAGATTATCTATAGGATTTAATAAAAGTCAAGTAAATTTTGTGGTCGAGGAAAGGAACTCAAGTCTCCCAAGTCCTCATCTAGCTCTCTGGTCATTACATTAGCCTTCTTTTCACGGCCCCATTGACTTCAATGAAAGCATTCATAAGAGTGCCCACACATACGAGGTCCTCACAGTGAAACACGATCTCTGAAAATGAACAAGTGCAGGTCAATACTGTGTAGAGGTTCTGCTTCATCAGTAGGTCAGGGCTTAGTTCCACAGCAACCATCTGATGTAAGGCAGAAACCCCACCTTTCTTATATTATCCCATGTGCAGTAAGGTCCACAGAATTGCAAGAAATTTACACTGTATAGTTGGTGTTCACATTAGTAAAACCTTGTCCAATGGATGATCTGAATAGGAATGAGGCTCCACAGTTTAAGTCAGGGATAAATGGGATTCACATGCAATGTAATAAAAACCATACTGATTGCTTAATCATTTGCTGTACTGCTATTAAAAAAACCTCAATCTCTTTGGTTAGGAACACAATGGTTTATTTTGAACTAAATAAGTAGAGTAGATATAGAAATAGATTAATCACTGCAGTTTATTAAATGTTCTCCCATCTTGCTTTCCTAGTTGTATACCTCTCCTGATTTCAGTGATAGAGCAGTGCGAGAGCAGGCCCAGGATTTTATCATTCTTGTTAGATCACCACACACTATCTTGAAGAAACTGAACAACTAACATGGACAAACTCTGCTCTTATCAGCTCATTAACAACTCTGATTTATAGCTACCCCAGCTCAATGGGGACATCCACATTCTTATGTTACCAACCAGGGTTGGGAAAAAAAAAGATTAGCAGAGACAGAAAACAGACAAGAATGTGCAACTAATGACCATACTCCTGTCTTAAATCCTGTATTTGGGAACGACCGGTGTAGGAGTGCAGTTTGCCACACCTCAGGATCCAGAAAAATAGTTCTTTTAATTCACTGGCTCTTTTGGCATTTCTGGGGGCTTTAGTAAAATCAACACTGTAACCCACAACACGATATAACTGAGGATACTAACATGTCCAGCAGCTGCCATGTTCCCCCTGCAAATGCTGTTCTTCCTATTTCTTCCCCATGTCTGTTTGGTTTTGGTTTGTGGTTTTTTTCTCTAATGATTTAACCAACAGTTAGATGAAGGTGTATAAATCATACAAAAAGCAAAGTGCTTACTGTGGTCTTAATTATTGCAGGTTCCAGTAACTTCAGAAGTAATTCCCGATCTACAGTATGGAAGTGTAACTAGTAGAACACCCAATACTCTTCTTCATCTAGGGATTAAACTAGACACATAAAGAAGGATGGAAGAGGCAAGACAGGCCCAGGCCACACGAACTGGCACACAAGAGACTCTTCTGCTGCCAACAGGGCAGGGTTAAGGCTTCCTTGGTGAGAAAAATGAGATCAGCAACTCCCACATCCTTTCATGTGGGAACACGTAAGGCCCACCAAACCAAATCTGCCTGAAGTTTCTCCTTGTAGCCTTTAATATTTGGGACCTGCAATGTACACAGCCCTGCCAAAGGAGAAGTTCTCGGTAGCCGCAGACCTCAAGAGCTCAGTTATCATCAGACGAGCGAGAAGCCTGCCAGTGTTGGACACTGATGCTCCCTGCCATTTCTTGCCTCGGCAAGCCGCAGCCAATGCAAGAGCACCTGTGGGGATGCCCCAGTTATTAGCTTCCCCAGAATCCTCTTCCCAGAAGTCTCCCAAGCATGAAAAGACTCTGCTGCAAATCTGTCCCCTGTAATAACGCTGGATGCCATCAAATGCCTTCACCGCAGAAGTCTTGTTAACTCTTTTGTCTGAACGCAGAACAATTATCTCTTGCCAAGAGTGTATTTTCTGTCAGCTGTGCTGCACTTTTTCTTCATCAGCTCAGCTTATAATAAAGACATTTTCCTCTTCTTTTAGTTCCTAAGAAGCATATTTTTCTCTCCAGCTGTATTATGCAAAACCACCCAAGACATTTATGTGCACTACTGCCTCTTCCTGTGTTATCTCTACAGGTCTGAGGAATGACTCTGACATTTTTGGTTCTTTCCTAGGTCTCTTCACAGATTAGGCAGTTTGTGAATGCAATCCACATCAATATTAGCAAATGCATACTAAAAAAACCCAAAACATAAAAGCAGTTTTTATTTCCAGAAAGAAACCTTATATACAGATTAAACTCTGCAAAGGCAGCCTTGGCAGGATTTCTTCTGGCAACTCACTTTTTTAAAGCTTCTCAAATCATGCTCTAGCTGTTCTGCTCTGCTTTCAAGGGTACAGATGATGTCCAGTTTGCATTAGTCAAGTCACAAAAGAAAGCTAGGAAAACCTGGACTGACGTAACATGCTAGCAGCAAGAACTGTTAGCGGTAAATAAATAACTTACTTTCTAGTTTGTTGTCTAAACCAAGTTCATTTTGGGAAAGAAATTTAAAAACAGAAACAGTCACCTCACTACCCATGAAAGAAGAGGAGAGATTTTTGTCTTTTGACATACTAGTAGTGTCATTATCTGGAAATCAGAATACCTCTGGATTTTAAGCTCTTATGCACTCCCTTCACATTTAGAAGTCAAACTTTTCTTTCTGATGCCATAATTTAAAATGCCTTCTTTTTAGTGTATCCATATTTTCCTATTTAGAGTGCGGATAGAGCATCTTCTCCCTACTGTCAACTCATCAAACATTTTTTCTCGGGGCGGGGGGCGGGAATAAAAATCCAACAACCCATAACTCTCTCTCAAGTACAGTTAGAGAAGGTGTTAATTATGAGCAGTGAAGTGAGGTTGTTAGTACAAATTGCCCAGGTTTCTTTCACATTAAAGTTCATCTTGTGGCAAATGGTTGGCATAGAGAAAGTAAAAATTTCATCAGTGATTCATTCTCTCTCTTAAACCAAGGGAAGGATTTCCCCCTAAAATGAAGAATTTCATAAATGCCAGCCAAAATGGAAGATCCACTTCTGGCACACCTATATATCATAAGCCAGAACACACATATTAATGCCATCTTCAATCTTATGACTTTTAAAAGGAAAGCTCCAAATGCATTAAAATTAGGAATGAAATCAGCACCAAGGATGAAAGCAGTAAAATTCACAAGCATCACACCCATGGTCCAAGTTTAGGTGACATACCCAGATAACGGGAGGATGAAGTCACAAATTCCACATAGGAGAAGAAATCCCAATAATCCCTGCCAATCTGACTGAGGAGAGAATTCTTTTCTGGCCCTAAACTGGATGACTTGCATAACCCAAAGTGTTTAAACACAACACGCACGAGAATCTACGCAGTACCACTAAACACAGGCTGCCCAACATCCCGTCACTGGCTGCAACCAGTCCTTGATCTACCAGAGGATGATAAAAATCATTGCAGGGCAAAACATAACTCAGAAGTTCCAAAGATCAAGTTAAAAATCAAAGTTAGCCTCACCATTTAGCATCCTGCACTACATTTTGCTTTGGCTGTTATGTGGTATAATTGCCTTTATGAAAGCCACCACAACCTTAACTCTCCAACAACTAATGAAGCATCCAGTGAATTTAAAAACAACTTTCAATTTATCATCCTTAGGAGACTTAGATTGCATTTTAAAATTTCTTCCAATACATATATTTCCTTGTGAAGAGAACGAATGTTTCCTGAACAGATATTGTAATTAAAGTGCTCCTTGTAACATAATGGCAAATGATGTGCCTTAGTTTCATTTGTAAAACTGATGAAAATTTACTAATAAAACCACATACCAGCTAAGGTTAAATTTAAAAATCATATAGATGCAAGACCTCTGAAAATGGCTTAAATAGACACACACATCATGATGTAACTCTGGCACGAAATATGCCTTGTTGTTAAATGGAAGTTGAGACAGGTCAAGGATTTAGTCAGACGATATCAGACTCAAAAACAGATCTCTATTTTTCACACCACTGCCTAATGCTGAAACTTTGATTTACCTTCTATTAGTTATCTCCCTCCCCATCTTCAGTAATTACACTGGTACAATCCAGCTACAGTGCACCCCACAAGAACTTCTGCAGTGCTTTTATTACACAGAAGGACACGATTAATAACAACTATACTTTTTATTATTATTATTTTCCTTGTTTCTACTCCAGGCTATTTCCAACCCAGAATGAGAATCATTGTGTTGGGGGAGTGCAAAGCAAATACTCCAGGAGCTACAGCAAAGGGAGATTCAGAAGTGGTTCATATCTGACAGTGCATTTTGCCACTGAAAACTCTGACCGTTGAAGTGGAAAAAATATGCATGAAGTGGTTTAAAACAAATCTGCAGTCCTTCTGGATTATGAAGCGTTCCTACAGCATGCCATGGTTTTGTTGTACACACACAAATGCCAATAATCTCTCTTCAAAAGGAACAGTGGCCCTTTGACAGAAATTAAATAACCTGCAGAACTCCAACGTTCTCAATGATGTGCAGGGGAGAAAAGGGCGGTGAGAGGAAAATAGCAATTGCAAAGCACTGAATCTCTTGGTGCATCGGTCCTGCCAAGCACAGATATATTCAACACCTGTACAAACTGAGGAGTTAAACGTTTGGTAAGGTAAACTGCTCCGGACAGCAGGTATGGCTTTGTAGGCTGCGATGCTACACCGCAGGTGCCCAGGTAGCCTTGATCTTACTGCCAACGCAGAAGGGACAACAGAGATGCGACGGGGCTGAGGAAGCTGGAGCACTGCAGTCACCCTTCACATCAGCTTCAAAGAGTGGGCGCACAAAACGTGTGGTGCCTTTTTTTTTGATTTCTCTTCCGTAGGATTAAATTCTAATTAAAAAACCCACACCAGATGGAAATTTTTGTACTTACATGCACACACACGTAAGCATAATCACTAAGCTTTAGCATGAAGGGAGATGTTGAAAGTTCCTACTCATCTGGAACACAAGCTTAATTCATCTTGGGTCACAGATAATGGTGTAGGACTAGCCTGACTTTGCGGAAAATTCTTGGATCATGTGGTGATTAAAATCCTTCACAGAATTTAATTTCTTCTTCCACTGTGGATTCCTGTTAAGTTACTCTCATCTCTCGTAGACATAAAGAAGCAGTGCTGACACTTCTGCTGTTCAGGATGGCACTCCGGAATTTGACTAGAGACCACCAAAGTACCTAGGCTACACCAGCAGTGCAGAAGCTTTAAAATTCAAATATTTGTCAAAACCATTTTTAATTTATTTTTTTCAAATTTCTCCTCAGAGTAGGTTTCTTCTTGTTTACTCTTTCAGCCTATATTTTTCTCATCTTTCTTTATCTTTCTACATTTTAGCACTGTGGAAAAAATACATTTTTAAATTGAAAATAAAAATATTCCTAAATTTTTATTTTCTATTTTTTACAAAAGGATTATAAGTGTGAAAATTTGAAGCCACATTCACATTTTTGGCATTCTTGGCACCTGAAAGGTCTCAACATACTATTTATTCATGCCTCTATTCTACCCTTTCATCCACTGATATCCACTTTATTCAGGTTCAGGGCTAAGTATTCCCCTCAGTCTAGTATCAAGAGATTTTTCAATTGTTTAGTGAAATAGGTACCAATGGGAGTTTTACATGGATGAGAAATGCAGTGGAGGAGATGCTATCGTCAACTATCCCGTTATGGCAGGCAATGCTCCTACACATTAAACCAAAGCAGTCAGCCCTCTTTACAAGGGAATGCGTTTGTTTAAGATTGCACATTTTTCAGAAGCGTTTTATACTACAAGAACGTATACTAAAGGCTGGTTTCTGATCCCTGGTCTCCACGCAGAGCATCATAAAGCAAAGCATCCTCACTTGTTGGGGCTCAGTCAGACTCCTGCCAAAGCGGATGAAAACTCTGCTGTTGATTTCCACATGCGCGAGACCTCAAGCATCTAACAGAATACTCCTCACAAAAGTCTTCCATTGCGACGAAGAAGCAGCTAGAATCCATCAGATAAATCCTGACAATAAACCTCCACAGACACTAGTTGAAATTATACCAGCCTGAAAAATGCATAGTTAGTGTCTCTGTGGACTCAGGCTTCTTTATATCATGATGCACTTTATGCCTTTATATAGGAAATCAAAGAGCGTACCGGAGAAGGGAGGTGCAGACATTGCACATTAACTGTGCGCGTATCTGAGCATGAAACGCATATTTCGGGAACGCGTTTTGTTAACCTGGCACGCTCCACATGTGGAAGCATGCCATGGTGCAAGCCTCCTGCACAGCCAGTGGTGCAAGCTTCCCTGGCCAGGGAATATCTCCTGCCCCTTTCCGGAGAAACCCGGACCCACGGCAGCGATCACAGAGAGGTTGTGCGTTTGGGGTGCTGAGCCAAACAAGCAGCGGGCTAACCTGGAGTCGACAAGGCATACGAGTGTCACTCTTCACATAGAGCTTCTGGCTTGAAGATCAGCTCTAAGTTTTATTTGGGACGTCAGTGTTTTTGTGTGTGTATTTGTGGAGAACGGTCTGGATACTTTTTTTTTTTTTTTCCTAACCAGGCTGGAATAATTCAATACATAAGACCTGAATAAACCAGTGACACTGAAGTCTGATCTTCACACTGATGAACATGGATAGTAAATCTAGAAAGGAAAATTAAGCTACAGCCATAGAAAATATGATCAGGCTTGTGCCCCAAGTATAAATCTGGAACTTCACTCTTCAGTATTAGAGTTATGTTAACTGACCTGTGAGTTTTTCCAGAACTTCAAATCCATGTTTCAGAGCAATGATATCAAGAAAAGAGACTGTGCCATCTTCAAACCTAAAGAATGGAATAAATGAGCACAGTAAACAAATCATGCAGCTACGGTACAGACTTTAAATCTATTTTGAGTTATTGCTTTATATTCAGTGAATCTGACTTGCAGAGTGGGAACTCTTCCCTTAGGGATTCATCTTTCAGTCTTGTGGTGTCCTGCGAGGCAAAAACATATTCTTCAAAGCTATAGAGGTTCATATGAACAGTTGCTTGCACACAGAAAGTTGTATTTTCCCCTGCGTGGGCTACTTGTGGGGTTTGGATTTTCAAAGCGATGGGTAACAGCTATGTCTTATGAGCTAATGTCACAAGGTCCTAAATGACCTTCTGACAATGTCAGGAATAGGTGAAGAGACAGGTAGAGACTTTGTGTTTGCCCCCCCACTCCGACATGATTACATCTAACACAGTTGAGTTAGAAGGCAAGAAGAGACCTTCTTTATCTGGAGCAAAGAGGAAGATCACTAACAAATCTCCCTCCACGTGCTCCTCCTGGAAATTAAGAATAACTGACCTATAACATGAGCACTATACAAAGGTGGGGGAAAAGGTACATCTCCTACAACATCTTTTAAAGAAGACACCAAATGGAAACAAAAATGCCAGCTTCGATGAACTACTGCAGCCACTCCCACAGTTCAGAAGGAGAAGGTGCACCTCCAAGGTGGGGCTGTCTTCAGGGAGTGGTGCCCACGAGAATTTTGAGGGGGCAGAAGGGACACCGTATCAAGCATCAAAATATGTTTTATTTAGGCTTTGCGTGCACGGCAGCCCACAATAAGTTTGAAGGAGTGATCTTTCAGCTTGCTTCACCACAAAGGGGAACACGGAATAATGCTGACAACTGATGAAGTCAAAACTGTACAGAACTCGCCAGTGTGTAAGGCTGAACCTGGGGTCACGGCAAATCCCTAAGAAGGTGGGAGCTATTTCCAAAACTGTAACAGTCAATGCTGGAAATGAACCCACCAGCAACAACCCCAAATCTCATGGTTCAAGTTTAAAATTAAATTCTGACCATGAGGATGAGACCTTCCTGGGGACCTGGTGTTCTTTGAACGTTTCTCAAAGGTCTGATGATGCCCACATTGAAAAGTGAGATGAGAACAGTTTAATAATGAAAGCAAAATTAAAATATAACAACAACAATAATAAAATACAATACTAATAATGAAAATTAATATAACAAAAAAAGAGAGAGAAATAAAACCCAAGAAAAAAAACAAGTGATGCACAATGCAGTTGCTCACCACCTGCTGACTGATGCCTGAACAGTGATCCACCGCTCCCAGCCAACTCCCCCCCAGCCTAAATCCTGAGCACGATGTCTGATGATACGGAATATCCCTTTGGGTAGTTCGGGTCAGCTATCCTGGCCATACTCCCTCCCAGCTTCTTGTGCACCTGCGTGCTGGCAGAGCACGAGAAAATGAAAATTCCTTAACTTGGGATAAGCGCTTCTTAGCGACAACTAAAACATCGGTGTGTTATCAACATTATGCTCCCACTAAACCCAAAATACACTGTAACAGCTACTAAGAAGAAAATTAATTCTACCCCAGCTGAAACCAGGACACTGGACAACACGGAGCACAATAGAAGCACTCTTGGGCAAGAGGACTTCACATCCACACATAATAGACAAGAAAACAGGGCATTACTTTTTTTTTTTTGCTGGATGTATATAATTTTTCATAACGCATGTAAAAAGCTTTTGGTGCCACAATTAAGTATGTATTATGAAAAGGCTCAAAGGTTAAAAATATCAGACTTCAAATGCTTTTTCTTTAATAAAATAAACCTCAATAGAATAACATAATAGCTCTCACTTCTGCAGTGATTTTTCTTACTTATACTCTATTTAATTTTTCTACAGTTATCAAATAATTTAAACACTGCAAGTGACACTGTCAGGTGAAGGACATACAAAGCTTCCAAAAAATATTTGGTAAAGTTCCACTCAAAAGAGTAATGCAAGAGTATTGTGTATATGGTAATATGTTCAGCTGGGATGAAAGAACACGGATAGAGACAGCAAATAAATATAAATCAAGTGGTAAGAGAAAAGTGGTGGTCTGCTACAAGGATGAATGGCCCAAAAGAGACCACTCACGCTCACATATTTCAACACGACATAGGCCAAAGAATCCTTCTAAGGAATTTCTGAATCTTGCCTAGTAATAGTTAATAGCAAAGTCTGTTGCCCCTGAACTTCAAGGAAGAAACCTCACTGGCTGTCAGTGATTAAATTTAAAGTGGTCACTGGTGATTTGAAAGAGACCTAACACCAGGAATGTTTTCACAGAGACCTGTGGACCAGTATCTGAGGGAAGCAGTACTCTATCCCAAAAGCCAGAAAAATTGGGGGAGGAGGAGAAAGAAGAGATAAGGCAGAGGCTAACAGTAGTTTTGGAATTAAATGCAGAAAAACATTAAAAATTTGCACTGGCTGCAGGAAATGTCACAGTGGTCCGACACGGCTGCCAAGGACAGATTACAGAAAGGATCAGTGAAGGTGAATTGACCTGCCCTGCTCAGTTACTGGCAATGGCCAGCAAAGCAAATAAAACACCGGGAACTAAAGAGCAGATCAGAGACGCTGGCACTGAGCCCATCAAGAAGACTGCACGACCCTCAACAACCTTATCATTATCAGAATAGAAAAGCACTTGAAAGGGCAACAAAGGTGCCAGCCTAGATCTTCAAAGGCCTCCAAATCTTACCTATAGTAAAAGGGGAAGCAAAAATTGGATTTCTGTTCAGTAGATGTGATTATTAACTAAGCAGACAACTGCAGTACATCCATTGCTAAGCAATAGAAGAGATGCATGAACCATGTTACTGTTCTAAGATCTTAAAGATTTTTATGGAAATAGCCCAGAGCTTAGGAATCTCTTTCCATTCAGAAAAAAGAAAGCAAACACAATTGTGGGGTTTTGGTCGAACATTATGCTCCAGAACAGCACAATCGTGGCAGTATATGCATCCTGCATTGTTCTGTCAGACCTGTGTTACTTATTCTTTCTGAATCACAAAAAAATTGCCTGCTGGGAGCTCCATTGCAAGAACCAGAAGCCATGAAAGAATTGAAAATAATGCTAAAAATATTTGCTCAAAGATGCAGTAAAGTCTCTCTTCTTACAATTTAGGCATGGACTATTTTGCAACATTCCTCTCTTATACTTTATCTGTTCATATGGCCCCTTCTATTGCTACATTACCAGCTTTCCTGTTCTGATAAAAAAAAGCACTAACACTTCATTATTTGTATAATATGTATATTTACACTACTTTCAGTGCACTTGTCTCTCACGTATATTCTTCAGATTTACTGAACACCTGATTCACAATTTCATGTAAAAATTTACAGGAATCATCTATAAATGCTGATATTTAGCAAATCCATAGATTCTGATATTTAGCAAATTAAGCCTTAAGCGCTACAGCAATTTTACTTAGTACCATCGCAAAACACGATGCTATGAAAGGTAGCTATTCCCCTCTTCACACAAAAAGAGCGCTCTCTCAGAATACCTAAGTGTATTTAAGATTGAGAGCAAACATGCTCCTTACATTGCAAAACATTGACTTTAATGGCTACTTTTCTGTCTGATGCAATTGATGCTTCAAATGAATTGTTTCCCTACTCAATCGCAGTTCCAGTGTTAGAATAATCAGTTTAGGATGAAGTTCATTTGAATGCCAGTCTAGAAGCCGTTTCCTGAAGTAATAAAGGTTTTGCAGCTGATGATGTATAAGGGATACTTCGAGAGGCTAATACTGCAGAATACCAACCCAAGAAACAACAAGCTTACCTCTCTTATCTAGTTCTTATTATAATTGATCCCACTTAATCACATCTGGGATGAGCTCAATTGCTTAGCTGATTGTGTTTGTGAAAAGCTGATAGCACTTCCCATTAACCTGCTATCCAACAAACTGGTTAAACAGCTCGTGGCATAATAAAAACCAGAGCAGCTTGCCTAAATCTATCAAGGAGTTATGAAGCTGATGAGCTGCTCTTCCAAGTCACACAAGACCTCTGCTTTTTCCCTTTGGGTCACAAGAGAAAACTATTGCTTACTGAGAGAGGTCCCACCTTTAGGATCTTCCTAGGGATGGAGATCAGCTAGTCTTTCTTTGAATCCTTTTTCAACTGGTTGTTGTGACACTGCTGTTAGGCTTCTGCGTACAAACGTTATTTTCTAAAGCCACTGTTCCACACTTCAGGACAACTGAAACAAGGAAGGGAACTGTGACATCTTGGGGAGTTTGAATTGGTCCTCTCCTCAGCTAGGTCACCTTTACAGGGAAATAAGATAACAAGAGTCATGGCCTGGGCAGATGTGATTGGAAATAAAAGTTCTTAAGGGCTAAACAAACAACTCTTGTTTAAAGAGAAGATTTACGAGTAAAATTTGGTGGAAGGCAAAAATAATACCCTGGAGTTGGACAGCACTGACTTAAGTCAGGAGTCCAAAAGGGCCCTCAAAACCAATCAGCCAATGCTGAAGCGGTGAAATATCTTGCATACATAAGCTATACTGTATATGGAAAGTGTACAAGGCACAGCTTTTAGGTATTTTGGGTGGGAGCGCCTGCCTCTGCACTCTGGGAAGGCTGACTTGCTTAGCAGGCAGATGAGTGGTTCAGCTGGTTGGTTTTTTTTCAATTCATTTGCCCAGACAAAGTAAGTCCAGACACAGAGCACATGTGCAATTTCTGCCCAGAGCACAGTCCAGAGCTTTGAAACTCTGATAAAAATCCCATCACAAGGTCCAAAATAATCCTGCTCATTTGAGAGCATTGCTGAGTCAATGCAAAGTGCAACGAAGGAGCGCGGCGGGGAACATCACTGTCAGCCAGCTTCCACTCTCCTCTACACTGGGGTAATGACTCCATTTAGGTCAAATGAGCAGAAGTCATTCCTGCGTTTCTAAAGCAGGTAAGAGTGAAACCAAATCCACAGAGAAAGCATATTTCTTGAATAAGCTGCTTTTCTTTTCTTTTTTCTTTTTTTCAAACACTCCTCAAGAGTGGAGCTGCCCTTTGAAGTGAGATGTTACACGAGTTCCTTTCATCTTTTCAATTCATTTATTTTCATCTAATTAAAAAGTACAACAATACAGAGAGGTTCTTGGTATGCATTTAAAAGTAGTTCATTCAGATCCTATTTTTCACGTCTCAGAGATATTCCATATTACCTCCACATGAAACAACTGTCTCGGCAAATTTAAGTTTTACATATCATACGTTTACTTGTTTATTCTAAATTGACATTTGCTGGAATTACAATAGCACCAAGGGTATACAGTGTCAAGCTTATGGCTGTAGGAACAGGCTGTTTTCAGTCATATTTGTGTTCTTAGGTTAGTAATTGCCATCTCTGATATTAGCAAGAGAATGGATCTTAATTGGTCTCACTGCTTTCCAACATCAAACCCCAACATTTGCAAAAGCAGCTATATTTGTTTTGTTTTTCTTTAACTTAGAATACATCATTACCAGTCTATGAAACCTTTAGGGCCCTGTTCTGCGCTTCAGCACATCTATCAACTCCTCCTGAGACAAAGTTCTCGGGTACCTTTCCAGGGTGTTTGTGGCTCTCCAGAGGACACGCTCCCCTCGGTCTGGCTTTGTCTCCCACACACGATGCTCTTCATTTTTAGCAATTTGCCAGTTGTCTGCATTAGTCACCTTCTTAACTGGGTGAAACCCTGGTCACGTTAACACCAACAGCTGACTTTTAAGGCAGCATCACACAAGACCAAGCATTTATCTGTAGGCTTTTTGATCCTCTACTAGTAAAACCTTTGGAACAGGATCTAATCCTCAGATCGCTAACCTCAAGTACACACTCCCTTTGGATTAAATATCTTTGTTTCACATGGTGAATGCCACTGAAGCAAGTAAGTAGAAGTATGAGATAGCCTGTTGTAACAGGCATGTGTTCTATCATTAAACTATGCTTTCATAATAATTTAACTTTTCCGTAACTGCCTGCACAGGAGTATGCTACAGTAAGCCAAGAATTTAAATGCTAGGAGGGCAGTAATAAATTATAGACCTCTGAATAAGACACCTACTCTCACCACTTCAGCAACTCCTTTTTACCTCTGTTAGTGGCACGTTATGTGTTCATGAGCAAAGATTGTTTCTCACACAATGAAAAGAGAATGCTTATCCGCTGCCTGAACAACTGCCACTTGTGGAGGAGAAAACTGAATGAATAAATCAATCCATTTTTATTTCTCATATGTCCCTCTGCATCTCTCCCTTATGTGCAATTTGGTGAACTTCTAACTGGTAACTTTGTTCACTACCTATACCTAGAAAAATCTTCCCCTTTTGCACCAAAAGATTAGCAATCCTTGAGTCTGTTACTCAAATCAGTCTGAATGGCACATTCTGATTTTGCAGATTATCAGCTCCTCAGGGCTCTGCCTTTCAGTAAAAAAAAAAAAAAAAAAAATCACACTTCTGACAACTATGCACCACACTTACTTTCAGCTGTATGCAATTTTTTAATAAAATTAGATTTCTCCTACTAATATCATTTTTACAACTAATAGTTTACAACATTTTTTTTTTGAAGTATTTATACAAGAGCTCTGCCTGTATGCATTTAAATAACGCAATGATGAATAAGTTGTATCTCGGGGATAACATACTCCCCCACCAACCCCTACATGGACCCTCCAAAGACAAAAACCAAGAAAACTACTTTCTTTTTCCCCACCAGAAGAGTCACTGGTCACAAAAAAAAACCCTGCAGTGCATTTGTCAATGGCCAAAGGTTTGCTTCCAAATTCACGAAACAGGCCAATGTGGTTTCACGGCATTAGATGGGGCAGAGGGGGAGAAGGTAAATAAAATCTTTTCCTTTAAAATTCCACCATGCAAAGGGGTATTTCCTTGAGGTATATTACATTTAAGTCTTCAGGAACCTGAGGTCTGCTGATTAACTGGCCTCAAAGAATATGTTCAACTATCAGCTAGTTAGCTTGCAATTTATACTCATTGATCTTAACTTGTAACTTATTAATGTTGACAAGAACTCCATTAAGGTGCAATTCAGCGTGAGCAAGCGTATTGCAAATGATTCCTGTGTCTGTCTGCGTGTTTAACATTTGATGTGCATTATTCTCCCACGATTAAATATCAATAATCCAAATGTTCACACCTCTGCTTCCCACGGGAAGGCAATATCCAGATATAACCCCAAGTAACAGTTAAAGTGAGCAATTTGCAAAGTGTATTTGCATAAACTGTTCACTGATCAGTTATGAGTAATGAATCATTAATAAAAATTCAAAGCCCTTTCTTTGATTTTCTCCTTAGGATGAAAGAAAGAATGAAAGACATTCTGGAGATAAATTTTTCAGAGGCAATAATCTGACCAGCTGTAATCATTTGTCCATGTTCAGTATAAACAGATTTGTTTATTTCCTCATGAAGATTGAGATGCAATCTTTCATTCTTAAACAGGTGCATTTGGGGATAAAGAATAACTTCGTAATGAACTGGTACAGACAAATCAATTTAAAATTTGGCAGACAAAAAAGGCTCCACTTGAACACGAATTTATTCTTAAAAATCCACATGTAAAAATACCCCTGTCTAATCATGTGTGCCAGTGAGGCAGACCCAGATCAATGACCTCGGATAATGTTAGCAGTAACTTATCCTCAGATAATAGAGAAAAATCCCTATGACTGCTTTCCAATGGGTGGCCTCCATTTTATAGAAAGGTCTGTGCCTCAAAGCAGGGGTTACTGCAGCGCATAAGCCTTATTTCCACTGCAGATAAAAGTGAATCCAGCAAAACTTCTGAGCGCTTTATTTCCTCAGTTGGGGGGTGGGGTGGTGTTTGAAAAGACTTCTCTGATCCCATCCAGAAAACTTCTTTCTCTAGCAATAAAAAATTCTTTCCGGACCTAATTTTCAGAGGCCATGGAGACCTAAGACTAGCAGAATCCATTCGGGGCTGTGAATGAAAACACGTTCTTCACTATTAAGCCCATCGCGTTAAACCATTCCGTGTTGAGCCACCACTTGGGGCAGGTTTACTCTTCCTTCATGGCAACCTGAAAACTAACTTAAAGAATTTTTAATGTTGGTATTGTCAGTAAGACAGAGGCTCAAAATGTGCTCATGATGATGCGGGACCTGGATACGCTGGGCTGATGGGCTGAGGCCAGTTGTTTGATCTTCCCCTGGAAACGAGGGAAGCATTGAAGGCATCACACACCAACTGGACTCCGAACCACACATCCACACGGCAGCTGTCGTCATGGGAAACTGCACTTTTAGCATCTTGCTCATCACTGACTCAGATAAATTACGTGCAAGAAATCATTTTCTTTTTTATAAGGTGGAATGAGTATTAAGTAGATGTCAGAAGCATTCATGCATGTGCTGAATATTTAATAGCTGTCAGCAAGAATATGATGTTATCAGTGTTTGCTGTCTTTTGCTTCTGATGCGAATGTGCACGTATGTGGAACTGCCTGTAGTTGGTGGCAAGTAAGTACTAAGCAGCTAAATTTAGTTTATTGTATGATATATGTACCAACAACACCCTGTGTACCCAGAAAGGCTGGCAGCTTGATAGGACTGGCATTATTAAATTACTGCTATAAAACAACTTAAGTTCAGAATAAGGTCTAATTAGCTAGTTTGCATGTCGAGACCTTTGTGATAACAGTAAAATCGTCAAAGCAGAATGAGAAAACACAAATACAAGGAAGGCTTCAGCTAATAAGGCATTCCAAGATATACATGCAACCTTTTTAGGACTACGGGGTGCAGCCAACTGAGACTTTGGGGGGGGGGGGGGGGGGCGGATTTTCTTTCTGCCCTGCTCTCATGCTTGGAAAAAAAAATAAAAATTACATAGTAACATATGCTACACCAAAGCAGGTGCATCTCAGTAATCAACTCTTTTACTATAAAACCTACCAAGCTATGTTTCCACTTGGAGACCTCAGATTTTCAGCATTGTTATGAGGCTTGCTAAGACTTCACACTACCCTGTGAGGGCCACGGGTAGCATCTCACTCGTAAGATGAGGACAGGGAAGTTGAAGAAGTAAATGACTTTTCTTTCCAAGGACCTACTCTGATTTGCCAAGCTTGGTCTGGATAGTGGGAGTTACCAAATTTCCAGAAAATTGAACTCACAACAGTGATACTGAATTAGCAAGTACTCCTAATTTCTCAGTGGTTTAAGTAGTCTGCAGCTTATACTGCAGAAAGCCAAGAACCCTTTCCATGCAATTGCCTCTCCTCTTCAACAGGAGGGCAGTGATGGAGACCCCAGGAATATCAGGTGCTCATGTAGAAACACAGGTAGCTGCTTTAGCTTTCAGAGGTGTCCTGGACCTGCACTGCTAAGGTCAGTAACTGGAGGAAGTTCTGGAGGTCTTCCAGTCATCCGAGTCCAGAAGAAAGGATCACCTCAACTAACGATTCCTTCAAGGACTCGGGAAAATTCTGGCACGTTACCTGGCATTGCTGATGCTTGAAGAAGGGAGCAGAGAGATGATTCCTATCCGTGGCTTTGACAGAAAAGAGCACGAGTCAGGTAGATGAGGAGTCAGCAAGGTAAAGAAACAGCAGAGGGTTAGAAGTATGCGTATCAAGAAAGAAATAAAAAGTTTAATATCATAGAAGCATTTGTTATGTAAGTTATATCATCCCAGCTATCATCCAAATCGAAAACAGGATAATGAGTGGGTGGAAAAAGCAGAGATGTTTATAAGCTAAGACAAAGTACGTGGGCTACAAAATAGAGGGATTAGAGCCTCTGTAGGACGCTTGACGTTAGTCTGTGGTAGAAAAATAACCACAAATAGAAAACATGTGCTAAAGAAAACACATAAATATAAGAGAGATGGTGGTGAAGAAAACAGAAATGTTTTGAATTGAGATCTCTTTAGTGAGATGTTCAAAACAAGCAGGACTAGTTGCTGAGATTCTGCTACAGGCTATATAGCTATGCAGGAAAAACCAGATACTTTTCTACCAGTCTCACAGAAATAAATACTATAACTTTCCTACAAGCAAAACCAAGATAACAGAAATGGTTAGGTTCAATTGCTCCTTAACATCAGAGCCAAAACCAAACAAAACCTGCTACAAATAAAATAATTATCTGAAAAACAGCTTTTTCAGTTATACAATACACGATGGAAGACTTTGGCTGATAGAAACCCTGGTCAGAGGGATTAGAAGTTTATGTGGCACAGACAGATAAGCAGCCTCAAAGGAGGTTCTGAATGTGATAGGGGCAAAATAAGATATTAATGAAATTACTTGGTCAGGAAAACTGAAGTCATCAGATACTTGGATATAGATGAGACCTAAAATTACTTGAAGGTGAGATTCAAAAATGCATAGAATTTGCATCCCAAAAGAATGAAAAAAGAAAGAAAACGAACTTTTAGATAAAGCCTCCAGCAAAAACCTGCACCAAAAAAAAAAAAAAAAAAAGACCTCTGAAGAGAGATTTTAGCACTGCTTATAAAACCTGATATGGAATCAGAAAAAGTGCTGCTCAGCGAAGGAAGCTACAGCTGGAAAGATAGAAAGCACAGGGATAAAGTGAGAATTCCCAAGAGCCAAGCTCTGACAAAGCAAATTAAACTGAACAGAAAATTATTCTTTATATAAAATCAAAGGAAAATATAAATAATATATAACAACACACAATATATAATGAAATAAGGAATATAAATAAGAAAAGGGCTGTGATTATTATTATTCAAGAAGCAAAGAGCTGGAAGAGGAAAAAGGGTCTGAAAACTAAATGAGTACTTGGCTTCAGTTTTTAACAAGGACTCTGATGAAAAACATAGGTCAGGACAGGGTGACTCATGGCTGAAAGTGCGTGGAAAGTGTGAAAATTGGTTATTGCAACTGGTGTGGAAACTCACTTCAAAGGTTTTAATGTACTTGAACACAGGCAGACAGACAAACTATGTCCCAGAATAGTAAGAAATTGGCATGAAAAACTCCCAAGTCCAATAACACAGACCAGTAAACAAATTTGTCAAATCAGGACTGGAAAACAGAAAACACAATATTTCTACTGAAGAAAGGGAAACAGAGTGATCCAGGCAACAACACATCTGTTAGCTTGACCTCCGTGTTATGTATGTCTGAAAACAAGTTCTGAATAAAAGGACAATTAAATGAGTAAAAAACCCCACGTTCAAATGCACCATGGCTTGTGCCAATGGAAAAATCAAGCCCAGAGAGGCTGCCATTTTAAGAGCACATTATTTTTCTAGGCAAAGGAAATGCAGAACTAATTTATCTGGATTTCAGTAAAACATTACCTCTAGTGCCATATGAGAAGTTATTACAGAATAAGGAATATTAGAAGAGTGCTACAGTAGGCTGAGAAATTGTGCTGAAAGGGGAACTATTAAGCTAGGATAAGGTTACCCGTTTAGTTCCTCAAGCACTGGTTTTGGGACAAGGATCTCTTTTAGTAGTCTCAGTAACGATCCTGGCATAAAAGGTAGGAATGCGAAGATAAAACAGGCTGCTGAAGTGAAATCTGGAGATTGTCAACCCAGAGGATGGGGCTGTGTATTGTGTGCAGTAAGAAACAGATAATGTTGACAACCCTAAAACCAGAAACAAGATTAAACATATAATATGTTATAATGTGTGATAAATACATCATCATGCATAAACCCTATTACGCAGTTAGGGATTACTGACATTAACTTCTGCCATGAACTGCAAGAGTGTCATCTGAAACATCAGATTTATAGTCAATCAGATCAGTTATCAGCCATCAGCATGACAGACAAGGAAACATGCGAGGACTTACAGATAGAAAAATATTAGCACCATTAATAAAGGTCTGATAAGATTTTCTGTGCCATGCTGCGTATGACAACCAGGGAAAAAGAAAGCACATCTTATAGAAGTGTTCAGTTCGCTTAGTATGGAAATTTAAAGCTAAGCAGAACTGCTCTTGGTGGGTCTAGAGATGGAAAAGGTGGGTAACAACCAGGGAGGAAAAAGAGCTACAGGACAAAATCCAGATAAATGACCAAACTGACCACAAGGTAATATAGAAGTGCAGATTAGAAGTCTTGTGTCCATCCAAGATACGAGATTACAGAACAATTTTCCAACAGGAGTAGCAGGAACAAACCAAACCCAACATGCCCTCCCTTCCCTGTGCCAAAGGTCTCCCCCTCGTTCTGCACACAGGCTCAGTATAAAGAAGGGGTTATATAGTGTGGGTGTCTAACTGCAAAGAGGTTGATTACACGACCTGGAAGGTTTTTGCACCTCCTAAGAATCCAATAAAAGGAAATGCCAAAATAACAACTCATCTCACTTTATGAGACTGCATATGAAAATAACATAAACACAGAAGTTTGTAACTTTGGGAACCCCTGAAAACCCTGGAGTCATCCATCCCTCTTGACGATTTTCCTCTGACCAAGTCAGTTCCATTTGACACCCAATTAAGGTGGCACTGTCTTGCGCAACATCAGTTGTATAGACTGCTGAGAAAAGAGCAAAAGAAATGCTTAATAACAGCTTTTTTTTCTTATAAATTTGTATGCATGTTTTACCAGCCTGACAATACACCACATTGACTAGTTCCACATGCTTCCAGTAAGGAAGGCAGTGGTGAGGAATAAAAAGATAATTTTATTTAGATTAATTGTCCTGGAAGTAAGAGGTGATCTTGACAGCTGTATGTTTTTATAAAATGATGTTAACACAGTAAAAATAGAAATACCCACCTCCATGAATGTTTTTTTCACGTAAAAGCACAGAAAAACTCTCTGCCTCAACCATAGCAGACACAAAAGAATTGTCAAGAAAGGAAAATTCTACAGTGACACTGTAATACAAAATACTCATTTGAAAAACTCAACGGGCACCAATACAGTAGTCATCTATTCCCTCTTACCAATGAAAGCACTTTCAAAATTCAGCACTGTCCTGGTTTTGGCTGGGATAGAGTTAATTTTCTTCCTAGTAGCTGGTATAGTGCTCTGTTTTGGGTTTGGTATGAGAAGAATGTTGATAACACTGATGTTTTTAGATATTGCTAAGTAGTGTTTATACTACTCCAAGCATTTTTCAGCTTCTCATGCCCAGCCAGCAAGAGCTGGAAGGCACAAGAATTTGCAAGGGGACACAGCCAGGACAAACTGTCCAAAGGGGATACTCCATACCATGTGACGTCATGCCCAGTATCTGAACTGGGGGGAGTTGGCCGGGGTGGGGCGGATCACTGCTCAGGGACCAACCGGCAAGTGGTGGGCAATTGCATTGTGCATCACTTGTTTCGTATAATCCAAGTCTTCTAGCATTATTATTGTTGTCATTATAATAATAATTATTTTCTTCCTTTCTGTCCTATTAAACTGTCTTTATCTCAACCCATGAGTTTTACTTTTTTTTGCCCCGATTCTCTCCCCCATCCCACTGGGCGGTGGGGGAGCGAGCGAGCAGCTCTGTGGTGCTTAGTTGCCAGCTGGGGTTAAATCACGACAGTCCATTTTGGCACCCAACGTGAGGCTCAATGGGTTGAGGTAATGACAAATCGGACTGGAACATGTTAGAACAAATTTGTTATAAGCATCCATTATATTGGTTCAATAGTCACTGGTCACAAAGTTGATTTATTCGCTCTCAAAGTCTGTGCGCTTGTTCTTAAGTTGCCTTATGTAATACCCAGTTTGCAGCGTATGCTCCCTGTTGTGCTGTTTATCACCTGTGGGATCTGGGCTAGAGTTATCGTGTTATTGTACTTTGTAACAGTGGCTTACGATACTATAGAACTACTGGTCGTGAAACTAATCTGGCATTTGTACTCAGCACTGCTGTCTTCTCCGTACTTCGGGAGCCATCTATCAGAAACTATTAATAATTACACTCTTTACCTTTTCTCCTCGGAGAGCCAATCTATGGGGAAGACACATTCCTTCACCTTCCCATTCTCCTCCAGGCAAACTACAATAGCTCTTGAAAATCTGGAATATCCTTGGGGATGTTCAAACCAGCATGTTCCTCTTGCTATGTCTCCTGAATGTGTTCCAGGTCTTGTTTAAGGTTAAACAACTATTTAAGAATATCACCCAGAGATCTGCCCTGAGGCTGGATAATCACGGGTGACATGGCATATGGGAGAACACGGGCAGGTATCTAGAGAACTTCTCACCTCCAGAGGAGCAGCTCGCTGCTCGGGAACTAACTGGGCAAATAGTTGGCAATATCGGTTGGCAAATAGTGAACAGTTGTATTGTGCATCAGTTGGTTTGTATATTCTAATTCTTTTGTTATTATTATTGTAATGTTATTACTATTATTATCATTATTATCATCATTATTTTCTTCCCTTCTGTCCTATTAAACTGTTTTTATCTCGACCCACAAGTTTTAGGTTTTGGGTTTTGGTTTTTCCAATTCTCTCCCCCATTCCACTGAGTAGGGGGTAAGAGAGCGAGTGGCTGCGTGGTGCTTAGTTGCTGGCTGGCTTTAAACCACAACAAGCTCTCAATGAGTTTATAATCCTCCTGGCTGGAAATACATTGAGTTTTTGTATATACTACGAACAGCATACCAGTAAGTATAAGACAAGAAGGTTGCACGCAAATTTCACAGAATTGCATCTCCCTACCACAGAAAAACAGGTATGTTTTCTATAAAAAAACCCACCAGAGAAGAGTTTCTCATAGTTCATTTAGCAACGAAAGACTAACCACAGCTGAAATGAAACTACTTGCTCTTCCACTTCTTTGATGTTTCAGGTACAGTACATAGATATTTCAGGGACATGCAGCCAGGTAACTAATGTTTGTAAAATAAAAGGCAGTAGAGATGTCTGGCACGAGTAGAAATATCAAGTAAAAGAAGAGCTGAGGTCGCTCCAGATATAGTACTGTCTCTTTAGACTTGCTAACCACTGGCGAGAACTAAATATGGCAGAAAGCAGGTAGCTCTGCATGCAGGGAATTGATAATAATATAGAGAAGAAAGTACAATTGCACTTGAAAGTATGCTTAGTATTATCCAAGTAATGAAATACTTGGCAAAAACAGAGTCTTCAGAAGATAAGAAACAAAGCAAAAACTAAATCCACATTAATTGAGTTGACATAGGCTCTGTGACTCGGCGAAAAGGGCGCTGCGGTGTTATACCACAGCACGATCATAAGCAGCACACAGCATTGCCACCCACAGCTTGGCTGCCAGACTCTCGGATTTCCCAGTACAAAGGAAAATAGTTTGCAATAACAGAATGGGAGTTCTCCGACAGCAGAAAGTTCCCCAGTGGAAAACAAATATGAATTTGGAGAGAAAGGGGACATGGAATTGCCATTCACAAATACCATATACACTTTTTAGGGAAATACAGGAAGCATAGTAGTAGGAAGCCTAAAATACCACCCATCCAGTATTTTGGTGGTCAGAGGAACCCATGATTTTAAATTTAGTTCAATACTAGTCTTCTATGTCAGAGAGCAGAAATCCGGGATGGGATTTCATATGGCAGTCTCACATGGCACAAACAGTAGGTCACTGCAAAGTTTTGCCTTCAAAACAGTTATTCACGTAATGAATTCCAAATATATTTCAGATATTTTAATCTCAATATATGTAGAAAACCCCATAAAAAACCTGATAAGACTTGTCAGGCCATTCAGCATTTTGATATATCAGCTATGTTTTTGGAAGACTTCTTTCCTCTACTGTCCCTTCCCCATATATGTTAACCTTTACTTTACTGGATATAATTACTGAAAAAAACCCAGTTGAGATTAGATTTCAGTTATAATTAATGATGAATGTGTCAAAGTATTATGATGTTGTTTATCACACTGCTTGCAATGTAATTTACTGCAATAATACTAAGACTTGCTATGTGACAGTTATTTAGCATTTAAGTCTTCTTAAGATGCTCTGCAGAGTATCCTGAATGTTAACTATGGGAAGATTATTTTATACAAAAGCAGCTTCAGGCAAAATGTAGCGACAAGTTGCTAGAGCCCAGCAAAAGCTCTTAAATCTTATGTCATCTACAAGCTGAAATATAATAATTAAATAATCTAGACATGTTGTAAAGCTAATGAGAAATCCAAAGGATAAAATTAAAAATTGACATTAATAGGGCAGCTTAACTATATGAGGGAAAAAAACAGTCTTTGTTCTTTGTGATACAATTTCTGAAGAGATATCTTCCTTTTCAATGTGTACATACACAGAAAAGATTGAAACTTAAGATCCTGGAGGAAAAAAGAAAGTAATAACTTTGGATGCCATAGACAGACAGCTCAGGGTATTTTAAGGTAAGTCTTAGCTGTCCCAGTTTGTTGGGGTTTTTTCCTCTTTGTAGCCACTAAATTAATTTTGTTTTCACCTCGGATGTAGTCCTAAAGAATTTTCTACTCTCAGGGGGTCCTCGTTGCACATTCACTTGTATTCTTGTGAATGCTGTCTCCAGCCTTAGGCTTTCTGCTGCAATGAATGTGCAAGTTTGCCCTGAGGAGCTGTGTCCCAGCACAGCACAGAGCTGCTCTCAGTGACCTCCGTTCTGAAAGGAAAGCAATAGTTTTTACATGTGCTGCTCTTGACTAAACAAAGTTAACTGATTGCTACATGTCTTTACCAGGAAGATATCAGGCATGGAGGGAAACAACCAAGAATATATTCATTATTTGTGTAGTTACCGTGGTTAAAATGAAAGTTTTAATGCTCAGAGGAAGTCTAGATGCAAGGTCTAGATTAAGAAAAATTGTACGAGTACATAGGAAATCAGTTCATTTTGGGATATTGTTTTCACGTTGTGACATGCTGAAGACTCATATTTAAAGTTCAAACTTCACAATGGAATTTGTTCATATTGCTGTAATTTCTCACTGTGCCGTAGCATTCTGTGCACATATGACATGGCATGTACGATTTATTAATGTGTTGTAATTTCATTCTCCTAAACTCAAATATACTTCAGGGACATGACTCTAGCCTCTGATTAAAAAGCACAGTTCTCCACAAATTATTCTGAAAACAAACCAAATACTAAAAGCGCTTATAGCTCAACTGAGACATAAAATACACGTAATCTTTCATCAAGTCCTGCTATTCTTGTAGAAACAATTCTAAACCATCATTACTTTAGTATAAACATATAAATAAATACTACTAACATCTTGTTGCCATGTCTGAACTGCCAAAAAAACCCCCACCTATCGGCAATTCCTTTTCAGTTGTAACCTATTAAAGTAACTGATCAGCTGTGTTATCATAACAAGCATATTCTCTAGATTTTAGAGTGTCTAGAAAAGCAACCCTTTTTAGGGTATTTTGTGTCTAATATTGTATACTTTTGGAGAAGGGATATACCTGATAATACACTGTCAAGAACATTTTGCCTAATGCAGTTTTGCATTTACTGAGGTTTTTAAAGCTACATTTATTATTGGAATTCAGTTCTGCAGATACCATGTTTAATAGAACTTGACTAATGTTTTTGTTCAATTAGCTATCATACCACCTATTAAAATTCTGGTGTTCAAACTCACTGAAGCCATTTCAAAGGCTCCTTTGAGAAAACCAGAATACATTAGCGAGGTAAGTGGAAGATTTTCGAGAGGTACCACATCTCATATTGGCACATCCGTCATCACAAAAAGCTTGGAAATTTTTAGGCTATGCTAAAAGAATCAGCGTTTTTTACCACCTTCTGTCACCATAATAACAAATGCAAATGATGGAATGGACTGATGATAATATCGATTATCCATAGAGATGGATATTGATCAGTCAGAGAGATCCTGGTAAAATTTGACTCTTAAGGAGCAGTTGGTCCCAGGCCTCGGGAGTCTGGCTACTAATTTAAAGGTGAGACCCAGAGCTTTTGAATTGTTCTAATGACAACCCTGCTAGCAGCAGCAAGCTCTATGGGCAAATTTATCAAGGACTTAAATCAGAATTTGCAACTCTTTCTCCCTCACCTTCTCCCTACGCTAGCAGGTAGACGTCACCAGGTTTGCGCAGGTAGGCTGAGAAAGAGCACCGTGCTCATTACTTCTGCCTATAGCACCTGTGTCCACAGAGGGAACTGGTGCCCGAGGGGTTTTCTGGAGACTGGCAGGGACACACACTGCATGCTCCCATCACAGGACGTCCTTATGGAGTACTGGTGCCCATATGCAAGCTCTCTGTCCTTTACATCTCGCGCTTTTCCTTGGTCTCAATAGGTGCCACCCGCTATGTTGCGTTTGCTCGCACTTTTTCCTCAAAAACATTGAAGCTACTATTCCTAATTTAAAGAAAAAAACCATAATTAAGGTTTTCATTAATGTTAAGGGAGTCATCTTGCCTTCCTTCCCTGCTTTCAGGCAGATATGTGGCACTCGGTTCAGTTTACGACCGAGCTAAATCCCTGCAAACCATCCTCTGATGTGGAGAACGTGACTTGAGTCATTTCGGATTTCTTTCCTATATATCCATGAGATATACGTCCTTAATGTTTATCCTGATTAGAGTAAATTGGACACTTTCCAAACAATTGCTCACAAGCACCTGCTCAGGATCACATTCAACGATTCGACTCAGCCAGCTACCTTGCACCACTCTGCACTGTAGGTCAGCTCAATGCTGCTAACTGCAGTTAACAGCTTATAAATTAATACCTTGTGTCCTACCATGGACATTCCCATAAAGGGATGATAATGAAATACAAGCAATGTACATTAACCTAAATGCAAAATGCAACTGTAAGTTTATTATCTCCATTTGCATGTTTTCCTCAGTTACTATTTAAAACCAAATCTTAGTGCAGCTCTGACTGACCTTTTTACAGTGCCCACATACGGAAGATAAATATTGCTCTCCTGCTTTATGAAGGTGAACTGGAACTTAAAAAGAAAAGAGCTGCGGTTCCCATTTTGAGAGATTATGGTTTCTGTTTTCAGGTGTTGGGAATAGCTACTGTTCTGCCAACTATCATCGATGTTGGATTTCAGAGTTTAACGCAGGCTGGGGAAATAAAATCTGCAGTCACTTTCAAAAACTGTGTTAAACAGCAGAGATACTTATCCTAAATTCAAACAAATAAAAATTTTATGGAACTTGAAAGATGATCCAGATCTCTCAAATCCTAAGAATTTCCTTTAATCATAGGCTATTACTCCTTTGTGGAGTCAAAATACACTGTCAGATTGCATACTGAATAACAAACAGCAAGTAATCAGTATTATGTACATCTAAGACACAAAGCTGCACAGAGAGACCGTCTAAAACCAGGATTTCATCTGGAATAGGACAAGAATTCCCTAAAGAGAGTAGAGAAAGAGAAAATATTTAGCCTCAGAGTCTCTGAAAAGCACAATTAACATGACTGCTTAACATGCAAGGATTGCTTTAAAGTATCAAGGGACTATTTGAAGGCAACATAAAGAAGCTACCAAATAAAATCCATTATAAACAACAATACCATCATACAGACTACGCTGTACGTAGCCTCTCCCGTCAGCTAAACGGAGTACCTTTTGAGAGGCATGTGACCAGGTAACACGGTCTTGTTAATATCAGTTGAGTACCTTCAGTCAGAATAAGGAGCAGTGGAGCACCACAGAGCATTTCTTAACTTGGAAGATGCAATATAGAGAGTCCTTTCTTTTCTAGATCGCTTGTTCTCTTTTTCTTTTTATAAAGGGCTGATGAATCCTTCCAAAACAAGACAGTGTAGGTGCAGTTCTTGGGAACAGCAGGTACATGCGTACACATACTTGCTCGAAGCAAACGAAAGCTGGCACATCTTAGCTGTTCTACCTCTTGAGGTGTTTCAACACACGCTGATAAGCCCACGGCTAATATTTGTGCTAAATAAGGGCCAAGTCTTTGTACTGCTCCCTCTCGGAGGCACTGGGTCCTCAATGTTCTGGAAGACTTTGTCCTTCTCTGGAAAAGCATCTGCTGTGTTTAGTCAATCCAGCGGCCATACATCTCTCTTACTGTAGAGGTACAAATTAACTATGCTTGCCCAGGTATAAATCATTTATATTTAAGGAAGTAGCATTGTTGGGAGCAAACGGTCTCTGTAACCTAACGGAAGATAAACTCCACATAAGAAAAAAAGTCTTATTCTAGGAGGCTGCTTTGAAGTTGAACCAGCTAAACCACATTATTTTCCAGTGAGAAAACATGCTGATAAAACCCTTCATTTAAGCAAAATATGTCGTAAAGGACAGAAAAAAAATCCATGTTTACTTCCAACGCAGTCAGCTAAAATCTCATTCTTCAACAACGAACACATTATGGCAAGAGGAGGTTAGAGATAAACTAAATTGAATATAGCGTAATTATATATAATTGTAATTGTACTGGTAATTATTTTTCTTAATTTGAGTCTTTATCAAATGGCTGCGGAAATATTTATAATGTAATTGTTATGCACACTGGCACAATCGTAATTCACACTGCAAATACAGGGCATTCTCTAAAGCTTTTCTTAAGAGTCAAGTATAATCAGGGGATTGTGAAACAAAACCAGAAAAACAATGGAGTGAAAACAGAATAATGAGTCAACATTTCATTGGGATAATCTTACAAGGAAGATCATAAAAAATGTAATTTATAAAAAAAGCCTGCAAAACTGTCACTAGTATTTAGTCTGAATGTCAACATTTTCTACCACGCAGGGTTTCTGCAAACAGGATTATTACTGATACATCTCATATATGCCAAGAAGGTCTTATTCTCTTAGGATGCTGCTATAAGGCAATGCTAAAAGGGAAAAGACAAACTTTGAACTTTTCAGTCATAAAGAAAGTCTCATTTTAAATGGTAATCAAATTGCCAGGATGAAAAGGATTCAAGGTTTTATTACTCTGTTGACTATATTTTCCCTGCATTCAGGGAAGTAATTGAAATAAAAATATTAAGACACAATGCTGGAAATAGTACATGGTAACACTGTCTTCTCGGATCTGCCCAGAGACTGCAAGAAGACCCAGCAGGGATCTGAACTTCCAAACCTAACTGGGGCTGTCTAAATATGTACATTATTAAACAAATAGAGAAAACACAGTAGACACCATGCCTCACTGAATTTTAGTTGCCTGAGGTTGCAGAATCAAGTTTGTCTTTGAGTGTAAGATGCTGTCTAAAAATCAATCACTAACCTAAACAGTGTTTACTTACACTAGGTATATTGAAATAAAAAAACCCCACATAGTTCTAAAACGATACCGCTAAATGTATTTTTTTCTTCCTTTTAGGATTAGGGTTTATTCAAAGGTACATTAATAAAGGAGATCATCTCACTTTTCCTGTGCAGCTTAATGTCATGCAAAGACTGTCAAAAAAGTCATTTCTTCCTTTTTTTCTGCAAACTGAAAAAGATGCCAAAGATATTTTCCCCTATGGAAATTAGACAAATGGTACTGTCATTGCCTTCTCTTTTTCCTGCAGATCTGTAATGCATATAGTAATTACATCACCATGGGATGTCAAATCACTGTGGTATATGAAGCCAGAAAGTCTCTGTTGCAATTGATAACTATATGTTCCAGTATGAATGAAGTTTTACTGTGCTTTGTTTTAAATTTAAGAATCAAATTTCATCCCTACAATAAGGCTATTCCCTAGAAATTAAACTTTGTTAGAATTCTGGTTTTGGCTTAAGGAGAAATGGGCAAGAAGCAGAAGGCGGTGTCTGGATGTCTATTTATTTTCAGTGGAGCACCAGCAAATGCTGCCTGATTTAATGGTATCTAAACCTTGTAAGGCAAGTTTTATAAACAGAGGTAAACAGATTTCCCAGCTGTAGCTGTTGGTCCAATAAATTAGGTTACTGCAATTTAGGAGCCTTGCCTCACTTGCATTTCAGACTACTGTGACTACAACAACTCCCATGTCCTCAGAGTCTCAGGGGCAAGAATTTGGCCGAATGCTTCTTGTTACAGCCCCACGCACAGCCTGGACCACAGAAGCAGGCTTAAAACCTGCTCCTCTTCCACTTGTGAAATGAAAACAGCTGGGTTCGACGTTTGGGTTTTGGCCTCTTCCTTAAAAGAAAACTTTGGTTTAGAGAATTTGTCAAGTATTTAGGTTTTCAGCGGAAACTGAATGGGCACAAGAGCAGTGTAAATAATCTTGTATCAACACTTCAAAAAAGCAGTGTATGCCTGGAAGGTTACCAGTTTGAAATTAAGTGATTAATCAGCCATTATAACAGAGAGCTAAGATCAACATTATTTATTCTGAGGGCAGCATCACTCAAAGACTTTCTGAATCACAAGGAGCCCTAAAACAGTCAAGCCACTACAAGTTACTGAGTTGATATGCTGATTTTTCTGTAACATCAAGTTCTTCCAACGTTTTCTAAACTTTAATCTGTAGCTGTAATCAATATGCACTTTGGCACAGCCCAGAGAAAAGGTGAGGAGAACACATGGCTTCTGTTTTTACTTTCTGTACAGTGAAGTCCACAGGCATGCTGACAGCAAGGCAGGGCAAATTGGCCGGCGAAATTAGAAATAGTTAGGAATACAGTATCATCGTAGCTATCGCTCACCCTCTGATGGTGCACACTGGTCAGTCTGTTTGCTAGGTGACTGCCTGAGACGCTGTGTGGCCAGCCAGAATTCAAAGGCAAAGGATGTAAGATAGGGCTTACACAGAGGACCATGCAGAATCAAAAAATTAACCTGTCACGAGACACGGGATCCCACACCTCTGTTACTCTGGATATTGGCTACCGGCTTCGATCTCCAGGAGGCTCAGAGGAAGAAAGAGTTCTCGGTTTAAGTTGGAGGAAAAAAAAAATATTTGTCATGCAATATGCCGCGTCCATCCCTATGGCTTAGATATTGTGTGGTCAGTAATTCCATGAAAAAAACCACTAGTGGCACACTCTTCTTGTTTGTCTGTATACAGTTTTCCTTTTCATACATGTCATTTGCACCTTGAAAATGTGTTGACAGTGCAATTTGTGGACATAAATATAGTGAGCGAATACTACTCTTCCTCCACCCCCTTCAGGACACCCACACAAGAGCAGATTTGACAGACTTGTCAAAGTATTTTCACGCCTTTTCAATATACCACTAGAGATTTAAAAGTATCTGAACGAACCCCACATGGTATTTAATGACGGTTGGGCTTTCCTTGTTAAATTCTTTGTGTACCTGAGGAAAAAAGTTTCAGAAATGTTAAATTAATGGATTATTAATCTTTAACTTGGGAAAGCAGCAGAGATAAGAAAAGTTTACTTAAATAAGATGTTCTGCTGAGAATTCTTATGATCATATAAATTTTTAACATTCCTGCAGCCATTTAAATAGCTGAAGGTAGATCTCATTGGCTCTTATAACTGCTTCATTAACTACAAAATGATCTCTTCAAGATTCACATTCCCCCCTTTAGCTCATAATTTAAATAAACCAGGCTAGTATAAGAAATCTTCCTTTATCTTTGACTCACAGTTCTGATTGCCAAGCATTTGTGTTCATCAGACAGGAAGGGAGATTAAATGAGAACTTATTCAGTGCGCCCTGCATGGGAGAAGTATGTGTTAATTTACCTTTTCTTGCACATGGAGAACTGAAATAAAACTGATATTTGCTATACTGTAACCATAGTTATACTGTAAGTTTGATTCATCAAATAATCCGAGTTTCTGAAAATTTCATATAGTTGATCTTAAAAGGTAGCACGTCCACTAAGGTATGCATACTATGCATTAAGGATTTGGTGACAATGCAGGCATTAGAGAAATTTTTAGGGAACACAAAATGAATATACTACATTCTTATACATGTTTCATATAAATGAAGACTGCAGGTGTGTTCATACTGTGGACATTTATCTTCGTATACTTTGTTCCATAATAGAAAGATTTACAGAAAATATTTAGGATGTCTGCTACAAACCGGCACATTATCAACTTAGGAGACGATTCTCCTTTAATGAGAGAAGCATAGCACAGTTTGATTCACATTTGGTATAGAAACTGAACACATTCAGATGTCTTCTTGTCTGGAATCAAAGTTTTACATCAATTCCATTAATAATGTTTACCTGTGCTCTGTTGAGAGCTTACATAAGCAACAACACAGTTTAAAGAATACAAACAAGAACATGATAAAGGTGCTCAACCTTCTTGGAAATGCAGTCATGTTACTGAGATAGAGTTGGCTTCATTATATGCTATTATTTAAAACATTTTGCATGCCAAGTCCTTTATCAAGTTCTGGTTAGCCACACCACAACATTTAGTCTTCAGTAAAATTTCAAATTGCACCTTGCATCTCCGTGTGTAAAACTCATTGTAAAGCCACCACTTGGTAACAGAGAACAGGGAGAGCTACTGCTGCATGAAATTGTTACATCTAGAATGTATACTTACATGCAGTCAAAACTTGCAGGGAGGAATTTTTCCATAATTTTCTGTCTACTCGTAAATCAACTACAGTTTCTTGCTTACGTGCGTGCTGATATATATTCACAGATATAAAATTCCAAATTCTTTAGAAAATGTCAGCTAAAGTGCTCGGTCCTGCTTCTTTTTGTTGATCTAATTTAATCATCACATTCATTAACTGTCAAGAGTGTAATTCTTATGAACAATTAGAGAGGTGGTTTTCCTGTTCATCCCCCATTCTGTAGCAGTCTGCCTAGGAAAATCCCAGAAATGTCTAGATGGAGAATCAATGATAATTTGTGTATTTTGAAAATCAATTTAAATTATTAGAAGGGATTAAATTTGGCATATAGAATGTAATCAAAGGTCTCCTGTTGAGACCAACAGGAGATGACTTGGGCCAAGAGGCCACTACACAGCAGTTCTTTTGCTGTCCTCCCAAAGAGCTTACGCTATTCTTATTTACTGCATCACGTTTTTGAAAGCCTGCAAATGCTCTCCCTAGGCTTTCAGCACAACAGACTACAACCTCTCTGGGGCTACGTGTGCTATGCTAGCAACTGGCCATACTAAAGTAAGTAGAAAAAAAATATATTTGAAATCTTGAAAGTTATGGTGACAGGAAAATGAAAAAAAATACTTTGACCTTGTAAACACTACTGCGGCTTCAGTATGAAATTAGTAGTAAACATTGAACATTGTTATGCTAACCATGAAAATATGACTAAATATTAAAACTTACACAAAACACAAGTTACAGGTAAATCAAAGGAGAATTATGAAGTTTCAACAAAATATTCCATTTTGACTGAAAGATGTCTGCCTTTTACATTATTAAGTCACCTAAAGTGATGCTTTCCCATGCAATATTTGCATTTGAGGGAAACAGCGGTCAAGATTGCAACAAATTACTTTAATAATACTTTTCAGAAAGAGCAAGATGTCAATAGAGATTCTGGCAACTTCAGAAAGTAACTTTTAAAAAGGAAGTGAAACATGACGCTATTTGTGGAATATTCAATACCTTCAAAAAGGTGTCCATGTGTTTTCAGGACATAATGCAGAAACTAAAAACTGCATCCAAAAAATCTGATATCTAATTAATTAGATTAAGTGTAAGAATCTCGGCCAAGCAAGATTCCTATGCTACTCTTCAATGTGACTCCGCAGAATATGATTTTCCATATAGGAAGCACAGTTTAAGATGAACATATATTAAAGTAACTGTGAGCAAATATCTGATCTTGGATAAAAAAGCAAATTTCCAAAAGACAGATTTTGTAGATGATATCTACTTCCAGAAACATCCAGGTAATTCAGAGGAGCATTTCTACTTCATGGAAAGCAAGGTGATTTTTAGGATGTCCACCTGATCGAGCTATACTAACACAAATCCAGAAAAAGAAGAGAAGACAGAATATTTCAGTTGGAAGGGACCTACAACGATCATCGAGTCCTGCTGGCTGACCACTTCAGGGCTGACCAAAAGTTAAAGCATGTTATTAAGGGCATTGTCCAAATGCCTCTTAAACACCAACAGGCTTAGGGCCTTGACCACCTTTCTAGGAAGCCTGTTCCAGTGTCTGACAACCCTCTTGGCAAAGAAATGCTTCCTAATGTCCATTCCAAACCTCCCCTGGCACAGCTTTGAACCATTCCCATGTGTCCTGTCCCTGGATCCCAGGGAGAAGAGCTCAGCACCTCCCTCTGCACATCCCCTCCTCAAGAAGCTGTAGAGAGCAATGAAGTTGCCCCTCAGCCTCCTTTTCTCCAAACTAGACAAGCCCAAAGTCTTCAGCTGCTCCTCCCGGGACATTCCTTCCAGCTCTTTCATCAGCTTCGTTGCCCTCCTCTGGACGCCTTCAAGGACCTTCCTACCCTTCTTAAATTGCGAGGCCCAGAATTGCATACAGTACTCAAGGTAAGGCTGTGCCAACGCCGAATACAGCGGGATAATCACCTCTTTTGATGGGCTCGTTGTGCTGGGGTTGATGCAGTTTGCCCTCCTGGCTGCCAAGGCACACTGCTGACTCCTGTCGAGCCTGCTGTCGACCAGCACCCCCAGATCCTTTTCTGCAGGGCTGCTCTCCAGCCACTCCTCTCCCAATTTATACTTGCGCCCAGCGTTACTCCGTCCTAGGTGCAGGATCCAGCATTTTAACTTGTTGAACCTCAACCCATTAATCGTTGTCCAATGCTGCAATCTATCTAGATCCCTCTGTAAGGCATCGTGTCCCTCCAGAAAGTCAACAGCACCTCCCAGTTTGGTATCATTAGCAAACTTGTTAATGGTGCATTCAAGTCCTGAATCCAGATCATCCATAAATACATTGAACAGAACTGGCCCTAGAGTTGAACCCTGAGGAACATCGCTGGTGACCAGTTGCTAGCTAGATGTAGCCCCATTCACTACAACTTTTTGAGACCTGTCCTTCAGCCAGTTCCTCACCTAGCGCACTGTGAAGGTGCTCATCCCACAGCTGGATGATATGTGCAGAAGGATGTTGTGAGGGACAGTATCAAAAGCCTTACTAAAATCCAGAAAAAATACATCCACCGCCTTTCCTTCACCCCCTAAGTGAGTGACCTTATCATAGAAGGCTATCAAATTAAACAGGACTTTCTCTTTGTGAACCCATGTTGACTGTGCCTGACGTTGTATTATTCTTTAAATGCCTTCAAAGGTACCCAGTATAATCTTCTCCATCATTTTTCCAAGAACTGAGGTTAGACTCACAGGTCTGTCCCTGGATCTTCCCTCATGTGCTTTTTGTAGATTGGAAGAACACTGGGCAGCTTCCAGTCAGCAGGGGCCTCCCCAGACTCCCAAGACTTTTGGTAGATGATCGAGAGGGGTCCTGCCATAACATCCACTAGCTCCTTCAGTCCTCTGGGAGGAATCCCATCAGGCCCCATGGACTAATGAACATTCAGCTGATACAGCTGGTCCCTTACAATTTCAGCGTCCACAAATGGAAAAATCACTGTTCCCATCCTTGTGATCCTCCAACTCAGGGGACTGGGCAGCCCGAGGTCTATCAGTATTACTAAAGACAGGCAAAAACCACATTGAATGCCTCAGCCTTTTCGTCATCCCTATTAGTCAGATGACCATCTTCAACAAGTATTGGTCCAATGTTTTCTTTAGACCTCCTCTTGCTATTAACATACCTAAAAAAGCCCTTCTTGTTACCTGAAACAACTCTAGCCAGTTTCAACTCTAACTGAGCTTTGGCCTTTCATGTCTTCTCCCTGCATATACGAACCACAGCTCTGTAATCTTCCTGCAAAGCCTGACCTCGCTTCCAGAGAGCGTACAATTTCTTTTTCCTTTTCAGCTCCACAAGGAGTTCCCTGTTCAGCCAAGCAGGCCTTCTGCTCTGCTTGCTTGACTTACGACACGGTGGAATTGCCTGCTCCTGTGCTTCTAAAAGGTTGTTCTTTCAACAGTGAACAGCTAAATATGAGGGGACTGTTTCCTACTCAGATGTGCAATATCCAAAAGAGACAGAGTCACAGCTAAGTTTATGATACTCAACAAAACAACATACAGCATCCCTATTTTCTTATGCAAACCAAGCTCTAATATTCAGACCATAGGACCCAAAATGCTAATGTCTCACTGCATTACTGGTGCTTTCTAAATTATGCTGGCAGCGAAATCAGCATGAAATCTATTTCTTTAAAAGAAAGAACAGTCTCATGCGTAAATATCTGACATGCAAAGCCTTATTTGGAAAGATATCTGTCACACAGAGATGCGATTTGAACTATACTAGAACCGAGTAGTTAAGATGAAACTAGAAAAATGTTACAAATTATTATCAGTAACAGATGATTAGACACAACTTGGTGTCCACATATTGGTATTCCACAGTGAAGGATTATATTTCTTATATGCATACACATGCTTTGTTTAATTTGATAAAAGCTCATGGAAGGTTTATTTTGTCTTTCTCAAGACAAAGTCAGAAAATATAAGGCTAACAATGACTCTAGCTCTTTAACTGGATACAGGCCTTCTAAACTAACCCATCATGACAAAATACAGGAAAAACGTATATACACAACGAATAAGAACTAAACATAATCTGACATGAACAACATCCTTTAATACTGATGAGGAGTTCAAAGCAGCTGCCTTCATTTGTATACTGACAGCAGAAAAACTTAAAAAAAACCAACCAACCACTTTGCTTTTGTCAGAAGGGTTAACTGGGTTACAGTTACTTCACATTAATTTATGGTTTTGCCCAAGAGGATGGACCATGCTAAATCTGTCACTGACAGAAGCAGCGTGCCATTTTTCTCACTTGAACTGGTCATATATTAGTGTAGCTAAGATCAACCAAGACACTTCTAATTTAGGCCAAACTGATATACAGTTTGATAAGATATATTCTTATCATATATTCTTATATATATTCTTATAAGAATATATCTTATCAAACTGAGTGATAAGAAGAGTTGGATTCATACTAACCATTTTTTAGCAGTGGATGTTATAAAGAAAATCCATGCAGTCTATAGGCTGAACGTACAAACTGTTGGCATCAGCAGCAATCAAAGAAAAAAAAAAAAAGGCCACTTCAGAGTACTACCTGAAAACATAACTGCAAAACGTCTGCCATAAAGTATGAAATAGGACATACAATCCTTTCAGCATCAGTATTTTCCCTGCTGTAACTCTAGAACTTTTTATCATAAAATTCACTGAAAATAAAGCTATTAACAATAATTTGACACAGTTATTAAGCCGTAGCAGGTGTTATTTGATAATATAAATGCCTAGATATGGAAAAAGTAGATTATAATAATGTTAGACAATTCCTCTGAATTTTTTAATTGAACATGAACAGACTGAAATGTGACAGCCAAGTGTTTAATCAAATCTGAGTATTTCCTGTTTTGGAAACTGTTGCTTATATGTGAAAGTCAAGAAAGACTGTAAAACCTTTTTTTCCTCAAGAGCATCAATATTTTCCTTTTTCTTCTGAATTAAATCTGTCTGAGAAGCCTGTAGATGTTTCTTTCACAAGTTCCCAAGAGCACAACTGCCAGATGCACTCTTGCATATATTTGACTAGTAAGAAGATGAAAAAAACCCCACAAACAAACCAAAAAACTCGTGCTTGTACTTGTAATCTTCAAATACTAAACTGAGTGGTATCATCTAAACATTTAAACTACTCTGTTACTATGTATCTCTTTTTCCCCACTAGAAAGCCAGTGACCACTAAACTTTTTTAAAAAAGTAGCTTTTTGTAGCTTAGCTATAAATAAAATGAAAGTAATATGGGTATCACATAAGAAGTCACATAATCTGAGTCATTAAATTTAAGATGGTTTTGTGAGTCTTCTGCTATTAACAGACAAACCTCTGTGGGCATTTCAGCTTGCTCTCTTGTATTCTGACTTTATTTAGTCTGAAAAAAAAATATATCCTCCTCTTAAACAGTAAGACCCGTCTCTGATGATACTGACAAGAATAAGTCTGATGAAGAATACCTTTCAAAAAAGATTTTAGAAGCATGATTCTGGGTGGAAGTCACTGGACTAGAAAAAAATCCAGTGAAGGTGAAGTTCTCTTTTGAAACATCACATATATGGTTGCCACATGATATATGAAGGTGTCTCAGTCTCCTTTTGTGGAGCCTTTATGGTGAGCTCATGGATCTCAAGGGATCCATGCACAGCAGGCTGAAAACCACTGATTTTTAGCACCTTCTTTCTGAAAAGGGCAAATAACAGTGAGCAAGAATGGTTAATATCAACTCATGACACTATAGTGCATTAGTGTGTTGTAGTAGAGGAGATGCTTCGTCACTTGTGGTCAGGCATTTCCTGCCATAACCTAAGTATCAGTTTCTATTAGAGGAGTACACTTTTTCATTATATAATGATTATTTGCATTAAGGATAAAATGTTAAAAGAAATGACCTAGCCCCATCCCATTTTGGAAGAACTAGATTTGGATTGCATTCAACCAGTAATTTTAATTGCCAGGCACTCCACCATGCCTCCCTCTGCTCCCTACCCACCGAAAAGAATAACCCAAACCCACACAAGCAGTAGGGGGACATGATCTGCTATAAAGGGAAAAAAATAAGTATTTCCTAAGAGTTTTGCTTCAAAAAGGATTCACACAGAAATACAGCACTGCAATTAGCATAAACCTATTCTACTTAAAGTACAGGCTGAAGTCCCTGTTAATGCTCAGAGAAGTTTCTGAACTACAGATTGACTTAAATACATATGCTTCAGTCCTTTTCCGAATTGGAGAATAGACAACAATAATCCCCTCCCCACTGCCTTCATTGCTCTGCATGACTCTGTTTTAAAATCCAACTCAATACACTTTCCTAAGTCTAAAAGTTGTTCCCTGTCACCGTTCCCGCGGAGAGGCCTGGGTGGGTGATGCCCGCTCTCCTCCCCCCACACCTTCTCCTCTATGCATCCAAACCAGTCCTCGATTTACCCAGCACAAATACCCCAGTTCTGTGCAAAACCCACAGTTGCTTTGGAGCCCACTGCAGCAGCGTCCGCGCAGAAGACACGTCAGAAGCACTGGTACACGTCGACGGGAACGGCTCTGACCCAAAACTCACGACAGCTTCTGATAATCCGTCACCACCCATTTGCAGATCGGAGACACGTGAAGAGACAGAGACGTTGAGCCATATTTCTAGAATTTCCCTGCCCGCTGCTAACAGTTGATGAAGCAAACCTCTTCCCAAGGCTGCCCCCCCCACATCCTGCCTGAAGGACACCACACACACACACACACACACACACACACCCCGTGGGTAAATCAGCTGTGGGAGCTTTCTGCACATCGCACTCTGGAAACTGAGATTAAACTCATTCCAAAGGAGCCACTAAAGTTTCAGCAGCCAGCTCGGAACAATTTCAGCATCACTGTGGAAGCATTTAAAACACACACACACGCCGGAGGATGCGGAGCACATAAAAACTAGGTTAACATAATGTTAAATATCTAAATTGACCCCCTGATACTAGTTACAGCTCTTCCGTATGTCTGCCTTAGCTCATGCTTTTGTCTCTAAGACTTCAGGAGTCAAACAAAGAGCGTTATACTAATTATATACTATACCATGGAGTATTTACAGCAATTCCTGTTCCTAAGAACTGCCTGAGGTAAAAAGAGAGAGCAAAAGCTTTAATTCCTGCACTTCGAAGTAAATCAATCCCTTAACATTATCTGAACAGGACTTATATGTTGTAAATATTGTCCGGGTCAAAAAGCCAGTCTCACCCTTTTACACGCTAATATCAAGATACTCTAAGTACACAATACGAATGGTGAAGAAAAAAAAAAGTGTGATTTTTATGCCAAACAACTTACCATTGTTTTTCCTCATATATCAAACAGGTTAGTCACAAATGTAAAATCTACCAAGCACAATAAAAAGTGTACAATAAATTTATCAGCAGAAAACAAACGCTGTAAAATCCCAATAGCTGGTGCTAGAAATTCACAAAGACTCTCAAAGACGACTTAGGGAAAAGGTTTGATTCTAAATTTGAGTATAAGAACTCCCTAGGGCAAAACTATGTCAGGACAACTGGCTAGCCACAACGACTGCAAAGACACATCATGGTTCAGGCAGAATTTTTACTGTATTTAATGAAAGGCAAAATCAAGTCCTGGTATATTACAGAATTCCTTTCTTTCTTGCTATCATCTCAAAACACTTTACATTTTAAGAAAAATGCAGTTTATAATGAGCTCCAAATTTCTCTCTCTTATTTAAAAATGAATGCATTGTAGCTCCCTAGCAAGTTATAAGGTTTATTTCATAAGTCAATAATTTGGTGCCAGTCATATACTGGGACGGAGGTGCTTAACAACACAGACTGACGTTTGATGTGATTTACACAAGCCTCTGTGCACTAGGCATGTGACTACATTAGGCACATGACTACAACTGGTTTTCAATGAGACTTTGCCAACGAAAGAAGAAACATGCTTAGTTTAGTTCAGCCTACTTTCAAGTGAGACAATCCACAGTACAGTTTAAAATTATTTACATTTTTTATAAATTTCATTTTGCTGAACATTGTTAAAAAGCATGCAAGATTGGCTACCTCCCCCGCCTGAAAAAAACCCACTTTCCCCTGTGTTTATTTCCACACTGTAGGTTCCAGCCTAGCACAAAGACCCTCCACTGTGCCTAAATGTAGTATCTTCCTCAGAGGCAGTGTAAGTTGCCTGGCATGGATGTCTGTGGCACTGTGGCTACATTGCACTGAGGACCTCAAATGATCTGATTAAAAGTAGTTTGGGAATCTGTACATTGTAACCGCATGCTGCAATAGACCCAAACATTTAGACATTAACTAATATGATGCCTGTCTTTTTGGCTCATTCCTAGCATTTACAGCTCTAAGCCCTATATGTGACCCACTTCAGACTGGGATTTCCCAAGTGTGCAATAGGCAACACTGAGGATGAAAAGACAACTCCAATCTTATTTCTCCCTGGCACACAGGGAAGAGCTTACTCAGTAGAGCACCTTCTTCTGTGGCTCTGGACTCTGTAGAACATGGGAACAGGCACTTCAGGAGTAGAGTGGCAGGTGATTCATTTTTTTTCTCCAAAATCTCTGCTGGCAGAGCCTGGTAGTTACAGCTGACTTTGTACTCGGGGAGGTGTCTCTGCAGGAAGCACTGAACTAGGGTTTTGTATAGCCTGGAAGACCCTAATCACCAATCTTCTCCAGCTGTGTAGCTAAAAAGAAATGCAACACCAGCTGCTCAAACAAAAGTTCAAGAATAAGGCTGTCTTCAAAACTGATTGGGGCTTTCAAGGCAAGAGGTTGAGAATATAAGTGAGGACATCCAAAAGTCATACAAGTGACTAGAGGTGGGGCTGACTACACAAAGCCATCACCGCCAACTGTATTGCCTCTCCAAAGTTTTACCTACGTTGTTGCTTCTCTTTGGGTGACTGCCTACTAATCCAAGTTCACAAACATGTTTTTGAGTTTGGTTGTGCTCTACAAGCATTTATCAGAGGCACCGCTTTCAGTTTATCCCAGATTCAGCAATTTAAGGTGAATCCCATGGTGAATCAAGATCAAAAGTGATCCCCACAGGATTCTGTTTGGCTCACTGATTTATAATTTTCAGTTTATTCTGACTATGCTGAGTTTTTTGGCAATGAAACAACTTCACTGTTGAAAAAAATAACCACCTGGAGGATTAGAGTGCAGAATTACATATGAATGCATCCTTAATGGTGGGAGTTAGAAAATAAATTAAGCAAAAGTTTCCTTTGCATCAAATACTGAAGAAGATGGCTGGCTGCAGTGATGGCTGGCAGAAAAACACAGTGAACGTCAACGACCACTTTGGATGTCCTGAGAGGTAATAAGACAGACTGCATGAATTTTTCCAGCAGATACTTACACTTCAGCAGAGAAGGGAAAGAGCAACAGGTTACTTGAAACTTCTTATAGTTTACTCAGAAAGCAAAAACCTGCCCTTTCTTTTATTTTTCCACAGCCCTTCTTTCAAAAAACAGTTGTAAAAGTTGCCAGAATTAAGTTCTGTCAGCTAAATGGAAGGACTTTGCCTGCCTTTCAGACAGGGAGAGCAGCTGTGTGAGAGTCCTACACAGTTGTGCTCAATAGCCTCTAGCTCTTATCTCTGCAGGATGGGGTGGCAATGGGGGATGAGGGGAAGGAAGACACTTGCTCACCCTCTTGTTGCCTGTTCAGGCTTACGAGTCCCTGTGAGTGGGTGCAATAGGTCTGTCAGGTGCAGAAGGCAGTCTCATGGTGCAAACGCCCATTAGAAACTAAGTGAAGACCCCTGTTGCTTCCCAAGTATCTCACCTGAAAGTCATCACCGCTGTTTGAAAGGACATTTGTTCAGGAATGTTATAGATTTGGAAATTCCCCAATAAGTGTTACTGTTTGGAGATCTCGAAACATCACAAAAATGTGGAAGCAGCACAACAAAATGCTTGAACAAAACGTACTAGTCAACAGGGTGATACTTAATTAAGCCCACTTACCACATTAAAGCAATCATGGGTAGATGGACAGAGCCCTTGAGTGTGGAGTCAATGGGTGTACGCGAGGCTACAAGGTAAGCATGTGTTTATGTATTGTGCTCTTCTGAACATAGTCCAGTCCTTATGTGATTTCTCAGCACTATGAAGAGTTTCTATGGAATAAACCAGCACCCGACTCTATATTCTTTCCTTCTATACTGACAGAAACATGCAGTAATGCTAAAGAGACAACTTCAAGGAGAAAACCAGCTTTTTGCCAAGTGATTCTCGAGCTGTTCCATATCCACCACCCAGCCTCAGGATTTTGTCTCCAGCTCCAGCTCTTGGGATCCTAGCGATAGCTCTCATCCCTATCTTTCTGCCTCCATTTTCAACTCATTCCTTCCCTTCCCCTCAGCATGCAATTGAGGATCCAAACCATGTCACTATACTCATACCTGCATAGACGTGCACAGAATTGTCCCAGTGATCTCTGTAGCATAGTTCTCCGCTATAGTACATACATGGGTGGGCCCTACTTAAGGACATTTCCTGCAGAACTTAAGACATCTAACCTTTTATCTGCAGGTCATACACACCAGCCACGGAATCACCTCAAAAATAAGAAGCTACAGAATCAAGAATAAAGAAACCCGCTTTGGTTAAGTACAATGCATCATAGATTACAAAAGTGTGGGAGTTGCTTTGGGACTGTCAAACCATTCGAGCAGCAGAGGCAAGAGCCACTGAAACTCATCAGGGACAGCCACTAAAACTCATCAGGGACAAAGTCATGCCATCTGGATTTCCAAAGCTTTTGAAAATGCATTTGGAAATGAAAAACACACAACAGCAAATGCACTAGATATTTCACACTGGTAGACTAAGATGCAGATATCCAATTTACAGATAACGCAACAACTTCCCTTCTCTTAGTCATAAATTCCAGGATGATCGGATTCTGAATAGCACTCCCAGATACAAAAGAAAAATAGGGCAGATGATGAATATTTTATCGCTGAATTCTTGCTATACATAATCATATTATTTTATTATCTCATGCTGTGCAGAAAAAAACATGGGAAATGAGGCTAGATTTGTGAATGATAATAATAATTTGTCAAGCTGTTTGATGCAAGGATGAAAATACAATAAACATGATTTTAAAAGTTGAGATAGGAAGACTGGCTACTGCCGTGAAATGGGAAAACGTGAAAGTGATTTAAGGGTATTAAAGGAATGTAAAAAGAGACTGTGATAGAATAATTTATATAGCAAGAACAACAAAATAAAGTACAACAAACACTGGCAAAAGCTGTATCTATTAAGACAAAAGGTATCCGTTTTGACAGTCCTGGGAAGAAAAGATGAATAAACACCCTCCCATTACACATCTCCACTCAAGTTTCACCTTGACTTAGAAAAAGCCATTTCCTTACTACACTGCACTTTGATTATGCATGGATAGGGAATACCTTCTGCTAACAGTATTCAGATACACATACTCTAATCCACTTTTCCAGTGGTATTTGTCAGAGTTCAAGTTTCCTTATGAATTACCACATGAAATGACATGTTTCAGTGTATTCAATCCCAATGTTAATCCAGCACTATAAATAAGCTTTTTTTAAAAAAAACAATTTTAAGAAACCAACCTTTGGAAATCACAGAGACATGCCCAAAGAGAGAACGCAGATGGAGCTCGGCAGAGCGCGGAATCACTCGCACAAGCAGGGAGGCTGGCAAGGACTCCTGGGGATCTCAAGTCCAACCTCCTGCCCAAAGCATATCCAGGTGGAGCAGCTTGCTCAGGGCTTTCTCCAGGTGGGTTTGGATACCTCCAATGAGGGAGGCTCCTTACTGCAATTCAGCAGGGATAACACCTGGCTAAAGTTGCTGTTTATAGGAGAAATAATGACCCAGGTGTTTCAGTCACTAGCAAAGAAATGAAAACGTGGCCCACACATAAGGTAATCATATTAGTTTTGGCCACGGTGGCCTGGCAGTTCATTTGAAGTGTAGTAGTTCTGTTCCTAACTGCTTGCTCTCTCTATTTTATTATCAGGAAAACACTTTAAAAAGATAACAAAGCAAAACCCATAAGATGTGAAAGATTTAAAAACAAAAAACACAAATTTGGATGATATAGCTTGGAGGACATTGATTGAGAATGTCAATGCTGTTGTTTTTATTTTTCAAGAAAGTGGTTATCCTTGTTCCTGACCTATCGTTGAAAACTTCAAGCCTCTCCAGGTAGAACTTTAAGTCTCCACAGTTCACTAGGGATTACAGGCAGCATCAATAATGCTCTAAACATGAACTTTTAAATATTAGGTTTTCAAACAATAACCAAAGGATTAGATGAGGACAAATGTAAATATTTACCTATGTACAATGACTCAGACTGTCTGCATGACACTTTGGTGTCTAACAGGAACTAGTATCACATGCCTGGGTATCCAGCTGTCAGATTTGATTATTTTAGTTAGGTTCCCTCATACCCAGATTAGACAATCTGTGGACAGCCTGAGAGAGAAATCAAATTGGACAAATTCCTTTGTTTATAACTCTGTAGTAGAAAAAGGTTAAAGCAGGTCCTTCTTCTGATCCAGTAAAAAAAGCCCTTGAAAGCAGTGGGAGCCTCATATACCTGAAAGGCTTATAATTAGTCCACCTCTGAAAACTGAAAAAGATACCAGAGATAGAGCTCCCCTCAAGGTTCCCACTTACCTTTCCCTGCTTAATTAAAAAAAAGTATAAAAGCAGAATTGAGATCTAAAATGCATTTCAGATATTTTTATCCACTATGCAATCTCAGGAGTCGTGTGTCAATTACCTCTAGAAAAGCCACTCAGAAATTAGAGCCTGCCCAGGTCAAATTAAAGCAGGTTTTCTCCTCGGCTTGTAGGTGATGCAGGAGCACCCTAGGGTCCCAAGGTTTTTAGGCCCCTTCATCCTGACTTTCAGTGAGTGCTGCAATTCAAAGCCTTTTTGGTTTGAAAAACCAGAAACAGAGGTCAGAATGCCAATGTTTCCCTGTTGTTTTTATTTCTAAATTAAGATATTAACTGGACATTCACCATACCAATTTCTGTTTCAGAAATAAGGCATGGCCTTGTATGGCAAAAGAGACAAGCCAATGTGGCCAGCCTCTGCATTTACCAGCCCAGAACCAAAACCCCACAGCAGCACTCAGAGCACACACCTAGAAGAGGTGCACACACGAAGCATCATTATGCGTTACTACATGTACAGTGACAGGTCAGACTTTTACATCATGGGAGATGCAGGACATTGTGCTGCTGACCGCACATCCATAAATAAATGCAAGGCATGAATGGCTTCTTTTATCATTTCCCCTTTTCATCTCTAGCCTCTCCCAAGGACTATAATTTAATATTAAACGCTTATATCAAGCATTTCCTTTGTGCAGATGTACTGGATGTGAGACAGGAAGGAAAACCCTTTACTGCATTTAGGTAAGCTGTTGCTGGCATGAGGGAGAGAGGCAGAGAGACCAAGCATCACTAAGAGCGGCATTTCAATTTGTTAAGGGACTGGGGAAACTTATCCATTGCCCTGCATTTCCCTCTGTGTGTATGTTTGACTTCCTTTAGGTGTCCTATATTTTCTGTAGGAGAGCTTCACAGCTTCTCCAGAACCTCAGTCAGGGAATAAGAGCGCTACAAATATTTGTCCTAGGTAATTTATCTTACTGCATGGATTATTCTGATAAAGCTTCTCTTGAGAGTAAAGCATGCCACCTTTCCAGTGAAATACATGGACCTTACTTTCCTTTCACTGAGGGTCATTATACTGTGTGATCAACCTTGGCCTGGCTGCTCCAGGTACAGAGCTTCAAAAACAAATCAGGCTTCTACTGAGGTACTTTAAATATAAATTAAAAAATGCATGCACTGACCTTTATGTCACTGAATGAAGCCTTACATTTTTACCAGTTGTAACAAACTAGATCAGGGAAAGAAGGTATATATTTCAGATGATGTTCTTTAGACAGGAAAAAAGAATACTAAGAAGAAAGCAGAGTTAGACTTGAAGTACCTATCCAACTGCATAAAGAAGCATAGGTGTCACAGCCCAGTGCATGCACCAACCCCAACACATCTGTGTGATGCAGACAGTATCCGCAAAAACCCCTGTTTTGTTAAACAAAGCCTTACCTTTCTGCTATAGATTTCCTTGGGAAATAAAAATCCTCTCCTGCCAGGTAGGCAGCTGCCGTTCCACCTCCGAAATAGGTTTTCCTCAAGAGGGGGGCAATCCGGTTGTTTACCAGTAACGCTCCTAAACCAGTTGGGAATCCAAAGATTTTATAGAATGAGATGGGGATAAAGTCAGCTTGGTGAACTCCCAAGTCTAACGGAGAACTGCTTACATATGAAGCTGCATCTAATAGAACAAACCACTTCCCTGGTATTTTGATGGGGCAGAGTTTTCCAGATTTTATGTCCTGTATCCATGAAAGGGGATATTTGGTACCAGAAAAATTGCTCTGAGCTGGATAAGAGAAAAGATGAGGTGTTGTGCAGTTTTGTTCTTCAGCTGGTAACCTGTTCTTTTCTGATAACAAGATTTCCTTTGGTTTTATTGGAACAGACAAGACATTCATTGAGGCAGTTATCCCCCTCATACCCACCACAGATGTGTGGCTGTCAGTTAGGTAACAAAATCGACTGCTGGGTTGTTTTGTGCCTTCAGGTATCCAAGGGAATGCTTCTGCTACCAGTTTAAGTGCAGCTGTGCATCCAGATGTGAAAATGATGGTATAATCTTCAGCAGTAGTGTGAAAGTGTTGCAATATTCTGAAAAATAGAAAAAAATAATCCAATTATTTTCTGATTTTTCTATTTTATTGCTGTGTGATATATTTTGTTTTTCCTCAGCATAAATTCTTCTGCTTTGACACCTGATATGAATAGAAGTAGACAAGTGTTGCCAAATAGCACAGTAAACTTCAGCAAGTATAACCCAGATCATTTTGCCCACAGGAGACTCCTTCCAGTGCTACAGTGAACGTGGCTGTGTTTAAGGATAGAAGCCAATTCTGCCTGGCTCTGAATAGAGTGGCCAGTCTGGTCCCTCAGTGGGATCAGAATCACGACTGCATGTGATTAAAATTACACTGTCCTTGAGACAGCCCAGTTCTATTTGCAGATTATTAAGGTTTTCAGTTTACAAAGTATTTGGAGCAGACAGAATATTCTTCAGTTAAAAAAAAAAAAAAAAAAAATCTACTTAAATACTGAGCTTCCCAATTAAGGGTCACAGGATTCAATAGGGAAACTTTAGTATACAGCTTTGCTCCTTGCTTATATTATTACCAACAGAAACAGAAGACGGCAAGAAGCAACATATGCTTCCTATGTGCCTTATGCACTTAAGGCTGTAATCTCTGTAGTCCACAGAGATAGCCTAAACCAGAAGCAATCTACTGTCTTCCAATGAGCCAGACTATGAAAACTTCAGCAAGCCAGTCTCTTGAGACACCTCTACACTACACACTCATTGAAGCTTGGACAGCACCTCATTGACTCTAAACTACCTTTTGTGAACACCATCTAACGCACCTTTTGGTACCCATGCTAGCTTGTGTATCTATTACAGTTTTGTGGTGTACAAGATGGGTCTTTTCAGAGGCTAAGGAACAGCTTCAATTCAGTTACCTTTTTCAGCTGACAAACTTTCTCTGAATTAACTTTTATAAAACTCTTACCAATATTAACAGGAAATGTAACAACCACCTGAGAGACACCAGCTTCAGTGCACAGAGCAGAGCAAACAAAATTGAACCAGAGCATGAATGTTGCTGCTCAGCAATGCTGTCTGGTTTTCAGTCAGGGTAAGATGTAACCGGCTTTCTCAGTGCATCTCTCCTGCTGCAGAGCATTTCTGTGAGCAACATAACATATCAGTGTTCTCCAAGCAGCTGGCACTCTGATCTGTGTAATTCCAAGGTACAGACCAGCGTTTGGAGAGTCTATGAACTCCGGTTCCCAGTATGTATCATTAAAAGTTTGCATGTTTTATATAACAACAATTAAGTATCCAACTTTCTATGTTTTTACCTCTGTGAGCACTAGGACAAGTTAGATATTCACATGCATGTGCACACACAGCATACCTTTTGAGTTAAAAAGCTAGGTGACTGAAGCAAATTCTTAATACATAACGTCTTCATAAGATCAAGCTGACAAAAGCAGCAACAAAAAGCATACTGAAGACTCTTATCAAGACTGCTCCTCTTTTACTCTCTACGTTTTCTCTGCTCTCCTCCCCAGTCAGCCGCTTTGTGCCACACAGGCTGAGTGGGAGGTGAGACACAGCTAGGCAAAATGTCAAATTTTGCTCAGGAATAACAACCTGCAGTTCTCCATAGGAACTGTACTTGTTTACCACAGCACTTAATTTGACCAAAAGACACTGTAAAATGACAATAGCTGGGATGCAGGAATGGTGGATAGGGATTTAATAATGGGATGCTGTTGCCCAACCATGAATATCAGAGCCAGTGAGTACTTTTAGTAAACATTTTCGCAACTTTACAAAACAATAAATATTATTTGGGGTTGTTTAGGCTTACAAATAGTGACAGCTCTATGTTTAATTCATAAATGAGAGAGACAAAGCTCATGCACATCAGTAGTATTTTAACTATATTTAGTTTTAAATTATTAAAATTCAGAAGCAGCTGAACAGTTCTGAAATACAATCCATGGTTTAACACTGATGCATTTACCTATTCAGTTCAGTACCAGAAATTGACTTCCACATGAAAAAAATCAAACTTTAGGGTAAAATTTTCAAAAATGCCCACATGAATTAGAGCCATTTTTTAAAAGACATCTAAGTCCTAAAGCTAGAGAAACAACCAAGTTACATTTCTAATTGACTTAAACAGGAAATAGGTTCTTTTGTGACTCTCACCAGGTACCTATTTGCATTTTGTGTCTCTCAATGCCTCATAAAATTGCTATGACTCCAGCATTTGCAAAAGGGGTAGAATTTTCAAAAAGTCAGACTTACATTTTGGCTGAACTATTTCTAACGTTAAAAAAGGAAAATAAATAAATAAAGCAGTAGCAACTGAGTTAAGGGAATTTCCTTCTCCAGAATGACTTCTGATGCACAGAGCAGAAGAGCTGCGAGCACCTCAGAATAAGCTTTATAAAATGAATACCACAAACTCCTGAACTAGAGCAGCACTGCTGTGATAAAAATCAGAGTACTTAGGGATAGAAAACTGCAACACATCTGAACGACTTCTGCAGCCCGCAATACTACATCCTCTGTTTTGACATGAATATTGGGAAGCACTGGCTATTACACAGAGAATTCCTAATGTTCTCTGTCTTCGTGTAAGACATACCCCATTACAGTGAAATGCAGTTCACTTTTATTACACTCCTGGAAGATTTATAGCCCTATATAAGGTCATCGTTGGCAGCAGGACTAAAGACTTGCGGTAGAAAACTGATAGTTTGATCTACTATAGCTCACAGCTGCAAACAGCAGTGGTGTTTTATAGTATTACAAATTTCCACTTTTCAAAGGACTCTTTGGAAGAAATGACTACGGATAATTGTTTCATTAAACATACTGATACAGTTGTGCCATCGCAGGGAAGACGGCAGAAAGGCTGAGAAACTTGACCCAGTACCTTGCTTTCAGGCTGGCAAGGTGGGAGAGGAAGATGCACGCTCCATCTTTGCAGTATATCAAAGACCCACCATGACCGGCCACCTCTTGTCCCCCTCCTCTCACCTCCCCAAAAACACACCGATCACAACACAAGGAGGTCAATAACACATGGCCAAGAAGCCTGTCCAGGGAGAAGCCACTGAAAACACCCTCACCTGACCATACTTCCCTGTGCACGCTTGTATTCTCAGACCTCTCTGTTAGCTGGTGTTTAATCCTTTTTAAAAAGTTGCCATGAGAGTTTTGTATCTTCATGACTGCAGTTGAGCCAAAATGCCTTACTACTCTAAAGTAAACACTGTAAAAAATTAATTTTCAACCAAGCTTGCTGTCTCATTTTATACATTTAATACACACATAATTAATAATGGGCTTTATATTTAAAGATATCTATAATCAAGTCATATATTTTGAGGGAGTAGTAATATTATCTATTTTATCTAATCCAACAGTCTGCATTAATAGTTTAATTAGAACTAGACACTCCAGATTGCCACCGGCAGCTCTGCGGAAGGTAAAATCTACCGATTTGTTCAGCTACCTTAGGTACACAGTGTCACCCAAAGGTAGATGAAAGGGATACCCTCCAAAGCTGCTGCCTGGCTGCTATTACCTCATGCAAGAAACCCTATGTTCCTCCTCACCACCAGCTCTTCGTTTGGGGCTCTCAGCAGCAGATCAGAAGCAGCGCTCCCACAAAGGTACAGATGGCCTTACTATACCATTTCCATTACAGCCTCACAAAATTCAGTTGATTTACATGGCTTTTCTTCCGTGCTTCTAGGCTTTAAATACTTCTAAAATATGCTTTAAATCAGTTTCTCCACTCTCTTTAAATTTACCGTTTTGCAAACACCTGTAAAAACCTGAACAGCAAATTATATTGCTCGGTTTGGGTCCTTCCACACTTCAACACCTATTGGTGCAAACATTGCAATTTCTAGTTGCCAAGATCAAGATATGGCCAAGGAGTTTGTGATTTTCATGTTTTATATTTGTATTCACATTTTTATTTAGATTGTATATGAGCTTTCATAAAGATTGTCAGTACAATGATTTTCTGGCTAGTAGCTGATCTAGATAAAAAAGACCCCTTTTAAAAGTTTAAGTACTGCCTTTGTAACAAGAGATTCAGATTTGAAGACAGAAACATATTTATTCAACAACACAAGTTTACGTCGCACTTTATAAAGGCTACTTTTCAGCTGCACATTTACATCTAAAACTTTTTTCTTATTACAAAATTTTTCCATTGTCATGCTCCCCATGAACACAAATCTAGTTTGGACCTGTAATGAGAGATGCTTAGCTTGAGCCTCAGAAATTTCATCACATTGCTTTCCGCTCTATAGAAACTCTTAAAATATGTAACATACTGTTGTTTAAGGAATAGGTTTTGTATGAATGACAATTAAGAAAAAAAATTACTTCCGAGTCAAACAAGATATTTTATTTTGATTTTGATTTATTTTTTTTTTTTAAGTTAGAGGTTACCACTTTTCATAACTGGCATTTTAATCCCTTCTGCACACAAGTGCAAGTGAGAAGCACAGACAGTGGCTGCATCTACATTTCTGGGTAAGAGCATTTTAACCTTACTCATTTATTAATTAAGGGTCAGCTCCAGCTATCAAAGCAAGCAACTGAAAAACTCCTGTCAACTTCAGTGAGGGATCCTAAGGTCTTCTGAACTGCTGTGGTTGTTACAGACAGCAGGACCTGCACTCTGCTTTTAGACTTAACATGTAGCGGTAGTTCTTCTGTACATGTTTTTCTCTCTATGTATATGAAGAAAAAAGGAACGGAAGATGTGGGTATCCTCACTCAAGCCAATGCAGAAGGATACTGTAAAGAAGCACACACTGCTTAACGTACAACCCAAATTTTCCTTAACTTCTCTCACTGACAGAGGTGACAGCTTAGCTTAGCTAGTTCCAGCTATATCCATAAGGGGAATACTCTGGTTTAACAAACTAAAAAGACAAGCCTTCTGGGTAGGAAATGTCTTCTATCTTATTTTGTAAAGACAAGGTCTATTCAATCCACCATGTCACAGCACTGAGTTATATTCTCATTGTCAATTCCCAATGCAAACAAAAGCAAACTAAAATCTATGAATATTTTTAAGAATCAAATATATTTAAGCAGGAAAAAAAATCTACCAAGTTTGTCTTCCTCCAGAAAAACATTAATTTAATGAAAAAAGCCCTTGCAGAGGTTTGGGTTTTTTCTCTTAAAGCAATGTTTTCAACAGAAATCTACGTCGTATCATCTCTGTGACCTGTGCAGCTAACCCAGCAGAGGTCCATCAAATTGAAGGATTTGCCCATGGATTAATACCTGCATAAGGAAGAGCACTGGGATAAATAATCCTTTATAGTTCTGTCTCAAAGTTTGCACAGTCCCCTTTTTTGTTTCAGTTTCCTTTCTCATACTGACAACGCACAAATTTAAACCTTTCAGAGCACATGCTAACTGTGAAACAGGCAAACGCTGCTCTATTTATCCTCGCTGGTTACATCCACATAAACTTGTTTTCTGACCATTTTACTCAAAAGGCAGTCATTCTGAACCCAGCTTCTGCCCATTTCTGCTTGCATGAGAGTGATTAGGATCTCACCCATTCACACAACTGCTGCTTATGGCAACACTGAAATTAGTTCCCTGAACGAATGAAAGGAATTATTAGCTGGAATGCACCTCAGAAGCTCCACTTGGCATAGGTAGGTGATGGAAAAATCCCTCCCTTTCTATTTGAAGGCATTACTTTCTTCAGGCATTGACACTCAGCCGTCTGAACTGAAGCATTATAATCCATTACATTTATTCTCCTAGGCACTGCCCAAATCACTGGAGACACACTGTGGAAATATCCATTTGCTTGCAAAGGGTCATAGCTGCTCTTCACCAAATAAATCCCCTCTCCAATTCTGCAAAGCTGGCAGCACAACAGAATGCCTGGAGTTTCCCTTGCACATCTTTAGAAGAGCAGGAACCCTTTAACGGCTACAAAATGTCATCTTGCAGGAAAAGATGCTTTGATGAACAACAGCTATGAGAAGCACACACCCTGACCGAAAGGTGTTGACCCTCATTACAAAGTGCACATCCAGAAGGTGTTCAGTGTCACACAGGGCATACTGAAAGAGCAAACTAAAATTTAGGGTGGTATTATGGCACCACATATAACTAGAAGAGTAAAACAGTCAGAAGGAATCATGAAAACCGTAAAATCTGATTCTGCAGGTTAACTGTTGATACAGTTTGTTCTAACAGACAAATGTAGCTCCTCTCACTGACAGAAGCCTACAACTCCTGTAACTTTCTAGATGTGGCAGAAACCCCTGGGTAATTGTTTCCTTTGAAATTAAATAGTTATTTTTCTGTGTAGAGAGGGAAGATCAATAGCTACATGATTTTAAAACCACTTTGTGGATATTTTTTGTGAGTAAGATCAGCCAGATCCGTTGACTCAAGTGCTTGAACAACTGCCAAAGATTTGTAAAAACACTCGTGAATCCTGGTATTTTCATTAATTAGGACACAAATGACTCTGCAAATTTATACCATAGGTTCTTCAAATGAAAATTCACCACCTGCTAGTTGAGTCAACCAGGAAGGAAATGGAAAAAATAACCCACGTTTTAGGCAACCATTTAAGGAGGACTAGCCATAAACATCAAACAGCTCATGAACCAACCCATTCCAAACTGTATTTGGACAAACTAATTGCCAAGTAGGAAACTACAAGTGAATCTGAATCAGTTTGTAAATCATTCATGTATTAGAATTCAAAGTATTTTTGCAGCAAATCCTAGGAGTCACCACGAGGAATCAAAATTAAAACCAAACATAGGAAGATTTTGTACGTGGACTAGCATATTGCCTCGGTTGCTGTCTAGGCAACTTCAGCATGAGATGTTTTCATCACAGTATTTTCTTCGCAAGATACAGCAAACAACTAAGGTCACTGTATTTTCCCTTTCCAAACTCCTCTAACCTAGCACAGACCATAAGATTTTTATTTAGGCATCCCCTGAGCAGAAACAAAGAACGCATCAAGATTCACTTCAATGGGGAACACTCGAGACAGCACAGAGGTATCTTTTCTACCAGTAGTAGGTGTAATGTCCTATTCACAGGCTACGCGAACAAATTAAAGGGTGTGCGTATGGAAATTCACATCACCTTAAAGCATCTACACTGTGGATGCCAGAACACATCGCCCTTTAGAGTCCCTCGAAAGCCACAGGCTCTACAGCCAGCAGCTCACCTGACCTAAGCTAGAAGTCTACGTCAGGCTGAGGTGTCTCGCCCTGGACATGACTAATTCCATCCGTTGCCTGCCAAAGGCATCCAAACGCCTTGTGCATCACACACAGCTACTCTTACCCAGCTCAACCTCAGCTTCAGTATCTTCGGAGCGCAATGATGTGCCTTTCCGATCTTACTCAGTAAGTCCTGATCTCTAACCTTTCCACGTGTTCTGAGCTCCTGCCGGAGAGCTTTGTTCCTCAGTGTTTCAGTGTCTAATTAATTCTGCTAATGCCAGCAAGCATCACTGGCGTGAGGCCTGCCTACCTACCCTAGGGATATTTGCTGGTAACTGGTCAGAAGTTACTTCACTTTGTTTTCTGATTCTTGGAAAGTGGAGCGTGACAGTTGGCTATTTTCCAGCAGCATAAACTTGTAAAGGCTGTTTCAGAAAAAAAAAGAGAAAAAGAAAAAAAAAAAGCACACTTAGGTGTTCTGACAGTTACACACTCTCAAGTTTTTACAGTGCTTAACCTTTTAAGTAACCTCAGGTAAGAAATTAAATGTTCTTTAAGGTGTTAAAAAAAACTTCATAAGCTAGACTTTTTCTTTCTTTTTTTTTCTTTTTTTTTTTTTGTGAAAATAACATACCATTGCTTGCAATTTTCTTTTAACATTATTCTTTGTTTAACTTTTCTTTAATGGAATTCGTTTCTAGATCAGATTTGGCTTTTAAACTGTGTACTTCTGTGATCTCTCCAGCTATGGGGGGTTTGGGTTTGGGGTTTTTTTGTAGTGGTTTTGCAACCAGTTAAAAAAACTACAGCAAATTTTTTTCTGAAACAGCATGCCACATACTCTAGGCACTGTGACCCTAGTCAATCTCTGTTCCCTGTTGGTGTCAGAGAATGGGCATGTGACAACCAGTAGTTATCTACAACCCATTTACAAAATGGATTTGCCATCAAAACCAAGTAAGTTTGACTTATTTGAACATTGTCTGGTATTTTGGATTGTAAAATGCAAGTAACTAAGCATAGTTTTGAAAGCATAACCCAGCATTTCTCATACTATCCAGCAACAGTTAGGTTTATTCTGTGGTGCAGGAGTCAAGCACAGACATATGCTCATTACTTATTGAGTCTTCCATTACTTATTTAGTCTTTGCATTTTTACTTTGGGCTGGTATTGTCTGGGACTAAGGCTTGAGAGGCAGTAGGAGAGCAGTTGTGTAGATGAGCCTGTGCAACTCCCATTTACAGGGAGCTTCTCCACGCCGGTTCCAAGCAAGTCCATACCGGAGCTGCGCTGGGGATCAAAGCACAGCAGTTGTGACAAGGTGTGCTGGTCCCAAACGCTCCCACACAGCTAGCAATCTTCTCCCCCCGTCTTCTTTCTGAAGTTTAAGGACTCACGTGTCTGACACAGCTAGACTCAATCACTGTTATTTATCAGACAATGGATACACCAGAGTCTATAGCCTGTGAAGAGCAGAGCTGCCTGCCTCCTCGGTAGGACGCGCCACTTGGCAGACGTCTTCCCAATGCGGAGATTCATCTTATGGTTCCTACTCCAATTCCTGCTCCAAAACAAAGCCTTGATCCTAATTTTGAAATATATCAACCGTAAATGAAGACGGCTATATCAGCGATCACATAGGTATTGCTCACTCTTTAATTTTAACCTGTTCCTCTCCAAAAATTGCAAAATACAAGATGAAAGGAGATGGACAAAGCCAAAATGTTTACATGTCAGAAGGAGTCAACTACATAAAATGGACCCTTAGCACTGATGAAATACTCTGATCCCACATGTCCAGACGCTCAGAAACCGACCATTTCCAGCATAACCTTTCAGATCCACCTCTTCAATGTATTTCCACAATATGACTGATGGCCTCGCTACAAAAAATTATTACACCCCTAGTCAGAGCTTTCTTGCCTAAGGGAAATTAAAAAAAAAAAAGAAAAAAAGATGAAGAAGGGATAATTTCTTGCAATTCATAAAAGGCCTGTACAGCAAGTTCACATTTACTTGGGAAACACTTAGTCCCAGAACTTCGGAGGTACTCAGGTGCTTAAGCAGGAACTAGATGATTTTGTGAATCTGGGCCTCAGTTACTATGGTGACAGGGACTATGGCAAACACTAGTACATAAATAGCCCTTATTTCATCAACAGTTGCTTTTCAAGTACTATGCTTTTGTCTGGAAGTGGCTTTAGATGAAGATGTTAATCTGAAATCACCTGAGTCTGCTTTCAAAATACAGAGGGCTTACATAAATCTATTCATGCATTTCAACAACATTTTACTTTACATGGCATAGGTATCCTAGGCAAATTAGACAAATCCCCAACAGCCATTTGTACTTTCCCTGGCTCTGGGGAAAATCCACGAGCGTGAAGTCTGGAAGACTGCTGGCCACCATTCATTTGCCATTTGTTTTTCATGTGGTGTGATGGCCCACCTCAGCAGCGTAGCTCTGATTTTGCTTTCTAGGAAGAACATTGAAGCATTTTACACAAAAATGCAAAAACCTCCTTTCAGTATGAAGGGCAATGACAATAATATGAAGAGCAGAGCCAGTAATCCTTGGCATATGAGTTCCTGAAACCTGCAGGACCGTCATACTCTGGTAAAACAGTGGACTATCCAATCACTTGTGAATTAGAAATAACACGATACTATGAATGTTAGTGAAACCATCCTGGTGACGATAATTACAGAAACACTTAAGAGTGAAAGGGTTTTCTACTTGTTTGTAACAGAGCTGACCAAAGGATTCTCAGTGGCAGTGTGCACTTGCTGCACCCTGTTCACACTGAGCCACATTCATGTTTTGGCTCAAACAGCCCCAAGATTTCCCCAAAACTATGAATGGATGTTTGTTCATATGGGAAACATCACTTCTGCCTGTCAAGTTGCTCTTCATTCACTTTAAATCCTGACAACTGTGCTTTCAGGGCTTCTGGCAATTGAGGCAGAAACTGTTCTACACATGATGGATGCAACAAGGCATAAATGACTGTTGAGGGATACTGTTGGCTTGCCTTAAAACAGAACCTGGTTGCAATCCACGACAAACACGTTAGGGAACAAGAAACAATAAAAACATTTTAAGGAGCTCACAAGTGGCATTTTTAGAATCATGAAGTGAAAGCAGCTTAAAGGGAACTTAACTTAAAACCTATAGCATCACAAAACCTTCATATAAATGCCCTTGCCTTACTAATTGAACAGAAAATATTAATCAAACTCAGGAACCAGCCACTGCGTATGTGAGAGGGAGCTAAGAGAAATATTTTGTAATTTGCTGCAATCCTTGCCATATTGTCTGAGGATCACTCTGTTCAAAGCAAAATGGACATGCAAATTATAAACTGAAAGTAAGTAATACTGCTTAAAGTGTCCCATTAGTTAAATCTGATATAAAATAAAACTGCTATTGATTAGAAAGTTCACCCCAGAGGATGTATGTTAAGTAACCTTTCCTTTTTGCAATTTGTGCTGCCTGGCAGCAGCAAACCTCAGGAAATCAAAAGTAACTAAAAAGTATACTAACAACCATAATTTCCTATAATTCTTCTATACTGCATCCTCATCTTGTAGAGCTGCTAGGCAGAAAACCTGAGCCAGAAAATGTAGTAGCTCCCTTCAATTTCTCTTTTTCTCACTATCTAGCTCCTAGGAGATAGACACCTGACCTAAGAGGCCAGGAAATCCAGATGTGAGAAGGTCAGTCCATATGTGGGAATAGACACCTACGTCCCATATATTCTGGGAGACATTCTGAATAGCAAATTCATTGTTGCTGTGAATGACTGCAACTTCACTAGAGCCAACTACAACAGGTAAGGAGCAATACTTAGGAATCTGTTTCTGTCTTCCCAACTATGCCACCCTGCACAGCAAAGCCACAAAAAAAAAAATCAGGTCAGGGAAAGATTCTCAAAGTGAACAGAGGACTACTCACACGTGTAGGATATTGCCATGCACAGGATGACATACCCTGCTCAGCTGAAACAAAACACTCAGCATCTTGTGGGAAGAGACCCACAGATCACACCTTCAAAACAGTGATAAAGTTGACTTTTTTAAGTTCAAGATTTTTTACAAAATAAAATCAGAAAAAAATGGGATGGAAAAATGTCATCATGTTTGACTTCTTTGAAGGGGTTATTTTAAACGGGATGACCAACAGCTAAGAACACTCGCAAAATTCCTCCTTCTGATTCCAGGGATCAAGGGCCTTAAAAAAACAAAAGAAAGTAACATGTTACAGCTGGCAACAGAAATCTGCATTGTAGCCTTTCAGCACTCAAGTAGACACCCATGTATGTTGAGCTAGAAATGCAGGAAAACTGATTCTTCCCGATTACACGTAGATACACAGAAATTGCCAAATTCAGACTTGGCTAACTTCACAATACTGTCCATGCTCATGCACCAACAAAAATTTTATTCCTCATGACAAGATTTCTTAAATTTTGTTGTTGTTGAGGGGAGAGGTTAATTATTATTCTTGTTATTACTGGTAAATTTGCGGTCATTGCCGCAGAACTAATAGTTGTGACAACACTGATGCAATTCCTGTCGGTGTATGCACGTGTAGGGGCACATGTGTCGTTGCATACTCACAGTTGCATAAGGGGAAGCCCTCTACCCTTAATTAACTTTCAAGGAAAAACATGGTCTAGAATTTATTGCTGCTGGGATCCAAAAGTCCTGAAAGTGTATTCAAGCTAAAATGAAAGACTGGGTATATTCATGCATTACCTTGTACAGTGATGAAACCCTTTTGGGAAAAACGTAATTGAGTGAATAAATCTTTCACTAGACATGGGCTTAACCTATAACCCTCTTGCACTAGTGAATCTAAGCATTCTACAAATTCATCAAAATTAGAAAGCTTTATTATTAACTGAAAAAAACATATTCCACAAAACCTAGAAATTGCAGTAGCCTTTGTGTTACTCTGCAGCATCACATTACAATAGCCTAGCTGTTGTGAAAGTGATCTCAAATAGAAACCAGATGGGGTGTGAGCAGTAAGATCTGATCAGAGATTCAGAGATCTACCAAAGCTGTCCTTCACAGCCCTGGGCTCAAATTCCAGCAGGATCAGGTCAGGTTTCATACCCACAAAGCAGGAGAACAGAATTCCAAGATGTTTACTTTACAAAGGTTTTTCAGATAAAATCTACTGTCTCTTCTGCTCTGTGTACTTTTTAACTCTACCTATCATGACTTCAACACTATTTCTGAGGAACTGTCACACCTCCGATGCTTTGATATTAGCTTTAGTAACATCTAATATCATGAGGAGTGGAATGAAAAGTGCAGAATATATTTGATGAATATTTATTCAGCGTTTTAAAGACACTCATGATACGTGTGTCTGTGCCCTTTGTACATTGCTTTCTGCAAACATCCCAGCAAATGTACAATGAGGATGAATGATTACAGACTGTTCTAGGAAAGCAAATACTGAACTTGTAATTGTACACTGGAAATCTGATTCTAAGGGCTATGTTCTAAAAGCCAAAGGCAGAAGCTTAACATGCACCCTATGTCTCATCAAAGGGTTCACATTTTGAATTGCAAGATCTCAAAATTAATTACTGGCAAGCATTCCATCCAACAAGGATGTCAGCAGAAATTATTTGGTGAATAACAAACCACACTGAAGAACAGTCTAATTTTTATGGGCAATTTCCAGAATAAGAGATATGAAATCCCTAACACAGAATAAATAATTACGTTCTTTGCCCAGCTTACTGTCACCAGCTCACTAGGAATTTGCCCAGAAATGGACACCAAAAGGCAACTTTTTTGCAGAAGCCATATTTAAAAGACAATTAAATCCCAGAGGGATGTGTGAAAGTCCATCGTACTGCAGTACATATTTTTAGCTATTACAATTTCAGATTTCATTAAGTGTTTGTTCAGTGTGACAGGGCAGCAGGAGATAAGTGCTCCGGTGTATCATTTCATACTTTTTTATCATCTGTCTAGACCATCTGGCTGGAACTCAACACTGCGTGCCCCTAAAACAAAGGTAGATGCATAAATTGTCAAGAGATGTTATCAAAGTAAGTTACCTATGAGTATTAGCAGAAGGAGACAGAAACAGCAAGTGGTCCACTATTAAAAGCAGAAGGGCTCTTTCCAAATGTACTTTGCTTGTGATTCAAAGATAATTAAATGTGATGGGTACGAAGTATTTTATATTGTTGCTGCTTATTCACATCATAGATCTATTGCGCTCTTTTTCATTACGCATGATTTTTAAACACGTTTTTTGAAAAGGGCAAGAATTGCACACATATTTTCAAACTTACAGTTTAATTCTTGTATCGCTCTGCCTTTTGAAACTCTGCCATTCCCTTGCATAACAATATTTTCATAGCAATATAAAAATAAAGGTATTGTGACGGCCTGCTGCACAAAACCTTCAAGAAAGCAAATACCTTTACTTAACCCAAGTATTAGGCAAAACCTTGCTCTGTTGAGATTGGACAGCCATCAGTCAGGCTTTCATCCAAGATATGTAGACGTTGTCCACTAGGCCAGTGCTCATCACACTATGTTTGACACTACATGTATTTCTACAAGTCTGTGTGGCTCAGAGTAGCCTTGGCCACTTTACTTCTGGTTGCTCAACTCTTGCTACTCATTAGAGAGCTGCTATCAGGCTCACCAGCAAAGAGTTAGAACTGAGAATCAGCTCTCAGTAATTCACAGACCTGTCTTCCAATATCGTTTAGACCACTGTTCCTATAGAACGTTTGCTGAGACTTCAGTACATGCCAGTTCGGTTCTTACAGTTACAGGCAAGAATCTTACACCCCCAAATTTTTTTGTTCTAAAAGAACTTACCAATATTTTTGTCTGTCTTTTCATTCCCACTAGCCAAAATCAAAATAGTTATCTTTACAACAAAACAGCTCCCTCAGCAGAAACCAGAAGCGGTGGAATTCACTTAGTGGACATCTCTGTTCCAGGGTGTTGCATTTCCCAGGAAGCTCCTGAGGTTAAAGGGGTGTTTCTGCACACTACCACGAGCTGGGCAAATTCTTTATGCTACTGAGACCTCGCTCTAAACCATTCACTCCCACTGAAACAACCACCACCGCTTTTATTGCACTCATGGTACATTTTGGTTAGAGATCCACTTATATCAAAATGTCATATTGCTTGTAGTAATCCAGACACAAGAGCTTAACAAAAGAATATGAAAGACATAAAGCTCTGTTTATACTTATTGCTGAGGTACGGCTTCAAATTTATGTAGGGATGCACTACTGCTGATATCCCACCTTTGTACCGTGTAAAGAACTTATACAGCTCTCCTAATACCTCTCTGAAGGCAGAACACCCACAATGGTTGCTTATAAAGCAGATTCTGCTGCAGCGTGTCACTTTTCAGCTGACAGATGTTGGGCAGGTTCTCCAATTCTCTGCATAGAGCTACTGATTGATTTGTTTCTTTTCTTGAAGCAGGAAGGTTACTGCTTCCTCTGCTGCTGTCTTCCCCTCCTCCTTCCCATTTGGCAGCTATTACAGAAAACTCCTGCAGCAACAGCTATCACTTCAAATCCTGTCTATTTTTCACTGGAAGCAGCAGATGTACCCATAACACTTCACTAAAGTTAGTAAGGGAGTGTTGACATGACATATCTGTACTACAAGATCACTGCAGATTTATTGGGTGCTTAAGCCTCGGTTCAGAAGAGTATTTAAGCATGTCTTTAACTTTTGATGCTTACCCATTGTTTTCAATTTGTCTACAATTACAAACATAAGTAAAAAACTTGTACTGAGACATTATACAGTAAGATCACATTCATCTTCAGTCTTCCTCAACCCCTGTAAATTATTCAAATGTCTTAAATGTCATAACAATTTTATAAGCGATTCAATACTTCTTTATTCAATGTTGAGTCACACTGATTATTTTTGTTTAACCACAGGCCAAGCAGCAAAATGAAAGTAGACTGTCACTCCTCTTATTGCCAGCAGGCTGGCAGTAAAGGGGGAGATATTGAGCAGAACTATAATGGGGTTTGGCATAGCCTTTTTTGGTTTTCTTTCTTTGCGTGAAAGTCCTGTTGTGGAGGTCTCTAAGAAACACAGGTAGAGAGATTCTAAATAAGAAAAACTACTTTGTTTATAGTATTCCTTCAATTTGCAGTGCAGTCTTCTAAGATTTCTGTGTCTACACACTTCTTTAAATGTAACTTTCAAGGTTAATTTTTATCAAAATAATGCCACCTACCAACTTTGAATAATCATATTTTATATTTTATATTATTAACAATATGCAAATATTATAATTGATATAATTTTTATATTATTGCACTTTTTAGTGCACACTTTTTGAAAACTGTAACTGTTTCCATTGCCTTCACGCTTCATCTAACATACGACTGTAAGATTAACAGATAAGGACTGAGCCTAAAAAAAACCACCCCCAAAACCATATCCCAAAATCTCACTTCCTTTTACCATGAACTAGTAGCACAGACACACGCTTGGTCATTGTTGTTGTTTAGTTATTTGCAATCTTTTAATACACAAGAAGCTCGGCTCACCCACAGGATCCCACTGTGAGAGATGCTGTGTGCACGCAGTACAAACTAAATTCCCCGAAGAACTCTGGGATGACTCTTATTGCCTTCCGATCCCCAAGAAAGCCTGCATGTGCTGCAGACTCGGCAATTTTACAGCACAGCCTTGAGAAACTCTCTACAACTCAGCAGACTGCAAGAAGCAAAATCAAAGAGAAATCTTGTTTTGCTTAGATAAATGTCTGTGTGCATGCACAGAGACAAAAATACTTTAAGCTAGGGAGAAACACATGTAAATAAAAAAAAATTACTCCAGAATATTTGGAAAGCTTTGCAAGATCTGAAAAGCTATGCAAACAAACAGAGCTTCTATGTGCTCCCCAGATAAAGCTGTTCATTTAAGAGAAAAAAAACTTACACTCTTGTGATATCTACTTTAATCTGTGCGTAAGACTTCATGTGGACACATGGAGATCATTTGCGGCTTTATTGTCCTCGTTGTTCTCATGAGGATTAAACTTATTGTTATTCTTAAATATTGTTCAGCAACATTACAAAGATGAAAAAAATATACATCTGACACAAAGTCGCATTCCTTTATGATCCACAGAGGTACTATTATTTCACTCTGAATGAGAAACCAAACAGAGGTTTGCTTTTAAGTCATGATACTTAGGTGCTAAAAATGTTTATTTATTTTGTACAATAACTCAATAAGCATTTTTACCTAACATATTGAGTAACAACTGAACAATCAGGGAAGTCAACAACTTAGGGGTTTGTTTTCTCCCCTTGATCTCTCTTTTCCCCTTCTGCTTTTGCAGAATATTTGGTACCCGATGCTCAGAAATCCAGGTCAGAAAAACACAAGCAATACAATGTACTCGCACCATATTCTGTTGCTCTTGTACGTCCACTGTTATCTACAGCAATCAAGGTACACTGCACTTTGATCCTTTGCTATTCTTAGAAAGCTAAAATCTGAAGTCCTTACACAGGCTAAGCTCTTTGCCTTTTCTCTGCATGGGTGGTAAGATTTAGGCATTTAAGCTATTAAGTGTCAGATGCCAGATACTGCGAATTGACAATCTTGCTAGCAATTTCACTACCTTTGTGATAAATAAAGATTGTTAAGATAAGAAGGTGGTGAGTGTGAGCATTTATTTCTCTTGCATATGTCCCAAACAAATTACCAGTATTATTTCATTTCAGCCATTTCTTTCCACTAAGTCTTTTGAAGAAAAATAAATAAATAAATAAATAAATAAATAAATAAATCACTGCTTTGAATTCCTCTAAGCTTGAATTAAAGTACTTTTACACAAATTACTATAACATTCCAAGGCATGCCTGTTCTAATTTAACACATCTTCCTTAGCATGCTCTCCTCGGGAACTCAGGAAGGCTTGCTAGGCCTTAGCATAAGTGTAACGAGTCGGACAGTGAACTCATAATCCCTTTAGATATAAACCGTTGCCCAAGTCTGGGACTAGGAGTCGATCCAGCCACACCTAGACTCCCAACAGGAGTTTAGAAAGCAAGGGGGTCTTCTCTGGACCTCGTGACTCAACAGGAGAGTCTTCCTTACTCTTTTCCACATTTCCTTTTACCCTATTATGTTTTCAGTCCCAATATACATAAGTTTAGTTTGATTCTGATTTAATTTTCCTGTGTGCATTTTATCCATTTACTAAGTAATAGAGTGAACCGTGCCAACAAATTCTGTGAAGTCACACGTTTATAGAAATCTCTTTTAAATCATTTTTCTATTGCTAATACAATTGGAGGTGATTCTTTAAGAGAGCCAAACCTCTCTCTCATTTTTAAATTCCCCCCACAACAACATGGTGTGGAATTATTGTTTGTTTTTATGATTAGCGAATGCAACTTATGGAGCTCGTGTACAACAGAATGGCCATGGACTGATGCGTACATACTTTTTGACACCCCTATACCCAATCTAAATTTATCTGTGACTACACAATAACATCACCTTTTGCAGGCAGGAATGGATGATTAAAGACAAAAATGAAAATCAACAAATTCCATCTTTAAAAGGAACTATACGGAGATATCATTTCAATAGGATACCAAATTGAAAACGGTAGATGTATGATATCGACTTTACACATAATTATAAACTACACTGAGGGGAGACGCAGCATACATACCTGTACTTTTAAACACAAATGTTGGTATACTTTTACTATATCTCATTCAGCACACCTAATGTGTTTGTGGACAGACTTCAATTCTCATTCTGACCTAGGCCTTCAATTCGGGATTGAAATCAAACAACCAAATTTACAAACACAGCCCCCCATCAAACTGTCTCCTCACATTCATAATACTGGCATCTAATCAATTCCACTTATGACCATACCAACAGTAAAGCCATAACTTTTGTTTTGACAATATGCAGTGCTGTGGTGTAAACCACATACCAAATCATTGCGCTGGGATTAAATCACCATGGAAGTATACTCTATCCCATAGAACATAGAGTATGGGCCCTACAAAAAGGAAACAAATGGCAAACTATTGATATGGATGCATGTGTTGTACGGGAACACCAGGGATTCATTTGCAAAAGTAATACCACTAAGGCTCAAGACATTTGTCTTGACACTGAACAGAATGTTTGTCATTTTGAAATACACCCTGATGAAACCCCTGAAACTGTGCTTATATATGTTGGAAATGGATGTGTTTGTATAAGAAGCCTTTGTGATTGTATACTTACAGACAATACAACCATGGAGATATATAATCACTCAAATATCTGTTTGTAATTTTACCAAAATTGTAGGATGCAATTTTAACTATTCAGCTCCTGTCACAACTTACCAGTTGCTACAATCAAGCCACACATCTTATCGTGACTTACTGCCTACTCCCATTTGAATGAATCTTACATTGGTGAGAAAACTGCTACAACATGATAAACTGAACCACTTGCTAACATGAATTTGAGACAATGGACAAAGAACCCTAATTACTGTCCATCATGATGCAGAAAGGATACATCGTATACTGGAAAGAGTGAAGAGAGATGGAGAACACCACTGGTGGGATACCTTATTCAGATAGTCACCAACAGCAACAGGAACTTTAAATCAAATGTTATATCCTGTGATAATTTTACTCATTTCTGTTATATTACGCTTGTTGTTAAACATTGTTCTATGTATTAGAATGTGGAGCACAGTCAGACAAATAGCACTGTTGCAAAAACCTCCTTGTGTATATAAAATTGCCTAATTATATCTGTCAAACATTTAGAATTCGGCAAACCTACAAAAAATTACCCTCAAATTAAAATTGGAACATGGCATTGATCTGTTTGTAGTCACAGAGGCAAGGCGACCACACCGCCACTCTGGGAAAGAGATGCATTGACTTTAGTCACAGGGTGAGATGTTGTGGTGCATTTCTTTCCCCCTCTCCAGGCTGATTTACGAACTCGGGAAGTCTCACCGGGCCTTAGCATAAGTCTAACGAGTCGGGTAGTTAAGCGACCCTCGACTGTGCCAGGAACTCTTACACAGCTACGACAGGGAGATATGCTGGGCATCTCAAGGACTCCTGCTGCCCGGCGGGGGACGGCAGTAGAGATAGCCTGTTCTCATAACAACCTGCAGCCAGTTCTTTCTCATAACAACCTTGAGACATAACAGTCCTCCCCTGACGATCTTGGAGCATCCCATATCTATGTTTGAAGTTATTCTCCAACAGCCTCGGAATTTTCCAGCGCAGCCAGGATTCTAGAAATTTGTTCATGATGAAAGTCAATCATCTCCCAAACCTACCAACAGTGGTACTGAGTGAGGCCCTTTGAGCTCTCCTGGACCAGAGCGGGCTGCGACCAGCATCTCCCTCTGAGTGGGACACCTCTCAGAGCTCGCAAACTTTCCTGTCTGTGAAAATCAGAGGTCTGTCGCCGAAAGCTGACATGACCTGGGCTGTTTCTCACCACTCCTTGAGGCTCGACCCTTTGCCTGCTGACAAAGATGCCAAAACATTCAAAGTGAACCTTTTCACTAACCTCGAGGAGTATTTTTAACACGTATACCTCTTTTCTCTCTTTCACTTTCTTCTACTCTCTTTTACTCTCTTATATGTATATCTCTTACTGTCTTTATGCACACGCATGTACTAACCTGAATAGTCTATATAGTAAGTATGTTATAGTAAGTATATTAGAAGTTATTACTTTCAAATATATACTTAGATTTCGGTCGTGATTTTTATTCAACTGTGAATGAATTTTAGGCTGCTATTATACTCATAATCCCTTTAGATATAAACCGTTGCCCAAGTCTGGGACTAGGAGTGGATCCAGCTGCACCTAGACTCCAAGAGGAGTTTAGAAAGCAAGGGGGTCTTCTCTGGACCTCGTGACTCAACGGGAGGGTCTCCCCTGCTTTTCCACATTCCCGATCTTTCCACAAATCACAAGAAATTAATTCTAACTTGATTTTTCTTTGCAATACTTTCTCTTACCCTATTACATTGCAGTCTCTTTATACATATAATTTAGTCAGATTCTAACTTAATTTTCTGAAGTGCATTTCATCCATGTACTAAGTAATGAAGTAAACCTTGCCATCGAATTCTGTGAAGTAGCACTTCTCTATAAATTTGTATTAAATAATTTTTCTATTGCTAATACAATTGGAGGTGATTCTTTAAGCAATCCAAACTCCTCTCTCTCTTTAAATCCCCCCCGCAACGCCAACTTGTTGCCTCCGAGTAGCTCTCCCCCATCTCAACTGAACCAAAATGGGTATTTTGTTCTCAAGGCTCATTGTGGTCTTGTTACTTAACACTTCTCGTCCACTGCCAAGGTTTTGACTCTTGACTCTGTGCCACAAACGTCACCACTTTCTCATGCATTTTCAAATGTTCCCATTTCTGCTCTAGAAAAGCTTGCAGCAAATATCCATTAGCAGAATATCCACTTACAGATATTTGATTACAAGTCCCCCTTGTTGCATTCCACCCCCGCCACTCCCCAGAATAAATAATCTTTCAGCAAGTGGGACACTGGCACTGTTACTTCTCACATTGATCTCTCTTGTCTACTGAGCCTACTGTGCTCCTTTAAACATCTGTGCCCACCTGCAGTCTCTGCTTTTAAACCTAGGTAATAAATTTTTCAGGAAAGAGACTACCTTCCCCAGACGCTACCTAAAATACCCAGTACCACAGTATGAATCAGGTATTTTATGCACTATCAGAGCACAAATAAAAAGAGATGTATGGTAAACATTTGTACCCTAAATGTTTGAATGCAATCCAAAATGCATATAAAGCACGAAGATTTTGGAAGCCCAATTTGATAGCACGTCTGAAATTCAGGCTCAATCAACATACCTCTAGCACCTACTAATGTTGATAACAGCTTAACACATTTAACTGTTTTTTAATCAATAACTAATTATGTTTTAAACTGATGTTACTTTAACTGATAATTTTATTGAAGTGATTCACCCAAGAAATCACATAGACGATGTGTGAAAATGTAGATCTCCTCTCTCCAAATTACTAGATAAAGCCTGCTTCTGTCAGCAGTAGAATCTGAAATGTTTCACTATCAGCATGATGCTAAAGAGGTACTTATTAGTACCCACAAAAGAAAATAAAAACTTTATGTGAAAGCTACCCAGAGACCTATAATATTTTTTAAACCATGAAACTTAGCTACATCATCTACTGTTTGCTCTCAGTATCAGAAAGCAAGAGAGTATACGAATGGGCACAGCCAGGAACTATTAAGATAAATTATTATAAAAGAGTTCACCATTAATAAAACAGGAGTAACTGACCAAAAAACACACATACACACACAAAAGGAAAAGGTTCAATGAAGAAGCTTCATTTTGAGGTTACAGCATAGTGGTTTCAAGTGATGTGTTATTCTCTTTGGAAGTAACAAATCGTACTGCTGAAATAAGACATCCACAGGGAAAAAGAAGCTTACTGATTCTAAATCATTGTAATATAAAAGCAACCAGATTAAAAGAATACTTCATTAAAAGATACACTTTTTTTTCTGATAAAGACAAAAATGCCATCAGAAGCACCATATTGAAGTACACAAAACTCCATCTCTTCCAAGAAGCCTCTGAAATGCTAAGCTATTATTTCTAGATACCAAATGTAATTAAAGCACAACCACTTTAAGTGCAGTCTAAACTGGATTAATCAATAATGCATCAATCCCATGCTCAAAATAGCAGGTCACTGTCACCAGGGTCTAGCAGGTATCACATCTGGGAAAAAGTGAGCACAAAGTGAACACAGAACGTTTACAATTCACCAAATATACAATGGACCAAACTTCACAGCCTTTACAAATTCCAGGGTCATGCAAGTCTCACGGGAGAATAACTGAGCACTTGGCTGCTGAGTGAGGCCAAGGTAATTCTGCCAAATGTAAGCAGTTAACCAGCTCTGACCACCGGGGGCTTGGTTAGCTCTATAGTGACATTCCCTTTCGGATAAAGATACAAATCTAGAAAAGGGAGTATGAGTCAGCAGGATGCCCCGGCAGCCAAGGCAAGCAGTGTCCTGGGCTGGATTACCAGAGCACAACCCATCATCCTCCTCTACTAAGTGATTCTCCGTTTTGGCTGGGATAGAGTTAATTTTCTTCCTAGTAGCTGGTACAGTGCTCTGTTTTGGGTTCAGTATGAGAAGAATGCTGATAACACACTGATGTTTTCAGTTGTTGCTAAGTAATATTTAGCCTAAGTCGAGGATTTTTCAGCTTCTCATGCCCAACCAGCAAGAAGGCTGGAGGGGCACAAGAAGTTGGACACAGCCAGGACAGCTGACCCAAACTGGCCAAAGGGATATTCCATACCATGTGACGTCATGCCCAGTATATAAACTGGGGGGACTTGCCCTGGGGAGAGGAGGGGGGAATATCCGCTCAGGAACTAACTGGGCATTGGTCAGCGAGTGGTGAGCAATCACATTGTGCATCGCTTGTTTTGTATGTTCCAATCTTTTATTATTATTATTGTCATTTTATTATTGTTATTATCATTATTAGTTTCTTTGTTTCTGTGCTATTAAACTGTTCTTATCTCAACTCATGAGTTTTACTTGTTTTTTCCCGATTCTCTCCCCCCCATCCTGCTGGGTGGAGAGGGTAAGTCTGGTTGCGTGGGGCTTAGTTGCTGGCTAGGGTTAAATCACGACAGCGATCATTAGATCTCATCAGGAGTACTGCAGTTTTGGGCCCCCAGAACATGAAGGATGATGATCAAATGAAGCTAGTTCAGTGGAGGAACATCAAGGTGGAGCATGTGCCCAACAGGGAGAGGTTTTTGGCCTGGAAAAGTGAAGGCTTTGGGGGGATCTAATAGCACCCTTCCAGTACCTCTGAGGACGTCATCAAGAAGAGAGAGCTAGGCTCTTCACAGCAGTGCAGCAGGAAGATGTGGGACAAAAGATATCGAATGAAATGAGAGAGGATCCAACTGGATAGAAGAAAAAGCATTTTCACCGTGAGGACAGTAAAGCAATGAAATGGGCTGTTGAGAGGGATTGTGCGGTCAGACTCTTGACATCCACTCACACTTACGCTTGTTAGATGATATGAAGAAAGCACAATAATGACGAGCAGAAGAACAGATAATTTTACTCACAATTCATACTAGCAAAGGGAATAATAAACTGTGTTCAGGTACGGGGGGAGGTACTTGTGGATAAAAGAACTGGAGTGCCTTAGAAGAGCTTGAAGTCCCTGGCACCATGGGTATGGTCAAACTGTTTGTCTAAAATTATTTAGGTTACTAGAACATAAAACAAGTCAGAAATTAAAAACAAAACCCAACCATCGCCACGCTGTTCTTCTCTGTGTTTGTGTAATTGAAAAATAAAGCCTGCTTTAAAAAAATAATAAAATCTATTCTGAACAGCAGTTAAACATGTGCCTAGATTTAAATGTGGGCTTGTGTCCCACTGAAGCAGAGGCTGTGTTATCCCAGATGGCAACAGATAAATGGAATTATTTTCTGGAGTGGAGGCCTGACACCGTTTACCAGAAGGGAAGTTTAAGCAGGCTAAGAGCAGCTCATCAAAATCTGTCCATATCTGTGTGGGTCTTTCTGGCATCCACCACCAGAGCTACCTGCAAGTCCTACAGGAGAAAAGAGAAGGCAGCAAAAAAGGCCAGTGGATCTAGTCTTCCACTGGTGCCTCCTAAAACAAAACATTTAAAATCATAATTCACTTTCTGTCCACCTTCCTTTCTATGGCTTCAGCTATGTCTGCCAAGTACAAAATCCAAGGAAAAGAGTTTGGAATTAAGTTTTCTATGGCCTGAGGTTTGTGTGTCAGTATATCTTTATTCATCAGTCAGTCCTTCAGAGGAAATAATTGTTCTGAACTAATAAAACAATGAAGAAAATCTGGTACCAATCCATAATCTGTATAATAGCTTTTGAATGTGTTTTTTTCTCAGATTTTATTGTATCACCTTTTTGTGTGAGTATTAGATTTCTGCCTGCAAAAATTTGAATCCAGATATAAAAATCATGGTAATTTTGCATGTGCAAGATGAGGAGTTCTGGCAGCAAATGAACTTTTAAATACAGACCTTTACAGATTTGCAGAAGCCAGAAGAGCTTGTCACTTTGTGTAGTCTGTGGACAGATTAAAAGTTCCCATCCTAAACAGTCTCTGATATACAATTTTTATGTTATTTAACCATTTCCCAAGGGAAAAAAATGCATGTGTTAACTGCATTTTGCATAGCTTTTTCTGAAACAGCTTATCAGTAGGCATGATTGACTGAATTGGCTTGTTGCTGCTCAAAAAAAATTGAGGATGCACTTGGCTGAATTTAACTCCTAATACCACTCAAAAATTTCCTGGCTAATTATACTTTTGCAAATGTAGAAAACCCACATGCAGCGTTCTAAAGACATTAAGTTGCAGTTTTATTGCACTGATGGCTTATTGATTAGGGAAATGTTTTACACATACAAAACCAGCAAAAAACCTCTGCATCTGCATGTAGGAGAGAGTCCTATGAGAAATATTTTATGTTCTTTTAATATAACTAGGAGGGAAGCAGCCAAGAAAATAGCAAGCTATATTAAGGAAAATGTTACAAGAGATAGCACATGAAAAGATTTTTTTTTTTGAAAAAAAGTCTGGAGCAAACACCACATATAGGTAATCTCCAAGTCACCTCCAGCTTATAGCTCAGACTGTTGTACAATCACCAGGAAAAAGCACTTTGATCAAGGAATCTACTTTTTATTTAAGGGATTCAACCAATGAAGTATTTACATATGTTTAAACACGTCAGTTTTCAGACTCAAGTTTTATCTAAGGGCAGGATGACTATCGATGGAAATCGTGTGGGTCCAGTCCTCAGACACAGCAAGTCAAGCACAAGTTGTTGGAAATAATCCCCACTGAAAGCAGGCACTGACATCAGTTGAGGATGCCACTTTGGTTTGCACAAGTGAGCAAGAGCCAAAGGGATTCTGCAAGCATCCTCATTATGAGGATGATTTATGAAACAACCCCATTAGCACAGGGTAAGCTGTGTCTTCTCAGCTTCGAGAAAGTTTGACTCAAGAAGACAGTTTAGCTGTACACATTTTTACATTTTTATTATAGTATTTATCTTTTCATTAAGTCAAAGGAATTTTCTCCGCTCACAGAGACATCTTGACCTTGCAATAAAGTCCAAAACACTAAAAGCCTCCCTTGATTTCACCCTGAGATGGAGTGGGGTAAACCACTAAATATTTCTCCAAGGGCTTTGGGAGATGTACTTGCTGGGAGTTACAGGAATATAGGATCTCACAGAAAAGTTCAGCACGGTGAAGCAACATCTCTTTTTTTAGCAACTTTGGCTGTGTAGTGGATATCAAAGATGTGTGCTTATTTAAAAAGCTTTGGATAGTACATGCTTTGGATAGTAACACGTTAAATGTTTAAAATTATGAAGCCCTATTCCACTGCCTTCTGTTGTAGCTTACCTATAATCAGCACCTCTACTTACCCATGTTTAACTAATTGGTAATCCTATTCAGAAATGTCAGCAAGAAATATGATTACTTGAAAAGAAGCACATTTATATAACATTAAATCAACAGCTAATTAATGTAGCAAATAACCACTGCATTTTCATTATAATCATGTAATCATTCTAAGTGTATTGGTTATAGCAACAGTCAATTTTATTACACAGATATATCTCTGGTTTGATTATGTTGTTAAAATGTAACTATACGGCTAGCTGTTTCATGTATTAGAATATTCAACAGCCTAATATCACATTCTTCCACCTGTTCGACTTACGATATTCATTTGGTTGGGCTTTAAGATGTACCCCTGGAATTATCATGAGCATTAGCCGATAAAGGAAGAGAACAAGATATATTGATGGAAGACAGAGTAATGCAGTACCACAGCATGCTCATGCATAATACAGACAGCCATTTATTTCCCTCAAATAATAATAAAAAGGTTCATAAAGATGCTAAGCTTTGCCATTGTGCCTGTAGAGCCAATTTTAGTACGTGTATTTGTAGCCAAAAGGGTCCTGCAAAACTTCCACAGCAACCAAACAGGCCAAACCATTAAGAGTCCTAGAGATGACTTCTTTATGATGTATAGGCAATCTACTCCAAATGAACAAACTATGGACTTGCCTCCCTACGCGACTGACCAGCACTGAGACCCATTGCACTGCCTGGTAAACCTCTTTTACTTGTCCAGAACATCAGTACTAACTAAACTTATGTCAAAACATCTCCATTTCTCCAAGTTTCTTGGAACTGTGGACATCTACTCATTACCCGCTCCCTATCCGGAGGGATATACCATTGCCCTGCTACTCAGCAGTGGTATTACAACACAGAATGGCACCCACACTGCCAAGCAAGAAAGAAAATGCAAATCATACTTTCAGGCTGCCCAGGCTCCCAAAGGAATGCAGCCATGGGGGGAAATGTTCCTACTGAGCGCAAACATACCTTTCACATCACAGTGCTGCTTCCATTTCTTTGGTAGTATCTGGAACTCTAGCCCAAGAAGCATCAATAAGGTGATCAGGAGTTAAATAGATTAGAAGAGGCCTTCCTAAGACAAGGTCTTAGAAAACTGGAGTGAAATGCAGCTAAATCTGTCATTACAACTCAAACGCTTGACCAGGACACATTATCTCCTCAAAGTCTGTTAACCAACTATTCCTGACTTTGCTCATCAGAAGCTTTTTGCAAGTAATTGCAGCATACTTTGTATGAACAAATTTGTCAATGGCAAAAATTCTTTTTGCCATTTTATAAACTCTTTGACTGTTCTTTACTCACGGTATTAAGTTCAGTCACCTGAGCCACCACAGCGGCTCTAAACTTCTAAAAAAGAAAAGAATCAGCTAGCTAAGCAAAAAAATAATGAGGGGCTATGACCTCGTCTGTGGACATATTACAGTGTTTACATGGGGTGACCACCATTTCTACAAAAAGAAGAACTCAGAACATTTCCCTTGTTAGCAAATGCCTAGCCATTAAATACTTGGTGGAAATACAAGTAAGTAGGTTCATTTCTGACGGAACATTGGCAGGGGATCTCGAGATTTCTTTGATTCTCTCCAGAGAGCCAAAGGGCCTAGAAGCCATGGTGAGGTGAGAGCCTCAGAATCTGGTCTCCTAAGTTAAAATTCACTTTTAAGATGCTGAAACAAAAAGCACAAGTGTTCATTTTTGTTAAGTGTCTAATTAAATTTCCTGCACATGCAATTCCAAAACATTCTGCTTTTGGAGAATACAGCTAGTCACCCAGTGTCAGATTCATGACAGGCAGCATTTCTACTGCACGTGAAGAAAGAACCAAGGGCAAGAACAAAGAGGCAAAATAAAGGTAGAAACACTATAGAATGGTCACCAACACCCTTTCTGTGGTGCTGCCTTTCTCTTTGGCCAACATGAATTTCCAGGCTATTAGGAATTAATTCTTCCTTATATTGCCCCATAGTTCTCATGTTTCTGCTGGGAGGAAATTTTAATCTAGCCAGATACAGTCAATTCAACTCATGACAACCACTAAAAAGTGAGCAAAAAGAATGAGACTGTACAGGAAAAAGAGAAACAACAACAAAAATATTCATTGCTTGCTGTGATTGTGATTAAATGACACATCACCACACACTGGATTGAGTAGACCCAGGATATTCAGCACAGACAGAGAGGTCAATATCTGTCCAAACTCATTTTCATTTGACATGAGCCATGATAGTTCAGTGGGATTGAATTGTCAGGTACCTAACATTATTACGGAGACCTTGTACCTTGACCTACCAGGTAACCTGTTCCAATGAAAGAAGCTCATTTCAAAATCCCCTGCCAGGTACCTTGCCATTTACCAAGGACTTCAGAGATGCAAGTGCCAAGACAGTTTGAAACCAACTCATTCATTTAACTATGAGTGATATCACTAAACACAAAAAGGTATTATTAAAATTCTAAAATACACTATCTGGCCCACGAGTTCCTGAGCCAGAGGTCACTGGATGCTGGAAAAGTATAGAAGGAAAGTATCACAAACTGATTCTCTTATTCTTCCCTAGGTGTCTGCTATTGATAATGAGCTAATGCTTTATGCTAAAGTTAAAGTGTTGGTGTGGGACTCAGATGATCAAATTTTGGTCAAATGGTGCAACTTTCAATTCCTATGCAACTTTGAACAAACCACATGCTTTCTCTGCTTTCCCCCAAACATACCTAGAAACTACGCAATTGTCAGCATCATACTCCCTACCTGATGAGAACATATCTCATTAACGTTTACAGTAGCAAAGCTCGCACCACCAAATCCAAGCATTACAGATCTGTAGCTGCAATACGAATCATTGCCACCTTCTCTATTTATAAGCAGCCACATTTTAAGCCACAAATAAATACAAAATTCTAGTGCAAAGTGGGCCCTATCTGAAAAGTTTGGTCTCAGTTGTATGTCCCTACTTGGGACTATTCAAACTTTTTTATCTATTCTACATGTATTATTTACCAAAGTGTAGGTCTCACCTTATTAATGCTCAGTTTTGGTGGACACATTTCCAACACCATCTTAACATGGTATCTCAACACTTATAAAACTTATTATATTTTATACTGCTACAAGATTATCATTACTATAATAAAGTATTTTTCTCCTACTAAGGTGCTCCCAGCTCTAAGGAAACACTTTAAAGGCTGAAAAAAAAATAATGTTGGGACCGATACTGTTTAACATCTTCATCAACAATCTGGAGAACAGGATGGAACGCACCCTCAGCAAAGCACATGAATGATATCGTAGTAGGGACACTGGTTAATGTCAGAGGGCAGAGCTGCATTCCAAAGGACCTTGACAGGCTGAGGAAACCGGCTGACAAACCTCACAAAGTTCAGAGATAAATAAGTTCTGCTCCTGAGATGGAACAAGACAGTGCATTAGCACAGACTGAGGACCAACTGACTAGGCAGTAGCTCTGCAGAAAAGGAGCTGGTCCTGGTAGAAAATTTGAGTATAAGCAACCAGTGCACTCGTGTGGCAGTGAATGCCAACCAGAATCTGGGCAGTACTAATAATAGCGTGGATAGCTGGTCCAGTGATTATTCCTATTGCCCAGCACTCAAAAGGTGTCTAGAAGACTGTCTCCAGTTTTGCATCTTCAGTGTAAGAGAGATCTGCAAACTGGAGTGAGTTCAGCAGTGGCCCACTAAAACAGCCAGGAGCTTGAAGCACGTGTCCTATGAAGAGAGACTGAAGAATGGTGTTTGCTCAGCCTGGAGAAGAGGAGGCTTCAGGGGACCTCATTACTGTCTTCTGTTGTAAAAAAGGGGGGAGTTACAGGTAAGATAGAGGCAGACTCTTCTCAGACATACACAGTCAAAGGATAAGAGGCAACAATCACAGCTGCAGCAAGGAAAATTCTGATCAAAGATAAAGAAGAAAGTCTTCCCCACGAGCGCAGTCGATCACTGGAACAGGTTTCCCAGACAGGCTGTGTAATCTCCGTCCTTGGAGATAAAACTCTAGTGGACATGGCCCTGAGCAACCTGACCTAGCTTTTGAAGATAGCTATGTTTTGAGACCTGAGGGACTCCAGAGGTCCCCTCCAACCTGAATTATTATACAACTCTGTATTTTAAAAGTGAAACTATGCAAAATCATTATGCTGTAAGGAGGTAGACATTTTCTGCTGCTTTGTAGAAAAGCAATTGAAACTGAACTCGCCTCTGGGAGGCAGAGGAGAGGGGGCAGAAGGGTGTATCTGATATTGGGATTCCCACAACATTTTAAAAAAGGTGGAAGGAGAAAAAAACAGAGAGGTGTTTGAGAGGAAACAAGTTACGAAACCATTGGGGCTACGACAACAGAATTTCTGCCAACCAACAACCTCTGACTGGAAGACAACTAAGGGGACTCAAGAGCCAAATGAATGGGGGAGGCTTACAGAAAAACAGTTCCTTCTACACTAAGGGCTTTAAAAGTCAACAGGGTCAGTTTAAAATTGATCCATTGTCATTTTATAGGCAGTGAGTGAAAAGACCGCTGGGTGGATGTAATGTAATCACAGTTGTTCAGTCCCGTGAGCAGCGTGAGGCTGAATTCTGCAATAGCTGGAAGCAGCAGGTAGCCTCTTGCTGGAAGCCCTACTAAGAGAAAATTGCCACTGCTGATCCTCATGCTGCTGTTGAATTTGATGGGAATTTTCACTGCATAAATGACTGCAGGATCATATCTTACATTAAAACAGCATAAACATAAAGAAACATGTTTTAACTTCAGAAGTATATGGCTCCCAGTGGTTTCTAACCAACAGGAGCTCTGTGTCAAAGGGCAAATTTGGCTTCCAGCTTACTGTTGCATTAGCTGTTCATAAAAAGGAGGAAACAAAAAAAAGGAAAAAGACATATGCTTTCATGGATATATGTCTGACTCAGTGATGACCTTTCATTCTAATAAATTGCTGATTTTCCAAATATTGGAAACAATGTATTTATCACATGGAAACTGACTGATGTGTTGGCAACGTCCTTTTCAAAAACCTCTGTGCCAGCCAAATGTCAAACTCTGTTATTTCATGTTAAATGGATTTATCCAATTCTCTTACAAGTCAGTGCACAGCCTGACCTTAGGTAGGAACTCCAATAAGGAAGCCTGTGCAAGGGAGCCTGAGAACAAGCACATATTAGTCAAATACCAAAGTACATTAAATTCATAACTAGCCTGTACAACACAATCATGTAGATAAATCTCTAACAAATATTCTACCAACATCCTACTTCAGTGAGCATTCTAAGGAGTAAAGCACTCTGCTTCTTCTTTTCTTGTCTGCGGCAATGGAAAGGAGAAAACTATCACTGCTCGCCCATGCAACACTCGCTTTGAAGGCAGTTCAACTAAATGCATTGTACTAGGCTAAGCTGGAGCTTCCCTTGATATATCGAGTCATCCGTCTAATGGGAGCATTTCCTCTATTCCTACATGGAAATTTGAAATTAACTACCTTTTTTCTTACTTCCTGTTTCAATATCAAAGAGGTGACAGTTCTTGTCACACTTCTTTAGACATATTGTTCTGACATTGGGAGGTGAAGGAAAAAAAAAAAAAAGGGAAATTTTGCTGTACATCAGATTTTTTTTGCCTCTCCGGTGTCTGTTCCATCACTATCCTTGAGGGAAAATATCTGTTACCTGATGAAGAGTCCTCCTTCCTTCTTTAGATCCTGTTTCCCTCTGGAATAGCCTTCATTTTGCTGTACTGGCATTTTAGATGCCCTTTATTTTCTCTCCTTTCAGCACGTTTAGGTTTTACCCTACACAGGCTTCTTTTTCACTTTAAGTCTAAAGAAATATAAAATAAAGGGCAGTGACATGCCTTCTTAGAGACAACAGCTACAACTTTTTCCTAGTCAGCTGAAGGATTTCTAACTGCATCTAGAGATTTCATGCAAAGCGTGCATGTACATACCCTGTATGCAAGTTGTAGGTATCTTGTTTGCAAGGAGAGCTCATTCAACCCTTTACCTAGGCACATATTTACAGATACTTTGCTCTATTTTTGACCCAAGCTTAAAACCTCTTCTATCAATAATCAAGAAAATTGAAATAAGGGACCAAACCGTAAGACTGTTTTCTGTAAATCCAAAATATAAGGAAGATATATATGTGAACAAGAATCTTTGATAACCAAGAAGTTGGGACAGAGGATCAAAAAAATCCCCAAACCCTAACAATGATTTTCACTCTTATGATGGATTTTAATTCTAAGCTACAGCTGTATAAAGTCCTTGAAAGTTATTAAAAGTTGTTCTTCACAATCAAAAATATTAATAAATTGTCTTAACTATATTTTGCCACCAGCATTGATAGCTATCCTAGCCAAACCTAAAGGCTCAGTCATTTTGCTTCAAAGCTGTAAGGTTCTTATATGTATAATCAATTTGACTTGCTTGTAGATAATTAAATACTAGCAAGTGACGAAAACTAGACAAGATGTATTGATTTCAATTGGATAAAAACTCAGACATGTTCTCTGTGATTGTTCAATATGTAAAAACCTCTCAGAATACCACCAATGTCTTGCAGCTTGAAAATTATGGTAAATGTTATGATGAAGTCAAGGAAGATACATGTATAAATCCTTCTCTCTTTGGAAAAAGACTGTACTCTTATAAATAGTTCCAAGGCAACATGTAACTATTAGATCAGTAAGAATGGTGGCACTGACTTCTGTTCAAGTGCGAGATTCAAAAATCACTGAAGTTCCTGGGTCTGACAAAAGGTGGCTCTTATTAATCCCGCAGTTAATAAAAGCTCTAAATCCCTGTTTGGATCATCGTGAAAAGTGAGCAAACTGTCTTGACATTCACTACAGGTGTTAAAAACCAATTGCTTCTAACTGAAAATACCACCTGTAACTCTGAACTCTTATTTCCAGCTCAGTAAAATAATTGAGAACTTTTCAACGTCTAACACTCCTATCACTAGCAATTATACTTCAGTGTTCTATGAAGATGGAGATGTATCTGTTCCTTGCAGCAACAGATCACTGCATTGCTGTAAATAAATAAACAACTGTACATACAAGTTAAATGTAATCTCATGACACGAGCAAGTCTTAAAAGTTAGCTCTTCAAATTTCAAAGGTATTTTATCTTCTCTTTGATACTTAGGCAAGGAATTACATGTATACTGGTTGTGACTGAACATGAACTTCAAAATCACTATTCCCAAATACAGCAGAAATGAAAATTCTTTTGAGGAAATGGAAGTCCTGTGTCATTCTGAGCAGACATGTCCACACGGTGTTTAAAAGTTATTTTTAATTCCAGTTAAAATAACAGGAAACCTTCTCAGGTGTCAAAGGACACTGACTACTTACAGCTCCTGATGCAACTGGAAAAAATGTGATTTTCACAACATGTAATTTGGACACGACATAAGGTGCAAACTATAAAACCTACCTCATGAAAATAGACCTGATTAGAAAACAGAACTATTTTAATGAACGTGGGTCTTCTTCATTTGCAAAGATGACAAATTTTGACTTCTTATCTTTCTGCCCAAAGCCACAAAAATTCAAATTGGACTGAAATTCAAATATGAATTATTCCCCTTTCCCAGCCAATGTCTTCCATGTTGACTGATTCCATTATGCTACCCTGAGAGAGACTTCCAGCAGTTTGTTAGAAATAAAACAAGATAAAATCTTACTGTTCATAGCTGGTTAAGAGGGAAAATATTTCCTAAGAATGCTCTGTGATCTGTCATCTTCCTCACGAAGGGAACAGCTATGGTGTTCTTGGGGTCTTAAATAATGGTTTCAGGGTATCATTTGAAGATGGCATTTTTCTACTTATTTACTTCTTCTCTATTGAAAAGCAAGTCAGGTCAAGCCTCCAGTCTCACAGAGGTGCATTGTATCAGAGAAGAGAAAGTTGTGATGATCTCCAAGGCATTAAGAAAAATGACTTGTCAGTGGCCACAGAATGCCACAGGACTTTCAGTGGTCGCCAATTTTTTTTTTCTCCTGTCAACAGCCATTTGCAGATAGCCTTACTAAATCCAGAAGCTTTCCCCAACTTTCAGAACACATTAATCCTTCAGCAACAGATACAGAGCATCATTCCTGGTGAAAAAGATTCTTTGTTGATGGCCATACAAAACCAACATTAATTCATTTCAGAGGACTGACTTTCAGCATTGTGGTGTATTTCTATATACACCCCTTATTGTAATTCAAAGAAAGAACTTAGAAAAAAGAATTATTATAAAATATGGCTTCTTTTGCCAAGGGGGAAAAAACCCATACATGGCTTAAGTAGGTGATGTGAGACTTCGACCTTTTCAGTAAACTTACAAACAAGCTTTGCACATTCCACTGTTTCATCTGGCACACATTTGTACTCGTGTGGGTTAAGGCACCCTAGCTTAAACTGAGTATTACCTTGCTCTATATGCAATTTTATTGATTTCAGTGGGAACTGTTAGTGGAAGCAAACAGTACAAAACACATGCCAGGGTCTCTAAGGTGCCTCCCCATCTTAGAAAACATTTTTTTATAAATATGTGTGTTCCATGGGAGTATCTTCACTACTGTTTATAAAAGTTTTAGTATATTCCAGTCCACACCACAGTTCCTTTGCATCTCAGATACCATCTCATATCCTGTAAACTCAACTTTCTTTGCCATTATTTAACTGCCTACATTGAAAACAAATGAACAAAAATTAGGCCATACTTTTTTACATGCATCCTTTCTTTCTGGCATATGCACGTGTCAGTTTTACTCAACTGGCTGAACAATCTCTTTTGATTAAAATCCCCCCTGTTTATATATGCTAGCAGCAGAAGTGCAGCATATGTCAGTTATTTTCATGCATCTCAAACCTCTTTGAGTCACTTATTCCAAATTACAGATCTTTATTCTGTAGAAGGAAAATGTGCTGTTCATCTCTGGGTGCAGAGCCTTTAAAACATCAGTAAAGACATGAAAACACTGTGCAGTGCTAAGTCAAACGCCTATCAGAAGTCTACTATGTCAAGAGCTCTTTCTACCAATTAGGAAACAGTCTCAAGCAAATAAGATCTGTTTTCTGTGAAATCATGTTGATTTGCATTAATAAAGTTGCTATCCTTTAATACTTTACTGATTGACTCTTTCATATATATTTCAGTACAGATGTCAAGCTAACCGGTATAAAGTTACTTGAGCTTCACTGGAGAATGAATACTTTTGAACTGTACAAAGCCTGGGCATTGTAAATGACACATTTGGAGTTCCCCAGCAAGCTACATAAATGTCAGCATGGTCCTGTACATATTTTCTTCTTCAATAAGTTATTAGGTTCACTTTTTCTTTTTGTCTATCCAAGCCATCTGTGTGTTGGAGAAATTAGTTCCAAATGTGTGTAATTTAAAATGCATCATTTTTCACAATGTGTGCAATCAGACTTGAATTACTTAGAAATTATCAATGCAAGCTGCCTCACTTAACCCTTTGAAGGGAAAGAACATGGAAGGATAAAAAAGTATATCCAGGCAGTGGACTAAGTAACTGAAATCAAGGTAGAAGAAGTCACACTGACAAAACCCTGACCTCACCTCATTGCCAAGACCAAAATGCCCAGGTCACAGACGCAATGCAAATGCGCTCACAAAGAAGCCATTGTTACTTGCAGCATGGGCATCAATTATTAACTTGTATTGCTAGTCATAACCCGAGGTTTTCATAGATAGTTCCCAAGTAACTGTGTACCCTTCCCTCCTACATAAGGGGGAAAAAAGAACAAAAAGTACAAAAAAAGGGCTATTCTAGACTGGGGGGGGGGGGGGGGGGGGAGGGGGGGGGTGTCCCTCTTAGCAGCTATAGAAAAAGTAATGGATTTCACTGGCACAAGTAACAAGACTGATCCTCCCAGTCAGCATCAATGTAAATTAGCAAACTCCTTAAAGCCAATGAATTTATACATATATGGGCGAGTGGGCACAAGTCCCCATCCTTTTTTTTTTTTTTTTTTTTTTTTCTTTTGGGGTGTGGAAAAGGCACAAATTTTCACAGATGAGGAAAAGAAAAACCAATATCAATTACTTTGCATAACTTGTCCATACTTAAAGGTACACAGCTTTAATACAGTTATTTAAAAGGTTGAATTAAAACACAGTAAAACCTGTACACACTTTGCTACTGTTTGCTAGCTTAAAGGACAAAGCAAGGGGAGCAAGGTCTGAGAGTTAGAACACTGGCTGGGAACTCAGAAAATGGTGATCTGTTTCCATGAGCCTCCTGGACGCCTCATTCATCACCACTCTGTTTTACTCACTTCAAGCAAATATTTCAAAAGGGCTATGCTGAAGGCAAAAGCATTACTGGCTGTGAACACCCCTTTCCCCCACATTTCAGAAGAACAAACAATAGAAACATCACTACAAACAGAGCTTAAACCTCAACTGTATGCATGATGCTTTGCAATGATATAGCACACTTTCAAATGACTTAGAGTGCAATTTTGAGTATTCACAAGGCCCTAGGTTTTGTTAACTGCACTTGTGTGTAGACTTTACAGAATTTTTGCAGCATTTATTTCACAGCAAACCGTCAAAAGGAGTATGTGCTGCTTGTATAAGCATGAGATACTTATTCTAAGAAAACGCCAATCTGTAACCTTGGTCACAAACTGTCCAAAGACAAAAGACACACTCCTTCTGTAACGATGACCATGATAAAGTTTGGCTGCATGTATTGCCAAAATTAAAACTTGGGGGGTTTTTTCTGAAATAATTTGTTCCAGTATATTATTTGCCACTCAGATATCTTAAAATGGTAAAAAGTATCCTCTTATTAAGCCTCAGAACACCTCTGTAACTCTGTGAGATATTACCGTCACATTTTACATGGAGAGAAACGGGTTCCAAGAAGCTAAAACAGACACCTAGCATCACACAATTTTGTGTATTAGGAAGAATTCTAATTCTTGCAAACTCCAAACCTATGATTAGCTGTCTAACTTCTAATATCACTAATGTTTTAACCGTGCTAATCAACATCTCACAGAAGATTTGTAATACCTGGAATATTACCAGGTTACATACACAGAGATCTACAAACTGCAAACTCTTAAGATACAATATCAATAACAATAATAATCAGCTGAGTACCCTGTGCTACATTTAAGGGACAATGTAACATAAAAGTCTCAAATGATCTGAAGAAACTGGGTACTCAAAAGTTTGACCTAGCAAGCTATAAAAAGCAAGGCTGCTTCAATATGGAAACCCCACTTAAGAATTTAAATAAGATAGTATTTTAATTGTACAGCACAATAGTTATTCAGTTTTTGAGAATTTAACGTAATAGAATTAAATTTCAGCAACTCAGTGAAGTGTACACTTGCTGAATTAAAATATGTTGGATCTCATTTGCACTGCTGTGTTGAGTATATTACCTACAGTATCACACTGGTTTGTGGTTTAACTTCAGACATACCCTAAACCTGTATTTTGAATCATCTAGCTTGTGGGTCACCATCAATACTGCAGGACTATACTCTGCTACTACCACGTTACCATCAGGAGAACACCTCAGACAGGAGTATGCTACTAAGACTACAACCAACATATTTCCCTCTCTCCCCAGTACTTACTATTCACTGAAGTACATTCCTGCTTTACAATGTTTTAAGATGTATTAAATGTACTAATGATGCAGCTGACACATTAGTAGTTGTCCCATGGTTGAGTTTAACTCTGAGTGTGAACAGCAAACTATACACAAGGGAAGCTTGTATTTACATGCACAAATATGCCTAATGCTAATTAGGCAAAATGCTGGACGAGGGTGTAACTCGTTCCAACATTTCCTATTCTACATTTCGCCACTGCAGCTGGGGCTCCTTCACACTCACTTGCCTAAATATTTTCCTTTAATGAGTTTTCTTGGGTGAAAAATATATTCCCTCTATAAACTTCCTTCCCACACTTCTCAGAAAATAAAATTTACTCTCTCCTTTTTAAACAGACCCAAGCACAGGGAGAAAAATTATTCATTGCATATATCAATTTCCTTGCTGCGGATAAGGCAACTGTCCTGTGCAAATGAAAGATTCAGCTGAAGTTTTCCCTGTTCTATTAACACTAGCTGAGCTGTAGCCTTAAGAACTGCGTTGGGAGCCCCAGTACAGGTGAGATTATCTTTCCTCTTTCTCATACCTGCTTGCTTGAGTTGCAGTGACAAAGGCATTTGTGAAAGAAAGAAGTGAGCAGGCAGACCTCTTGGTTTAATTTTTAACACTAAAGTCCAGCTTTACGCTGTTGAGAGCTAGGGCAAAAGTTTTACCATTTCGTGGCTTGTGCAGCTATGGGTGACTGCAAAACAACAGCCCTTAGCCTCATCCTACACCACCATTAAAAAGCTGTCTAGCACATTTTCTCAAGAACATTTTAATGTAGCCTAAGCTCTCTCCACAACTCTAACGTGGGAAAGCTTCACAGCTATACTGAACTGTGTATAAAAATAACTATGTATCTGTTTGTCTTACAAGTTTTTAATAATATAAACTCAATAAATAGTTTTATTTCTCCGACGATTTTGAGCTGTTCTAAAAATTTGTAAATTCAAAAGAAGCTAAAGAACAGGCTGTGAAACATTCAGATATGCTGCTGTCACCACTTCTTCTTCCCTAAAGGGGCTACAGCACAGACAAAAACAATGCACAGGCTTCTGCAAATAAGAGCTCTTCTCGTTTTCACTTATTCAGCAGAGAGATGGATGGTAACGCCATATATTCCTACCTAGCTACTTAAAACATCAGCTCTGCGCTGAGAATTACATTGTCTCTTACTAATCTGTTATTTCACAGCCTCCGCAAAAGTAAGCTTTAAGTAGGCTTGTGAAGCAGAACAAAATTCTTATTTTACACCTTTCTTGTCATGGCCTGCTTTTTTTTGTGAGCAAAATCTATTCCTTTTTTAAGGCTGGACTCCAAATTAAATAAGGTGCCAATCTTTTAATTTGTCCTCACTACATATTGTCTCCAGTCACACGTACTGTAGCTGTTCATATTGACCATACCATAGTTGTTTATATTGAACATGGGAAACTTAGTGCCCCACGGTTGGAAGAAAAAGAAATACAGTGACAAAGAACAACACTATCTTATCCCTCCTCTTCCTCATGAAAAAACACTGACTCTTTGAAAACTGGGGATTCTCCAAACCCTATCTCCACAACTCTGTGGCTCCCAGAAAACCTTCTAAAAGAATGGCCTTCAGCATGCTTCAGATGGTAGCAAGTTTCCAGATATTATTAACCAGACACTCCAGCACTGCTCCACAAGGTTAAGTACTGTCTTCTTCCTTGCTCAAATAAACTCAAATATTGTACAGGAACAAGGAAGTGAAAGTATTTTCAGATAATCCATATAGTTGCACATTCATTTGTCATGTCATGTTGCTTTCTTTCTTGGTTACGGTAGTAACAAGCCGTTTTCATTTAAATAGGATTATTAGTTATTATCATTTATAATATATCTTATGCTTCAGCTCTCCTGAAAAAAAGAAACCCCTTCTTGGTTCATTTTGCTTATGAAAGATAAGGAGACTAGAGGAAGAGGATATTAGTACATATTTGGTACTGGCAACACATCCCCATGCAGTCTGGGAGACAATCCATTGCATAACAACTGCACAGATTTCAGTACAAAAGTTAAATGAAATAGTCCACCCCGCCTTTTACAGTATGTCCAAATTACAGGGGATACATAAACAAAGACATACTGTCTGACAACTGAACACGTAAGTTATCTAAAGAAATTAGAGGCCACTTACAGCAGTATAGTCTCTCTAGTTCTGTGCATATAGAATAAACTATAAAAAACTGAAGTGAACTTTTCTCATCAAGAATGAGAATCCTTTGTAATTTACATACACAGACTTGCAGCTATTATCAAATAAAGTAAGCAGTCCAATTGCTACCATTTGTGCTCAAAGCTGCACGGCATTTATACTGTGCGATCAATCTGAAATGCTTACATATAGATAATTAAATTCAAAACCAGTGACAAAAGGAAGACAAGTTTGGATCGATTCTCACTGGATAAAAACCCAGACTCCATATCAATTTATGTATCCACTATTATAAACATCTTTTTATATTACATATATCTGGGGGCTAAAATAGTTTACCAGAACAACAGTGCACATCTTTCTGTGCTTGGCAACAAACCAATTCCAGTGACTTAGGCAGAAACAGACTAATTTTTGTATTGCAACAGCTGCAAAGGGGTACATCTTCCAGGTAGTATTATGAGTCTTTGCAGTTACCAAAGTAAGAAAAGTTCACAGGTAATTGTTCCAGGTTTTCTACAAAACCAAATGCTGAACAGGAAAGGGTTTGGGGAGAACAGGGTTTCTTGAAATCCCTGAATAGCTAAAACCCCATTACAAAATGAACCACAGTGTTTATTATGCGAGAGTCTGAGCTTTAACTCCCTCGTCTGCAAGACTGAGACCAGGAACCTCATGTAAATTCCACTACCATACAATCTAGGTGAGAGAGACATAGAGAAAATGTGCATCTTTCTTCTTCCTCCACTTTGTACTTGTTTCCCACATAACTAACATTAATTGGATAAAAGCAGTATTTTAGGGACCAAGTCTCTCGACCAACGGTTAGTGGCATGCTGGGGAAAAAAATGGGTTTCAAACCCCTTGGCCCAAATCAGGCAGAATAGACTGCTTAGGAAAATATTTTTGGGGACCTCCACTAGACACGCATACATAGGATCTACTTTACATTTTTCTACTTACTTCATGCATTCTTTTCCCTCTGATTATCCAACCTCAACTCTCTGTTGTTAGTGCAACTTCTCTGTCCTGTTGTTACAAGCAAATTGTCACAATAAAAATTCACAGAAGATCAGAAAGCCAAACCCCAGTGACAATTTTAGCCTCTTGGGGGATGGGGAGTAACTTCATGCCATGACACAACCTCTGGTAGTATCTCTACCTCAAGCTCCTCCTAAGGATGCTGTCAAATTTCAAATCAGCATGAATCAGAGACCTCTGGTACAGGGAAAGACAGATGCTGGGTTTCTCAGTTGCAGTTGAAATAGCCCCAAATAAGTATCTTCGGTGGGGAAAAAAGTGGGCAGGCTGCTGCTATGAAGCATGCCAGCTGTCAGGAGCCAAGCCACACACGAGCACCAGTCAAGCAAAATGCCTATTTGAGCCTGGGGTGGGGCATTTTTTCTCCCTCTCCAGGCTGATTTACGAACTCGGGAAGTCTCACCGGGCCTTAGCATAAGTGTAACGAGTCGGAAAGTGAAGCGACCCTCGACTGTGCCAGGAACTCTTACGCAGCTACGACAGGGAGATATGCTGGGCATCTCAAGGACTCCTGCTGCCCGGCGGGGGACGGCAGTAGAGATAGCTTGTTCTCATAACAACCTGCAGCCAGTTCTTTCTCATAACAACCTTGAGATATAAACAGTCCTCCCCTGACGATCTTGGAGCATCCCATATCTATGTTTGAAGTTTTTCTCAGACAGCCTCGGAATAGAATAGAAAAGCTGACACAACCTGGGCTGATACTCTCCGCTCCTTGAGGCTCAACCCTTCGCCCGTATAGACAAATGCCGAAGCGTTCAAAGTGAACCTTTTCACTGACCTCAAGGGGAATTTTTAACAAGTATACCTCTTTTATTCTCTTTTACTCTCTTATATGTGTATCTCTTAGTGTCTTTACACACACGCGTGTGCTAACCTGAATAGTCTATAGTTAAAGTATGTTATAGCAAGTATATTATAAGTTATTACTTTCAAATACATACTTAGATTTTGGTCATGATTTTTATTCAACTGTGAATGAATTTTAGGCTGCTATTATAATCATAATACCTTTAGATATAAACCGTTGCCCAAGTCTGGGACTAGAAGTTGATCCTGCCGCACCAAGACTCCGACAGGAGTTTAGAAAGCAAGGGGGTCTTTGAACCTCATGACTCAACAGCAGGGTCTTCCTTACCCTTTCCCACATTCCCAATCTTTGCACAGATCACAAGAAATTAATTCTTTGTAACATTTCCTTTTACTCTATTACCTTTTTGGCCCCTATATACATAAGTTTAGTTTGATTCTAATTTAGGTTTTTTGTGTGTATTTTATCCATGTAGTAAGTAAGAGAGTAAACCTTGCCATCAAACTCCGTGAAGTTGCACTTTCATATAAATTTCTATTAAATCGTTTTTCTATTGCTAATACAACTGGAGGTGATTCTTTAAACGATCTGAACCCCTTTCTCTCTCTCTTTAAATCCCCCCGTCCGCGACAAAGCCTACTACAAACCTACTGTACTCTTCACTAGTACTGTCAATCCAGAAGCTTTCAAAAGTGAAAAGGGAGATACTGCAAGTCTCCCAATATTTACAGTTACCATGTCAGGTATTCTCTTAGGAGCAGAAGTCACAGCTGTGGCCTTTAATACCCACAATGTCACAATTTTAATTTCACAGTCAGTGCAAGCAGTGTTCCTCATGTAGACAAGAAAGTGCCAAGTCTTTGCACAGACATGAGACACAGGCCCAGGCACAGGACTGGAGTCCCACAGAGGCAGAAATGCAGGAATCTTACATTCTGTTCTGTGGTTTGGGTTTGTTTTGTTATTATTTGGTTAGCAGTTTATTCAATGCAGAGTATTTTTTAAAAGTCTGCTGCCATTATACAATTCTGATGTCCACAGCATCCTTTTCAAATCTTTTTAAGGCAGGCACCTGGCTAGAAGGTAAGGGCTGTTGCTTTTCTAGCAGCTCTTCAGAAGCAGTGGGGCTGATTTGAAGATCTATTTTACATAGACAATACGTAGACAATATCAGGAATCAGCAATCTCATACAGTTGTTTCTAACTGGGAAATATGTCTCAAAGTAATGCAGCTGACAGTGAAATAACTGAAAAGGGGCTGAGGAGTTAGAACATTCAGGTAAAACCAATGCAGACTATGAAGTGAGAAAAAAACACTTTAGATAGAAAACAAGCAGGAAAAAAATTAAGATCACAGAAAACAGTGATGAATAACAGTATGTCTTTTATCCTTAAAGTAGAACTCTTCCCTGGACAATAATAATATGAGATCAGTCTTATCCTCTGTGATAAGCTAGAGGAGAGAAAAGAATGTCAAAAGTCCTAAAATCTGGAACTCGGCAGCAAAAACTGTGAAAATGGCTGAGAAACTTCTCAACCAGAATTTCTTCTAAAACTTGCATTTAAAGGGTGGGCTAGGGTAGTGGAGAAAAATATAACCAATAAAAATAAAATCATGGCAGCCACATAACCATATAAGAGGCCTCTGGGGTTTCAAGATTATTTTAGGGCCTCTCATCTCAGTCTGCTCCACAGAAATAGACAAATCACATATGTGAAGACCAAAGAGTTTTCTTTCTCAGCAGCCTACCACCCACGGATTTGAATTTGGTAGGGTTTTTTCCCTTCACATTACTAGTCTTCTAGACACATCACAGGCACTACACAGGTATAAAAGAACACAAAAATACGGTTCTGTATTCAATGCTGCCCTGCTTTGCAAAGCTCTTTCCTGTAGCCATATCACCTGCCCACAGTAGCAGAAGGAAAACATAATAATCCCTTTGCACTGTTATTAAATCAGCAGATAAACCTGTGAGCAAATGTCTAGAGGAGAGTGGCTAAGGAAGAAACACCTATTCAAGAAATGTAGAAAATATATGATTAAATTTACTAGAACCCTATTTCCAGTTCATTTATCATTTTGGCCTGGTACAAACTGCTGCTGGGACCTAGAAAAGAGTACACAGACCCACTATTAAATTTTGCATCTGACTAGTAGTTCTGCACTCCTGACTTGCATCCCTTTCTCTGTCTTTAGTTTTATTTCAGATAACTCAGCTATGTGCTTAGGTGGTCATTTTTATCAGCAGCCCTAGTTCACCGTACCCACTGCAGGTAGCTTATGTAATTTATGTTTTTAATTTTTCTGCAAAGCACCTACTACAATGGTGAGAGGCTCCATTTAAAATTACCTACATAAATAAGCAAATATAATACCATTAGCATATAACAGATTGTGCTTATCAAACTATAAACACTGTAGGTTCAGAAAGTTCAGTGGCAGCATGACTACCAATGCACCAGAGGAACATGTATTAATTTTCTAATAGGTCTTACAGACCCTAAAATGTTGCATAACACAGTAATAATCTTCTCACAATTTGCTAGGAAGAATTTAAGATTCTCATTTTCTTCTTTACACTGTATCAGTAGCTTTTCCTGGGCAACATGCTCGTGCTAGACCCAAAAGCATAAAAGTTGCATGCAGCTGAAAACTCCCCCGACACCATTAACAGTGGGAATAATGTACAAGACAGGTTGAGAGCTATGTGCCCAGAGAGCTATGTTCTCTACCAAGGGACACCCAGGATCCTGGATCTTCCAGCCCCAGATCCACAAGTCAGTGCAAATCTCAAGCAATCTGAGCACCCACTCAGAGCGCCGACAGAAGGGCACATTCCAGGGGAGTGCTTGACATCTTCCATACCCACTTTCAGAGACGGGACACCAGCCATCAGGGACCGGGGGCATGCCGCACGCTACAGCCATTATTACCAGCTGCTGTGAATCTGGCAGCAGTGGTTTTGACCATCTCCATTTGCTTGCCCTGCTGCCTGCCAAAAACTACCCATCTTTGCCACAGCTGGCACTGAGCGTATGTGCGTGTCTCCACTGCTTCAGCACCACATCCAGCAGCTGGACTTGAAATGACTGTCAGCAGCTCCAGTCTGCTGGCTCTGCTTCCAAGGGTGAACCTCTAGAAGAGGCATGAGAAGAGGCCATGGGAGAGAGTAGCAGCAGACGACCAAAGCTGGTAGAGCACGATTTATGCCAGAACTCACCTCGCGGCTCCTGTAAAAGCTGCCTTCAAGTACTTTGCTACAGCAGAATGAAGGAAAGATAAGTCTGCTGGCCTCTGCTCACCAAATAGTATTTTGCTGGTTTTTCTTTTCCTTCTAGAAAGTGGCACTGATCTGTATGCTACACAGAATAAATCACCAGGGCGATTTCTTTCACTGTGGTTGTAAAAACAAGTTTAGCAACATTTATATTTTGCTGTGATTGAACCTTCCCACAGAGCTGCCATTCACAAATTTTAAATGACTTGCAATATGCTTTGCACCTCAGTAATTATATTCTAAGTTATCGAGTTCACACACGCTCTCTTTTTCTAGCAACCCACGCATGCTTGAGAGAAATTACTTCTGAACACGCTTAATTTTAAAGTCTTCATTTTACACACTGTATGTAATCAAACTTTTTATTAAACATTGCCAAGCAATCTGTCTCATTTAAAATGAGCTGCTAGAAGAGGTAAAGGTCCATTAAGCTGTTAATTGCACACTATAACTCTGATTTCTTGAAAAGTTATGTTGAATATAGTTTCCCCAAATGCTTAATTCCATACTTACCTAATTCTACTGCCATAGCTACTACATTGGTCAGGTATATGGTAACATATCGATACAGCCACGCCAGCAAAATTCTCCCATGTAGAAAGAGGAAGCAAAAAAAGAGCATTTCATTTCCATTTCTCTTGTTTGAGTTTGATATGGGGAATTTCACTGTACAGGTACAAAACACAATTCTGCTAATGTAAAAATACAAGTACACCCTAAAGGCAGAGTGCTTCTGCTACAGTAATGGCTTAAGTGATTTGAGAGCTCAAATTCATTGCAAGTAAACCTCAGTTAGACTTGAAAATGAAAGTCAAGCAAGTGACATAGAAAATGTTATAGGCCACGGTTTTTAAATTACTTATAATGGAGGTCAAAAAATACTTTAGGCCGTGAAAATAAAACTGAGGTGACTCCAAAACATATAAGCCACATACAAATATTTTCCAGAAGATTGCCACCCCTAATATATGGTTCAGAAATGGTCTGAATGCAGGTCTTTGTATGCAAAAACCACCATCAAAACATTTAAATTTGACTATACCAAACTCAAGAAACAGAAATGCTTTTTACATACTAGCTAAGTAACTAGACCTTCATATCATGTAACCTTGTAAAAAATAGTAGTATTTCTCATTCTTAAATGACTTTATATACATCTTTGGTTTAGTTTGTAGTAACTTGAATCATATGATCATGAAATTAGAGAGAGTGGAAAAGGATGAAGCATACATTAATTTCTCTCAAAAGGCACATAACTCAAAGCACAGTATCACATGAAAGCTGCCAGTTATTTTTCCTTTTTTTCCCCTATTCAATCAGCTGTGCAGACCTCTTCATGACACTGAGAATGAAGTAATTAGCACTGATATGTGTAAATTGATTACGTCTAGTAAGAGACTCTTTGTCAGGGTAATCTCTTTCCTCCAAGCCTTATGATCTGTCCATAGGAACATCTTCAGCCACCTGGCTTTCCGGTGTCTTATCAAAGCCATGCAGTTTAAAAATGGCAGAGCACCCTCCCAGCAAAAATTTGTGGTCAATCCCTTCCCACTTCGGAAGGCCTGTGACAGCTCTGAATTGCCAGGCATGCCTTTCTCACGTACAGCAACATTCTTCACTGTGCTGTCCACAGGGGACAACCACAACCAACAACTCTTCAGCAGAAACACCAGAATCCAGATGCTTTAGCCCTTTCATTGATACTCGTGCTTACAGCTCTGACTTTCACGGGGCACAACCAGGAAGAAGGTTATCTTAGCTCTTTTTCACACAATAGAAAAAAACATCCGAAGAAATCAAAACGGCCCCAAATTTACAAAAGAAAACAGCATGAGTATTTGTTAAGTACAAACAGCCCTGAAACATATCAGCACCATCTTTCAAATTACAATAGCTGTTCAGGGCCTGAGACTTCAGATTAAGAGAATTAAATTTCCAAAACTCAGTGGAGTGTGTGCTTATTTAATTAAAAGCAGACAGAATTTCATTTGCACTTCATTGTTAGGAATACCACCTATAATATCACATTTTGGCAGTGCAGCTTAACTCCCATTTATACTAAAAGCATACTTCATCAAACTAATTCTGAAGTTCATTACAAACGCTAAATGCCAGTACTATTTGCTATAGCAATCCCATCCCATTTGGATGTTTAAATAGGCAAACATGGTCAGATAAACTTGGAGCGGCTTGTGAATGTTTTACGCCTTTTTAGATGAAGTCTTTTGTATTTGACCTGCCACTGTGAGCCACATTATGTATCCTTGATTTTAAATTTTCACAGGTATGGCTCAAGGTGTTGAAAAACTACAGAACTTTCTTGCTTGTATCTGTGCCTATAAAGTACATCAGGTTATTTCATTTTCCTCTCACAAATGAAGCAGTGTATTATAGTCATTACTGGACTATATCCCACACAGCAAGGATTTCTCACTGATAGACAGAAATTTACCCTTGTGCACTGCCTTCGGACAATGTTTATGGCCCAGACCGTGCCCTTCTAAGGCTGGCACAAGGTAAAACTTTCTCCAACCCAAAGGAGAAAGAAGGAGACTTGAAGAGAAGGAACAGCATCCCATTTACTGAGACAGCCACTCACGAGAGCTGGAACGTGCTACTGGAAAGTCAGAGGCCTCCTTCTTTCATCTGAGCAGCTATGTCAGCCAAGTAGGAGGGAGGAGAGGCACTGCTCCTACCTATTTTGGCTCAGGCAAGTTTGCTTACCTGACCTATAATCATGGTTGTTTAGGCTTCTTCCTTGGCTAAGGTAGTCTGTTCCTGACAGATTTACAAATTCCTTTCAATCTACTACCGCAACACATTTAACTCGTCACAAATAAACACCGGCAAAGTTTATGCTGGAGTCATGGACAATAATGCAGAAATTATCTGCTTGTAGCACACTGTTTACATAGGAGGAATCCAACCAAGAAAAGTTAGGAGGTCTGGTTTAATCCAGGCTCAGTCACTGCCTTCATATGCTGTCTCAGCCACAACACTTCAGAGGTCTGTACAGTTTCTTACCCCAGTTCAAAAGCACGGTAATACCCAAAGAGCTAAAAAGGCAGGCTGTAATAACAGTTATTGTAAATGTGTACTTACATAATTGCAGAAAAAATTCAAGTGATCAAAACCATCCATAAATACCTTTTACAGGGGAGGAAACATTTCCCAAGTATGTTACTAAAAAGACCCCACATTATACTGTGTATATGATATTAATGGAGTACACATTCAGCATTCTGCCATAATTAAAGTTCTGCATCTGTGGCCTGCTGTTCAGTCCTTGGAAGGCCAGGCAGGTACTTTCCAGTAAGCTTGTACAAGGGGGCTTCAGGGTTTGGGGAGTATCGGTGTGGGACTAAAGGGTTTCCAGCACTGCAGGGCCAGCAGAGCAGCTCTTGTCTAACAGAACATTTTGGATTTCTAGTTTTCACTTTCCACAGGAAGACAGATCTGTGTGAAATAAAACAACCTTCAGCTTTTACAAATTTACAGCAAGATTGTAAGCATCTTCAGACAAGCTCTTACTGGCAGGCAGATCTTGTTCTGCTGTTACAAGGAACTTGGCATGGACAGCAAGTGAACTGGGGGTTTTGCAGCAGCCTCACCACAGATCCAGCATCCTAAAAGATGGCTGGCTGGGACACCACACATGATTTTGGCACGAGAATTTTGGAACCAACAGGTCAGTGAAATTTTTCTTAGCAGGGCAAAAGTAACTAGGATTCTGACTCACACCTGTGCTGTAGAGTGCTTCCCTTTTTTGCACAAAAGCCTCAGCATTATATTCCAGAGGTCAGTTTTAGTATTGTTCATCATGTTTGTTCTTTTGGTGGTTTGGTTTTGGTTTTTTCCTTCCTGCAAGACAACACTGTTTTCATACATAGTTTACTCAGAAAAATTTGCTCTGTGAACACTGACAGATTTTCCAAATAAGTGATTCATATCTCTAAAGCCTCCTTTATCACATGAGAGGTATTGTGCAAAAAAAATATAGTGAAATATTAAACACTTTTAAAAAGGTAAAAAAGACAAACTAAAAGAAGCAGTAAGAGGATGGCTGAGAATAGCCTGAGTATTAAAAAACTCCTTTGAACACTATTGACTGTGAAAACTGGATTCATCACAAGCCTAGGGACTCTTCGTAAAATCTAAAGCATGCACACCTTACTCCTCTAAACAGTCTTGCCATCCAAAAGCTTTCAATAAATTCTGAAGTATTAGCAACATGTTATTGAGCTGGTACTCAATAATACTAATGATGCAATTTTCTTCTGCCTTGACACATACCAAATATACTAATAAAATCTAGCAAATTAAACCTGGATTCACTAGATGTTATTAACCTTAATATAAAGGAGACAGTTCTGTTCCAAGTCTTGCTTCATTTATCTTTCATATTTCTGTATCTTACCATGACTCATGCTGCTTCTTAAAGGTACCCTTTAATTTCAAGGACACCATCTTTGCTTACAACCTTAGTATTGTTTAAATAATAAAGTTTAAAACAAATGCGAAACTTGAATTAATGAAATAAGCAGAGAAACAAAGGTAAGAATAAAGAAACTTAGAAGAAACTCATTAATATTGCCAGCATATACTACAAAGGTCTATCTGAGTTTTAGGCACTTATTTGCTGCGTATTTTCAAACTACCAACGAAAGCTAGTGCATTTAGCTTCAAAGAACTAGATGCTCAAAGTGATCAAGTTAATCAAATAATTTTATCTCCTTCAAGTCAATGTGGTTTCCCACACAATACCTCTCTGTACAAAATCTCACAGTCTTCTTTCATTTTTGCTCCATTCATATCAGTATCAACCAGTTTATGGACCACATTATCACTTTCAGCCTAGCATGAAACTTCAGAACAAAAACAAACAGGAAAAATCATCTTCCAACAAATTTATTACATTCTAGAAGAATCCCCACAAAGACATGCTTTCTTTCATCCTGGAAATCCATTGTGCCTGCAGCTTTCCTCTATTCATTTGAAATGCCCGTGCCATTTCCTTACCTTCACAATACTTTTTGTCTTCTCCTAGCACCCAGAACATTTGATCAGGTCACATCACCATTTAAAGAATCTTCTGTTCTGTCACAATTACCATACCACTGATTGCCGTACTGCAGGACTTATTTCAATGACCCCATTCTATTTTGGCTACACATTTCAGAAAGATGAAGGCAATGCAGAACAAGCCCAGAGACAGGGTCAATGAGATTGGGGTGGAGGATGAAGACTACACCTTGGAAGTAGAATCTAGAGGAGCTTATCTTCTTCAACCTATGAAAACAGGAGAATGGGACAGGTCTCCTCTATATAAATGCATCAGAAGGGAAGGGAAGACCACAGAAGCCTATAGGCAACACAAAATTTTGATGCAGAAACGAAAGGACACTGGCTTCTCATGAGCCAGTGGAAGAGGGAGTTTTCTAGCCCTCCCATTGGGAAAGATCATCAATAGCAGATTAAAAGTACCCTGTAACAGCAGGAGGTGAGACACAAAAAACCTGAAGGTCACGTGCATTCCCATACTCTTGAACCATACCAGCTGGGATGTGTTTCTGACCTGGCTTTCCTGAAACCTGGCACCCTAAAACCCTTACTGGGCCCTCACACGCTCATTTCATCCCTGCTCAGGCTAAGGTGGCCGGTTTGCACCACGTCATGACCCCTTGCCAGTCACTGCCCAACCTTCTGCACTCCCTGTTCTCGGCTTCTTCTGCTCGACCCTGCTGTTGCAATGCTTCTACTGGCTCCGCTCCCTTTGGATTTTAACACATCACCCGGACAGCCTGGAAGCTGTGCAGCTGCCCTGCTTTTTGCCACAGAAAGGTTCAAATTTTCAGCAGGGCAGCAATGACCTCAGTAACAAGCTGTAATATATCTAATGAACACAGAGAGTTGGCATCTGCCTGTGGCCAAGTGGGTTCTCAGTGCTGAGGGGAGAAAAAAAAGCAACAACCACTAACAGATGTAGGATATTAACTGAGAATTTCAGCAAGACAGCAGGTTGCAGAGGGCAGCAAAATAGAAAACAAAAAACAGTGTTAGGACTACAGCATCTAGCATGGGTGCTGTAAATAACCTGTTCATTAGAGAAAGAGAAAGCTGAAGGCATGTGCCATTGTTTGGCAAAGCAAATGTGTTTGCTCTGTCTGTAAGAAGACTGGATGAGCTACAGACAGTCTGGAACAACGCATAAAAGCCAATGGCATTATCAGAGATGAGAAGGCAGCTGCAGTTACACTTGATGTAACAGGGACAGAAGATAATTCTCAGGCTACATCACAACTGCAAGAAAAAAAAAGTAATGAAATCACTCAAACACTGCAGAGTCACCTGCCCCCAAAGTTACTACACTTGCAGATCATATCTGCCTCTGGAGAAAAAAATAATGGAAGTTCCTGAATACATCGCTATATTCAGGAGGTTAGAAGTTCACCAGTAGTTTAGAAATATATATATATTCAAAATGTAAATAATACACCATGAACTAGTTAGCCCCTGCTCATGATAAAAAAATATAAGCAACACTAATAGCTATTCACTTAGATGGACTTTATAATAAAACCATTTCAGTGCATACCAGTTTTTAAAGTGCTAAAAATCAAGACAGGATCATGAAGTGTGTTCAACAAAAGCAGTATCAAAGAGCTGAGGAAACAGAACAGTAAGTAGAGTCGGAACTGACATGCTTTCAGATGGGTGGTTTTGGTTTGTGTGGTGGGGTTTTGGTAGCAGGGGAGGGGGCTGCAGGGACGGCTCCTGTGAGAAGCTGCTAGAAGCTTCCCCGGCTCCAAGACGGACCCACCGCTGGCCAAGGGCAAGCCCATCAGCGACAGCGGTGGCGCCTCTGGGAGAACAGATTTAAGAAGGGGAACCTGCAGTGAGTGAGGGGAGTGGGGTGTGAGAGGAACCCCTCTGCAGGTGCCGAGGGCAGGGAAGGAGAAGGGGATGCCCCCGCAGCCCATGGTGAGACGGCAGGCTGTGTCCCCCAGCCCACGGAGGGGAGCAGATGCCCACCTGCAGCCCGGGGAGAGAGGATTCCATGCCGGAGCAGGGGGATGGATGTCCCACAAAATGGCCGCCGCTCTGTGGGGAAGCCCGCGCTGGAGCAGGCTGTGCCTGAAGGACTGCAGCCCGTGGGAAGGACTCACCTTGGAGAAGTTCATGAAGAACTGCCTCCTGTGGGAGGGAGCCCACGCTGGAGCAGGAAGAGTGAGGAGTCCTGCCCCTGAAGAGGGTAAAGCAGCAGAGACAAGGTGTGATGAACTGACCCCAACCCCCATTCCCCCTCCCCCTGCACCACTGAGGGGGAGGAGGTAGAGAAAATCGGGAGTGGAGTTGAGCCTGGGAAGGGGGGAGGGGTGGGGGGAAGGTGTTTTGAGATTTGGGTTTACTTCTCATTATCCCTGTTTGGATTTGATTTGTAGTAAATTAAATGGAATTTTTTTTTCCCCCAAGTCAAGTCTGGTTTTTGTCTGTGACCATAAGTGGTGAGTGAACGCTCGACCCAGGAGCGTTTCCTTATGTTTTCTCCTACTCATCCCACTGCAGGGAGGAGTGAGTGAATGGCTTTGTGGTGCTTTGTTGCTGGCTGGGCTTAAACCATGACAATGGGGAAAAAAGACTCAGAATGCAAATGATGACTGTTTAAGGACTCAAGTGTGCTGGTTAAAACTGTAGCAAGGTGAGGCTCAGGTAGCAAATATGAGGATGACTGCAAAAAGCCCTGCCTTTCAGCAGAAGTGACATCAGGAATTTCAGATTCATTGAGACACAGATGCCACCAGGGAAGCCCTTGGGAATGCTGTAGTGTCTCTTCAACAGCTTAATTATAACAACAGATGAAGTATTCAGATTGCTTTACAAGTTAAATGAATAAGGTTCAAAATGGAGCTCAATACCAGGTTTGCTAACTTCACAGAAAAATTATTAGAGACTACTTAAAAAGGTGCAGTAATAAATTATCTCTGTGCTTCTAATAACATAGATGAATTAGTCTTTCCCAGGGTTATGATGTTAAACATAACATAAGATAGAAACAGCATAGGTTAAACTTTCATTGGTTATGCATTCTCAGTAGAGGATCACTGAGTAAGTTTCAGATGGTGGAGCAAAACAGAAAGTGTCTGCAGTCATCAAAAAAATTAGACATAAGAAAAAATATCAGCTGAATTTTGGACAACATAGATAACTCAGGATAGCATTCAAAATTTCTTAACTTGAAGCAAATGGAGCGCCTCTTCAATGCTACATAACTTACACTGAGAAAGAGAAGGGCACTAAAGTCAAAACCAACTTGTCAAGCACAGTAGGTGCACACAGGGGATGGCAGAAATTATTTTTGTGCTAAATATCCAGTCTTCCAAAAGCTTTATTTAAAATACAAATAATCATCTAGGCCAGTAATGAAGTTGTCAGGCTCCCCTGGAGCTAGTAAAGGAACTGCTAGTGTTCCTAACAGCTAGACGGGACTATGTTAACTACTCACTAAACAGCTAGGGCAACAAGTGTTACCAGAAATGTCACAGACTGGTGTCTCACTATACTGCTTCTTAGGAAGCAACCGCAAATCCAGAAGAGGGAGGAACACTGCATTTCTTCTACAAGTATTATACAGCCTAGAGAGGGTAAAAAGTTTCCCTATAAACCCTGAAAGAAACAAAGGGATGAAGAAAAGGGGAAAATGGGATTTGCATTGGGGAAATTGCACTGTTTTTATCAGTGTATTTTGTTCCAGTTGGAATATCTCATTCATCAGCTCAGGTGCCCTCTCGCAGACTTCCCCGCAGACACAGGGGCCATCAGGTCCCTGTCAAAAGAGCAGCTGAGGAGACAGCGAGGCTGTGTGCATTTAAGAAACGTGAACTAACATGGTGGCCTGAACCCAAGTAAGCCTGTACCACTCTCCTTACTCTGAATGTTATTTGGAGAGCAATGGCACAGCAAGATTGCTTTTAAACTTATTCTTCATTGCTTCTTTGCAACAGCCACATCATAAAAGCAGATTCCTGAGGGTTTTTTCTGAATTGGGAAGGAAAAAAATTAAAGGTAGTACCCACCCTTTTTCAGACCTCTTTGCAAAACACCTTCTAACCACCCATACAAATTAAACTCAGAATTGCCCAGAAGCATTTCATCCTTTATGTTCATAAACTAGCAATCTTGACCTCCAGATTTTAATTTATTTTACCGAAATATTTATTTCTTTCAATAAACGAAGCATTCCAGATTTGGCTTTCTTGGCAACAAAGATTGCTCAAAGAGCATGATCATGAATGTACAAATTTCATTTACTGCAATCTCTTCATATAAACCATGAAGGTATAAACCTGACTACCAGAAGAGGAACAGACAGTATTAGCAAATTCCTTTCTAAAGCTTCAGTTTATCAAGTTAATGGTTAATAAATTTATTGAAACAGAGATGAAAGTCCAGGAGCAAAGTTCCAAAGTAAAACAGACTGATATCATCTGTTCTTAAACCAATCTCCTAACTCATTAAAAAATAACAGTACATGTTACCCTGTCCAGAAACTTTTTACTACCTTGCATAGGATTGCAAAGAGTAAATCCACCAAAAGTAATGGATTGACTCCTAGAAACAACTGTTTATAAAATGGAGTCCTTTGTCTTTGTTTTAAGTTTACTATCCATCCCACTAGCTTTTTTCTCTCAGTGCTAAGGAGAAAAGAAAAAGGTTCACACAGCTGCATAAAAGGCTAGGTGTGGCCAAGGAGAAAAGAAGAAGCATCTGTACCAAAGCTATTGCTCTGTCGTCACTCGGTGCACAACAGAGCACAGAGGTGGGATCTCAGCCAGCTCACTGTGGGCACACTGGGACTGTTTCACTGCACGCCTACATACAATCATTACGTGAGGAAAAAGATCACCCCTCTTGCCTATTATCAAGCTCTTCCAAAAAATCTATCCATTATTCGTAATTAGCTTCTAATGCTTCTCCCATTTGCCATGTACAGAGTCACCCCAGTGAGCACCGTCGCCTTTTGCTAGACTTCGCTGACTGTGGTATTTCAGAATTGCCCTGCTGAGCAGCGGGCTCAGGAAAAGCAGCATTTGCAAATGGCGTTACAGAACAAGCATGCAAAAGGGCTGAACCATCCTAGTTTTGAAACAAGGTTTTCAAGTTGATAGGTACCATTAACGAGGACAGGACGCAGCGCTCAGATGTCACTCATCCGTATGGTCTCCCGTCGGTGACCTTTGCAAAGGACAAATCAATACTAAGCAGATACTGTATCTACTATTTCTTACTGTGTAGGAAAGGTCAACCAATTTTCATGTATGTATCAGTTCTAACATTACTGTTTTCAGACACAGAACTGCTTAAACCTGGGAATAACGAAAAAATTCTTACCTTGTGCATAGCACCATTTCTTTTAAAAAAAAAGACTTGGAATGGAAACTTATTTCACAAGCAAGGTATAATGCTTATAGAAGAAATGTAAAGCTTTACCTCGCTATTGTGAAATGATCTCTACAAATACAATGTAAATGAAATTATAAACAGCACTTATAAGACTGCTTCCCTAGCAAAATCCAGTAGCACCTATGTGTTTTACCATAGAAACAAATATTTTTTTTAAGTATTAAGCCATTTACATTCATTTTGTGCATGCCCACTGCACCTGTTTTCATTCATATGTGCAGGCCACAGAAATCATTCTCCTCTTATAGTTACTTAGATGTCATATTTTGAGAGAGGCCTTTATAGAAATACACTTTTTGGTTCTGTATTTAAACTTGATCCCATTTAGCTCAATGCCAAATCCTTTTAACTTCAGTGAGAAAATTCTATAATACAAATATTGCCACAGTCTCTGAGTTGCCTGGTGCTGAATTCTTAGCTGAAATTTTTCGCTTTTTTAAAATATATATTTGATTTCTCAAAGTATCATTAAGTTTAACATTTCATAGTACCTGAAAGTTCAAGGATGAACATCAAAACTCTATTGAATTCAACAACACTGTGTTTAAATGAAAAAGTATCCTGTTGTATATCTTAAACACACCACAAACATAAAACAACACTAAAACTTCAGTCTGGCTCTGATTAGAAGACACTGCTGCACTATTTGATATTGCAAGTGTAAGATCTACAAGGACAATATTTAAAAATATTCAGAAAACTAGTATTTTAAAGCATTTGCATATAGGAAAAGGGTTATTTAATACTCAATATAATGAATTTCTGAGTTGCATTATCTGCAGCATTGTAAGGAGATATTGCATTCATGTTCTTTAGCTGTATGGAAGTGGAGCAATGGCATTTCCATACATCCATAAGCAAAGTCATAAAAAGGATCTATAATCTTTTGATGAATACATTTAATACATTTCAGTAAGGTTTATTACAGTTCTTGCTTCCTCTTCTCAGCGTCACTCATGGTTAATGGAGAGATACACACCATGTTAAAAAAGTCTCAGCAGTTCATTTCAAGTAAAGAGAAGCAATGTTTTTAAGAATAAAATACTTATTCTCACTCTTATTGTACTTGAATTGGTCTAGAGGTAAGCCGTTTTGGTTATTGTAATTTTGTAAATCATAGAAAACATCCGTTGACAAAAATATTTAATATTTATATTCTTGCAAATCCATGTTCTCAGAGTGGTTTCTGTCGGTCAAGCAAATATGAAGGCAAAACCAAATCATACAGCTTTGTACTGTGGAACAGTGTACACTGCCAGATTAGCAAAGTCTATTCTGATGTTGTTATCACCAGTATCGACAAATATAAATCAAAAATTAAGCTTTCTGTTTATTTTTAATTAGTTGCTTGTGTCATCTCATCAGAAAATCAAATTTAAAAAATTTTTTTTAAATCATACTGTCCTGGAGTCAAACACTGAAAAAAAGACATACCTCTGGCTGCAGCCATGTGCCAAAAGCAGAATTATAAGCAAGCAATTCATTTTAAGATTTCTGAAACTACCCACTGAATTATTCTTTCACTGAGGAAATCCAATCTATGCACTGTGATACAGGACAGCGCTGTCTGTCTTCTTGTCTTGTCATATTGCTTATTTTGATTTGCTGCAATGGCAAGGAAGTATAGATTTTTAATATACTTTTATTGCCTTTTAGATAGCTGACTTACTGACAGTGTTTTTGGGGCATTTTCTTCCTGAATTTTTATGACTGTCTTTTTGATGACTATGCTTTTAAAATTTTTATTGGGGAGTAATGGCTGAATTTCTATAGGGATAGATGACAAATTTTGTTAGGTGCAATACTAAAAATGTTCATTTGGATGCAGAGAGATTTTTTTTTTCCAAAAAGAAAAAAATAAAAAAAACCCACAACCAAACCTAATACAAACACTGGTATAGTTCTTATCATCTCCCATCCTGCTCTTATAGAATTCTCATGCTTTTTTAAAGCAGGATCCAAAATAAAACAAGCTGAAGATTTCAGCTCTTTTAAAGTAATCTATATAAGTTACATGGTGAAAGTCTGTTTCCTTGCTCCCTAACAATGAAGAACACAGAGTACAATAGTAATTATTCTGGAAACAGCTACACTTTCTACTGTGCCTTCATGAGAAGAACGATAAAATGGCAACATTGAAATATCACTGAGAGTAAATGGAAACCAGAATGCTAACACTGCACGTGAGCACACAGGTATGCTCAGGAGACTCTGCAGGACTGTAGGTATTGCTGTACCTGGCTATAAGTGTCTGCTTTTGAAAACAGCTATTCCTCACAGATAGTGTCTTTCATTTCATTTGGCCCTACATTAATAGGTTGTCATCCTGCACAGCATGAGAAGGTTGCAGAAGAAGCAAAAATAAATACTTTCTCCAGAAAGTTGAGGCAGGGGACGGGGATGGGACAGGTTATAGCCAGCAGCATCTTCCAGCTAGAAAGCTTGTTCTTCACTCCCTCATAAAAGTGCAGTCAGACAAAAAGCAGCAGAAAGGTGTAAGGCAGATTTTCCTCACATTACAATGCTATAGTACTATCGCTATTGATCTGAATTCTGTAATGTGTTTTGGAGAAGTCTTTGCTTTTAAGGAAGATGATAAAACAAAGAGGAATCCATGACACTTCTTTCTTTGCACAAAGAATGCCATTAAAGCAGGCACATCAACTCAAAACATACATATTCTTCAATAAAGACATATTTTATAAAACAGCAGGAGTTACCTAAAACAACTCCCTAAAACCAATAACCAAGTACTTTAGTGGTATATTTCTTCATGGTGTAAACTAATGGCAAAAAGTGTACTTTCAGCACGCTATCCTGAGCTTTCAGGGGGATACCTTATTTAGAGATTCAGTTCACTTTCTTGCCCATACCCAGAATCCCCAACACTCAATTTTACCTTTTCTTTTTCTTTTTGCTCTTAAAAATCACACTGAAACTACTTTAAAAGGTATTTTATTACTCCAACAGAAGTAAGTACCTGCTGTAAAACAATGTACACATTCCCATAAGCTTTTTATAAATTCTCACAAGCCATTACGCCCTATTTAATTTCATCTGAATTTTAACCATGTCCTTGCACTTAGTTCCACCTTATTATCTTACCATACCATCTCACCAATAATCGCTTTTGAGATTCCAACTTCTATATCTTAATTAAAACTGTGGACTTACATTACAGCACTAATTTAACTACAGGACTTTGAGAATTGGGGCATCTCAGAGAAAAAGAACTTTGTCCAACACTTGACTGTCCAAGTACCTTGTGTTTTAAAAGTGAGGTGTTTTCTTTACATGTGACAGATGACCCTCAGAAAATTACATCACATCAAAGTCATCAAAACAGCACAGGCCTAATCAAAATGAAAACTATGAAGTGCATCATACAACTTCTGAAAGAAAGATTATTCTACCTGTATCGGACATGCTCGATTGTGTCATATGTCAGCTTGCTGCTGATATTCTGGCTATGAGGGTTGCCTAGGAGACAACAGAGATATAGAAGTTAATCGTTAATCACAATTTTGCTATTAATTTTTTCTTTTATGAAAGTATTACACCAAGACAGCCTGAAAAGATGACAAAGAAAGATTTAACGTATACTTCACAGCAATGCCCTGAAGCTCCTTAGAGCAGTTAGTTGAGAGAAGGGACATATAACAGAAGAAAGCAATTATGACAGACCTTGAAACTTCAGCTGGATCTCTTACTAATACTTAGGCAGTTCCCTTAAAAAGAAAATGCAACTGCATATGCACAAACGTACTACGAAAAAGTACAGACAGAATGCACATTCATAAATACATTTGCGCACTAGCTGAGAAGCAATTTAGAAGAGACAGCATCTGGAGATAACAGACATTCGTGACTGGACACCAGGACTATCCCTGGGTTTTTTAGTGTCTGACATTCAAATAGCTCATGAAAATATAAATTTTATTGCAAAATTAGTAGCCACCTTAGCACAGCTCAGCACATGCATGTATTAGCAATTAAGACAGCACATAATAAGGGCATGCATTTATCTTCTTGAGCAAAAAAGATTACAACAATATCCACACAGGCACAGCCCACTTCCCTATTAGTAAATGCTTGAAGAACATGCCTAAACAGTTTGGAAACAGAATAAGAAAAACATTGCTATATTAATACGGTTTTTGCAGTATTTTGCTGCAATATTAGCTACTCTCTTTTTAGAATTTCAAAATCACCCTGCTGAAAGTTATTGAGTGAAGGTGTTGAAAAGAATAATAAATTTAGACCTCAGACCCAAAAATAATACTTAGATTTTTCATGTCTGATGTTGCATTTCTGTAATTTCCAATTCAAATATTCTCAATTTAGAAGTGAGAATCTCTCTTACTTACATTACTTTCCCTCATTTACACATGCAACAGCTAAACTGCAGTTCTTCGGGCCTGTGGATTATCACCAAGAAAATAAAATAGCTGCAAGTCAAACTCCCCTTTCACTCACATCTGTATCTGTTAAATGAACTCTTTTCATACAACAGTTACTGCCCTCAGAGTACCAGAGATGTAACTGGAAAAAAAAGAGATTTGACCATACTAGAGGTCTCGTTATCATTTCAGATGAAAGCAGTATTAAAAAAGATACAATTTGTTCTCCCACAGCATTATAGGTTCTATGCAACTGGCAGCACTACTATTCCTATTCACAAGCACTCAATTGATTCACAAATTAATTTTTTTTTCTACCACTGATGTTACTTATTATAAGGGTTGAGACCAATGTTGTTTGAAATAACTAAGATCAGAGTGCATACATTTCACTTTACAATGGCTGTAGTGACAGAACATTAATTTTAATATCACTGACATGTAGTTGAATGTAATCAAATCGATGTATCTTGTTATAACAGCAAAAAACCCTATCCCAATCAAAACCAACATCTATTTCGTAGCGAATCTTAAATCCACTCTCTGGATCCTGGCCTCGATAGCATTCAGGAAACAAAAGAGGGGGAATTGACACGTACAACAGCACATTGACAATGAAAACTACCCAGAACTCTCAAGTGGCTCGCCCAGGTGATAAGCACAAATGTGCTGGTGCTTGAGAGAGCACAGTTTTCTTTTAAAGCAGTGCTACCTAGTTCCCAAGTGAGGAATCACTTTGCTCTATGTATCAGGGAGCACAAGAAAAACACAAAACTAGCAAAAAGGACACATAGCCCACAGATAGTAACACACAATAAGAAATTTTGATTACTTCAGTGGGACTACTCACAGCATATATAGATAATACTATACGGTATATTTTTTTTCTGGTTGAGCATGAATCGCTCTAATGCAAACTGTCTCACACAGTAACAACATTTTCTAAACAGAGGGTGATGCTGCCTTTGTACAAAAGCACATTCAGTGTGTGGTTCTTGGCTAGATAATAATGCCAGAAAGATATGAAAGGTTTAAGTAGAGGATCTGGGGACAAAATACTTATAAGGGGTGCTGAAGTGCCCACATCCGCAGCTGTAATAGCTAAATCTCCACCCAGATACTGCATAATTCTGTAGATATTTTTTACTCACATTCTTATGTGCAAGACTGCTTTGGCAATACAGATCCTTTTTTCTGAATATGCACCAAAGTCTAACAGTCTGGGAGAGGTATAGCACCTATTCCCTGCCTAAATTCACTTGGGAACTTCGAGCTAAGCTTTGTCTTAAATAAAATGCTTATACTGAGCCGCAGTATAACCCCCTGTGTTGACTCTCACTGAGAGGGTGGTGGTTCTGGATTCTGGTCCTTGCATAAGAAATTGTTTTTGCATTTTGCATGAAGAAAAACCCCACTGAACAAACAGTGCTGAGAGCCGCATTGTATTTGTTTATGCCCAGGCTGGTGCCCTAACCCCTGGGCAACAGAGTCATGCTCCTTTGATTTTTCTTCTTCACCAGCACAGACAGGTCCTTGGCCACCAAAGAACAAAGCTAGGGGTGACACAAAGGGATGATGGCTCCTTTGTAAAATCACTGGTCTTCCAACTACTCTATAGCAGTGTTAAAAAACTTGCAGAAGTACTCTTCCAAGAACTCAAGAGGCACAGTTTTGATCTCTTTAGATAGAAACTTGAGAAGAATAATGGGAACGCTGTTTTGCACTTACCATAAACGTTGTTTCTGAGGTCATCAGTAAAAGCTTTAAGTAGACTCTCTGGGAAAAGTGCTGAACCGGCATGGTCAAGGTAAGTAATCCCTAAAATAAAAATTACTAGATTCAATTTTTTAAATATTTAATTCCATTTTCTCCCACAGACTACGTTGTGAAGTGCACCATTCAAACACCCCTAGTGCAGTACACCACATAAAAAGTCAATTCCCTAAATTTTCTGGGGTATGATATTTCTCTGCCTGACTTAGAGGTCTCTACAGCTCTTGAAAAATGCTCCTCAAATATGTTCCAACAGTCAGGCTATATTCACAGCAAGGCGTCTTTCACTCACTTAGCAGAAAAACAAAGGATACAATAGAAGCCCAATATTTTGATTGCATCTTTATAATTTTTAATTAAAACCAAAATATTTTAAGAAGTCATTCTTTCCATGTTTAGATTACACATTCTTTGGAAGAGAAAAATCTTTTTGTTCTGCCTGTACAAGACTTAGCAAGCTGGTGTCTTCAGTCACAGTACCTTGTTGCTCCTAGGCACTACTTACCATGAAAACTACCATTACCACAATGACAATTATTATTATTATTAACAATAACAACAACACTAGTGTTGCCTCCTTGCCGACAAATGAAGCTACTCTCTCAAGAACTGACAAGGCCTAAATCATGTTTGAAGCCCAAAGACAGGACTAGTTTAAGTTTTAATGTATTTAAATTATTTCTTGTCACTCTGCTGCACTTAACATTCAATTCAGTTTTAAAATCTCCTTTTATATTATTAAGCTATTGCAAAACTTTTAAATAAATGCTTATTGGAAACGGAGGCTTTGTCATGTTTGGCCATTTTCAATTTCTTAATCTTTAGCAATTATTCTTCCATTTCTCCAGTGTGTTTCACGCCCTTTATTAGTTTTTTTCATTTCACTTACCTTAAGTATTTCAACCTATTTCAAATTTTAATAATGATGAATATGATTAAGATTAGAATTTATTAAGTCTTTTAAAGGCCTTCCCTTACCACAGGGATTTAAAACTGAGTTAAGCTTTAAACAAGAAGCCTCGACACTTGGAAATACATATGATTATATATTATGTTGCTGTAGCAGTGATTCAGTGGGTAACGGTGTGAGGTAGTGCTAATGATAAAACCAATCCAGACACCCATCCCTTCTCTTATTTTCAAAAGAGAAAAGCCCTCCCCCACCTTAAGATTTGCCGACTTACAGTGTCTAGCAAAAGCGAAATTTTTAACCATGGCCTGAAGTCAACCAAGTGTTTTGAGGTGCTTTGAGGGGTGGAGCGTGGACAAAACCTGGGTCGATTTACTAGATGTACAGACTTTTTAGGTTTTCGCTATTTTTTTCTGAAATCCTAGAAAGTTTCTCCCAAGCGGTATGAAGCGGCACGTAGAAGCACACAGGGGTCAAAACGCATACGGGGGTCCAGTTGACCCAGTTTCTGACAGGAGAGGTTCCAGCTGCTCGGCTCACCCCCAAAATGGAGGGGGTTTGGAGGGAGAGAGGCAGGTTGCGTCGTGGTGGGAGGCAGCCAGGCCCCTGCCCGGCAGAGCGGCATGGCCTCTGCCAGCGACGGGATGGCAGCAAGGGGACGGCGGCTTTCCCTCCGGCGGCCCAAACGCTCGCCATGGCCGCCCCGAGGCCCACGCGGCCCACGGCTTGCCACCAAACGCCTCCACCCTGAGCGGGAGCTGAAGCGGGGAAGCAACAGCCACGACCACCGGGGGCCCAGCTCAATGGCGGCGGTCGGGGCTATAAACGACCCACAGTCACTGGCTACGTCTGGGAGAGCCGGGAAAGGCAGGCCTAGAGTTGAGGAAGGGAAGAGGCATCCCTGAGCCAGGAACGCGGAGGAAGGACCGCTGTCCTGGAGGCGACCATCCCGGCCAACGCTCTTTCTCAACGCAAGCCCACGCAAAGGTGCCATTTGGCTCGTTAGCTCTTATCGGCACCACGAGCACAGCCGCTGGAGGCAGACAACTGACGGGTTTGGATCCTTCCAGCCCTGAGGAGATTGATGGCATCGAAGTGATAACACAACCGTACAGCACGAGGAAAAACCAGGCAACCGGCTGAGGCTCCTCAAACCCAAACTATCCACCGACAAGGGGATATGGGTGCTTGCTGTCCTGACCGAAGCTCCTGTGAGGAAATGTGGACTAAAAGATCTCTAAGTAAAGGCCCCCTAAGTGGTTTTTCAAATTTGATTTGTTGCGTAGCTCATTACGAAGGACAATATTGCAGTTCTGTGAAATGAACGTAAAAAAAACCTAGCCTGCCATTTTTTAAATCCTCCTCTGGTTGTATTACTTTGAACATGTGGGAGGACATTTGGCTGAGGAAGGAAAAATTATTAATTCTTAAACTTTAATGCTGCTGTTTAATTGAAAACAGAGAACAGCATTTAACACTCTCTCTCCACTGCCCCCCAAAAGAAATAGGCTCTCTCATCATTTGAGACTGCACTGAAACAAATATCTTGCTATTGCACTTTTATGGTGTAGTTTTTTCCTTCCTGTCTTACTTCAATAAAACTATATTTCTAAAGGAAAGAAAAAAAAAAAGTGGCACATGCATAACACTGGCAAAGAAAAGAACATTAATAACTTTCATTGTGCTTTTTCCCTGGTTTAATAACATTTGCTACTTTAACTTTATTGAACGCACATTAACCAAAGAGATTTGTCAGTATATACAGAATAACACAGTTTCCCCTGTTTCACTGTGTATTTAGTATATAGGCTGTCAGCACTATGAAATTCTACTGTGTACAGGAAATAACAGGAGAAAGAAAATATAATATGATCAACCAAAAGAAAATTAAAATGCAATATCCATCAGGACATGGTTTCATTGCTCAGGGAAAATGTAAAATTAACTTTTAGTTTAATTTACATACTATAACATTTGGAATGTGTAACTGACTTCATTGATCTAATAATATACCAACTATTTGATAAAATCACATTTCAGGAGGAGGGGGGTTTTTTATAGGAGTATCGAAAACCATTCAATGTGTCGGCATTAGTTACGGAAAGTTATTCAGCAAGAGTATCGGTTCATAAGCTGTAATATTCATATGTTAATATTCTTGCAGATTAATTTTACATTGGGAACTCTTTGGGAACCAGCGCAGGCCAGTCTGTCCTGCTGAAGAAAACCCCAGCCCAGCTCTCTGTTCTCCTTCTGTGCTACAATTCACCTCTTAATAAAGCATCCACCATCTCTGCATGCCTGCCTTGGTTCTTTGTAAAACTTCACGAGAGCACGTGCACATACAGCCTCAGGAATGCCAGGGGACCATTCTGTTTAACTGAACATTTCTATCTCTTAAATGAAAAAAGATAAAGATAATTTAATTTGGAGCATTTTAAAATTAGAGCTTAAGACCAGGTGAGAACACTTAACCGTACATAGTCTGACTGCCTGCAAAACACCCAAGGCAAAAAGAAACTATCTGGATTAATATTTTGGAGCCAAAATTCCTGCTTCTGACAAAAGCACGCTTTCCTAAAAGGTAACTCCACCTGACTGAAGAAATTTAAAGACATCATCTGACCAACTGACAGTAGAACAAGGTGGTTACGTCTTCATTAAATCTTTTAGTAATTATCAAGCTTTGTATATGCCTACCACCCAGAGGATGTTCTAGAGGGGCAGGAGCACAGAGGGACCATGGAGGCACTCCCTACAACGCCCTGGTGGCACATGGAGAGTAAGCTTGTTCCTCCTTCACACCCCACCCGTAAACCCACGCCTGGCCACCCAGCTCCTACCTGGCTAAATTCTTACTACTTTGGTGTTATGTAATCTTCTCTTTTAATCCCTGAAATTGTTCTTGGTGCTTCATATTTCTGAACTTTGACTGAATATCACTTCCAGAAACAACGACTTTACCTACATTCCATGTGGCTGCTCCATGTCCACCTCCTTTAACCTTTTGCCATCCTGTGATTCTACCACATTCACCAAAACAAACCAGCCTGCACTATGGCTTCACAGCTATTTCTTACAGCCACAGCACTCCAAAATTCCTGCATTCCAGCTGATTACAGGCTGCCAGCTACATTGCTGAAAGTTTCATAATGAAGAATGAAATGTGTAGTTACAAGGCAGCACCGGTACAGAGTCATGAATTTTGATTGGCGGATATAATTGCAATTCAGTGGGATTATATACACAATATTACTTGTAAAGTAGATACAGCCAATGCCCCGGGGAGACAGTATATATCTTAAGTACAGCAATATTAATAAAACCAGTATGAAATAGATTATATGAAAACAAGCTGAAGGCAAAATGAAGCGTTATATGTCAAAAGATAAATATGAGAGATTTTCATACACCAAAACAAAAGCAAGATAACAACCAAGTGTCAAAATAGGGAGGAGAGGGCTCTACAGAGGTTGTAGACAAGTGTGATATCATTTGGACACAGTGAGGCTTTAACAAGTACAGGTACCTCAGGTTATTTTAGTCATCTAAGTCAGATGCCCTTTAGAGGCAGCTCCCTCTTTCCATTGACTGCATAAGAACTTAGCTCCCCCCAGGGATGCTCCTAAATTAAATGTCAAAAGTACCTTTAACTATGTAATACATGTAACCTTTGTAAAAGTGCCTGAAATCTCACAGTGATACAGGACATGATATGCCCACACACTGTACAGACAGATAAAGATCCTGGTTGTGCAAAACCATTAATGAAGTACCTTAAACGCAAAAAAAAAAAAAAAAAAAAAAAAAAATCCTACTAATATGGCTTGAGAATTGCTTTTGCTGGATATTTTCTGGATTAAACATTTAGTGAATATTGTTACCTGTACCTTCAGTTCCTGTTTGGCATCAATTTAGACAAAAGCTATCAAAACCAGAGTATGTTTTCTGAATAACAATGTGCCACTCACCTAAATGCTCCTGCTCTGCTAGACGAGGTAATGTTTTGTTTCCCTTGCTTTGGGCCAAGGAGCTCTTCAAAAGACCACAAAACCATAGTGCTTGATGGACAAGGCCTGAATAGTTACATGCAGTTAAAGGAGACACTGTTCCTCAGCATGATTTGATTTAATTGCTACAGACCTGGTGAAGTAAAGCAGCAGTCAGCCTGCAGCCATGGGGCACATTCTGCTTCCCACTGTCAGTCCACTGAGTTCATCAATTCGAGTAATCACAGCTCAACCTGACTGCCAAATGCTGATCCGCACTGGACTGTGAGCAACTTGGATAATGGTATCGATATTTTAAGGGCCACTAACAAGTTACTGAGTTCTGTGGGAAACTGGTATTTAATTAATGTATTTTAGTGTTTGACTTGATGGAGTGATTACAAAAAGCAAAGCATGAAATGGGCAATTACATTTATCTGTAATAAGTCCCCATTATTTTTCTCCACGTGCTATTGGCTTGCATTATTTGCTCTCATTTCATTATTACCTACAGCAAAGCAGACAGAACATTAAAACAGTTTACAGTCAATACCATGCACCCTCTTCGCTTGCTGTACTCCTCAGCAGGGGCCATACTGACTCCACAAAAGCTATTTAGGTGGCCAAAGTTATTCCAGTAAGCACTGGCACTATTCTATGTACATGAGCCCCTACTTGCAGCTTACAGCTTGCCGGTATTGAGGTCTATGTAAGCGCAAAAGAAAGCAAGGCTTTCACATTTATTAAGAAGTCACATCCAACCCTATGAAATGTATCTTTCACAACTACAGAAAAAAAAATTACATGCCATGAAATTTCATCATTTGCCAGCTTCTGTGCTAAATGAGACCACAGTAAAGGGATCAATCAGCACCCACCTTCTTTCATTTGGCCTACCCATAAGACACAGCTTTATTCAGTGCTCACTTTTTGCTCACTGGGGCGTGATTAAATATCGACTGCATTCAGTGATGTTATTTCCACAGACACCTTTAATGGTTTGTGTAAGACCAGCTGAAGCCTTACCTGTGGGTATGAATCAGAGGTACCTCAGCTACATGTGAATAACACACTGCAGCCTACCGTCTCGTCGCCTTTGGATGAAATATAAATCACAAGTGATTCATGTTTATGCAAGTCTTCAAACAACTGTAACTCACCCAAACCCAAACTAGCTTTCACACCTCCCTAGTGAATATACTACCATCCTTCAGTCTCTTTTTTTTTTTCCCTTTCTCTCTGATGCAATTGATCAAATGAAAGAAGAGTTGAAAGAGAACATGTTCCCCATTCTTCTATTACTGGAAAATGCTTTTGTTTGTTTTGCTGAAATTTTCACAGAACCATTCACTTTTATGTAGGAAAGAGACATTCAGAATTTCTACTGGAGATAAAAAGGTGATGGTAAAAAGCAATGTTTAAGGAATCTTAATAATAATTGTTTATAACAGCGGTCATTAGCTAAACATTCTAGTAGCATTCTCCTGCTCCTCTTTTCTTCCCATTCTTCCCACAAAACAGCAACAGGCTTACAACAACATGCCAAGATAATGTTTGAAACTGACTTTTCTAGTCAGTGCTATTTCTTGCTCTGTGACCTGAATTAATTGGATTCATATAAAATCTAGGACAAATTAGTGGCTCTAAATATTCCCTGAAAAAATACACCAAATGAAATGTGCAGTGATATATAGAAAGCCTTTTAAATTATTTTATGGGTCTCCAAAAAAACTAGGAGAAGACAAACCAAGTTCAAAATAATAGAAAACCAAAAAGTAACCGTTATCTTCTCCCTTTTCCCTTAAAACTCATTTCATTACACAGAAATACTCACATCACTATGAGCTTCTGGCAGCTAGAGCCTTGGGTTGAACATGCAACCACAGCAATAATTAAATGCCCACACGAGAACTGGAACAAGCAATGAACACTGAATGACAGGCAGCAAAAATCGGTTATCCCAACCGTTGAGGCCCCGCAGAAATACTTCCCAGCCGTCACTTCTTCCTGATGACAAGACAACATGTAATGCCTTGTTTGGCAAACGCAACGGTACCTCTGCTGGCTTTTTCTGGCAAAGAGAAGGGGCTGCTACTGCAAACCAGTAGTAAAGTTATTCTCCAGGGGAAGTTCTTCACACAAGGTGCCCCACAGACAATTATAGCCCTTGATTTATTTATACCATCCAGCAAACAGTCCATTGCCAGGAACAGATAGTGAAGATCAATTTCAGGGACATAAGAATAAGAGAAACATAAGTTTCCTTTCAGCATAAATTTGGACTATCTTTCAGAGACAAACACGTAAAAAAACCAAATAACCACATTACCAAGAGGAACTGTATGTAAATTCAAAGACTGTGAAATGAAGTGTGAGGACTGTTGGCCAGGACCCCACTCTCGTAAGACGAGAGGACTAAGATTGTCCTGGCCCACAGTGGGCAGTCCTTTGTTACAACAGGTAACTACACTCATCACCCAAGCTACTTCCATCCGAAAAATAGGTAGGTCGTTAGTCTACCTTGCTCAAACCAGTACAGTGCTTCAGAATTGTATCCTCCTAGTAAGAAACTACATCTTATCCTCTAGACTATGTTTTTTCATGGTCAGTGTATTCTCCTATCTCCCATGTCATCATCATTTTGCTTTAATACCCACCTTCACCCACTTGGCTTCAACAGGTATTTCTCCCTTGACAAGCCAGTAGCACCTCTCCACCTGTTCTGGCTAAAAATGCCATCTTCCTTTACTTCTAATGCATGATAAATCTGACAACCCATTCCAGGCCCAGTGGTACCTCTTCCAGCTGATAGCCCTTTCTGTGGGAGCAACAGGGGGATGGAGAGCATGGGGTGGGGGAGCAGGATGCACATTCCAGAAGAAGATCTCCGAATTTTGGAAAGCTAGAGTAATTCTCCCTAGCTTTACTGGAAAAAATACCTCCTCAGACCAATACATCCGTATCTCTTGGCTTACACTCCTAACTGCTACTCCTTACCTGGTTTACACTCCTAATTGTTCTAGGAGTCAGAAAAAACAGCATTAATAAACCGGGAAGAGGTTTAATGCTTGAAAAGTCCACATATAATGCTTGACCAAGATCTCCTGAATCACCTTTTCACCAGTAAGCAGTCACCAATGTAAACTGAAACCACAAACAGGAGACAGCAACAATTTTTCAGTGTGCTTTCTATAGTACAAAAAAATATTAAGTGTAGGAGTTTCAGTATCGCTTCTGAGTAACTACTTAAGATTTATATAATGTATGGTGGGAATTTCATTTTAATAAGACACAGAAATACTGAGATGTTATTAGGGAGATAAGAAGTATGCATGAAAAACTACGTGTAAGCTTTTCTAGTGCATATGTATTGGGTTAATCTAAACATTTTTCCATCATAATATCTTTTGGCAGCAATTCCCCACAGAGCAAGCCAGTTTAACTTTTACTTCATAATAATTTGATCCAAGCTGCTACCTCAAGTGAAACTTACTCAACTATAAACAGACCAATCTAAATGATAAGATTATGCTCAATTGCTTTACCTTTACCGAAGTTCACAGACTGCATTAGATACACAGACGACAATAATACAACTCATTAAATAAATATATTTCTTATTTGGCGATTTTTGTGAAATGAGAAATATTTTGTAAAATTTTTCAGAACTGACTGTAATTTCCTAATAGCTCCACAAACAATGTAATACTTCAGTACAAAAAGCTTCACCTAATTGGAAAAAAAGATTTTTCCCACTCATAAATATCTAAGAGACACCAACAGGTTTCTGTCAATAATTTAATAGGAATGTAATTATACATTGGCAAAAATGTTCTGCTAATACCTTACTATATTTGGCCTAAATTAGTTTCTACAGCTTATTTTCCATTTATTAGGGTTCTTCTCAAGCATAGATTCAAAGTATTCAACAACCATTTCCAGGAATGTGCTAGGAATGAAAAAATACATTTATCAAAAAATAATGTTATAGTAAACCACAGTTTTTAATTCTGAAGCAGTAGGACAACTGCAGAGATTTGTTAACTAGTTCTGACAAAAGTAACAAAATACCAGCTTCCTAATGACTCGGCCTGAACACAGCAGTATGTGAGAGAAATCCTACCTAACACAGGCCTGCTTGTAATAGGAATAACAGCATGCGGCTTCCAGATATTCTATTTCTTTTAACTTCACTGATGTCTGGCATGTTACAGCTTACTAAAAAACCCTAAAAATCACTTGAGCTGTTGACACAAGCACATAGTTGATGACCCTCTTTCTAAAGGACTGTTAACCTGTGACACAGCTTTTGGAGGTTTGGACATTACTTTGAATCTACCTTTGGACAGCAAAAATCCACTGCTGGATACTGCCATACAGCTGTTTAGAAGGAGGAGTTTGTGGCTCTTCCAGAGATATTACCTTGCATTGGGTAAAGACATTATCATTTTAGAGCTCAGGTTCTCTGACCTCTGAAGGGCTGCAACGGGACAAAAAAGTCTTTTCCAAAGTCCAGTGAGTTAAAAGGAACCCAAGCGAAGTCCGATTGAGTCTCCAGCTGTACTACAATGAATAACCAGAGCAGAACTTTGCCTTCAGGTCACAGAGACCTCAACTCTGCGGAAGAGAAGCAAGCTCCGTTCAAACATGAGAACATGCATCAGGGTCTGACTCAGAGCCTTTGAAGTAATTATGAGGCTCTGCTGAACTCTGTATGAGTTAAACCATTAACAAATACGCTATAATCAGCACTTCCTAAACATACCGCACTGATTACCTTTTTGGTTCCAGGCCAAGTTAAAGAGCTGGGTTATGATCTGCACAGAAGCTTCAATGACCTTTGAAACAAGTGAAATTCTCCTTTCTAGAATAAGATATGCTGGGCTTCTCATATTGCTACCTCCTCATATGGCATCTACAGGACATCTTCAGTCTCTGGGGTATGCATGCACTCTCTAGAAGTCCAGGTATCAATTCAAAAAGTGAAGAATTTTAAATAATCCATTGACAAAAGGAGTAGGAGGGCTGTAACAGAAGCAACAGCAACAGAATCTCAAAATGACTTAAATCAGCTTACTAGAGTCACTTACATCAAATGAAGAACTGCTCCAGAAGTGTATTCAAGGCATCCAGGTGATTTTTTCCTCCAAGCACATAATACACCCCTTTATTTACAAATATGCACAGATATGCCTGTGTATGCAGTACTGAGATGGGTATATGAATATATGTACATCAGTATCCCTTTAAGAGGATAATTAGTGTTTTCATGTTGCTTCTTGTGGCAGAACATAAGGAAAAGCAGATGTGAATCTGGAGACTCTCTTCTCTTACAGCTCTCTTCCACCTTCTCTTCTCTACCACTTCTCTAACTTTATTTTTTGGAATTTTTGGCAAAGTGATAACTTAGAAGTCACCGCACCTGCTTTCAGTCTCACTTAATCTAAATTAAAGTCTACAAAACAGCATCAACACTCAACAAAAACAATACCAACTTTTGGTAACATAGCAAAGTTGGGCTTTTTTTGTCAGAGCTTCTTTTCTTAAGGAAAGAAAAGATACTTCACGTTAAGTGCCCCTTCCCTTCCTCCCAAATAAGACAGACCCAAAAAAAGCTATCTAAAATATCTACGTTAACCATAGTTACTGCTGGATATCCCTGAAGAGAGTTAGGCACACTTCTAACTTGAATAAATTTGCATTCACTAGAGAATTCCACTACAGGGGACTGAGTTCTAATGCTGTTCAGCAAACTGCAAGTCCATCCAATCAACTACTCTTCCGCTTTGCAACTTTACTTTGTTTATCAAGATGCTCTATGTTTAAATTAAAGTAGGATTTGGGGCACCTGTGAAGTTAATCTGATTTATGCTAGTACTAAGAGAATACAAATATCTGAGCATCATGAACCCAATAATAGACTGACAGTACTGACACAAACATAGAGAATTTCATGTTTGGTAACAACCTTCCACTGGATACATTTGCCTACAAAAATGAGTTTCGCAGTTGCTCCTTTTCTTTTTTTTTTTTTTTTTTTAATGGACCCAGCAATAAAGCAATTACAACTTTATCCCAATTTTATAACCATACACCTAAAGAATATTTTTCTGTGCTTCACTAAATCATGGTATAATTCTTCTCAATTAAAGGGCTTCTTTCAATACTAACGACATTAGAAATGAAAGAGAATTATAATTTCACCATAAATTATTCAAAGCACTAAATACAAATGGCCTCATTAACACTAGACTAGCTTTGAGAATGAATAAAAGATTATGCATAGAAAAACAAATACTCCAGTTTCCCTAATCTCTGAACTCTGAGCTTGAAATCACAACTCTGCCAGGACACCAGCTATCGTGTTTTGCCTCAAGGCAGCTGAGAAAACGTTATGCAATTAAAAATCAAGGTCTTCTCCCGCAAAATGTGTAGTCTTGCTATATTTGAATAAATGACAAGCCCAGACACGACATTCATACAACGTATTTTACTCAGTTTATGACACAAGATACTTGAAAATACTATCTAGATAAAACCACGCATAGCATACTCTGCCTCCAGAACTGACTACAGGATTGGATCTCAAGTATGAGTACCAATTTCATATCAGTAGTCTCCATAACTATCATAACCACACCAAAGTCCTGGAGTTCCCTACCCACACTAAAGCCTGGTCCTTCTTTACAGACCTCTTCTACTGATGCTGTACAAAACAGAGATTGCTGAACACGCTTACTCCTTACGTGGGCAAAGGATGTCAGGTGGCAAGTAGACAGTTATGCAAGCTAAGAAATTCAGGAATTGATACTGTAACATGAAGCAAGGATGGAGAGGAATTTTAAGTGAGGTGAACATTATTTATGACAATGAATGATCAAATTAATAACGAACAGTATTATCATAAATGGAAAAGTAATAGTAATTTGCTAATATTTCAGAGCTAATTTCTGCGCTGTTAATTTTCAAATACTTCCTCAGACTTGTTAGTCTAAAACTGTAACTAGAAATAACATGACAGAATACTATTGAGTTTCTGTAATGAGTTCTTACTGTATCCTGAAAACTTCTACTTCTTTTTCTAATTTGTGCTGCGGGCATAATATTACCATATTCCCCCAAAGCAAATATGTTTGAGGCAACAATAGTACTTTTCATTCTTATCACTTGCATTTTAAAGCTACTTACTTGTCATTAAGATGAAATTCATTTGTAACTCCTGTTTATTTTTAGCAAAACTGCACGAACATTCTTCACCAAAAAGAATCAATCACAGGAGATGTAAAAATGAAACACCTAAACATATGAAAACGACCTTCTAAAACAGCTAGTAAAGGTTCCCAGTGGAGCACAGAAAGGCCAAGGTATGGGTCAGGGGGTTGGAAAATGTAAGGGAAAAGATTGTAACTCTAAGCAAAGGAAACACAAAATCAAATTTTTTCAATACAAACTTAAATTTTAAAATGAGTATGTTAGGGTGCTCTCATTTGTGTCCTCGGTTACAGTTACCTCAGGAAGGACCTGATTTTCAAAGAATTCTAAGATCTCATCCATTGCAAATCTGGTTCAGTCAGATGTCTCAATCTGCCCCACCACCCTTCAAATTAGAGTATCCAAAATTCAAACACTTAAGGGGGGAAAAAAATCTTGGTCAAAATATTCTGTCACAATGATAACTCAAAGACTGCATCTAACCCAATGCATACACCAATTGGTTCTACATGTTTCATTCCAGATCCATTTACTTCTAAAAACTGCTCTCCAAATTTGTGCTATAAATACCAGAATGGGAATGATCCCTATTATGTCATGTAGTCACCAGCATAATGCAGGTAATGGGTCCCCGACTGTCAACCTAGAACAAACCCAGGCAATTAGCTGCACAGAACATCACGCAGGTTTCATGTGAGATAACTGCTTTGAGGAAGTTTGTTTCCAGATGGACAGTGAGCACTCCTCACTATTTTGTATAAACACCAGATACCTGGTACTTTGCCTCCACAGAAAGTCAGGATAAATTGATAAAGTGAACCTCATAAGATCAGTTATTGCAGTGCACACAGATTTTTTTCTTTTTTTTTTTTTTTTTTTTTTTAATTTTTTCTACAGCAGCAAACTACGGGCTTCCCTTCTCCAAATTCTGCTGACAGACAGATACAAGAAAGGCATTAAGTGTAAATTTTACTCCATGCCCACCCTATGCTCTTTTCCCCCTACCCCCCTTCCAATTTGAGACACATTTATTTCCTTCTGCTAAGAAAGATGACTGTTAGGCACTTTGTGTTCTCGCCACAGTGAGACTAAAATTCCTGGATTTTTATACATATACACACACCAATTTATTTATATTTATTTATGTTTCTATTTATATATATACACCCATTGTAATGACTGTTCAGTGGAAAGACAATAAGAAACAATCAGTTTAGATAGGAACAGGTTCTTCCTTATATGACTTTTTTTCTCTAGTCTTTCATTTTTTCTCATATCATATGCCTGTCTACAAGCTGAGAACCCCAACCAACATATATCCAGAGACTATGTACATTAGACTAGACTGCTGTTTTCTTCTGAGTCATTCCACAAAGAATACATAGTGCAGTGAAGTAGATTCAATGCACGCAACACTGTCCGTAACTCATTTAAATTAAGAGCTTAAACAGTAAAGTTTCTCCTCTGGATTCAGCTATTTCTGTTCTCCAACTATGGGAAAATTCAATCTACAGCCAAAAAAAAAAAAAAGGAGATGCATAGTGACTAGAAAGACTGCAAGTCATGTAGATAGATTATTAAAAAAAAAAGTAGTATAAAAACTAATCTCTTGTCCTAAAGGAAAAAACAAGAAAGCTCCCTTCCACACCCCACTACTCATATCTGGAAGCTTTTTAAAACTATATTATAAATCTCAATTTCATTCATTTGAGAAATTCTCATGCTGTTTCAATGTAAGAACCCAGACACTTTTTAAAGACACAATAAATTCTATAAACATAAAGTTTAGGAGGCATTTGCAGAAGTGGGAACTAGCCAAAGGCATGTTTTCCCCCTAACTTCCAATACCCACTCACTATAAACAGTTTTACGTGTAACATTGAAATGCAAAAACTGAAGGAGATCATTGTAAATTACTTGCCATTAGATTAGTTTAGTATGTAATCACATTTCTACCACTAGAATGGAAAGAAACAGAAGCAGGAGTGCCTGATATTAGAGGCTGAATGTACCAACAAGGTATCTAGTGTTCAGATTTGAAGATTTGATCAGACACTTTTGGAAATGTGACAGCTGTCATGAGATTATTTGGTGCAGTTTCCCCCACTTCAGTGGCACTGAAGTTTATCCAGGAAGCGCTGCAGTATAATCCTCATGACACTTTACGAGTACACCTGTCCTTCTCTGTACTTGCAGAAATGGAAGAAAAACTGATTAAAGTTCCGATGGTAACAGCTATTTAATCTCTCAGGAGCTGTCACGCTCAGTGATGCAAAGCTCGGAGAATCAACCAAGTGCCTCCAAACAAGTGTTACACACTGTGAACTCTGCAGCAGTCCACACATTCAAAAGGAACAGAGGTTTTGATAATTTTTTTTTTAATGGTAGCTTCAGCTTCCATAAGCTAAAAAGCTGGATTTGCCTTTCATTAGAGCTAATCAGAATAGAAATATTCCAATGAAAGCAGTTGTTTTAAAGTTTGACATTTGGGGGGTAGGGAGGGGAAGATTTCTGCCAACTCTTGAAAAATACCAGATGGAAAGGAAACTCAGTAAAAAAAGTATCGATGTACATCACTAGGATTTATACTTTTTCATCATCCACAAAGTAGTCAACCTCATACTATTACAGGCTTCTAAGGATTACGAGAGGGAGAAACTGATGGCTTCACCCATTAGAGAGCATTTCACTGGACTAGACCCACCCTTTGGGCAAGCTGATATTGAAAAACCGGGGGTGGAGGGAGGGTTTGTTTTTATACAGCCTACATTTCAAGGAGGGTTCCTATAGTGCCACAGGAAGGCTTTGTCTTCTCTCCCCAAATCTCTCCTAGCGGGTCAGATGAAGCTGGGGCCACAGTAGTGCCCACTAGAAGACAGTCCTGGTTCCACAGCCCTGAGGTGCAGTGATGCTTTCTGTGCTCTGCAGATGAGCTTCACCAAGCCTGAACATAAGGCAGCTCCTAATAAAATCATCATTACTTCCTTCCTCACTCCCAGAAGTCTGGTTTCTTTCCAAGCAGTAGTTTATAACCAAAGATCACTTTAAATACTATTTTCCAACCAAAAAACCCCACGCTTCTACAGAAAGAGAAGACAGAAAGTTTAAAACTAAACTTGACAATGAGCTATGAAAATTACTATTGAAAAAGCTCTTTGTGACATGAAAAGGAATATTAAAGCAGCTTACTTTTTGTGCCAGACATCTGCCTCCTTTCCCCTTCCTCATATCCCACCTCTTCCTTCAGTTCAGTGTTTTACAGACACTGGAGAGGCTTTAAAGAATGCAACTGAAGTGGGAATCCCCACTCATGATCAACCCTTCTCAAGGAGAATATTTAACAGTATCAAACCCTAAAGTGTTGTTATGATAAAAAAAAAAAAAAAAAAAAAGTGCTTCCCAAGGAATAGATTTCCTTTATGTCGGAGTTACAATTGCAGTGTTTTGTTCATAGGAGAACCACTTCAATGCACAGCAATCCCTTCAGTGCTGTAGAGCCATTAGAAAGGTGTGAGAACATCAATAGCTGCTATTCTAATTAATGAAAAGCTAAATTTCCACCTAAATCCAAAATCAGAGCCCTTATTCTGGGTTTACTCTGCAGAAGAAAAACAAATTACTAATTTTATGGTAAGGGAAGTTGTTCTATTACTCTGGAACTGACCCTGAAGAACAAAGAGCAGATACAACTGCTAGTGCCATGACATTTTAGCCAAATTCCACTTTAGAGAGTTTCACCCAAGCATGAATTTGGAACAGTTTCACTGAAATCCGCAATTCATTTCCCCAAGAAATGACAGATTTATAGCTGTGGTTTCAACAAGACCTACATCAAAGACAACTTCCACACAAAAGTTTAAAAAAAGAAAGAAACAAAGAAAGATTCTCACAAAGACTCCAGCTTTGCAAATTAAGATGGCTTTTGGGGACATTTAATGTACACAGCAAGTGATTTTCCCATTACAACTGTCAATTTTTCTCCCTTCCTTCTGCATTTCTGCTCTTGTTGAGTTTGGAAAGATACTAAGACAGTTCACTGATTGAATATTAACTAGACAGTTAACAATCCTTAAAACAGAGGGCTTAATTTCATTACCAGAAAAAAAACTGGCAGGGACATGCACCTCAGTCAAATCAGAAATAGTTGTAAACAACAGAACAGAAAGGAGTTTCTGAGTGCCACTCACCGGGGCTGCTCTGTCCCAGGAAAAAGGAAAGTCAGCTGCGGTGTAGTTCAGTTGTGTCACTCTCTTTATTTCCTTAGTCTATCATCTTCAAAATACACATTTGCAGCCACCTCTTAAAGGTTAATTTTGCATTTTTATGTCTCTTGCATGTAATTTCATGTTACCCAAAACACATCTTTACATGGTTTTTAGTTTATTTCATAGGTACTGCAAGTCTTCCAATTCACTTCTGATCTATTTAAATGGCATATGTTTTTCTTCACTTATACTAGCATTAAATTATCTCCTTTTTAGAAGGGCAACCAGTCATCCTGCATTTGTATTATTAGGCTGTCTCGGCAGCATTGTACCTCTCACTAAACGACTATGCTGAGGTGGTAAGCAGAGGATTATTATCATACTGCTACACCTCATGACCACCCTCCACAATAATGTTACTTCTCAGGCATTCACATTCTTAAGGGAATGCATTTAAAAGCTGTTATTCATTAATCAAATGTTTCATTTGCTTGGGAACACAAACTCTGTGATCAAGTAACAATGGAGTGCAATCAACTATGTACAGTTTTGTCTGAACATCAATTCGGTCAGCTTCCCAGCTACGCAATACTAGCGAGTTTATGTAGCATGTCTGCGGCTGGCAAAGGCTCCTTTTTCATGCAGTCTTTAATTTTACTCCATTCAGTCCATCAGGTGGGGAGGTCTTGCTAGTTAACCACTTTATTTATCTGCTTTTATGCAGTCTCATAAGAAGGCAACATGCAGTATCAGAGCAAATTGTTCATCACAACTGAGATCAGACAGGGTATTAAGAAGGGTATTAAGAAGTGTCTCCCATTCTGCTCACTGGGCTTACGCACTCCTAAATTGATTAAATCTGTAACAAATATTTTCCTAGTGTGTGATGAATCAAAGACAATGACAGATATTTAAAAAGTTGCATACTGCCAGAGCAGCTGAGTAACATTTTGTTTTGTGACAATTCTAATTGTTTACATTAAAAAAAATTATAGGCAGATATACAAATAATAAAAATATGACTCCGAGTCACATGTTTAATAAGTTACTTTTTAAGTTACACTCCTAACAAGTTACTTGGGAAATGAATGGCACAGCAGATGAACAGTGTATTTTACTCAACAGCAATACAAAGTCCTATTTTTTTAAAGAAAGGCAACATATGTTTGTACCCATTACTGATACCACCAGTTCCAAATTACTGAATTATGACAACTTTAATGCATTGTGTGGCATGAACATAAAAATGTGGAAAATCCTGGTCTTCAATTTCTTCCACAGGAAGAAATAAGAGGATAAACTTTCTGACGACTGTGTAACTTCATCTGACCTGTTCATAAGTTTGCAAAGGGGTACGAACAGTGAAATTTGGTGTTTAATTGTGCATTAATGAAATTAATTCACACAACATTAATTTAATTGATGAATATTTCTTCAAATGAGCTTCCTGTCATCTTTCCAAATTTTAATTTAGGACATTACGCTCCATATTGCCAGAAGAAGTAAGCTCAGTTGTGCAATCGTCCTTCCCCAGCTAACCATGTCACCAAAAGATCACATCCTTGGATATCTCTCTCTCTTGAGACCTTAAGTGATAAAAATCCTGCCCAGTCATGTTCTTAGCTTTCTTTTAAAAGCATTTTAGATCCTGTTGCTCCAGGGACTAATCTGAATAAGCACAGAAACCACATCTTTTTTACTTCTTTTGTAAAAGACACATTCCCCTGACAGCTACGAGAAAGGAGTCATCATTCTGTACAATCCTGAAAGTTAAGAAGGGGGAAATAAAACACCAGTGAAAGAAAGATTTCTCTCCCAAAGACCTGCTTCCAATTTTATATGTGTACTTCATGCACCAGAAAAAAAAGTGACTTGACACTTTCTTGCACGACACTCTCACAACAGCTGCCTGCCTGGGGTCCCATCCCCATCGCAGGCGCTTTGCAGACCATCGCTTCTCTACGGCAGGACAGAAGGCGAAGGGCAAAGAGCACCACGGCACAGGATCTATCTGGGCTGCCACTAATACTGGCAGGAGAGTTACAACTTGCCTCATTAGCAATGAAACTAATTAAGTCTGACTTTCTACTGCTTTGTGGCCTGTCTTTATGCCTCCCTGCCCTACTATACCCCTGTTTCTCCGTAACTCTGACACCCCTTTCCCGCACCAATTCTTGACACCTCCTTTTTCATAATACCTCCACGAAACACACCTCCTCCTAACAAATGTGACAGGAACCAGCCTGTGGTTCTCAATAAGCAGACATGGTAACGCTATCAGCATTATTAACTTAGGAAGAGAAAAAAAATTATACCAACCCCGAGCTGACATATTCCTAGGAAGAATCTTTTTTTTTTTTTTAGTTGTTTTTAAGTTTCTAAGTTCTGTGAGGTATAAAAACTAAAAAATAAAAACCCACCTTACTAGTATTTTAGTGTCACTTAAAGGAAAACATCGGCATTGATGGCTTGGGCCAAGACAACCTAATATAAAAAGCCTGATACATTTGAGAGCTCAGCATCCTACTTCCTAAGTATCACCTCTGAGTGAAGCATCCCACTAGCCTCCTGCTCTGCAAATATATTGTGCTGTCTACTCATTTATCAACCTCTCATATCAGTGCTTTTTATTATGCAGTACTCTGCAGTATGGTCTTCCTGAATTCAATGACAGTCTTTTCACATCCAAGCGACATCTCTGCAGCATCTCTCTGATACCAAGTATGCAATGAATCAAGCCGATCAACAAAAACTGACCTCTCAACTCTCTGTTTGTCTTTTTGTCCTTAGACTGGGAGTGCCCTTGAATTCTGGCAAGCAGCTCAGATATGGGAATTGCTATTGTAACATAAAATAGAAATTTCAAGAGCTTCATGCACCAGTTTCTGGTTTTGCAGAGGAAATTCCAATATAAGCGCAGGGACACCAGAAGCAGATCATATCTGTCTGAAAACTTACATACGCTCTTTAATTAACAATCTTACATTTCTTATTTGAAAAAAACAAACAAACCACAAACCAAATCAGATATACATCGTATGGAAATACACAGAAATAGGCTGGGAAGAAATCAATACACATCTCACATACAGCAACATCATAACTACGGAGGAGGACAAACAGGAGAATTTAAGAGGAAGCAAAGGCAATGGAAGGAAGAAAGCACCACTGATGTGGGATTTTGTAGGAACAAGATTTTGGTGCATTTCCAATTTTTGCGTAAGAGATAACAAAGTATCTTGTGCTTTTCTAAATAAAACACCTGCTTGTTTCAATACTTTCATACACTAATATACATCTTGTGCAGGTATTTATTTTAGAAATAATGTGTCTTTTAATTAAAAGTGCAATTTTTTTAAAATGTGTGGCTGATACCCTGCAGCACCTATGGAGTTCCATAAAGTATCTTTCCAAATCTAGGGGTTTTTTTTAATCTCTACATGTTGATTTAAAAAATCTAATGTCTGTATATGATTATTTTCTGTTGTAAAGAATCTAGTCCCAACTAATTGACTATTTATTTCTAAAACACACCTGAAAATTCTGAGTTCATGTCAACTGTATCAGGTTTATAGGGTTTGGTACTTTTTTTTGCTCAACATTTCAGTATTCCAGACAGAGTTTTAAATGTCTTGTACTATGTGACACAGGCGATTACAGAGCCAGTGTAATGGTGCAGTGAACATCTTTATATGGGTATTACAACACCAAATCTGAAGATAAAAATTAATGATATATATTACTCTGAGTAATACAATTCAAGAAAGAGAAGACATTACCTGTATCTTTCAGGGAATTTTTTTTCCTCTAACTAAACTTTAAAGTAACTAAAACTTTATTCAGTGCTGAAATATTACAATGACAGTATCATTGTCCACTCTTCACTAAGACCTACGTCCATCACAAAAAGCAAAAGACCACCCAGCTCTGGGTGATCAACTGAAACACCAGTCCTGCACAGAGCAGACCACAGATAGCCTTCTGAATCCTGAAATGCAAGGTAAGAAATTCCTTAGTAGTACCTGTTACTTCTACGGAGGCAGAGGAAAACATCTGAAACTAATGCACAGTTGCTGTTACTGCATTTGGTACTAAATCCACTTTATGTTCCACACACGCTTCCTGTTTGATATCAATTCTTTAGATAATAGCTTATTTAGATAACTGCTGCTGACTTGAAATTGACAGGAAGCATTAAGCCTTTACATGAGCATATATACTGTTTTTTACAAAACAATTGTCACATAGTTATGCAGTTACACTTCCCATACCACAGCTTCTTTTTATGATACCTTCTCCACCCACCAAACGAACATTCCCAGATGTCTTCTAGCATTTCAAACTGTCCAAGAGCAGCCTCCTTCAATAAATATAATTTCTTTTGCTTTCTTTTCCCTGCCAAATTAAAAAAAAAAAAAAAAGTGTTTCACAAAATCAAATCATGTTGTGACAGAGGGGCTACAGAGCACAGGAGCAGGTTACCAGCCAGAGATCTCACAGCTGCTGAGGAGAAGAACAAGCCTTGCACCGTAGTAGGAAGAGGAGCTCTCAGCTTTAGACACCAAAACAAGAGGTTTAGATTTCTTCTCTGTTCAGGCTGAGCTAGAGATGAGATAACTCAGTGACACTTACTTACTCTCCAGCACAATTAGCAGCTCTTCTAACAACACAGGAACTTCCAACAAGACAACAAAAACAGCCTTATACTTCCCCGACCCATTGCTTTTGCTGCCTTCGTGTAGAAGAGGTAAACACTGGATTAAAATTAACATATGCCAATCCCTGCACATGGGTGAAATCATTTTACCTTTCTGGGAGATGCTGTCTCTCCCAGGACTGTAGCTGCCTAGCTTAATTCTGATCAGCAATGGGTGGGTGGGCTTGAGGGAACTCACAACTAAGTATCGCATCTAACTGTAAAACGGCACATGCCTTGCTTCTGGTTCAGCACAGACCTTAGACTACAATGAATCAAAATAAACTTATCCCTCATTATCAAATTAGTTTTTAAATAGCATAATGAGACTTATATATTGCTAACTTCCTCAAAGAACAATATTGGTCAAAGAACCTAACTACAAATGTTTTGCTGAACACACACAGTCACTTAGTCTTCAAGAAAAAGAAAAAAGAGATTAAAAAGAAAAGATTCATCCACAGTTAAAAATTATTAATAATTAGGAAATCAGCAAAAAGTAACATAAATACAAGCAGAAGTAGACAGCTACCAGATCAAACAGAATGGTCTTAAAAAACAACAAAAAACCAAACCTCTGTAGATGTAAAAAAAAAAAAAAAAAAAAAAGAAAAGTCAAATTATTTTAGGATACAAAAATTATTCCAAATAAATAATTGGGGGTTTTTTAATAAAAGAAAAAAACCTCAGACACGAGGCTGGTGGAATTTCTGGTCTGACAAAGTAAGCAAACTGGCATAGCAGTAGAGAAACTGAGGTCACACCTACATTTGCAATCAAGAGGTGAGCACAACTGTTCAGGCTCACAGTACACTCATCTTCACAAGTTTCATAAAATGTGAGCATCAGCTACCTATCAATAAAATTACTCTGAGCTGCCACACCAGAATGCATTTCCTATTTCTGAAATTTAACCAAAACACCAGATTACTCCAAATGTGACAAAACAGATAGGCTTTCCTGTTCTCGGAGGACAGAGCTGACCTTTGCTAACCAAGCCACTGAGTACTAACTGAAGTGCACAGAGAAGACCTGCTTTTCCCATTCTCCTACTTCCAGGAAAAGTCTCAGTGCAAATAATTACCAGCAATATGGGTAAAAAGTCTTATTTTTGTGTGAGGTCAGATGCAGTACCCAGCTATTCCTTAACTGAACAATAAAATAAGCTCTCGCACAGGTGACCAGTTCATGGCACATCATTTCAGTTTCAAAGAAACAAAGGCAAATCCTGTTACTCAAAGCTTAGTCAGCCTTTCCTTTTTAACAAGCCAGCTACATTATTATCGTTAGTTGTGTGTGATTACACACATATCGCAAATGCTCATACTACTAAGGTAACACATGATTTGTCACATGACTGTTACTGAAGTACAGAACAGTGACTGATTTGACACTAAATGTGACAGTGCATCTTACCTCAGTTAAATACTATCTTCAAATAGTTAGCAGCCCTTAAAGAATACGTGATCGCTAATACAGGCTGGTTTTTATTTGGGGGATGGGTATCCACTGCTTATCGCTCTTGGAAAGCTCCCACTGAAACGGACACAGCTATCTTAGAGGAGAATACTGGCACACAGCTGAAACTGGAAAGGTATCTTGGGATTAAACGCTGCATCGCAAATCACATGTCAGCTTTTTCTTTTTTAAAACCACGGTACAAACTGAAGCTGATGTTTTCTTTGCTATGATAAACATCACAGAAGCATATTCATCCCCATTACTTAACAACAGAACCTATAAACTCCCGCTGATTTTTTTATCCATTTCTAAAGCACAGTTTACAATCCTACATTGCAGATAAGGGTACACTGCTCACAAGATTAAAGTCAAGGTCACATATTGCGCATATGCTGCTGCCCGTGAAACAGGGATCCGTTTCACAGACTCCACATATATTTTTAGAAGGGGCTGCTCTAGCCATCAGCTAACAGCCCTTGAATTACAAAAGTGAAGATAAACTTTGGCTTAAGAGGTAAAATTTTAGGCTTCTGTGTCGAAACAGACAGCCCCCTGCTGATTGAAGGAAATACAGTAGTTCCTTTTATTCCTTCACAAAACCTGAAGGGGAAATCCCCAACACACTCAGTACGAGCCTAACTTTCTTTCTGATAGAGCCAAGAGTGAAACTCCAACAGACTTTGATAGGACCACAGGTAGACCACCTTTGAAAAATCCTGAGTTTACACTATGTCCGGTAGCCAGTGTTCCCAACACACATCTGTTGTACCTTCTTCTCAATAGGCAGTTGTGCAACTATTCACACTAGAGCTACAACAGAAGCACGAACACTATGCAAGCAAAGGTTTATAACACAGAAAAGGTTTCTGCCTTCCCCAGAGAACACCGTTTGCACAAGATGTCCTTAGTGGATGCCACCAAATACCAGCAAGCACAAAGAAGTGAATACATTGATATGCAACAATCATTATTATCACATGCTGCTTCTAAGAAGATGACACTTCCAAAATTGAGCATTAGGCTTACATCATGGATATCTGAAAGAGGGACTCCAAAAATTCTGTTGACATAAAAAGTGAGCAGCAAAATCTGGATTTTTATCCAACTTTAATGATGGAAAGATCTTTGAGGCAAGCCCCAAATAAACAAAGCAAGATATTACTGTTAACTACTTAAAAAGAGAGCTCATTCTCCTTGGTCTAGTGGAACTAGTTAAGATTGCTCTTTACTACAAGGGATTAAAATTGCCACACCTTTGTGCAGTAGGGAGACACCCAGCAGAGATCAACCCCGTCAACAGCTACAGATTCCCTAGTGAATCAGTGTTTGTACAATCAGGACACTGTAATCGGGATTTACCCTTAAAGCTGTCCTGAGGCCACCAGAGATGTAAAACTTCTACCTCATCCCCCAGCCTGCATGTTCTGGCAGGTCACTGAAAAAGCTTAAGTAGCTAAATGCCTGAAAGGCCCACTAATTTTTTATAAGTCACTTGGAGAAGGCCCCTTTACTTACTATTGCTGCTGCCAACCTGTACCTCAGCCACCTCTCCTTTGCCTTATTTCAGCAAGGCAACAAAGACCTCAAGCTTTAAAAGGCATTTCATAACATCAACATCGGTGTGTCAAGACCTTCAGCACGTGGGGATACAGACAGCTACATGGCTAAATAAAAGGAGGCCAAGGAACAAGTACAAGCAACATGCTTATCATCCCCACTGCCCCGCTGTCAGCCAGTTCCTGGACTCTGTCCTGGACTAGTCCAACTAGTCAGCTCTGAGACAAACAGACCTGTATGGCAGGGGACGCTTAGCCTTACACAGTTGGCCTAGGAATCTGCCCCTGGACACCTTTCATTTGGCACTACTGGCATCACTTGAAGGCTTGACTAGAGGAGATACGCCTCTGTTTTTAAGACAAGAATCCCAGACAGGACACCAATATGTATGTACAGCGATCAGTTAAGGACACTGATCTTTCTCACGGAGGTGACAAGCTTTCAAGACTGATGGATGACGATTTATGAATTGAGTAACACGTTAAAATTCTGAAGGGGAAAACAAAGGGCAGAAGGAATTCACAACCTAGGTCACCTTACCACAGACTATTATGTGATTTCAATTAGCTAATATTATGACAGATTCTATTTTATACCCTGTATTTGGTTTTGCTTACCTTTTTCTGGAAATATTCTAAATTATCTATCATCCACATATAAGTTGCATGACCGAAGTGTAACTCAGTAGCCTACATTAGCCAAAACATTTTCAAGTGGAGGTGAACTCCTAATGCTTTGCCTTTGCAGTGACTTTGGGAACCCGGACTGATCCACCAGACATCACTCGTTAGCAGATACACTTTATTTCAAAACCAGGGAGCCTCCAGAGAAACGAGCCTGAGTCCCAGGAGTTCTGAAAAGTCATCCGCTTAAATGTTTAAACAATGTCTGCAGTTAGTTACAAAACACCCACTTTTCAGAATCTTGGCCTGAGCTTAGGACAAGCAGTTTCTTGTTATCAAACTTTCACTGATGCAATATGACTAATACCAGACTGTGAAATTAACTTACTGAATCTTAAAGAAAAAGTTCCTCAAACTGCTGCTTGAACTTAAGTTTTCCCGCACCCCTCTAGAGGCAAAGAGTAACTCCATTCTCTATTAAAGACCCGAGCGTGAGAAAGCCCACTCTTGCATTCGATCACCAAAATTCAAAGACATGACAAAAAGGGGCAGTAACACGAAACTCTTAACAGAAAGAGCGGCCTAAATAACAGTTTTGGGACACCCAAAGTGATGTTATTTACTCTGCTCTCTGACTCTGTTTTTCCCCTAAGTCATCTGAAGCGCTGATACCGCAGGCATCGATACCTCTGTAAGCGCAATAAATTATTGTAGTATACCCCTCACGATCAGATTTGAAGTAATATTGTATTGAAGTAATAATGTTCAAGCAACGTTTAATGCTGGGGGGGGGGGGGGGGGGAGGGAGAAATCTATACGACCTGCGAAAGCAGTTTACGAAGACCAGCCTAACCACAGACCTTCCCTAGACGAAGGGACCGTTTTAATTCGCCTTTTCCCTCACCCTCTTCTCAACATCCCCCCTTTGCGCCTGGTCGCGGTCCCCAAACCCCGCTCCTGAACTTGAGGGGCACTTCTGCCGGAGGGGAGGGAGAGGAGAGGGGCCGACCCCCGGCCCCCCCACCCCCGGCCGTGTTCGCTGAGGGGGCTGAGGCGAGGCCGGTGTTTTCTGTCAGCGGCCGCCCCCCCCCCTCCCCCCCCACACACACACACCCCCGTCCCCTTCCCCCGCCGCTCCCTCGCACCTCAAACTTTGCCGCCCGGGGGACGAGGCGAGGCCGGGCCCGGGCCTTTCCCGCCCCGGGGCTCACCCTCCGCGGCCCTGCCCGTCCCTCACCCGCCCCTCTGGGCTGCCCGCGGTACCTCGGAGCCGGGGGAACTCGCTCTCCCGGAGGCCGCGCAGGCCGCCGCCGTAACCGTACTCGCAACCGGCTGGGCAGGCGGCCTGGAAGGCTCGGAAAGAGAGCAGCTCCCCCCGCGGCGCCCCGGCCATACCGCCGGGCTGGCTATAAGGCGGGAAACGGGGAGAGAAACTCTGACAGAAACACCGAGCGCGGCTCTCCCCCCGGCCAGCCGAGCCTTCCCGCCGGCAGCGCTGCGGGCAGGTACTGCGACCGGACCGGCACGGCACGGCACGGCACGGCCGCGCCTCACGCCTCACGCCTCCCGCCTCCCGCCCCGCCTGCCTTTGCCTTGGCCCGGGGCCGTCCGGCCGTGGACGGAGGCCAGGAGAGGGAGGCCTGGCCCGGTCCGGTCATCCGAAAGGAGCCGCGGGCAGCGGAGTCGTCTCTTCCCCGGGTTCCTCACCGGGAGCCGGGCACCAAAGCGGGGAAATCGATTTCCCCCCCCACCCCACCCCGAGCCCACGGAGCCAAGCAGAGCCGGCGCGGCGCAAAGTTTCGTGAAGCGCAAGGCCGTCGGGTTTGGCTCCGGAGTCACCGGTGCGCCTCTGCTCGCGTCCCCTCCTGCTGAGGCACGCTGTTGAAAATAGGGGTAGCTCCTGGGAGCGTCTTTTCCCTAAAATTTCCAAATTCAGCACTAGAGTTTCCCTCCTTTCCTCTAGATGATGCCTCTTCCACTGCTGCCAACAGGTAGGGCAAGTCGCTTTCTCACACCTTGCGTTTGGTGTACGATGGTCCTGCATCACGCCTAACTGGCTCTACTGGCCGGAGATGCCATGCACTGGTCAATCTGTAGGTCCCTGGGTGGCCAAAAGCCTGAGGAGTGGCGTGGGCTGGTCATCAGCTGTAAAGAGAATGGCGGACATTCATGTAAAAGCCCTTGCTTTGTAGGATAAGCTGTAACCATACACACACACAAAAAAAAAAAATCATAGCCAAAGGAACACTGGGGTTTGAGGTGGTGTTCTTCTCAAATGGGTTTTTTTGCCTGACATACTGTTTGCAACAGGTTTTTCTACTCACAGCCATGCAATCTGTAGAGCATTAAATGACACACACGCACCCCAGTCCAATACTAAAATAAAACTGCACGCGTTAGGATGGATCTGCATCCAAATTCTGGTAAGGCAGACTCTTTAGTTAGATTGTTTGAAATACTATCAACTGGTTATCAGTGAAATGCGAAACTACCAAGACCACTCTTCAGCCCAAATTGAACCGTAAAGATTTTCATTTACAAGGTGGTACTGAATAAAAGCCACGCAGAAAATTAAAAAATAAGCCTGACATGAAATAGCATGCTAATATGCTCCCTACTTTATATATTGGGATGTTTTGCCTGGTTTAAACACATAGCCCTCGCTCCAAGGCGCTGCAGAATATTTCTGTAACACTATAAGAATATGTTTGTCCCTGACTCTGTATTCATGATTGGGGCAAGTATATAGTACTGCATCTTATTCCTGGATGTAGCAGTACATTTTCTGGCCCAGCTGATGATCTCACCAAAACTAATTACCAAATGAACTATACCTTATGCATTTCCTTCCAGGTGAACAAAACACCTCTGAGGAAAAAGAAGTTGTCACCAAGTAGAGGAATGTTTTTAGCTGATCTTCTGAAGTCACGGTTTTTAAAAAAAAACAAGAACCCTGCACAAAATACCTTTTTTTATTTTAATATTTATGCATTGCAATTTAGAAGAGCCTATGCCATCGCTGTGACCTTTTTTTTTTTTACTGCAGGTATATGTAGAAAATACCTGCCATGGATTTTCCCTCATATTCCTAGCTTCCTGTTATCAATTTCCAGAGCAATTTATTTATATTGATCACTATGCATAGTTCCCTTACCATTTTCATGTATTGTTTATGTCAAATAGTTGTTTTCACTTCCTTATTGAACCAAGACTAGTTTTCCCCACCAAAACAGTCCTTTTTCTTGATGACAGAATGCAGCTTTCTGATCTTACAATAAATTCATCTTAAGGATCTAATTTCCATTCACATTTTTTTATAAAAATGGTTCCTCACAGTGGATTTCTGTCTTTTTTTTCCCTCCTGATTTTGGAAGATTAGTCCTTCGGAAGCAACACACACATGGAGATAGTACTAATTGGGAATGTGCTCTGTTTGCACATTGCATGTAACCTGGTGATCATCACTGATTGTGGGGAAGCTACCAATTTCCGATACAGTGCTTAGTTCATCTTCATCCACCATAAAGGCTGACCAGAATCTTCTAAATAACAAGAGGCATTAAGGTCACTCTGTGTTAGTATATAAGTTTTGATGTTTGAAAATTAGCATAACTTGTAAAAACTAAGTAGGTTTTACTGCTGAATATTTCTGAGGTAAAAGCTGGAGATTTCGTGGAATTTCCACATGAAACCATAGTTTTTCCATCTGGACATTGCAGATTCATATTTACAGAGTAACTTTTCCTCTTCTCTGGTTATTAAGTGAAGCCAGGGGATCGGTCCATGTAAACACATTAATTAAATTATATACGCTGGTGGACAGGTATGCCTAGAGAGTCATGTTCACAAAACTGTAAAGTGATAAAATGCTGTTAGTGCAAGGATCACTGTGCATGTGCATGGGGCACACAAATTGCATACATTATCGTCCCCACCCATGCGCACACACGCACAGTTTTGCAGGTTGTTTCTTTAATGGAGGCTTAGTAGCAGAAACAGAGCCATTTAACTTGCTCTTTCCAAGTTTTAGCAGAGGGAAATAATGCCTCCAGGTAATGCAGTTATTAGGTTTCTTGGTTCCTAAGTGTTAATATGTAACACTGCCATTGCTTGGAAGATGTTACAAAATAGGAAAAGGGGTTTTTTAATCCCTTCACTGAACTGTGACAATGCTGCCTTTTTTTCTCTCTAGCAGCTAGTCAAGAGCACTGTAAGAAACGGGAAGTAACAGCCTCTGCACAAATACTATGTAAACAACTAAAAAAACCATATACTTCTCTGTAAAGGGGTTGCTCTGTCCTCTTGCAGCTCTATAGAAGAGCAATGGGACTGCAGTATTGGTTCTTTAGGGTCTATTTCAATGCAGATAATAAACCATCATCATAATACAACTACATGATAGTAGGGTATAGAGAAGATGGTGCTTGCTGGAAGGACAAAAGACAATGGACACAAGCTGGAACAAGGGAAATTCTGACTAGATATAAGTTTTTAAAAAAAAACAACTCCCACGAGAGTGGTCAAACACCAGAGCACGTTCCTCAGAGAGGCTGTGGAATCTCCATCCTTCGAGAGATTCAGAACCCACCAGGACATAGCCCTGAGCAACCTCCTCCAGCTGAACATGCTTTGAGAAGGAGGTTGGACAGGAGACATCCAGGGGTCCCTTCTAACCACTGTAGTTCTATAATGCTTAATTCTGATGATCAGCAAAGTATTTCTAAAAGTAATTAATATTTGGCTGTTAGCACCAGCTCTCAGATAGGCTAGCAAACAGGAAAGGGTTGTCCTGGGGCAGGAGCATGGATTGCACAACCTCCAGCACATTTTGTGACTGTATTTCTAATACATCCTACTTGTATACAAACCAACTGAACAGCATTGAACATGGGCAGGATCTCTATCAGTTGCAAATATGCAGTAAAGGTGATTCTGCTCAAAGAGAAAAAATAATACCCTGCCTGTCTGGCTTATTAGAACAAGCAATGGATTATTCACATTGCCCAAATTATTTAAGAAACAGAGTTACAGAATAGTTGAGGTTGAAAGGGACCTCTGAAGGTTGCCTATTCCAGCCTGCCCCAGTCTACTTATTTGTGGTTACTCGCTGTTATGCCACCGGTCTCCAGTAACAATCGCACCTTTTATAACGATGACAGCAATTGACAGCTACTATACAAAAACACTGCACATCACATTAAGCCCAGTGATCATAAACTTCCAGTTCTGAACCCTGTCACACCCAGCTTGCTTCACTGTTGCGTGACTATCCCAAGACACATCGTACAGTCTCCCCCTTTGACAAAGCTTTACTGACAAGGCTGGTATAAAATATATAGGCTAATGCTGTAGAAAGTCACGAGCTCAGGCTTTGTCTCTGCCACTGGTCTACTGTATAAGCAGAAGAGGTTACCCCTTCCTTGTAGGAGCCTTAGGTATAAATTTAATGAAAACTGTGAATCAGAGCTTATGGACATGACTGGATATTGTATTAAAGGGTTAAGCATTTTGGAATTATGTAACACAAAGCATGCAGAGTATTAAGAACCAGCATAATGCAGTATATGTGAAAACTGCAAGAAAGGTCTTGGAATGGAGAGGTTTTGCTCCCGGGCAGGATTTTTGCCAGCAGAAAGCCAGATTCTGCTGTGATCCTCCATGGACACTGAAAGCATTAGTGGAAATGAATGCTACAGCCATTAAACGATTGCACAGAGGTCAGCACAGGCACAGCCTCGCCTTTGTGGTTGTATGTTAGGAAAAGCATTACTAGCTCATTGCAGCCCAGATCGCACTTGCTACACGTTTAGGTATGACATAACCCTTCTCATTTGTTCATTGTAGACAAAATGAGTTTTCGCCCTGCTATATTCTTTTTCATGTTGAGTCATGGAGCAATAAAATAAAGACTATTTTGCTCATTGCAGAGACATCCTGATGTGTGCACACACTGCTCCAGCCTTTAACTGGTTGATCTGAAAAGACGTCCAGTATCAGAAACTAATGCAGTTGCTTACTGACGGTAAACAGTTATTTATTGACTATAAGGAAAACTTTATCTAATTCACCGCATGTTTACAGCTAGTTACAAGAAATCCACTTCTTATATGGCCCTTTGAGCCTACCGGTTATAAAAAGCTGCTAAGGCATCTATGGCAAAAGTCAAGGTTACAACTTCTAGTTTATCCCTGCGTACGTTTAAAGAAAGCCCAAAACTATACACAAGAAAAAAACCCTGGTTATTTTTCACTGACATCTGATACTCTGTTTTGCACAGGGATCGCGTTCTCTTTAGTGTTAAAAATGGCCATATTTCTCCTCAGAATTCGGGCTGATCATTGTGAACTGTTTAGACTGTTGGTCTGTGGTCTTCCACTCGGAAAAAAAAAAAAAGTCCTTTACATACACAAACCCTCAGCAATTATACTCCAGTTGTAGCAGAAGCAGGCATGAAAGTACAGTTTTTGTGGCTTAAGTGGAAGGAGGCTATCGATTCAAATCACAGAAGATGCTTCAGCACTTGAAGGACTATCTCCAGCTCTGAAGTAGGTTGGCAAGAGTGTTGCCATGGGTTTCAGTGAGACTTGGGATTTACTGCTAAAAAACTTATTAGCAGAAGAATCACCAAGAGAGATAGCTGTCCCTGCTTGCTGGCTTGGTGCACGTTCCCCGATGCTGTCAGGGCTGTGACTAATGGCACCCTTACGTGCTTAGTGGCACCCCGATAGCTGAGGAGAAGCATTTTAGGAATGGACCGTGAGAGCAGACAGGGAAGCAACCCCTCACACCACTGCACGGCGCGGTGGGAAAGGCGCAGCCCTGGCGGAGGCATAACGATATAAACTTTTGCATTTTCCAGCCCATGGTGGTCAACCGCTTCCAAGACCGTACAGCCGTGCTGTGTACAGCCGTACTGCTTAATCCTTCCCCCATGAGGGTCAACGTTTCTAAACAAACCCAGATCAGCAGGTTGAGAAGACTCCTGAGACAGCAGAGCAAGAAGCTTGAGCAGAAACACAGGTACCGTGGTGATTTGGTGGGACTAGCCGTGCAGCCAGCAGGACAGGTCACCTCTCAGTTCCCTGCCCTTTTTGCCCTCCCATTCCACTAATGCTCACCATTTCTTCATAGCTTCAGTCTGCATGTACTACCCCCTTCCTCCTCCAGTCTATGTGCAGCACACTTTCTCTTCCAGTTGTCTTTAAATTTGGCTAATCCTTGCCTGCCAGTGGTGATTCCTGAGACAGAACCCCATCCATTAAATAGCAACTGTCATGAGGTGGAAAAGGAATCTCTCAGTGGCACAGCTGGCATGCTCTGCCCTGTTTCCCCGCTCATCTTTAGGCCTGTGTGTTTAAACTGTAAACTCTGGGACAGAAACCCTTTTTTCTACTATTACCAAATGCACTTGTTCAGTGTTGGATGCAATCAGCCCCTGCCCCAAGGCAAACCCCAGTCCCCACCTTAGGTAGCAGGTGATGAGCATCTAATGGGTTTAGGCCATAAGCACTGACGCTTGATGAAAGTATTTAATTCCTGCAAGTGTTACTATTAAACTTTATGTTCAAAGGGTTTAACAGTTATTAAAATATCATTTATTGCAACAGCATGACAAAGCTTTGTGTTGCTAACGAGAATCCAGAAGTTCAAAGGAAGACTTGATCACATAAGCCTCTGCTTTCAAGAGGCTGATTGTGTTGCAAATATGATGTGCACAAGTTTGACAAACAGCAACTAGGCTGTCTCTCATTAAGTCATTTTGGCTAAAGCAGATTTCAGTGGAAAGACATTTGCATCCACCCTAAGAGTCAGGCAGGGGGCACTGGATGGAGGCGTGAGGAAAACTAGAGGAATGAAGGAAACACAAAACCAAAAGTTATTTTAACAAGAGGGACCAAACCGAACATGTTTGAAGAACCTTATGCCCCATATGGAGACCAGAAGTGAATATGGTTTGGGATTCAGGTTTTACTGCTTGTCCTCACTCATATCACCTGCCAAGACAGGGCAGTTTTATCAGGAGACATCTGTTACAAATCAGTACTGCGCACAGAAATCAACATGAGTGATAACGCAGGGCTGGGTTTAAAATGATAGGTTTCATATCATAGCACATCCACTATGACTAGAATTTGCAAATTCATGCAGCATACTAACGCTTTTTGCTTTTAATATAATGCATCCAGAAAATATAAACACTTTCGATCTCTGACAGGGCTACAAGTGTCACAAAGATATTTCACACTGAATTATTAATGTGGATTGGAGAGTCATAATCTTGCTCATTGAGGCTTAGTGATACTGACTTTAAATGGCAAACAGCTTTTTACAGTTATGAAATCTAAAATGTTTCGTATATCCACATGCAGAAGTGCAGAGAAGATTTCTGTACTGCATAATAGATGCAACACATCCACGTATGTGTTGTTTATAACCATGAAGTTTACAATTTATACCTGTTATCACAAGCTACCAAAAAACATTCCCAGCAGTTTAGCTTTAACATGCTGGCAACTTTGTCAAAAATTTAATTCTCTCTTCCTTTGAAATAGCTTTGCAGACTTAAATATGTACCTAAATATGCAATAAAGTTTCTCATCCCACTTCCCATTCTTAAAGGCTTGCCATTATCATTTGATTGTTCAGCTTGAAAAATTCAGAATCTTTTGTGCAGACTAAAAACCAATATGATACAAATATATGATGAGCTACTGTCACCAGTTGAGCTTCATTATTTTCCATATATTGCTCTGAATTATTTTATTTTTTTTAGGTACTCACTGTGTCTGTTAGGTAGTATATTTGACATCTCTCTTCAAACACAAAGCTAAAGTGTATTTGATGCTGTTGACCAATTTTGCCACTTCTGGTAGCACAGTGAGGTATTTTGAATGGTGATTTTCATGAGAAATTTTTGCTGTACAAAATCTTGCACATAAAAATATTAATTTCCAAACAGAAGTGCTTTCACTTTGAAGACACCTTTACCTTTAGTTTCTGAAGTTCAAGTGGGTGGTGGGGAAAACAAAGACCACCTTTGTTAATTTAAAATAATCCTGTTCTTAGTGAGTTTTGACAGTCTTTTCTGTGCTTGCAGATGGGTTCCAAGCTACAGCAAACAGTTCACTACAGTAAAAATACTTACTCTGTCTATGCAGAGACTTTTACATAAGATCTAGGCGTTAATATTTTTCCTTGAAAATGTTGAAAACACATTGTAAGAAGATATTGCCTCCAGCTTGGCACTAGAAACTTTAATGAAGTGATTATTGCTGGTCTTTTTAATTTGGCCTTTTCCAAAGTGGTTTCTACTAGCCTGCAATTAAAAAATAAAAAAATAAACATTTTAGGTCTTGTCTTTGATGGAGTCTCAACTACCTGAAATTCTTCTATACTAAATTCTGAAAGGCACTGCAGCCTTCATTCATGGCTTTAGAAATATTGGTTAGGAGTCTTACTTTATGTATGACAATAATGTATACCATCAGCAATGATAAGTAAGTTAGATATGATACACTGATCAGTGGCCAGGGTTTCACACTGAACTGAGAGAAAGAAAACACAGAATATTAGTATGCATCTGTAATTCTCCAGCACAGTGCAATATCTTGCACCAGAGAAGGGAGAAATGCAGCTGGGATTGACAAAGTAATCAGAAGAACAGAAAAGGGAAGGTCCTAGGTTCCTGTTGTGGTTTAACCCGGCAGGCAGCTAAACACCACAGAGCCATTTGCTCGTTCCCCACCAATGGGATAGGGGAGAGAATCGGAAAAAAAGATGAAACCAGGACAATAATATCCACCCCTTATTCTATACCATCTACAGCATGCCTAGGTCCCACGCTTTCCAAGATATCCCAATTAATCACCACCACCTTTCCTGTGTTTTGATATATACACACAGATATCATTCCCTAGTCTATGTGCCATCCCTCTAAAATGTCCATAGAATTCATTTAGTCCATCAGCCTTTGGACTCCATCTGTCATAACAGTCCTTCAGGGCAAGAGAGATTGGGTGTGGTGTTGGATTGTTGCATACCAATGCCAGTTCTGGTTCCATCATTGCTGCACTTTGCTTGGTTTCAGCAGAATTCATTCTTCATTAATCTGGGTAATTCTTACTGTAATACTGTTGATATGCCATATGACAATTATAGTAATGATGACATACAGTACTATATAGCAATTAACATCATATAATTTAATTTATTGGGTATTTTCACCTAAAAATAAATCCCCTTGAAGCACACATCAGATTTCCCCATCCTTCCGCATCACCCACCAAGTACACCCAGGTCCTTGAGCAAAACCAGTCCCACAGATGCGTTTGCCTTTGCCTGAGGCAGAAGTAACTCAGACTTTCTTCCCCAGCATGTTTTCCTGTGCACTACAGGGACTTTATCCCCTCCTACAGTATGTAAAAGTTCTGACTGGGCAGGGCCAGCCTGATTGGCAGATCCTCTAGTGTTGACTAACCAGGTGGCTTTTGCTAAATCTGTATCCCAATGTTTGAGCGTCCCATTACCCATTGCTCTCAGCATAGTCTTTAACAGTCCGTTGTATTGTTTGATTTTTCTGGAGGCTGGTGCACGATAGGGGATGGGATATACCCACCCAATGCCATGCTCTTTGGCCCAGGTGTTTATGGGGTTGTTTTGGAAAAGAGTCCCGTTGTCTGAGTCAATTCTTTCTGGGGTGCTGTGTCACCATAAGACTTGCCTTTCAAGGCCCAGGATAGTGTTCTGGGCAGTGGCATGGGGCACAGGATATGTTTTCAGCCAGCCCGTGGTTTCTTCCACCATTGTAAGCACATGGCACTTGCCTTGGCAAGTTTGTGGGAGTGTGATACAGTCAATCTGCCAGGCTTCCCCATATTTATATTTCAGCCATTGCCCTCCATACCACAGGGGTTTTAACCACTTAGCTTGCTTAATTGCAGCAGGTTTCACATTCATGGATAACCTGCACAATAGTGTCCATGGTCAAGTTCACCCCTCAATCATGAGCCCACCCATATGTTGCACATCTTCCTGAGGTATCATGGGCCCATCAAGCTATAAATAATTCACCCTTTTGTTGCCAGTCCAGATCCACCTAAGCCACTTCAGTCTTAGCAGCCTGATGCCCCTGATGGTTGTTTTGATGTTCTTTAGTGCCCTGACTCTTGGGTATACAAGCATCTACATGACATACTTGTACAATCAGATGCTCTAGCCGGGATGCAATATCTTGCCACAGTGCAGCAGCCCAGATGGGTTTACGTCCACGCTGCCAGTTGCTCTGCTTCCATTGCTGTAACCACCCCCACAGGGCATTTGCCACCATCCACGAGTCAGTATAGAGACAGAGCACTGGCCACTTTTCCCTTTCAGCAATATCTAAAGCTAGCTGGATGGCCTTCACTTCTGCAAATTGGCTCCATATACCTTCTCCTTCAGCAGTTTCTGTGACTTGTCATATAGGACTCCATACAGCAGCCTTCCACCTCTGACGGTTTCCTACAATGCGACAGGACCCATCAGTGAAAAGGGCACATTGCCTTTCATTTTCTGGCAGTTCTAGCGAGCCTCGGATCCTCAGTATCCCTGACTCCAAAACCTCAAGGGTCTGCCTCAGGTCTCCCCAGGTACTTTCTGCTAGAGGCTCCAGGCAGGGCCATTGTCCCCAGCTGTGGTGTGGAGCACATTTTTTACATCTTGTCCTGCCCTGACTGACCCATGGGCTACCACACGAACAACCTCCCGTTTAATTTGTTCAAAAGCTCATCACTGCTCAGGGCCCCATTAGGAATTGTTCTTCTTCCGGGTCACTTGATAGAGAGGGCTTACAATCAGGCTGTAATTTGGAATATGCATTCTCCAGAAGGATTGATAAAAACACCTTAGCAGTATCAGTTGTGGCATACCACTTGGCTGCCTTTGACTCCAGTTCGTATTGAAGTTCTAGTACATCTGGCACAGCAGCACTCGGCAATGGCGTGACTTCCTTCAGGCCACAATAGTCTACTGTTAGTTTCCACTCTCTATTAGTCTTTCGCACCGGCCACATGGGACTGATAAAGGGTGAGCAAGTTTTGCTGATCACTGCTTGGCTCTCCAGTCAATGAATCAACTTATGGGTGGGAATCAGGGAGTCTCAACTGGTGCAATACTGCTGGTGGTGCACCGTTGTGGTAGTGATTGGTGCCTGTTACTCTTTGACCTTCAGCAACCCTACATCTGAAGGGTCATAAAATCATAGAATCATTTAGGTTGGAAAAGACCTTCAAGATCGAGTCCAACCATTAACCATGCCCACTAAACCATGTCCTGAAGCACCCTGTCCACCCGCTTTTTTAATATCTCCAGGGATGGTGACTCAACCACTTCCCTGGGCAGCCCATTCCAATATTTGACAACCCTCTCAGTAAAAATTTTCTTCCTAATGTCTAACCTAAGTCTCCCTTGCCTCAACTTGAGGCCTTTTCTTCTTGTCCTCTGAGAGACCAGGAGGGTAGACAGCTTAATTTCCTCTGTCTCCAAGGCAGCTATACTAAAAGCTCACTGATACCCCTCTGGGCCCTTAAAATACCCTCTGCTGAAATAGTCTATGCCAAGGACGCACAGAGCCTCTGGGCCAGTCACAATGTAGTGTTTCTGCCAGTCATTCCCAGTTAGGCTTACTTCAGCCTCCAATACAATTAACTGTTGGGATCCCCCTTGTGTGTTAGTGCATTTTTCCCCCTCTCCAGGCTGATTTACGAACTCGGAAAGGCTCACCGGGCCTTAGCATAAGTCTAACGAGTCGGGTAGTTAAGCGACCCTCGACTGTGCCAGAAACTCTTACACAGCTACGACAGGGAGATATGCTGGGCATCTCAAGGACTCCTGCTGCCCGGTGGGGGACGGCAGTAGAGATAGCCTGTTCTCATAACAACCTGCAGCCAGTTCTTTCTCATAACAACCTTGAGATATAAACAGTCCTCCCCTGACAATCTTGGAGCATCCCATATCTATGTTTTCAGTTATTCTGAGACAGTCTCAGGACTTTGCTTATCTGCACATGAAACGGAACCAGCGCAGCCAGGATTCCAGCAATTTGTTGATGACAAAAGTCAATCATCTCCCAAACCTATAAAAAGCAGTACTAAGTAAGGACCTTTGAGCTCTCCTGGACCAGAGCGGGCTGCGACCAGCATCTCCCTCTGAGTGGGACACCTCTCAGAGCTCACAAACTTTCCTGTTTGCGAAAATCAGAGGTCTGTTGCCGAAAGCCAACATGACCTGGGATGATTCTCTCCGCTCCTTGAGGCTCAACCCTTCGCCTGTTGAGAAAGATGCTGAAGCATTCGAAGTGAACCTTTTCACTAACCTCGAGGGGAATTTTTAACAGGTATACCTCTTTTATTCTCTTTCACTTTTACTCTCTTATATGTATATCTCTTACTGTCTTTATGCATATGCGTGTACTAACCTGAATAGTCTATATTAAGTATATTATAGCAAGTATAGTAGAAGTTATTACTCTCAAAGTTATACTTAAATTACTGTCATGATTTTTGTTCAACTGTGAATGAATTTTAGGCTGCTATTATAATCCCTTTAGATATAAACCGTTGCCCAAGTCTGGGACTAGGAGTCGATCCAGCCGCACCTAGACTCCAACAGGAGTTTAGAAAGCAAGGGGGTCTTCTCTGAACCTCGTGACTCAACGGGACGGTTTCCCTCACCCTTTTACTCTATTAGACATAAACCGTTGCCCAAGTCTGGGACTAGGAGTCGATCCAGCCGCACCTAGACTCCAACAGGAGTTTAGAAAGCAAGGGGGTCTTCTCTGAACCTCGTGACTCAACGGGAGGGTTTCCCTTACCCTTTTACTCTATTAGACATAAACCGTTGCCCAAGTCTGGGACTAGGAGTCGATCCAGCCGCACCTAGACTCCAAGAGGAGTTTAGAAAGCAAGGGGGTCTTCTCTGAATCTCGTGACTCAACGGGAGGGTTTCCCTTACCCTTTTACTCTATTAGACATAAACCGTTACCCAAGTCTGGGACAAGGAGTCGATCCAGCCGCACCTAGACTCCAAGAGGAGTTTAGAAAGCAAGGGGGTCTTCTCTGAACCTCGTGACTCAACGGGACGGTTTCCCTTACCCTTTTACTCTATTAGACATAAACCGTTGCCCAAGTCTGGGACTAGGAGTCGATCCAGCCGCACCTAGACTCCAAGAGGAGTTTAGAAAGCAAGGGGGTCTTCTCTGAACCTCGTGACTCAACGGGACGGTTTCCCTTACCCTTTTACTCTATTAGACATAAACCGTTGCCCAAGTCTGGGACTAGGAGTCGATCCAGCCGCACCTAGACTCCAAGAGGAGTTTAGAAAGCAAGGGGGTCTTCTCTGAACCTCGTGACTCAACGGGAGGGTTTCCCTTACCCTTTTACTCTATTAGACATAAACCGTTGCCCAAGTCTGGGACTAGGAGTCGATCCAGCCGCACCTAGACTCCAAGAGGAGTTTAGAAAGCAAGGGGGTCTTCTCTGAACCTCGTGACTCAACGGGAGGGTTTCCCTTACCCTTTTACTCTATTAGACATAAACCGTTGCCCAAGTCTGGGACTAGGAGTCGATCCAGCCGCACCTAGACTCCAAGAGGAGTTTAGAAAGCAAGGGGGTCTTCTCTGAATCTCGTGACTCAACGGGAGGGTTTCCCTTACCCTTTTACTCTATTAGACATAAACCGTTACCCAAGTCTGGGACAAGGAGTCGATCCAGCCGCACCTAGACTCCAAGAGGAGTTTAGAAAGCAAGGGGGTCTTCTCTGAACCTCGTGACTCAACGGGAGGGTTTCCCTTACCCTTTTACTCTATTAGACATAAACCGTTGCCCAAGTCTGGGACTAGGAGTCGATCCAGCCGCACCTAGACTCCAACAGGAGTTTAGAAAGCAAGGGGGTCTTCTCTGAACCTCGTGACTCAACGGGAGGGTTTCCCTTACCCTTTTACTCTATTAGACATAAACCGTTGCCCAAGTCTGGGACTAGGAGTCGATCCAGCCGCACCTAGACTCCAACAGGAGTTTAGAAAGCAAGGGGGTCTTCTCTGAACCTCGTGACTCAACGGGAGGGTTTCCCTTACCCTTTTACTCTATTAGACATAAACCGTTGCCCAAGTCTGGGACTAGGAGTCGATCCAGCCGCACCTAGACTCCAAGAGGAGTTTAGAAAGCAAGGGGGTCTTCTCTGAACCTCGTGACTCAACGGGAGGGTTTCCCTCACCCTTTTACTCTATTAGACATAAACCGTTACCCAAGTCTGGGACTAGGAGTCGATCCAGCCGCACCTAGACTCCAAGAGGAGTTTAGAAAGCAAGGGGGTCTTCTCTGAACCTCGTGACTCAACGGGACGGTTTCCCTTACCCTTTTACTCTATTAGACATAAACCGTTGCCCAAGTCTGGGACTAGGAGTCGATCCAGCCGCACCTAGACTCCAAGAGGAGTTTAGAAAGCAAGGGGGTCTTCTCTGAACCTCGTGACTCAACGGGAGGGTTTCCCTTACCCTTTTACTCTATTAGACATAAACCGTTGCCCAAGTCTGGGACTAGGAGTCGATCCAGCCGCACCTAGACTCCAACAGGAGTTTAGAAAGCAAGGGGGTCTTCTCTGAACCTCGTGACTCAACGGGACGGTTTCCCTTACCCTTTTACTCTATTAGACATAAACCGTTGCCCAAGTCTGGGACTAGGAGTCGATCCAGCCGCACCTAGACTCCAACAGGAGTTTAGAAAGCAAGGGGGTCTTCTCTGAACCTCGTGACTCAACGGGAGGGTTTCCCTTACCCTTTTACTCTATTAGACATAAACCGTTGCCCAAGTCTGGGACTAGGAGTCGATCCAGCCGCACCTAGACTCCAAGAGGAGTTTAGAAAGCAAGGGGGTCTTCTCTGAACCTCGTGACTCAACGGGAGGGTTTCCCTTACCCTTTTACTCTATTAGACATAAACCGTTACCCAAGTCTGGGAAAAGGAGTCGATCCAGCCGCACCTAGACTCCAAGAGGAGTTTAGAAAGCAAGGGGGTCTTCTCTGAATCTCGTTACTCAACGGGAGGGTTTCCCTTACCCTTTTACTCTATTAGACATAAACCGTTGCCCAAGTCTGGGACTAGGAGTCGATCCAGCCGCACCTAGACTCCAAGAGGAGTTTAGAAAGCAAGGGGGTCTTCTCTGAACCTCGTGACTCAACGGGAGGGTTTCCCTTACCCTTTTACTCTATTAGACATAAACCGTTGCCCAAGTCTGGGACTAGGAGTCGATCCAGCCGCACCTAGACTCCAAGAGGAGTTTAGAAAGCAAGGGGGTCTTCTCTGAACCTCGTGACTCAACGGGAGGGTCTTCCTTACCCTTTTCCACATTCCTGATGTTTGCACAAATCACAAGAAATGAGTTCTAACTTGGTTTTTCTTTTTAATATTTCCTTTTACCTTACTGCATTTTGGTCTCTATATACATAAGCTCAGTCTGACTCTAACAATTTTCCTGAGTGCATTTCACCCCTGTACTAATAGAGCAAACCTTACCATCAAATTCTGTGAAGTCACACTTTCATATAAATTTCTAAGTCATTTTTCTATTACCAATACAATTGGAGATGATTCTTTAAGTGATCCGAACCTCTTTTCTCTCTCATTCCCCCCACAACACCCTGCTGCTCCAGAAATACAGATGGGTTCTGCCCCTTTATAGCTTGATGGCATTAGTGTAGACTGTGCACCACTGTCCAGCAGAGCCTTATACTCCTGTGGCTTTGATGTGCCAGGCCATCAAATCCACACAGTCCAATTAACCCATTTGTCCCTTTCTTCCACCTGGCTGGAGGCAGGGCCCCTCTAATTCAGGCCGTAGTATTCGTTACTCACTTGCAAATATGAATCAGAACTCCCTTTATTAAGACTGGAAGTAAGATCAGCCCTTCTACTCCATCTGGGGCACTGCCACGGGAAACTGGAGCAGCGGTTTTCCCGGAAGACACCCCTCCTCCCTTTTTTGGTTGTTTTTCCTTGCAACATATATACCCATGCCTTTAGTGTTGAGGCAGATTTTCCATCCTGCTTCCTCATGTCCCACTTCTCCATGGTCACACAGTGTCACGACTGAGGCAGAACAGACCCAGGAATCGTGTCGAGATCAGAATTCCCTTGGGCTAAATTAAGGTGAAGCAACACCAAATGATCATTTAAACTTTTTTTCATGGCACAAGCAGACTGAACTCTCTCAATTACTATCCTTATCTCGAATTCCTCACATTCCCAGGTTTTGGAACCAAAAAGATTGTGATGGGTTGACCCTGGCTGGGGGCCAGGTGCCCACCAAAGCTGTTCTATCACTCCCCCCCACAGCTGGACAGGGGAGGGAAAATAGAACAAAGGGCTTGTGGGTCGAGATAAGGACAGGGAGAGATCACTCAACCAATTACTGTCATGGGCAAACCAGACTCAACTTAGGGAAAACTAACTTAATTTATTGCCAATCAATGAGAGTAGGGTAATGAAAAATAAAACAAAATCTTAAAATACCTTCCCCCCCACCACTCCCTTCATTCTCAGGCACAGCTTCACTCCCAGATTCTCTGCCTACCCAACCCCAGTGGTGCGGGGCGGGGGGGTGGAATGGAGTTTATGGTCAGTTCATCACACGTTATCTCTGCTGCTTCATCCTCTTCAGGGGCAGGACTACTCACAGTCTTCCCCTGCTCCAGCGTGGGGTCCCTCCTGTGGGAGACAGTCCTCCACTAACTTCTCCAACGCGGGTCCTTCCCACAGGCCGCAATTCTTCGCGAACTGCTCCAGTATGGGTCCCTTCCACAGGCTGCAGTCCTTCAGGCACAGACTGCTCCAGCGTGGGTCCCCCGCAGGGTCACAAGTCCTGCCAGCAAACCTGCTCCAGCGTGGGCTCCTCTCTCCACAGGGCCACAGGTCCTGTCAGGAGCCCTGCTCCAGCGTGGGCTTCCCACGGGGTTACAGCATCCTTCAGGCATCCCCCTACTCCGTTGTGGGGTCCTCCCCAGGCTGCAGTTGGAGATCTGCTCCGCCGTGGACCTCCCTGGGCTGCGGGGGGACAGCCTGCCTCACCATGGTCTTCCCCACAGGCTGCAGGGGAATCTCTGCTCTGGCACCTGGAGCATCTCCTCCCCTCCTTCTGCACTGACCTGGGGGGCTGCAGGGCTGGTTCTCTTACACGTTCTCACTCCTCTCTCTGGCTGCAGTTTCTGTGCCTGCCGCAGCTTTTTTCCCCTTCTTAAATCTGTTATCCCAGAGGCAATACTACTATTGCTGATGGGCTCAGCCTTGGCCAGCGGTGGGTCTGTCTTGGAGCCGGCTGGCATTGGCTCCATGGGACATAGGGGAAGCTTCTAGCAGCTTCTCACAGAAGCCACCCCTGTAACCTCCTCAGTACCAAAACCTTGCCACAGAAACCCAATGCAGGAGGTATAACAGTAGGTGCTGCAGTTTCTCACAACAGGAATTGGCATGAAACTACCTCAGTAAACTGTGTAACCCGTGGTAACCATATACATTAATTCAGGGAATGAGGAGATCCCTCCTGTTGAGTCAGGAGGTTCAGAGTGGACCCCCCTTGCTTTCTAGACTCCTTCTCAGAGAAGAGCCAAGGGGTGGCTAGATCCACTCCTAGTCCCAGACTTGGTAAATAGGTTTATGTCTAAAAGGGATGTGTAGGGATCATGAAAGCGGAAAGAGAGAGAAGGGAAAAGAGAAAGATTTCACCAGTCCTGGGTCCAGTGTTGGTCCAGTCAGCCAAGGGGTCCAGTTCTGGTGGGTGCGTGCATGGGACTTCAGTTTGTGTCCTTTTATCATCCTTGCCCTTCCTTCGGGTGGGCACTCAAACTCATTAGGCTAACTAAGTGTCATGTGGGGTTTGTGCTTTCAGAACCTTCAGGAAATGGGTCAGTGGGGCTGGGGTCGTTTGTGGAGTAACTTCTCCTTCCCTACAGACGTGACCATTGTTTGATCTTCGGCCGTGCATGGTGAGCTGCCCTGCTCAGCATATCACAACAGCATATCAGAACAGGGAGCTGCCCACCCTCTGGCACGCTCTCCCCTTATGCAGAACTTGCCCCTCCACAATGTTTGAGACATTAACTCTGTCAGTCTGTCACACACAGGTAAAACCACGGGGTGGTCCATGGTGTGTAACCCACTATATTCTCTCTTCAGCAGAGGAACGCTTACTCCTAATAGGTGAAATACTGGTCCGTACAGGTGGGAAGTAGGACATATCCTCTTTGAATTGCTGGAACTCCTGGGACCGTTTCTCCACAGCCAAGAAGCAGGCCCATAGGGAGAAAGAGAGACTTCGTATTGCCAGAGTTGGCCAGTCAATTCATCCACTGTCAGTGTCTGTCTTTCCAGGTCAGTACTGCCAATGGGTTGTCATAGGATGATGGTGCGCTCCATACCAACTTCTGCCACATAGGTCGTGGACATTGGGCTTCTTCAGGATCTCTGGGTAACTGTGCATTGTCTGGGTCAGAATAAATCATCTCTAACACAGCTAATTCCCTCAGATACTAGATACCTCTCTCTGTGGTGGTCCACTTGCCTGGGCAACACATAACATCTTACTTGAAGGGGTACCTTTCCTTCACACTTGACGAGTTGTCTCCAGAGGCGGAGGACTTATGTTCCTTTTTCAATTGCCTTGTCAATGCCACCTTCCCTAGAAAGAGATCCCAGCTGCTTGGCTTCCCTACCCTCTAATTCCAGACTACTGGCCCTGTTATCTCAGCATTGGAGCAGCCAGATGACAATGTGCTTGCCTGGACAATGGCTAAAATCTTTTTGCATATCCTGCAGCTCACTCAGGGATAGGGATGGAGAGGTTACCACCTTATAAATGAGTTCTGCCTCTTCCTCCTCTTCTTCTCATGATAGCCCTGCTTTGGGGTAGCCTGCCTCATCCACCCCTTCCTCTCCCTTCTTAGTAGGAGTGTCTTTCCTTGCTAGAATGAAGTGACTTTCCCATCTAATATTTCTTCTTGTGTATAGGGGTGACTCATACTGGCACGGTTTGGTTCCCTGGATCAGCCACAGTGCCTGTCACAGGCGTTGGAGTGGCCACAGTGCCTGTCGCCTAGAGCTGGAGTAGCTGCAGTGCCTGTCGCCTAGAGCTGGAGTAGCTGCAGTGCCTGTTGTGGATGTTGGAACATCGCAGTGCCTGTCACCTGGAGCTGGAGCTAGCTGCAGTGCCTGTCGTCTAGAGTTGGAGCATCCGCAGTGCCTGTCGCCTGGAGCTGGAGCTAGCTGCAGTGCCTGTCGTCTAGAGTTGGAGCATCTGCAGTGCCTGTCGCCTAGAGCTGGAGTAGCTGCAGTGCCTGTTGTGGACGTTGGAACATCGCAGTGCCTGTCACCTGGAGCTCGAGCTAGCTGCAGTGCCTGTCATCTAGAGCTGGAGCATCCGCAGTGCCTGTCGCCTGGAGCTGGAGCTAGCTGCAGTGCCTGTCGTCTAGAGTTGGAGCTAGCTGCAGTGCCTGTCGTCTAGAGCTGGAGCATCCCCAGTGCCTGTCGCCTAGAGCTGGAGCATCTGCAGTGCCTGTCGCCTAGAGCTGGAGCATCTGCAGTGCCTGTCGCCTAGAGCTGGAGCATCTGCAGTGCCTGTCGCCTAGAGCTGGAGCATCTGCAGTGCCTGTCGCCTAGAGCTGGAGCATCTGCAGTGCCTGTCGCCTAGAGCTGGAGCATCTGCAGTGCCTGTCGCCTAGAGCTGGAGCATCTGCAGTGCCTGTCGCCTAGAGCTGGAGTAGCTGCAGTGCCTGTTGTGGACGTTGGAACATCGCAGTGCCTGTCACCTGGAGCTGGAGCTAGCTGCAGTGCCTGTCGTCTAGAGTTGGAGCATCCGCAGTGCCTGTCGCCTGGAGCTGGAGCTAGCTGCAGTGGCTGTCATCTAGAGTTGGAGCATCCCCAGTGCCTGTCACCTGGAGCTGGAGCTAGCTGCAGTGGCTGTCATCTAGAGTTGGAGCATCCGCAGTGCCTGTCATCTAGAGTTGGAGCATCCGCAGTGCCTGTCGCCTGGAGCTAGCTGCAGTGGCTGTTGTCTAGATTTGGAGCATCCGCAGTGCCTGTCACCTGGAGCTGGAGCTAGCTGCAGTGGCTGTCATCTAGAGTTGGAGCATCTGCAGTGCCTGTCGCCGTTGTTGGTGCAGTCATAGTGCCTGCTTCTGGGGTTGGAGCAGCCACAGTGCCTGTTACCAGGCTTGGAAAGGCAGCAGTGTCTATCTGAGAATAGAAAAGGATCATTAAGTTTGGAAAAGACCTCTAAGATCAAGTCCAACTATCAACCCAACACCACCATACCCACTAAATCACGTCCTGAAGTGCCTCATCTATGTTTTTTGAAGACCTCCAAGATCATCGAGTCCAACCATCATCCATGCCCACTAAACCATGTCCTGAACTACCCCATCTATGTGCTTTTTGAATACCTCCAGGGATGGTGACTCAACCACTTCCCTGGGCAGCCTGTTCCAATGTTTGACAGCCCTCTCAGTAAAAAAAATTTCCTAATATCTAACCTAAATCTCCATTGCCTCAACATGAGGCCATTTCCTCTCGTTCTATCACCAGCCATTCAGTACCTCAGCCTTTTCCTCATCTTTGGTGGCAATGTTCCCCTCTGCATCCAAGAAAGGATGGATATCCTCCTTGGCTATCTTTTTGTTGTTAACATATTTGTAAAAACATTTTTTATCTCTTACAACAGTGGCCAGATTGAATTCTAGCCGAGTTTTTGCCTTTCTAATTTTCTTTCTGCACGACCTAACAAGATCCCTGTACTCCTCATGAGTTGCCTGCCCTTTCTTCCAAAGATGGTAAACTTTCCTTTTTTTCCTGAGTCCCAGCAAAAGCTCTGTGTTCAGCCAGACCGGTCATCTTCCCCGATGGTTCACCTTGCGGCACATGGGAATAGCATGCTCCTGAGCCTTTAAGACTTCCTTCTTGACGAATGTCCAGCCTTCCTGGACCCCTTCTCCTTTCAGGACTGTCTCCCAAGGGACTCTCTCAACCAGTGTCCTGAACAGGCCAAAGTTTGCCTTCCGGAAGTCCATAGTAGTGGTTTTGCTGACCACCTTTCTTACCTCACCAAATATCAAGAATTCTATCGTTTCATAGTCTCCAAGCCCAAGACAGCCTCCAATGACCACATCTCCCACCAGTCCTTCTCTGTTTGTAAACAGTAGATCTAGCAAGGCTCCTCCCCTGGTAGGGTCACCTACCAGCTGTGTCAGGAAATTATCTTCCACACACTCCAAGAACCCCCTAGGCTGCTTGCTCTCTGCTGTGTTGTTTTTCCAGCAGATATCTGGAAAGTTGAAGTCCCCCATGAGAACAAGGGCACACGATTGTGAAACTATTGTCAACTGCTTGTAGAATGTTTCATCTGCCTCATCAACCTGGTTGGGTGGTCTACAACAGACTCCCAGCATGATATCTGCCTTGTTGGCTTTCCCCCTCATCCTTACCCATAAGCACTTCACCTTATCACAATCATGGGGCTCTGTACAATCAAAACACTCCCTAACATAGAGAGCCACCGCACCACCTCTCCTTCCTTGCCTAACCCTTCTGAAGAGCTTATAGCCATCCATTGCAGCACTCCAGTCGTGACAGTCATCCCACCATGTTTCTGTAATAGCAACTACGTCATATCTATCCTGCTGCACAATGGCTTCCAGCTCCTCCTGTTTATTGCCCATGCTGCGTGCATTGGCATAGATGCACTTGAGCCGGGCTATCGATTCCACCCCCAGCATTGGCATGCCACCCCTAGGCTCATCTCTGGTGAGCCTAGTTTTATCCCCTTCCCCCTTCTAACCTGGTTTAGAGCCCTCCCAAACTCATGAGTGTGAATCCTTTTCCCCCTTTGAGATAGCTGGACTCCATCTGTTGCCAGCAGGCCCATTGCCATGTAAACCTCCCCATGATCAAAAAAACCCAAATTCCACTAATGGCACCAGCCTCTGAGCCACATGTTAATCAGGTGCGTTTTCTGGTTCCTTTCGGTATATTTCCCTGCCACTGAAGGGATTGAGGAAAATACTCCTCTCTGTTGCCAGGAAAACTGTCACCAGGGTTGGAGCATCTGCAGTGCCCGTCGTCTAGGGTTGGAGCATCCGCAGTGCCTGTCATTTTGTTGTCAGATCCAGATACCTTTTCTTCCCCTTGACGGCAATGAATAGTGTTGAACAGGGCTCAGTGGGCATGGGCCAGGCCCCAGCGCGTTGTAGTGATTTGTGTCTCTCTGGAATTGCTAGGGTGACGGCATACTTTAAAATATTTGTCTAGGTTTTCAGGATTCTTCACTTGTTCAGGGGTGAAATTCCAAAACATTGGAGATGTCCACTGTCCCAGGTACTTGCCCATGCTGTCTCACACACCTTGCCACTCATAACTATCCATCCTCAGGGCAGATCTCTTGGTGGTATTCTCAACTAGTTGTTTAACCTTAAACCAGACCTGAAACACATTCAGGAGACATAGCAATAGGATCATGCTGATTTGAACATCCTAAGGATATTAAAAATTCTCAAGAGCTGTTTTAACTAGCCTGGAGGAGAAAGGGAAGGTAAAGGAGGAGGGGAAAGTGTCCTCCCTTGTCACCCCCCGTAGATTGGCTCTCTGAGGAGAAAAGGTAAGGAGTGTAATTATTAATAGTTTCCGAGAGATGGTTCCCGAAGTACAGAGATGTCAGCAATGCTGAGTACAAATACCAGATTAGTCTCACGACCAGTAATGTTATCGTATCATAAGCCAGTGTTACACAATACAGCAAAATGATAACCTTAATCCAGCCCCCAGAAACGATAAACAGCACAACAGGAAACATACAGCAAGTAAGGTGTTACATATCACAACTCTGAGAACAAGCACAACAACTCAGAGCAAATAAATCAATATTGTGACCAGCGACTATTAAACTAATATAATGAATGCTTATAACAAATTTGTTCTCTTCGCACGCCATGTTGGGTGTCAAAAAGGACTGTTGTGGTTTAACCCAGCAGGCAGCTAGACATCACACAGCAGTTTGCTCACTCCTGCCAGTGGGATGGGGGATGGAATCGGAAAAAAGGTAAAACTCGTGGGTTGAGATAAAGACAGTTTAATAGGACAGAAAAGGAAAACAATAATAATTATTATAAAAGAATATACAAAACAAGTGATGCATAATGTAATTGCTCACCACCTGCTGATCGATGCCCAGCCAGACTCCAAGCAGCAGGCTGCCACCTCCCGGCCAACTCCCCCCAGTTTTATTTTTCAGCGTGATGCCACGGTCTGGAATATCCCTTTGGCCAGTTTGGGTCAGCTGTCGCGCCTGACCCCCCTCTGTCCTGATCCAATGTTGGGGAAAATTTGGGTATGATCCCAAGAGCGAGATTAAGACACAAACGAGGTCAAATGCCATACACCCAAAAGAGTTTTTATTATCAAACGTATCAAAAGTAGAAAACAGTAGCAATAGGGTAGAATGGAAGAAAAGGCAGAAATCAAGCAAGCAGTCGGGACAGAGTTGCAAGGATAGTCACCACCAGCGGTGGTCCCGTTGGTCCTCAGTCTTCAATTCTGCGGTGGTGCGTGCACACCACAGCTTGTCTCCACGGTTTTTTATAGGGCATATTTTGATGAGGTATGCACATATGTATTGTTCACGCACTGTTCACACGCTGCAGGTTTCGTCTATCACACGACCTTCACGTGATCAACACCAGAAACCAGTATCTTATCTAAGACTACAGTTTCTGTGAGAATGCTAGCCTCAACATTCTTGCATGTTTGTCAGCTTCCTCTCCTGAATGCTCAGTGGCCTAATAATTGTCCTTATGGACAGAGGAATGTCCTGCTTAGGCAGGCCATCTCAGAGACAAAGGGCTCGAAATAAGCAGTCCACAATTCTTGAGATGAATGGCTTGAGATGACAGTCTAGTCTCTCACACCTAACAATCTTTGAGACAAACGGCTTGAGATAACAATTCAGTCTGTCACACCCTCCCAGCTTCTTGTCCTCCTGTGTCCCCTGTTCCCCCCCCCCCCCAGCCTCCTCACTGGCAGGGCAGTATGAGAAGCTGAAAAGTCCTTGACTTTTAGTGTAAGCACTTTCTCAGAAACAACTAAAACATCAGTGTTATCAACATTCTTCTCATACAAAATCCAAAACAAAGCACTATACCAGGTACTAGGAAGAAAATTAACTCCATCCCAGCTAAAACCAGGAGAGTTCCAAGTATTTTAACACCCACATTTCCCATGGATTACACATTTAACCCTTGAGCACCTCTGAAAATGCAGACCTCCATGACTCACGTTTTGTAAATGCATTTAGAAAAGCATGTGGGAGTTTTGAGTTTCTGAATACATGGTAAGTCTTTGGCATATTTTCACTTAATCAGAGAATCTTCAGAAGTATTTCAGAGCAGGCTTTGATAGAAAACCCTCTTGGTTACCCTGCTGTTTTGTGCAGAGGAGGCGTCTGAAAGCTGGTGAAGAAGAGCAGTTGTGTAACTGCTGATCTACACTCAGATTTCCATTGACCGTGACATTTAACCTCAGCTGACTAGATCAGCACAACAGTTGATAAAACTGCTAAAGAGAAGCAGTGGTCTGACTCACCGGTGAAGCTTCAGACAACTCATTTACTGCTGGCACAAAGGCTTGGCTCCCACGGGCGTTTCAACATGAGGCAGCGCAGCATCTCAGGCTTCTTCTGCTTAGAGACAGTGTCCTCTTCAAATATCCCCATAGGCTCTTTCCTGTAACACGTGGGTAGAATTAAGGAAGCAGCCACAGAAATCAGCTCATCAGGAAGCAATTTAAACTAATAGGAACAAATCACAGACAGAAGATGGGGAGATTAAGCTTATAGGGAACTAAAATCAGTGCAGATCACCTGCTTGCCTCAAGTCTGGCTGGAAAGAAAACCGCTTCCTCCAGTTAGTGTTGTGAGCAAGTGCACTGGCAAGTGATAACTCCCAAAAGTTAGTGCTTATAGGGTTACACCAGGGTGTCCAAATCCCCAATTCAAAACTGGGACTTGAAACCATACTGCATAGGCCTGCTATAAATACAGAGTTCACTGGGTCTTCTGCAGTAGAGGTTCCCTTAGTGCTTATAGTCTGGTGGCAGATTACATACCACAGAAAAATATTTCATCTCAGTGGACTGCATTAAACCTGGTGAATCTGACTCCAGAGCACTGTGTGTCCTGAACCTTCTTCCCACTCTCTATTCACTATCAAACACATTTTTAACTTTGTACATTATCTATTTCTGGATAGAAAAGGACCGTACCACTTGTAACAAAAGAGCTGAGTCCCAAGATCACTGGCATCAGTGAGGGGCATTAGAAGCACTTTTTTGGACTCTGTCTAATGACTTCAGAGTTCGATTCAAGTCTGTGGTTTGTAATAGTCAAGAGCTATATTGCCTAGCCAGAGAGGAATAATCACCTCCTGTTGAGTCTAAGGTGACGTGCAATAGAAATAAGATTAAATTACTGCACAATAAAACTTGTGCCAATTTACAGGTTAGGGTTTAGAGTCAAATGTGCTGCAGCAACACTCCAAACCTTCTTACATTTCAAGCTATACCCTTTAAAAGTTTTCATTTAAATTTTTTATGCTTCACTTTATAAAAAATTAAAAGAAAGAGAGTTTTCCCGCAATTAAGAAGTACTCCGTGTACTTTTAGAAGGGGCTGCATTTTTTAAAATGTTGGGAGGTAGCATTCTGTAATTGGAGTTGACACTTGGCAAAGTGAACATGCACACTTGACCCTGCCAGGATGTGTCTCATTTTGCCTCCATGCATGTGGGCACATCCTTCTACAGCATCTGACTGGCAGGCAGCAGCCCTCAGTCAGCTCGCCGAAATATCTGGGTAGAGCTCTGGAAGCAGTCAGACAGTATTTATAGTATAGAACAAAGAATCAGGGGATTTGTGAAAAGGAAATGAAAGAGGAGCAATTTCTGGCTTCCTTCAAATTCATAGAAAATATTAATAGCATAAGGAAGTAAGAGCATTTTGCATAAAAGTGAAAGGCCAGGGAGAAACACAAAGCAAGCTCCCTTTTAAACAACAAAGGGACATCTACCTGCCAACTGTCACGTAAGAGAAAGGAGTTAATGTCAGACCTTGACAGGCAAGTCTGAAAAATTTGTTACGCTGGTAGTGCTCAGACTTTTTTTTTTGTCTTTACAAGGCCCTTTTAGACAGTAGCAAATGAAGAAATAGAAGGAAACAGAAGCTTTGTAAATAAGACAAAGAGGGGAAATCAAGTCAATCTCATAAAGGTTATGACATGAACATAATGAATATAAATGAAAACCTATTACCCACAGCAACAAGAAGTTACTTCTGGGATTTCTCTTTGAATGACATACCTGAGCCTATTCCAGCTTTTCCATAGCTAGCCAAAACTGGATAGATACATCTCTCTGTGCTGGCAATCTCAGTGTGTTTGCTGCGTGGGTCTGGCAGCAGTGCTCACAGCCTTGTGCTGACAACACGAAAAGCCCACAGTTTCTAAGAATCAGAGATTCTTTAAGTTGTAATGAGAAGTCACTGTCACTTTGGAAAAATGTTACCATACAGCTTTGCATCAAATTTTTCAGCAGGCAAGTCACCCGAAGTCATTCTATATACATCATGTGAGTTCTTCAGTCAGAAGGCTGGGTCAGGTACTGACTGAAAAGATGATCTCCTTCGCTTGATGAGATGCAACCAAGGCCTTTTGTGTTCATTTGTAGTCCAAGAATTTCTTGATAGCCGCAACTGCGTGGTAGTTAATGTTAATAAAAGCATTTATACGTCCCCCTGCACCTAATCAGAACTAACACCATGCAGATCCTATAAATTATAACAAGCTACATTTTTGTTCATTAAAACTGTGTGTAAATAAAGAAAATGTCACTCATCCACATTCCAGTTTTTAGTGTGGTTAATAAAGAGAGACATTAGCTTGCAGCAGAAGAGACAGCACCATGCCAATGTTTGCAAAACTGTTATTGCAAAGAAAATAATTTATTTGCAATAATACATTCTTTACGTTTTTGACTCTGGATACATATCCAAAAGTTGAAGAAAAGAATATGCAAAATCACTTAATTTATTTATGAAATATGTATGATTAGAAGCTTGATTCTAATTAGGTCATACAATTACAATAAGTCTCTTTGAATCAAGACTTTGCCTTTGATAACAATGAACAAGCTTCCAAGCATAAAGCACAACAAAAAATTACAAAAGCAACTACAGATTTTTTCAACTATTTCTTGCTAAGACAATCCCTTCAAAGCTACTGTGAACTGCATTGGCGTACACCATTTATGTATGTATTGATCATAAAGACAAAACAGGATCACCGGTCTTGTATGCAGGAATTCAAGGAAGGATTCAGCCTTAGTAGATCCAGACCTCCAAGCATCTGCCCCGGCCCCTCATTTCTTGTGCTACGCATCTACCATACAAGAGATTATTTTTCCTAAACTTAAGTCTCCCGTTTTGCAGGCCAACAAAAATTAGGAATACTACAAAAATATATGAGGGCTTTCAGGAATTTAAAAAAGGGGCTGTGAAAGGCAAAAATAATTTCTTGGCACTCTTAGCAAACTGTTAAGCAGGCTAAAAGGGAAGAGTCAAAAGGGCTATCGCCTCTTTCACAAGAATGTGCAAATTTATAGGATTCAGGGAGAGAGGGAAGGGAATCAAGATCATGACCACGCCGCTTCCACTGAGTCAATGGTAAAGTTGACCTTCAAGAGCAGGACAGGCTGTTTATCACAGTTTATCGCATAGTTTTGTGACTCTTAATAAAATATCAAAGGCTTAGCAGACATATGCTTTGTTCTGCTTTTGCAAACTTTCATTTATCTTATGTACAGTAAAAAAAAAATTTAACCTCACACAAAGAGACAGATAAAATTCTATGCAATGCAGAACCCAGACTTACCTGAGATTTTGAAATTCCCACATCACTTTACTCATCAGTAAGCTCAGGTAAGACAACGTGACAAAGTACAAGCGTGGGATCCTTATTGTTACACAAGGCAGCAAGAAAATGTATTAAAAAAACCAAAACGTTTCAATGGTCAGAGACAGCTTCATGGCAGCAATAGATGAAACCAGCCTCTCTTCACTTCACACACTTTTCCCATTCTCGTAGGAAGAAAGAGATAGTTGCACTTATCTCAGGGATACAGAAGGAAATCTCTTTCGTGCTGTAAGAACTTGAAAAGTGAAATTCTTGAAACGTGTATTTCTTCAAACAACACTCAGAAAAACAAAAAAACCTCCAAGCCTGTCATTCCAGGTTGTGCAAACCCTGCAAGGCCTACTGCTGCCACCTACCCCCACCCCCCCTGTATATATATTTCTCAACATCTATGAGTACTGCATAATAAAGCAATTAATAATACTTTGGCTTATATAGTGCTTCTCAACTGAAGTTATCAAAATACTTCACAAAGCTTAACATTCAGAAGGGATTTAAAGCCTCAGTACTCCACAGCATAAACCAGCCTTAATATGAGGCAAAAAGAACAGTAGGGAGAAATGCCAAATTATTATTTCAAAATCTCTTTGCTTTGGTATTCTCACACCTTTCTCTGGAGCATATATTACTGATCATTGTTAAGGACCAAACAATGTTTGGTCAAAAAGATAATGATTTTTGTTCCTACTCTGGTTTTTAGACAGGAAAGCCATGAGATATGGCTGAGATACCATTGTATAAAACCAAACCGCCTTTGAGTTGATCAGATAGAATGATTTAGGTACCACCAGAAACACAGACCTACAGTATAAATTTCCCCTTTCTCAGTCCTGTGCTTTGACCGGTAGATCACACTCATGCTCCCTAAAGCCTAATGCCATTCAGCAGTTTCACAGCTGTGGTGTAAAATATTGTATCCGGCGCTATTTGTAGCATAGAAAGAAATAAAGTATTACTACATCTATACCTCAAAGATCCATATATTATTCTCTTTTATGATAATCTTCCATAACATAACTAGCGGTGCTTCTTTGTATTGCTGTGTACTGAAACAGGGTCCATTCTTAAAGTAGAAAACCAAGATAAAGCAAAAAAATCAGTTTTATATTTCATATGATGATTCCTGAAATTAGAAATATACTTTTTTTAAAAAAAATTACTGATGTTCATTGCTGCATTGCAAAAAAGTGAAAGATTAAGGAGGTTTGTCACCTTCTATTAAGAACTAAATCTGTTTAAATAACAAGAGACCTACTTGTCACAGTATTTGTCATAACTGTCATGCTACATCCTAACAGAATAATGAAAAACAATTGTCTTTGCCTTGCACACATGCAATAATCATCCCTGAAATCCTTCCAAAGCCTGATGCAGGTGATGTCAATAGAAAGGATCAGAAAGTGGTCTGAGTGATGCTGGGGGATGCAGAGGAGCTATACTGGCAGATGCAGGCAGAGGATATTTTGAACAGAGCTTTATCCCCATTATGCACAGCTCTGCCCTAAGTTTCCAAGCTACATACTGCAGCCAGGATAAAGCCAGTGATTTAGGAAATGTTGCAGAAAATTTGAACATTGTGAGCAAAATCCTTTCGTAGATCCACTGTCCCTAGAGCCACAGCCAGGACTAAATCTTGAGTAGGTCTTGGCACTCATGAGCCAACAACATAAGTACATATAACTACTATAATAAATATCATAATGTTAATTTAGTAAAAGTGATTCCATTCCCCATTCTTAGTTTAACAGAAAGGCTACGTATGAAAAGCATATGTGGCAAAACTGTACACACTATTGCCGTAATACCTATTGTTGAGTGAGCTACTTAATTTAGGTTTTTAAGCAAGTTGGGGAAGCAACTCCCTTTGGCAGAATCTCTTTTCCTCTCTTCTTACCTTTTTTTATTCATTTTTATTTTTTAAAGCTGCTCTGAACTGATCTCATTCCTGACACACAGCTCCCCTGACCTGCGAGCCGTTGCCCTTCTTTCAGCAGGTGCTCACCGCGCACACAGAACTTTGCAACAGATTTGGGGTTCCTTTCATTTACTAGGATGAAGAATGGACTATGCCAAGGACACTGACATCACTTCCAATGAGATGTCGTGTAAAGCAGAAGGCTTAATCCATACTCGGCAAGGCCCCCGTGGCCTGAAGCAGAAAGCAAAAACGAGGTCTGGAAGAGCAAAATTCAAAACCAGAAAAGCCTCGATAGCATTTGTTTCATTACACACTAAATATTTATAAGACTGACAAAATCAGCATTCTACAGCATACGGCCTTGTGCTGGGAAAATTAGTCGATAATACTGGAAGACAGAGAGAAATTAGCCAAGTGACGAGGGCTGTGCCTGTGGTACATCTGTGTGTCAAAGCTGCCAACGCTGTCACGCTGGAGAACGTTGCCCGCTGCATCCCTTAAGCCAAGCCCCCTCCTGTCTGAAGAGCTGGGTGACCCCGTGACAGAAAGCACCAATTTCTTGGCCTCCACAAGCAACATCTGTGGGGGAAAAGCCTCCCGTACGGAGTGATGTAGAAAGCTTTTACCTTTTTGGTAGCCTGAGTTTCTCATGCACAGCCTGAAGATGTCATTACCAGTTCCCCTGAACTCGTCTGTACTGAATCGTAGAAAATGTTTCGACGTTTTTGCATTTCTGTCTGACATTAATCGGGGTTAATTGATGATAATGGTAAGGGTAATTAGTTTTAACAGGCATTAAGTCCCATACCCCAAGCCTCTTACGACTGACATAGAGCAGCAGTCAAAATGTGGCATGAAAAATAACACAGCAATATCCAGTTATCTGCAAATGTAGGGGGGTGGGGATTACATATGCATTTGTATGCACTTGCATATGTTTGCATGTATCAGACCGCTTTAGAAACAGCGAAGTCTTGCCCAGCGTGCGATTCATTGCTTTTTTGTTATTGATGTTGGCTGAAATGCAGCAAGCTCAGGTTTGCCAACAAACCCTCCAGCATCAGGTTGGGAAGTTGCACCACTTTGTCCAGGAAGAAACAATTCCTTGAACTATCATCTGAAATTGCATGAAGCTGTGAGTTCCAAGTTTGCAAAGCTTAGCTAAATCTTCCAGGGTTTGTTGGTTTGGGTTTTTTCCCCAAGTTGTATGAAACATCCTGTTTGAGAATAGGAGAGACAGTAAAGTCAAAAGCAGAAGCCACAGTTCATCTGACTAGTGCAGCAGCTTGAAACCTCAGGCAGGACCTGTCACACTGAGCACTGAGATGACGACATGCAAAAATTTAAATACTCTGTCTCACTTGGTCTTCCCACACACCCATTCCATCTCCTCTCCCATCAAAGATTTCCTTGTTGTAAGCCTGGCACCCTTGGGTTGGTATCAAGCTGTTTGGGACTTGTCTCCCTAAAGGCATATTCAGGTGACCCACAACAGCTGTACCAACCAGCCACCTCCCATGGTCCTGCTGATCAGCCAAGACTGGCATATACATTGTGTGCTGGGACCTCGGTTTTCACACATTATTACAATTACTGTTTGATCGAAATATCAGGAAAAAAAAACCAAACACCAAAAATTAGTGTTAGCCCAGTAAAGCACAAAAGATGGGTGAAACTATCGGTCTGTGAAGTTCAGCAGAGAATGGAGAAAACCACATATCCTGTTCGGGCCACAGGAGCAACTTTAATTCTAGAGGCAGGGCAGAGCAATCATCTCATACTGAGGTTAATGCAATTCACATTTACAAAATCAACTTGTCCCAGAAAGCTTGACAAATATTTGAGATTGAGACACAAATATTTGAGAAGACAGGAGATTGTCTTCTCTGGATGAAGGGGTGACCGTTCCCAGGACTACAGCACAGCAGTAACTGCTGTGACTTCTGTGGCTGAGCTGATGGAAGACAACTGGGGATGTGATCGCAGTGTGACAAGGAAAGTTTATGGTTGGACCGCATAAAAGCCTGATCCTAAATTTTCCTGAAGTCTATAAAATAGATATTTAAATAGTAATGCAGGCAGCAAGCACTTGTAATCCCACTGAGTTCAATTACTTCTGAATGTGCTCAGCACTTTTGAACACTAAGCTATTTATTTGTTTGTCTGTACGTACGTACAGACACACATTTCCGTATCTTGCCTTAGACAAACTCGACAACACAGGATTTAATCTTCCCACTGTCTCACCCTAAAATGCTATTATAACTTCTTTAAAAGGAACAGTCTTCCTTCACTTCTGCTTTCATGGGAATAATCTGGGTTTCAGACATCAATAGCAAGACAAACCAGAGAAAACATTTTACAATTTCATTATCACCTACTTGAGCCTGGAGCATGAAAACCGGATGGCCACTTCACTCACACTTGGGTTACAGAGCCAACATGAGTGAAAGGTGATTATAATTCCAGTCCAGGCTTGAGACTGAGAAATTAGGTGACTGTGGCAAGGTGTCCTATCCCTCCTCAGCCTTCTGTACATTTTTCCCAAAGAGCTTTCAGTCTACTGATAACTCCACGTAACTAAGTTGTATCACTCAAAACTAAGTTATACCACTCCCCTACTTACAGGAACATACAATCCAATCCAAGGATTTTTAAGTGATTTATGAATGCTGGCACTATGAACATCATCACAACTACCCTGTGAGAGGAATTGGGCATTACTACCGTACAACATTTTTCAAAGTCACCAGGGAACTTTTTGGGATGCCTGGGCGTACTGCCAGTTATATAGGTTCATCCAGTACACTGTAAAATTATAGATCATAAGACCAAAAGTAACTGGCTATGATCCCGTAGCCACCCTGTGCAATGCAGGCCAGAGGAATCCCCCGAATTAATTCCTTTTCTGTCTAAAGAACATCTTTTTGGGGGAAAAAGAAAACCCCACACAATCTTGCTATGGCAACTTCCAGTTATGGGCGATCTACAACAACCTTTGGGAAATTGTTCCAATTCCCAAAGACCTCATGGTTAGAACTAAAGAACAGATCAGCTCTAGCATAATAGAATATAATCAAGTATTATCGCTCTTTTCCAAAATGCACGCAGTAACATTAAGATCCTAATTTAATAGATTAAATTCCTATATTTAAAGAAGTGTCCTGATATCCAAAACATCATTTTTAAATGAAAACATCCTAAACACAAAGCTCTGTTGAATACTGATGAGATGTTACTCGGGTAAACTCTCTACAAAGCTTAGTGTCACTTAAATGCTATAGGCAAGACCTTTAGCCTTATTACTTGTGAAAAGCCAGACATGAACAATCAGAATCCTTAGAAAATGTCATCTTTGATGCTGCCTCTGCTATCATCCCATCTAGCACAACACTTGTCTTTCAACTCGCTTTAGACGCTGCCTCATAACAAATATTTTCCAGAAGTTCTGTAGATAGAAGATAATATAAAATATTGACCCCATTAATATTTATGATTCCAGGAAACCTGTGGCAGAAGAGATTTCCAGCTTAAGCCCAATGTCTCCTTAAACCAGGCATCAGGAACATCAGCAGAAATGTTAATATGAACCCTTGCCAGTGAAGCACAATCACGAACCTGCAGGCCCGTTTTGAAGAGAGTGAGCTCTTTTGACACATCTAGGAACATGAAGTGTTCTGGCAAGTCCACAATACCAATAGTCCTTTCTCCTTACTATGAGAATAAAATCTTTCCTTTTAGCTAATTATTTCTGGGTTTGAACCTGGGGAAGTACATCCCTGCAGCCTCCAATCTCAGTGTTTTTCTGAGCCTTCAGGAGCTGGAGGATTTAATTTTTATAACAAGCTCCCAACAGTGCCCGGCAGAATGTGTCCGCAGTCATGAGCTCTCTAGCAGAACAGACCTACAGCACCCAAGTTCTTCTTTGGGTCTCCATTCTTGAGGGCCAGCTTTATGTTAAAATAGAAAGTCGTTTAAAAAATAACCAGAAGAGACTTACTTCCTCTGGGAATAGTTCAGGTCTACTAGTGTCCTTAAAAGGAATTCTTGATGCATTTTTACTAAATGCCTTCACTTAGAAGGTTTTACTCCAGGATCCTAATATTTCCTTATCGCCTTTGAATCTTTTGTGAGGGTAAAGGAGGATGCTAAGGTGGGTGAGTGGGTGGAGAAAGGCAAAGAAAGTACCATTACTGATAAGAGATTAAGTTCCCCAATTTTGATGAGACAAGCACTCACTATGCAGAGAAGGATGTAAAGAAAATGAAAACATTTATAGTGGACTATTTCTTTCATCTGTGAGCTGATTAAACAACTTCCAGGGAAGTAGTTTTCTACTGAAAGATGCCAAGTCAATGAAATTTAGATGTGTGACATGTAGTAGTATTATAAAATGCTGACAAAGAGTTATCATGGCTTCTTGATACAGTTGGAATGGTTTGTTTTTAACCACACACCAAAGTCAAATGCACATTTACTCACAACAAGACATTGTCACTGTGGATTGCATTGTTTAAATTTCTCATCATGATCTGGGAAGAAATTAAATTTTGATAAATCCTGCCATTTCCTAAAGAACGGACATTCTGTTCCTTGACTAGCTCTGTTTAGTACATCTTCATAAATGCACTGCAGACTTGTTTGGTTTGTAAATAATCTCTCCTTGCTCCTTTCCTTATTCAATTCTTCATAATCCTGCTGCGTTCTTTTTCAAGAATACTCATTACTCATAAATGTTTTTTGCCAAATCTTGTCCTGAGGTATTCCAGCATAGCCTCAAGGCTTCCAATTGTGCTTTCCATGACAGTTATCCTCTCTTTTGCCTTTGATATGTTTCCTGAATGGTTCTTAACAAACAATTCTGTTGATAAAGTACTAGAAAAAGAAATCAAAGCATCTCTTAGCAGTGGTACCTCTGCAGGGCAAACAGGAATAAAGCACAGTAAAAGTGTATTTGTGCCACTCAAATTAGCAGATGTGAGTCTGAAAGTGCTCTGCAAGAGATACGGTGAGAAAAGCCACCACTTTAATGTAGGTTCATTTCAGAAAAGCACTATACTTTAGGAGAAATAACTCTATCCCACTAGAAGTGTTTTTCAAGATCTAAATGACTGTCTTTAGGCTCGTGAAAGTTACTCTTACACTAATAGATTGCAATTTTTTAAGGACAGGTAGAAGTACAGAAAATAAATGGAAACATGGATACACGATTTCTCTGAACAGGGTTTGCTAAATACTGCAAATACAAGTATTTCTGGAGTTCTTAGTTACCTGTTTTGAAAAGCATAATCAATATGAGGAAAAATATAGGGCTATTAGCTTTGAGACCTCTGCGTGTTACTGCCAAAGAATGATGTTAAATGTGGCATCAGCATCCTACTTGGTATAGTCACATTAGATTAAAGAGGGAGAAATAGTCCAGTTCAACATTCTGGCAGAAGTGGAACAGAGGGTAATCTGAGTTACTTATCTCTGGAAGATCTCTTCCGCTTGCTAACTCTCCTTGCCTCTTCATGTTATTTAAAATCAGTAACAAATGCTTCATTTCATTGCCAGCCTCATTACAGCAGTCCTGGGAAACAACCGGACAGGTGTCTGAAAACAAGCACACTGAAGAAGCTTAAGTAGAGTAATTTTAATCAATACTATTTCAGATATAAACTATCTTAATATAGGATTAAAAAAACCCTAGGAAAATAGTGGAACTGAATGATATTCACCTGCACTCAAAACCACTCCAGTTAGTCTTCAGATTTGAATATTGTGTGATTTAACACATCTGATACCACTGACATATCACTATTGAGCTACAAAGACAATACACAGGTATTATTTCAACTGACTCTGATATCAACCCTAGATTGTAAATTGGCTGCACCACAACAAGTTCAAGGGAAAAAAAAGCCACCCAAAAAGCCACAGAACAAAACCAAACCCCAACAGTTTGATGCTGAGCTGATGGTTAAGAAGCAGAGCATGCCACAGGTAAGTAGTAGGGCCTCTTTTGTTCAGTATCTTCATCAGCAGATTTGGTAGCAACAGAGCACATCCTCAGCAGATCTGTGAGGAGGTTCAGTCCAGAAAAACCTTGAGAAACTTGGGAGCCTCAAGAAGCTCAGCAAAAAGCACAAAGTATTGCACTGGGGATGAGGTGACCTCGTGTGTCAGCACAGCTGGAAAACAACTGGCTGAGGAGTAGCCCAGCTAAAAAGGACCTGGGGGCTGCAGCGAACGCTTGGTCAAACACAACCCAACTCTGTGCTGTCACTGTCAGCGCAGGAAACTGGTGCTGGGCTACATGAGGTAAAGCTTTGCTCTCATCGCTGCCGAGGCTGCAGTTGGAACGTTGGGTCCTGTTTTCAGCCTCCCAGTTGAAGACAGATGCTGAGACACTGGAGAGGGTCCAGTAGGTTGCTATCAAGATGGCTGGGACCTAGAGCTGCTCCTCAGAAGCTGTGTGCTAAGACAGCTGCACTTGGTCTGATGAAGAGAAGCCTAAGGGGTAATTTGCTAATAGCCTAAATTGCATTAAAGAGTTAAAAGACAACGGAACCAACTTCTCCACGATGGCGGACAGTATAAAATAAGGGGAAGTGGCCAAAACCTGCAACTTGAGAGGTTCAAACTGCACAACAGGGAAAAATTCTTCACTAGGACAGTAGCGCAGCACTGGAATGAATTATTTTTTGAGATGATGACAATTTTTGCAGGGATTTCTTACCTGGCTACATAAAAACCACTGCTAAAATCTCCTCCGGTGTTGGAGACACATGCTTTTAAGTGGTTGAAGTAGACGGTACTTTGGCAGTAGTTGAAGTAGACAACCTCCAGAGATCAACACTTCTACAACTGTGTCATCAGTTGCTGATGGTCTGTCTGCAGCTCTTATCAAGGACACAGAGCTGGCTTAACCCAGTTCTCCTCCCTCTTTTCCAGTTGAAAGAACTGTCATAACAGACAACTCTTCTTTCATCTCTCAGGACTGATCTAATTTTTCCAACACTAACACCAACCTATTTTGGAAGCATGTGAGGCAACACTAATGGAGTGCCTCAAAGCAATCCCTGAAAAGCTCCCAGTCAGCAAAACAACGGCGCATCTATTTCTACCACCCTTATTAATATGCTCTAGATTTAGTGAATTCTTGCTGATTTTAAGAGGACTGTTCAGCATAGATCTAGGGCAATAGGGAGGCCTTAATATAGCCAGCCTCTATTTCCACTTCCAGCAAGAATACATGAAAGTTTTTACATATACAGCATTTAAATGTCATAATAAAGACTGCTTTAGAAACACTCATGTTAGAATAGAATTTGAGAGCATCTTCACTTCTGCACAGCTTTAATTTTCACATCCCCTGGGGGATTCTTATCAGTCATGAAAAACGTTCTGGGGAAAAACTTTGTTTCTTTAGAAGTTTCAAACTCTCAAGCATGCTTTTTGGACACTTGCCTAGGTAGCAAGTTTCCATACTAGGAAAGCAAAGGGAGATTAATACACAGTAAAGAGAAATAATTTCTATTTTTTAAGTTTTCTTTTTTTTTTTTCTCATAGGGCTGACATCAAAAGAATGTACTGAACTTAACACAGATATTTCCGTTGATCCATCCTGAAGTATTCATGGTAGACAGAAATTTTGGACATTGACTTTTGTTACCAATATGGGACAAAGATGTTTTTCAATTTGAAAATTCTCACATGCAGAAATCGTATCCTGCTTAATCCCACTTCAAAATTTCAAGCTAATGCTATATATGCCATCATGAAGAAGGCAACTATAAATTTATACACAGCAATACATAATTCTTAATTATTAGGAAATATAAGGGCTTTACCATAACTATTTTAATCGGTGTGGGTTTTTTCTGTAGTCATTTATATTCCATAGGTTCTTTTCATATATGTCTGATTAGGAGTGGAAATACACAGTGTATGCAATGCCAATACCCCTTTTTCTTCCTATTTTGAGAGCTGACCTCACTCCTTTGAGTTCAGAGAAACTGAGAGTCTTATGTCATCTCAGCCACGTATGTGGTGCAAAGCAGCCTGTCACCTGCCTTCTGCGAGTTTTTACCATACAGTTCTCCAAACCAGAAGGAAAAAATAAAAATCCAGTCAGTCACTGTGCTTAAGTTGAGAAATGCTTCTTTCATTAGGCAACCGAAATTTTAAATATGAATCAGTTAACCTTAGTTTCATGAGGAATTTAGGGGACTTCTTCCACAAAAATAAAGATAATTTTTATGAAAAGTTTTCAGATGTGGAACTAGGCATCAGCTCAGCTGATACAGGTCATCAATTATTGAAAGTTTGAGCACTTACTATATTCTGGTTTTGCCTACTCTTCTTGACAAAGTGATGTGATTGAAAACCCCCATGCTGTTCCATTAAAGGTATCCTGAAAAGGGGAAATGGAACCTCCAAGTGTGCTGATACAATAATTTGCCTTTTTCGTTGTGTTTTTTGTTGTTGTTGTTTTTTTTAATTCCACTGGCTCACGGGAAAGTAGAATTAGATTTTCGCATAAAAAATGTCTAAATAATACCTTGCCCTGTTTTCAAGGGATTAAAAAAAAAGTCAAAGAATTACATCCACGGAGCGTTCCTTTGCCCTCCAGAACATCTCTCAGTCCGCTACAGCACGTATCAAGTGGAGCCACGGTGTCTGCTGATGTTCAGCGTCTGCTCTGGGTGGGGAACTTCAGAGCCTGGCAGGGAGCTTATGCTGTTGCCATGCAGAAGCAGAGGGGAACATTTGATCCAGTGTTATTTCAGTTCTGCAACTACCTTCTGCTAAGCCTGGTATGTGTGTGATAAAGTTATTTTAATCTGTTGTTTATTCCTTTGTTTCTTGTTTTATTTTTAGCTATATAAAAGAAAAATGTTTGAAGTAATAAAGGCCAGCTGCTATAGTATTACTTACTTGTTAGGACAGTATTTCAAATGCCTGTTGTATTCCTTTATCTGCGATTACAATACCTTGTGGAGCCTCAGTTGCTGCAGCACCGACCTATAATTATGATCGTTCAATCAATATTATAGATTTTAAAAAATAAGTAGCGTTTCTTCTGTTCCTTATCTTGTAATCAGAGTAACATTCAATTTGTTTATACAGACATGCTCTTGGCATCTGTGAGGTTTTTCTTCCTCCTTTCAATACTGCACACCAGCTCATCACGGCATCATTCCAGTTTCATTCAAGGTGAGAAAATGCCTACCTCATTAGGAGAAAAAAAAACCAAACAACTCCAAACCAATGAACTGAGTCACCAGAAAAAGCAGGATATCAAAGCCCAGCTGGGAACAGCACAAAACAGCTTTCAGCCCTGTCACACTGTAGGAGCAGATGCCTTGAGGAGGGCAGACTTCAGGCACCAAAGAGTGACATGTATACCTGCTCTTAACTGTATTCATCCCACTTTGGTGAGAAAATACATCTTGTTCCCAAGCAGATTTGTGTCTCCTCCACGTGCAGCCCCTTCACACCTCACGACGCCGTGGTCCTCCTTGCCTGTCACCCACAGGTCCCTCGGCTCACACTGCTCCCCTTCTAAGAGCCTTATACCAGGCAGTGAAACTGGTGTCCAGTTCCTGAGATTGCTTCCCCCGGTTTCTTTAACTAGAGGTTGCGTTTGCGATATCCAGCTGAACCGGAGAGCAGGCTGTTGCTAATCAGGAGGGGAAGGCAAAAGCTTCCACCTTCGCTCAAGCGGGAAACAAAGTAATTCAGTGGGCGATGAAGATGCCCAGTCTCCTACGTATCTGGTTCCCAGGATAAGAATCTTAAGCACCTGAAGGTGCAAGATTTCACATGAGTTTTTTCCTGTGACTAGTGTCACTCCCCTATGGAGTGGCACACATATATGTATAGCTGCAATAGAGAACTTTATATTTCAGTTTTTCCTTTACCAGAGACAACAGTAAAGTCCTCTGCCTGGCCACCTCTTCTCTGAAGCCTGGAGATACTAAATCTTTGAGACACCTATCCTCCAATAAGTTTGATTGAAATAGGCCGCTAAGCTTAACAGTTTTTGTGGATAGAGACCTACGTAGTCTCTTTGGGCAGGTGAGGAGGTGGCTGGCAAAAGGAAGAGTCTCCACTATTGCTGGAGTTTATCATCACCTCCCTTGAAGACAGAGCTGCCAAGCAGGTGAAACAGTGATAGAGCTTGACCAGCTTGCTTGTCCTGGCTGAAAGTAATTCACCACTATCCAAGCCCGCCTCTGGTGGTAACTGCACTGTGCTTTCTCCCTTCCCTGCCTCCATTTAAATGCAGCACATTGCTGTGGTATCTCAAGCACTGCATGTTTGAATGCCATTGACACAAGTAGTCTCAGGGTGTGCTTGTTGAGTATTCTGGCTATGAACTTTGAGACAGTCTACAATCTGTTGTACAAGATATGCAAACTCCTTGGTCAAGACCATATTTATGTCTACTGAGCTGGAAGCCAAAAGGAAAGATCAACTTTGTAGCTTCCTTAGGGATTCCTCTCCTCTTGGTTGGTACCTCAGGAGCTGTACAGCTTCTCCTCTCCTTCACTGTGCTTTCTTCACTGATTATAACAAGACCTGGGCAAGAAAGAAAAACCTGGGTAAAGATAACTGGCTCGTGAAGTGCCAGGGTAGATTCCCAGCTGGGATAAGCAGGCATAGCTCTACGTGGTCTGTAAAAGCTACATCCATTTGCATCATCTGCAGATCCATCTGCTGCCTTCAGAGAGTGAAAAAGGTTCTTTCTGAAATGAAGAGAAGATAAAGGCCATGCCCAGTGGACTGAGCCTTCCTCCCTTCTGCCCAGCTAGGTGACAGGTTCCTTTTGTCTCCACAGTAAATTCACACCTTATGCTATTGTGCTGGGTTTGGCTGAGGTGGAGTTAATTCTCCCCATAGCAGCCCTCATAGTGCTGTGCTCTCTACTGGTACCTAGAAAGGTGTTGATAACACACCAGCGTTTCGGCTACCGCTGAGCAGTGCTCGCACAACACCAAAGCGGTCTCTCCAACATTCCCCCCCTCCTCTCACTGGCAGACTGAGGCTGGGCAAGATCTTGGGAGGGGACAGGGCCAGGACAGCTGACCCAAAATGACCAAAGGGGTATTCCATACCAGATGATGTCTGCTCCGCTATAAAAGCTAAGTAAAGGGAGATGGAAGGAGGAGGGCATTCATTACTTCACATTTGTCTCCTAGAGCAACTGCTATGCATACTGAAGCCCCTACTTCCCAGAAAGTGGCCAGACATCACCTGCTGATGGGAAGTAGAGAATAAAATCTTTTGTTTTCCTTTGCTTTCATGCACAGCCTTTGCTTTTGCTTTATTAAACTGTCCTTATCTCGACCCACAAGCCTTTCATTATATTTTCTCTCCCCTGTCCAGCTGAGGAGGGGGAGCGATAGAGCAGCTTTAGTGGGCACCTGGCATCCAGCCAGGGTCAAACCCACCACACTATCTGCTGCGAAACGTTATCTGAGATTCTGGTATAATACCTGTTATTCTGTTATTGAACATACTCAGCACATCATGGTTAGGCAAGTCAGGAAAGGGAGGTGATGACAAGAAGGAATCAGGACAGGACAAGGGTCAGGAGTTGTGCACCAAAGACTACGTTCTGCTGAGAGTTGTTTAGCCCAGTCTGGCTGCAGATCAAGTGAAATCTGGCTTTGTGAAAAGTGTTGAAGCAACATTTTTTTCGTCAATTATATAAGTGCTCCTCTGTCATACAGATGCTTGTTGGGTAAGCAACACTTACTAGGGTGGTACTTATTTCTTTATCATCATTATCATCTGTGTGCTCATAAACCCAGAATGGTACCATAAAAGGAAGATTTTAATGCTGATGGAAACACAGTTGGATGTCAAGATTATGTAGCAAAGTTCCCATATACATGGATTACACTTTCTCCTTGAACAGAAGGTAGCTACTTTTGAAACTCTGAAACAAATAGGGACGCCCTACTGTAGCTTGAAATTATGAAGTAATGGGATAAATCTGAGATATTGCCCCTATCTAAAAGGTAATACAGTGCTCTTTGCATAAATGGGAATTTCACATAGGCAATTGAATGGATAAAATATTTAGGGGTAGGAATAAAAAGAAACCTGAATAAGAGAGCCAAATTTAATTTAGAAGCAGGGATAAGTATGACAAAAATGGATATAGGCAGATGGAACAGACTGAAACATCTCTCTAGGGAAAGGTTAATATTGTTAAGATGAATATCCTAAACTACTTTATATTTTTAGCTCCTTAGCAGTATACGCATCATATGGTTTCCAGTAAGGTGGTGCTGTTGGTTTACTCTCAAACTAAAGTTTCTTATGAAGAGTTTACAAGATCTAGCATTACCAAAAGTGTGTTCCATCTCAGAAAACGAATAGGCATTGCTTCATTTGTATCAAAATGAATCCTCACAATGTTTGCATTCCAGATAGTACAGCACCATGACAGGATAAAAACTATAGGTAAAATAACTAGAAAACTAAGTAAAAGAAAAATAAGTGGATCCCCCCCTCCCCCCCCCCCCAATTCTCTTCACTGGGTGAGGCATCTACCCATTAAAAAATAGTTAGCAAGTACAAAAGGTAATCAATAGCAGTGGTGCAAAGCAGTATTCAAATTTGCTGATCTTTTGTTGTTGTCGTTTTGAGTAAGCTTTAGTAACACTGGTAAGAACTTCTCCATTTTATATTCAGCTACCCTCAGCATTGTCCGTGATGCAGTGTAAAAATCTTTCAAAAAGACAGTGTAAGAGTCCTAACTGTTTAGGAGGTGAAGTGCAGCTCCTGACTGAAATCTGGGGAACAATAGGTCTACAGAAAAGCCTAAAGAATATGTTGACTCCTGACAACAGTCTTGTCTTTCAAAGGCACCAAATTCTGCCCCCACCCCGTCCCACTTGGTGTTTCTCCACTGGGGCTTTTAACAAGTTCTCCAAGTCTTGCATCTGGCCCTGCTGGGAACAACTAATGCAGGCAGAACATCTGGCATGACCTTTCTCAGCAGAGTTTGTCTGGATTCTGAGTAAGCAGGTTTTCCTTCTTCTCCTAATGCTTTGTGGTAGAGCAGGCAAAGGATTTATTCCTTTGACTCAAGAGGCCTAAAAAGTGTTTGGTGGAAACTTGACAGCTGATGTCCCTGACATTCCCAATATGGCCTTACTCAAACCAGGGGTTTTGGATCCTGCTCTGAAATTCCACAAATCTTCGGCTTTTCCTGATGTGGTTCCAGTGACCAGGGCTTCTGTTCAGCAAAGCCACTCTGAAGATAAAGATGTGCCTAAAGGTAAATTTGGCCTTAAATGCTTTCCTGACTGGGGAAGGCAAATAGAAGCAGCAGCATGGAAAGGCAAAGGCTCCTCTGATGAAGTGGAAGCACACAGAAAACATCTGATTTTGATCTCTAGTACTAGAACCCATTGATTCATACAGCTGTATTTGTGAGGAATTACTCCTGATTTATACATATGCATAATTCTTAAAACAGATTCCAAACCAGGTATAGAAACTGTGGGCCCAGTTCACCCCTGTACTACTTTGTTCTGACATCTGTATCAACCTACTGACACCAAGAGACTAAGGTGGGCACAGTGAGCAAACACCCTAATTAAGCTTTTAGAGGCTGGCTTTGCTATCCCTCATCACTTGTGGTTTTCTGGAGGAAAAAAACAGACTAATGAGGTTTGAGATTGTCTAGCTCCTCAAAGTCTGAAGGAATTCAGAGGAGGAGTTTCTGTTTTGGTCTGCCTATATTTTGCGTTTCAGATTTGCTTTGCTTACAATACGCAAGAATAAGATTTTGAGCAGGCAAATAAAGGTTTTTCCTCTACTTCCAATGCTGTCCCTACCCTATTCACCTTTCCCAGTCAAAGAAATAGCCTGCTGTCACTGATCTCCTTGTATTTTACAATAGGGTTGTAGATTATAGTCTGGTTTTATATAACACTACTCTTTATCTCTTTGGTAATGCAATTCTTTCCACCTTTTCGGTAACTCCAGAGTTGAATGAACCAGACAGCAAATATCATCGTGATCGCCCAAATGTGTTACTGCCTGTCTGGAGGAATAGTTATGATAAGCACCTACCGAAAGATCACACTTCATTAAGTACACGTATAATGCGCTAAAGAAGATTGTATAAACATGCACCTATAGTAGGGGACTTCTAAATACTCAGAGAAAATGCACACGTGCCTACAGAGACAACCAAAATCATCTTCTGCTTGCAATAAAATCGCGTCTAAAGCTGACAGCAGTATGTCAATCAAAATCGCCTGCCGCACAGAGTGAGAAACGCATGAAGTCTATATTACTCAAATCACCACAGGATAAAATGCAGTTTACTTGCCTATCCTGTCCTTTGCTAAACATCTTTCTCTCGCCCTCCAGGGTGAAACAACAGACTTTGCCAGTTGTCCCATCAGTCAGAGCTTTACGAGACTATCGTTCCCGCGCCTTAGATTTCAGCGAGACAAGCTCAGGATGAATCTGCTGACCACACATATGTGCCCAAGGCAAAGAAAAGGCAGACAGGCTTCATATTCACAAAGCCACTGTACAAAGGCGTTCAGATCTTTCTGATGCTCTTAATTTCCTGCTGAAGAAAAGCAGTCGTTTCATTGAAGGCTAAGGAAAACACAAGGTGTATTTTATCTCGGATATCGCTGGGATAAATACGATAAATTTAATTACTTGGCCATCTGAATTCAATACATAAATCATAAGATAGCTTGGTTGACTTGTGATTGGTAATCTATTATAAATATATTTATTTATTCCTATTTGTGTCACTGAGAAATCTGCATGCCTTTGGAAGAAAAAAAACATACTTGGGTTTAGTTGCTCTTATTTATACTGATATATGCAGATTTAAACAGTTTATGTGGAATTTAAAAATAAATTGCATCAGGTTCTCCAGATGCTGGAAATAACTTATTTTGCCTGTCCTGCAGCATTACTGGTTGTTTATCATTTCAAAGTTCACAAGGTAATTGCCTCATTATCTGTTCATCTAATTTCACAGAGAAATGACAATCCCTAGCTGCTGAGGTCATGGCCCATCAAAAATTATACTGTCTCTAATTTTATATCCGATCTCTGGTAGATCTTAATTTGCTTATCTCAGTTCTTATATATTGACTAAATTGCTGAATTCTATTAAAATCTCCACCAGCTGCCCAAGATTTAAGACTGGACTACTGAATTGAGACTTATTGAATTATTAAGACATTATTGCCAATGTGAACCAGTAAAACAAGAATTAAAATATACAAGATTAATATGCCCTTTAGTTTCCTGCATACCGTTTGAATTCGGTCTGAATGTGGCTCTGTACACACATACATAAAATATCCTATCACCTCAGTTAGCATGATAAAAACATGTCTCTCTGGATTTTTTTTCCCTTTATACAGTTACAGTGACCTTAGCTGCAAGAGCTCTGAGAAATAAAAGTAATATTAAAATCATTGTGCAAATTTTCTTGGGTGGATAGTGTAATATTTTTCAAGTTGTATTTTCCTATATAATGCTTTAGATTGAACCCTCTGAAACGTTATTTGCTGTACATACTGAAGATCACTTTTCTCTAGAGTTATACTTAATACTGTATTTAGCTTCCTACTTTAATCTCCAAGCCTGTCCATGTTCCCTCCACAAAGAGAACGGCAGATACTGTGGTGATGGTCACTCTTGGATTCAGGGTTTCCATTTTTAGCACTGCTGCTGCATTTCTGTTGCTGGAGGAGGGAAAGATCTTGCACAAGGCAACAAAAACAGTATTTAATAAATCCCTGTTGACCAAGCATTGCTTGATCTCACAGGTCACTGGGAAATTTGACCTCTTCACATCCCCCTTCATCCTCACTGAGTGGGACTGTTGACCCCTAGGAGATCCCACTTGATTAGATTTCTCCCCAAAAGTATTATCTTACTCTGCTCCCGTATTACAGTGCTAAGTGCTATCCTTTCCTACTTCTTCTCTTTCCACAAACCTCTCACTTCAACAGCAGTTGCATCTCCGCCACCATCGGGATCCCAGCAGTTAAAAGGGCTACCCGCATAAACGAGAGGCAGTGATAGTTGCTGCACCTTCTTCACTACTCACAAATCTCTAAATTTGGAGACAAGTGTGTTGCTGCTAGATTTCTGTTCCCAGTGCCTGTTGACCAGCACCTCTGCTTCACCACTTTGTCACAGCAAAACTAAGCTAAGGCACATGTCCATAAAAGATCATTTTGTTTCCAAAGAGCAGGTTCCCAAGGTGACATGCAGCCTTATCATTTCCTACTAGAGCACAAAGGTAGACTTTAAATGAAAGATGTAATAGAGAAAACAGATCATCTAAATATGCCCAGAAAGACTGATTCTTCACTGGAGGAAAGATTTAACTTCTCATTACCATTTTTCTTACATGGCAGAAATACAAAGTCAAAGAATTTTGTAGCATTCATCACCAAAGGAGGGGGGGGGGGGGGAGACAAAAGACGCTTACCAGCACCTCCCACAGTGCTGCTAACTGGGTGTGCATGGAAGTCGAGAGATGATTAATCACAGGGCTGAAAGATCAGGTTTTCAGAAGCTGTTTTAGATATCCTTGGTACTTCATCATCAGCTTGGTACCGTGCAGCAGAGGGGAAAGTCAGGCATCAGAATCAATGCACCCTGAGGTCACTTGCCCCTTATGCCTTGCTGGAGGTAGAACTTTGATTGCTTTTGTTCTTGTAAGTCATTTGGCAGTTTGTTCAAAATCTGGCACTGCATCACTTTCTGTCGGTGACTTCACTTGTGCACCTCTAGTGACAGCCTCAGAAGTGCCCCGTTATGATGTTTCACATTCAGGGTGTTCTGGAGCTTGGCCTGTTTCAGGAAAGCGAGGAGATCTTCCTCCATGCTGGTTTAGGGGCCAGGAGGGAAGGGAGGGAAAATATACTGCTGTGACAAAGTGTTATTTATATCCCATTGGTGCTCTGGGTAAGGAACCGAAATCCTGGCACTGGGACTGTAGAGTGAGAAGGAACACAAAAGGAAACAACAGTCCATCTGGAAAGGGTAGAAACAAATGTAGAAAGGCGCATGGGAGGTTACTGAAATAGCACATGGTACGATCACGTCAAGAAGGCACTGAGACTGCGTGGTGAACTTGCTGGGGTTTTAGACAGGATATGCTGTACGCCAGCTTTTGTAGTGTTCTGCACATTAAGGCCTTAAGCGTGAACCTAATAAACTTTGTACAAAATGTAACAACTATATTCTCCCCTTTCCCTTGCTCCCACAGCTTGGACCAGAGTTAACATGAAGATAAACCAACCTTTTAAGGGAATCGTGAGGGAAGTCTCAGAAAAAATTTGCATCCCACAAAGCAGAATATATTTGGATATATATATTTCCTCCTGCATCCATTCTTAAGCTATGTAACATGGCTCATAATTAAAGCAAAGCAAAATTCCACCTGGCATTTGTGCTTCACCCTTATAAGAAGCAAAAGAGGTTCTCAGCCTCATGGATGTTTCATTCGTTTGTGCTTGAACCTACACCATGCAGGGAAATGTGCTCAAATATAAAGCTGCTTTTATTTTAATCACAGAATCATTTGGGTTGAAGGGACCTTAAAGATCATCTAGTTCCAACTGCCCACATCTCTAACTCCTCTTGTTTATTCCCCATGCACAGTTTGTTTTCACGGACACCATCTTCCAGGGCATCTAACAGGACACTCATTCGATAAGAGTATTTAATTAAAACTGAGTGAATGTATATTGACTGGGAATCAATTTCTTTTTTTCTTCAAATGGTTTATGAGCAAGTACTCATTTCTATTAACATAGTCCTTAATGGAAGGTATTTGCCAACTAGTTTGGACATACTATTTTTGATGTCAGCAAACTGTTCCATTTTGTCTGCTTGCTCTTCACGGTTCATAACTAGTCCTAAATTAACTTTTTAAACAAACAACAACAAAACGATAAATAGCAAATACTGAATTAATGCATAACAAACACCACACTTCTGGTAAGAACCATTTGATGAAAAATCACCTGCACCAAGGAATCATGAATCATCCAGAACTCACGAGCATTTTCAAGAGTATCTGGCAGTTGTTACAAACAACAAATAATACAGCTAAAGAACAGCTGCAGAATGAAGCAAGCCTATTTATTCAGAACTGTGTTGATGAACCCACATTTCCTTCATCCAGTATTTATTGTCCCATAAGTATCTTCCTCCCCACTGCTACAAAAAGTTTTGAAATACCTTCTTTCCTCTTACTCTGGCCTCAGACAATTACAAACAAACATGACATTAAGCTTAGCACAACACAATTATTCAGAATCTGCTTTTGTGTTACATGAATAATGTGGTACAGGTCTTCCCAGCAATGCGCCCTTTCTTCAGTGGAGGTGATGAGTCTCTCTGGCTGCTACCTCAGCAACATGCTAGTTACAGTTTATGTAGCCTGTTATTTACATAAAGGGTCCTGGCTAGCAGGCTGATGAAAACACTTTTAATTGTATTGGGAGCTTGAAGAAGCAGGCATGCAACTCCAGCGCCTGCTGCCTCCTCTTAACTTCACCTTTACCTTCCATTTCACAATGTCTGGTTGTCTTTTTGCTCTCACAGCTTAATAGATTACGAGCAGATACAGAAGCATGCTCTTGTAGGGATTTTTGTTTGCTCTTTTTCCAAATTTTTTCTTCTTTTGACAACATAATGGGGTTTTCTGCCCTGAAATTTTGTTTTGGAAATCAGTGATCATAAGAATACATAAAAACATAAGAAAACCCATACTGAGTTAGGTAAATGGTTTATACAGCCTAGCACTTGCCTCCGGTCATATCCTAATTGCTCATGCCCAAGGAAGAATGAAGGGAGGCACATAGCAACACTGGCCCAGCATCCTCTCCTAACCTGAGGTGCTACCTGCTTTAAGGGCTTCCTGAAGTGGAGGTGGTGCCTTTAACATTTAATAACCTTAATTAGCGTTACTTCCGGTAGTGTGCCCAATTTTTTTTTAAATCTGAGAACTTTAGGGTCCATCGCACTCTATGGCCAGGCACTCCACAGCTCAACGTGGCTGTGCCACGGGGCAGTTCTCCGTTTGGTTTGAACCCGTCCATGCTATTTTTATTTGATGCCCTGTAGCCCTTGTATATACAAACCTTTTATTCCTGCTAAAATAAATATTAGCTGACTTTTATATAACAATATCAGATCACAACGCCCGTTGTCAATGAGATCATTGTCATCGCTGTGTTATCAAAGACAAACAGACAGTACAAGAATAGGCTGGGCGGAGGCGATGGGAGGTCGCCAGCAGAGATCCTTCCCGGTGCACTAACGTGAGGACCGTAACCATCGCTTTTCACCATCAGTCGTGCTTACAGCCAAAGACGGCCTCCCTAACATCGCCTCTCCCCTCAAAGCATACAAATTCCAAACCTCATTAAAACAACAACATTCATTTGTCTGCCCGGGAGGAGGCCAGGCTGTCTCGGGTCCTCTCAGGATAACTCTGGATGCCTGGCAGACCGAAAAGCGCTGCAGAGGCACAGCGTGCTCCTCGCCGAGGAGGCAGAGCAGAGACACCCGAGCCCACTTACACGCGGGCACAGATCCATCTGTCAAACCCTCTGGGTGGCGAAGCCGATGAAGAACAGATCCTGCGCCGCCACTACGGGTTAAAGCATCAGCTCTGAAGTAGTCCAGATCCTGAAAAGACTTCCCTAGGACTGTTCAGCTGAGCAAAGGTAACCTGGGCGCAGGGCTCATCTATCAGAGCCTGAATACGCGTGAAATCGTCAGGGCCGGGTCAGCGTACCCCTCCTGTGTTTGAAGACTGCCAGACACGTCCTCTGACAATATAAAGCAACAACTAAGGTTATTCGGCCTCAGATCTGACTGGAAAATGTCCAAGGATAAGTTTTTCAAAATCCAGGGTGCCTTGTTTGAAATGAAACATCTCACAAAACCAAAGAGCTGGCCGCAGCGTATTCAGGATGCGGACAATGGCCAGAGCAAAAGAGGTCAAGCAAAAAACCCCACCGCAGAAAAGCCAATAACCTTACAATTAGGCCATAGGAAAGACCTAGGTATTTGCCCCAGTTCTGAACTGGGGAGGAGTTTTTAACCAGCATTTCCTTAGTAGCCAGCATACTGCCTGCTCTGTGAACAGCAGCTCTGTTGCCGACAATTGCTTTCCACAAGATGCTGAGAAGATTTGGCTCAAAGGACAGCAAGTGGGCCAAGACTGAATAAGAAAATTAGATAATAGCAGGCACACGCATAAAGTCCTTCAGGCTTAAATACTTTCCTTATTCTTGGGAAAAAACCAACACTTCTCTGGGTTGGTTTTAACCGGTTAATTTTAAGCCAGCAAAAGAAGATATTCCTAAACATAAGTCATGCCAGTCTATGTTGTACATTAAACAAAACAGTTCCCACTATGTGCACATTGTGTAATATTGCTGAGAAAGCGTCAAGGGATGGAGATCCTACCGAGCATCGTCACATCCCCTTGATGAGGTGTCTCCTACTTAATTTTCTTAGGCTCGTGCTGCTGGAAATGTTATTGCTCTGATTAGGCCTGTTTACATGTTAGCCATTTTCTGCCGATCCAAAGATGAACATGTTTTGGAAATCTATGATTAAAGCTATTTGCTTTAACTTAGATGTTGATACTACTTGTGATGTAGTGCCTGCCATAATTCTAAGGTATTCCCTGCAGAGATAAATCTGAAGGAAATGAGTATTTTATCCAGAGCTTGCCGCGGAAAATTACAAATGCATAAAAACCGATCTTTGTAGCTTAATATGAACAGTGCAGCATCCTAATTCTATACAGTTGTGTAGAATTTGTTTTTATGTAGATTGCACTTCATCTCGTTAACTACCATCATATAAACAACATCATTAGTATTCTGAAAGATTGTCTTAATAAAACAAGTATATAATATTGTGTTGCTTTATCTGTGCTCAGAAATCACTATCATTTTAATTTTATATGGGAGTACAACTATTGCTGCCATATTACTATACTTGGACCAGATTCTGCTGCTGCCTTGCCTTTGAAAACAGTCCCACTAGCCTGGCTGCAAATGGCAAAGAAAGGATTTTGCACTCGGACAAATATCACTTTGGTCAGAAGGAAAGAATAACCAAATTTTTTACTACTGTCTCTGAAGCTAAAAGGCACTTTCGTGCCCAGGCAAGTGCTTCTGCTCTTTGCAGCAGGTGGAACCAGATAAATCAATTGCATAAATTCAGCAGCTCTTCTCAGCCAATTCACATGAACAAGGTCCATCCCACTAACTGGAAGCTGGAAAATCCTGCTCTAGGTCTGCACAGAACTAATTGGTTTGCAGCAAGTTTCACGCATTTTTTCATTTTAAACAAATCTCTGAAGTCTCCTAAATCCAGGTTTACCATGTTTATAAAGCTACAGACCTCCCAATTTGTACTCTAATTATGTTTTGTTATTGTTATTATCAGCTTATTCTTGCTATGAATGTTTTTGTATCACTTGAAATTGATGCTAATATTCCCTGACATATAGCCTGACATGTATTAAGAATGCAGAAAATGAAATGACAGAACTAATTAAAAATCCATCTGTTCAGTTAATTTAGAGGTGTGCCAAACAGTTCAAATGAGGCTTGGTCAGCAGCAAATCACATCCACCTGTACCATTTGCTTAGCAGTTACTGTCCTGAGTAATGTTATTTCCTTAGAAACACTCCTACTATTCAGTTCAGAGACTGCACACTGAGCAGTGAGAGCATGAAAAACACAGCTATTACTCTTGAACAGAAATAGTACACGTAAAAATGTAGTATGAGCCTCCTAAATGAAAAAAAGACATACAACAAAATGCTGTATATCATGTTGACTCACTCCATTAATTGTAATGACTGTGCCTCCAAGACATGGAACAATCACATCAGTATTACCTATAGAGATATTGCACTTCTCTATCCAGGAAAAATTTCCCCCTTAATGTCAATGGTCTGTGCTTTTCTCTCCTGTAAGCCCATCAAAGTTAATAGAGTTGTACCAAGAATACATTTGGTCCCATCTGATTATGGCACACTGAACATGTTATCTTATAGCCTGGCTGCTGTGTTATTGCTTTACATGCAAAAATCGTAATAATTCAAAAAGCATTCAACTGGCAAGCTAGATCTTTTTTCTTCTAAAAAGAAAGGAAAATAAGCATGTCTCAGTCTGGTGAGCAGCGGTCTGTTATGTGGCAGAACTATATTATCACAGATTAGGCATATTTCCTCTGTACCAAAGAAATTTTGCTAGAATAAGAAAAGCATCTGTGTAAAATAAGCTACTCAGCATTTTCTTCCTGCTCGTTTTGCAGTGAACTTTCCTCCAGCAGGTACCACTTGGATTTGCATTCCAGACTCCAGGGAAGGCAGTGCGTGCACGCTCCTGTGCGCAGAGGGACTCCCTTAGCCGGTCACTTTGACTTTTGAAAGCTGCAACCAGTGGACAACTTTAAAGAGTTTAAAGCAGACGGCAGCCACCTGCTTTTAGCGTGAAACTAACAAAACAGCAGGTTCAATGACACCAACCTTTTCTCACCAGCAAAAACTTTTGCCATTTCCCACGCTCACCATGGTTGAAGGTCAGCACTTTTATCACTGTTCCCCAAATTCTAATTTTTCTTCACACAAAGTGTCCTTCTGGTACGTTCGGGAATCTAACAAGCCATGAGCAAGCGCAAAGACACCGCAGAGCCGGGACGGGGAAGCCCACCAGAACCAAGACCTCAGGGTACCAGCTCCCATGGCCAGGCATGGAGTCATCTATGGGGCAACTTGCGTGTTACCTCCCTAAACATGGACATTAGGGAGGACCTTCATGGATGCACACCTTTTGACATGCTTTTCTATATTGCTATGAATCAAGAGAATGAGCATCACACCGCAGAAGCAGTGGGGAAGGGGAGGCAGAGAGCAGAGCTGCTGGCGGAGGGCCACAGGGCCAGCGTGGGCAAACTCAACCCAGAAGGCCCGGAGGAAGGGATGTAAGAACCCTTTTACTGCCAGAGGGAGATTTGGGGACTTTAAACCCGCGACTTTGCAACGGCAGAGAAGGCGTTAAAAGTGGGCAACAAAGATGAGCGACAAAGGTTGGACCAGCTGAAGCAGACAGAGGGATGGGAAGCAGGACCCTAGCGAGCCCCCTGAGTAAGAACACACCTGCTGGCAATCCTTTAGTTGCAGCAGGAGTATTTCTCTCCTGTTTATTCCAAAATCACTAAGGGGATCGTATATCTCTAGCTATATTAAGCCTGCAAAAGTGTGATGTCCTATTCTATCCAGGTTTGTGTTAGGGAGAGGGGTGTTCATTTCAAAAGCGTTCACTGAGCAAGGAAGCAACATGAGTGTTTCGCTAATTCGCTGGGATACTGGTTATTGTATGTTCAACTGATGTCTGGGATAGCAGGAAGCTGACTATGCACAGAGGTGTAAAAGACAGGCTAGTGAGAAATGCTGTATTGATCCCAGAATGCGGGATCTGATTAGCACTTTAGTTATCTTCCATTGTCAACAGAAGTAATCATTTACCATCCTTTTCAGTGACAGCAACTCATTGACAGACACAAAAAAAAGTCTCACAACTGATTTATATCTCTCACTAGAATAAATTTAAACTCCAGCAACCAGCTGGGGGGCATCACTATTAGTGACTAACAAAGGACAGGTTGCTAAAACTCTAGGTTCCAAAAAAAGTAATGATTTGTCAGTCATTTGAAAAATAACATATCAGCTTGCCCTCTGTGCGTAATGTGGCTTTGGGGATTGAGAGGGACAGATGTACTAGATGATGCTGCTGCCTTTGGGACCATTTTCTTAGACAGTCCTATGGGAATCTCATCCAAAGTTACAGCTATATCTTGGTGTTTCTGGTCCAAGCCATAGCTCCTACTATATAGTCAAGTATTTTTAGGATTCCCACAGTGAAGGTGATAAGGTTGTGACCCTAAGTCATCTTTTCTGGGCTTTCTCTGCACAATATTGGGGCAGAGCTGACCCCAGCCTGTTCTTACACACCCATACAAAGAGCCAGCTGTGAGAGCTCATTTTAGAGCAGGGTCTTAACCCTAAGCACTGAAATTCAGAGAGGAGTTACTTAACCACAAGGAACAGGGAGAGCACTGAGTTTGCACTCTCAGTCCCCAGTGTGGAAGATCTTCCTGCTCGTATAACCATGTTAACGAGCTTGAGTGGAAAAAACCAGACTGGTTCTGGTTTGGCCAGTGGGGTAGATCCAGGCTTCCAGCATCTGACCTGGTAAGTATTTTGCTTAAAATGGGAGAGCTTCAATAGGAGAGACCAAGTCCTTGGGGTCTTGTTGGGGCACTCTAGCCAGATGATTGTGGTGTAAATAGCTGGTTGTCTTAGATCCAGATCCCAAACGGAGATTAAAAAGAACGGCAGCACAGGAGCTTGATCTCCCGCCTTGTGGATGAATACTCCACCTGGGAGGCCCTTTTTCTCCTTGCTGGGCTTTGTGTGAGGCTCACACCGGCAGCTGCGCTCCCACTCAGACCTCACAGGTGACACCAGCATTGCCCTGCCACGTCTGGGGGTTTCAATACCAATTTAACTGCTGAGCTGTTTGGTGCCAGCAGGACTGATTGATTACAATCAACAGCAAATGCAGAGAAATATAGGCACTTCAGGGTTTAGGTTGACTCTAGGTTTTGGAGCTAGAACTAGTGGTGGTTACCAGCCTACCTGACTCTAATGCCTTGTTAAGGCACAGGAAGGATGAGGGAATATAAATTTATATTTTAGAAGGTAAACTAATTAATAGAGGTGTAAGGGCAAGGTGAAAACTTCATTTATAGAAGAGAGGATGGTACAGCTCAGTCAAGATTTAGGTGATGATCGCTGAGCTTTATTAAGAAGTGTTCAGTTACTTTTCTGTAGTACCATCTTCCAAAAAAACTTCTCCCCCTCTAAAAAAATATACCATCGGTAAGCAATATATGTGCTGCTTTCCCACAACAATCACACTTCTGTCATTTCTCATCAACTCTAGGAAAAGATTTGCATGATGACAAATCTATAGTGTCTATGTACCCTGGGGAAAATTAGCATGCCATTATGATTTGTGTTAATATTTGGTTTATTTCCCAGTCGAACATTTGCTGGTGTTTTTTTAAATGTGGGATAAATGAACTCTAATCAAATCAATATTATGGGTATTGAATTGTTTTGTTGCTTTCAGATAACTTCCTTGATAACTTTCGTAATCTAGAAATCCTGTGTCTGAAATACCTATTACAAAGTCGTGAAGCTGAAAGGCTCTACTCCCAACAGCCCCAGACTCCAAACTCCTTGAGGTCACAGCATTGTGCAGAGAGCTGATACCTGATGGAACTCGAGTGTTTCCCTCACACAAAAGCAACATCCACAGTCGCTGCTAGGAAGAGACTTGATTCAGTGAGCAAGTACTCCAGGAAAACGTTATCAAAGATTTAGGTCTATCTTAGAGCATTCTCCGGGAATATTTCCTGCAATCACAGTTAGGTCAAGGCTGTCCACCCCCATTGCCTCATCTGATCTCAAATGCCATTTGCAAGGGTTTCCAGGTGCGCCTGCCATGACCATTGAATTCTGCCATGATCTGAAACCCACTTAGAGAAGCCCCAAGACTGAGGAAGCTGCGAGCATCACTATTTTAGCCCAGACGGATTTATAGAGTGGTTGTAAACCCATGGAACGTTCTGAAAAGACAGATTCGTGCCATCTGAGTGAAGAATTGAGCTTGGGGTTCATTTAGCATATTATTCCCTGCAAATTGTTTCAACATTTTTTTAAATGTCCAGGAAAAGTTCTCTCCCCTAAATTGCTGGAAAGTACCTTGCGTTTTTCAAGCACAGGTGTACAGTACGCATATCTTTATCCTTTGTACATTGTTGACACTGCTTCACATTTCTACACCCCACAATGGACTGAAATCCAAGTTCCTCATTTTGTCTCTCAATATATTTATACTACACGGTTTAAAAAAACTTGATGTTACTGTTATTAAATGTTAGATCCAATTTAACATTTACTCTCTGAAACATATTTATAGCAGCAAATAGGTTTTTTTCTCTTCATTTATGCAACATTTTGCCTAATGAGCTAAAACTTACTGATTCATTTTATTTTACTGAATGAAGATATTCATATGCAGTGAGAACATTCTTGTTAAAAGGGTAGGTCTGGTAACCAAGATTCACTGAGCCAAGAACTAATGGCTATGTGCATAGCAGTGTAATTTAGCATTTGCTCAATGGATATATGGTCAAAGTTAGTTAACTGTCACAAAGACAGCAGAGAGTGGCGAGGCTGGAAAAACAGTGCTGCATATTTTAACATACATCTCATTTTTCTTTCCTAGCACCTACATTCCTGACCACAGCACATCGCATATATTGAATTATAACTCCAAAACTATCATTTCCTGTTTTAAAATCCTCTCTCCAATTCTAGTGTCCACTTGCTAAAAAAACATAATGAAAAATTTAGGACAGAGAAGCACAAAAAAATACTGAAGGACCAGAGAAAACACCCTTACTGAAGGACCAGAGAAAACACCCTTTAGTGAAAGAACTCCATGAGTTTATAGTATCGGAAAGAAACATAAGACATGGCGTCACAACACAATCTTTTCTTTGCAGGGAAAGAAAAGCATTGAGGAGGTGGTTCTTAATCAGATAAGAAAGGGCCAATACCTGGAAGCTGATACTCAACAAATTCGTATTGGAACTAAGATGCTCCTTGAAAATTGAACAACTATTGCAACAAATTTCAAGGAGAGGTGACTTCACCCTCACTTGTTATCACTGCCAAGCAGAACACTGCTGCTCAGAGGGGCGAGTGGAGGCACCCCCAGTGCCCACCACCCTCCTACGTGCTGCTGCCCTCGAAGCACACCTCAGCCGCCTGCTGCAGACCCACCTGCAACAGTTTCAAAGCACAGGTAGAGCAAACTCCAGCCTGCTGCTCAACAAAGCAACTTCTCTTTCATCGAACGCAAGTTATTCAGCTCAGTACGGCAAAGGGAAACTAGGCAAAATAGAATACCCGAAATTCGGAGGTCAGGCAGCAGGGCTTCCTATCAGCCTCAGTGCACAGCTAATACCCTACCATATGCTAGCTCCTTCACAGAAGCGTGCCCTCTGGTACAGCAAAATATTTATGTCACCCACCACTTCCATACTGGAGTATTGTCCAAGCATTCCTGACACTTCATAAACTACAGCTAAGCAGCAGAAGGGTTACACAGATTTCACAGTCTGCAGAACAGTTAAGTAGCTTGCCCAAAGTCACAGATGTCTAAACAAAGAATTTACAAGAAAGCGTCCTAATCCCAACGTGGAGAAGTCAACCCTAAAATCACAATGTCCTGATTATAATATAGAAACACTGAACATGCAGAGGGGGATGAACAAGCCAATTCCTTGGGACTCATCTGCTGAGGCTTTCCCTCTGGGTGAATTTCCACCCAATTCTTTCCGCTCCATAGACTATTTAAGTGGAAGACTGGCATATTTCCAGGGAGAACCTGACTGCAAATGTAGGGGTTTTTTTAATTATTTTTTTGTAAAGATGATGGAAAATTAAGAGCCTGAGAACACTGGGCCAGATCCGTAAGGGGTGGAAGTTTGCTATAATTACTGACTTGGAGACCTAAAATGTAGACAGATAGATGTCTAAAGTGGGGGCTTTCTCAATTCACTATGATGTGAATGATTCATCTACTGTGCTAAGGAGACGTTAAACTCTGCATCTGCTGCAGTTTGCTTCTTTGCAAAAGCCCAGAATAAACCTCACTAACCACAGCCGGGTGCAAAGTTTGCACTATTCCATAACATTTGGGTTCCAGGATTTGACATGATGGAAGGGGAAGACTAACAAAACTTGGATCTTGTTTCCAGCTGAGGCAACTTTAAGTTTGGGCAAGACACTTGAAACAAAAGTGTTGGTCCTTGGGAGCTAAGCTAGGCTCCTAGACAGTTTCCTGTGGTTTCAAGGTTAGACCTAAATCCAAACTAATACTGTTAACTTTTCTAAGTAGCTTAATGAGTTTGTGGGTTGGAGCCTCAGACGGTGTTTGCTTAAAGTATTCTGGGATCCTCGGTAAATTGACACTAGGGAAGCGTGCCGTATCGCTCTTTACTCCCATTTTGGTAATATTTAAGCTTGCATTCATTTTACAGTATTTAAAAATACATATCCCCTGATGCACTTATTGTTAAATATTCAGCCCAATTGAATATTCCTTAGACAGATAACTGATCATTTTACAGTACTGTGTTTAGATCAGAGAAATTAATAACATCAAATTGCAGCCCAAAGTGATTTATACATTTGAATTCCTGACCATATTCAAGCCTATTACAGTGACAGATTTGATCATCCTCTGGTTTCATTGCTGTAAAAATATGCATTTCCTTTTTGTCTTACTGGAAGTTTTCACCAAGCAGCAACTCTTCAACCAGGAATTCCCAAACATTAGACCAATGGACTTCTGCTTACCCTCAGAATGTCCCATGGACCACAATGCAGCCTCATCATCCAAACTTTGATTTAAAAAAATCAATTTTTTCTGTTCTGTGTGGTTCCATAAGCCATGTTACCACAGCCTGCTGCCTCTGTTAGGGAGACAGCACTAAGAGTAAGATCAATAGCATTAGCATTCTTGACAGCCTTCGAGTTTTTGTTCCCAAGAGAGGGGGAGAGCAGGTTTTCCCTGTTTTGATGCTCCATTCTCAGGCTGGTCCTTGGGCTCCTTTCCTTGTCCCTCTCCCTTATTTTTTCCAACAAATAATAATACAGGAAAAAGCTACACAGCAATAATTCCCTACCAAAAAGGTTACCCATGCAAAATTTTAGTTACTTTTCAGATACCTCCCCTACCCCTTTTTCCTCTTGCCAATTATAATGTACTTAAGATTAAAGTACGATTTTTTTTCTTTGAAGAAGAGATGAATGTGTTTTCCCACTTTACTAATTACAACATGATATATGAGGCAGAAAGCCTTGTGAGAGGTAGCATAGCATGCAAGTGCAGATGAATAATAATTAGGCTCACATGTTTTAGAAATTAAGATTTTTATTAGAAGGCTGTTATGTGAAAGTTTTAGTGCTGTGTGTAAGTGCAGTTAATGTAAGTGGGCTTTTTTTTTTTAAATCCAATCAACCAAGTCTTGCTTATAACATAGGGGCTTCAACTAACTCTCAGTAAATTCAAAGACTTCCACTGACTTCAAAGGGAGTTAACTCAAGCCCTAGAAAAAGGATTTATAAAAGTGATTAGTGTCAGGGCTTTGTTTTAGAGCTAAATTGTAACTAACCACAAAAAAATGGTTTTATTATAAAGATTTAATACGCATCTGGGAATAAGAATTTCTCTTCCAGTTATTGTAAGACACCCAACACCAAGGGAGAAAGGAGAGTCCTATCGCTTTGTTACAACCCACCCTTTCTTTGTTGTTGGTAAGTTTGTGCTGTCTTTCAGCAATACAACAGCATAACAGAACAGTATTTGTGCTACCAAAGTGTTGTACAGCTCCAGGGGCATACTGGGCATGAAGCCCTAGAAAGATGACTAGCCAGATTATGCAAACCCACCTTTTCCAGCAGGCATAGGACAACATGTATCCTTAGCTTCACTCATCTAACCTTAAAAAAACCAAACACAAAAACCATTGCTGCCCCCAGGTGAAGTCCCTATAATAAATCCCCTCTATTCCTACAGCCCAGTGTTTCCATGAATTATAAAGCTATTCAGCACAGCAGAAGGTTGATTACACCAACCAGGAGCACCAGAGACTCTTGGTTTGGCTGTGCTGATCCAAACTGCCCTTCTCACTTTAAGCTGCCAATTCTCTGAATGAGTTACTTCACGTAACTGGAGTTAGATATTCCTCAGTTATGAACAGTATCCTCACCATACACGTTTCAGGCACGTATCTCTTGCCTCCCCATTCTCCTTCAGTCTTGTATAGATCCAGCTCAAGGCTCACTATTAATTTAATCCCCTTATCCTGCACCCAGATCGGTACCCACAGGGAAACATACAGGTCTCCATAAAGGTTCCAAGGTCCGCCAGCACTGAGTAGATTCTAGGACAAGGGACTCCAATATTATTCATTGCTTTAAGCCAAGCCTACCTTTTAGCATTAAAGAAAACTGCCTGGCAGTTTCTTAACTAAAAGACCTTGAGAAACAGATTTTTAAAATGCGGGAAAACAAAAATTAATCTGAGCAACCAAGACAGCATTTGTGATTATTGAAAGTTCACAAGTTATGATTTATAGGTGTAATTACTGAAAACTTAAATTGTCAGTATGGACACACTCAGTCTGCAACCCACGGCGAGAACTCCTTCAAGCCTTGTATACCAACCCGAACCAACCTTAAACCAAGGAGGTCAGGCACCAATACTGGTGTAATAGCAGTAGCACAGCGTTCAGAGTGCTCTTTGCAGACCACAGTGAAGCCTGGGCTGCGACACGCGGTGTTACAAGCATCCACTCTAGTTCAAAGCTAGTTTTGGGCACACAGCACCTTTCGCAGCAGTACAGGTACAGCAGGTGGCAACATATGAAAAAGCGCAGCTCTAACAGTGCTTTATTTATACTGCGAGCATTTCCAAGTATTTAATGCTTTAAGTGTTAAAAAAAAAGTCTGGAAGAAAGAAGAAACAGCACAAACGGTAGCTATGTGCTTAAGCTACTATGTTCGAGTCCAGGTTCAAGCCTTCTTGAATTCTGTTGATGTGTCAGTTTGGGATTTGGGTTCAGCTTAAAAATCCAGAAGTGACAGTGTGGGAGCTGACCAGAGACCTGCAGCCACAGCATAACACGAGCTGTACGCCGGGTCACGCTGAGCAGCAGGCAGGGCAAAACGTCTGCGTTTGAACCTGAAAACGCTGGTGATGCCCGCAGCTTTGAATATGCTTTTCTTTTAGAATCAAATTAGCATAGTCGTTCTCAAATGCATTTCTTGCTAATAAGATCTCCAGAAACAGCATGACACTGACAAGTATACTGACATACAAGAGCTTTCTACCCACCGCTCCTTCGAAAGGAGGTATTTAACTCTGCTGGGAATCAAGGGCTTCTCCATATCTGTTTGCAGTAGGTTAACTATTGATTTTAACTGCTTAAAGTTTAACAGAGCTTTAGTAAATTTCATATTGATCCATTAAACTTAATCATTATTGGTTTTATGGGTTCTGTTAAAACATATAGTGGCCAGGTGTCCCAGTCAATACCTCTATACTGTTTTCAATTAACTCACTTCAGGGGGGAAAAAAAAAATCTATGGAACATATTACTGGATATTTATTTTGCTAGTCCATGTCTTGACTGCTTATGCAACTGACCAAATCAATTTTTAAAACAATGTAACACAGATGCAAACTATCATTGAAATTCAGGAGGAGTCTTCCAGTATTAACTGCTTAAGGTTGCACTAAACATACGAAGCAATGCAAACACCAATAATCTGTTTTAGTTCATTCCCAGTTTCATTTTCTCAAAAGATTATGGTGTACACATGTTTGTTTGCACTGCATTGTGGATCCTTCATATAAAAAAAAGAGTTCTGAGCTTACCAAGTGGAATTAAAAAATGGTTTTAGACATTGCAGCAGCTCTGCCAATAAACAGGAAAGAAGATTTGCTCAGTGTCTAAAATGCCTACATGGCATGAGGGAAAGCAATCTTAATTTAAAACGGTGCAGTTCCAAAGCGTCTTTTTGTTGTTGTTTTTAAGATACCACATTTCTTTGCTAGCTTTCATGGAAATTATTCTCCTTTGTTACAAAAATGGGAAAAAACATCCTTTTCTCTCATTCAGGACCACACTAGCATTGTCAAAGATCTTTCTTATGGTTTATTTCAGCCAATGAAAGTGTGGCCTGCCAGTTTCACATCAAGCTTATCACAGCTGGTACAAATCATTCCTGTCCATCACAGCTGCAATATACCTCAGTCATCCCCTGAAATCTAGAGAGAATGCTTTAATCATTTCACTGACTTCTGCTGGTGTTCTGGCACTGCAGAACTATTAAGAAAAAAAAAGTTCTACAACTAGGTCAGATGTATTGTTGGCATAATAAATCAGTTTGTTTAAAACCTGGTTTTATTCTACTTTGCAGTTTTGGAAAGTGCTAAAGATATATACTTCAAGCTGCAGTCTTTAAAAAGCAACTCCTTCCTATTTTTCTCATTTCCTTTCCTTTTGCCAGATCATACATGTTTTGAGTTTCATGATGCAAATCCAATTATGAAGCAGCCTATGGGGATAACACATCTATTCAGAAGAGTCACTGGACAACTGAAGTGGACAAAATCTAACATAACCCTAACCTAGATTTCAAAATGGCTAGTTTCCAGAAGACTATTGTATCCACAGGTAAAGGGGAGATACATTTAATTTAGTTTATGCCTTCTGTATTTGCCAACACAATTTATCTATTCAAGTTTTGGGAATGGCATTTTTAACCACATGAGTAGAACAAATCCAATTCTGTACCTACAATGCATTTTGCAAGTGAAAGAAGTGCCAATTGAGTCTATAAGCCTGGAGGCAAATGTTACCCCAGTTAAAACAGTTAGAAAATGTACCTGTTTAAGTTACATGGTACAGTTTGCGTTGCCAGTGTTAAGAGATAAACTATCACAGAATAGCCATTTCATCAGTAAGTCAAGGAGAGAAAGAAGCACAGACGTGAAGATCCACAGAGCTGACAGTAAATCCTGTAAAACAGTGATTTAGCAAAGTTCCCCACTTTTTTTTAAAGAGATGAGTTACTAGGGTTTTGATCGCAAGTACATCACATATGTTCCAGTAAATCTATTTTGCCTAACTTCCATAGTAAGAAAATGGACAAAATGAGAGCTAGCTCCGCTAGTTAAAGTTGTCCTTTAATTCTGTAAAGGTATGATTAGGCATTCAATTTCTCTTTTTTATTATGTTTTGTGTACATTTAATATCTGTTCTGCAGCTGCCTTTCTTAGCTTTTATGTTTTGTTTTTATGTTCATTTAATCAGGAGCTAAAGTGAACAAAATGATAGAAGTTCCATTCCCCCATATTTTCTGTAGGGAGAAGTTGACCACACCGCACAGATCAGAAAGCCAAAAAGTCAAACTAACAGAACAGCCATCATCATTCAGAGCTCAGAGTCTATCAGGTTTTTTATTGACTTTCATCTTGAACTAAAAACTCAGTTTTCTTATTACCTTCTAAGGAGCTCAGGATGGGTGTAGGTTTGTCTGTAGCTCAGAAACCACCCTCACAATGTCCTAAAAATGTGGAAATTGCTTATCGGGAAAGGATTACAGCTTTCCATGGCAGATCCAGGAGGCAATAAGATACCACTGCATTACCTCCTGTTTAATGTAGGATACCAGTTATTAATGCAGCACAACCTACTGTTTTCATGATAATGGTTCTTTCAGTTGTAAAATTGTGAAAAATCAAACTAAAGCATTCATTTTGCTAAGTGTATGAAGAGAAGTTGTAAGTTAATATTCCTAAATAAACTAACAGGAGGGAAATAAAAGGTCTAAGTAAATTATTCTGGTTACCAGAGGAAAACAAAGCATGATAGAGTTGACTAACATGGAGAACAGGACCAACTTCTTTATTTGGTAAGGTTCCACTCTGAAAGTAGCTGATTATATCTGAATTTAGAAAATCCCCATTGGAGCTGAATGTGAGGATGTGAACTGGTTCTTGTGGTAAGAGACTTGAACGTCACAACCATGGCAGACTACTTATGTCTTTCTCAAAGAAAAAGCTTCCAAAGTGCATGATACTTTGGGGGGGGGGGGGGCAGTTCTGTGGTTTGGTTTTTTTAAAAAAACCAAACAAGCAGCCCCTCATTATATCCCTATCAAGGTCATAGAAGTTACTGGAGGAAATGTGGGACAGGCCAAAGAAGTTTGAGGAAAAGGTCCAGAGAAGTTTTTATAAAGGGTTTCTTTGACAAAAATCCAGTTCTACACACGAACCTTTTTAGGTAAAGACAATCACAGGGCCACAATAAATAGATGAGATAGAGGGTGTTTAACTGATGACATGTAAAGATTTTAAGCCAGGTGGAGACTCTAACTCCCCTTCCAAAAGGAAACCAGACCGCAGGCACAAGAAAAATGACTGTCAGTAGTGGAAAAGGACATTTGAAGACTCATTGACAAGTTTTTGCAAATAAACTATTGAATTAACAGGCTTTCTCGTTTCACCTACTCCTATGGCTAGATAACTTGTGAATACACATACACAGACATGCATTTCTTGATTTAAAAAAACAAACCCAAACATATGACAATAAACTTATGCCCCTCTTTCCACCCCCTTCCACCTCTTCTGTTCCCATCATAAAAAAATATATCACATACTTTTTTAATGGTGCAACCAGTTCCAGGAATCAAAACTGTTTGCTCAGAACCGAGACACGATCAGGCATATTTTCTCTTGCAGCCTAAGTTTTAAAGGGCTTAAAAGACAGCCAGATGGAATAAATTAGATGATCTTTGGCCTCTTTCAGAAAACAGTGACTCAATCTATCATAGAGCAACTCTCCAGATTATTTATTGGGATGCTTGTCTCCTAACAAAAACGTCAGCAAGCTTCTAATTGTGTTATGTTCAGTTAAAAGGAAGTTCCAGGGTGGCTCGAGCAAGAAGGCAGCTGAAGTCTGCTCTGCATTTAGCAACCATGAACCACAAAAGAAAAATATGTGCTTACGTCTGTCTCCCGAGAGAGGCGATAAAATGCTTTAGCCACTATTAAAGCAGATTACCTCCCTCTTTAAGGAAGCCCTGCTTACAGCAAATGCAGTTGATGTGCTTATTACCTAAGGTGGCTTACGTCCACATCCCTGCCGCAGGGCAGTGCCGCGTCTCCCAAAGGCGGCCTGCCACCCTCCTGGTGCGCTAACGCAGACCTTCTTTTCCAGTTCCCTGGAAGCTAGGCCAGCCTCCCCCAGCACAGCAGCCTGGGAAGTCTGGCTGGGGCTGTGGGAGAGGCACCCTGCTGCTGTGCGCCCACCGGGGCTGCATCATCTGCCTGGAGAGGCTGAACTCAAGGGAGCCTTGCTACAAGGTACAATCCACTCCTGCAACCCGGCATCACCTCCAATTCCCATCCCACGGTCTCCGTCACCCGCAACTCAAAAGACAGATGCTGTGAGACTGTTGAAGTATTGAGTTACGTGTCAGATATGCTTATTAAGAAATCAGCAATAAGTAAAAGAAATACTTCATCTCCAGAAGACAGAAACCTCTCTCTGGCATTATTAACAACTGCTTAAATCCTACCCCCTCTCCCCAAATAAACCAGGTGAAGATTTAGAACTTTTTTCCAGTATGAAAATCTACGAGAGAAAACAGACAAGCATAAATATTGCCTGCAAATCCCTGACATGCTGAGAGTAGCTCTTGGGACTATGAGCAGCTCATATTGTGCCGCCCAAATAAACTGAGTCATCCTCTCTCTAGACACTGTTACCTAATTCAGCCTGCATGATTTGACCTTGGAGTTCATAAAAGTACATTGGAACAGAAAAGATCTCAGAGAGCCCATAAACCGAACAGAAAATTTGAGAGTTTTGAAGAGAAATTGCCTTTTTCTCTCTGGAGAAGAAATAGATCAGTTTGTGGGAGTCTTGTGTGCACACAGTTGCCATCACACAAACTTTTCACTTCATTTATGGATGTACATTTGCAGGTGTACAGCATGTGTCTTATCAGTGACCAGCACTATGTCCTAAACATGCTGACCCTGCCTGCAGCACTAAACTCTGACCCAGCAGTAGGTACAGTATCATTTAACCCCGAAAGGGCGGGCAGAGCACTGGAGGGGTGATGAGGCTGAGCACGTGATGTACTACACCACAGGTAAGATTCAAACCATTCATTTGCAACGTAAAAATGCTTCCTTCAGCATGAAGTTCAATTTCTGAAATGGTTAATTCTCTGCATAACCTCTAGCAGCTTGTTTTCAAATATCTCTGCAGCTGAAATACACAGCCATCTGATTAGGCAAATCCACATTCATTCCTACTCACCACAAACCTCATCACCTGTCTTACCCCTGCTCCTCCTACCTTCATTCAAAAGGTCAGCAGGGTTCAGTTGGGAGGGGGGTCTAAAACATCTTTGGGGCATTAACATTTTGTGACTCTCTTTTACCCTTACAGAATTTACACTCTGTCCTGCTGTAGCTGGTTGTAAACACATAGCCCTGAAACACCACGTGTAGTCTGACTCAAAGTTTCGAGCCCAAGTAAAATGAAAAGCTAGACAGAGAGCTTGTTTTCCATATTAGCATGAAAGGATGACAGGACAGTTTTACATACCACTCAGCATACATATAAGCCTTTTGCTTTAACTTGACACAGGCCAGACTTCTGTCTTTTCAGAAAAACATATGCAGGGATAAACTTCAGGGCTAGAAAGACTTTGTTCTAACTAACTAACCGTTCACAGTCAGTTTAAATGAGAGCGCATCCCTCCTGGTTTGGATTAGCTTTTTGGTAAACAAGTTTTCAATGCACAAAGAGAACATTACAAGGAATATCTGGAATCCTCTGAATAACTTATGCAAAAGCTATTAAACAATCCCTCTGTCCGTGTCCTTCATAACTTGTCACATATATTTAAACGCTAGAATCGCATTTGTACCTGTATATTTTGTTTCTGTAAGAGCACATTTCTCTCCATTCCTCTTTCAGAAGCTGTATCTGAACCACAACGGTGTGACAACAATACGCAGCACGGATCACTTAGCTTAAGCAGAACCAGAAAACTTGAAGTCACATATACAGACAGTATTACCCTTTTCCCATAAGACTGTTGAAGTCAGGTCATAATGAACAAGGGACAAAAATAATTAGGAAGAGAGTTATTACCTTCTGAAGGGGGAAAATAAACCAAACATTATCCAGAAGAGTAGCTGCTGTGCTAAGGAAAACCAGAGCAACGCTTTCATCCAAGCAACACAACTATCAAAACCTACTGCCAGACCCACGGAGCTGGGAAGGTAAAGGAGAACACCACCAGCTTTTATAACATTCTCCCAGGCATCTGCATTTTATTAAAGCTCAGAGGGTGGTCAGGTGTGATCTATCAAGTAGGCTGCCCGTAGTTAAAACCCATTAAGCAGCTTCAGGAATTGCTATTGGGCATGTTCATCAACTGCTGAGTGTTCTTTTTGAGTGTTTATGGAGTTTCCTTTTTATCTGAATTTCACTGGTCCCTGCATACCCATAGAGAAAATATTCTAATTTATTTTAAGCCTCACAAATCCCAACACTTAATCCTATGCTAAACAGAGCTTGTGGCTTACATTAAGACAAAAACTCAAGACGGGTTACCTGTGAGGATTATTGAGAACCTTTGGGAAGAAAATGGGGTTTGGGGTCGTCCTCCTAAAGGGCAAGTATGAGTTAGTTCTCCTTAACTGATAGATGAGGGTTTCTCGTCTGACCTTGAGCTTCTGTAGTGATAGCAATTACGCAGTTTTTCCTGATGGTTTGTTCTTTGTCAGTTTTGCTTTGTACTGGAAAGTTTTCCCTGATATCAAAGTTACATTTCCCCCCTCCGCTTGAAGCCCTTGGCTTCTTATCTTCCTCTGTCGATTAATCATCCATGACTGTAACATGCTTAATGTAGAAATTGCATCTTCCCTTGATCATCTTATTTCTTGACCGGACATGCCCAACTCTGATTTTTTCCTTGTACATTCTTATTTTCCAGACCATTTACTAATGCTTTGCTATCTCTAAATTTCTTCAATTTGTCTGTCTTTCAAAAAATGTGGCACCCATAATAAAGTGAGGAACTCTGTGAGAGCAATGAGTTCTTACTTGTAAAAGTGACAGTGTAGCATAATGTCACTCTTGCTTTTCATATTATGCTGACATAGTATTTGCGTGTTGTTTTGATCCATTATCATCCTCACTGCTCAAACATCTTTTCACTGTACATCTTATGGCTGACTGAAACTCAAAAGGTATCAAATGTGCACTGTAGGTAGAGCTGTCAGAGCAACTGGTTGTCAGGATTTGATTCTAGAGAGAGCACGCTGTCTCTGTCGTATAAATCAACTGAAAGGGTGATGGAAAATGTAAGCTAGTCCATCAAGAACCATGAAGGTGTGGGAGACCTCCTAGCTATGAGATTATTTAGGAAGGAAGTAGAAAAGAAAACTGAAGAAGGAAGGAAAAAACCAAATGGAAAGGGCAAAGTTTAAATAAACCTAAACCAGGTCGTAATTCAAATTTAATTTGGGAGATAAGATACAAATTGTATGGGCTTATTAGATTGATTAATCGCCTCTTCCCCAGAACTTCCATCCAAATGTGCCAACATCCCTGCTCACTCATGTTGTATCTACATATATAAGTATGTATGATTGTTCCTCTGGAGTTCAGAGTACAGGTGCTTGTAAAATAAACCTCAAACGTGCATGGGAGACATTCATGTTTATTTTGTCTCAATTTCTATATTTTAAGTATAAAATATACTTACAAAATAATGACTCGTATTATGGGTATTAAATGCCAGTCTTGTAAACTCAACCAGCTTCTGAGGGTTCTAACCAAGGAAGTTAAGGTTCTGTGGAATAAATTGAGATGTCTGTTATATCCACAGAGCCTCCATTGTCTTCAAGTTGTGTTCTCAGTGACACTGAGCAAAATTTACAGCTGCAACTAAGTTAGTAAGTCTTGTTTATGTGCAATGGAGCTCAGCCCTACCAGAATATTAGGACAATAAAGCAGTATTTTTTTTTTTTTTTTTTTTTTTTTTTTTTTTGTTAGTGAAGGTAGCAGATAGATACTTCAATGCAAAGATCTGCACAAAGATCAAAGGAAGAAGAGGGAGCATTTTAGGCTCCCATTTTTCCAAACAAAAGTGCACTTGAAGATTCCATTTTACTTTCTGAATTCAGTCCTCCTTTTGTTCTCCAACTTTGTATTTCAGGAAGATGCTGTTGAAATTCAGATGCCTTGGGTTTTTCTCTAAATATTTTCTCTTCCACTTCAATATTGTTTAAACGGACAGGTATGCATTCCTACTACGGTTTCAAGACATTCAGTATCTTGTTTTTAATCATGTCATGGGATAGCTCAAAATCATGTGCACAAATCTTTCATGTTCTAATAATTCATTGCAGAAAGTTCTTGCCTCTTCTCTTAAAAGTTATATTCGCGTGCTTAAGCAACTACAGTCATGTTCTGCTCTAATGCAGGAGCAAGCATGACAGATTTGCAGTCAGAATATACTGCTTTTCTTCTGCCAAAGCCCTCTACGGAGCACGCCTGGAAGCAAGGCCTTTTCTCCAATGAGTGGCAGAAGCTTCAAGCTCCCAGGTGTCCCAAGTGTCACTTCTTCCCTCAGAGGCAAACCACCACTGATCTAGGAACTGCCAGTAGCTGATTTCTGTAAGACACAGTCTTGATTAGGATCAATAACAGTCACTATTAATTTGTGTAGAGTTAATTGTCATTCCTCAGATGATGCTAAACAAAAAGAGAAGAGAGCTCGTTTTCTGTTGTCTTTGCATTCTCTAGGCTGCACAATGGATGCGAGAGCATCTGGGCACCCCGCCTGCTGCTCAGGTGTGCCGATGTGGAGAATCACTCCTCAGATCTTTTGGCCATCCACCGCATATGTTTAGATGATAGTGTTTCCTGCAAGTAAAGTCAGGAACAGATTGTTGGCATGCGAAGATCCACCACCTCATACAGCATGGAGTTATCTGGGTCAGCAAGAAGAGAATTAGTAAAAGCAGCTCTTCTTTTAATTAAAGTTTATTGGAAATATTCTCTCCATAAAATTTACGATGGCTTCAAGGAGACAAGGAGAGTCAAAAGAATCTCAGTAGACATAATAAAGGGGGATGAATGATGATGTTTAGCGCTTACATTGTTGAAATTAGCTGTGGCAGAGACAGTCCCTGATAAGAAGAGCTGGTCCCAGGAACCAGCCAATGAGGCAGAGACAGTTCCTGATAAGAAGCAGGAGCTGGCCCCAAGAGCCAGCCGAGACTGGTCTGGCGGCTTGGGTGAATACCAAGAAACCATTGAGCCTGTGCAAGAAAAAAGGTTATTAGCAGTGACGAAGAGGAGTCATCTATCTTCATCTCTGCAACCACCAGACGACCACCATAAAGAGGCACTGCGCAAGCGCAGTTGAGAGGAGACTATGGATGTGACCTCTTGGAGCTAATTTTAATATGAAGCGGGGATAGGTCATGCATATGTATAGGCGTATTGTGAATATGTAACGCTTGACTGTATAAACTTGAGGCAAACTGCCGAGTCGGGCACGCACGACTTTGGTGGGACTACCCCCGTGCTGCCCAGCGCTGAATGAACATACCTACTTTACAATCCCACTGAGTGCGGAGTCTGTTTTCCGCACGTCACTCAACACACAAGGGAGAGGCTTAGACCTATGTTTTTATTTCAGTTTCTTGTTATGAATCATTTGTCACGACCAGCTAACGCGCTAAAGGGAACTGTTGTCTCATATAGTGCTTTTCTCTGGCTAAAGGCTTCGCTCCAGCTAACTTATCCTTGTTGAGCTTCTCTGCCAGCTTTTGGACATAATGTCAATGTTTTACTGATCTTTACTAGACTTGCTCAGAGAAAAACAGATTTTAAGGGACCACACTCACCATCCCATTTCACCTTATCAGTAATCATTCAAATATCACAGCTTGTGCCATTATAAGAGACAACTGGGTTTGTTTTGTTTGTTTTGTTTTGTTTTGTTTCGTTTTGTTTTGTTTTAAGGACTACCTTTCCCCAGGTACCTCTGTCTGGGCAGTGCTTCACTGGGGCATTAACGCCCAGTCTGGGCTGCACTGTCGCTCTGTGGACAGCGCAATGGAGAGGAACTGAAGGCAATTTTCAGAAATGACTGAGACCACAAAAGATCTGGAAGTCACAGGGTTTTGTGAGAAAGTTTCCATCCCTAGCCCGAACAGATTCAAGCCTATAATTGCTACCAAAGCAGGTTGGATCAGTTCAAAAATTGTCAGTGGCTTTTTGGAAGAGGCATGGATTTCCACGACTTTTTTAGAAATCTCGGAAACAGGCTCATGGCATGTTATTGCACGTACCTATGGTTTTCATGGTCTTGAAAGGAGAATTTGGAAGGAAAGTTATTTTTGCCCCCCATTGGAACTTTTTTGGGGAAACACCTCAGCCTCTGATTTGGAAGGTTAGGAGTTGATTGCGCCCATGCTGTTCTCAGTGAAAATCTTCTCACTGTCTCCAGTGGGCTAAAGATTGGGCCATAAATCAAAAATCATGTTGAAACATGGGTAAGTGATATGGACACTACTGATAAACTGGTCATTGGGATTTTGACTCTATAACTATCCTTTGCATCCTCCTGTTTTAGTTGTATCATCATGCACAAAGGACATATTCTTTACAGACTATTGGAACGACCACAGTCATTTAGATGAAAACACGGTGTGAGGTCTGTAAACAGTTGGTAGCGAGGGTAAGCCATTTACTACACATTCCCCTCCCCACATGGATATAAAAACAAATGTTCTGCATTGGAGTACTTGGCATGTACAATTGTGCTATTTACTCAAGTCTGCTCTGTCTTGCAGTCACAACTGTTTGTTAGTCATTGTTCTCTTGATGGTTCCTTCAGCACATTCATCTTTCTCTAAAAGCTGTTTGGTTTCAGGCTTGCAGTTGTGGACGCTCTTTTCCTCCTTCAAATATTCTGGTCAGAATTTTTAAGAGATCTTTAAGGATCAGGCCCCCAATATGAGAAGCGAGGAGAACTGCATACCTTACTTTCTTAAGCATGATTGAAAATCCCACTCTTCACTCAAGCAAGGTCAGGACTAAAAGGTTAAAAAAGATATACTTTCAGGCCATAATCTTGCAAGTGTTTAGGTACACAAGTTGAATTAGGCGTGCGCAGAAGCATTTGCAGTATGTGGATTTAAATGGAGATTTGATTAGAAAAGGACCTTTATATATGCAAGGAAATGCCATTTTGAAGGAACATTTTAATACACTAGTGTATCTGGGTTTCCTAGATACTTAGCAATGGAAAAAGCCAAACTTTTTAGCTCCGGTATAGCTTTGGATTAGCAAGCAGGTCCTGCACACACATTGTATTTTATATACCGTGAACAGTTTCCTCTTTATTAATCCAGCATGCAAGGCTTTCATTTCTTACTGAGGCCCATCTTTTTATTTCTTGCAGATTTTAAAATCTGTTGTGTTGGCACTTTACTTCTTGGAGACCACTGGTGTCATTTTCTCCAAATTGTTAGCGTAAACAGTCTGTAACTTGAGTAAGCCAAATGTGGGTGTATTAATCTTCCCAGTGCCAGCTAAGCAAGCCTGGCAAGGCACAGTTTAATTCTGATATGAGAAAAGTAGTAAATAATAATCTGTTGGGGGTTTTTTCCCTTTTTAGTGCTGAAAGACCCGGATCCTTGTAAGTATATTTGGCTCTTGTAAGTTAAAAGATGAACAGAAGATGAAGGAAATTCTTTTTATAATCATATACAGGAGCAAGGATGAGAAAGTTAGGAAAGGAAAAGAACAGCATGGAGTATTTTAAATAGTGGTCAAAAGGGAGACTAGCATATCCAGACAGCTGGCATCATCAGCGTGAGTTAAAGGCTGGCTCTGTTACATCAAATAAAGGAACACATGACTTAATGAGTGTTCTGCAAGAGAAATAAACTAAAAACTGACTACTGTCAGTCATCATTCGAGATATCTGCCACTCTCCTTAGGGAGAAGTCTGCCTCACAAGCCACTACATCAACTTCAGCATATGGTTGCATCGCGAGATGTCTTCCTGTACTGTTACCATGGGGTAGTCCAGGTCAGATTTGTGTGGGATGCTCAAGCCTGACTTTCAGGACTGAGAGTGTAATTCAAGTCTCAAAGCTTGCTCTGTATTAGCAGAAGGTGTGGTGGCAGATTTCCCACTCCTCGAGTTGAATGTCAGGAGCTGTTACTTCCACAGCAATGTTCCCCCTTCCTCTGCAGCCCACAGATAGAGCTCACTGGGTTTCTGGATCAGGATAGATGGCACAGAGATGCGGGAGAGCAGGAGGCAGGGTGATGCCAAGGGAAGGATCCAAACCGTCCTGGCAGCAGTGTGCTTCAAACAAGAAAATATGGAGAGCCTCAGACAGTCAGTAATGCCATATTTGCAAGGACATCTCTGGGGCTTCAGGAACGTGCATGGGCAACTTGCTTCCCCCAAAACATTCAAAACATCCAAGGAGATTATCAGCACTGTGGAGCTGATTTCATGCTTTCTCCCAGGAGGGTAAATATCTCTCCTTTCATTCATAACCAGGGAGCAGAGAGAAGATCCCATCACATGCCCGTTCCGGCAAAGCTCACATGTAATCTGAATCCCCGTGGAATTACTAAACCCTGTGTTTATGGGCTTTGTATTCATGCTCCACCCTGTGCTTAAATCCCTTGCTGGGCGGGGGCTGGAGCTCCCTGCCATCTGAGCATGGGTTACCAGGGAAAGGACAGCCTAACGTAACACCAGCTTCAGCCTCATAAAAATGTCACGGATCAATTCACTTACGGGCTTCAGTATGACCTCAAATAAATCACTGAAGACCTCAAGCTTTTGAGATCCAAGCACTCTTAATTACTCTTGATGTGAACAGGATGAAATGGGTTGCTCAATATCCTACCATCCCCAAAGTTTCAGTATTTACATCTATTGAAGGGGTTTGCAGACACACAGAGCCCTGGATTGCTGTAATATGTTCTCCTTGACAGGAGGTGATAAAATTCCTTGGGAAAATAGGGTTGAGTAATCCATCCCAGAAGCTTTACACACAATAATTATTTACTACTGTGCTTTCAGGCTTCTCAGACACACAGTCTTCCACCCCGCGGAAGAGTACTGATGCACTCTGTCAGAACTCTGGTGTTGCCATGTGAGGTCAACAGCACATTTCAGAAAGGCTCTGAAATCTTTGCTCTGCTTTGTTGTTTTTTTTTTTTTTGTGTGAGAGGGAGGATCCTCCCTGATCTGCAGTGGCCGTTCTCCTCCTAGCAGAACAAAATCCAGCTCCTTCCTTCCAGACCTAGACAGCCAGTTTAAACCTACTGCTCGCTGCTCCACACTAACAGCAGAGAATGCCATAGCTGCTGCTTTTCTCTGGGCAACGGAACAGCAGAGAGAAGAGTGGGAGGGACGCTGCTGAATCCTAGCAAAAGCATTTCTGGCTTTGTGCAAATAGGTAAACACATGCTTTCAAATTTTTAAAGTAAAATTTACTGTAGCTGCAAAGATGCTTGCTGTTTAAAAGAAAGCATTGCCTTCTCCTGCTTGAAATCAATAATTAACATTGCATTTTCTCTGACATTCCTGAAATGAACACAAATAATCATATATACACAAACAACAATGATCTGTCAATCACAGCCCATCACTATTTGTTCTAGAAGTGGACGAGGCCAACATATGGGACAAGAGCCAGTAAGGAAAATAATACTGCAGGAAGCTTTAATGCTTACTGTAACCACAGCCTGAAGCATCAGCGTTTCAGACATCAATAATTTACAGGAATAGATAATGACAAAAGCTTGGTTCAACTTCTTATATGTCCCGCAGGAAATAAATTGACTCAGGTAACTGGAGATACACTGCAGTGAGTTCTGAAGTACCAAATTCTGTAAATTTGGGACTAGCACTCTTTCTGACGCTGCTAACAGATGTGAGGGTTGGGCTCAAGTCTGTGATGTAAGGGACAGTCTTGCCATTTATTTCAAGAGGCTTTTCAATAAGGCCCTTCATGGCATTTCTCAAGAGGCTTAAAGTACTAAACCAAATCATCAGCTTAGTCTTCAAAGAAGAAATGCTTCACTTTGTCCATTCGCAAAAATTTAGACACTTCTGGGATGTCAGGCAGCAAACATTAAACCTAAGCGAGACATTAGTGTCCCACTGAAATAAATGGGCATTTCATCATTGGTTCTGAGACTAATTTCCTATGGTGGCAACATACAAACACAGAAACAAAAGAAGGAGGATCCACAGGTGTTTTAAGGAAAGGCTATACCCACGCTTCTTAAGTGAAAAGTAAAATCTACCTTAAAATTGAGAAATTTTAACATTGAGACAGAAGTGCAGCAGCAGAAGGCTAATGTAATTGCCTTTTTCTACAATGGCAATGTATTTTTAAATATCTTCAATTCTTTTTCTTTTAAATAAAATACGGTGAAATAATAGAACAAGAACAAAACGCTATCAAATTATAACGAAACCAGCTACTTTAATCCGCAGGTGACAGAACCAATACCACCTTCATGCTTTATTGAAATGTGTTATAGATGGGCTCAATTTCCTTATTCCCTCTGCTTCAGGACAGTTCACTGTTTAAGACTAAGAAGCAACAGCACAGTAAGGTTGGACTGGTACTGGGCAAAGGAAAGTCATTAGAACAAGCAAGAAGCTGAATGATAAAGAATCTATATAATGTCTTTGTTTTCCATGTCTGACATATGCGGCACTTTTTACTAACCTAATATCTATGTTCTCATCACTTTGAACCAAACTTTCTTCTAACTCCCAGGTCTCTTCTCTATTGATCTGTGTGGCACCTTGTTCAGGTTCCGAATAAGTGCCAACCCTATGCATTCAAATGGCAAGAGATTTAAATCAGTCGTGAAATGGTTTTTGAAATCATGAGAATCTAAATCAAATCAGAGAGTGTTTTTTCTTTATATATTTACCCTCCATTTTTGTGACTTCTGAATGTTAGTTTTCAAAATCTGCAGCTGTGACAGATAGAAAGTCTTTTGGAATCGGAGCAGACATTTGTATGCACTCGTGTGACTGCTGATGCTTTATGAAACACAAGCAGTATCACGAAACACAAGCAGCATCATGAAGCACGTAACACATCTTAAGTTAATAAGACAAGGCCTGTTGCGAGAGATTTCCTTTCTAAATAAAGCACTCTGCCTCTTTGGGGTTTTGAGCTAGATCTTAAGATTCTTCTGTCCCAAACTAATAGCTCTTCTGGTTCATATTTAAGATATGTTCATATGTTTATCAACAAACAGGTATTTAGCAGTAAAAGATCAGAGAAAACCTTAAGAAGGCAGGATAGACTTCTTGACATTGCAAGAATTCACTCATTTTTATTTCTGGACTGAAACCGTTGCCACTGTGGTGCTGCTGCAGGTACACAGCTGATGGAAGTGGAGTCGGGGACAAGGCAGCCCTGGAAAACCTGGGTGAGGCCTTTCCCAACCACAGCCCCTGTGGTGTGAAGGGGACCGATCTCATCGCGTGTCCATGAGTTTCTGTGGACCTAAGCTGGGGTAGACGAGGAAACAGAAGCAGTGGGCCCATCCACACACACTTCTTCGGAGTGGACTACCTGTACACCCCAGCCTTCCCGAAGGTGGCTGTTATCCCACCAGGTTCCTGGCACATGAGGGTCACCCCGGGAGGGAATGTGTCTCCCAGACCCTCTTTGGGCTTTTTGCTTCCTGCTCCTCTGATCCGTGGCTAAAGCACAGATGCTCAAAGATGCCCAGGTGCCCTTCTTCCATGGGTTTGACCGTCCGTCAAGCTGAAAGTAGCTCAAGAACAGCCACACGGACCAGCAACGCACCCGACCCATCGGTCTGACTCCAATCACGGGCTGTACGTGCCCCCGTTACACACAGGGGACGCGAACCCCGCAGGCGATGCCATTTACGTGGGCAGCCTGAAATGGAGAGGGCTGTGCTCCTGACCACTTTGGAGACCACTCTTGTTGAGTGCTGTGGCTCCGCTAGGGATGTAGGCTAAATTACTACAATCTGCCATTTCTGCTAGTTTTTCATAAGTGTTCGGTGCCTGCAGTTGGCTTGGGTATGCAGAAGAATCCAGCTGCAAATTAACCACTGGAGTGTTTTCTAAAAGCAGGTTTTACTGGGTGGCAAATGCATTTGAAAATCTAGGAAGAAGAGGCAGGCTATAGAGCTTGACAGGGCAAAGATGTGCATCTTCAGGGCCGGTCAACACCCTCCTAACTCCATGCTTGTTCCCATCTCCACATGTAGTCTTCCCCCACAATTGAAAGCAATGAGATCGAAGCTCCTGTGAAGGAGCAACTCTCTCTTAGTTGTTCGGATAAGCTCTGAAATACTTTGAAGATCTGTCTCTGACAAAGAGTACAAGTCCTTTGAAAAATCTAAAGCAAAAGAAATAGGGATCTCTGTCTCCCAGCCTCTCCATGGAAGAAGTCAAGAAAAAATGGGGTGGGGAACAGAGGTTTCACCAAGCCATTTGTTGTCAATCACAAAGGCATCTTCTAACAAATCATCAACTTAATTCAAACACGCTGAATTTACATTTCACTTAATTTCCTTTCAAGGTTGTTACAGGTAATATAACAACATGGTCATTGTTTTAACTCCACAGGAATGTTGTCAAGGCAGTATATTACAATATATGAAGTTAAAAAAGCCATGTTGCCAAATTTATATTATTATGTAATTTAGTTCCCAGTGCCATAAATTTCAGGTGGCAAGTTTAGCATTTTGAGCAATTCATCTGGAAAAGTGACAGTATATTTATTTCTACCTTATTTCTCCTCTGTGTTCACATAATAGAAGTAACTGGAAAGCTATAGCGGACCTGTAATGTAATAAATACAGCACCGCATAAGATATTTGGAAGCCTGTGACAAGGCAAAACTATAAATGTAGCCCTCAATAAATCTCAGGTTTGGTAGAGCACCTGTTGACCAATGCCATTTCCTCTGCTTAAATATTGTGCAAATGAGTTCTGGGGCAGATTTATTGCGGAAGGGGGAGAATTGAGAAAGGGGTTTTAGTCCCAACTATTAATCTTAGTGGTGCAATGCCCTCTTTCCTTTTCAGATGACTCGGGGTAAGTCCAAAGCTACTTTACCAGTTACACCGGGGTCTACCTGCCTCTGGCATGTGATAGGCATCACAGATGTTTATGCCGTAGGCACATTATTCAGCGGCAGCTCTTGTTTGTGATAAATGCAGGTGGTCCACCTATATATTCAGTACTTTTTTTCTGATTGGTATAAACTGACCCTCAGTAATTTGTTATTAGGAAGCTCCAGCTTCACAGAATTGACATTATGATACTCATAATATTTTCATAATCTGTGAAGGCTAACAAGTGTTACTATGGAGTAAGCACTCCTGTCCTTTCATGAAGTGCTTGATAGAATTGGACCTTCTCTAGAGGTAGGATATGATTAATATAACCTCACCCCCAGATCTAAGAATACTTTGATTATTTGCCCAGATAATTAAAGCTGTTTACTTGTTCCATGAAAGGCCAATTTAAACAGATTGTGAACCTTAGCCTAGGGAGCATTCAAGATTGCTGCAGCTTGTTACCGGCAAAGGATGAATTTTAATACTACCATAATTATTTCATCATTATGAACATACTGAGGTTGGTACAGATGCTTCCTAAAAATGGGATTATGATCTAAGTGTGCTGCAGATATACAGAAAGCTGTCAGCTATTTCATCAGCCTGCCTCAAGGCTAGAAATAAATTATTCTTTAAGGAAATGTGGAACACTGACTATAACCTTTAAACAGCTAAGGGAATTATGTTAACAAATATAAATATGCACATGTATGCAGCTTAGCAGAATGACCAAATTACTATCATTTGGGGCATCCAAACACACGTTAAGGTATATGATTTCTTTCCCTGCAGGTTCTGATATTACAGTTTTCTTTCTTAATACTAAGTTCATCAGTATTCTCTTAGGCCTCACGGGAAAATGAATTATTAGAGGCAGGGATGATAGCCAAAAGGCACAGGGTGTAAAATCTTCGCACAGGGCTTGCAGGAAAGGAAGAGGATGCGTTATAGGCTCATGTCTATGGCGGGAGGTTACGCCTTTATCAGGTACAATGCAAATTTAGCTTGCATTATTTTTGTTCCTTTAACTCTCTCTGTGGGCATCCATATTCAGAAGTCAGAGAGAATTTTTTGGCTCTGGGATTAACCAGAAGAGCTGCTGGGGACTTAGGAGGAGTGATATCGGCAGGCTCTTCTGAGAAGCATGCTATGAGTTGCAGGAATGACCTGCATTAACAGACTGAGTGGGTGCTCTTAATCCTCTTCAGTGCAATTGCCAAGGTTAGACAAAATGACTGGTAAGCAACCTCTCCTCTCTTCACTTGGGTCACAGATTCAAGGTTTTCTGTATGAGTGCAGAACTAGTGATTGCCTTAAAATAAATAAATAAGGAAATACATAAGGAAATGAATATTGATGTGGGACTGTGGAGAGGTCTGAAATGTCTGTCTGCACACTCAGACCTCTGCATACTTCTCATGGCCTTTCAGGAGTCTTAGTTTTCATTGGTAGTGAAGATCAACAGATTTTATATGGAAGGTTTTTTTCTTCCAGTTTACATTTTATTATGGAACTAGCTGATACAGACAAACATCAAAATGATTTTGGTTTAAAGGCAAAAAAAAGGGGTGGAGGGAGTCCAGACTAGTAGTCCATTTGCAGTTCCAATAGGACCTCTCATTTTCCCCCTCTAATAGCTGGCATAACCTTCAAAATGGGATGTCACTACTGCCCAGTGGCAGGGAAAGGTCTTCTGTGGAACAATATACTCCCACAGAGGGCAATTACATAGATAAAGAAAAGGGAAGATGGAAACAGTACTCGGTTAATGAGATATAAAATAGTGGAAAGGTAGCAAAAATACATTTGAAGGGGAACATATGAATTCACGTGGGGACTATTTGATCTGGTTTACACATTCACTGATATTTTAACAGAATGTATTGCTGGTCCATTACTATAATACCAAATTCCACCCAAGTATCACATAGATTTATTATTTTTTACATAAAAATACTTTTCAGAAAATAATTTTTAAATGTTCCTCAATTCAGGACACTGAATTTTGTCTTTGAAAATGTTACAAATTAACTTGCTAAGGTAGTATTTTGACCCTCTTCCTATGCTTGCCTCTATTTTGTTCAGCTGGGTATAGCCTAGATGAAGCATAGTAGGCTACATTTTTTGTATTCTTGACAGCAGGAAACAAAACAGCAGGGAAAGAAACAAAACAAAAACCTTAGCTGTTAAGAAAATCAAGAAATCTCTGCTAAATGAGTCAGCAAGGTCTAGATCCTTGCTCTTCACACAGTCATGTGCAGAAGTGACTCTGTCACAAGAAATCCTTTTAAAGAATTACATTTTTAGGTAGAAGCATGAAAATAAAAAGTAGGGGTTTAACACCATTTGATCTCTTCTCCAACATAATCTAATGCTTTGCTAGAAAGCACTGACATGCCAGGATGCAAGCCCCTTTGATTTTAAAGTAAATAGGAAATGAGAAAAACAACAAAAAGCATCCCTAACCTCTAATTGCTAAATCGACTTTTCCATTTGTTCAGTTTAGTTAACAAAAAATTAAAAATCAGAGTGAACTTCTGATACATGAAATGTATTAATTAGAGTAAGCTAAGGAGGTATCTGTCCTCAGAAGACCATATGGCTTAGAAGTAAGTAATTCCACATCACTGGTTTGCTGGCAATAATGGAGTGAGGCGGAAGAATGAATTAATTTTAAATCACATCCATAAGGGAATGGATTGTTCAGAATGTTCTTTGTGCCACACAATGACTGTAATTTTAAACTGCTAATACCTTACAATGAGACCCATAAATGGGTTATTTCTTGCCTTTCATGGGGCCAAATTCTGCTCTTTTGATGTTCTCGTGTAGCTGTTATTAAGATCAGTAGAAGTCGAGCCAGCTTTTACAAGTGTGGGATTTGTTTGAAGTCTATTTGGACACAGTCAGATAAAGCCAGGCTGCCCAGCTCAGCTGTTCCTCCTCACGTGCCACAAAGTGCACACAGCACTGGGTTGTGCAAACAGTGGGCTCTTGCCTAACTACTCCCTCTTCCCATCCATTAGCAGTCTTTTGGGTCAGGGGTTTGCCTTCACTTTCTTTTTTTGCAATCCTGGTTAGCTCAAAGGGTCTCTCTCTATCATGGGTTGCCTGTGCTGGGGCCAACGTGCCTGACGAGCAAATTCCCTGGAAAATGTAAAATGTGGGAATGTGTCTTTGAAGCATAGGATGCATCTGACAAAGCTGAAAATACAGCTACAAATTTAAATTGTTCAAAATATTGCACATCATTACCTGGAGAAGAAAGACGTTGTTTTTGTCGTTGCACGTTATACATTGTACAGCCGAGCCAGAGACCTCGATCTGCAGGATCAATAGGAGATTAAAATCTCCACCGTGTCAGGAGCTATGTTACTCACCGGCAGTGTCTACCACGTTGGCTGATGTTGGCTGATTTATATATGGGAGCGTGGGTACGGGCACTTAATTAAATACAACCGAATTACAATGACCATAGCTTTGAAAGACTGAAATTTAAGTGATAACACTGCATGGCTTCGCTATTTTCTTCCTAGTTTCAAGCCTCCCTGACCAGAGAGGCACCACATCGTGGCCCCAAGAGCAGCTGGGCAGAAGGTATGAGCCGTGACACATGCAGGGTCAGCCTGCCCTGACGGGATGACTGCCCACAGCCTTGGCAAGGCATAACACACCCCTGGGGCCATGGCCCAGATGTGCAAAGGTAGTTGCATGTCCTAAACCTCGCTGGTGTCACCAACGGCCAAGCCTCTAGAGGTCTAGATGCTGTTTAATCTACGAAAGGGTCTACCAAAACTACCTAAGGAGCATCTACAGCCGTAACTGAAGCTCCACACGTCCTGCTTAAGTAGCCAACTCACCCTGAAGACACCTGAAAACCAGAGGTGCTCAAGTTCTCATTGGCAAAGGTCCCACAAATCTGCCTGTGATGCCCTGCGCAGCTGTAACCTGCAAACCAGGTGCTGCCTCGCCGATCCTGCCTGATCGGCTGGGCTCTCTACAAAATGAGAGGGGATGTGAGGCAGCCCTCCGCTTTCAGAAAACAGCTAGAAAATTTGGATGTAGGCAATCTGGGTTAAATTCAATCCTCTTGTTAAAGGGATCTGAGTCCACCTCTAGGCAACTCCTAGCCGTTATACCATACAGTAGTCAACCACGGAGCATTAGTCATCTTCCCTGGTGGGACTGCTCCCTCTCATGTGACATATCTAAAATATCTAGACCACAATGAATGCTGTTTAGCTCTGAAAGCTATGCTGTTTCACTTAGTATTAAACTAAATAAAGCATTTACTGGTGTGGGTAATGGCACTCAGGTTTCCCTGACCCACATTACTGAACAACAGAGACAGGCCCAAGCCCCTTTGTAAGGTGAATATTTAAATTTTCCATGCTAGGCACAGGAGCTCCAATGAGAAGAACTCAGAGGAAATCACCTACTGTCGGAGGACGGAGTAATTCCTTTTGTGCCACTGCAGGAAAATCTTTCAGGGGGGAGGTACTCTAGCTAAACCCTGCTAATGCATCAGCTGCACTTCTGTGCAGGTATGGCCTTGAGATCTCTACTCTCTTCTACAAAAGATAAATGTGAGATCAGGATTATTAACTGCGTTAATGTAGAGAAGCGGACAGAGAAATACGGTATGATCTAGAGGGGGTCCATAGGAAACTGGAAGGAATTATACTGATGCTTTCCCACATCATTAATTTTTGTGTTCAGGTGTATTCTCCTCTGAAGGCATTCATCAGCAATCATATACCATGCAAATGTGCTTCTTTTTTCTCATATGGAATCAGAAAACATGCACCTGCACATTTTTTTCCTGTATTGTTTTCCATGAAGTGCATTTGTAAAAGAGTAGAATTGACTAGAAGAGTTTTGTGATCCTGTTAGTTCAGAGATAAGCATCCTACTCAATTCCTTTCTGTAGCTAGAAGTGTCAAAATGATGGAAAGACGCAGAAGAACAGTGGCAGAAATAGAAGTTTGATGGGGTGAAGGAACAGAACAGAAAGATTGGAAGAGGCTAAAAAAACCTTCAATGATCTTTGCATATATATAGGCAGTTTAGAAAACATTGTCCTGGTTGGAATGTATCCACTGAAGTCTAATCAGCCCCTGAAATTCTACCAACAACAGCCCAGAACAACAGCTAGGTCATAAGAAAGGATATCAGCTCAATTTTTTGGGGTCCTCACTGAGACTGAAACTTCAGCTTATGTCCCACAAGCCGGAGAACCTGAACTATGACGGGGGGGGGGGGGGGGGGGGGGGGGCTCCTCAAAAATGAGGAATACTTGTGTGCTTACAAGCAGTAAGCTCCACCAAGGATTTTAAACAAGTAGCTCTTCAGAAAGGGATCCTCAACATATCTACAGCATAGCCTGGTTGCGGGGGGAACGGGTGCCAGGGTGGATGAATGAGAGCCTGGTGTGTTGGGAGCACACATCCGAGCCCAGGGCAAGCTCAGCTCACAGAACGTCACTTGCCTCCTGCTTAGGCTTGACTGACCTCAATCCCAGTGGTGTTGTGGGGTACCCTCCTTTCTCTGTTTTCTGCCTTCGCAGCTCCCATGCAAAGTCAGTGAGAGACAAAGCGTTGAGGTATGAAGCAGCTACTGTTCATGTCAGTTGGTGTAAATTGCCGAAGGAGGAGGCAACTTGTGGATCCTCTCTTTCTCCCTCGCCTGTCTCTGCTTCACTCACTTCTTAGTTTTCCTTATAAAAGTAATAAAGATTCATCTTAGTGATCAGCTCCAGCCTAGTTCCAGCCAGTTGCCTTTGTAAAGAAATTGCCTCAACCGTACCAAAATATGTGGGCAAAACAAGAATGACTTGGTCTTAACCAGTTCTCTTTGTCACAGTGAGATGACTACAGAGGACTCTTTTTTTGGCAGGGCATGCCCACTTTTTTCCCAGAATCACTGAGGCACATGAAGGCTCTCCACAAAGAAGTGAGAGATGAGAAACGAGTCATGGAGGGACTGTCGTGGACGGAGGTAATGGCCCCAAGTCTCATTTGCCCTGAGGTTGCTTTATGTTCTGCTGCATGTGTGAATGGACCTCAGAGTGTACCTGAAAAAAATAAATCTGTTCATACCTCTCTGGCACTGTTAGGATGCTGCAGTGGGTCACAGCATGAATTGAAACAGACAGTCTGTCTTTCGGCTGGGACTTGAACTGTGTTTTGCTTTTACTGTGTACAGGCAGTATCCTAATAGAAGAAAAATTTAACAAGACGGCACTGAGCAGCTCATGGGGACACACAGACCCCCCCCCCGGAAGCAGAACAAAATGTCTCAAGTCTGGCTCTCGGTGAAGCACCCTATATTCTCTGCCAGTGCTTACTTGACAGAAAAACTGCCAGCCATAGCAGTCAAATGTGCAGTACTTTGTCTTGCAGAATCTGTTGCTGCCACACTCTGCAAACACACTCTCCCCAGGCAGCAATTGCAATAGGTATTGTATCAACATAGCAGCCAGCCCTAACAAACTTTTGTTCCCAGATAGACTTATTCAGCTGTCTTTGTTTTGTTCCACTGTAGTTTTACGTAAGAAACCACAGAGAAGTCCAAATCCTCTGAAACTAGCCAGTGGTAGAGTGGTGTGATGGTAAATAAAAGCGATGGCTGCTGGACAACCTTGATCGTGTCCCAGACCTCGACTTATTTTGGGACCATACGCAAGCCATTTTATCACTTTGTGCATTTTTTGCCTGCAGGACTCTTCCTTTGCTTTGGCTGCTCAGATGGTCCTCTTTCCAAATGAGTCTGCATCTCCGGATTCTTGTCCAAACCACACGATAAATAAACAAACAGTAATAAATGGCACCTCTTGAAAAGTGTCTTAGCAACACAGGAGCAGACCGGATAAAACAAGGGCACTCCTGTGCACTTTTACCAGGGGAAAAGTAGGTATGAGCTAAGACGGGTGTCATCCTCCCACTGGGTGAATCAGAATGGCTGCATCAAGTGAGAAAGGACTAGCAATCTGTGCAGCGCTCTGACTGCGCTGCAACACCAGCCAGCCCTGGAGACGATGGGGAGACGATTTAATAGCAGTGTGCTGCAATACGCTGAGAGAGGTGGACACTTCTAGGGTAAAGTGCTGCTGCCGCGTGGTCCCCTCCTAGCTGATGAGAGTTGAAGAACGAGCCCTTATTGTTGCTCTAGGTAACACGGCTGCTCCGAGTTATTACTAATCTTTACATGGCACCAGGAGTGCTGACACAAATCCAAAAGAAATTTTTAAACGGCAGCCACAAAGATACAGCAGAAGAAAAAGATAAGGGCTGGGAGCTAAGTCAGAAGCAATCAAACCTCCAGCTTCATTGCTTACTGTAGAAAATATGGACTGTAATTGGAAAAGTTTTAAGCTGTATCTCACAGCAATTTGTGCAACTGAGAAGCCTGATAAACACAAATTAGCCTTGCTTCTTACAATTTCAGAGTCATTATGGATAGTTTTAATGCATTACACAGATAGAATAAGAAGAAAAATGATGGCAACAGCGTTTGGTATCATTTATTTTTTTTATCAACCCACAGAAGCTTTTATTTGGGGAAAATACAAAGCTGAAATGTTTTCTCATATTTCAGGTTTACATTTTCTCAGAGAGTAGACTCTAATTTCCCATTGTTAGATATCTGAAAGGTTCTTATTTCATATTTAAGTTAAATATTTTATTTGCAGAACTCTTGCAATTTTGTCTCTATGCATGTATACACCTAATTGGAGAATAAAGGTCATAAGTGTTAGTCATTCATGGAGAATGATTAGCTATTACACAATAGATCCACATATCTATTCTTAATATTCCTGTAAATTTATTCATTTTATGGTAAATTTAAGAAGCATCTATAGTGCATGATTTTATTATTTATTTTTTTTAGATAAATGCTCTATAAACAGCCAAGACTATAAAGCTAGCTGAAGTCTACACTGTTTGGTCTCAAAAATTCAATACACTGCAGTAAGCGGGAAAGATTAAGTGACTTGAGTTCAGTAGTTTAAAAATATTTTCCAAGTCTTCTCTGTGAGAGGCTAGAGATTGTTCACATGACTTTCTCCCACAGAATTGCGATCACAGAAAGCAAGCAATTACTTTTTCATACTCAGTCCAGAAAAGAACACTTGCATTGAAAGAAAACTGCTGAAGTTGTACAGTTCAGCACTCCAGCAATAAGAGATACCACATTTGCCACCCATTAGCATCACTTTATCAGTATCACCGTTTTACAGACGGGAAATCCTAACACAGAGAGATGAAGGTAAAAAATACCCACTAATTCTGGTTGCTCTGTTTGAAATACCTTGGACCTACTTTTTTAAAGGATTTACTGTATACAGCAGCTAGCGTGTCAAAAGAGTTTCCATGGATTTGAACAGCATTTGAAAGTTATCACTATTTCTGCAAATGAGATCAAATGGATATCAAATCAGAGAGACAGAAAATGAAGAAAACATAGTAAAAAGACCACCTGTGAAATACCTGCTTTACATGATTTTCTTTCCGCAGTGTCTGTTTCTGCATTTTCTTTCTGCAATGCCTTTATTCATTAACTGCACCTCTTCCAAATCCTGCATGTCTCCCAAAGTATGTGGCTGGTATCCTGCAGAAAAAGAAGCCGCATTCATTAAAAATTGCACACCACCAGGAAAATGAAAATTGAACCTAAAACTGGTTGATGCTTTCCTATATGAAAATTTTTGTCTTGTAAATCAGTGACGTATTGAAAGCAAATATTTTTGAGGAATGTACTGGCTTGAGTGCTTTGAATTTTTTTTTTTTTTTTTGCTTAACTACAAAATGTTAGATTGTCATAGTTTCAGAATAATACAGTTATGAGTTATATCACTTACTTCAGATGTATTTTATTTTATGGTGTAACAATGTTCAAAGGGATAAATGTCAAAACTATATCCAATTTTTTGAACATTATGAGTGAGAAACCTGTCACCTGACTTGATTTTTTTTTCACACTTTAGTCTGAAAAGTGATTTTTTTTTCAATTCTTTGGTTTCCTTTGCCTTTTCAGAACCTTCCCTCCATCCCCAATCATGGAATTTCAGAATGTCCTACAAACTGGAAAGGTCAGATTTTGCAAATGTCACAAGCCTCTTTAACACACATATACGAAGTCTGTTTTTAAAGTTGGGCGCTCTGGGCTCTTTTTTTCTGCTTCTTTGCTCATCAATTTCCATTTTCCTCACTGCATCCTAAGATGCCACTATATTTATTTTCCAGCTTCCTTCACCATCTTCATCCAGCTCTGTTGGTCCTTATTTCCAGTCTTTGTTCCCATCCCACTCATGACATCTTTTTTTTCAATTGCTTGCCAGCCTCCTCCCCTCTTTCTCTTTCCTAAGGAGCTCCTTGACAAACTCCTCTTTTCTCCACAGGCTTGTTTTTGTCTTCCCTTGCTTTCAGATGAAGCAGATTTTTCTTCTGAGGTCCAGCACAATGGCACGGAGAGCTCTGAAACCATTTTGTTACTCATAGTCCAGTTGGCCAAACGAAGCCGATAACACTGCTGCTTACAGCTGTACTTGCCGGCAGACATTGTACAGCATCACACTGGATTGTGCTCACCATAGATAGGAAGTTTGGGGAATTTTACCTGTTAGCAATGACCATATTTAAACAGACATTTTTAAACAGCTTATTCCTTGTACAAATACAAGATGTACCTCCCTGTCATAACAGTCTCTCCCCACCAAACTTCTTGACCTTGCTTCAGGTAATGAGGAAAGGAAAATAAAAATTACTGATGCTTAAAGAAAAAGACTGTCAAGTACCATTTTGTTATTCAACTTATGTGGAATAACCTACGTTTCTCAGGCATTGTCCCTCAAAACAGCTGCAATGTCTTGAAAATAAAGACCTAAATAAACCCTAGAAAAGCAGCCAGAGGCAGGCGTCTTAGCATGAAAATTTTAGACATTAGTAGTTAAAAGCTTGACAAAGTTATAAGAAACTGAGGGGAGTTTCAAGGGCAACATCCACCAATTTTAATAATAGGCAGTGCTATCCGCTCCACTGATAATAAAATACAAAGTGAAATAACCCATGAGTAAAGCAATATGTTAGCAACGGTGTTAGCAGATATTAGTCTCCCTCTGGTCAAATCCTTCTGGCCCAACATTAAACCTACAGGCTAGTAGAAAACAACTGACAACATGCTTTGGGATTGAATTAGAGGCTTCTAGCTTCTAAAGTTACCTTACCTTTTTTTTGCTTAAATCACACAAGCATATGCTTGAGTTTCCACTGGTAATATGAACCCTGCTTGAACCTGAGCTGACCTGTACAGAGCCAGCTAAAATGCCTAGGTATTTATGTTACAATTTATAAAGAAAATCCAGATAAAACACCCACAGTGATGAAGGAACTGGCTATACCAACACTGGCAGTGAGCAGGACATGCTACAAAATAGTTTGTGTTACATGGCAGTCTGGACAGAGCTCCTGAAGGATGCTTTAAAAGGTGCCAACATTGTATCTCTGCTTAGCAATTATTTAAAAAAAAAAAAAAAAAAAAAAAAGTTGTGGCTTAGGTATATTTTGCGTGGGGTTTACTGACAATATTCCCTCTCAGCAGAATAACAGTGACTGATAATGACTGAAATCTTATTTCTTTTGTAGCAGCATTTGGCTTTATTTGCATCAATCATGAGAGTTCATTCAGTCTTTTTTATTAGGTTGGGATGTAACGAATACAGAGTGGCTGGCAGAAAACTCAGTCTGCTCTGGAGCAACAAACTGTGTGGGCTGAGTCTCATCAAAGCCATTGTGCTGATCATGGTTATGCAGATAATGGCTAATATCTGTTCAGGAAAAAAATTTTCTTTTGATCCCTTTTTGTTTTTTATTTTTAAGGAGGAGTGAATATCTCCTGACTCTGCCTAATCCTCTATTCACTTGTTGAAAAAAAAAGTCCTATTTTAATTTGGCTGAAAGAGGGATATAATGGGGTTCACTCCTCACACTGAGCTAATTACAGATCTTGGGCAGCTCTTACACTGTTCGACTGTGGACTAGTGCAGTCATTAGTGCCTGTGCTCTTGAGTCCACTGAGGTGTGTGGTTTGGGATGCCGGTGAATTTTGACGGACAAAGTGGTCCGTCTTCCCCGAAGCCAATTTGTGAGCTGCACATGAATTCACGCATGAAGCAGCTGCAGCCCAGGCTCCGGCCCCGGCTCCAGCCTCAGCTAATATTAGTCGCATGGTCTGACATTGACTGTTTATAAATTGCCACCAATAATTATTAGCTAGCATGTTCAATGGAGGGGAAAGAGCATCATGAAATAAGACAAAGGGTGTTAAATGACGAAATGCAACAGCATATTAACATACTAATGCATCTAGAATTTGCCACAGATACAACAGACTCTTAGAAGTCATTCATGCAAGAATTTGTTTTCTTCCAAAAGGAGGTGAAACTATGGAAAGGTATAGGAAGATGAAGGTCTATATTTATCTTAATATATTGGGGCCAAATAAATTATATTTGCAGGATCCAGGACACGTTTCACTCACCAGCCTAAAACTTACTGAAAAAGAACAAGCCACGACACAGATATAGAAAATACTCCACTCCTAGGAAGAATGACTTGTTTGGAGGATAATTGGCTTCATATGTGCAATCAAAAAGGGAGACGTTTTTGAAGCATTTATAGCAGACTTCAGTGCAGCAAGTCTGACATGCTGTTTGGATGGTTTGTACAATCTCTAATGTAAGATCAGATTGTAATGGGCCTCAGAGACATGCAACAGAGATAAAAAATACTTTTGAAAACAGGCTTAAAGATAACAGAATAAGCAACTGAAATTTGCCAGCCTGCAGAATGTACTGAGATCAGATTACAAGTGTGATTTCTCTTTCTTTCTGCTTCTCAGTGCCACAGTGGACTAAGTTTAAAAGCAAAATAAAACAAAACCCAGGAATATGCAGAAGCAAAGTAAAAGTGAACCTGCAAGAGGAAACAGTGTTTTCCAGGTTGGAACAAAGAATGCAAAGAGGACAGAGATAAGCACAGAACTGAGCACTAACCTGCATTGGGCAGAGTTGCTCTCTCTGCGAAGAAATAAAACCATTAGTGCACAGCCTCACTGGCAGTACCTAAGGAGAAAAAAAGGTATACATATGTAAGGAAATAGATTAGTAACTTGTAGAAATTGCTCAAAACAGTCACATCCACTGACTGGGATACTACCTGGAAGCATCGACACTCAGGAGATCTCACAAGTGAGTGTGATATCTGAAGTTTGAGTGAAAGGTTTGAAGAGAAAATGTAGGCATAAGGAAAGATATAACAATGATACATTGCAGAAATTATTCCCAGAGTGGGTGGGTGTGAATGGGGTATAAAGGTAAGACACAGTCTTGAAAGCAGAACGGTTGGAATTGTTTCAAAAATTCTAGGGCTGAATATATGTAAGGTACTGAATACCAATTACAGCTTATTTTATAGAAGAACAGGCAGTCAAGAAGGTGGCAAACATGGAGATTCAATAAAAAAAGGAAAAGAGTAGCCATGGTTTCAGCAAGTAGCCAAATATGGGAAGAAAGCTTTCTCAAGTTTCAGAAAGCTTGGTAACAAAGAAAAATGCATAGAAGTATATGAAAAAGAAAAGATATAAAAAGTGTTGCTTTGATACTACTCATCCAAATAAATAAAAAGAAGAAATTTTCTGGTATCAGATTGGTTTAGATCTGTTAGTGCTGGAACAGTTGTGAACTGCTTCTCAATTCATATTCCCATTACATAGAAATAGCACTGACTGCCCATTTATTTCCTCATCTATACAACCAAGCATCCCATTAGGGTTTTTTAGTCACAGAATTTTGGGGGAATCTTTTATTGAATACTCATCCACTGTGACCATTACATCTTCTGCAAAGTTTCTGCTTTTAAATTCTCATTTGTTTTGGCTGGCCTTTCACCCTCCTCTAGATTAAGTGTGGGGTCTGCATTTGGGAGACAAGCTTTTTTGGAAACAGCCTGGCTTACTGAACAGTAAAACTTTTCTGTTCGGCTGGCACCACCTAATCATTACTTTTCACTTTAAATATTTGTGCAACCTTAAAATGTCATCAGTGACATTTATATTAATTGCTAGATCACAGATGAGAAGGATTGTTTTGCCTCTAGACACAAAATGCCCGCTGGCCCCTACAAATCATGAAAATGTTACATTATTTTATGAAAGAAGCCGGCAAAAATAACACTTCTAATCTTTAATCAGACACTCAGATTCATTAACGGAGAAATGCAAGTGGAGGGAATTTATGCTCAATCTCAAAAGGGAGCATACTCTGTATAAAAAAAAGCCTTTGGAAAAATCCTAGCATTCACTGAGAAGTATCACTGGCCTTTTTAAAATGCTTATAACTTGGTGAATATGAGCAGACTTTCACAGAGATGGCATAAGAAAAAGCTATAAGCAACAGATGTCAGGGATTTCCTGTGGGGAACACTGGGCAATTTTCGGTAAGGCAGGATGCAGCATGACTAATAAGCCTTATTGAGGAAATAGACACTGACCACAGATTTGAGGTGGATCTGCCCAGGTTTTCATCTCCAATGGACTCTCCCTTCCTCCAAGACAAAAGGCTTTAAAGTCAGAGAAGCCAGGTTTTACTGTAGTATTAACTAAGATCCTTAACTTTTCTTTAGAGAGAATCCAAAGTGACTACGCCAGCTGGAGTATAAATATCAACAATTAAATTAAAAGGTTCATAAATCACTCCTCCTTCCCACTGTGTCCTTGCAGATGAGTCATTCCCTCAAACCTCTTTTCAATGACAATTCAGTGACTCTCTGAATTGCAGCAAAATCTGCCTAGCAACTCCTGGTCCCCAGGAAGTTTTTCAGGAGGAATTGACTGTCCACTGCCTGAACAACCCGCAGGCTCCCAGCTCCGGAGTTGCGTCCTCCTCTCTGCCACACGCAGCGGGTCTGAACTGAGACAGGCGCAGTTCCCTACCGCACTCGATCACTGTCCTCTCCCTCCTGGGAATTTCACTCAATTCAGGCTTTTTAAAGAAACACAACACAATTCTAAAATTAAAAAAAAATAAAATAAAATAATTAAAAAAAAAACCAAACAAACTGATAATAGTACTGTGCATCACTGATGTAACTGGGGTCATGAAACAAAGCTGACAGGAGCTTGATGCAGACAAACCAGAGAAGGTAGCTCTTCACGCAGAATGCAGCAGAGTCCTCATACTCCTTCCCAAAAGATATTTTGGATTGCAAAAATTTTACAGAGCTACAAGGGGAGGCTGAACAACTATTTGGAATAAAACTCCACTGAAGGTTACCAAGCTCAAGAAATCTTCAGAGCTGCAAATAATCGGATGCTGGGAGAGTATGAGGGTAAATATGCGCTTGCCTTGTTCTTTTCCCTAGGGGACAACTTATGGCCACTGCTGGGACGGAATGCTGGACTAGCACTTTGGTCTGAACCAGCACAGCTCTTCACAGGTTTTTGCATAACCAAGAAAAACGCACAAAGTATTCATATTTCAAACCACAGATATGGACACTTCCAAGCTCAGCACACAGTGCATCTTGTGCTTCTCAGCACACATATATCTTTGTAGGACTTTATATCTCGGTAGGACTTTATTGATACAGTGCAGACCACTGACACATCACTACAGCAGGTTCTTATTAGAAATATAGCCAGATGTATCTGTATGTACATGTGCATGTATGTATACATGTATGTATCTATCTATCTATCTACCTACATACCTACCTATCAGTTTTTTAGCCCATCTCTGTGTTCTGAGCATCTTTCAGTCAGAAATCTCTTCCTTCCTCCATTATCACAACCAGCATCAATCTTAGAGTGCAGGATACAATAAACGCCAATTACAGCTTTTTATTCTGTAGGTGAGCTTACTTGTTTAGTTTTGTTTTGTTTCCAGTCATGGTGCATTTGCTGCTTTTATTCCTCAGAATCCCCAGCTTGGATTATTTTTCCTCCAGTTAAGGGTTGCTTCACATAAAAGCAGACTGCAAACATATCATTTTTAGATGAGCCACCTGGATATTATCACTGCTGTTATCTTTTCCCGCTTTTGTATCATTGCACATCTTTCTTTACCAGATGTTTACAAAGTCTCTGTGGATCACCTTTCTTACTATTTGCCGAGAGCTTGGGCACCAAACTCTGGTTTAATTATGTCGGGGCTGGTCAATTCTTTTTTCTCTAGCACATTAGAAGATAAGTCAACCCTTAAGGAACGGCTTCTCAATCTGAGAAACTGATCTTTCTCCCAGTGAATCAGCAAGTACACATAAGGTTGGGCTCCAAAGAGGGAAGGAAACCTTGTGCATAATGAAATGAATGTTATTTTGAAAATACTCGTTATATGTTTCATAAATATAATAATGATGGACCAGATGGGGAAGTTTCATTGTAATGTACAACACAGACTTCTACTATATATTATTTATTATTATTTTATTTTATTATTATTGTATTGTATTATTTTATTTTATTTTATTTTACTCTACCTGTCATCCAGTAGCCTGTAAAGTGTGTAGCTCAGCGTAACATGTCAAGACGCTGACATCCTTGCAGAGACACCAGCTTGCATGACAAGAAGGAGTTGGTGGTGGCTGGCCCATCAGCGCCAACTACCAATATCAGGAACTACATGAACCCAGAAAGGAAGCCAAAGGAGTGGCCAGCACTCAAGTACCAGGAGATTAAGACAACACCGCAGGATCCAGGACAAGGAGCAAACACCAAATCCGGGAAAAATTTACTGTCTGAAGGCACAACGAGCAATCACTAGGCAACGCCTAACTAGATCAGGTTTACCTACACTTAATTATTAGGGAAGAGGACAGTGAAGGCTTGCTACTGCCAGCCCCAAAGGACTAGTAATCTAGATAAGAACATAAACTATTCATCTAAGACTCCTCTTGAGGTACCAACTGCAGAAACTTCCAAGTCCCAAACAGACCTGGTAGTCTAAAACCAGTACTGCTGCTGTATTTATTGCTTGTTGCAGATTTTTGAATAGAGCTCAGTCCACACAGGCCTTGTAAAGTAGTATAATTAAGTTGTGCAAATGGTACAAATACTGAATTTCACCAAATTCTGTCTTTTGTTGCACTGAAATAACTCATTATGATCAGCAGTTTGAAGCACATAAGCAAGGGAGATATTTTGTGTCTCCTAACTACCTAACTGTGACAGAAGCCAAAATCAGCCAAGGTTTTGCAATGGAACTGCCTAGACCTTTTCTTTATAATGAGATCCCCAAAGAAGACCGAAAGACTTTGAAATTCAGAAAGCAATGTTTTACTAGAGCTTGAACCAAACCAAAAAAATTTAATAGAAAAAGCTCAAAATGACCAATTCAAGCAGAATAGAAATAAAAAGGTTTCCTAAACATGTCTTCCTCAGTTATAGGCTCGGTTTCGGTCAACTCAGTGACTTTCTAAGTTTGTCACAAACTTGACTAATCCCCCCCTGATCCCTGGGAAGTCCTTTCCACCAGCCTCCGAAGTCTGTCTGTCTGCTCCTCCTGAGCTGCAGGCTCCCGGCTCTATGCTGTAACTCTTCTACGTGCCACACTCAGCTGTCTTGCAAAGTTTTTCCACCCACGTATGCCCAGCTGCTGGATAGACAGGAACCATCTGCTTTACCCTCCAAGGGGCTGCACCTGACCTAGCCTTCATAAAGGGACATCCTACAGCTGCGAACAAAGGAGCAAAAAACCCATCATTCCTGTCCACTGTGCAAAACTTCAACAATTTAATGATAACCTGGTTTTTTATGGATTTTAGTATAAAGGGAAATGCTAACCCTAACAGATGCAGTATCACCCTAAAGCTAGTTTTTTCTGCAATACAAGACTTAGACAAAACAACACTGTTACTATCTATATCCATATATATTTGACAGCAAGGATGAGTATGTTAGCCGTAGCCTTTGTAAAGATCTGATAAAGGAAGAGGTGGCGTAGAGCAGCAGCAATTAGATTTTACACTTCTTTGTGAAGTTGCTGCAACACACAGTAAGACGTGTTCTTTAAACGTTAAAACACAGTAAATACATAAATGTCTCAGATGGCACCATTGTGGAACTGGAACAGAAAGGGATACCTGAATGAAATGTCTTAGAATAGCAGAAGACACTGATACATTGGGAAAGGAAAGCAGTGTAAAGTTTTGAATACGGGTATAAGATGGCTACGTGGAAGGGCCAGAAAAGTGAGGTTGACAGCTGAACGTATGCTAACTGCGGTGGTTCCGCTGGTTCAGTGCGAGGTATGAAGGATGAGAGCTCTCCAAAAGCATAGAAAAGGGTGGGCATGGGAGAGAAAGAAGGGGAAAAGGACCTGGGTCTCTTATGGAATCAGACCCAAGCAGCTTGCACGTCCCTTATGCAAAGGAGTTACTGAGCTTAAGTTCAAGGCCAGTGCTGAAAATACATAGCATAAACCAGTCCGTCAAACTCTGCACAGGATTTTACAATCTGATGTTAATAGGAAGGCTGGGTGCCTCCCCACTCCACGGTGGCTTCTGTGATCAGGGTGGCTGTGGCCTGGAGGAAGCAGGGAGGTGTGCTATGACCTGGTACGCTTCTACCTCTTGCGTACCCTTCAGCTTTAGCTTGGGGGAAACTAAAAGGAAAATGCGACATTATACGACAGCCAACATTGTATGAGCTGCCAGCATGACTGTCAGGAGTGGGAAACTAGTAGGCTCAAATGGCAAGGATTCAAAAGAACAGCTAAAGGCCATTTATTTGCCTGCCTTATATGAATTAAACAATTAAAAGAATGTTTCAACTTAAATACTATCATGCTAATTTATTTCAATTTCACCTAGTAAATTAAAAAATCAAACATTTAAAATCATGCCACAATATAAAAGAAATCGGAAGATCCACAGGCTCAAAATTAAATCACGGAATCAGTATAACCTGTACTCAGATTCACAACAACTGTTTCATTTTTATAAAGGAAAACTCTAACCTGACACAGGCAGCACCCCTTAAAAGTGGGTACTTTTGCAATATAATGTGACAGTATCTCTACATGAGGTTGGAGTAGACTAGTAAGGTGCAAACGTTTGAAGACAGGCTTCTCCATAGCCAGTAAAGATTTGGCAATAATATTGAATTAAACATGCCTCACACTTGGCTCGCTGAGAACATTTCATTTCAACAGAATTGCAGTGTTCACTAATGACTGAAACCTTATTATTTTTGTTAAAATTGTCTGGTATTTGGCTTTATTTGCTTCAGTCGTGGGAGTTCATTCAGTCTTTCTTTTTTATTAGTTTGGGATATAAGGGCTAGTAAAAGCTCTGTCAGCTCTGGAGGAACAAACCGTGTGGGCTGAATCTCATCAAATTCACTGATGTTATGCTGATCATGTTTAATATCTGTTCAGGGATGTAAAAACTTTTTTCCAGGAGTGAAATTGTACTGAGTCTGCCCAGTACCCATGAAAGGAAGCTAATCTAAGGGCAACTGAGGGAATACTATTCACTTGTTAAAAATTCCTATTTTAAACAGATTCTAAAGTTGGCTCTAAGCAAAGACACTTTTTCCAGATTAATAACCCTCTCCTTTCTCAGAATCCTGAGCAGATTTACATAGAGCCCTAAAGTCAGTTCATAAAACATGTTTAAACTGGCGGAAGAGAATTTTATTATAGAAAAAAGTTCGCTCTTTTTGAACCTATACAAAATTGTACTCAATATTTCTATTATATAAAAGGGAGCCCAAACCTATGGATGTGTTTATTATTTACTACCTCCTTTCTGTTAAAATATATTTTTAAATGCAGCCTTCCCATATACTCAAATTATTCAATTTCATATCAAAGTGCTGAAAGAGATGCCTCTTTTAAAACTCTCTTTTAAAGAAAATAAATCAGGAGGCTAGAAGAGCGTCCTATAGCAATTTATTCGCAGCTCTGACTTTCCAAAAGATGTAAAATCAAAATGAGCCCGAGACTTGCGTATGCAGGTCCCTGAAGAAGTGAGACAATCTGTAAACCTGCTTTTTCCTTTTCAGGTGCTTGCAGAGCTCCTCGGCTATTCCTCTGCCTGATCTTCTCCCTCTGAGATCTCAAGCTGCCCGTCTCCCTCCTTTCATTTCTTTGCCTTTCCACGGTACGTGTGTATCTCCCCTGCTCTCTGCCACCGCTCTTTTCTTACAACTACCAAGGATCTTTCTCGTTTTCAGGCATCCCTCCAGCTGGAGCAGAGCCCTCCCTTTTACACCTGCAGTAGCCCAGCTACCCCAGCAAACATCTGGGAGTGGGGGACACTAACCAGCTGTGACACCTCCCAAGTGCTGCCGAGCCTCTCCTGTTCCCCGAGCGTCAAGGAGAAAATGCCTCCTGGATGGATGCTGCAGGAGGAAGGCTGGACCGTCGACGAGGCACGAGGGAGCAAAAGGTCTGATTTCCAAGATCCCAAATGCTCCTCAGGAAGCACAGCGTGCCCTTGTTGAGCGCTGCTTTCTGTGGGATGTTGGCTGTTCCGTAACTTTTGGGGTCAGATATATACTGCAGCTAAAAGTTCTGGCCTGTTCAGATAACTCATTTAGCAGAACTAGAATCCCAAGTGATTAGTTTTCTGAGGAAAATCTTCTACTGAAATATTCTGTGTCACATTCTTCCTATCCTTTAATCTATAGGCAGTGCCTTGAAAACTTATTTGGAGGTAATTTGAATTTAAAAGAAGAAATAAATCCACCCAAATCATCCCAACAGCAGCTGACTTCACTAATCAAGAAAGATTTTTACATAGCCAGGGATCTTTCATCAAAGACATCATGAAACCTTCAGTGGAGTCACTCAGGACTTTGCAGGATATTATAAAGCATCTTTCATTCAAGCCCTGTCTAAAATTCATTATTAAACTAAGACTGTCAGAAAATGAGGATGAGGTTGGGCAAGCCTTGTGTGAAAGTAAGGGGCTGTGCTCTTGCACAGAGCCTCAAGCAATTCCAGCATCCGTACTCCAACCTGACACCCGCCGTGGGCAGCCCTGGAGGAGAGACCCTGCTGCCCTCAGCCGTGCTCACCCGTAGTCCCCCGCTAACATGGCATAAACGCTCTTGCAGGCACTGTGAGGTGGCCTGTTTGTTCTCACCACCTGATTTTCACACCCATAATATTCAACTTATGCACTGAAGGGTTGCCTCTGTTGACATTTTCTGTTTGGTTTTGATTTTGGAGTTTTTCTCTATGACAGACCTGACTGCCTCAATTCCTAGAGTAAAATCTCAGAGACATCTCGCTGAGTGGGAGGATTTTAGCTTAATCTCCCACCGAAATGAGGCTTGTTTCATCGCTCATTCTGCACATGTAGGTACAAGCTGGTCTCCTGCTTTCTAATCCATTGCTGAATTTCAATCAAATTTGACAAAGATTCTGTGAGTTTGGTGAAAACGAGGCAGCAAGCTAAAGGGCCGTTAGTTCCCCACTGTGAAGAAGACGAGTAAGATCACAATCTTATTCTTAGGCAATCAGAGACTCAAACAGTTGAGAGAGAGAGAGAGAGAGAGAGGGAGATGTGTTGAAAGCCAGGCTTTTTGCTTCCTCTGCCCAAGGAACTACTCTCTCCGTTGTTTCTTTCTATTCCTGAAACCAGGACCCCCATCATTCCTGAAAACAGGACCCCCATCATCCCTGCCACACCAACCATTACAATTCCACATGCTTTATAAAGAACAGAGTGCCTTCTGATTTCCAAAACTTTGTTTCAATTTATTTTTATTTCGTCATTTTTCTTAACAGTTGGAGAAAAATCCGTGGAGGAAGCACGAGCTGCGAGAAAGAGAGCCTGTAACTGCTTGTGAACCGAAACGATGGCATTTTGCTGAAGTTGTCCTGGTGATACCTTATATGTCAGTGGTCACTTCTGGGTGAATCATTGCCCATTACTGCTCTGCATTATTTTGTTCCCATCCGTTGGCTCTGTAAATAGTATGGCAGGTGCAGGTGACGAACTGCATGGTTCGATGCTCAGCTCTTACCGACCAAAGGGCTTCCAGGAAACCCTGAGTTGCTCAGAGACCTAGCTGCGAGGCAAGTCCGAATCACTTTTGACGAAAAAGAAAAAACCTTGGTTAATAGAACAAATGTGGATCTTTTCTGCTTATGGTTTAGGGTAATCCTTTGTGTCCTTGAATTAGGAAGGCCAATGTCATGCCAGCTGTATTGGCATGCTTGAAAATTCAGCCTTTAGCACAGAATAATGATGAAACTTGGCTTTATAGGAGAAAATCTGATTGAGTTCCAAAGATGAAAATATACCCCCCCAAAATAGAAATAATGTTAGTAATTAGCTAAAAAAGAGTGAGATTCAATGACTTAATAGTACCATTCAAAGAGTTTTAAGCTCTTTATAATTAAGAAAAAGTTTAGAAGAACAGAATATGAACTCTCCTGTTATGAATGGAGGTAGTTTGCTAGGGGTGTTTTGGCAGCAAAGTAATTCCCAAAATAGAGTACTGGATTCACTCCCAGCTAAAAGGAGCAAAACTTGCAGATGTTGCTAATGCAGACAAAAACCAGAACATATATATGTGACCAGATGCGGCAATTCTAAGAATTGCATCTGGCACAGAACATGCGGCTGTTTCAGCATCACACCAAGAAGTGTTACTCACTACTTATGTACCATATCTTTCAGAAGGCCCTGATTCAGCAAACAATTTAAATACATGCTTAACTTTAATATGTAAGTACTCCCAGTGGGATTACTCATATGCAGAGGGACATGTTTAAGCAACTTGCTGAATCAAATAATAAACCCCCTAACAATCTGATCTGACTATGAGTCAACTGACTAACAAGATTCACCATTTTTTCCCGGAGACAAAAGCTCTTTTATTTTTCTGTACTGTATTTGCTGCACTCTATTTCCTTCAGATTTATTTCTTCTCTTGGGTTTTGGTTTGCCTGCTTCCTATTGTTATTGTTCATCAAATATTTCATATACAAGTGCTTTCCAAAACAAGGCAATCAATCCAGAGCAACATATTTGCAGTAATACATAATTAACTGAGTATTCTTCTGTCATGCAATGGCTGTAGGATTTACAAAATTATTTTCTGCATTCATTTATGATGATAAGCTAGAAAAGTAAATAAAATTCCATGCAAAAACCTAAAGAGAGCAATAGTTGATACTTATTTGGCCTCGCATTATGCATAGCTACATTTTTGTTTTTCAATTATATTCACAACATGATGAGGAGTTGTTAGGAAATTATCCACTTCACTACTTTCTTCCTTCTTCAGTGCTGGACTATCCCATCTGTCTTGCATTCATGAATTTTCTGGCTGAGGACTACCAGCGATGGTGCAATGAAAAGGCTTGAGGGCATTGATTGATCATGGCAAATCAGCAGATGCCAATGTTTCCTTAAATTAAAAAAAAAAACGTACAACGCAATTTCCAGCTTCTAACAAAGGAGGTAAGAGACCCGTTGGTCAAATATTATAATAATCCTTTCCCTTTCTTGTTCTTACTTTATTTCCCTCTTTCTCTGTGATCTTCTCCAACACTAAGACTGCTCAAGACCATCAGTGTAAAGGAAGCGATACGAAAGCATCGCTTCTTCCCATTGCCACACAGGAGAACTGACTGGGAGACACTTTCGGAAGGGCCATCGTCTTCCTGCCCGCTGCTGGCCCTGCCATCCTCGCTCCCCGGCCTCTCTTCTCACCACCCAGGTCTCCCGTTCTCCCTCGTGCCAGCTCTGGCACTCCTCACTCTTTTCTATGAGCCAATTTAATGTGCTAACACAGCAGCTGGCTAGCCAGAGTTGTCACTGCTTTTCTTTCTGCTGTCGGGGAGGTCCGTGGCAGTTCACGGACAGGTCTGGTGATCACCAGAGCCAGCCCAAGGCAACTGGTGGGAATGCATGGCCATGAGCAGGGTGGCCAGTGGGAGGGGGAGGTGGGAAATCCCTCACCGAACAGCATGCAGCTCTTCAACTGATCCACAAAACCATATGCTTAAGATGGTGCAGGTTTCCTGAAGAATCTGAACAAGAGACACTGGCAGTATCCACTTTTGCTGGATAAAATTTCCATATGTGGTCAAGGGATCAAATAGTGCCATGTCTCCTAAGGAAGAGCCCAGAGGCCCCACTTCCACGTGTTCTGCAAACAGTGCTATGGGCACCTGGGGACTGGAGAGAAAAAAAAAAAAGGCGCAGCAGATTGGCAATAGTTTGCATGCAAAAATGAGTTTAATTCTTTAAACTGTTGGTAGTGAGTTATTTACCTAGCTCTAATGCTTTACCTACAAGAACATTACGAGGATTAGCTGATGTTTGTGAAGTGCTTTATGGATGAAAGTACTAAGTGTCCAGGACAGAGGCTACTGACACCAATTGCTTTCTGGCATTCTGCATTATATATGCAAGGGAAGCAATGAATTTAAACAGGTTTACTAAAGCCCATTTGATTAGAAAAGAAATCACTCGTGAAATGCTTAAAGGCAAAGCTCCTCACAGGGAAAGAGGACAGTCCGTTCCCTCGTTCTGGTGCAGTAGGACACAGTAGCCCTTGCCATCTAAATAACATGCTTTAAATCTGCTAGGTGTGTGAGAAAACTCATTCACCAGATGCAGCAATGCTGTGAAATCCTTCCCCTGAGAACTAAAAAGCAGCAGATTGCAGTTAAGGATTTCACGATGCATCCTGGAAGACAGCCCTTTCGAAGCTGAGCGGAGGGGTCACTAGGCCATATGCCCTGGGAGCAGGTCACCCGATTAATCTCCATTTAGGAGAGCAGAATAATTGGCCTCTGAAGTAAAAGGTGCTCATTCAGATAAAATCTCGATGTTGTAAACTTTGAGATTTACCTATTCCTAGTTATTAACCTTCATCAGATTTAATTAAGCCCTGTGCAGAAAGCACAAGCACCGAGAGATTTTATACCCATGCCATATTTTCTAAAGGGAGGCTACATACAATGTCCTCTACCCCTTTTGCTTTGCTGAGTGGGAATTCTGTCATCCAGGGTTTTCCTGCACACAGTGGAGAACATCTGAGAGTACTCTATCCGGAGTAACCTACATTTCTGGAGTTCACAGGGAACATTAAACATCAACACTTACTTCAGGAACCCTAGTTATAGTTGCCATATGTCTGTTTACATCAATTCGTCTGTGTAATCCCTCTATCAGCACTAAATATCTGACCAAGTGTGAGAAGCTCCCTACTTCAGAGAGAGGACACATAGCCCTGAGTATTTGATTCAGTGTCTCAGCCAGAAGAGCACATCTGTATATTGAAATTTTATCTAGATATCCACTGTCAGCGCCTTGATGGATACTGAAGTTACTGGCATGGTAGAGCCATACATGATCTAAACCTCAGTAACACGGCATTTTGCATTCAATCCAATTATTTCATTGGAAAGATGTCCAAAAAAAGACATCTAAAAAGCTGACCCTTTAAGATTCACAATTGAGTCAGACATAGCTGAGGTGAAGCTGATGTGAGAGGATCATATTCCAAACTTTTTACTGGGAAGCTCTGTTCCAAGAAACATCTATGAGGGCTGTAGCTTGTTTGTCTGTACAAAAATCGGGAAACATTTTTAAAGTAAGTTTATCAATTTGAGGAGTACTGTACCATGCCACAAAAACCGGAGAGACTGTAAAATGGCAGAGTATGTGATTTTTTTATTGCTGCAGTTCCTGCCTAGATTTCTGCAGTCCCTGGAGATTTTACAGTGCTTCAGTGATTCATTTACAAGTCCCATGTTTGCGAGTGGCATGAATACAGTATTAAAACCTACAACGGTCATTTGCAAACTGTAGTCTTTTTTGTCTGTAGGGAGCCGAGCGGCTCCATGACACTGTTGGCAGGAATGCCTTAAAGCATGGAACTGGAACTGTCGCTGATGAGACTGCTGCATTAGAAAAAAGCCATCATCAGACCCAGCAGGCAGAAGCGTCACCAGAAATACAAGAAGAAGGGAGAAAGGGAACTACTGCTGCTGTAGAAATAGCCACCACATAGGACTTGCCATCCTCACCAAGAGAGTAGAAAAAAGATCAGCCACTACTGTGGTCCAAGGTTACTTGTAATGAGACCTGCTAGCCATTTCATGAGACTCCTGGGATGTTTGGGAGGGATGCCTTTGAGAGGACTGTAGGAGGCTGTGAGGGAGGGTAACAAGGTCTGTCTCTGCAGCTCATCTCTCCCTCTCCTGAGATGCCTATCATCTGCCCCGTCACATGCAGATACCCTATCTTCATCTCCTGCAAGGCGCAGCGCAGCGTGGTCCCTGAACAGCTGCTGTTTACTGTGACGTGCCTCCCGTGCATTGTAAATGGGGCGTGAGGGGTACAGACCACGGAAAGAAAGGGGTTGTTGGACTTTTTGCCTGATAAATCCCCTTCACAGACCCCAGCACGAGCATAGGTCAGTGCAAAAAAGAGGCAGTTCTTTCAGCGGGAGCACTAACCTCTTCTTGCGTAAGCAAGAGAGTCATTTTGTCACGTAAGGCCAGAAGGCAGAGCTGCACGCAGGATGAATGGGTGAAAGCTTCCAAACCTCTCTGAGATGGGAAGAAAAACACACTGTTTTGCTGAAAATATCAGCCTTCCAGAGCTTCCTTCCCCTGAGGTTCAATGTAGCCCCGCTTATTGTATGCCAAACAAGACAGGGAACTTTGTTCACTGAGTGGGAAGTTAGAAATGTTTCCAGGAGCACTGTCATCACTGCCATCTTCACCCACAGGTTCAGAGATGACTCAGTGCATCTGAGGATGCTACTTTTGGAAACCAAGCTGAGCATGTGCTTGTGCCAGAGATGGGGCTGAGGTCAGGCCTGCTAAACAGGAGTAGCCTTAGCTCCATCAGTCATACACTAGTTCTAGGTGTCGGGGTTTTGACTTCTTTCATTGAAGAGAAAGGGGGGCTGTGTATTATGGTTCTGCTGATAAAGTCCTTACAAGTCAGCCTAGCCAGATCCGGCCGTGAATCAATGGTCAGAAATTGTCTGGGTATATCATTCAAATTATGTGAATGCATCGTGGGTCTGTATTTGAATGATCATGTACTTTTTTACTTTCAAAGACTGATATGTAAAATCTCTGCAGCATCTTCAGGCTTCAGGAAATAACATAAAAAAGGCTACATCTTTTCTTTGAATGCTGTACTGTTTCCATTGCCAAGCTGTTACTCTCTCAAAGAGGGGAAAATTGTTCTCCTTTAAGCTTATTTGACCTTATTTGTTTTATACTAGGAAAGATATCTGCTATTTCTAAAAATTGTTAATGACCCTGCTTAAAAATATCTAGAACTCAAGTCCATTTTTAAATAAAACCACATTTTTTCCTGATTGTATCTCAAATGCTAGATCTGTGATGAAGGCAAGAAAAAGCAGCATGAACTGCTCCACTGGAGCAGCAGAAGAAAAGAAATCACCTAAGCAAGATTTGCTAATACCAGATTGGGTGGCATGGTACATTCCAAGTGTTTAAAAATAACAGTATGACATTAGTGTATCGATGGTGCAAAATCAAAGGACCTCTGTCCTGGTTGGTAGGTCAGGAGTCTGGCATACACTGCTATTTTAAGTGGTAATAAAGTCTTTACAGTGACAGTGTAACTAAGAACAAGCTTCTAGAAAAATTGTTGCTCTGTTACATCAGTGACTGAAGGAAAATTTTAGTTGCAAGGCTTGCTGTGCATTGCAGGTTGAATCTGCCCTACTTGCCATGTATTCGTTCTGGCAAAAAAATGCACATGTAAATGTTCACAAGCAACATGGACATGACGAAGGGTGAACAGGTACTTGAGTAAAATCTGTTAGTCGAGCAAGGTAGCATGCCTGTGTCTAGTTATTATCACTTGGCTCTGGGGGCAAAGTGAGATGATTGTGGAATTGGCTGCCATAGTAATTATTCTATATTTATCACTGCATTTGTGACTTCCATGTTAATACCAGTGAAATTAAAAAGCTTATAAAGGTAGGAGCCTGCACTGTCAAGCATAGAGATATCTGAATGAGAAGTCCATGAAGTTTTATATTTTGGGTTTTTTACGTATAAATCAAATCACTCAAATTTTTCAAAGGTAACGAAATCCATCACCCATCTTCAAAAGTCTTAACCAAAACTTTAAAAGTCCTCTTTCCTTGGTTCCCAGTAAAATGGACAAATTTCTCTCATTAAAAGATTTCACGATCAGAATTTTGTACAGTGTGAATTTTCCGTTAAAGTTTTGCCATTAGTTAAATATAGAAATGGCAGAGTAACTCTCAGAGTGGATCATTTTAAGTCTTCTAAGAGGATTAAAATATCTGATTCAGAGACACAGCCATTAGATGGATGACTTTTCAGAGTGAAGCAAAGCTCAGCCCTGCTCTGATGTTTATCCTGAAACTTCTATACATATTAAAGTTTACTTTGAAGGTATGTTGCCAGTGTGTTGACTCTGTATTTCAGCAATACTGAATGTGATTTCTCATACTTAAAGTGACTTTTACTTTATTCAGTAAGACATATGAAGCTATAAATAAGGCATGGGATTTTTTTTAGCTATGTTCCCAATGGCTTAAGTTTACTGGGACTTTTGAAAGGCTTGCTGATGCTCCGCTTCAGGATTAGAATCGGAAAATAACCAGACATTTTCACATTCTAATGCTGAAAGGAAGAATGTATTACTGCTGCTCTTCATATTGCATTGCTACCTGGAGCTCAAACCTGACCCTTGTGCCCAGCACAGTGCAAAGCCTCAGCATGACAGGTCTTTCACCTAACAGCTCATCTTGTCTAGATGAGATATGATGTATCTAAGTAACATCTATCATTTACATATTTTCCCCAGTGGGGATGGCCATCATTTTGCCCAAACACTTTGTTGATGATACATCAATTAGCAAAAAAAGAGGTCAAGAACCTCGAATTACTCCTAACTGGTAGCAAGCTAAATTAGCTGTTGAACTTCCAGTGTTATTTTCATTTCAGCAATAAACTGCAGCACATTGTCCTCCTGAACTGTATTGTATATTCTTTTGTAGAAAGAAAAACAGTCACAGAAAAATAGCTGCATGTGGTTAAAAGCATCATTCCAGAATTTGTGCTGAGACACAACCAAGGTATGTCAGTATGCTTGTGCTCAGTCTGCCTGCTGCTTTTTTCAATTTTTGCATAAATTAAAGCAAGCGAGTAAAACCTAAATATGTGAGACAGAATTGGACATCCTTAGTCACCTGTGACTCAGTGATAAACTAGACTCTGATCCAAAATCAAGCAGAGCTCCAACAGTCTTAACAAGCTCTTTGCTAAACTCTCATCAAACCAAGATAGAAGTTTTCAGGCTCTGGTCTGGATGAAAATTAAAATTGGCGCAAAAGTTATGATTAAAAGAAATAAATGAGTGGTCCCTCCTCTTGAATTCATTGGGCATGAATTATTACCTTCTTGGAAGTGACAGCTGGAAGAAAGTCTTCAGGCTCTGCTCAGACCATAACACACTCCCTATGGCTTTCCATGGAGACATGGCAACACTGTTTATCAGAGAATGAGTTGAACACACTAACTGTACTGTGTTAACACAGGAGACTACTATTTACAGTGAACAGCTGGAACTGGAAAGTACTTCATGGTGCTGCAACTGCACTGGTACCATTTGTCTCATTCTGGATCTGTATTTCTTTTTTCTATCGCAGACTCTTTCACCTTAGAGAATCCCAACCTTCTCAAGAGTGCAGGGGTCTTCAGCAGAAGATGCTTAACCCAACACTGGCATGTCTTGTAATTTTCTCAAAAACCTTCAACCATACAAGAAATAAATAGAGTTGAAGTGTTGAGGTGAATTTACCAAGCTGTGCTACCACTGCATTTATATTCATTCATTCATTCAGCTTTTCAAGTTACTAGGTTACTTGCACGAGCCTCAGTGATTTAGTTTATAAGCATAGCATCAAAGCTTACCAGCTACATAGGAAAAAGGGTGTGATCTCTTAGAGAGTCTCATATTTTAAAATCTCTGTGGTCTGTTTTGTGCTTAGGACTGAAAAGCTGTTTTCAAGCCTTGAACAGCAGAAATTACTTTTGTACATTCCTTTCTTAGAGGACGTAGATGGAAATGAGTTTTTTGGTTTGGTTTGTTTTTTTTTTTTTTTTTTTTTTTTTCTTAAGTATGTTTTTTATCTGGTCAAGGGGCAAGCTACATGTTGTAAAGGCTTTCACACCCTGGAGGCATATTTTGAGGCAGATGCTTAGGAACCAGCCCTTGCAGATGCAGTTGGGTTCTGTAAGATGTGCATGTCTGCGAGCACGCCTGTCTCTCCTTGCTCTATTTCTTTTCAGGACTTTTCAAGAGAAGATTCACTAAATATTGAAGAAGGAAGGGGACAGTCCTTCCATCTCTGTCACTAACTTCCCGAATTACTTCCTCCCCTCAAACCTGACAATGTGTGTTGGATGGACAATGAAACAGATCCTCAACTGCTAAAAATCAGCCACTGATGCCCTTTAACTGATAGCCACATCGAGAGTCTGTCCCACTCCAGTGGGTGTCTGACGATGTATGTTGCAGAGCCAATGTATGTGAATCTCTCTGCAGTTTATATATAAAACACGTTGGTAAAGCTCACTTTCTATAGGTATATTAATCTCACTGTCTCCAGCTTTTTATGGTTCACGGCGTGCACTAACCAGTTCGCTCATATGAATAAGAAGCATCGAGAGCAACTGAGTTATCGAAAGCTTTTGTCTGAACAACATCACCGTACTAAACAGCCAGATGCATGTGGTGCTCTGTTTTGTTTAACACATCCCTGTTTATTCCCATAGAAAAGCCAAGCCATCGCTTCTAAATTTGTAATCTAATCTCCAACATCACACAAGCCCCAAGATTTCTGAGGTTATTAGAGTTGCACATTTTTCCCTGATAAAATATTAAGAAGTTAGGTTCAAGTTACTGAACATAAAAATATAGATCAATATTAAAAGCAAGAAAATGAGAGCATTAAAGAGAAATTGATGTAAAAATACACATTCAATATCACCACCCTCAAACGCTTCCCTTTGCACTGAAATTTATATTTTAAATCCAAGTATGGGGTTCATGTTCACTGTTTTCTTGGAAAAACAGAATAATTTTGATAAAACCAAGCAGAACTCCACAACAGTTAATTGTATTTCCATACGACATGTGATTACAAAGGGAGTAGTAGTGATAAGGATATTCCCTTGACATGACTACCTATTCCATCCCATACTCTTTCTTCAATAACCATTCTTTAAATAGTGGGACACTCACAGGGTTTAATTTCCCCAAACTTATCCTATCTATGCACAGAATAAAAGTAGTGATTAATTTTTCAAAAGGCTTTGTTAAAGCCTTCACTGTTGAAAAATTATGCAGTAGGAATGATAACGCAAAACATGATCATTGCTGTTGTCTTTATAATGCTTTCTCTTCTGAACTATTGGATTTCACCAGTGGATATGTCTAAATACTAAGTAGAAATTGGTACCTGTTAAGCTGAACATCAGATTTTTTTGAACCAAGAAATAAATATTGCCAGCACTGAAGCTTTTGCCAATAATAACCTTGTGAGAATAGAAATCTTTATGTTGAAAAGTCATCACATGCATAGCTGGTTTTTAAGGCCTTTTGTTATTGTTTTTGTAACATTAAATAACTAGAAGTTTGTGCACCAGAACAACAGATTGTACCAAGAAGGAAGGCACACCACACCTTCCAGAAAGCAGGGATCAGGTCCTGGCATGATGATATTTTGCCCTGAATTTTAATGCACAACAAGAAACAAGGAAAATAGCAGTCATGGCTGTAGCTAATCACTAAGCACCAGAGCCACAGAGAGCGAGAAGACGACAATTCCCCAGATGCCCTTCCCATTCAATTTTCTGTGCCTTTGGCACTGTCTGTAACTACTTATGCTGAATCTCATGACCTAAATGCACAGGGGGTACCTTTTATTAATCATCTAGCTGTAGAAGGAAGACATGGTTTAAAACAGCACAACCCAGTGCCAGGAATGAGAACTTTTAGGAAATGATCTTGCCTCTTGGTGACGTCAATGCCTAAACTAATGTCCTAATCTTAAACCACTGAATACTATAGCTATAAAACTACAAAATAAGGAGAGGGAGGAAGCCAAGCAATTCTGTATTACAAAGCATTGCCAAGCTATATGGATTTAGTACGTGGGCATAAATACGCAGGGCAGGGCAGGGCAGGGCAGGGCAAGCTACTTGCAAAAAGCTTACTCAATTTCACACTCAGCTTTCAGGCTGAAAGCAACTAAACAGATTCTGGCTGCTTAGCACAGGTCACACTAGTGAAATATGGGCTAGCAAGCAAAGTGCAGCTCTAAGTTTCCCAGGGGGGTTGTATTTAGTTTGCTAACCCACAGAGCAACCCCTCCCAGCATATCATTAGTACTATTACCTGCATCCTCTGGACCAGAGCTTGTATGTGCATGTTTACTTGTCATGCAATTGCACCTTTATTTCCTACACTTATTCCTGAGATGAAGCATGAAAGATAAATTCTAAAAGAAAAAAACAGATCAGATGTGCCTGTAGTTTCTTACCCCTTTCTCCTCCCTCCCCTCTATATTTAAGGCCTTATTTAATAAATTCATTCACATATCTTTAGGATTGTGCCTCAAGTTATGTTTGTGCCAGTCTTAGGATATCACTTGTACTACTGATACCCCACCTTTGGTAATGTTCTTTAATAATAAGTACTACCCTGGGCACCCTATGGTATTCTTTGATCCCTCAGTACCACGCTTACGCCCATACTTTATTCCTTTCTGTGCTAAGCCTCATGACAGATGTCTGTTGTATGTCTCCCTTTAGTGTGCATAAAAGCAGCAACGGTTTTGATTTGCCCTTTGATCCTTTGAATTTTACTTTGCTTTAATCAAAGGCTGGCAAAGCATTATGGCAAGACTGCATGAGAGCAGGTGTCCAGGAGAAACACAAGCGTACGGTGTGCCCTCTGTATTAAGCAGTATCAAAATAGTGTCCCTCTCCAAAATGAAGATAAGTTTGAAGAAAAAGGATAACAGATAGAGCCTTTTTCATGTAAAATGGGGACATCCATGATGTTTCTCTAAGCACAGAAAGGTAATATGGGTACCTATAGCAACTAGACATTCCCATTCTGCTCCAGGTAATCATTTAGAAAAATTAAAACTGTCTCAAATAAGTATGTGGAGATTACTAAAATGGTAGGCAACAGTGCCAGGATAGAAATGGAACTAAAATAAAATTATTTTAAAATATACCCTCTATGCAAGATGTCAAGTCCTAGTCAGATTATAAAAGGGATTAAATAACTTCAAAGGAAAATTAATACATAAAGTTGATTCTTAATATCGGAACCTGGTCTGCCTGAGCACAAATGCTATAGTTTCTTTAGATCTCAAAAATGTTAATTCCTTTTTGCCTGCTACCAGCACAAATTGCCTTGCTGGATGAAGGACAAATGCCCATCAAGTAATTTGTCAGTTTTTACCTCGCTAAAACCTCTGTGTTTCTTTACAAGACAGAAAATATAAGGAAGGTAGATGCTGACATATGATAAACTGTCATCATTTTACTGGAGATATTCAGTAATTCTCTTGTGGCTATTTATAGTCATGCTGGAATTTAGGAAGATTTACCAACCTGCTGATATTGCCTGCCCTGTGGAAAAAAATAAACCTCCTTACACGTCTCAAATGTTTTTTAAAGCAGTGAATAAAAATGCAGTAAGAACTGAATGTTCAGAATTTTTACAGCATCTTTTTATCCCTCCAATTATTTGTTTTTGATATTTTAATCTCAGTCATTTTATGTTGCAGTAGATTTGTGTTTTCTGAACACAATCCTGAGCTAAATTGCAGCTAGTCTTATTCTTTCCCAGACTTCATTCATTTTCAATCATCTATAGAACTTAACTGCCCTATGAAAACTGTGCAGTTTTTAATTAAGTTTATTTTAGGAGCCCCAAACTAAGGACACAGTGTAGTGCTAAAGAAATCTAAACATCAAATAGTGCAAATGAAAGCTAGATCATTTTACTGGTGTTTTTGCTTTGAAAGCAAAATAGGACCAGAATGCCCAACTCTTTCAGTCTTGAAAGAAAGATCTTATCCTGAGCTAATATAATTACAATTAAGTTAAAAACAAACTGATAGTTTCCACAGTTCTTTAATTAGACCAGAATTAACTGAGAGTTATTTTTCTTCTGCCAGATTTTCCCCAGCCTCTAGGACTTTTTCAGAGCATCCTGACTTCAGAGAAAATGAAACAACTATTCAGTATGCCACTACAGGGTTTCTAGTGTTAATTTCTAATGTGAGTCTCCTGTTAGCTTTTGTTGCTTTTAGTATCACGCAGATACACATTTTTAATCATGTCCATTGCAGTGACAGTTGTTGTGTTCACTGGTTGGGACAGAATAACGAGAACTCCCGGCCAGATCTCTGGGATTAAGGGTGATAATAAATTGTATTAGATGTAGACCTGTAGTACAGCATGAAACAACATGAGATTTCACAGATATTTTGTGTCAACAGAGGAATGGCACGACTTAGGAATTGCTGGACCCTTTCTGGGCTCCAAGGAGAACTGGTCTATGTTGGCCACGGCCTATTATGTCTGTCTTGCTCCCTGTTTCTTTCCCACCTCTGGTTCCTTGTTCACAACCCATTTCTGTCGTCAGGTTGCTTATCCACCTCCTCATTGCCTACAACCAGTCTCCTCAACCTCATCTCAGTCTTTGTCCACGCTGCCAGGGTCTGGCCCTCCACGTGTTGTTGCCTTTATCCATGTGCCGCCTTCTACTATTTAGCCTCGACAGCACCTCAGACCAATGTCCCTTTTAAGCCTCATGAGACGTCCTTGCCTCCTCAGAATTTATCTTGATGCCCAGTCCCAAGCTAGGTGTTCCACAGGATTTTATATCTAATGTCTTCCCACAGGAACAAAGGGATGGGATCTTACAGTTCAGATGCCTTTCTTTTTTACTGTAGGAAACTGCTTCCTAAATCAGATCAAACTCCAGACAAAAATTAAATATTGTCTGTTCCAGACCTCCTTTAACTTCTAGACCAAACTTAACCAGATTCATTTATACCCTTTTCCTTTGTGCCAATATTGCCCACACCCCGTGTTAACTGATTTACTTACAGCCAGCAAGCATGTCCTCTTCTCTATTTTTACTAAACTAAATAAACTATGCTCTAAACTAAATAGATCATGCTCTTCTAATCGCCCTCCTCTAGGTAAAGTTTTACATCACCCATTCATTTTAATCCTCCTGCTCTGCACCTGTTCAAGTCTGGATTCATCTTCATTAAACATAACCATCCAGAATAGAACAAACTATTGCAGACACGGTCTTAGACATCAGCACTACTACTTTCCTTCCTGTACTGGAGATGCTACTTCTTAAGCTTTCACATCTATTTTTGAGGCTATATATGTCAGACTGATGTCTCATATATTCCCATAATAGACTAATACTCCCAGTTCCTTTATCCTCATCGATTCTTAAAAGTTGACAAATTCCAAATTTATTGATGAAATTTGTGTTATTCATCCCTAATCCCACTTCCAGCTATTGTCCTGAACCCTACCTGTGCCACCCCAGTTGCTAGTGATATTCTGAAGTGTACCCTGAATGGTATTCTAACTCGTCTTGAATATTGTCAGTGCCTCACAATTGCTTGTTATCAGCACATTTAGCACACTGCCATTTTTGGTGTCAAGGTCATTAATAAAAATATTTAATGAGTTCTGTCTCAAGACTGATCTTTTAGGAATAATCACTCTACAGTCAGATAGATGCACTTTCAGGACTATCTGGAGCTCCCTCTCTCATTTTTTCCTTACTAATCTTACAATTCTTCTATAAAAACTGCATCTTCTACAGTTTAACTAATAGCTTCCTATGTGACACCCAGCTGAAGAAAAGACAGACTAAGAAAATGCAGTATCTCTAATGTGTAAAACCAATTCCCTAACAAAGAAAGGTGTGAAGTCAGTATACTGTGAGGCATCTTCAGCAGAATCAAGTTCTATTTTATCCCCTTTTCACTCACTTTATGCTTTTAGTTATTCTTCCCACAAACATTTCTGCGAAGACATACCATGCCTAGGAGGCCAAACACGTGAACCTCATTATAACACACCCCCCCTCCCCAACACACCCATCTCAAAGATTTTTATGGTGTTTGTTATTATTTTGTCACACAGTCCAAACCCACAACATAATAGCTCTGTTCAAACTCCTTGCTATGAATCTTCCAGACTCATGTGTCAATTCTGTCTGTGTTCTGTAACATGCGGTATATCTGACCACAGTGGCTCAAGTGCACTGTGCTCTTTGTATGCTGCTTCCAGTTCAGATGAGCTTATTTCCAGTTCTGAAACTCTCATCTCCTTTACACATCCTGCCCTTGACCCTGTACTAAACATCCCATCCTCCTTATAGAGACCGGTATCTATTAGCTGGCTCTGCAGATGTTCAAAATCAAGAACCACTGATTCAGCTGTGATAAAAAATATTCAGCACATCTGCAAAACGGATCTCACAGGCTGAAGTAGGATCTGAAAAAGTGAGTAGCCCCTGGTCAGCAATCATTTGCCTCGCTTCACATAGGAGGAGAGAGAATCCCACTCCCAAGACCAGAGAATTCAGTTATTTAATTTGTCCTCAACCCGCGATTCTCAGTCCAAGCCTATGTGTGTGCCCAGATGGTCCTGTTCTCCTGCTAGCCTTGCCTGTAGTTATTCCCTGATGTGAATTGGCTCCAGGGCTCCAAGCAAGCTAGCTACACCTAGTCCACCACTAATTTTCTGTGCGAAGGAAGGGCTTGCAGGGATGTTTTCAAAGCAAGTGGCAGTCAGGCTAGCAGCAATGCAGCTGCGAAGGACGTGGCTCACAGCTCTGGCTCTTAGGCTGGCTCTCTAGCTGACACTTAACAGAAACCATATGAAACCGAGGACAAGATCACAGTTCTGAAAAGTGAGTTTAAGGCAACATGATCCATCTTCCAGCTGAAGCTGGGATTTAAGGACGTACCAGTGCTACCATTTTAATTTGGGGCCAGAACACAAACTGGAGCCCCAACCTGCTGAGCACCCACACTGCTTACCTGCTGATTTGTAATCTAGCATGTGTCAGCTGGTGATCGTGCAGGGCTGGGGGATGCAAGCAGTTGGCACCGGCCATGCTCAAAATGACTCACCACCCAGTCTTCAAAGGGTGGCGCAGCAGGCTTGGCCCCTTCTTCCATAACATCCCACTCTTAGCATCTCACCACAAAAATGAGATCCCTGTATTGGAACAAACTGAGCTGGACAAGAATGCTAGTGGACTCCACCGCAGGAGAAAAAGGGTCTCGGAGAGTTAGGCTGCTTGGGACAGTGGAGTAGACAAGACTGGATAGGACCCTACAGAAGCTAGAGCAGACAGCTTGCATGCCAGTTGCTCGAGCATCTGAAGAACCTCAAGGCCACCTTCCTGCACAGCCATCAGAGGGATATCACGCACCCCTGGGCTCCTTTAAAACCACAAATAGTGTCAAAACAGTGGAGGAATCTTGGCCACTGTGAATGAGCATAGCAGGCTCTGACTATAAATGGTTTGTTCAAAGTCAAGTAGGAAACCTGTTGGCACAGAAGGGAAGAAAGCTCAGTTTTTCCAAATTTCAGAGATAATTTCAGCCATATTTGTTCACACTTTAAAAGAAAAATTAAAGCTTTACAGTTGAAGATGGATGAACTATTCATAGCAGATAATGTAGCCATCAAACATAGACTTTTAGTCACTTTATGTATTATCAATGAGTAGCCTGATTTTTATGAATATGCTCGTTAGTTGTAATTGTTTAACAAATGATTTATCTGAAAAAGTTTCATCCCCTGAGTTGTCTCTGATCTACTTGCTCTTTGATTATTCACTAGATGTGGTACATGATTACTTTGCTCCCTCATAGAATAAGTGAAATATTATCAGTATCTGTGAACACTTGCAGCATGAATATTCATTTGTGATTGCACATGTTAAATGACTTGTCATTAAAGGCATCCATTATTCCACTATGAAGAGTAGTTTGACTCTTTTTTTTTAAATACATGTAATTTATTGTGGCATCTATTCATTAGAAAGGTAACTTTAAAAATACAACTAAGTAATTACGTTTAAATGTTAATTCATCCCTTGCTGCAAATATTTTTCCTTTTAAATACACATTTTAAATGATGTTATAAACATAGAAATGGGCTTCTTAACTCTTGCAGAGCCGAACACACCTTTCAGCATGGATTATCTTCAGAGAATCGGCATGTCTACACTGAAACCCAGCTGTACGATAACAATTTGCATTCACATATACTATTTTTTCCTGAAAGAATTTACACTGTAGGACACTAAGAAAAGTGGCGCCCAAAAGTTAAAGAGAAAAAACCAGAGACAGGGAGAAATTGTAGACATTCACAGGAAAAAACGAATTCTCCAGGAAATAGAAAAATGCCATAAAGTAAACAAGGCGAAGTGCTGTGGAACAGTTAAAAAAATTGACAGCAAAGAAAAGCTTGTAACAATAAATGACTAAAGAAAGAAGGACACTGAAGCTAGAAACTCTGCTTATAATTCAGGCATATTAAAGGAAACTTAAGATCTGTGTAAAAGGCTGGCATTAATTTGTTTGCTTACACTGGAAAATATTACACACTTTAAATTGTTTTTTCTTTATCCAGAAATAGCACTCTGAGCACTAATTCTGTGCTGTTTCAATTGCTTCTCACACGTAAAATCAGTATCTGCCAAACATGGCATACCAAGTGAGGTAGTGACAAATAATGGACCACAATATGATTTGTTGGGAGTGTTTCTGATGTTCTGCTAAAGAATTCGGTTTTAAACGCTCCAGTGTCTGGGGTACCCACAGTGAATTGCCCTTATAAAAGCTGTGCTAAAATTTTTAAAAAACAAAACTTCAAGACCCGCACAAAGAAATTCAGATCCCTGCTTGGTGCCATAGAATTCCAGGGAATGTTTATAATACTTGCATAAAATACTTTCATACAGTTCAGTAGGATGTTGAGAGTCTCTTATGTAGTCACTGTTGCCAATAAGAGTATAGAATTTCTTTATTAACTGTGAGAAAATCAAGCAGGTTATGTGATAAAAGGTAATGTAAGTTAAAGCTTTTTCATCCATAAAACAGAATAATAATATAATATGTTAATATTATATTATAAAATATAAAAAGAATAGCAAAACATGGGTGCAAAAGGCAAGTGTCTCTTTGGAAGATGTTACCTGCTCACTTACTGCAGCAATTACTAGGTAGAGGTAGATCAGTCGGAGAAATAGGAGGCCTTCTCAGATATGTCTCCAAAAGGAGGAAAAAAACCTGCACTCTAAGACTACAAATAGCAATTCAGAATGGGCCAAGAAGCACCCAGTGGATTAGACACCATCAGGGAATGAACTGCATAAAACAGTCCAGAAACTAAAACCTGGGACTTACTGTGAAGGAATGCAAGGCTGAAGAGACTGACTCAGACCGCTGTGTTCTACGTACTGTATACCTGCCATCAGGAAGATGGAGATATTTGACGAAGCAGGCATTTAGAGCTTGGGCTTGGCATCCATGAAAAATCCTACCAGAAATCTCACTCTCGCTCTTTGCTGTTTAGCTTTAGCTCTAAGATTATGGAGATATCTTATCCATGGGCTTCAACAGAAAATGTTCATTATCTACCACTGGAGAACTACACTGGGTACCTGGAAACAGAAAAACAGAGGAAAAGGTGATAGAACAGTCAGAGCCACTAAGGAATCCAGTGTGTTTAGAGTACCTACAACTGCAGGGGTAAACAGGGAAAGATCCAAACAAGAATTTGATATCTTTGTGAAGCTGGGTAGAGCCACAGCAAAGAATGATAACATGTTTTAATATGCAGAGTGAAAAATAGAGCTGACACATAGTGTGGAAGCAAATGCAGACCAAAACAGTAACCTGCTTTTGGACAGAGTTGCTATATTTGTGAAAACCAAAATAATTTTCCAAAAGGCTGTAAACAAGTATGAAATGGACCAATAAGAACAGAAGTGTATATATCCTCCAGAAAGAAAAAGATTCAGCAACAATCAAGATCATTATAATAGCGTCACTAAAGATTTCCTAGTGGAAGAATTAGGTCCAGCAACTTGAATAGTACCTTGACTATAAATAGAGCATGTGTTAATTTTAAATTCGACAGTACACATCAGGTCCAGTTCCACATCAAAATTACAATTAAAAATTGAAAAGAAAACCTAGTCATGTGGAACACAGGTGGTAAATCTAACATTTTACATTGGAAAGCCTACTTCTAGTGTAAATATTTGTGAGTTGGTTATTAAGAGAAGCAAAATCCTGAAAGACTATGTAAATTGGCTCTGTCATCTTTCCTATGCTCCACTCTATGTAACTGAGCTTGATTTTAGGACTAATATCTTGAAAATTTTGCTGCATATGAAGCTTAGGGTACCAAAAGTAAACCAAGGTATTTGAATGTCTCACTGTAAATTATTCCTGTCTGGTTCTTTAGTCCTAGTATAGATGTTTAAAATTTCCAAAATATAACTGAAGTTATGCTGCCTATGCTCATCTTTTTATAGATATATTATTCATACAATACAGATTGAAGACAAATTGCCTCAATAAATTGTGTTATTTCATGCAACAGTGGGTATAACATTGTTGTTCTTATTGTGTTGGCATCATTGGAAAGATATTTGATTGTTGTAATGTCATAGAGATTTTTTTTTTTCAGTTTAGCACCATGCAGTTTATTGCTTTTACCTGATGTTTTGATTTTTGTTCCCCTGCCACCAGATACCCCATTTAAAAATCGTAATCATATGACTTCCTTTATGGTGAGTGAGTACTACTTTGTAAAAATCCCTAATAGAATTTAATTGAATTCATTGGAGTTTTCAGCAGGTCATTCTATCCTGGAATAAGAAAGGATGCAAATTTCTCCCTATCTAAACTGGTGGTGAAAACATCTTTATTATGAGACTTATGAATAGAAGACTTTCTTAGATTCTCACTTGCAATACTGTACCATCAGTTACTGGAATCTTACTGGCTTAAAAAATTTTGAAGGCATGAAGTAGTTGCTGAAGGTACAGGAGCCAGCAGGAAACCCCAAATCCCGGTATTTTCCTCTCAGGTTTAAAAAAATCTCATCTGAAGCCTGACTGGTTTAATGATTGATTGGTTTTGTCCAAATTGGCGATGCAGTAGAAGAATTGCATGAGGAACATTGGGAATTTTCTGTATTTTGGCTAAATTTCTTCATAAATATTGTATCTCTAGCCAGGGTGCTGCGTATCTATTCACTGATAACATTATTCTATGTGGATAGAGTTGAATGAACAGGATTCAAAAAGGAATAATAATATTTCAAATTCTGAAAGAACTGAGGCAACTTGTACTACTTTCTCCAAGTCAGGATACAGTCCAAAATGGATGGCAACACCCTCTCTCTAAAATAATTTCTTGTCTTTCTTGTGAGTTTCCAAATATATGACAAAAAAAGAGTGAGAAAAAACGAGACAAATATAGATGCTGATAATTATAGAAAAAGCCTTCTGGCACGTCCAGAAATAGAACCCAAACTTCTGACTCATAGGTCTGCATCCTGGCCACCGCACCACACTGCATTTCCCAGAGACTTATTTTTATTGAGTAAATGAATATTTCATAAATATTAAGATTGAAATGTATAGTAAAAATGTCACCAAAATCTCATTTTAAGTACTGTTAAGAGTTTACTGTGTTTATATACATTTTAAAATAATGCCCCATAAGAAAGCCCCCAGACTGCAAGTTGTTACATCATTTCATTACTAAAGCTTAATGTTTTATAAATCATCAATGTTAATCTATCTGACCTGGGCTATGAAAATCTTTCAAGCGCAAGTAACTGGAATTTTGCAAGGATTTTTATTTTATTAGGAAATACAAAAACTCGAAATGATTAAGGTGTTTTCATGAACAGAGACAGTATCATGCTATTGTGAATGAAATTAGCTTTAGCTTAACATTTTGTCAACATAGAGGAAAGCTGCCTGTGTCCCTGGCCTTCATTATCCATTCTCTCTGACTTCATTGCATTTAGGAAGACATTTTGTAAACAGTCTGAAGGAGATTTTAATTAAATAAGCCTAAATACAAAACTTTGTATTTTCTAAGAAATATATGGGTCGGTGTCCTGAATGCGTGCCCCACGTAGGTAATACTCAGTTCACTGAGTTCTAGAAGCTCACTTGGCACTTTTTGCATACAAGTATCTCCCTGTTCCTTGGATACATAAACTATAAGGAAAGAATGCAAGTTTGGGAAGCACAAGAAATACAGATCTAGAGCCCTGCAAGTATGCAGATTTGTAGAAACAATAGACGTATAAAGAAATGTACTTTATATGTTATGACTTCTGGGGGGAAACAGCATGGTTTTATATTTTAACAGATTTTAATAAATGAGAAAGTAGAGGGTTTGGGGTTTGTGGAACATTGTTTTCCCTTCTGTGAGCACAGGCAACCAAGGACAATCTACTCAGCACAGAGGAAACCGATCTTCAGGAGAATAGCCTAGCTACAGCCAGTGACAGTAAACGGGCAACAAAAGGAGACAGAAAAAATCAGCTCCTATTTAGTTAAAAATCTAAATGTTGAGAACAAAATGAATCAAAATGCCAGAAGAAATGAAGAATATGCTGGGCATACAGGCGAAGAGATGTTCAGACTGCTTGCTTATGAGCACACGTTTCACTTATTCACTGAAGTGGGAAGGGGACATATTAATCAAATGTTTAAAAACTTGATATATTAGAAGGAATGAAACAGCAAAAACAATGGAGGAAGGGTGTTCTTCCTCATCCACCACTCCCAAGTCATTGACCACCTTGGACCAAAAGGTCTTAAATCGTCATGCACCAGCATTCCAACAGAAAAAAATCACAATATGGATACAGCCAGCATGTTCATCCTTCCATTAAATCTGAGTGCCGAGTGAGCTCCAAAAATACTCTTTAATAATGTGCAGGGGGAGAGGAATTAATTATGAGGGGGCCTTTCTCTCTGACTGACAGACGTTTCAGCAAAAACTACACTTCTGTCCCTGGAACTTGTAAAACTACAGATGAATATTTCCTGACCTGTAACTGTGTTTGACCTGGGGGCATTGTATACCACAGAAAGTGCTTGATCAGGCTAGAGATGCCTAATTCAATGGAAGTGATGGAGTCTGATTTACATTTCTTATGTGGAAACAGAATCAAATATATAACTATGTAACCAGTATGTTCTAGACTTGGTGCTTTAGTAGGCCCAACTTAGAAATGCTGAAAATAATTATGAATTAAATCAGTCAAGAGAAAAAAAATAAACAGAAGCATCTGAGAGATGACTGGAACTATTTCATATTCTATTCAAAATCCACAGTCCAAAAAAGTGGAAAAATATCCACACTGCCTAAAAAGCAACTTAGTAAGGGAAAAAAGCAGGTACAAAATGATATTCATTTTATATACATATGTATATGTATTTTAAAAATGGAACAGAGGGAATATATCCATAACTACTCAAAGTATTCTGTGGTTCATTATTTTTAAATGTGTATAAACACAGGGTAAACTCTCAACATAGTGCTCGTAACAAGATTTTTTATAAGAAAACTGTTCATTCCTCTGTTTAATATTTATGAAATAAGCATTTACTTAGTGAAAGTAAACCTTTAAGTGAAGCAATGTGGTTCTATGACCAGAACGAAATGAATATAAATAATATAAGTTAGAAACTAAGAGCAATAGAAAATATATAAAAGGAGGAAAAAGGGAAATGATGAAAAAACCTCTAGTCAGCAAAGTTAAAAACAATGCAAATGAGACTTTTAAGTAAACTAGGAACAAAAGAAATCCTGAAAACAGTGTCAGTCCTTTTTTTTTTGACAGAAATTCTGTTCTCCTCTGTCTGGGCTGAACTCAGAATGACACTGCAACGACGATGCAGTCTCAGTGCAGGGGGAAGTGGTAGACTTATCCCACTTAATGCAGGAAAAGCAAAGTGGGCTGTCAGAACTGTGCTCTTCCAGCAGTGGGATGATACAGCTAAGCCCTGTGCTGACGAGGGTGCTGCAATAGTTCCCACACTACCAGTACTCCGGTCACTGCTGCTTAACCGCTTCCTTAAGTGAGGTGTTTCTAAAGGAGCACATCCATGTAACTTGGATTTTAGACAGGAGATGATTTTTGTTGTCTTGAGCTTCCTACTGGGAGCTACGTCTCAACCGTTTGTTTGTTTTCTCTGAAGTCTTCCTGGCGGGCTGTGTGGAGAGGACCTCTGTAAGATCTGGTATTCCCACCTCATCTACAGCATGCCGGCAGACAGCTGGAGAAGAGCTGCCTTGTTAGCCTTCCAGCAAAATTGCGGAGAGCCAGAAACCTGGAAGTTCAAAGAGTACTGACCTGCAGACTGCTAAGTGCCTGGCTCCTTAGCAATCCAAACTCTCATGTGAATCTGGGGAAACAAGCCAGGAAGGCTACTAAGGAGCTAGGAACACCAAGGGACACAGGGTCTTCAGTTATGGATCAGAGAGTCACGTGAATTGCCCCAGAGTCGTGATTTTTGGCCTTTCCTTTTCCAAGAAGATTTCTTGATCTGTCAGGGCTTGATTACATACTCAAAAGTGAATGCATTGCAAATCCTGTGCAAAAAAACATGTCTACACAGGTCCTGACATCAGCTAGAGGAAGAGGTAGCCTAGGAGACTGTTATTTTAATGGAGATGACTTAAGCTCTAGCTTCTGTATTGAGGAGAAGGGAAAAAAAAAATCCCAGCACAGGGCACAAAGAAGTTTTAGGTAGTGTAAGGTGGAAGAAACCAGCACATCATCAGGAGCGTGTTATTGCAGATGGGAAAATACAATGGGAATGGCATTGCTAGTCCCACAGACACGGTGCACCTGAAGATGTTCATGCACTCATCCAATGCCACTGTGCCCCAGACAATGATTTGGTTAGGCTGGGGCTTGGGGGGTCAACGGTTGGGCCATCAGTATGGCAGCATTCCTGGTGCAGGAATAGCAAGCCATTTATAGCAGGGCAGTAGAAAGAGGAAGTCGAAGGGATTTCTGTAGGATCTGTAGCCAGAGGAAGGAACTGTCTGGAATTCCTGGATGGAGGCTTGGGAGCAGGTAACAGACATCACAGGCTCTGTCATCACCTTGCACCTACCAACATGCTCTTCAGACCTACCCTCGGTCCCACGATACCAAGGTCTAGAGATCTTGTTTCCATTTTGACAGACACTACACATACCTAAAGGGTAGAAGGACTTCTCTGCCCAGAGCAGTTTGGTAGACACAAGAAAAATCGTTTTTAAACAACCATCAAATCCAAGCCTGTTATTTTTTATGTCCTTTCTGGTGCACAAAGAGCACAGGACTTTTTAAAATTATTTGCTTGCAAGCTGTCTGTTCCTTCTCCCAAACAGTGCACTGTTGATCAGTTACCTGTAGCCTTGCTTAGTCCCCTCTCAGAGTTTTGGTTTCTCCGTCAGTGCGATGTCCATCTACACCCATCTAAGACAACCTTTCACGTGATTTGGGAATGCTCAGCACTTTTTCAAGTCAAGTCTTTCTTTTTCTCAGGACTACTTCCGACCACACAGAGTTGATTTCACACTGCTGTGAGTCCCATGCCAACGCTAAGTTTCCAGCTCAGTTCCTCACAACATGCCTGAACTAAAACCTGCAGTACAGTCTTCCAAAAATGGCACCATCCCAGCTTTACTTTGTGGCATACTTAATTCTCTTAAAGCCCAGGGCATTTCAGCAATGTTGGACTGGAAAATCAATGCAGTTTTACACTGCATTGAAGGTCATGTCTGAAGGTCTTTTATATTAAGCAGTCATAGGCCTGTGTTTCCAAAAGTGACATGATTTTGGAGTTTTCAGTTTCGCAGGTGCTTAATCAAAAAGGCTGTGAAGAATTAGTTTTCTCTGAAACTACTGAGGATCTGCCTTAGAAATCAACTCTTACAGAAAGAAGAAAATGGTTTTTAAAAAAAGAGGCAAATGAAAAGAGGAAGGGGAGCGAAAATTTTGGGGCACTGTCTCATTGTTTTTCCTACAGTAAGTTTTTTTTCCCCGTTTTTTAAAACAAATTGATTTTTGGTGAGTGCATCAAATCTCTCTTTTCCTTTCTCTGTCTCTCTTGGAATATGCTGTTAGAACAGTTACTTCAGACACATGTATTTTAAACTATTTACTTTAAATTGTGATTTGCATACTGCCAAGTATTCAAATGTAGTTGTAATTACGGTGGTTGGGAGCGACAAACACCAGGAGACCATCTATCAAGCTAATTTATCTCCCTATCTGTATCAATATCAATCCACTCACTGTTCTTCTTTTACAGTATCAGAGATAATATGGTATTTACAGTGTTATATATTTGCCAGATGCATGTTGATTAAGGGAGAGGATATGCGTCTTTGGCTGGTTTCTTCATTCAGCTGTCTTGAGAAATACTCAAAAGTAATTTCCATTAACTACTGTGCTATTTACTGGTGAGGACAGAAATGGTCATTAGTGACTCCCTGCTGCTGAATGCATCCCTCCACTTGTTCATCATAATTCTTGGGGAAGGTTTGCTTAAAAATAGGAAAAGAACACTAAAAGGAACTTTATGGATCATTGTTCCAAACTCGCTGCCTTGTCGCAAATGCCAGCATAGACTGACATTTATTTTTAAGCTTAGGATGCGAGCTTTAACAGCTGAAGCAAAATCCATATGGGAGCAAAAGGAACACATTTTCTATCAGAAACTTCAGAAAAAGGGGAAAAGAGCAGTCAAGAGTCCAACTAATTTGGTATTCTCTTAAAAACCTAGGCCTGCATTATCAACATCTTAAACCAGGAAAAGTTTCTGGAAGATTTCTTTTACACCTTTTCTGTTTCCTTCTTTGTGCCAGTGTGACGTGTAGAACTGTCTGGAATAGCATAGGAATGGTGTCTCCCCAGGTAAACATGGGGAAAGGACTTGGTGCTTACTCATGGCCTGTGCCATCCTATGCTGTTTCAAAAAGCTTGGGCAAAGAGACCTGATGTGCTTGTTAAAGCAGCTGTCAGCACCTTAGCTGCCCTAGGGCTGAATTTATTTAACGAATCATTTTAGGATGTACTGACCTTGCTTGGGCCTTCCTGGGTCATATTTTCCAATAGATGAACTATTCTTGAACAGTTTCTCCATTCTGTAGGACAAAAAATAGACTTTTCTTTAACAGCAGATGAGCACTGTCCCACCTAGCTATTCCACAACCAGTATATTTACTGCACAACCAGTATATTTATTGTGGAAGTCGGGAGAAAATGTCACTTCGCATTGTTTTTACAGTTCTCATATTTTTCTCTCACAGTATCTCAAGGTTGTAGCAGAATACTGAGTCTTGTTCCCCATGAACATTGTGATAAAAAAGCAGTAAGTTGCATTTATTCTTTTCCTATAGTATTTTTTACTTTCCCCACAGCATTCTGGCTGTTCAGGAACGTGACAAACCTTATCTTGCTGGGAAGTAACTAGAGGATGATTTTTTGTGGGAGTTCAGTCCTGCTTAAGACATATGATGCGAATACACACAAGGCAGCAGTTTTCAAACATACCCATATATATGATGGGCTCAAAACCATCAATAAATTGATCCATGGAGATGAGTGGTATGGTAAAAAGCAATAGGAGCCATTTCCATGAATCACTGCACTTTTGGCAAATTCATGTGCTTAATCACTAGTGAGAGCAGTCTCTTTTAGGCAGACTGTCTTGCAAAGGTACCAAATGATTTTTCCTTCCATGCAAAATTCCCTGTTAGTCTTTTAAATAGACTCTCCTCTCCAAAAGAGCATATGAAATATTCCTTTAAATATAGAGACACCTAAAACCTACCCATAAATTGATGCTAACATGCATATCAAAGTTTTTCTATGGAACTGTATAATGCCAGAAGCACTTTTCTTTTTCATAAAAATCTTAATGAAGCTTAAAACAGCAACTTCTAACATCTTTACTTAGAGATGTAGCACCTTGTAGCTTTTTTTAATCAATCTGCTCACTGATTTCTTTAATTACATGCAAAAAAGTGTATAGGTTTGTATACACATCAAATTAATAAAGTGATGTTATCTAGGCAAACGACATTCTAGCATATGGGGAAGATCTATTAAAATAGGAATGAGGCCGTGTGCTGACTCTGTGAACTCTGACTGCTCTGAGAGGAGCAACGAGATTTATGACTTACAAGTGAGCTGTCCTCTCCACCGAGAAACTTCCTCACATTCCAAAAAGCATCTACTTTCCTCAGGAATTTTTTTATTTTCTTTCTCATTTGGGGAAATTCTCATTATTTTTCAGCATTTTAGGTTAGGAAGTACTGTTCAGGTATGGGTTACAGCCAACAGAAAACTAGAGGAAAATTCCATTTTACATCCACACGATTGTGACCAGTGGGGAGGCTTGTGGTTTGCAATATTAAAGGAAATGCATAGTCTTTGCAAGTATAGGGTCTTGGTTATTTCCTTTCTTCAAGGAATGATAGTGCAGTAAATCATACACCTATGAAGTTTTATTAAATATTTATCATAAAGATTTACCAGCCTTATTAGTTTCACCTCTGCCAGCAGTGGAGCTTTCACAAAATGGAATGTGATTTCTATTTTCCACTTCTCAGCCTTTGACTACAATGCATTAAGACAATACAATGATTTATTTTCCAGATGTGTTTTTCTTTCTCTGAGCATAATTTTCTTCCTGGTTTTAATTTTACACTTGACTGAGGTGTATAAACTGAAGGAGCTGAGGTAGTTTTGGGAAAATACATAGATGGGTTACAAAATGCTTGAATCGTCATTTTGAAAAAAACAGTTGCAGCTATAAGATGATTATCTGGAGTCTGAATACAATTTATTTAAAAAAAACCCACCCCGATTCATAGCAGTGGCCCAGCAGTGGTGTAAGCAGCACTTCTCCCAGCTTAAATGAAGTGATGGGCTCTGGAGATACGTGCTCCATTTCTAACTTGACCTCAGGCTTTCTGACTCAGGTAAGACAGAGGTGACCAGACAAGGGCATAGGGAGGAAATTAGAAGTGCAAACATTGTTTGGGTTAAAGCAGACGCTTTCTTTGATTGTCTGCTACCCTGGTTTTCTAAGTGTTGTCACTTTATATAATCACAATGTTGTGGTTATCTCCTGCACAGGAACCTCATGTGCTTTGTCTTACTAACTTTCGAATGCACCAACCAGTAGCAACCAAATCTGACAGAAATGTAGACAACTTGGAAAAAAAGTTTGTACAAACTTCGTGTACATAAACAGCCATCTAAGAAAGAAAGCCCCAAGGTGTAGGGATTGGCGCTCAGAAGATCTCGCGATGTACGGAAAGAGAAGGGTTAAAGGAGGCGGGATGACCGACAGACAGTATGTAAGGGCGTGACGCAGTTGAATAAACGCCATTTGCAGCATCCTCATATTGGTGTCAGTGCTCTGTGGCCCAGGGTATGGTGGACCCTGTGCCGAGTCCCACGGGGTGATCAGACGAATGTCTACAAGTGGTGACCCCGACGTGATTGGACATCGGCGGATTACGCGGGGCGTAATCGAAGGCCTGGCCAGGCATGGAAGCAGTCCTGAAGGTGTTGGACTCATGCTCTAGAGAGGTAAAAATCCCTATGGGACAAAAAGAAGCGAAAGCTTGCCTAGAGCGGCTCCTGAAAGAGGAAGCGATAGAGCGCCCGGGGGACATATTGTCTCCTGAGTGCTGGCCGAAATGCACCGCGGCTTTAGCGGAACGGGCTATGGCGACGCAGCATGGTCCGGAGTTAAAGACGTGGGGGCGGATTAGGGCGATTTTGAGGAAAGTGCGAGAGGAGGGCTTAACATGGAAGGAAGCAAAGAGATTGATGCACGCGCAGGCGGATCGGGGCGTGCAGGCGGATGGGGAGGCGCGGACAGAAGGGCTGACGGAGGTAGCGGAGCAGACGCCTCTGGTGCTCCCAGTGCAGCCGTCAGCACCGGCCGAACCACCGGGATACCCTTGGGAGGAGTTTGAACGGGAGCGTGAACGGGCGAGAGAGGAGGAGCGGGAGAAAGAGCGACAGTTAATTCAGGAGGCAGAGGAACCCGTGGCTGAGCAAAGGAGACGGGAGAAGGAGAGGCAGAGACTAGAGGAGGCGGAGAGGGCTGGGATGAAGGGATCAGAAAAGGAGCAGGTAGAGGAGGGAGCGGTTCCCCTGTATGATCCGGAGGATTGGGTGCCGGGACGTGTTTTGCGAACCGCGCCACAAGCGCACCCTAAGATGGCGCCGACATCCGCTTTCTCCCCGGATGTCTCTCCGGAAGTCGGGAGAGGCGGAGCACGGCCAAAGGAAGGAGGAAGGAAGGTCAGGACACTCCCTCTTCCGCGCGTAGCGGAAGAGGAAGTGAGTGGGCCGGACTCAATCGAGGGGTCGGCTCAACGGTTAGAGGGGGCGTGGCAACTGGTGGGCGGAAACCGCTGTCGTCCGCCGCACGCAGCGATAAAACAAAAGGCTATCTCCGGCTGTAAGGCGCAGTCGGCAGCAGCCAGTGAAACGGCAACGCCTATGCCTTTAACACCTGCGCCCGACCCAGCTACAGATCCGCTGCAGATGCTGCAGCGAGTAGTAGAGGAGTTGCAGGAGCAGGTGAAGCAACAGCGGGAGCTGCTACAAGCAGCTGGGGAACAGAAAGGAGTTCCCGATTCACCGAAGGTCACGTTGCCGGACTGGAAAATTGTAGCAAAGGAGTGTATTATGGACGGCATACGTTTTGAAGGACCCCCTTTAGTTTGCCCAGTCCGAGCTGGTCCAGGTGGTGTAGGGGTGGAGTGGTCTCCGTTAGATAGCAAGCTTTTGCAACAAGTGAAGAAGACCGTGGATGATTACGGCTTAGGACATCCCATGACAGGCTCTCTGTTAGATGTGGTTTTTTCAGGTTCACTGACTCCCTGGGATTCGCGACAGTTTTGTAGTATGATTTTGACTCACACCTTTTTCTTGATTTAGAAAGAAGCTTGGACAAACAGATTACAAGCAGCACTAGTTGAGGCCCAACAAGAAAGACCCAGAAACAGGAAAGTGGGAAGGTGGGTGGCGCTTGGTGACACAGGGAAGAGGGTATGCTGCAGTACAATCATCAGAGCACCCAGACTCACGTGTGCGCTGGGTGCCGGCACGGTGGTTGAAACCAGACCTCAGTCAATAACGATTTGTTGTGAGTTATTTTGCAGGATGCCGTTCAGAAGATCATCTGAGTACCTGCACTGTGGTCGCTGTGACCCTTAGGTGCTTGTCAAGTGTGACCGCTGTGGACAACAACTCTGGAGACGCACCAACCGAGCATCAAAATGGTGTGACCGATGTTTTGAACACCGCAGATCCACTTTACAGCAACCGCTGTGTGTACCCCGCAAGCAGGGGACTATGATATGCTTTTAGACAAAGCCAATCAATTACAGGAGGCAGGTGACAGTGGCTTGACAATCTCCTCTCGTCGACCTGGCAATGGCTCCTGTCTTTGATTGACTGAAAAACGTTGACCCTATTTGGAATCCTTTTGGTGGTGGTGGTTATTATGGTTTGTTGTGGGATACCAGCACTGACTGTTTGCGTGCGGAAACTCTTTATACAGAGTGCGGGTACCCACCAGTACACGAATTACCATGAGGTGGTGGAATCACTTATAGCTGTAACGCCAGTTTGTACCGTCGGTCATCCGCCATAGTGAGGGGGGACTTGTAGGGATTGGCGCTCGGAAGATCTCGCGATGTACGGAAAGAGAAGGGTTAAAGGAGGCGGGATGACCGACAGACAGTATATAAGGGCGTGACGCAGTTGAATAAACGCCATTTGCAGCATCCTCATATTGGTGTCAGTGCTCTGTGGCCCAGGGTATGGTGGACCCTGTGCCGAGTCCCACGGGGTGATCAGACGAATGTCTACACCAAGGGGAAAAATACAGAATCACAGAATGGTTGAGGTTGGAAGAGCCCTCTGGAGGTCATCTAGTCCAAAAGCCATGCTCAAGCAGGTCTGCCTAGAGCTGTGATTGCCAAGGACTGTGTCCAGATGGCTTTTGAATATCTCCAAGGATGGAGACTCCACAGCTTCTTTGGGCACCCCGTTCCAGTTTTCAACCACCCTCACATGAAAAAAAAGTGTTTTCTGATGTTCAGGAGGCTTTTCATGTGTTTCAATTTGTGCCCACTGCCTTTTGTCCTGGAACAAGGCAAGGGGACCTTGAGGACAGTGGGACCTCACCCTTCATTCAACGGTGAGAATCCAAATGAGAAAAACAGCTCTTAAAAATGCCTCAGGTTGCAACTATGCTAAATACGAAGTGAGAGTAATGAGTCAGAACTGGAGTTTGGATGGTCTTTATTATGCAGATAGTCAGTTTGTTATTTTAGGTCAACATCCTGGGTATGTACTACTCTATGCAATGGGAGACCTGCTTTCTGCCTTGATCTGTCTGTCTTCCTCAAGCAGCCTAACAAGATTTCAGGCTTTTTTCAAGGCAGCCGAGCAAGTTTGCTGGGCACTTCTGGCATTTTCTAAATGAAATCAGCACAGAATTATTAACTAAAGCCATTCTTGAGCTTAATAACCTGAAAGATGGTCCCAGTCCTTGCAAGTTGTCCTCCCCACAGCATCGTGTCCGACTGCTTTTGTTTGCTACAAATAACTGCTCAGCAGCGATGCCTCCCTGTTAAGCCTATGGGCTCCTCAGCTCCATGGCTGTGTCTTCCATTGACTTGCTGTAACATTGACCACAGGACTGGCTCTCGTCTGAGCACAGGCAGGTTGTGGGACAAGCCTGCTGAGTTTCTGCCGACCCATTTGTACCTGGGAAGCCTGTGGCCTGCAACTCTCCTGCGTACAGGTCACTGCCTGAGGAATGTCTGTTCTCTCCTGACCTGAGACTACTGGGTGTTTTCCAAACCAGTGTGGCACTCCCACATCTGCTTAGGTAGTAACTCCATCCTGTGGCAGCAATAAAGGATGGAAGATTTAGACTAGCACTAGGTAGCTGAAATCCATGTGCACCTTCACTCCCATCTTGCTATTGTCCTGGCATTGACTCCTTCTGTGGTGGACATAGGTTTGAAGCTTGGTTTCAAACTGCATGAACAAATATTTTGTGCTGTTTTGAATTATTCAGAGATTTCATTATCCCACTATTTATAAAATCCTATTCCCTATTAATGCATTTGTCTGTAAAACAGCATTAAACATGCAAATAACACTAACTCTGCAAAAGAAAACAATGACTGACTAAGAAGGTCTGTCTTCACTGAGACCTTATGCCATTGCCTGCACATTGAAGTAGCTATAAATATCCCCTCTTTCTAGGTCCTCCATCCTTCTGAAAGTCAGAGAAGGAAGGGAGCACGGCATGGATGTGCAGGAGGGGAGAAGCAGCCCTGGTTGTGTCCATGGGCTCAAGAGAGGCATCCAGGTAAAGCTACTGATGCAGAGGTGGCAGAAGCTGTGAAAGCTTCCCTTGAAATGACGTTGCGCACCTCCTGGCCTTGATTTGTAGTTCCTACTGCCCAGCCCTGTGCCACCTCCTTCGGTCTTGTACTTGCCAAAGCAGGAACCCCAGCTTCACTAATTATCCAGTGACTCTCAAGCCTATGCCACAGACCACCCACCCGTATCAAACCAACTCAGGGTCACAGGCCTTGAGCTGCTTTATTGCCGAAAGCAAAAAAAAAAACCAACCAAAAAACCCAGTTTGTTGCTGTACAAAGACATTATAGGGCATGTGGGATATCTTGCTCAGAACTAGCTCAAGTGTTGGTTGAGGGTTCAGCTCTTTTTAATACAGGAAGGCATATCAAGTTTCCCTTGTACTATTAAAATCTGTATCTTTGTGAATTCATTTACCCACACGTTCAGAAAACAAGTTCACTTAGTGGGGTAATTCTCCTTCTCCAAGGCTTGAATTTCACTTCCTTACCTTCTACTACCTATGGCTTTTCTTTCAGTTGGGAAGTAACTGTTTCTGACAGCTCATTAATTGGTCTCCTATATTGCAGTTAGGAATAAGAAATGTCCCATTTGCTTTCAGCTTGTGCTGCTCTCATGGTATTTATTTGTGAACTCTCTCTTTGAGCTTTTCATGCCTTTCTAGCTAAACCCTCCATTCCTTTAATGTTTTGGATTTTCTGTCATGTCCAGACTGCACACCATCCACAAATTAAAGGCTTGTATTACATTACTTCTTTTGCTTGGTAAATTCTATTTGCTTTAATCATAGCTTAATTCTGTGCCTCCTCCTTTTAAGATATGTTCTCTTATCCAAGATACAGGTACTCAAAATTGCAAGCCTAGCTCTTCAGTCTTATATCAGTCAAAAAGTCCTCTATGTTTTTCTCTCCTTTATGTAATCGCTGCTAAAATGCATCTCTCTTTATATGTATTCATACATTTTCAGACGGAACACAATACTCCTCAGATTTCTGCAATACAGTTTCATAGTCAGCCTCCTGTGTCTGGGGTATCTGAAAACTATGAAGAAAATTTGCTGCTTCAGAATCTGCTATTATCAGAAATAGGGCTACCTCCACCTGCCTCCTTCCTTACAGCCCCTACTTAGAGATATGGAGTAAAGTGCTGTTCTCCAGAGTTTCAATACTGGTGGGCATTGTTTTTTAAATCTCCTTTATCTCTGGCACCACGTGCTGTCCATCAATCACTCTGAGCCAAAGATTTTAACAAAGAAATGTTTCTTACTGTACCCATATGTTCTAACAGACCAGCACAGTATATTATGGCTTTCTGCATAAAACAATAACCTGTTGACCAATTCATACCAGAAACTTCTAAGGCTCCCTACAAGCTCTGTAATACTAGAGCTGCTACGGTTTTATTACTTTTTTTTTTTCTGAAACTATTCTGAATTGATCTCTATGCTGTTTGGTGGTGGTGTTTTAAAGCTCTTGGTTTTGGGTTTGCGTGGTGGGGTTTTGATAGCAGGGGAGGGCACTACAGGGGGGGCTCCTGTGAGAAGCTGCTAGAAGGTTCCCTGGCTCCAAGTAGGTCCCATCTCTAGCCCAGGCTGAGCCCATCAGCGACAGTGGTAACACCTGTGGGAGAACAGATTTAAGAGGGGAAACCTGCAGCAGGGGAGGAGATTGGAATGTGGGAAGAACTCCTCTGCAGATACTGAGGTTGGTGAAGGAAGGGATGCCCCTGCAGTCTGTGGTGAGATGGTAGGCTGTCGTTCCCCCCCCCCCCCCCCCCCCCCCCGCCCATGGAGGGGAGCAGATGCCCCCCAAGACGGCTGTGACTCTATGGGAAAGCCTGTGCTGGAGCAGCTTGTGCCTGAAGGACTGCAGCCCATAGGCACGACCCATACTGGAAAAGTTCACAGATGACTGTCTCCTGTGGGAGGGAGCCCATGCTGGATCAGAAGAAGAGTGAGGAGGAAGGAGCAGCACAGAAAAGGTGTGATGAACTGATACCAACCCCCATTCCCTGTCCCCCTGCGCTGCTCTAGGGGAAAGGAGGTAGAGAAAATGGGGAGTGAAGTTAAGCCCAGGAAGAAGGGAGGGGTGGGGTGAAGGTTTTTTAAGATTTGGGTTTAGTTCCTGTTATCCTTATTTTGATTTGATTGGTAGTAAATTAAATTGATTTTATTTCTTCCCTAAGTTGAGTCTGGTTTTTGCCCATGACCGTAACTGGTGAGTGATCCCTCCCTGTCCTTGTCTTGACCCATGAGTTTTTAATTGTATTTGCTCCTCCTCATTCCACTGGAGGGGAGGACTGAGCAAGCGGTCGTGTGGTGCTTTGTTACCAGCTGAGCTTAAGCCATAACACTCCTATACAGAGCTTCACCTCAAATACTACCCTTTCCACTGATACCATTAATACATTTCCTATGGGAAATGGAAAGGCATGGAAACTTCACAGAGAAAATGTCTTAAGAAAATGTTCAAATCAATTTTTCACTATTGCTTCATTACCACCCCCACCACCCCCAATAGCTTTCATGCAAATATTCAGAAATTCCACAAAGGGTTCTTCCAGACAAGAAAATGTCGCTCTATTCAATCCAAGTCTGAGGTGTTGTGCATTCTCAGGAGCTTTTGATGTTTTCCCACCACTGAATTTTCCAAGGAAAGGAGGGAGCTAACATCTCTTGTTTATACCCGCACAGGGCAAGGGAAAAAATACACCTACCACTTGCTGAGCAAAGACTGAAGGCAAGCTAAAATGGCAATTAGATTTTCAAAGTTTTATCAGATTTGGTAGATGAAACGCTGATTATGATTTATCTTTCTGGTGATTTTGAAGGTGTGTTGAGCTTCCTGCTGCTCACCATCCCTGAATCTGGATGTCAAAATCTCAGAGGGCAGACTCAGGAGCCCCAGTACAATCTAAGGTAAGAGGAGTAGGAGCCATCCCATCCTATCCAGAAGCCTGCACAAGCACGCTGTGCCAACGTGCATTCACTTACTCATGAGTAACCTTTATCTTTAGACCCCTCTTTGCCAGAGGAGAGAACTGCTCCTCGGTAACCCCTACTATGCAGCAATGCCTGTCAGAGATTGCTACAGCTGGTAATCTACATGTGGAAGAGTTCACAAGAGTAGGCTCTATTTCACTTGAGGGAAAATGCATTTAAACTGTTTACACTAACCTAGCTGACCTTGCCTGAAGCAAATTAGGGAGTGCTCACCACTGCTGTTGGTGGCAGCTGCTCCACCCTGTCCCACCATGCTGTGGCTGGGAGAGGCCACCAGCTCAGGGCCAGAGTGGAAGAAGTTTGGGATGTGGTGGGAAGCCTGTATTTGTGTGAGTTAGACTCTTGGGAGCACTCCTAAATGATACAGGACAGCCCCTGTCTCAAAGGTCGCTGGACTTTTGATCCACCTGCCTGAGGCAGTTTGTGCTGAGGAGTCACAGGTGAAAATAATTGGTACTGCGTGCCAGCAAAAAATCTTCTGAAAGAGGTCAAATTGGTGGATAAAGGTTCTTGTAGAATGGGACTCAGGATGGAAAGACTCTTGCAATAGTGATGGAATTTGATATATCAGGTGGAAAACAAGAACTATTTTCATTGTTGGTTGAAGTGAAAATATGGAAGATGCAAATTATTCACAGAAGGAATATGCTCCTTCCTTGCTGACATAATCAAATAATACAAATACATACACTAATTCAACCCATTTGGCAAATTCCCTGTGTACTCAATGTTTCAAATAATAAATATAATTTCTTATTATTAAAATCAAAGTAACTTGAGTATGTGCCTCCCTTTTCCATGCTAAAGGACTACATCCTGTCTGTTCTTGTTATCACATACCAGAAATAGTAACACATCTTCTACATGTCAGTTTAAAAATAAAAAGGCATGTTTTTCCTGACAACTTTTACATGAAACTTGATTTAAAATTTTTAGGTCAATTCCAGAAATCTGATGCTTCATGCATTATTTTCTGAAAGGAGATATTCATTATGGTAACTTGGATTATCAAATCTGTCAGATCATGCATGAATTTAAATATAGGAGTGGGAGTGAATTAGTTTATGGGTCAGATTTATAAGCATAAGGGTAAACTAGACTTAATACAGCAGAATTTGACTCTGATTAATTCACAGATAGCCATCTCTTTTCAAATATAGTCAGAAGTGGCTGTCCATGCAGTGGACATGAGGTAAGTGCACAACCATTAAGTAATACGTATGTTCCACTGAGATATTTTTATTCTGTTTTGTGTTTTCACTTTGCTTGTCCTGCTAAGTAACATTTTTGTTCATGTTGTAGTTCAATTATTTTGAAAGCAGGATGTGAAATCCAGTGCAAAAAGAATCTGTGATCAGAGCTAGGAATAATTTGTTTTGTTGTGAAGAATTTGACAAGTTTTCTATTTTTTCCTAATATTCTGTTTATTAATTGGATTTAGATCATGAAATACTAAAAAGGTACAATAATGTAAAATGTTAAGGCGCTGTCAGATATTTTAACACAACGGAGTAATAAGAATTTGCATTTATCTTAAAATATACTTCTGAATGTGGAAGCATAAAATGATATTGCAATTGATTCTCATTTTGTGAAATTGCTCATTGGTCCAAGGTTGTCAAGGGCAATGAGAATTGTGCCTAAATCTGTGATTAAGAAGCAGGAGGATAATGACAGAAAGAAAATCTGAGTTGACAGAAAAACATCAGAAGAGCTGATGATGGAAGGGCTGAAGATGCACAAAATGGGAATTGACATCATTAAGCTGAAAGAAGCATTTTAAGTTGAGTACATGGGTTGAAAAATTACTAGAGACAAAGATGATATGATCTAAGCTCTCCTGGCGAAAAAACACACTCACATCACTGCAAGTAAGTTCTGATCCACTATAAGTCAGTAGTCCCTTCCTAATAAACAGTCAGCCAAGTAAAGGGAGAGCAAAATACAGTCAACTGTGGACCTGATCCTAGTTTGGCCATAGGTAATTCTTGGCACAGCTCAGGGCACAGAATTTGGAAAAGAGAAGGTAGAAACAAAAGGAAAAATAGCCTTCTTAGGAAACCCTACAGACACCCATGGAAAGTAGAGACCCTCACACCATGGAGGAGAATAAGAAGGAACAGAAAAAATGAAGGCAACTTGAAGGAGAGAACAAAAAGATGGAATGTAATGACTTAGCAAAATCTTCTTTTCCCTTTTTGGCACAATCATAAGGGCAAAGCTCCAGCTGCCTCCAAAATACCTAAAATACATTCTCCATCTTCCCTTATTTCCATAAAAGCCTTAGTATTCTATAACTATATTGTTCTCATGGGAACCCCATTTTTCTGCTTACATTACTTTTTTTTTGTGCCAGCCTTTCTTTTCTCCATCCAGTTCTCACACCTTTTTGGGTTTATTTTTGTTTCCTTTTTCTCTAGTTTGTAATCACCCTTCCTCCTTCCCACCTTTTTCTTATTTCTAGACTGGCTTATTGCTACATACCTAGTTTGCATCTCTTCTCTTTTTTCTTTGACCCCTCCTGCTAGCACAAAACCACACAAAGAAGCAAGCCGAGAGACTTCTTTTGTTACTTCCACCACTACCTCTTGTCTCTGAATGCATTAATAAGCCTTACAGCTACTAACCAGCCACACCTGGGGCCTCAACCCATACCACTGCCCATAGACACAGAGGCTTTTTTAAGCTCAGCCCAGTGCCCTCAAATCTCTCTTTTTTGGGTATGCTGTAGGAGTGCTGGTCTTGAGCTTGGCCACAGTTATGCCTGGCCATGGATGGTTCTGATCTGCAGTCTGATCTTCCAGCTTGGACCTGCTCTATCATGATGGACCTGCCCAGCAGTCACTGGACTTGATCTTGTCTCTGACTTCCAGGCTGATTTCACAGAAAACTTGCCTGAGGATCAGGACTCTTGCTTGCACCTGACCATGATTTCCGGGCCTGTTTTGTTCACCTCACTTGGGTGTTGTGGGATGAATGCTGCAGTGTTGGAAGGGGTTATCCCCCTTGGTTTCTTGTTCCCTGTCCTTGAGGGAGCTGCTGGTCCTTGCTGATCCTTGACACCTGGTCTGTTGAGTTCTAGGATATTTCTTACCCTCTACAAGATCTAGCTTTATCCTAGAAGTTAAGGAATTGCTTCCATTAAAAAAAAAAAAGAAAAGAAAAAACAAAACCAAAAAACTCTTCTGACTGACTAATGTCCTTGGGATGCAAAAATTTAAAAAGTTCACCAGAATTTTTTTATAAAAACAACTGCTTCCTTAAGAAAATCCTGCTGATAGTTTTTTACAGGCACAATGTCAGAACAGGGGAAACTTCATGTCTTTGTCACAAGCATCATAGAAAGAAAGCAAGACCAAAAAGAGAAAGCTTGTGCACTTGTGAGTGGAGCAGGAGTCTGCTACATTTTGCTGTTCTATTTTATTGGCTTGATCCTGCCAATGGTGTCCTGTAGCACTTGCTATGAGCTACTGTACATGTCTTCCAAAGTCAAGCAATCCTATTCTTATTGTCCACAATGTATTTGCTATAAGTACTTGAGATGAGTTGTAATCTCTGACCCACTGTATATGATGGGAAACACAGACTTGACAAATGAAGAGCGAGCTTCGACTTTTTTCTGACAAATGAAGAACACAGACTGACAGCCAAATGAGAAATCCATTCTAGTCTCCTTTTAAAATGGATGAACCTGTCAGTAATCTTCTCAGTCAGATAAGAATTACCAATAAGTCTGAACAGATAGCCTACCAAAGTTTAATAAATAAACTAATAGTATGGGGGAAGAGCTAGTGTCATTCTGATGCATTGGAAAGAGCTTGTAGAGGTCAGCCTTGTATGTACGGTACCAGGCACCAAAATAAGAAGCATGCTTCACTTTTTAAAATGTAATTGTAATTTCAGAAATCATTGAAGTGGAATGTCATTTTGAGAACTTGTTGATTGTTTTCTGGGAGAAGTACGTTCGGTGGCAAGAGACAAGTCACTCTGCATAGCTCCTGGTAAGTTTGTGACATAGCTGTTGAAATGTAGAAAGTGAATGGGGATAATACAGCTTTCACAAAAGCCCATCAGTCCTAGCCTACGTGACATCCTTGGAAGGATGCAGGAAATAGACTGGTGCTGTTACTCAATAGTACAAAGCAATTAATTGGAAAAAATAAACAAGTGCTCATCACTGTCATCTAGAGATACATATTTACCAATTTATCCTGGAAAGGGCTGTTCACAACTTAAGTGGCTGCAGTAGAAATGAATGTTGACAAAGTTAGGTATGACGTCCATCCACAAAACCCCTTACAAGCCAAGGTATCACAAGTAATCCTTAATGCTTTGAGCAGTTTTGACAGGAAGCACTTAAATACAGCTGTGACTCTGGACTAGTGATCACAATGGGCATTTCCTCTGACAGAGAGTAGAAACTTTCATATTAATAGGGAACTTAAGATAACAGCTACTTCTCTGCTGAAGGAGAAGGGATTTCCCTCTGTAACTCCATCATTTGTCTGCCTGGTTTCCAGCTCAGCTGCTCTGCCTCAGTGTGGAACAAAAGATTTGCTCACAAGTGCTCGTTATTAGCCTGGTTTATGTTAATTCAAATTGGTATGTAAAATTGTATCCAGATCTATCACAATGCTAATAATTTTAGAGGAAAAATATGGTAGTGCATGTCATATTTCTATTAATTTGTAGTTAGATGTTTAAAATTGCTGTTGGTTGCATGAAACTGCAATCAAATAGCAAACAAAACTCATTCAATATCACACAGTATTAGGAATGTTTAGCTTTTTAAAGACACATGGGCTAGTATAATTATGATGCCTTTGATAATTGACAAAACACATAAAATATTAATAAATCTATCAATAATATATAAGATCGTAAGACTATTCAGGTTGGTCATCTAGTCTGAAGTGTTGCATTTCAGTGTTGTTTGATATTTTTTTTCAGTTCAAAAGCCTGTATTATCTTTTATTTCCTGGTCACATTTTTGGAATTCTAATGTCACACACTTGTGAAATACCTTCTTTCACAAATGCAGTAAATCATGCTATTAAACCCCATGGAACACATGTTTCTATCGTGTGGTACAACAGGAAATAAAGTTGCAAGGCTACAGCCCTTACACAGTAATAGGTCATCAGGAAATCATTTCTCAAAAGGCATAGTGTGAAGGCATTGGCCTATCTGTGATCTCTGGGGACTTCCCAACCATGTTGAAGTACTATTTATTGCTTGCACATCTGTACTGAATTTAAGAGTGTATATTAAATGAATGTTTTGATAGGTTCCGTGAAAAGTTCCCCCAAATGTCCATAACCTGTGAAGTGGTGAGTGGACTCCCATCACACCTGGGCAGGACTCATGGACTTTACCATTCTCAGGTGAAGCAGACAAAAGCCTGGACAAAAGGAACAGTCAGAGGATCTCAAATTAATATATTCTTGGACCAATAAATAGATTTCAATTTCTGTGAGATAATATTATTAGAAAAATCTGCTTATTGGCCTGAAATTAACTTTCTACCTTACGCTAATAAAACCAGCATCTGCATGTATCAATAGCAAGGACAGAAAGACTGGCATCATGCCTCTTTCAGGCTTGTCACTAACATGAACCATTCAATTGATGCTTGGTGATTTAGAAAGGATTTCTTCATTATGTCCCTATCCAGGTAAAGACAGAGAAGAGGAAAGAAGAGAAAACCGAATATTTCAGTTGGAAGTGACCTGCAACAGTCATCTGGTCCAAGTGGCTGACCACTTCAGAGCTGACCAAGCTAAAGCATGTTATTAAGGGCATTGTCCAAAAGCCTCTTACACTGACAGGCTTGGGGCATTGACCGCCTCTCCAGGAAGTCTATTCCAGTGTTTGACCAGCCTCTCAGTAAAGAAATGCTTCCTCATGTGTAATCTGAACATCCCCTGATGCAGCTTTGAACCATTCTCTTGCTGTCCTGTCACTGGGTACCAGAGAGAAGAGCTCAGCACCTCCCTCTCCACATCCCCTCCTCAAGAAGCTCTAGAGAGGAATGAGGTGGACCCTCAGGCTCCTCTTCTCCAAACTAAACAAGCCCAAAGTCTTTAGCTGCTCCACGCAGGACGTTCCTTCCAGCGCTTTCACCAGCTTTGTTGCCCTACTCTGGATGCACTCAGGGACCTTCACATCCTTCTCAAATTGTGGGGCCCAGAACCACACACAGGACTCAAGACAAGGCCGTTATAGGTTCACTTCATGTTGGCTACAGCATGGCTTTGGGGGAACGGTACTAAACAGCCGCGGAGATCTGCAGACATCCCACCAGGCTGAGAGGGAAGGAAGTTGCTCTTCAGCTCGGTCCACCCTGCAGCAGAAATTTTGAAGAGATACCACTGGCAGACAAGGGTTCACGGTGACCTGGTTCATACCTGTCAGCAGTATAAGGGCATTGAATGCATTACCCAAACTGAAGTTTTTATCTCTCTGCCTCAAAGATTACTTTGCTGCTCTGTCAGTGTACATGATTTGTGTGTTTCATGATGAACCAAACACAAAGTATGTCTTTCTCTGGACTGCCTGAATGAAAAGCAGAGGAAAGCTGCCCAGCATTAACTGTTTGCAGCAACAGTGACACCCTGAAGCAATATAATGACCTGTGAAGAATGATTTTGTTTATGTCAGTTTAGATGCTCTGTCTTGTTATCTCAATAACCTTTCTGACTACCTTTGTTTTTTGAGCAATTTAGACAATTATTTATAATATATATATGCTGTCTTCTGGGAAAAGGGTTTTTATGGGAGCTCTTCACGTAATAAAAATCCTGGTTTTAACCCTTGTCATGATTTCCATCCATTTAAATATATGTTCAAGCTGTAAAACTGTTTCCCAGCATGCAAATGACTTGAGTGCCAAGTTATGCTTGTAAATCAGACATCAAATATGCAGATCCCGTGACATGGCAACTGAAATGTACATTTCAAAAGATATACTGGTGTTTAAGCATTTTGAGTTTAGGTGTTCCTGAATACTACCAGTGTGCATGCTTTTCATAATCCAACTATAAAGCCATTCATCAAAGGGCTTTTTTCTTCTGGAGAAGTGGAATTAAAAATAATAGGTCTGTGCAAATTTGGGAAAGTCAACAGGGCCACAGAGTTGTAACTGACAGTAAAAACTGCCCTGCTATTACTGGGCATAGAGCGGCTCAGGGAACTGGTAATGGTCACAGACTCGCACTTGCATACTAGATGGACCTGTCTTTTATGGTAAATTGGCACTTCTGCGAGAGTGCAAAATGATCCATAAATATTAGAAGCCAATGAGAGTTCATGTAAATACATGTTAACTGAGATGCAGTTTCTTGAAAATGAACTGAAATTAAAGAAAATATTTAATAACATAATGTATAAAACATTACCCCCACTTTAATGTATAAAACATTTCCCCGACTTAGTTATTGCAGGAATCAAGGCTCCAAGCAGCACAGAGTTTATTTCCAATGTCTTTACTCCCCTTTGTGTGGCTGTGAATAATTTTGTATATATTTAATTTTTAAAAAAGAGGGACATGATCCAAATCCTGTAAACTTGGATTCAGTCGTTAGGCTGCTGAACAATTCGATTCACAGAAGAAACTGGAGAAGTAATGTGCAGAAGGTGAGCCTGCACAGAGAGAGAAGAGGATCTTCTTCCTCTGAGTCCTTTGAGAAGCTCGCTAAAGGAACTACATCCTCTTATTTTATTTCTACTTCATATGAGAGATTTGGAAAGCTCATTATTTCTCCAGTTCCTCTGTTGTAAACCCGTAGGAAGCACCTCTTTCTCCGCAGGAGGAAAAAGATTTCAAATACAGGATAATGAAATTGTTGTTTGGTTCTGAGAATGCCTTTTTCTCTTTAATGAATGATTAATTTAGCAAAGATGTTCCAGTTCCAACCAACACTTGGATTCAAACTATTTTACCCACTTCTCTATTTCAGCCAATACTGATTGGGAAGCTAGAGCACAGAGATAACTGGTATGCTCCTGAGAGCCCCCCCGGGAGTGCTCCAAAGGTGTCTGCAAGACCAGAGCCGCTCTCTTAAGTGTTAGAGGATGGAACTGGGCACTCCGCACTCCCTGCCATATCACAACGATGATTCTGGTATCAGGCAATTTGGCCATCATGATGTGTTCAGCTAGGCTGCCTGCAGTCTCCATGTAGACAGCTGGTTCACACACCATCCTCCCTGTGGGTACCAAGGCCAGTGTTTAGGAGCAACCGTTACAAAGCCCGGTACCTCCACAACTCTCATTCCAGATGGCTTCGTCTACTGCCAGGTATCAGCAAACGATACTAGTTTGAGTAAGTGTCTGTCTTAGCATCGCTTTACATACTGGAGCGTATCCCTCTACTAGTTGCTATATGTACTCCTGCTTATCTCAGTGTAACAGCGGTGCTGAAGCAGAGCTTGTATACCAGTTGAAGTTGTGGATCCAACAGCCTGGCCTGCATTTGCTCTCATCGTTTATGGGACAATGCCAATTCAAAATCAGAAGTCGTACACAGACGTGCTTAATTACAACTGTTAATAGCGCCGTAGATAGAAGTAAAACACTTTTTAAAAGCTCGCTTGTTTCTCTGCACTTAAATTCTCCGCTGTTTTTCCCAAATTCTTTTGATCTAGGCAATGAAAATGTGAAAAGGTCTCCAAAGTTTTTTCTATTTATCTGCTTAAGAACAACTTTCACAGGATTTATTCTTAGTTGCAGAGTATTTCTGGGGGTGGTAAGTCAGGCAGAAGCTTGCTTCTGTAACATCTAAGCGTTTGCCGGATTTTGTCAGCCGTTTAAGACAAACGTGACCCTCCGATAGCCCTCATCGACAGAACGCTGCGAGTAGCTTCCATTTGGATCAAGAACGAACATCGTCTGCTGGCACCGCTCTCTGCGAGCCACGCTTCTGTATGAAAGGCGAGGCTGGATGCAGTTTTACTCCTTTTAATGAAAATAAGTAGGGTTCTCAGCCTCCCACCTCGTTGCTGGTGCCCTCCTCAACGCTACTGCGCGAGGCGTACGTGCCGCCGCCGCGCAGCAGCGTTCCGCTGAACAAACCGCCGGCCGCCTTTCGGCACGCCCGAGTTTTGCTCCCCCGACCTGAACTCCCTTTACCCCACGGGTGCCCTGCGAGAGGGCTCCGCGCGGGATGGGGTTGGGGAGGACCCCCGCAGCCTAGAAAGCGAGGGCCTGGGTCCCGCACGGAGCTGCCTGCCGGGGGACCCCTCACCGGCACTTCTCCCCCGTTGAGCCGCTCCCTTCTCCGCGGCCGGCAGTACCGCCGCGGAGATTCCCTCCCACGCGGGACTCCTACCCGCGGGGGCGGCTCTCCCCTCCGCTGCCGCTCCGCCCCTTAAGCCCCCTGTGCCCCGGAGCGTCCCCGCTTCCCCCCCCCCCCCCCCACGCCGGCCCGCAGCGGCGGGCGGCGGGGGGCGCCCGCGGGCGGCGGCGGGAGCGCGGGCGCGGGGGTGGCCGAGGAGCGGCGGCGGCCGCGTGAACGCGGCTGCAGAGCCCCAGCGAGCCGCGGGAACGGCGAGCGCCGCGCCGCGCCCGCCGCAGCCGGAGCCGGGCGAGGAGCGAGCCCGGCCGCCCGGAGCCGCCGGGGAGAGGCTCGTCGGCCGCGGCAGCCCCGCGGGGAGGCAGCGAGGGGGCCCCTCGCCGAAAGAGCGAACAACACCCCCCCCCCCCCCCCCCACCGCCGCCACCACTCTCCCGCCCCGCCGCCTCCGCCCGCCCCTCAGCGAAGAGAAACAAAACAAAACCCCGGCACCGCCACGCTCTCCCTCCTTCTCCTCTTGGCATTTGGTGGTTGGTTTTTTTTTTTTTTTTTTAATTATTTTTTCTTTTTTTAATTTTTTGTTTTTTTCTTGGGGATTCTCCTTTCTCCTGCCAGACTGACTTGCACCTTCTCGATAATTTCTCTTCCCCTCGTTTTTTTATACTCTTCTCCCTGCTTCCAAACCCTGTGTCTGTGTGTTTCAATACTATCACAACCTCTGCTAAAAATAGATCTTTTTATATACCCTTCCTCCTCTCTGACCCCATCCAACACCCCTTGTTAAGGTGAGTTGTGTCTTTTCATCACTTTTTTCCTTGTGTGTTGGTTTTTTGGTTTGGTTTTTTTTTTTTTTTTTCTTTTTTTTTTTTTTCTTCCTCCCCTCTAGGGCAGGTTTTAGGGAGGAGGGGATGTGGAGGAGAGAATTTCGTGGGGAGTCAGGCATGTTTGCAAAGCCTTATTTTCCCTTCTGCAGCCTCAGCATCATTCCGGACTGCTCCCTTTTATCCCAAGGATGGAGCTAGCTGATGAAAGTGGGGAACTACTCTTCCTTAGCACTGCATGCTTGGGAGCCACAGCAACAGCAGGGAAAAAAACCCCAACCTTCTCTTTTTTTCCTTCGCCTCCCCTCCGTCCCCCCCCATTCCCTCCTCCTTTCTGTGTTTTGTTGTGGTTTGCGGTTTTTTTTGGGGGGTAGTGGTGGTGGTTTTTGTTTGGTTAGGGTTTTTTGGTTTGTTTTGGGTTTTTTTTTGGGGGGGGTTGTTTGGGGTTTTTTTTCTGTGCGTATGCTTGGTTTCTGTTTTTAAGCAATACGCAGGGGACTTGGAAAGAATTGCATGTGATGTCGGGGGAGCAAGTGTGCGTGTGCACGTGTGTCTTGAGTGTGTGTGTGTATGCGTGCATATGTATGCGTGAAGTGCATTTGTATTTTGTGTTCATGGGATGATTGATAAAGCTTCCAAACAGCCACTGTACGTAGGGTGACGAGCACGGCAGAGACTGCTGATGGAGAAATCGGTCAGGGATGCAGGAAAGCTACAGAGCTCTCCACAGAGTTCGGTCCCTTGTGCTCCAGGACATCTTTCCATAGATCATTACTGGCACCTTCAAGGTGATGGCTCTTATTCCTCTCCTGGCTTCTCAGTAGAGGAGTGTCGAGAGGGAAAACTTTAGGGCTAACGTGAATTGATAGCATTTCTGTTCCTTCAGCAGCCCGAGACAGCGTTATTCCAGGGATAAGTGGGGAAAATAGCATTGTGATCCAGAGCAAATGGATCATTTGCTGTCACAAATTAGTGTTCAGTGAGAAAAAGAGAGATGAAACATTATTAGTTTGGCCAGCCAGCAGAAGCATTGCAGCCTGGTTTACTTCCCAATTCCAAAGTTGTTTTGGACGGCGTTTCTTTCTTCAGCTCTTCAGCTAACTGTTCCTTTTGACAACAGAAATGTGTTTCTACGGTAGAACAGTCTATTATAAATCTGCTGGGGAACGATTTATTGTTCAGAGACAATCAAGTAATTTATCTGTTTCATAGATCTCCCCCAGTCTTTTAGTGTGCTTTCAACTATGTATTTTACCTATGTGTGTGAAGTGGGGTAATATAGATTTTAGTTGCATTTTACCAAGGAGTTAAGGCATAACTTGCAGGGTGCTATTTGCAAAGTGTCACTTATTGTAAAGCAAAATAACAGCCCCTAGCTCTTTTTCATGGATTTTTCGCATCTCCCTTGTTTGTTTCAAAACAAGCAGGTGATTTGGCTTAAGAACTTGGAAGGAAAACTGACTTCACAATGATACACAGTTTCAAATAGTCAGAGCTCAAAATTATTACACTTGTCTGACTGTGAAACTTGAATTTGTTTATGGACTCTAGTGGATCCAAAGTACACGAAAGAGCACTTTGTATACATAGTTTTCTAACAGGTTGAATCATTTTTTGCATCTAAAAGTTTACAAATACACTAAAAAGGTTGCTATCGTCTGTGTTTGGAGGCCTTCATGCTCTGTGGATACAGGAACAGTAATGTTGCCTGTCTAGTTAATGCAATTCCAAAATAACAGATCTTTTCACATGCTGCGTAGATGACATTCAACAAAAATGAGCAGTCATGGAAGTAGTCTTGTGCTATCAAGGGTCATTTCATCATTTCTTTTTCTTGTTAGCCTAAATTAAAATATTTTACACAAGTTTGCCTTGGGTTTTTGTTTTGTTTTGTTTTGTTTTTTTTGTTTTGTTGTTTTTTTCTGCTGTGGCTGGCTGATGTTGTGAAAGCAGGAAGCATGCTTTGAGTGAGTTGTGCCATTCCTAATGCTTGATTAGCAGTGAGGGGAGAAGCACCTGATGTGCTTTGTACATCATCCCTGAAGGTATGCAGGAGTGAGAAAACGAGATGGAAAACCAGCACAGTGCACTAGCAGTTTAAATAAATAAGTAAGGGTGATGCATGTCAGCTTGTCAGCTGCTGTTCTGCTGGACTCTGACTACTGGCTAAACACATTTTCTTGGTGAGCACTGCGATGGGATACAATTTTTCTGATTTGACAGAGTTTGCTGTTAAAATCACATCTGGCACAGGACAGCTCTTGTTCTGTTGATAAAAATCATGCCTCCTCATTTTAATCCGGAGAAGGCTGAAATATCCACAACTACTGAAGTCACTAGGAGTCACTTGTGTTCAGCACTTGTTAGCATTTTTCATGTCAACGTGTCAGGATTTAGGATGTTTCCAAAGGATACAATTGCCAACAGATCTGTAATGTCTCACTTTGTTTAGATTTTACATTGGGTACACATAGTATGTTTACAAGTCAATGTTTTCTTTTACCGCAGCAAGACTAAAATGTGTCAGGAAATGGAAAACTTTTAGTATTGTTTTTTCTGCTGGGCTTTTAAAGAGAATTCTTTTGGTATCCTTTAGCTGTTTGTGAAAAAGCAGTGCTCACTTCACAAATCTATGCCCTAAGTTCCTTATGCCGGTTGATTAGCTGTTGACATTGGTGAAGGAAAAAAATATATATGTATGTAATGTGTGTACAAAAAAAAAAAAGAGCAAGTCATGTGTTTTTCTATCGTTAACAACTGAAAGACCAGAGTGCTTTCAGCTGAATATGAAAATGCTGAAGCAAGGTTAACATTGAGTTTGATCTGGTGATCGTTCCCACTGACACGAATGGCAGCACACCAACAGTTAGGTTATTCTATAACGTACTAACCTAGATTAAAGGCCCCTTTCATTTATGTTTTGATGCTTGGATAAAACCTCAAACCTTGGATTTATTCCCCTCTAAAGCCATTTTTGCTCTTGAAACAAGCCTTATAAAGCTGTGAATTGCTATAAACAAAGTAATGGAGGGAGACGTCAGAAGTCACTCTGACTTTGTGGAGCTTATTGCTGTAAAAGTAAGGTGGGATTTCTCTCTACTGTTAGCCAACTGAAATTATTTTCTTGCATTATTGCACTTTATTATCCTGCAATATCGTCTAAAATACTTAGTCCAAGGAGTTTTTATTCTGTGGATATGGTGCTTCCACAAATGAAGAATGTGTATATTTTGTCTTGTCCTAAACTACACCCATCAGTTTCAGTTGTATTGTGTCATGGGGCAAAATTACTGTTTCATTTGGACATATTTATTGAGGAAGCTATCTCGATCCTGGATTTTCTTAAGTTTTTAACAAAGGAAACGGAAAGTATCATAGTGTTGACTGGGATTTTTGGGGTCCAGTGGTATTATCTACATCCATGCAGAATGCAATCACAATGTACATTAAAAAGCAGTAGCATAATCCATCTGAAAACAAATGAATATGTCCTTCTCTGTAAATCCCTCTTTCTTTATTAGTTTTAAATGGTACTATGTGTGTGTTTCAATCTGAGTGTGTATTTGTAATTTTAAAATGTTTAGATGAATGAGGTTACTTTATGCAAAGCTGACTTTTTATTTGCGTTTTGTCTGCTAGAAATATACTTTTTGTGACAAAGTAGTTTTTTTTCCTGCTGTACTTGCTTACACATAGAAGCAAATAAGTATTTTCCTCCTGGGAACCATGTATAACTCTGAAGAGCCAGGTGACGAACAGAGCTACAAGCCGTTACCTTCCCAGTCTTGGTGAATGTGGAAGAGTGTCAGGGGTAACAAGTGCTCGGGCATGGCAGGGAAAGGAAGAGCGTGGCTCTTGGGAAAGCAGACTATAACTATCCAGGGCTGGAGTGGCTGTGTGCTCCAGGGCTAAAATAGCAAGTCGCTCCCCCACCCTTAACGGTGTTAAACTCCTCTATCTTGCGGTTTGCATTCAGTGATCTGCTTGGTTTTCCCTTTGTATTAGAGTAGATATGGAAGACTTAATTACAGTCTGGTAGTGCTAACACAGCTCTCTGATGACAGCTGTTTGTAGGAGGTCAAATGGAAAATAATTGTGGAGGGGAGTCTCTAGCTACAGTGTTTCTTCTTTGTGGTATGTTTTCATTTACACCAGTTTTCCCTGGATTTGCATCCAGCTATAATACCCTACTTGCCTGCATAGGCCGGAGGCTGCTTTGTGTGGAGAAAGTGTTTGTAGGAAGGGGAAAAAGAATATTATTGTTAACTTCAGACAACACAATGGAACAGCTGCACCAAGTCCAACCAAGTGCAAGAATACCTGTGGCTTTGTAGGTAAAACTTTCAGAATTTGCTTGACATGAATACGAGGTTTCATACTTCATGAGAGGAGACACATTTTTAAACGTAATTCAAAAGGAATGCTCTTTTCAGGATGAGCCTCGGTATTAATAAGTCCCTATGACCACCCTTGTCCTGTGGGATCTGTTTGGAGCAGCCCAGTTAATTCCTGGTTAAAGTGGGGTGGGGCCAGTTTCTCCCATTCAATCCACTACTGTAACTCCATGCTTGTAACTGGGTTACCTATTCCAGCGCTGCAGTGGTATCAGTAACAAAATTTAAGCTTTGTTTATAGGGCAAAATATATAGCGCACTATTGATTTCTGCTAACAGGCAATGCTTTTAACAGGGTCTATGATTCCAGTCATTCTGATTATGGATCCGTTTACCTTGCAACATCCGTGACTTTCTCATCTACGCATTAGATATATTAAAATGCGGTGGACACTTGTAGGCTCTAAGGAAGCAAAATGCTTATCTTCTGCTGTAAATGATAGATAAAATCCTTAATTTGTTATTGCATTTGTTATTCTGGGGGTGTGGATGGTTCAGGACCACCCCTTATTTGATTAAAATTTGTCTCTTAGTTTGCTTAAAAATAGTTACAAAAGGATTTATTATTATTAATTTTAGACAGTCTCTTCTGTATGCATTTAAAAAAATGTTTAGTTTCATAATGAGGTTTTGGGGTAGGCCACTGAGGTGTGATGAGAACTTAGCCCTCTTAATGACTGGCTGTTATCATACTTTCATTAATATAAATGACATATATAGTGATAAGGTCTTTTTCAAACTTACTGGCACTTTGCATACAACAATCTCTTTTATAATGAGTCATCTGGAGGTCCCATAAAGATTATTTTTTTCTTGATCTGCAGTGAAACTATGAAAATTTTAAGCAAATCAAAGTAGTAGTTATTTGAACTCTGGTAGAATAAAACAGCCATGAATGTATGGTTCCCTTATCAGTCATACCATTGCCATCTTTACACCTGGGTGAGTTCAGTATAAAACACTTACAAGCCAGCCTTAGCAGTCTGGGGCAGTACCTTTAGGTCGTGATGGCTGCTTCAGTAACCCCAGCAGAGATACACCAGTACTCAATGACAACGTGGTGAAAGAGAGGGAGTATCAGCTGGGAAGTAAATAGGGCCCTGAGGTGGGCTTAGAAAGCCCCTCAGGAAGAACAAAAGTCTGTCTTTCTGGAGGAGAAGTCAGCATGTGGCCATGATGTACTTCTAAGCTTCCTTGGACTTAAGGGCTGTTTCTATACATGACAAAATCCCAGTGGTTTACCAGCAGTGCAGAATCCTAATGAAATTTATATAATCCAGCAGAGGCTGTAACGGGAGCAGAAACAGAGAACTTCCCAAGTGTAGTACTTATATTCAGATAAGAATGTAAATGGTTCTTTCTCCTGCTGTGATACCAATGGACAAGTGTGCTCTGTTTCATTTGTGTACCTTTTGAAAAAGTTTATACATTTTAACTTATAGTAATGAATGGGAAATTATTTAGACCAGCAAAATATGGAAATTCAAAGTTAAGGCTTATCTTGCACTTAACCATTATAGAGGCATGGTCTATGTCTTGGGAGTGCTTGTTGCAGCTCTGACAAAACACCTCCTAAAGTGGCATTGAAGGTGGGATTTGTGTAATGCTTTTCCTATCTGTAAAATGGGATAATATAGTTAAGGCTAAATTCAGCAATTCCTATTCATGTTAAATAGTTCCTCAACTTCCGTGGGATTGCTTGCCTAAGCAAGAGACTCACAGAACAGTGACAACAGGGAAGGTGTGAAGTATTATTATTATTACTATTATTATTATCATCTCAGAGAAGCTTGTATGAGATGGCTCATGTTCTGGGCAGTCTGCATCACTAGACCAAAATTCCTTGGCACTTTCACTTGATTTCTGCAATGCATCACTGCTAATTCTGTGGCAGGATGAAATTAATTGAAAGTCCTTTCTGAAATTTGAGGTCTAAATAAAGGACATGTTAAATATAGGAACATTTTAAATATATTAATTGTATATGATAGTTCAAATTTAATGTTTAGCTGTATGTTTCTGGATGTCCATCTATGTGCAAGACATTATTTTTGGATTTTCACCTAATATAAAAATGCTTTATGAATTCTGAAGCAGATAAATGCTTCATAGGTAGTTCTTAGACATGTCAGAGTTGAGACACTGGCGAGACACTGGAACAGGCTGCCCAGAGAAGTTGTGGATGCCCCATGCCTGGAAGTGTTCAAGCTAGGGTTGGATGGGGCTTTGAGCAAACTATCTAGTGGAAGATGTCCCTGCAGATTGCAGGGGGTTTGGACTAAATGATCTTTACAGGTCCCTTCCAACTCAAACCAGTCTATGATTCTATGTTACAGACGTCAACTAATTAGCCATCACAGCAACTCTGCCTTGGGTTTTGTAGTACACAGGCAAAATTTTAAGCAGCAGTAATAGTAAAATGAGAGACCATGAGAGCATAATTTATTTTTCCTTCTCTTTTCTTTTTATAGTTAGCTCTCAGTGGTAACGTGGGGTAGAGAATAGAAAAGAATTGTAGATTTGACTGTTCCCAGCCATTGGCTTAGTTTTAAGGCTCCTTACGTCTTTTTGAGTGGGGATCGGTGCTTGTATTAGCATTTGGGATTGGCAGGATTCCCTTGCCTGGCAATACGGAAGAATCTGGGAAGGGGAGGATTTTGTGATTCTTTCAAGTCTGAAGGTAAAATCTGCAGTGCCATATGGATAATATCAGATCATCGACTCCTCTGAGATCTTTCCAGTACATATTGCAAAGGCAAGCTCAGGCTAGATCTTCAAGGCCAAAATCTTAAAAGCAACTTCTAAATTTGCACTCTTACTCAGATTTTGCTTGTGTCTTGCACCTGTGTGTGCAGCCTAGAGATGTAAGCGATGGGAGGCAGAATCAGGGATAGGAAAGTAGCTGGAATCAAGGAAAGGATTTAGCAAAAGGGTAATAAAGTACATTTATGAGCAAAAATGTGAAAAGATAAGTGTAGGGGTGTCCTTAAGAGAGGATGGAAGAGAAAGGCATTGCACAGAGATGGAATTAATAAGATTTAACAGAATGCAAGAGATAAAAAGCCCAAGACAAATATCAAGAGATGGAGGCTGTACTGCAAGAGAGACAGCACAACTAATGGTAGAAGGCGAAAAGACAGGCTGAAAGGGAGCTGTACACTATCAATTTAAAGTATAGTATCAAGATCAGCTTAAGCTGATCTAAATTCCAGCTGCTTCTGCAAAGGGAGTCCTGCGCACTCACTCCTTCCTCCGAAAGATGTGCTGCAACTGGTAATATGAAAAAAAGAAAAATTCATCCAGATCAGATCCTTAATCCAGCTGACTAACTGCTCATATTAACATTACAGCTGCCTCAAGGCAAAGAGGCTGGGGGGGGCGGACATAGGAAAGGGCAGCATAAAATTGACTTACGCTGATGACAGATCTGTGCTCTTGGTCTGAAAGTCCTGGTGAGATTCTGAGTTAGAAATTATTTAGAAGAGAGGCTGGCTAGGAAGACTTGGAGTGGTAACACAAAGAAAGGAAGAAGCCCCCTGGGACAGTATTTATAGTGAGCAGTTTAGGCGGCTGCATGCAAAGGAAAAAAAGATGCTCAAAACACTTAGGAGGCAAACTCAAGCATTTAAAAATTACAAAGAGCTGGTGTTTTTGTTGCCTGTGTATTTAATACAGCGTCCATAGGCACGCCTGCTGATGCAGTCTTTAATTACATGATCAAGTGGGGCTTTTTTCCCTCGGGACAGTTTGCAGAGAGGGAGGGTGGCAGAGGCTCCAGGAGTACCGTACCCTTTACGAGTGGCGCCCCTGTGACCTCTGTTGAGCAGAGCAGTGCCTGTGACTTGGGGCTTACTTCACCTCCTTGGATCATGAATGACAAAGTCCAGTGCTCAGCAGTCCCACCAGTAGCTCCACGCTTCCCTCTCACATCCTTCATGTATATCTCCTTCATGGGCCCCAGCGTATTTCATACTGACTTGTACTGCTTTTTATTAATCCAGCATTTATGGCTCCCAAACAAAACATCTTTTGCCTCTTTTTGCCTCATAGCTCCACCTGCAATGTGCTATACATGTGCAGCATGTGTTAAGCTTACTTTTAAATGGTAATGTATGCTTCAAGTTTCTCTTGGAATAAGAAGAAACAATATAGAAAAATAAAAAGAAATTCATTATAAAATGCCTTCAGAGAAAAGGAGGCAAAGATTAGACTATGTTTTGTAATAAATGAAATATAAAGCTCTTAGGTCTTCTTGGCTATATTTTAATGATTATTTTTTTAAAAATATTAAATGGGGAAATTAGATTATGCACAAATACACACACACACACAAAACCACATTATGGATTCCACTCTTTGAAGGAAAGGGTTGAAAAAGAACAGTTTACCCAGCCCTGTGAGAAATAAGATGCTGGCAGATGATGTCATGCTGTCTAGACTAGAATAAAAGTTGTATTTTAAAAAATCTTAGCTAACTTATTTAAATAAAATATTTCAAAATTCTAAGAAATCAGAAGTGCTAGGTGACGATGTTAGATTTTACTTTGATCATGTTCTATGGGTTCTGGTGTCTTTTCATAACATATTTTTAAAATGCTTCTTTTTTTTCCCTTTAAGCATACCTGTGGAGAATTGCATAATCATAAGAAGATATGACTGATTCTTCTGGGTTATCAAGTTCAGTCCCTTGCTCTTGCAGCCAAGATATCATATAATTCCTTTCATGTACTGATCAAACTCCTTCTTAGAACTACTCAGGGATTTTTTTAGTTCCCATACTACCATTTGGAGGCTGTTTTGGTATTCTGGTTTCTTTTCCCCTTAAATATGTTCGTGGCCCGCTTACATTACTTTGTTCTCGGTCTAATCTTGTACTTCAGCTTCAGTGGCTTTTTCTGCACAGTGTTAACTCCCCAAAGTATGGAGCCATCCTGCTTGCTGTCTTCCTGTGCTAGGCTTAAAAAGCAAAGTTCTTGCCTGACAGAGTTCAGCTCTGGTGAGGACTGCTAAATTCTTGTGAAGGATAGACAATGGTGTAAAGTTAGACATAATAGGGTTCTGGTCATGCTCCTCGTTCATGTGATGACTAACCTTAAACCAGTCTGCAGTACTGACCTTCAGAGAGTGAGTGATATGTCAAGTGCCTTACCCACGTTTCTCTTTGGGAGTAGGTTTGGTCTTCTGGTGCACAATGCTCTATGGGGGTTTTGCAGACTCATTTTCATTTGGCTTAGTTCTGGGTTCTCACTATAAATAGTTCCAAGTATGACAGAAGGAACCTTTGTTTATAGTTTGAAAAAAAATCCTGTTTCTACTTGGGATTAAATTTCAATTGATGAGAGTTGATACTTTAACATTTAAAGATACAAAATTCTAAGCATTAATCTTTCAAATAGGAGGTAGCCATTATGCTCTAAGCAAAATTATTTTCAAATCACACTGTCTAATAATCTGTCCTGGGCTGGGATAGAGTTAATTTTCTTCCTAGTAGCTGGTATAGTGCTCTGTTTTGGGTTCAGTATGAGAAGAATGTTGATAACCCACTGATGTTTTCAGTTCTTGCTAAGTAGTGTTTATACTAAGTCAAGGATTTTTCAGCTTTTCCTCACCAGCCACCAAGAAGGCTGGAGGGGCACAAGGAGTTGGGAGGGGACACAGCCAGGGCAGCTGACCCAAACTGGCCAACGGGGTATTCCATACCATGTGATGGCATGTCCAGTATATAAACTGGGGGCAGTTGGCTGGGGGGGGGGATTGCTGCTCAGGAACTAACTGGGCATCGGTCAATTGCATTGTCTATCACTTGTTTTGTATATTCCAATCCTTTTTATTATTATGGTCATTTTATTATTGTTATTATTATCATTATTAATTTCTTCCTTTCTGTTCTATTAAACTGTCTTTATCTCAACCCATGAGTTTTACTTTTTTTTTCAATTCTCCCCTCCTATCCCACTGGGTGGGTGGGGGAGTGAGTGAGCGGCTGCATGGTGCTTAGTTGCTGGCTGGGGTTAAACCACGACATAGTCCTAATCAAGAATGCATTGGATTTCCTGTGGATTTACCACTTGTACATCATTTGGGAAGATAGAAATTAGTAAGTTTTGATTCTGGACTCATTTTCTAATTTTAAAATTACTGCGAAAAGGAACGTGTATGTTTTATTTTTGTTCCTTGAAGTATAATGTAAACAGAGGACAGGAACTAGAAGTGGCTGGCCTTGTTATGTTTCAAGAATTTACCTGAAATAGCTTTATTTTGAAAAGTGGTCAGGCAGTTGGACTAAATGATCATTGTAGGTCCCTTCCAACTGAAATATTCTATTCTATTAATTCATGATATTTTCAGTTTGATTTTTCTGTTCTTTCTCAAAAACCAAGGAGTAAAGTAATGATGTTGAAACTTTTAAATTCTTTGCAGCTTTAAAGTCATTGCCCCTATGTGTGAACTATTTTAACCAACATTTCACCTGGAAGGGTGAATGCTCTATAGTTAGATTGATATGACCGTCACTGTCTTTAACCAGGTATATACAAACTATTTTATACATTACTGTGTTATACAGGTTGGTTAGTATTTCCCTAATGTAGAATTATTGCATCTGTCATTTAAAAAAACCCCCGCCTTCCTATATTACTTGTCATTAATCTTCTGTCAGAAGATTAATATGGGTAGATAAGATACAGTTCTGTTATTTGATATTTAAAGTTTCGATATTTATTCGATACTACAATAAGTAGTATATAAAATGACAATGCTACAATAATACTACAATAAGCACTATCTAAAACAGTAAAATCCCACAGTGAATGAAGCAGCTGGAACTGTAACTCCTATCGGCTGCCCAACACCAGACACTCCTTTCTGCTTTCTCCTAGGCCTCTTGACATTTGCCTGGCCTGCAGAATGACTATGCATGTTATCTACAAGGTGTTAGTCCATTAGTAATGAGCAACCTTTAATCCTGGTGTAGACATCCTTTTCATGGAAAAGGGTGTGCGTCACACCGTTAAGATTTAAGTATACCTACATGGGCAAATAACTTCATTCGCTGGATTTGTCCCATTTAACCTAGCAGGGCTGCGGTTTCTCATTTGACTGTTTGTAGGAGTAAGCTCTGAGTCATATTTGTCCTTCAGACCTGGGCATGGAAGGGATTCAAGATCTGTAGGGGAATAGACTGCCAGCATGTGCACGCACAAAGGTTGGGGCTGGGAAGAAGCCTGGAGTCCTTTGCACTAACTCTATTCAGAAAACCAGAATGTTTATGCTAGCTGAAAAGAATGTGGTAATGTATGCAGAAGTGTTGTTTAGGTTGCGGTTATTAAAAAAAAAAAAACACAACAGGTTTTTTTTTTATTAAAAAATGAACTATTGATCTGGAAAAAAAAAAATTATAATAATATGTCATGGCAGTGTGTGACCTGTTTTCCTAGGATGCTTTTGATGCTTTTTGGTTTTCAAAATTTTTTTCCACATGCTGTTGCTATGGTAAGAGTCAACACATCAGGGAGAGGTATCATAACAAATGTCATAACAAATAACCTGTAAGAGCTTTGCATTTCCTGGGACAGCACAGAGTCACTTTGGATTTTCAAGTGAAGCCCTGTCAAAAGAGTCTTCAGACTGTGGGTAGCATCTCTCTTTTTGTATTCATGGACTACTTTTGCATGGCTGAAACAAATCAAGAAAGTCAACCTTTTTATCAATAAGGTTATTATTAACTACAAACAAATTCTCACCTCCTTTAGAAAAGTTTAGGTGTTTTATAAATCAGGAGAGAAAATATAAAGAAAAAAGGCCAGAAGGAAATGTGGTGGGGTAATGGAGATGGGGATGAAGCTAAGAAAAGCAAAATTAGAGATTTCCAGCTTTTGCGGGGGGGCAGGGAGGGAAGATATAGCCCAAGGTTTATTCAATTTGACCTTTAGAAATCAAGTCATAATAAAATTGGATGAGTACAAGAACTTGGAAATACCAACTGTGGCCTATAATGGCATGCCAAGCTCCTACATGGTAAAGATTGATCAAAGTATTTGAGTATTGAAAAACAGGTGGCATCTTCAGATGGTTCCAGACCTAATTGCTGCAACTCCATTACCGAGAGTACTTGTGTACCACAGCCTGCTGAACAGAGATCCTGTTGAAGAGTTTTGAATTTACTGAACAGAAGTTACCTACATTTCAAAATGTGATGAACTAATCTTATCACATGAGATGAAGCTCTACTTAGTACCCTTTTAAAATAGTAACTGTAGTTACAGATTGGTTATATGCATGGGAAGAAGTGGAGAGGGGATCAGAGACTCCAAGTTTGTCTGTGTAGCTGAAGCCACAGGAGATGACAGGCAGTGGCTCTGCTGGAAGATCAGGAGATCAAAGAAAGTCTTTACTCAGCGTTGGAAGAGAGTGGGTTTACCATGTGACAAGGCAAACTCCCAGTCCCGCAGCAGGATGCTGGGGAAAAAATTTTGAGAGGGCTGCTGGTCCCCTCCTGAGTTACGGACTTTGAATATAGGAGACTCCAGTCTGATCTCTGTCCGTTAGATAGCCAGAACTAGGGGGATTGGCCAAGAGAGTTTAGTCCAAATTTAATGTTTCTCACCACAGACCTGAGGGGTTTCTTATATAAATGGTCCCATCAATCCAGATGCAACTCTAAATTATCACCTAAATGCCATGTAGAAGAGTAGCTCTGTACAAAAAAATGTTTAGTTAGAGGTTTAGTTAAGTCTTCAGGCAACAATGACTTCGGTTACTTTGAAGCAGGCACCTCCTCAGTTGCAGAGTTGGTGGCCTCGCTCCGAGCCCAGTATCCCTTGGGAATCATGCAGAGTTTACATTGCAATAGTGTTTCCAGTGTTTTAGCAGTGTGGCAGGCTTGCCTTCAACTGTCCTGGCTGCAGTTTGCTCACAGTAACCTTGTTCGGACCCACCTACGTGTTTCAAGGGTTAGCTTTCTGCTGTTAAGCCTGCTGGGTATTTTGATCCAACGTACCAGATCTCACTTGCAGGCTGGTGTGCAAACTTCCCAAGCAGCAGAGTCATGGTGAAGGTGCCTCCTTGGCAGAGGAGGGACTCTATTGCTCCTGAGGGATGCTGCTGAAGGCCAGCAGTCCTGGCTATCCTCAGCTTGGATGGTCCTCCTGACTACTAGTATAAAAGTGCTTTCACATAGTGTGAAGACAGTGGAGTTCAAGAATAACTAGTGTGAGGAAGCAGGGGGACCAGCTGGCTGAAAACTTAGGCCCCTTGGAAAATCCCCCTCTAACAGGTTTCAGTCTCTAACTTCTATCGATACTAAAAAGGATTTTATGTCAAGGTCCTCTCTGAAAATCCTGCTAACCTTCTGTCTCTGTCAGTATGAGATGTGGATATTTTAAATCAGTGTGCAGAATTTCTGTTGTTTTTCTGAAAGGCTGATGGCAGTCTGCTGCTTGCCTTCCTCCTCTTGTCTCCATTAACTCGTGCCCATTTGCTGGTATCAGCCATGCCTGCATGGGGCTGAAAAGCTCAAAATACAATCCAGTCCCTAGAAGTTTCTTCCAAATATGTGCCTGGACAGATGAGGAGGACATTGAACATGAGGAGGAGACCACAGATTATCTGTGATGGGCCCCAGGGAGACTTTTGACATACTCCAACCATGGGAGTCAATGGCTGGACCTTCTTAGACAACTAAGACACTTGAAATCTACACAAGTTTGTAGAAAACTAATGCCCTCTCTGTAATACTTTTGTTCATAACCCTGACATATGGTAACTACCCACATCTTTCATGGGTACCCTTGGCATTTAGGGAAGCTTGGCACTCTGCAGACCTTTGTTTTCTGCTGCAACTTTTGTTAGAATTGTGTTAATTTTCACTGTTGTTACAACTTCTGGTCCATTTTGAATAGTCATATATTTCACTAAATAGTTTATTTAAAATGCTTTTTTGAGAAGGGTGTTATTGTGAGGTTTAAAGTGTGGAAGGTCTGAATGAAAAGCAACATTCTTCTTTCTAGCCCTGTTTTGAGGGTGTCTTCTGACACATGAAACTTTCATTATACTTTAATTATTGATGGGAAGCATTTTCTTACCAGCATAGCACTTACACACAGTGAAATCACTTTTCAGGAGAAATTACTGCAAGCAATTTTTGGATGAGTTTCAGTTTTGCAAATTGCTTAGGTTTTTTTCTTTGTTTTTTTCTTAGTACCCCATAAATTAAAGCACAAATGATAAGCAAGATCGTTATGCTGTCATGAATCACTCAAGTTCTAATGGCCTAATGCACTAAGCCTTAATTAGTAATATTGTATTTTTAAAAAGACAATATTGTGAATGAAATCTGAACATGCACTGTTTTATAACTGGGCTTCCCAGAAGATTTTAAATGGATTCCTCTTCTTAGTATGTTTTTAAATAATTGATACGGCCACTTCAAGCCCTTAGTAGACAAACGAATTATTGGCTGCTAGTGACAGAATTTGGTTTGGGCATAATAACTTCACAGAGACATGGCACTGCATACATCTGCTGCTCTAATTAGAAAGTTTGCCTAGGGTGCTTGTATCAGAAAGAGTGGGAAAAAATAGTGCTGCACAATCTGTTGTAACAGAGTGATTCCTGCAAAATGTGATTTATACAAGATTTCTGGTTAACACTTTCACTTCTGCTGGAACACTCAGATGCCATTTCAGCAAATTTTATACAGGCAGTACTGAATTGGCCTTACCTGAATGGGCTGCCTGCTTGGAAATGCCACTGTTGTGTGCTAGATTTAGGGCCTTCAACTGCATTGGTCCGTGGTGCAAAAGACCGTTGCTGCTCTGTTCTACAGAAGTCTGCTAACAGGCCCTTGAGCCACTCCAGCACAGAGAATAAGCCAGCAATTACAGTTCCCTGGTGCTGTGTCCCTTTATTGCAGATAAGCTTTCAGTTTATGCTTTTTTACATAGGCAGTGAAAATCAGGAGTAACAGCATAAAAGGAGTTTTGGTAGTCCAGCAACAGCCACACATTTTCTGGGGGAAACTTGTTAAGCTGGGGCCGAAAGCAGTTGCTCTGGGACAGTGATCAAGAGCATCTCATCTAACCAGGGAGCATACACCACTTGAAACCAAGCCCTTCTTACTAAAGCGGTTGTATCTCATCCAGTCAAACAGCATTCGGGTCAAAATAAATAGCTGTGGTTATGGGGAGAATTAATCAGAAGTGTGCAAGAGAGGCCTTTGCTTGCTTGCTGACTTTAATTTACCAATTCACCAAATGTTTCCTGGGAAAGGATCAGTTTCAACAAATACCTGTTTTTAAACACACAGCAGGATTTTGTTGTCATGGAACTATAATTTATTGCAGCTTTCTGGAGAAACGTGGTAGGCTTGGTGGAGAGTATAGGCAGCTAGGTTCTGTTCTCCTTAGACCTCATTTAAGTTAATAAATAATTCCAGTACAAGGCACTTTAAGGGCGCTGAAAGTAAAGTGGAATTTGATTTAAAGAAAAGGAATTATCCCAAAGAACATTTATGCCTTGGAGAAAGTGAAATGTGATCAACCATGTGAAATTCTGTGTTATCAACCAATCTGAACGTTTCAGAGAGTAGATCAATGTCTTAAAGGCAAGTACAGGTGTTATGGGAGATGCAACTCTATTTTACATGCCAAATTATCTGTTCATAGTATGGCACTGCGGAACAGCAAAGAGGCAAAGCAGCTCTTCAGGTATGCTGATGAAATGTTTGTAAAAGCAAAATCAGATGTCAGAAATCAGAGAAATGCAGTAACCTGACATGTAGGTGTACTTCTGAATATCTGTTGTTCTTTTGAATTTTCCTTATCAATTTCTTTACAAAGGGACAGAAAGGATGAAGCAGTATGATGCTGAAGGATCTCATTTATAGAGCATCCTGCGTGACATACAGCTGGATTTAAATTTCTTTCTTTTACAGTTTTAGGCTTTAGCTAATCCAAGTACTTAAGCATGTTGTTAACTCTATGGTCAGTGTAACTCTTATTTATCTTTTTTCAAGATCATAGGTATCTAGAATATGCATACATCAATAAATTTGTGGATAAATAGCATAAAGTCTTTATCTTATTTCCATGAAATATCACAAATTTCCTAAATAATGAAAAGATAGTGGTTTTGTGCCAGGATGGGGGGGGGGGGTTAGAAAGAAAAGGAAGAGAGCAAGCCACAAATTGTTGTCATTTATTTGTTCCCCTAGCAGCAAACGCCTAAAAATCAAAGAAACCTGATTAGAATGATGAGAGAGATTTTAGATCACCTGGTGTTGAAGTTAAGTTTATTTTCCCTATAAGGCATGTTTAAAGCATTCTATTTATGGGTATTTGAGGGTTTTTTTAAAGTTTAATTTCCACTGAACTGAAATATATGGTTCTAGGGAGGATCTCATAAAGGAAGACGATATAAAATTCCTTTCTTATCCTTCTAAATGATTCTGCTCTTCAGTGGGTCATTAGCTTTTTTGCAGTATACTATGTTCATTTGTGGACTAACTTTTGACATATGTATTATACATGTTGTGACTGGTGTTCAAGTTTCATCAATGATTTCATTGCTCAAAAGAACATTCGAAAGCATGAAGAACAATGTTTTGAATACACTGGTACTCTACATGCTTATTCATGTTGGGCATACACCACAACTTTTTGCATATCCTTTCTAAATCACTCCTGATACACAAGTGAAATTGAATTAGAGAATGATATTCCATCTTTAGCAAAGACATGTTCCATTCCTGTTTGTCCTGCTTGCCTCATCAGCAAAAGACCATATATACAGGCAATTTCTTTTCTACCCTTCTCAAGTCCCCAGACAATGGTACAAGACCAAAAGTATAACAGGAGCCCGTTTTTATGCTCAAGTTCCTTCCTCCATTTCAGAAATGATCACTCTTCAAAAAAGAACTGAAAATCAGAAGCTGATGGTCAAAAAGTGCAAGTGTGGCTAAAACCTAATGTGGCAGGTTGGAGATGTTTCCACGGTACCTTGTTTCCATAGCCTGAAGTTCCGGGGACTTAACGTTTTTCAATGAACTTGACTTCCTGACCAACCAGTGTCCCCTGGTATAAGGAGCAGCCTTATCCCTTTTTAGTGGATCATGGGAATCTGATGGCCAACAGCATCATGGAAGATCTAGGCAAGCTAGAGAAAGGAATGGGAGTACATACACTTCAAACCACATGCGGGAAACATTTCCAAGTGCAAGTGTTCCGGCTTTGACTAACATTGGAAAAGCTTTTCTGTTGGGACTTTTTCATGGGAAGCAAGATTTTTTCTGCCAGAGTGGGGTGAAAAAGGCAGGTGGAGATGGGCAGGGAGTATTATCACCAAAGTATTGTTCTATTGAAATGATACAAAGTGTTCAGTCTAGTCCTTGTGCCATAGCACCACAGGAGCAGGATGTGCCATAGCACCACATGAGCCTGATAGGAAGGATGAGCAGCAAAAACCCTAGCTACACATCTTTTTGGGCACTTGTTAGTAGGCACTAAAGGTTCCTTGGATCTTATCTGTAGCTGCAACAGAGAGGTGAATCAAGTGCAATACTTGAGAACAATAAGGAAAAAAAATCACTAAATATTTTGAGTGTAATAGAACTATATGCCAGCAGGTAGCAGGGGTTCACGGAACATGATCCCTTGTTAAGCCATTATATATGTATTCATACAGGTGGATATATGAAAAATAGAATACAAGAGCTTAGAATTTATATGGTGTTCTTACCAGAAAAGAGGACACCACTTGTTAAAAAACCCAGTTAGTTATTTTTTATGCCACAAGACCTAAAGACTGGCTGAAGAAGAATTAAAAAATGCTGGCAGCTGACTCTGAAAGGACCCTACAGTAGCTGGATGAGAAAGCACACTTTCTCATCCAGTACCAATTTTGAAGATACCGATTTTTTTGATTTGAAGGTGCCAGATGTACAGTTCTCTATTAAAGCTCTGTACTCTGTTGCAGTGCAACTTACTGCAGGCTAAAGAGCTGGACTACAAACTGGAATAAGCACTAAGAAAATGGCTAAGATCTTATTCGTAATAAAGTACCTCTCAAACAGAATTAGTAGAAGGAAATGCAGAAAATGAGACATCACTCAAAAAAATCTAGTTGTATATCACTATTTTCACCTGCTGATGCAAATTATACTTATGCTGGGGTTGGGAAAGCAGATAGTAAGACACCCTGGTCTCAAATATTTGTTGTGTAATAAGCAACGTTATCTGCAATGTCCCTCCTTTTTGGTGTAAGAATACAGTAGGGTATGGGAGAGTGTAGGAGTCACCTCAGTATATTTTCATTAGCATTTCTTTTGAGGAGGGCTGCCATCCCGCCTGGGCTCCTAGAGATATCCTCAAATACTTGAAGCATATTTTCTGCTGGTTGGAGAGTAGGTTGGGTAGTCAAATTCATATGAAGTGGGGACTTAATGAATAAGAGTGCCTCATGTAGATGCTTAGAGAAAATTCCTCCTCCTGACCTTGCTCTTGTGAGAATTATTTTGACGAAGAATAATCCAGGCCAGTATTTGGTAATTGCTCTGTTACAACTGAGATTTATTCAACCTGCTGTCTGCCTAGATATTCACAGTTTTCACAAAACTCAAGCTTGAGAAATGCACATATGTGTACAGGCACTGTGTATTTTATTTATGCATGGAAATACACTTTTATGTTCTGTGTAGAGAATCAGGTTGCAATTTCCTTATTCAAACCTCAATGTAGTTATAGTCTTCTGTGGTTTTGATTTTCGTTGTAGAACTTCTCACAGACAGATTTACTGAGGTTTTATTATGAGTCGTGGTAGTCTGCTAGTCTCATCTGTTTCTGTCTAATCTCATCTGTAAACTTTAAAATAATATTGGGTTTCCTTTTTACTGAAATTTTAACCAGTGGGATAAAATATAAAGCATTAGTAAGATATTGCCATTCAGTGTAATTTAGTTTAGCTAGTATGCTTGCTTTGGAGTCCATCCTAGTAGCTAACATGCACAAGCACTGAGGTTTATGACTGTGTGGTAAGCTCAGCATTGAAATCCCTCTTATTTGTTTCACCATTTTGAACACTTTAACATATTCCACCACAAGGTCTCTTGCTGCACAGAAATATTTTAAATGGCTCTGTTAGAGCAAGTTCAAAGGATGAGCTCTCTGACATGTATTCTTCAAAGCAAGACTACATTTCTCCACAACAAAAAAAAATGTGTCTTACCTCTCCCCCTTCCTACTGTGAGTTGTGCCAGAGCTGTCATTTTTTCAGTAGGGATTGTTTATAAAAAGGACCTATATTCTGCTGTTCAGCACACTAGAAACCCTTTAGTTTTCAGTTTCAGTGTATAAATATTGATTTTGTACTTCACTGGTTTTGTTAGTTAACTCAAAGGTGATAGCATTTTTGTTGAATAAATGTCTTTAAGGAAATAAAATACTGTACCTTCCTAAAAACTATGTGCTTGTTTCATAAAGTGAACATTTAATCCCAGCGGCTAAATGCAGTCTGTTTGGGGTATTCTGGATTGGATGTGATCTGTTTTGTTACTTAAGAAAGCCATCCTCAAAAATGACCACAAATGGCTGTTTATGATCAAGCTATGCAAAATTTACATGCAGATTCGAGTTAAAATCATCAAAGCACTTGATTCTGTTAGATATGTCTAACTATTCTTGATGCATCTCCTGTAGCAGTTTACTCAATTCTTTTAATGTAACTTTAGATTAAACATAAGTATTATTGCTCATTAGAAAGTACTAGATTTTGCAGGGCCCACTCAGCTTCAGATTTCAGCATGTCAAGAAATTAGGAACCGAGGATGAATTAGAACCTGGGAAGGGTCCCATGCCTTGATCCAGTGAAAGCGCTTTTTATAAAAAGGCCTTAAAGCTAATTATCCATGGAAAAACTGCACTTTGAACCTTGGGCTCAAGCTGAGTGATTTTATTCCTAGAAGCCACATTTGTGGCTCGGTGACCAACCCCTTGCTCTTATTCCTGTGAACCTGACTTCAGAACTCCAGCCAGTTGGAAAACACTTCTGTAACCAGAATGAGAACAGCCTCAGGCTTGCAAAGATTACAGATAGAGGATACCTGGTAATGTGAAAAATCAGCCTCACTGGTGTATATTTCAACACTTCTCTGAAAGCTCAGTTTTGCAGGTTGCTGAGCATTGCTCAGCCACCATTAATTTCTCCTGAAACCAGTGGACCAAACCCTCAGCTTCATAAATCAGGGAAACTGCTACTGTCCCAAATATATGCTTGATTACTACAGAAAAAAATCACATCAAAGCTGGAGATGGTCTGAATTTTCAGGTCTGCATATTTTATGTCTGCAGTTCTACCAACATTATTTGATACCAGGAAAAGTTTCTCATCAAACCCAAGGGGGTGGGGTTGTTGCTCATAGATTAGGAAGTTCCTTTTTTTTATTTTTGAGACATTTTTTTCCTTTTCCTTGTAAGCATTGTGTGTCTCACTCCTCCTCCATTGATAGTAAGGTGTGGAAAGCCACCTCTGACTTACAAACAATTCTTCTCTTCTTTCAAGTACATTCAGATGAGAGTTGATGAGTACCACCAGTCATATGATATAACCAGGTAGCAACATTTCAGCTACACTGGGCAGCTATTCTCTGCCTCAGACTTAATGAATGCAGACTTGATGGTGTTCCCCAGCAAATACAAGAAACAGATTGTCTTCATTGCATTGAGTTTTTCTAAGAGGTTGTGGAAAGAAACTTGGGGAGAGTGAACACAGCAATTCACATCACCCAATAATATCTCCTGTTTTGTCATAAATACCACAAGTTTGACAAACACAGAAAAGAGCAAGGGGAGAATGGAAAATGAAAGGGAAACAAGTGTTCTTGTGTCTGCACTTCTCCTACAGCCTTTTGGAGAGTCTCATGGAGCACTCCATGCCAAGTAAGGTTTTTCACCCTGTGAGCCCTGGAAACTTATCCATAGGGTTCCCCAGTAACCCCCACAGCCTCGCCTACATGAAGAATGCCAGCTCAAGTCTTACTGTCAGGCAGCTTTTCGTGCATTAGTGAATCCCAGTATTTCAGACTTGCAAGAAGGCTCTCAAGACACCCTGCTCGGAGCCACTACTTTTTTAATGTTGTTCCTTTCATATTTATTTTTGAAGCTATGCAGCAGGGCATCCACTCCTAGCTCTCTCCTTTCTCTGCCAGGCTTTCATGCCTTCCTGTTTCATCGTCATCATGGCATTTCACACTCAGCTGCAGTGCCTTCGTGACTCAACTGCAGGCTTTGTCTGGGGCAGCAATCTGACTCTAGCTGTGCAGCATGTCTTCACAGGTGCAGTGGTGGCAATTTTATCTGCCTTTTAGTCCATAGCTAGGAGTGAATGTTCTTGCTATGCTATTTATTTAGTCAGAATCTGGGTCTTACATCTTTCCCTTTGGATTGTACCTGGACATAAAGGAGGCTTGACTTTTCACAGCTCTTTTATAGTTTAATGTACTGCAGTTCCTTTGGTCACTGAAAGTGTCAACTTTACTATAAGGAAACACCGCCTTGCTAGCCATCTCAACGAAGATGAAGATATTGCCTCTTCATAACTGTCTTCCTAATCCTTTAAGCCTTTCCCAACCCAAATTCCTGTCAAATTCATAGGAGTGCAAGAAATCTAGGATAACAACTTACAACAATTACCAATCCAGTCTCTGAATAATGCAATAGTTGTATAAATATTGAAGGTAGGATTCTACATTTCTGTTTGCATTATTTCTGGCAACTAATCCTTCAAGAAGCCAAGGGGTTCATGTGTGAGAAGTGCTGCTAGCTTACGTAACCTTGTTGTGATGCTTGTTTTCATTGCAAATACTTGTCTGGCTATAGACAAAAAATAATTGCAGCTAAAGATTCCATCCACTATTTATTCATTTTTTAACTTTTTAATTGTCTTTTATTTGTGGCACAATAGCTAGCAAAGCAGCTGCTTCAGCATGTATTGTTTGAGATAACGTTCTATTTTTGAAGGTAGGGACTGTGTAAAAATGTTTTGAATAATGACCTTTGGGGTATGGCAGTACTACACAAATCTTACTGTCAATAGAGCTAGTAGGAAGAAAAACAGTTGAGAGAACACATTAGCGCTCCAAAGCACATACTGTTAGTTCCACAAGCAAATACTTACTGAGCTGACAAACATTGGGCAAGGTTTGCCTTGCTGCAGTATAAGTGAGTGCAGCTTCTCATTCCCATTTTAAAACAATATTTGCAATTAAATGTCTAACCAAAATATATATATACATAAAGCAGACTTACTGATAACTATTGGTTCAAACCTTCTCAGCACTTGTGCACCCCAATCTCCTCCTTTCCAGAGTCTTGGCTTTGTACTGCTCAGCATCCATTTCCTGCTATGTATTGGTTCTCAGCATCTGAGGAAATTAGGGGGAGAAAACACTTAGAAAAAGAAAGCGCTTTGCTCCCTTCTTCAAAAACAAAACTAATATTCTAAAACAAATATAAAAACCCCAAACAACCCAGACTTAAGATGTTAAACATGGACAGTTGGAGACATGGGCCACTGATAAGGCTGTAGCTTTTCATACCCTTGCTCTTGCTCTGTGCTCCTCCCAGGTAAAACCAGAGTTCCTAGCAGTGTTTTCACAAAGGATGTGCCATGAGCAGTCAAGCAGCCAGTTCTCTAAGAGACTGATGTACAGCCATCAATATTCTTGATTAATTTTGAACTTTCTGATACAAAATAAACTGCTTATTTTGATTACCATGATGCCCACAGAAATCTGTGTAGGAATCTGTGTTGAACATAACCGATGTTATCCCAAATGCAGGTCTTTTGCCCATTTAGAGTGACTTAGAAAGATACGTACAGGACCCAAGCTCTCAAAGGCACCAAACTCCCACAAAGTTTTCTGTGAGCCTTCACATAAATACCTTTGAGGATCTCAGTCTTACCCTTTTGATAACCCAACCTGAACTGATGTACCTAAGCTTTAAAGCAAGCACTGCACTGAAATACTATTTTGTGAACCAACATCTATCACAATAAGGCTTCTTTTAGCATCAATGAAATATGCAACTTAGGATGGGAAGCCTCTTCAGCCAACCGTTGATGATAAATATCATGTATTTCCCTTCTTTAAGCTCTTGAGCAGCTGCCTTAAGCACATCTGTTAGTCAATGTAGAGAGCTGGGAACTTCCAGAGGGCCATTCAATTATTAAATGGATTGAGTTACCCTCAGTTTTAAGAGGATGATAACCCCCTGGTAAATGAAGTGTTTTAATTTGTCCTGCAAAGACTTAAGTAACATTTCTGTGGGAATATAAATAATAATTGTTACATGGATCACAATAGTTTTCAGATATGATCCTACAGAACCCCAGGCATCTGTGGACTACTCCTGAGGGATCTCTGAAAGGTAATTAACAACAGCAACCCACTGGTAGAAAATTTTATTCTGTTATCTAGGGATCAGAAAATTATTGGGGAATATAAACAGAAAAACATTGAAAAACAGAGAGCTGCTGCATCAGAGCCAAATGATATTAGCAGTTGAAGAAACATGTTAAATTATGATGCAAACAAAGATATTCCTTAGATATCTCAAAATTATAAGGTGTTCTGTCGACATGTCTGTAGCTGCATTTCTCCTAAAACCAGTTGTCCTGAAATATGTCTGTGATTCTGAGTCAGTTCTTCCAGTCTTATATTTATGAGAAATAGGACGTTTGAAGTGAGGTGCTGCAATTGTCCATAAGACTGCCTGTAGTATCGGATTGTCCAGTACGTAGATTGAAACTTTTCAAGAGGTTGACTCTTTGAGCTAATTCTGTTCACACTGATGGCAATAAATACAAGTAAAAAGCCATATAAAGAGACAGAAGCAGCTCAACTCAGAAGACCACAGCCAGTGAAAGCAACAGGAACATTTAAACAAGTATTGCAGGAGGTTTTATTTTGAGGGCATACTGTCAGAGAGGGGAGCACTGATTCACCTTTATTTACTGTCCAGCAGCATTTGGAGAGTATTCCCCTTTCTTCTACTTGTATTCATTCAGATTTGTGCATAATTGCCCTGCCTGAGGTTCTCATAACTAACCAAGAAGAACAATTTACATTAGCAACTTTATAGAGAACTGTGTAGGTAGAGTGATGCAGGCAGTCGATTTATGTTATTGACTGCATGAATCAGAAGAATAAGAAAAAAATCACACAAAAGGATTTTGTTCAGAAAATGAAAATCTATAAAGGAAAATAAAACACCCACCCCAATATTTAGTTTAATCTGAAGTGACAATTGTCCTTATGTAGCATTTGGGGTTTTAAACTTTTCTATAGACACACAGCTAGTTTTACAAATAAAAATATGATAGAAATACAGCTAGTTTACTCAGAAACAAACATTAGAATGGTTAATTTACAGCTGCCTATGGTTAATTTACAGCTGCCTAGGTTTTTTTTTCATACACAGACCAAAAAAGCCAAGCCTTTGTACTGGATTCAGGCTGAATTTTGCCAGGGCTGGCCCATGGGCCTTTTTCTTAGGTGGTCAGCAGGGTAGCATGCCCAGACCCAGCATCTCCAGTGTTAGACTACAGCAAGTGTTAAGTTTGAAAAGATCTATGATTTTTCTTTCTTTTTTCTTTTTTTTCTTCAGGAGCATGAAAACGCTTCTGATGCAACTGCAGTTGTCTTAAGAGGTCAAATGTCTAGTGACTGGAAAATGGGGAACATTTGATATTATAGTCTGAGTCAGGCTTTGTGTATGCTTTGTAAATGGCTGCTTAGTTATACAGAAATAAATGGAGACCTTCAAATTCATATCTTGTCTTGTTAGAACATGGATATGCCATTCAAATTATGCAAAAAGACCACACTGCCTTGGCTATGAAATGCTCTTGGGGTATGGTAATCTGATAATAACCAAACACCATGGAGTAGTCTTATCATTTTTTATAAAACCTTATTAATTATGTGAGAAAAAGTATGTGAAGGAAGATGAGATTGGTCATTTGGAACAGCTCCTCTTCAGGTTGTTAATCTCTTCTCTTAAATGTTTATCAGCTACTCTGACTTCCTCAGTGAAATCACTTTTGGGAGTTAACCTGTGTGCTATGTGTGTGCAGTGTGACTTAATGGAGGAAAGAGAATGATGCAAACCCCTGAATTTTCTTAAAATAGGGAGTGACAGATTTGTCATTTTGGTAGTGACTTTTTCCTCCTTTCCTTTTGCCATACAAATAGTCAGCAGGCTTGAATTTTGAGCAAGTCATTAATCGCGTGTGTGTGTGTGTGTGTGTTGCAAGGCTGAAGTGCACATGGTCAGTTCTTCAAAGGAGCTCAAGACCTAAAGCCTCTTTATGTGTCACGGACTAAGATCAGGGCTCACTCTGGTAAGCTTTTATAAAAAGCTGGACATAAAAGAAAGCAGTCAAACTGGGGTCTCACCTGGTATGAAAGCATGCTCCATAGATTGATTCTGCAGAAATAGACCCAGGAAAAACTTCATGAGGCAGATACTTCCCTCCAGGGTGGCACTTTAGCAAGCCATTAGATTTTCATGGAAGTGGTTTCTGTAAGCTATTAAATCAGCGAACTGTTCTTGGCCAATTTCCCTTCTCAGTTCTCGGAGACCTCTCTTTGAGCATCAATGTGTAATGCTAGAATAAAAAGAGAACAGTAAAGTCAGAGTTCATGTGGCTCACCTCTTCTCTATCCCCATGCCTATAGATTATAAGATGTGACCTCTGCAGTCATTTGTTGTTCCCCCAGAAAGTTTCTGAAATCTCCCTACTTGTGAGATGATTCTCCAGTTCTTTATCCTAAACCTACAAAAATGTTTGGATAGCTGTGCTGCTACACTGAAGTTCTGGCAGGAAAAAAATACAGCTGATCTCTCTGCTGCATGATGATCCCTACATAGGCAAGGAGTTCCACATTCAGGTTCAAGACTAAGTCTGGGCTGCTGGTTGTCGGCATTTGTGGCAGCAGTTGCAAGCTTTCAGGTGACATCAGGAGCATGCTAACATTTTGAATGATGAACTCACTGGAGACTACCTGTTCTTGTGCAAATCCTACTCTGGTTTGGGTTCTAGTGTGTCTCCTCTGAAACCCGTGTATGTTTGTATACAGGTATTAACAAAGTCAATGGACATCTTAAATGACAAGCTTTTTCTTTCCCCTTCCAAATCGGTTTCACTTACAGGGAAGGCACACTGTAGACCAAACAACCAATATGTGTATTTCAATCAAGTGAGGCACTTCAGTAAGCAGTTCCAGGATCCACTGAATGAAGGTCATTGACAATGCTAGTTAACATTAACCATTCTGAGCACTGAATCTTCCCACTTGTAGTGAAGTTCTTTATGAATCCGTTGCATTAGATGTTTCATCATTAGAACTCTTTAGGAGTTAATTATGATAGTGGCGGTGCTGGGGCTTCTTTAGTGGATGGAGGGTGCATCAGGGATGTCTCATAAATAACCAGAGATAGTTTCATGGTTCAGACTGAGTTTTGGCAGATGGGTCTGAGGTCTACTCTTGTCACAGGTTGTTTTTTGTATGAGCTTAGTTTCATGTCTTAGTTTTCTAGCAATAAAATAGTAATTGGCATTTTCTTCACCAAAAGGGTTATCAAACACTGGGGAACAGGCTGCCGAGGGAAGTGGTTGTCACCATCTCTGGAGGTATTTAAAAGACATGTAGATGTGGCGCTTAGGGACATGGTTTAGTGATGGAGTTGGCAGTGTTAGGTTTATGGTTGGACTCGATGAACTTAAGGGTCTTTTCCAACCTAAATGATTGTATGATTTATTTTTAGGGGGAGTGGCTTGGATTACATGATTCTAAGTAGTGTGTCAGAACTGAGATAAATATTAGAAGTAAGTTTAAAAAGCCAATGAAACAAAACTGAATGGGGAAATTAATGAAGAAAGGCAGCATTTCAGTCCTTAATTGTAGAGTTTTATCTCCAAACACATTCAGCACAATCTTTTAAAATAGTAAATTATCTTCAGAAAATTATTACTCAATCATTATTCAAACAAAATCATGTTAGTTCTCATTTGGTGCTTTCACACCTAATTTTCATTTTAGTTCATGAGAACCATGAAATTATTCTACCTGTTAAAATAAGCATATAAGAATAAAAATAACACCTAGACTCAGATATTTATTTAACTTATTACCTATAAATGCTTTATTTTGTCCCTTCATAGAATTTTGAAAAAAGAAAAGTTACAGCAAATTCAAGAATAGTGAATATTTTTGCACCATGAGATAGTGTTCATACACAACTTTTAAAAGTTTTGAAACTTTTTTTGGAGGGAAAGGTTAAAACTTTTGTCTTGAAGTCTTCAAAGGGTAGTATGGAACATAAAGTGGAACACAGCTGAGAAAGCATCTGGTTAAATATGTTTTGAGGTGACCTACAGAAGATATAGATGGTTTTTGATGCTTTGCTTGTTTGGGTTGCTTGGGGTTTTTTTGCTTTACATCAGAACATTAATCTTTCACATGTTCAACCCCATGTAATTGAGATAGCTCATGTCTGCAATGCACAAAATCTGCATGTCTGGTCCTGAACTGTCAGTCAAGCTGATATGTGTCCTGTTGACTGTTTCTGTCAGAACAAAGGTGGTGATAAGAATCATCATAATTTTTTTTTGCTGAAAACATTTCAAAATGATTCATTGGCTTGAATAATTTTTTTTCTGTTCATACACTTCTCATTTTTAACATCTTAAGAAGAGTCTAATTTAAATGAATGTAAATTTAAGCTGTTATTTCCCTTCCCAAACTAACCCTTCTACAATTCTGCATCACGGGCTTTCTCTTCCATCTTCCATACTACTATTACTGCTGTTACTTTCATAGTAACAGTGACTTTCTCCTTGTATTCCTGACTAGGTATTATTTTGTCCTGAATTTATGTCCACCCCCGTTCAAAGGAGAAATATTTGTTCTTCATATTCTTACACTATTCCAAATCTTTAGGCAAAGTAATGGTTACAGAGTATATTAGGACACCACTTTGACTATAAATAATTCATGCCAGCATGCTTTCTCTCTGTGTACATTTGGCTCAGTAGCACAATGTAGTGATAGTGATGCTGAGGCTGTAGATTTCACTGGCAGTTCAAGAAGAGCTGTTAGATATGGCTTTTAGGGTTCTTACTCTCATTCAGTTTTATTTAACTTCTGGTCAGGTACCTCATCTGAGGTTTCACAACCTGTCTCCGTGCTGCATTAGTCTTGTGCTACCAGATACTATTTCAGAGACTCCAAGAAGTTTTGCAGTGTACAGCAGATTAACGTAGCAAGACACCAGGTCCAACTAAGTATGATATTTGAGATAAAGTGTAAAGATGTAGTGTGTCTTTATTTTAAAAGTTTTTTCTTAATGATTTTTATGTGTAATAATGCTTTTATTTTTTATTGGGTGTAGTGACAATATCAGTTACCTATGGCGGGTTTGTTGGTTAAGAATAAGCTTTTGCTGCAGTACAGATTTGTGATACTTTAGGTTGAGTGATTCACCCTGCAAAACAGTATTTTAGGTGAACCACAGGCTAGAACAGTGGAATGATAAATGAGCTGATTCACTAACCTCGTTCGTGCGGCTAGCTAATAATACCTCTGTATTGGTCTGCATTGACTCCCCTGGAGAATGCAGCCAGATAGGGTTACTACTTTCCTGTATTTTTTATTTGATTTTCTTCTTCCTTTTTTCATCTTCTTGTGAGAAATACTGAAAATTATATAGTGGAGCTAAAGCTTGCAAGAGGAAGTTGGTATCCTATTTGTCAAGAATACAAAAGTTAACTATTAAATTGTTGTTTGAACCTCTGACACAAGCTTTGTCAAACTCATTCTTCCTGCCCACTATGCTCAAGTTATTACTAATGACCTGTGCTTTAAATGATGTAGAAAGCATGGCCTTTTCTTGAAGGAAGCCTCTGTGAGATGTATTGTTGGATAGAGCTGTTGACTGATTTAGGAGTTTCAATTCCATCCTTTCTCTGAAACCTTAGCAATCTGCTGAAATGAATGAATGAATGTTAACCGTAGCCTCCCTTTTATCCTTCATTGCCTATCTCTTTGCTTGCTGATGCTTTTTACTCAGAGCACTTCTTCATCTGCCATTCTGGGGAAGTCTTAACTCACCAGTGATGCTTTTGAAACTCAGGAGCATCACAGTGCAGTATAGTTAATAACAACACCTTCCTATCTCATGGATTTAGTACTTACTGTAACCACTAGCAACTTAATTTCCTAGGTGTATAGCATAACATGAAATCTATCTGCCTTTTGATTTGTCCAGAAATTAACATTGCCAGCTGGATTGATTAAGAGCGTGCTGCAGTCCTTGATGTCACATGTGAGATCCATGCGTGAATCTGTCTTTGGAGATCTGAAGAGTATCTTGGGAGAGGGAGGGGAACAACACTGAATTCTTTCTTTGCTCTTCCTCTAAATGTTCACTGTATTTAACTAAAGCATATTTTGATTTTCTGTGTATTACCTATTGCTAGAATATAGAATTACAGGTTGGGTACAATTTCTGCCATGGCCAGAACATTACGCTACTCACGTTTTCACTAGCTGGTTGGACTAAAGCTGGCCTGTCAATCAGCGCACTTGGGTAATGGCGGCAAGAATCGAGTTTTTGATTCTGCAGCACTCACTGTCTCACCAGCAGAGAGAAAGGGTCTCCTCTGCAGCACAGGCATCATTGCCCTGATGACGGCAGTGCATCCCACCACATATTTCACCAATAGCTCCTCTCTCCTGCAGTTTCCCCTAGAACAGAAGCCTTGCTGCTGGCTCCTCTCGCTTTGGTGTGCTCTCCCTCCTGCCTCTCCAGCTGCCTGCCTGTGGCCACAGCAGGGCACTAACCCCAACCTGTCTCCTAAACTGATAAGCCATGCAGCTTATTAACTCCTGTTTCTTGTGCCGCTTGCTGGCAACCTGGCTGCCCAGAGACATGTCTGGAGGATGTATGGTTTACAGGTATCGCACAGAGCATGAAGCTCTTTTCCATTCCCATAATGGCTTTTTGCTTTTCTTTTTGAAAACAATACTGCTAGTATTTTCCAGGAAAAAAGCTTCCTAATAAACACTTCTCCTCCCACTTTGGTTTGATTCAAAAATAGAATTTTCAGCAAAGTATGAACACCAGCAGAAATCAATGTTCTTTTACTTTCCTTTTTTTTTTTTAAATGCTGTATCTCCCTTCCCCCACAAACAAATCCCAAATCAAAAAGTCAGGAAAATATTTTCAGTTTTCTTTTTGTCACCATCATTTGTATAACAAAACTTCTTTTGTGTAGCAAAACTTTGTATGATGGAACGTCTGGACTTGTCGTTGGCTAAGTGATTTTGAATAGGAAAAACTTCTGTGGGAGAACCAGTGTAAAAGTTGGCACGTACAATGATTCTTTGTTGTTAAATACTTTGGCAAATAACTACATCTTAACAGTAAAGTAATGGCACAGGAAGTGGGTAAATATTTTCAATATATAGCCCCTGATGTTTGAAGTCAACCTCCTTGTTACTAGCAGAAAATGGGACATCTTCACAGCACCACAATGATAATTTCACTTCTCACTGTGACAAAGAAGAAAGGAAAAATTCTCGGGAGGCAAGATAAACAGGAAATTTCACTGCAGCATTAGGCACCAAGAATAGTGAGGTACTATTTTGAAGAAAAATGTTGCAAATGCTGTGATAACTGGCATTATTTTTGAGTTAGTATTCATGAAGTTTATAATTAATTAGGATATGTTGTTACCGTTGCAGCTGAATTTTAACTCTACAGCACTTTAGCATGCTCTTTTTTCTTTGACCTAAATCCGTCTAATTTTTTGTCTTCGTTAAAAGCACAGAACAAATACACTATTGTGTCTTAGGCTGTGCTCAAGCAGATCAAGGAAGTTTGCATTGCTAAGCAAAGCCATATACATTTTAGTTAGCCCAGAAATGTTTGAACTCCACACAATTAAGTGAGATGAGCGTCCACATGATGGAAATGTTAACTGTTTTTGCTTAAACCTGTTTGTAAAACAGACAGTCCAATGGGGGAACTAAAGAGGGGGAAAAAAAAAAATCTGAAAATGTAATCAGGCATAATAACACTTAAGCTTAGAGAGGAGAAAAGCATTTCATTTGTATATGTAAATGAAATGTCATTACAATTCAGTGTCTTCAGGACAGTTCTTCATTTATGTTGGTTAACGTTAGTGTTTCTTAAAGATGATTTAATATATATTTGAAAGCTTGTTTGTTTGTTTTTTTTTTTTAACTGATAGATTATGCAGAAGAGCATGGCTGCAGTTTTGCAGATATCACACAATCAGCACTTCCCAGTCCTGTGATTAAGATTTCTATTCTAACCAGAAGAAAATGGAATACATTTCAAAATGCTGTGAAAAATAACAGAATGCCCTACGTGCTAACACATTCGAGACAATTGCTCACGATGTTATTAGGTTCTGTTTTGTTCTTGGAAAGTTTGTTCTATTTACTCTCTTTAAAAGACATGCTTTTGATTACAAACGTGCTGGGTTCCCCCCCCCCCCCCCCCCCCCCTCCTCGCTTAAAGCAGAGATCTTAGATCTCTTGCTAGGGCAGGGTCACCAGCTGCCTTACAAGCTTTCACCCAGGCATGCCTCCCTGATGCCTCATGGCCCTAACTGAGAGAAACTGTCCTCGCAGCCTGTCGTGGTTTCAGCCCAGCCGGTAACAAAGCACCGGGCAGCCGATCCCTCACTCCCCGCCCCGGCCACGGTGGGATGAGGAGAAAATATGAAGGCAGGCTCGTGGGTCGAGACAAGGACAGGGAGGGATCGCTCCCCACTCATGGTCACGGGCAAAAGACAGGCTCAGCTTGGGGAAGGAGCAAAATCAATTTCATTTACCACCAATCGCATCAAAACAAGGATGACGAGAAGTAAAACCAAGCCTTAGAACAGCTTCCCCCCACCCCTCCCTCCTTCCCGCCTCAACTCGGCTCCCGGTTCTCTCCACCTCCTCCCCTCAGCGGCGCTGGGGAGCAGGGGACGGGCCTCAGCCCGTCATACCTTGTCTCTGCCGCTCCTTCCTCCTCAGGGCGAGGAAGACTCCTCCTCACTCGTCCCCTGCTCCAGCGTGGGGTCCTTCCCGCGGGAGACAGCCCTTCACCAACTTCTCCAGCATGAGTCCTTTCCGCGGGCTGCAGTTCCTCACAGACTTCCCTGGCGCGGGTCCTTTCGCGGGCCGGTCTTCAGTCACAGACTGCCTCAGCGCGGGCTTTACCACAGAGTTGCGGCCATTTTGGGGGGCATCCGCTCCTGCGCTCCCCTCCGTGGGTTGGGGCGGCGACAGCCTGCCGTCTCACCACGGGCTGCGGGGGCATCCCTTCCTCCTTCCCTGACCTCGGTATGCGCGGAGGGGTTCCTCTCACATTCCAATCCCCGTACTCACTGCAGGTTCCCTTTCTTAAATCTACCGCCGTCGCTGATGGGCTCGGCCTTGGCCAGAGGCGGGCCCCACTTGCAGCCGAGGAAGCTTCTAGAAGCTTCTCACAGGAGCCACTCCTGCAGCCCCCTCCCCTGCTACCAAAACCCCGCCGCGCAAACCCAGAACAGAGCCCAGTGGGTATGTTGCTGTCTGCTCACAAGCCTTGTCCTCCGAATAAGCCGTAAAACTAACGGCCACTTAACACCAAAGCAGGAGGAAACGCCTGCTAGGAGATGGAGTGGCCACCAGTTCTTTGTTAATATGGCAAATGGGCTGGAATTCTAGGAGAAGGGCGGATGTGAAGATTTGAGTGTTTCTCATCTGCAGCGTGAACCAAACAGGAGGAACAGAATTAAGTAAAAATAGTTTTGAAGGTTTCGGAATGGAGCAGATCCTGCAAAGTATGGTGCCCATTGCAATCTTTATTGGCTGCTGGGTGCTTGAAGATCCTCCAGTCTCTCAACACATGCATAGACCTCTGGTTCCCATCTTCTTTTGCAAGATGCAACACTTGGATCCTTCTGTAAATATGAAAAGTTATAAGTAACATGTTTTAAACTTTTCTAATAAGCTCTTTTTTTTTTTTTTTTCTATCTTCAAAACTCCTTTATGCACCTTTTCATGAAGTGTTTTTCTGCACTGGATCTACAATCCACCAGCCACCTGCAGAGTTTTTTCTAAGAGTATCTGTAGCCACCAGACAGCTTGCTTCTGGGCTTTGTTTGCTTGCAACCCTCCTACAGATAAACCTATGGACAAATAAAACACCTCTGAAATGCGATGAACCTCTGAATGGAGAATTCCACATGAGAACAATGGCACACACACGATCTTGCTGCAAAGAGAAGACACTTGACAAGCTAGAAGCCGTGCTCATGGTGTCTTACCTTCTCCCATCTGGGTCAATTTCTGTGGATTGAGATACGGAGGTAGAGAGTTCCTTTTATTTCCAGGAGAAGTATTTTCCAGGCAGATTTAAGGAAGATGTAACTCCAGACTGAACTTTTTGGTATCCTGGTTGTATCCAGAGAGCACTGGTGTAGCCATACCAGAGTGAATTCCATGAGGCGCATTATTTCTGAAGGTAGGCAAAAAGAAAGGAAGGTCTGCTCACCCTGTTTCAGGATTGTTTTATCACATCTTTATTCCACAGTGAGGAATGTGTTGATACTCATATGGTTTTAAACTGGTGGCCCAGATAAAAAGAGGTATGTATCATCTTGCAATACCTAAGCCACCCAGTCTCCTTCTCATTGCTTTTGTTATTTTCTTGGACATTTTCCACCTCCCTCCATGACATCTCCTGGTTTTAGAAATTTTAGAGGCATGTTGGTTTTAGCACGGCAGGGTTTCAGGTGTGCTGCTGATGAAGTGGCCTAATTGTAAATGTTGGCAGTGCTGTGTCAAATGTGATTGTATGATATTTATTATGAACGCACATTATTATGCTTTCCATATTTTATCCTTTTTTTAACTCTGAATTGTCTGATGGTTTTGTCATCTGACAGATATTTTTTTTTTCTTGGTCCCTGGAGGTTTAGAGTTAGCTAAGCATGGTCACAACTGACATCATCTCATGTCAGTGATAGTCCTCGATCTGAGTGGGAGATTAGATTAGATGACCTCCAGAGGTTTTTTCCAACCATCATTTCTATGATTCATCATGTATTAGTCATTCATTTTCTGTGTATCAAAGGTGTCCTTAACTTTATATGCTTCCTGTGACTTCTTAAGCTTGCGATGGTGGGGGAAGTCGTATTCTGCTGCTCAACAGCAGGTTGAGATACCCAAGAGACATAAACTCCTCTTAGTGGCAGGGAATGCCACGTTCAGATGGCATGTTCTCTTATTAAAAATATGAGTCCCTCTGTAGTTGGTGCCTGATCTTTCTCCCAGGGAAGAATCCTTGCACACTCACAGTCATGGGGGAGATCTGAGAAATTGTTCCTTCAGATCAATTTCAGTGGTTGAAAAGCATCACATTTTGTGCACAGATCTGTGAGTTTGATAAGATGGATAAATAGCAGACAGGAAGAAAAGAAATTGCCTAACTGGAGAGCAGTGGTAGCAGTGGACAGTACACGTGGAACTCAGTTCACTGGGGTTTCTCCTGTACTATGCCAGCTGCAATGTTGACAAAGCAGTGGAGTTATTTGAGACTGGTAGGTGTGACCTGGACCCTTGATATTTGTTTATAAAGAAGTTTGCCGAACTGTAAGTATGCTACTTATGTTGCTGTATTTATTAGGCCAAAGTGTGGTATCACACTGAAACCACCTCTGGCAGACCCTGTACCTGTGCACTTTCACACGGCAAGAGATAAATAGATTGGCGGTGGGTAAGGGAAAAATGAGAATCAGTTGGGGAATGATGAAGGTTGTTTAATGAGCTGAAGATAAAAAATGAATAAAATTTAAATGCATATCTTGGCTAAGTGAGAGACAGATGGAAGAAATCTACAAATTTTGGGGGTGTGAAAGCTCTCCTGGAAAATGCAGCTCTGTTTAAATCAAAATACTTCACAAAAGCAGGTCAACTGCAGTAGACTTTTGTTTCAAAAAAATAAAAAAGACTGTCAGACGGAACACATTTTAATATTTTTGAATACATCTTTTTTAATTCTTAGTTTTGAAGTGATTCTTTCGATTCATTTTTTTATCTATTTTGATTTCTTTAGAAATAAGTGCAAACCATAAACAAATACACAAAAGAGCCATGGAATTTTCCTTCCAAGATTATTTGAAGTGTTTCAGTTTTGCTGTAATTTGGAGCAAAGCCAGAGTATAAAATCCTTGGAAATTGCTATCATCCGTTCAGTTCCCAGGGGGCCTGAGAAGGGCTCGTGCTCTGAATTGCACTACAGCTAGTATCTCTTGAGATGCAGAAGCACCACTAATTGCCAGTAGCCCTACTACAGCGCATTTGCTTTGCACTCCAGATTCCAAAGGAATGAATGTGCAAGTGGTTTCAACATCCTGCTATGCCGGATGTCCAGCTGTAGTGGTACTGCTTCTCCTGTCACACTGCACTGAAAAGTAGAAGCCTTGTTCTTTCTTGCCCCATGTGCTGTGCCTAATCTCTTTCAGGATCAAAACAACTGTAAGGGAAGATTTTTGTATTGACGCTTTCTGGGGACTATATAAGAGATTTAGTAGAGCTTTTCTTTCTCTGCCTTCCTTGTTCTGTAAGATCTATTACCAGGTGACTGGGATAAGTGATGACTGGTATCTCTTGCAAGAAACAGCTCAGTTCTGCTATTGGCTATTAACTAATTGTTTTATACCATGGAGAGATTCTTCGTGTGTTTGTACATGAAGGGTTCGGTGATGCAATCTGGTGTTTGAGTGTTTAAGGTGTCATTTAGTGCTGAAGTAGTTATTGTTCTTGTAGGAATTCACAGGAAAAGTGTCTTGGAAAAATGGTTGCTGTCACTGTATACTTAACACACTCTATGATAAATCTTTTGCATTACAGTAAGTTGGTTTGTATTTTAACAGACAAATTTCATTGCCTTTCATTATGTCTTGTACATAGGATATTTAAAGAAAGGCATACTTAGGACCTCATTAGAAGTCAAACAATTGAATGAGCTTTTGAATTGAGCATGAAAACTCGAGAAAAAAGACTTGTAATTTTCGTCCTGGTTCTGGTCTTGCAAAGCAACCTTTGCATTCACGTGGTGTGAGAAATTTAGCATGATCCATTCAGCACCTTTCTGTCCATTTTGCTGCAGTGCTGTCATTCCTATGAAATCCATGTTCAGGGACTTTTTTCCTTTCAGACATGCACATTGCTTGCACTGTGGATAATTGGTTATGTATGGGTAGCATGGGAAGAAGCCTTTTCTTAAGTGCTTGCAAAGACACTGCTTGGCAGAACTACAGTAAATAGCTACTTTAGCAGTGGTTTCTAAAACTAATTTATGAGTTTGTCTTTTTTAGACATAGTGACTTTTAAACTAACAAATACAAATTTCTGTATGGTTTAAAGACATCATATGGCATTCTTAAGTGCTACTCAATACTCAAGAGCATTGTCTGCATTCAAAATCAGTGGCCAATTTACTTTGGGGAATGGAGGAGCTAGGTGTTCTACCTAGCTATCTTTTCAGCAGACTCCTTACTAGAAAGGAAAGTAAATTTGTCCCTGTTAAACCTTTAAAGAGAATATTCTGTTGTATTAGTAGGGTTAAATGTTTTGAAATGATAAAGTACTTTTTAAATTCAAATACATTACTTGGGGGTGGGGAAGCAAAAGAAAGATTTAGCATTTCTATACCTATGCAGGGAAGGTACTTAAGGGCTATTGTGTCTTTAACAGATAATTAGCATACATAACGTGGCAATTTGCAAAAGTTACAGACCGCATTAAAGTCAAAGTCACAATTAGAACTACAACTGTAAATAGCACAAAGTGGAGCTGTCTTCAAAATGAGACATTAAGAAGTTCAGAAAATATTAATTTTTTTCTGTTCTTTTGTTTGTTTGCTAATGAAAAGGACCAAGACTCAGCTGTATATGAAATAAAAAAGAATTATGTACAGAAAGCATCTAGTAGCTTTACAAAATATCTCCTGAGTGGATTGCTTAGGTGCATCATATAAACTAAATTTTGTCAAGCAAAGCTCTTTGTGCATGACAAAGAGATTTTCTAATAATAGATGCAACGGAGGAGCCAGAAATCTATGCCAATCTAATGAGAAAACAGCTTATGAACTCAGCTTCATTTAGGACTAAGACCAATGTAATACCAAGAGGAGGGCCATTAAAGTTTATTAAATTTGTCTAACAATATCACCCAGAATTAGTTAAAAAAATACATGAGTTATTTATGAAATATATACAATCTGGAGCTTGTTTGCTTTCAAATCTCTCCCATGAAAAGTAGTCCTTTATGATGATTTCAAAAAGTTGTCATTAAATGGCTAGACCAAATGTATTTTAAAGTGCTTAAGGAGATATTTCATACCGTAGCAGGAAGCAATGTGTGTTCCTGTTGCGATGCTTTTGCATTCATGAGAGAAAAATGTCCTTTTTTAATATGTAAATATTGAATTTGTAAAATATATGTAGAAAAGCTCTAATAAGATCCTAGGAGCTCCACTTCAAGGCTTAGCTTGTAGAAACATTTGTGTGAGGTGCAGATGAGACCCTCTAAAACAGATAAGCGAGACAATTGCGCTTCATCAAGCATAGTCATGAAGGAGAATCTTAAAAGGGATGGAGGCAATGCCTTGGCCACAGCCACCTTCTGACTGGCAGGGTCTTTAACAGACAATTAGCTGTCCTGAAGGTTGCCATCTGTGGTGGGGAGGACTGTTTCTTGGCAATGGGATGCTGGGAAGGCCAGCTGCTAGCTGACTTAGTCCTGGCTGACCACAGACCTGGGAGCTGGCTGTGCTGGTCTTTCAGTGGGCCAAGATCCAGGGCTGGTGGGTAACACACAAAAGTCATAGCCGTTGGTCTTCTAGTACTGATTGGTCCTGATCTAAAAACCCTTCGCAGAGCAGGCCCAGGTTACTCAGAGTAACATGGTTCCTGAGTGATCATAGCCTTTTCTCAAGGTGTGTTTTGGTAACTCCATCAAACATGAGCCTCAGGTAGGCAGAGGCCATCACGCCTTCTATGTGACATTCCCTGTTGCTCATGATGGTTGGCCTTCAGAGAAAAGTGCCATGCTTATTCAGGTGTAGTCTCGCCATAGACAACCACAGGAAGGTACAATGTGAAGGTAGAGATAAATACTTAATTTAGATCTTCTCAAACATTTAAAAAAGCAATTAGTTCTTGGCATTTTGACCATGTAGGGGACATAGGAAAACATGTGTTCTCTTAGTGATTGAGGATTTTCATTTTTGAACCTGTGTCTTCTGTATCTTTTGCTGATCTTTTCCATGAGTCGCTTAATTGCTGCCTCACACAAGCCTTTGTGGAGTAAGCTGAAGCTGTGCAGCAGTCCTCAAGCCCATGGATAAGCAGAGGGAGCATGCTGAGAGGTTATAATAATAGACATGCCGACTGCTCTGTTAAAAACCTTGGCTTGCCCCTGAGTCTGTCAAAGATTTCTGCAGTATCTTGCCTCTTTTCAGAACCCCTAGACAACCCAGAGCCATTGTGCTCAGTAAGAACCATTCCTTCTCAAACCCTTACTAGTCTTTCACTGCTACTTTTGTACTAGAGAAGCCCTGAAAAGGAGTGTTCAGAATGTATTGATTCTCTTCCCCCCACCCCCCCTCCCTGCTTCTCTTCAAAACACCCAGAAAGATTTTATTTACATTTCAGTATGTTTATTTAGTTAATCTTACGGACAGAAACCCACATTTCTGTCAGGGACATTTCCAGCTCAGTGGCCCATCTTGGAGAGTAGGAGAGTATGAAAATAGATTTACTGGAATCTACTCCTAGGGAATATATTCCATAATGTCATCTTTATTGCTGTTTGTATGTAAGCTACAGACATACTTCAGGCCTCATACATGGTGAAGACAGAGCCATGGGGTGGGGGGTTAGTTAGCTTGTGCTACTTTAAAAATCTAAATATCACAATAATAGTAGTATACCTTGCTGCTTTTATAATAACTTTGAATGTAGTATTTTTAGCTTATGTTCAGTGGTGTCCACAAATCAATGCTAATCAGTTGATGGGTTGACAGGGCTACAGTTTTCTGAATTTAAAAAAAATGAATCATTAGTAGGATGAAGAGTCAGCATTCTTTATGGAAAGAGTAACCTTTTTTTCAAATTCAATTAATAAAGACAGTATTGATTTAATTAAAAAAAAACCTTGCCATCCCTTGGATAGGATGGAATTCAGTTCCTATTTCACTTGTTTCTTGGTGATAATGGAGCAAAGAAAACTCGAGACATGTTGAGTTATAGTTTTACCAGAAGAGCATAAAGCAGTAGTGGGTCAGATTATTTTTGTTGATAGCTGGGTAAGACTCCTGTGTGTTCTAATTTACAGACTCTTTAGCTGTTAAACTACTAGTTTAGAACAATTTTTTTCTTAGAGGATTAATTGTTTTGTAGATGAGAGCATTACTAATATAACTTGTTGATCCTAAAACAACTGGACACATTAAAAAAGTACGGAGTTCAAACAATTGCTTCTAGCAATAGACTCTTTCAAAAGAAATAAAGCATAACCAAGTTACAATTGTATTAACAAAAAATCATAAAATTATAATTAAATTCATTCAAAATCTGTGAAGAAAAAACACTCCCTGATGTACCAAAATCACTCATAAAAATTAATAACAATTATATGAGATCCCTGAGCTTTCTTCTGTTTTATGAAGAGGCAACTATTCACAAGATAAGGAGAATTCTTGTATTTTTATGTACAGAAGTGTCAGTTTTGGAAACCATACATAAGTAAAAGAAGTGGATGCATGTGCCACCAGGTAAAGAACGTGTTGCACACACATTCTGTTAAAATACTGGGGTTTACGCTTGTCTGCAGCTTATTATTATGGTTACTTATTTCAGCTGGCATCATTCACACCATCTACAAACTAGTTGTATGTAAGCAGCATGGCACAGCATTGGTGACTTTTTCCATAGGCTGAAGAGAAATACAGAATGACCAGATAATACGAGAACACAGTAATCCTGAGATACCAATTATCGTGGGCGTGGCAGGGTGTTGTTTTCTTTAATTAAGGTCAGCTAGGTTTGTTGTCCTAAAAACATCTGTTACATCTCGTGGAGGATTTGTGGGTTTTTTTGACAGGAACTATTCAGTTGTTCTGTATTGATGTAGATGGTCCCTTCTAGATTTTCAGGACTGCTTTAGGGTTTAAAATCTGTTTGTCAGAAATGCTGTAGAAGCCATGATAAGATGTTTTTCCTTACATAACTTCCATTTTTCATACCTTACCATCTTAAAAACAGCAGGAGAAAAAAAATCACCCTAAAACAAAACAAATTGCCATGCAGCAAGATATATCCTAACCTATCAGTTTAAAAAATGAAGGATATAAAACTTTTCTTACAAACCAAGGGGCAGCATCACTCCTACCTTAATTTTTATCACTCTTTCTGCACATGTTTCTGTTGCTGTGGCAGTAAATCTTTGCCCTTGTGCTCTCTTGTGCTAGAGGTTATCTCCTCTAGCTTCTGGGGTTTTGAAGCTTGTTGTCTTCATTCATGATTCAGAGGACAGTGGGGCTTGCAGCAGTGAACAGAGCTCTTTCATAACCAGCCATCTGTGAAGAGTCGCTGAGGAGGGCAATACACACAATCCACCATCATCATGGGTGGATGAATAGGAGTAATGGTGAATAGGGATTACACAATCAATTTTTTTTCGGTCCTGTATGGTAGGTTGTTTGTTATTGAAGAGTCCTCAGAGAAAGACGTTTCCCTGGCTGACATACCCTGTCCTTCATTTCCAGGCAGCTTCGCAACCGTTTCCAAGCTGGAGAGTTCCCATAGAGGCTGAAAGCAGCGACCCTAGATCTATAGTGCCTAAACAAACATACACTTGTTTACAAGAAGCATTTATAAAGGGGATGATTCCCCCACTACCCAGCGACAGCAGCGATGAGGTTTATGGTTTTCATTTCCCAGCTCCAGCAGCTGAGTAACATAAATAGCATTTGCCCTTTTTACTTAATGAGCTTTTTGGAAATCTGAAATTATATTCTTTCTTTTTAGACTGACTCCTGAATCCTTCCATTTTTAAAAAAGTTGTAACTCTTGTTGGAAGTAATTTTTTGGAGGAAAAAACCACTCTGAAGAACTCCCAGTATGTCCTCTTGCCAAGGAAGTTTTTTTCTCTTACAGATTGTCTGATCCTCAGGTTCCTGTAGATCAGTTGCACATTTGCTTTGTGAGTTCTGATGGAAAAAACAAAATGATGTAATCTTTTGAAAGTGTTTCTTTTTTACTTCTCAGCTGCACATATGGATATTATTTGTCAACATTTTCTAATCGGTGTGGTTAGTCAATGTATACCAGTTGTAGAACTGGAATGGCTAGACCCATGCAAGATCCATGCAGAGTCTACCCAGGATCTTGCTCATTACATTTGCAACAGGCATCCTGTGATCCCTCTGAAGTTGCAAGAACCCGTTATTTTGTATTCAAGACATTTTGTATTCATTTCATGTGTGTGGTGCTCACTCACGTGAAAAAGATGTTTTGATGACTCTGGTTCTAGTCAAAGGTAGACTACATAATAAACATAGCTCTAGAGGCAGATCTGGGGTTCCCTGCAGGATATTATCCTCAGGTTGGATCATTATAGCAGTTCTGCTCCTACAGTGAAAATCTCGATCCTGTCTAAAAGTTTCGTAACTACTAATCACACTGGGATGATGCAGTAAGAGCTGCTTTTGGTTAAACACTGCTGTCCTGCCACTGAAGCTTATAATACACGTTTTTCTCCCCAGGAGTATAATTGGACTATAGGCTTTTGTAGCAAACTACAAAATGGTCCAAACCTCTTCTCGATGAATTTCTACTAAGGTTTTCATTTCACACAACGCAAAGAATATAGACCATAACTAATAAGGCTACATGGCGCTACCTTGCCCATGGAGAACAGCTGACTGTTGCCATCCAGACAGAATTTTACTTTACCTGCAAGCCTTTGAATGTTAGAGATGCTAAGCCTCAGCATAACAGAACCTCTCCAAAATCTGTGAGATCTTTTGTGTACAGTACTGAATACTGAAGTAGACTGCTGCAGTAGTAGTGCTGTTTTATATAAATTTTAAAACTACATATGTTGCTAAATATAAACAATTCATAGGTTTATAAACATAGCCCTGTAGGAATGTGACAATACTTATGATGTCTCTGAACACAGCATTTTTTTATTTGATGTTTCTTTTCAGCTGACAGATAAATCAACTCAAAAGTAGCCAGACGGTTCCCAGTTGAATATGAATTTGAGAGGGCTGATGCACATTGCTTAGTCTAAAAGTCTAAAATAAGTTACTCTAAAGCTATTTGCTCTGAAGTTGCTAGACTTTACAGGATATACATAAATAACTTTGTGCAAAACTTGAATCCACTCTCCGTGTTAAGCCATATGCCAGTTTCAAGATCTCCAGCACAAGAGCATTAGACATATGGACCATTCCCTAATATTTCTGTGGAGCACATGTTTGATAGGAGGCTGCAGCTTGTGCCTGCTGGGGGCTGAGTCAATGGAGTGATTGCTGTTCACCTCCACAGACTACTGTTCAGGCACCATCTGCCTGGGGTGTTCCCCATCTTGGTGGTAGACATCTGATTATTTGCGAACAGGATCAGGTCTTACATAATATTGTAGTGTTTCTAAGGGGCCATTAAAATATGCAGAGTAGAAAAGATTGTTTGGATAACAGTCTGAATAAAACAAAGAAAGAACCAAAATTGTTGTATTAAATTCCCAGTAATGAAGGAGAAACTATGTTAGTAAGGTGATTTCTCAGAGAAAAACATTTCATAAACAGGTAAAGCCTTCAGAAGAATGCAGGACTTGCTCATAAGAAAAAAATACTGGAAAACTCAAGGAATCTGAGAAAGGGGGATGAGAGAAAAGAAAACTGTTTTCCTTCCCTTCCCCCACTTATTTTGACCAGAGAGACCCTATGTATCATACGCCACTTGACACTTTCAGGAATGATCTTACTGTCCAAATGGCTTACAGAGTGCTTCACTAGTAAAGAAAATAATCAATAGGATGAGATATTAAAAAGGGAATTTTTCCCCTACTTACTCCAGGCAGCACTGTCAACTCTCCATTGAATTTATGATCTACAGGAAATTAAACACTGACAGCATCACCAGCAAAGATAAGCATATATTGCTTAGGGTTAATGACTTGCTAGATTTTCTAAATCAAGCTATGTATACATTAGTACCTCAGATTTTTATCAAGTGACTGTTGGCAAGTAACCATGGATAATGATAGCAAATGAAAATTCGTTTTATAAATGACAGAGTCGTGCTGTTACATTTTAAGCTCTGGATTTCCAAATGTCTGCCTACTGTCCTGGCAGAGCTCATTTACATGTGTGCAGTATTTTGTTTGAATAACATAATTGTTATGTCACCCACTTTTGCACACACTTACAGAGTCCTAGAAAGGGAATTTGAAATGCTGAAGCAGTTTGCAGTCCAGCAGATTTGAAACCCATGTTGTGCCCATGGTTGACTCCCAATTCATAATTAGGCATCTAAATTAATGGTTCTATTTACAAAGATGCTGGGCTCCCAGCAGTTCCTTTATTTGCTTGAGATATACTGATCTTAAAATTAGGTACCAGCTCATGGTGGTCTGCAGCTCTAATCTGATGGTTTTTTTTAACTTTCCAACTTCCCAGAGCTGCAGGCCCCTTTGAGCTTGAGGCATAAACAGATTGATTGAGCCTGGGACTTTTGTTTGCTTCTGTTTTAAATCATGTAGTAGGGACAGGCTGGTGGCCGATTGGTATCCTTTTCCTTTCAGCAATATCAAAGACTGGTTGCCTTTCAGGAGTTGCCTTGTTGACATACTGGAGGGAGGCTCTTTGATCACCAGGGTGTGACGTCCTTTGTGAAAGCTACCCCACAAGGCTGGTCATGATCAGTGGGAACTGGCTGATAAGGAAAGAGCTGTTGTGACACATACACAGACAGAAGAGCATTGCTACTGTCGACATTTAGGTTATCTCTTCAGTCACTGGGAAAAAAAGAGAAAGAGAAGCTCCGGCAGAATGTTCTGAATCTTGTGGAGGAGCCTATGGGTTTCCACTGGCCACAAGGGGAACCTCATTTATCAATCTAAACTAGGTATCTGAAGTTCATGCAGGAATTCTCCAGTCTGGCTGAGTCAGAGTTACTGTAGATACTGTTAGTATACTGTTGTCTGTATGCTACCTATGTAATCTATTCATTTTTCACTAAAATTGAAGGAGGGAGCTACAAACCAGTTTTGGGTTTTGGTGGGGTTGGGTTTTTTTTTTGGTGAGGAAACAGAGACAACAAAAAGCAGTTTTGCCAAAACTGCAGGAAGAATCTGCAGGGCAAAGAACATCTCCTTTGGGATGCATAATGATGGTACATAGATCTCCTTTCCTTTTCTTCCTTCCAGGGCCTCTATTGAGGCCCTGGTCAGACACAACCTTCCCTTTCTTGTCTGAGCTGAAAAGATTAAAGCCTAGATTAGTTTTGTATGCTTGGTTGGTACTGATATATTTATTTTTTTAAAAACTGTATTACTTGAAACCTCTGGGGGTGACACAACAGAAGGAAGAATAAAATCCAGGTCAAGTACATAACATTATAGAGCACTGGCACTGGGTTGTCAGAAGAAAAACAAAATAAATGCAGTGTATGAGTAAATTTTCCTTAGAAAACGTACAAGAAAATAAGAATTTTTGTAATGAACTTTCCCCCCTCTTGCTGCTTCATATCTGAGGCATTTTGTGGCTTTATCAGTGTTTTACAAACAAAATTACAAGCGCCCAAATAAGGTGGCAGACCAAATAGAGTCAATACAGACTGGAAAATGAAAACAAATCGACCCTCTGTTCGTAGGCTTCTCCCCCTCCCACCACTGCTATCCTCTCAAATCCCTATCAGTCAAAGCCACGGCCAACAAAGTAACTCAGAGATAGGATTAAATAGAAGAAACATTCTTCATTCCTGCTTTGAAGGGTGCTGAAGGCTTGTTATGAAAGACAAATGCCACGACTGTAACACAGGCGCAAGCACCCTTGTAGTAACAGCTCTTCTTGCCCAAGAGTTAACGGGTTCAAACCATTTTGGTTTATCAGCCAGATGAAAAGCCAAAGAAATTCACTTTGCCAAAAAGAAGAGTAGCAGTCTAACCCCCTCATGTTACCTATCTGTTAGTGAGCCTTTAAAAAAACTCCCCTGTAAACTCAAATTTGGCATAATTCCAAGAGTGCAGTTTGTCAGCAACACTGATAAACGCACTTCGGCACAAACAGAAAAAAGGCAAATAATACTATATGAAAATTCATTAAATTTCATAAGTCTGTCACTGTCTTTAAGTGAAGAACAGATGATGAATGAAAATGTACAAAACAATTGTAATGTGGCAGATTCAAAGCAGGTGAAAAGCCAATACCTTATCACAGTTGCAGGTTTTGGTAGCAGCTTGGGCCTTAGTAGGCTTCACTTTTATGACCATCAGAGGAACAGTGGTACTAAAAAGAAAAATATCGATAGGAATGCAAGCTCTCCTATTTCAGTCTTTGACTGTTTCCTTTTGGGTTTTGGATAGGTTAACTAAGTATATTTTTATTGAGGGGCAATTCAGGCAATTTCTTTCTTAATAAAACAAAAGTATGTTTGCTGGGTAAAAAAATTAGTCGTCTTTCACATTAAATCTAGAATCCATTTAGCAAGTCAAAGACTGGTCTAGCACTCTGACACCTAAAAGCAAGGTGACTCAATTTCTAGTCTCACAGAAAAATCTTGAGAACATAGAGGGAAGAAGAGGGTTGTTCTTTCAGTTGTGGAAGAGATGCTGCCTTTTCTGCTCTGGCCCTGTGGAGTCAGGACTCCCTTTGCTTCTGAGTAGTAGCTGTGATAGCCCCCCTGTTTGCATGCTGCAATCTTCAAGGAAAGGTTTTCCTTTCAGAACACATAAATTGTTGGAGAGAGAACTAATTCTTGTATCTCTGGTTGCTGCATGCAACAGGCTAATCATTTGAAAACTGTACATGTTAAGTCTTGGATGAGCAGGTTATGAAACACACTAGTGACGGGGAAAATTGCTATAGTGTACTTGAATGCATTAAAAAACCCCAAAACATTTCAGAAAATACTCAAAGACAGTTTTCCAGTTGTTCAGGATCAGATTTTCAGGTAGATTGGTGATAAGTCTATGGAAGATCAACTGCTAAAAATTTGTTTCCAGAGAAACTTCAAGTTGCAACCAGTCAGACTGTAGGGATGTGTTACGGTATTACGTACCTAAAGATGCTGGTAGGCCTGTAATGGGAATCCAAAGTACAAGAGTCACAGAATTTAGTCCAGGTTAGGTAACTAAATACTGCTAAAAACTGTAGCAAGCACTACATGCTTCTTTTGGCAGAAATAAATACCTCTTAAAATCATGCTAGAAACTGCTAAAGAATGGTATAAATGTCTATCCTACTGTTTTTATTAGTGACCTTAGCAAAAAAAAGAAAAAAGAAAGACAGAAAAAATGGCCCGATACTCTCACAATACAGGAGGAAAATGGGATCAGCTTGAGGGGTGAAGTGATATCAGTGGAATGGAATTTAACAGTGAAATTTGCAAGGTTATGCATTTAGGACCTCATAAAAAGATCTGAACTTGTCTGGAAGAGATAGTAGGCTAAGTGGCAGCAGAAAAAAAGCTATTTTCTATGGAGAGGTTTAAAGAGCCTGGCTTCTTAGTCTAGAAAAACAAAAGGCTGAGAGCAGACATTATTATTCTCTGTTAAAACATCAAGAAAAGTAAACTTCTGAGATGAATGAACTAAGTAAGGGACTGCATTGGCACAAAGAAAAAGTGGGTATGAACAGGAAACAAATTTAAAGATTATTAACTATCAGAGGAATGGGTTTCTGCAAAAGCCTTCCAATATGAGCAGGAAAAAGCCCAGCTAGTTTTAACACGGAGGTTATGTTGTTTGCAAGAGGCTTGGGCTGGTGTTACTGGGTGGAACTGATGTCCCAGGAGGGGAGAAGTAGGAGGTCCTTAGAGTTTTTAATTCTTGAGGTCTTTTTAGTACTTTGTGTACTATACCATAGGCTTTAAAGTGTTAATAAAATCAGTTCTTAGCAAAATTCTCCTTAAACACTAAGCCATCTTAATTTTCAAAAAATGGGCAGACTTTTTCTGTTTGTGGTGGTGGTGGTGATGATGATGATGATGATGATTATTTTGTTGTCGTTGTTGTTGAAGGCAACATGCATAATCATAATTCATTGCAACCGATGTATTTTTTGAAGAAACTTATAAGTGGCTAAAACTAAATTTTTAGTATGTTAGTTTTATCACATTTGCAATTATTAAAGAGTGAGTATTTCCAAATAAGGTGGATGTCTGTATACGTACTTATCCCTAGAATCTTTATTTATAGAATTTATTTAGGACTACTGACCTCAAGGTTTATGATTGCATGATCATCATCTACCGAGTTCCCAGGAAAATTATGAACATAATCTGGGCTTCCCTAGTGTGTTCTACTGGCATGTCCCATCCATGGTCTGTAAGTAAGTATTTTAGTCACTGATCAATCTAGTCATTGCTCAGTTGTTTCTACTGAAGAAATAATTTGGTGTTGGGCATGCTTGAAGTACCACTAGCAAGAGCTCTGTTGTGTTATGTGTAACACAAAGAAGTTAGTCTGTTCATGAGCTAAAAGATGTTATGAGATCCAGCAGATCATTTTATCTTGTAATTGTTATGTCAGGGTTTGGATCTGCCTTGGTCATTTGCCTTGTAGCTGTTTGCTAGCTACAGTTTCTAAAATATTTCCCCCTCATCCCAGTAAAATTTTGTGGTTTTTCTCTTTTTTTTTACCCGTGTTTTTTATTTTCTCTTCCATCTTCCCGGATGCCTTGTTATTTATTCTCTTTCATTTATACATTGAAAGTAAATAAATAGTTGCTCAGGAGCTATCTTAACCCAATGGCATTCCACACTGTATACCCCAGTTTTTGACTACCTTCTGAGACGTAAAAAGACTTTGTTGATTTAAGCCAGCTTTCAAGTACTGTTGGTAGATCAAAAAGACTTTATATAGTCCAAGAAGATTATTGCAATTTCACTTAAAGCTACCTCAGAAGGGGAATAAAATATGTTATAGTTGTTTTGTCTTTTAGATACTGTGGTCCACAGCTGAACAAGATTTTCAGAAGAAGGACTCAAATTCTGAAACTCTTTTCTGTTAAAAACTGTAGTAATTAGGGTTAATCTCATTCTTCTGGGAGTTACAACCCCTGCAGGTGTGAACAAACTGTGACAGAGAGGAGGTGATTATTTTACAAAAAAAAAGGCAAGGTGATAATACAAAATGGAATTCACATACCAGATACATAGGGAAAAATGCTGTCATGATGATGGAGCCACAATCCAAAATCACCCACATGGGTAACGAGGAAAATATGGGGAAATAATAATACTTTGCAGTACTAAAAATCATGCTATTGCTAGTTTGTAAAAAGATGCATCTAAAGAAAAGACAACTCAGTGCTTTACATATGAGTACGAATACTAGCCATTCTTATTTTTCTGGACCCCTCATTGTACAAGTCCCAGATAAAAAAAAGCACTGAGGTTGCTTTGCATCAGTAACAGTTGAGTTAGCATCTATTAAGAGAATTTAGGACATTCAGACTTCAAAGCAATTGTTCCAGAATTTCTGCAAATTCCAGCACTTGTCACTACACTAGCATCAGAGGCTATGATTTAGAGTTTATTTAGTGTTGTGGTTTGTTTTCTGGGTTTGGGGGTTTTTTGGTGTGTCCCCCCCCCCCCCCCCCAAACCCATGGAGCAAAGAGTTCTATCTATACTTCAGCTGGTCCTTCACTCACGTATCTGGAGTGTATAGTTTGGAGTATATTTGCTTTCTGGAATAAGGTGAAAAGAGCCTTGTCATAAACTGTATGTTTCATTATGTATTTAAGAAAGAAAATTGTTTTGTACTCCCAAGAAAGGTTGTAAGTTGGGTAGATAAAACAAAAAGCAAGTAAAAAAGTTACCAGAGATAGCCTAAGCCTCAGATGTATGTTCTACTGGATTGATGCTGATTTAGGAAGCATTCTTACTTATTTTGTTATGTTTAGAAGAGATCTGCAGAATTCCTGAGAGGCAGCAGCCTGATGTTGAATTAGGTACATCCAGTAAGATAAAGTCCTAACATATCACAAACAATAATAGCTAATATTACTCTTTGTGACATACAGTGGAACAGATTCTCTTACTTGCTGAATCATTAGATTATCTTGTAAAAGAAACACTGAGAATAATGACATAAATTAAATTCTGTATCCTGAAGTAAAAAAGCATCTTTTCTAACAGTGTAAGGGCTGAATACTGAACACTGTTGTATGCACGGAAGAGCATAAGATAAGGGGAAGTACGGAAGTACGACAGGGTCAAGAGAAGCTACCTTTGGAGGTCTCGTTCATGGCCGTTGACTAGAAAGCTATGATAAGAGAGATTTTCTTTTGAGTTCCATTTCCAACCAGAAAATTTCAAAGGCAAAACATCACCTCAGCTCATCCAGAAATTGCTGTTTCTGGATTTTTTTCAACCCACCATTGGCATAATGGGAAGAAGAAAATCATTGCATTTTAATTCAAAACATTTTGTCTAATTAAACTGAATCAAACTGTATTTTAAAATATTTGGCCCATGCCAAATAGCTTATTTTGTCTGTTATATTCTGATTTCTTTTCCTCATTCTTACTGTGTTACCATTTTCCTGTCTGCAGCTTCTGTAAAGGTACTGCATTCTGTTTGTTCTCCTACCTTCCTGTTGACAACACTGGTGTTTAAGTCCTGTAAACTGACATAGTATTGCCATGTTTCATGATTTTTCCTCAGATGTCCATTGTAACTTCAGCTTTCTTTAGAAAAACCACGTTTCTAGCCATACCTGTTAGAGAAAAAAGCTTGGAAAACTGATTCCACATACATTTTTTAAAAAGACCATAAAAATATCTATTAGATATTTTTAGATATCTCTTAGATATTTTTAATGTTATTTTAGGAAGTAAAAAATGTCTTTTACAGCTCAAGACATTATCTCCATTTCTGTGGCTTTTTGCTACTTTGGAAATGTTATGTGGTGTCAAGATGAATAATGTGGAATCACAGTAATATCACTGCTGTATCTAGAGAGACAGAGGTACATGGCATTCCTGTCTTGTTTTGTGGTTTACTTGTGCTGTGTAGTTATAGCAGTAGTCTGGGGTGGCATATAGTCCACAAAAATAACTAGAGGTCTTTTCAGAAGCTGGATTCATAATAATAAATTGCTTGGGTTTTTTTAGTCACTGTTTTCCATAGCGACTCTGTTGAAATAGAGCAGAGCTTCTGATGGAAGTGTGGAAGGCTATGTCTCACTCCCTTGCCCTTTCTTTGGCAGAAAGAGAAATTAGGACAGGGTATTTTACACTGCTTAAATTACAGTGCTCTGTGCTTCTGCGTTATCGTGTAGAGCAGAAACTTAACCAGGTGGCCAGCAGAGTCCTTTGGAGAAGTGTCTCTGTCCCCATTAACTGTGGATGACAGCTGAGAGAGAACAGCAACCTTAAGCATGGGTGTGTTGGATACTATCCTCATCCTTCCTTCCTTCCTTCCTTCCTTCCTTCCTTCCTTCCTTCCTTCCTTCCTTCCTTCCTTCCTTCCTTCCTTCCTCTCTCCCTCCCTCCCTTCCTTCCTTCCTCTCTCCCTCCCTCCCTCTCTTCCTTCCTTCCTTTCTTCCTTCTTTCTATGGTATCTTGAACACCTTGGAAGTTGGTGCTGGTCCAGGTGATGAATTACAGACCTATGTAAGAGACTGTATTTTTTTACTATAGCCACCTCATGTGTTCATGTATTACGAGTTCATCTCCCTCAGCATAATTTGAGTATTCAGGACTTTGGAGTCACTTCAGACCACCAGTTTTATTTTCAAAGGAGCAAGCAATCCAGCACGGTGCTGCTTCTTTTTATTTAAACCACAGCCGCTGTATCTATATTCAAGAGCTGCCACAGAACACCGCTTGCAAGCAATCTTCTGTCCAGAAGCGAGTAGGTTAGGCTGGCAGCACAACCTGCACAGCTGGAAGGCCACTGCACCACTGCTCAGAAAAAACTTGATTCCCGAGCCAGTCGGCATCTTCCCGTTCTCCTTAGGCACTCCACCTCATTGATTTCAAACTGCAAGTACCTTTCCAGAAACACCCCGTTAGGGGATTTGCTACTTAGATTGGAAACTCATTGTATTAAATATCTTTGCCGTGTCGTACCACTGGTTTTTAAGCAGACGTCTCCATTGATCTCACCGGGGAGTCTGCTTTAAACCAATGGCATAATTTGGCTCTTTAGCAGTAAGGTTTGTTCAAATAAGAGCAATCTCTGTTACAGTCACAGGAATGCTTCCACACTGAATGAATCAACGTGCTTTCTATTTTAAACCTGACTTTGAATTGCCATCCTGCCCATCTCAAAATAAAAGTTTCAACAACTCCGTATTTCTTATTGCATGCCTAACACATTTGAGTGTAACTGGGACAAGATAGCATTGAAATGCAAAAGCTTGGGAAAAGGAGGTGGTATTTTCTTTCTCGGAGCAACTGCAGCATTCATGTTGAGAAACAGCTCTGTGCCCCATCATTAATCTCAGGTGATGGTACTGCAGCCCCATGTCATGAAGCCCTGCATACGTCAGGTGATTTGTGATTTAGCCCAGTCTTTAGACCACTATAAATACATGTCTTAACAAAAATAGGGCATTCAGGAGATGGTCTTCATTGTTTGTTCTCTTTCACTACCCTGGCACTGTCATCTGTCTGTACAGACACCAGATACCCCAGAGGCACAGAAAATAAAAGCTTTGCAATAGGCATTTGTTCCCAGACCAAACGAGTAATTAAGTGCTTTCCTAGACATACATACTTTCAAAGGCAATAATCATAAAGGGATCACCTAGTTTTACATAGAAGATGGCATGAAGTACTTCCAGCAGGATGTTTAAGATCCAGTGCAGTTCCTGAGAAAAGGGTACAACATATGGCAGCGTATTGGTGGAGCCGCAAGCAATCTGTTTGCAGCCTTATCTCAGCCCCAGCTCCTTATCAGGCTATCTTCTATAGATGTGCAGATCCTGCAGAGAAAGGCATTATTAGTAGCTGTAATTGCTTCCTATGCTGGAGTAGACCATTTAAAGAACTACTGTACAGAAAATGTAAACACCAGAGCTGCATCTGATGAAGAATGGTGACAACCAGAGACATACTTTTCCATGGCCAGACTGTGGTTTTATGTTTAGATTATGGAAAAATCAGTAATGTTTTAAAACACATTTTCTCATCTATTAAGCAGTACGTATTAAAGAAACTGTTAGGCAAGGCATAAAGGTTCAACACTGACTATTCATGTTTTTAAGCTGTAATTTAACTGGGAAGTCCTGCCCCACTCACGTTTGGTTTTGTTTGGTTTTTTTTTTAAATTATGTCTTCCCCTTGCAGTGGACTTGAAGGTCTGTTTAAATTCTGTTTATTAAAATGAGTGGGTATTGAAATTTTCTGTTCAACCAACTTCCTACCACCATTTTTTAATCGTTATTTTTTTCCCAAAATTATAAGTTTCTTGGCTAGGTTAGCAAACACTTTAAAATAGTCAATTTACTCAGTTGAGATGTGGTTTAAGAATGAGCAGCAGTATCCAAATTGAACGTTGGATAAACTTTGTCATTCTGTTTTACAGGTTTGCAGATTCTAATATTCACTCGCAGGTATAATTTAAGATATCCACCCAAACACAGTGATAATTATAATAAGCAAGTACTTACTTAGGAGGTTTAGAGATAATTTTCCTCTGTTCTGTCAGTTAGCAAAATGCTATACATGTGTTATGGAATAAAACAGTGTAACATCTAGTAAGCCTTTAATGAAGATCTTCAAAAGCTACCTGGATTAGTCCTGGGCAACTGGCTGTAGGTGGCCCTGCTTGAGCAGGGCATTGGATCAGATGACCTCCAGAGGTCCTTTCCAGCCTCAGCAATGCTGTGAGTCTTGTGATTCTGTAATGGTGTAATATTGTTCCCTTTATTCGTTAGTGAGCATGTCACCACTTTACATTTAAAATGTGCTGACCTGCTGAAGTTATTATTGCGTTGACTTTTATACCATTGAAACATGAGGGTGGTTTGTTTGGGGGTTTAAAAATATTAAAACTACTACATTCTCTTATTTTAAATAGAGAGCATAGATGCCTTCACTTCATGAGTACCTGATGCTGAGCTCAATCACACCACCATAGCTCAGGAGTAACTCACTAGCTTCTATCATTACAGTAGCATATAAACTGAAGGGTGATGGAAAATCTTGCCTGCCATACATATTTTTCCCTGTGTCATAATTTTAAAAAATTGCTGGGTTTTGCTGCATAAATCATACAAGTCCCTACCATGGGGGTTTTTTTCAGATTTTCTGGGCTGCCTTCAACAGCAAGGAAAACTAGTATCTCTTGTTTTCTTCATTTGGGAGTCCTTCCTGTATAAAACATGCAGATTAAACCTATATTCTAGGGTGGGTTTTTAATGATTTTAAATAGTTATTTACTTACAGGTGCAAAAAATTGGTTTCTCTTGAGCAGCTTTACCTGTAAGGAAGAGCTTGATCTCTGTGAAGACCTGAGTACACATCTGTGCTATAGATTTTAGTGTTGTATAGAGATACCAGAGTGAATTTTAAATAGCTAGCTTGAATAGTCAATGCAGTCTCGTCACAAAAGCACAGAGCTCAGTTCAGGGTCATAACTCCATTTTCAGAGTGTGTGGAGTCTGTGCTGCTTAGTACAAATTCTTCTGATACTCAAAAAGCTCATTTAAAGCAAAAGTGTAGCTGCACCAGATCTTGTTATAGAAGTTAGTGTCACAACTGCTGACACCATTCCCCAAAGGGGGAGCAGCTAACAGCCATGTGAGGAACCTCTCCAAATACACAGATTTGGGGAGAGAGTGTCTTTTCCTGCAGTTCTGTGTTCCCATAGAGTGGCTGAGTAGGCTACTTACAAATCTAGCCCAAGTGGTGATGTTCTTAGTGTGATACATCAAACTTTTGCTTCTTTAACAGGCCATGGAACTGTATCAAGAAAAAAAAAAAGGCATTTTAAAGTGTGTTATGAAAATTAAAGAACAGAAATATTTATGTTCTGGTCTTGTGAGTCAGAGTTGCATTTTGGCAGGAGGTCTCAGAATATGGTGGGTATGATGGCAGTATAGTAAGTGTGATTTTCAGCTGAGGAAAATTTAACACTATCTCTGTGGCTGAGAATCAGATGGAAGTGTCGGTTTTCACTTACCTTTTTATCACAAAAGCAAAGCAAGGACACATTTGTCAGAGTGTGCCAAACTGGGCACTCATTAGAGGGCAAAAAGAGAAAGATTCAGCAGTAAAATATACTGAGCAGGACAGGGCAGGAGAACAGAGTTGTGAGCTTATATCCAGAAGCCATAGATTAGCAAGCCTGGTACATCTCAGAGTCCAGTTGTATTAGTGGAGGTAGCCATGCGCTTCTGTACCCAGGCTGGTGGTACAGCTTCAGGTCAGGAAGACAACACTGTGCAGAACCTGCTGCTCTTTCTGCAGAAACCTTCCCTAAATAAGAGCTTTCCCAAATCTCTGAAGCATTTGGAGATAGCAGCTTTGTATCTGTTAGCCATCAATCGGTACCAATATTCAGTGGCATAGTAAGTGCCTGATACTTCTGACATTTAGGTGTCCTGTCACACTTGTTCTGTGATCTTCTTTAGTCATTGCGTGAAGTTTTGGATTCTTTATGCTTGCTTTATAACTAATGTTTGCATTTTGCCATATCAGTCATTACAAACCTCTAAGCCAAAGGCAAATTTCAGTCCAGCAAACTTGCCATCCCCTTTGTACAAGAAGTTTCACATTGCTTCTTCAGTATGGGAAGATGTGAATCAAAGTCCTAGCTCCAAATATTTTTAAGCTCTGGAATAACTGATATCCAGATATTTAATTTTGGGCTTGTTTTTCCGCTTTCACTTTGTTGTTTTCTTATGTGAGCAACAAGGGCTTTTTCAGACATCTGTGGAGCTTAGCAGAACAAACAGGCTCCTAGTCCTAGGGGAACAGAAGAACCATGGGGCGTGTGCTACCCTTTTTGTTTCATAAGGTGCTCCCCTGACTAGGACTAAGACTTCTCTTTGTCAGTGCCCATCTCAAGCCTTTAAGGGAAATGACCTATCAGTTTTTTGGCAGCTGCATTAAAAAAGAAGAATGTACTGTCTATCTGTCAGGAGAGGGGATTAGTTAAGTGGGAGCAACAGAGAGTTCAGCAAAACTCCTTGGCTAAAAAGAGAGTTCTTCATAACTTGTAGCAGTGCTCCTCTGTCCCAGCAGAAGTGTCTCCTGTTCCTGTCCCCTCTGTTTCAATATTACATTTAACACAACGCTAGAGGGAAATGCATGCCCTCGTTCCTTTTAATGCCATTAATTCACTACCTTTAGAAACATTACAAGATTATCTGTGGGATTTCAGGGTGATGTTGTGAAACCATTGGGGGTCATAAATGCTGTGCCTCCAAACTTTCCTAACATAGCCCAGTAGGATTTAAGTTGATTCAAGGTCCTACTTGTTTGTGGGTGGCACTCAAATATTTTTCTGGGCTGTGGAAGTAAAATATCAGGCACTTCCAGTCTTGAGTGCTGTTGTAAACAGTAGCTCTTGTGCTCACTGGGAATACACTGCAAATGCACTTCTCCTTCCTTACATTTTAAAATCACTTTGGAAATTATCCTGTAAATTCCATGCACTGCAACTCCATTCTGGCAGATCACAATTTGTGAGAAAATGGGAAAATTAACTTTTTGACCAAGGAGGAGAACAGGAGGAGCCTGAACTGTCTCAGTCCTACTATTAATTCCACATTTACTAAACTCTTAAGCTTAGTAGTAGTCATGTTCATCCAGGCAGAGGAATTTTCTTGATTAACATTAGGTGTATTGGAAAGTACAGGAGCATCAAGCCTGAATGAGCACTTAAGTGACCACGAAAGTGCCATGGGGAGGGTTCTGTTAATCCTTCTTTTCACTTGGCAGCATCCTCTTTGGATGTGAGAGTATCCCAAACATTTGTTGTTGAAAGGAGGAATGGAAAGGAGAGATCAGCTGTTGGACCAGGGCCCCTGACCATTGCCTTTTAGACAACATAAGAACTGAGCTGCATTTTGTACACTAGGCACTGATAGAAGCCCTTCCCTTAATGGATTTTTGGGTTTTTTTGGGGGTAGGTGCTTTTTCTGGGAGTGCATTATGGAGGGTTATGTAATACATTGTAAATATGCCAGATACCAATAATGAGGCCAGTGCTACTCCCATCAAAACCAATGGCAAATTGGTCTACTTCATCAGAAGATGGACTTAGGTTTAAAATGGTTTGAGAGAAGATGACTGTTCTTTTTCATGATTTTTCTTTTCTTATTACGCCCTTTTTTCCCTTTTCAGTGCCATTACCATATGGATTTAATCCTCTTCCACGTCCATTAGCCACTAGTGTTGCATTAATGTGAGCTGGCTGTATAAGATCCTCCTTGGTGTACGGTCCTAACTCCCATGGCATGTGTAACAAAAGCAGCTTGGTTTCCCATGGCTTCTGTCACTCACTCCTAATGTACTTACCCACCCTGCCCACTTTTTCTAATCAGTTTTATCACTGGCTATATTAATGCTGCCCCTGAATAATGACTGGAGTTGGAGATACGAAGTATTGAAAATTGAGTCTGAAAAGACCAGAAGCTGGAAACAGATGGAAAAACCTTCCTGAGGGTGGTGTGTTCTTCTTAAGAACTGTAATCTAGCACTATTCAATGATTTTAAGTGATCCGATTACGAAAAAGAAGAAATGGTTCTAATAACTATATGTTTAAATGATCTTAAGAACCCTTTTTTCCCTCCCCCAAGTACTGTAATTCATTGCATCTGTTTTGATTACTTTTGCAACCTGCTCTTTTCCTTTGGCAGTTTTGCTATACTTTGTGAATATAAAGGTAATACTTTAGCTTGAATACTTTTTTTAGTTTGATGAAAACAAAGTATTTGTTTTTCATTTTATATTGGTCTTACGGAATGCAATATAATATTTCCTCAGTATTCATATTGAAATTGTCAGATGTGTATGTGCACTGTCGAAATCATTGTAGAATGTTAAATAAATTGTGACATCTGTGAGCAGCCTAGAATGACAAAGAAGGATGACTACAAGTTTGTGGATAATGAATGTAATGGCATGACGAATAGCCAAGGAAACATGTGAAATAATTTTCAAATATGCCCATTTTTTCCCCCGTTCTGCACCACATACTCTTACCCTCCAAAACGAGCTTGCGCATTTTAAGTAGTGCGTATGTGTGAATTTGTAAAATAGAGAGCTGATAGTTTTTACTCAGGAAGGAGCTATTCCATTCAAAACTTTTATATTTACAGAGAAAAGACAAGAATTTAAGAAGACATTGTTTATGTAAATATGGACACTTATCTCAAGATCCTCATAGCCAGCGGTGCACGTGCATACCCTGTTTGCATGTTCATTTCAGAGGAGACTATACCAGCCGCCTCTGCTGAAGACCACGAGGTCAGAGGGTGACGGTGGGGGATAGGGACCGAATCTGGCCCGATGTCTGGTTGGTCTTGGGCAGGTCCTTCACTAGCTCTCGGCCACCCATCTGCCTGGTGGGTTTGCATTGTTGTCCAGCGCTGACTGCCACAACAGGAGCTCACTGGGGGCTCTCAGGGAAAGGTCGTGTCGTTCCCCCCCCCTGCCCCCGGGGGCCTTGAGACAAAAGAGCAGCTGGTCCTGTCCTCCAGCTGGTCTCCAATTGTGGAGTTTAGTTACATTTAACAGGAATTAATGCAGATGGGATGAGACTCGCATATGTAGGGTACATGTCCATCAAGAAAATAAACAGGGAATTCTGCAAGTTGCATTCAACAGAAAGCTTTAATTCAGGTCATGTTGCAGTCCAAATCCGATGAGAAAACTGTGGTTTATACAGTTTATCCTTTTAGTAGTGTTATCCTTATAGAAGAACCCAGGGGAAAGCTAAAATGAAAGCAATTCTAGCAGGTGTTTTGTATAAAGATGTTTACTACTAAACTAACCAAATCTGATGTATAATATAGCAGTTGCTGTATTAAAGTTGCTTAATCTATGAACCACATTCTGTTTTATTTTCTTGCTGGACAGGATCCTTCTTTTACTGAAATTTTTAGTGGAATTGGTAACCAATTATGTTTCCATGTTGTAAAATTTACCACATTCCTACAGTAGGGGATAATACTGATTGTTCGTATATGCATTTGTTTAACCTTCCTTGATTTGTATGTAGTGCATCCATTACTGCATCAGGGACATGGTTCTCTGTTGTTAATTTTCCTAAAATAAATGTTGAAATACCGTCACAAGGAATGATATGGGTAAATTCCATTTTGTTCATGCAAGTGAAATGATCATTGCATCTCAGAAAATCTCCAACTGATATTCTTCCATGGAAACAAAATCTTATCAAGGGGTAGAGAGTTCCACTAGGAATTTTAATACCAAAGAAAGTTAATTTCTCTTTTTTTTTTTGGGGGGGGGGGGGGCCGGGGGCGGGGGGTTGTGTGGATACTCCTAACTGTAGTATGCCCTAACTGCAAAGTGTGTGACACTGAAAAGATAAAAATAAAACAAATTACTTGCAGTCTGAAGCCATGTCTTATATGCAGAGGTAGGATGGTTTTGTTTTTTTTTAAAATATGCAGAGTGACTGACTGGAGGCTAACAGTAATAATTATTAAAATCAAATGCCATTGTATTCTAACCATTGCAATCATTCAACTGTTACAGGTGAAATCCCAGCTACTGAAATCAAGGGAAAAAACGTCACTAAATGCCTTGAATGGGGCAAGATTATTCCTTGGGAGTAATTTGATCTCTAACACATTTTTTTTCTCTGATACAGGATCTGGATCAAGTTATTACCTATAATGTCTAGATGATGTTGTGAAAACCTGGAGATTTCCAACAGCACTAGGTGTTCTTAGTAATTAATAATGTGGCCTTGAGCACTTTTGCATGAATGGTAGAAAGTTGATATTTTCAGGCAGGTATTGATCGGATGGAATTTGGGTCATACTTGTAGGAGGCTGTAGAAGAGTAGTCTCTTCCAGGCAAAGCCTCATGCAGCAGCCTGTTTGTTAAGATTACACTAGGCTTATTTTTTATTTTATTTTATGAAAAATGACTCCTGCTGTCACAAGGTCAGTTCCTTTGCAGTGCCATCTGCAATATATTCAGTGTTCCTTGTAGTCACTGAAAGGTCTTTCTCTGCCCGTTGCACCTGAAAAAAAAAAAAAGCTTTTCAGAGTTGAAGTTTAAGCATGGCTTGGGAACGTCTGTTTGAAATGTTTACATTTGATTCACTCAGCTCACGGATTACAGTTCTTGTTCTATCTTTTGCCTGTATGACTTTTCAGCTGCAAAACAGAGCTCCAGCATTGTGGATAGGGAACTGAAGATAGATGACTTATAGGCAAAAATATAATTTTATATATGCCAGAAGGCAACAGAAGATTTGACTTGGAGATGTTCTCAATCAGATCTGAAGAGCAAAGTAAATGTGGAGGATCAGCAGTATAAAGAAGTAATGAATAGCAAATTACACATAGTTGTCATAAAGCAATGTTTAATCTCTTCTACTGGCTGAAATAGGATCATGTGACTTAGTAAATGAAAATGCAGAATAATATCATTAATTTATATACCATTTTGCAAATTCCTGGCACACTCATTGCTTTGCATTGCTCTGTCTGTGCTTGCAAGTTTGCTCAGATTCAGCCACCTTACAGATGGGCAGTAGGTAACAGCTTCATAGCATACTGCAAAACAGTGGGAAGGAGGGGGAATTTTGCCAAAGATATTGACATAAACCTCTCAAGAAAAATGCTGCAGAGCAAGCAAGAAATGCAGTTTTAAATACATATGGATGCATTCACACATGGGCAGGCTATATGTAATCTACTTCATCAGTTGTAAGCTGGTAGGATGAAAAGCTATGATTTTACTGATTCTAGGCATCTCAGACCTGACGCATCTTCCTTTGTGGTGAAGCAGAGGCTTTAAGAAAACTACCTTCAGGGCAAAGAGATTTTTAAAGGTTATGAATATGTAGCCTGGAAGGCTTAAGTTTATAGATGAAACTATTATAGCTGGATATGGAAGAATAACCTGCAGACAAAAATAGTGCTCACAGCCTGGCATTTCAAACATATCACATTGCCGGTCATTTTTTTAACATGTGGGGCTACAGCCAAGTGTCAAGTTTAATTGCAGTCACTGTATATTATCAGTATGGGACTAGATGATGAATTTTTCACTCATGGTTGTGAGCAGTTAATAAAATGGTAAGTTGGACTTGCAGCGCATTCTCATGTATTTGTTTTAAACTTACAGATCCTTAAAATTCTTCACTTTTTCAATTAGAAATAATGATAGTAGCTCTTGATCACTGTTCTTTCCCTTTTACTGTGTCCCTTCCTTTTATCAGAGAAGAACAAGGTAATAACAGAAAGCAAAACCGAAGAAACATCCACTGACTTCATATTTTCAGTCATTCAGCTGAAATACAGTAATTCACAGATATTGTCCAGTCTTTTTAAAATAAGACCCTTTTATTGAATAAGGAATTTTAGACTATTTTTCTCCCAAGCCCTGTCCACGGGTGTTCAATGACTTACTGTGAAGCTGGCTTCAGTGCCACAGGGGCTCCAGAAATGCCTGTAATTCCTTTCCCATAGTAGGTCATCAAAGATTGAAACATTGAGATGAGAACTGCTGATCATGTTTTTCTTCCATCTGATTTGGGTGGGATGATAGTACTTCCATTACAGAATTAAGAGCTTGCCTTAATACATAGCTTGGCATTTTGACATGGAAATGGCCATAGACCAACTCTGCTGAATATTTGTTCTGGCTTGTGGTGGTGGCAGTGGGTGGTGGTATGATTTTGAGCAAGCAAAGGCTGAATATCTAATACATTTTGTCTGGTTTTCTTGATTCTCAGTTGAATCAACAATGACTCAGTAGCTTCAGTGTAACAATGATCGTTGGAGGTTATTTCAGTGTGCATTTTGGCATACGAATCTGTATTCAGAGTTAAATAATCAAGCTTTATATGGATACTCTATGAAACCGAAAAGTTGAATACAGTCCTGACCTTATTCAGGTCTGTGCCAAAGCCTACACCAACTTCCTGAGGGCTGGGAACACTCATCGCATTGTACATAACAATGATTTTAAGGAATTGCCACTTAAGATCAATTGCCTCTTTAAATATGGCATAGATACTTACAAGGCTTAACTGGGAAACATCACAACCATGCGTGGGAAAATTGACACACTTTTCCAACATTATCAGAACAAATAAAGCCATAGGCACATGTTTTCCTTGGCCTGCCATAAAGCATCATAAGGGAAACATTGCATTCACATAAGAAAGAGAGTGGTAGGTGCAAGAACTTAATCTGGTCACCACAGGCAAGAGCATCTGGACTTTTTGGGGGCGGTAAAGAGTACTGCTTATTGCTTGGGGATAACGTGGCAACGTGGCAAAATTCTGTTATGTAGAGCAAATGTAAGATGTACCGTTGTGATGTGGTCACGTATGTACGCCAGCATGTTTGCTGACACCACTTTCTGGAATAAGCAGTGATAGAAAGCAAGGCTTCAGAAGTTTCATGCGGATTGATGGACATGTTAATAACTTCAAGCAGTACTTTTCCCTGTTTTCAAGTATTAGTTCGTGTAACATTAGAAATGAGTTATGAACAGGATAAATTGGTTCAGTTACTTACACTTCCACTTTAAATATCACCTCTTTTAGAAGACTCTGCTGTAATTATTTTACTTCACAGAATATTCAGATATTGACAATTACTATTTAGAGTCTAATTCTGCTGTAGCTATGTTACTCTAAGGACCAGAATTCAGATGAGAACCCAGGTCTTCTGTACATACTTCTGGAAATCCATTTCCAGGATAACAGAAAAAAATGCATTTACTGTCTCTGTAAATGCTCACAAAATACAAGGTGACCTCCAGGTGATTTTTAACCATTTGAACTTTTCCCTCTCTTTGTTCTCTTGCAGTGAATAAGACAGATTGGAAAGGTTCTTAGAAATGTTGAATTTTCCCCCGCTATTTAAAATAAGAAATGTCAGAAACACTTGTTCTGATTCTTATTTTTGGAATACTTGGTGGAAATCTTAAAGATGTATATTGCAAATTCTCACACTTAAAGCTGAGAGACAAAAGTGTTAACAAAAAAATCTCTTCTCCAAAATGCCAATCATTGGAGTTGTAGAATTTTTTAAAGAAACAAAGAATTTGTGTATCTAATAACAACAACAACAAATGCTTTTATTTACCCAACTTTTGTTTACTGGTTTTCATACTGTCCTTTTTTCATGAGTTGCCTTGTCATTGTAGTTTACTAAGTTAAATGAATGTTGAATTTTAGTTGGAAAAAAGTAGAAAAGTAGAACTTATTCTTCGTAAAAAAAAAACAAACAACAACAACAAAAAATTTTCATCCTCCTTGATTTTTTTACACAAGGCAAAGAAACAGGACAAAATACCAGCCCGATTGTGTGCTCTTTGCTGGTCCCCTTTACAGGCAGGTCTTTATTTATTAGAGGGCATCCAGAATAACTTTAAATCCAACTTAAAAGGTTTTGCAGAAAAATTCCCTGCCTCCCTTGCACATCCAGCCTTGGTCGTAGTTTGGTTTCTTAAAATGTGATGGATTAGGATTTGTCATTTGTGTTTTGCCTCCCAGGTGGTGGACAATGCATATTGGTTAGGTACTGTACTGCACTGGTGTCAAATACAACACAATAAAAAGTCATGATTGGTTCAAAATGAATCACCACTGATAATAATCCACGCAGGATGAAATCTACACTTTTCAGTGGGTCTTTCTGCCATTGAAGTAAACAAACCAGGCCTTTTATCTCTATGGAATATCCGCTGGACTGGACCTTCTCTGGTGGTTACTCATGTACTCTCCCAGAAACTGTACTTTAGAGCAAGTCTGTATAAATATGCTATTTAATGGGTAAATGGATAGAAGTTAATGCTGTTGATGTTACACAGACTACTATTACGCTACCTATTTTAAGGCCTTAAAGTTGGAAAGAGAACAGTTCAAAAACAATTTTGTGTTAAAAGCAAGCCAGAGCATTTGTTATAAATGGTAATTCAGACCTTTTACTTACAGATATGAGGCATGCAGCGCATAGTCTATTTGACCTGGTTTTGATAAAATGGGGAAATGATAAAGCTGGAAAGAATAGCTTCATAGTGTTCATTGCCTCAGGATTAATTTAGATTTATGCGGCATGGCACGTATTTTATAAGATTAGCTTATTTTTATTAGTATCAGCATTGGCTTTTTACCTAGTCACAATTACAGTTTCATCTCTGTAAATAAAACCAGCTGTAACAACACATTCTTCTGTCCTTTCCCTGATTATCCTGCAACCCCAGTTTTATTGAATATCAACCAATTTTGCCCACTTACTCTGATCTTGCAGTAGTTTATTCAGATTGTGTGTGTCATGCTCATCGTTTTCCTGTATTGTTCATATTTCTACAGTTAATTCCTTGTGTTTTGCTTTTTAAATAGCATGATTCATCTGTAGCTGTCACACCAGTTTACTAAGAATGACATTGTATCTTTAGAGAAAATAAGGCTTAGAGGAGTTGTGTGATGTAGAGGTTAAAGGCAGCAAAAGTTTTCAGGTCTTTTAATTTGCATACACTGCCTACCCAGTCAAGCTATTTAGATATTATAATCCTTACAGTAACAGTGAAAATCTAGGGGAGAGAGGAAAATTCAGGAAAGAAAATCATCTAACCCAGAACCGCATGCCTTTGTGTGTGTGTGTGTGTGTGTGTGTATGTAGTATGCTATAGGGTTCAGTAATTGGGAAAGAGATACACCATCCCTTAACCTTTAATAGTTTGCAAATGATTTAATGGGATACAGAATCAGGGGGGAAGGATGTAGTTAGATTAGTTTGGGATGGATGTGGTGTCAGCATGCATAGAATTTTTTATTAAAATTGCGGACTGATGGCAGTGGTTGTGGCTACGTATAACACAGCCAGAACTGAATGGAGTGGTTTTTTTCTTAAAACAGAGTGGTAGTGCATCTTAGGTAGAAGTGACCACAGCCTCTGTGGTACCACATTGCATGGTGATTTAAGGTATGAGCAAGAGTCCTGCAGGAACTATCTTCAGATCACCAGTCGCTATTCTCTTCTGGCTGATATTGGAATTGGAGACATTTTTCCACCCCCTAAAAAGCAATTAATTACTGGCTGAGTCTGAATATTCTTCATTATTTAGGTTTGTGTTATGTCAGTAGAAAGACCATCTGAGTCAGAATATGCTTATGGATGCTCTCTATATCTCTAGAGGAAGAAGTAATCTGCTCTTGCTTAAATCAGCTATGTCTTGTCCTTACACATCAGTTCAGCATCTACCAGCATCTCCAATATAAATCCTTGTAGAAGCTGAAGTAATCTATAGCTGTACTGTGCAAAAGAAATTTGGAACTGAGTTGGATTTTATGTTTTCATGCTTGTAATACTGGAATGATTTCTTTTGTGTGCTAAATTTATTTACACCTCCAACCTAAAGTACAGTTTTGCCCTTTTGGGTCTTTTGAGAGGACCACTCACTAAAAATTATGAGGTAGCTGGAAATGGGATTTATGGTCCGCATTCACTCTGTTGGCTAATACAATTTTTTGAGACCTATTCAGCTTATGCAAGCTCCATGTAATGTGCTGTTCTATTCCCTGGCAGAGAGACATCGAGCAATGCTATAATTTTAAGAGACAGTTCGAGATATCCTACATTTTTATGAGAAATTTTTGTTTGTTTATTTTATATATTCACTGTAATACACTGCATATGGTCTTAATTCTGCATGCTCTACTCAGTCAAAATTTCCCATAGAGGACATTTTGGACTTGTCAAGACTTGCAAGTGTAAGTCCCATGGATCTTAATAAGAATGTATTGCAACTGAGAACAGTCAGAACTTCACAAAATCATTAGCCAACGCTTTGCAGAATGCAGAAAAATATCTCTGTTCCACTCAAAGCCTAATTATTGTATTGCAGAATTTTGAGACACTAATAAGGACGTATTGAGCTTTTGCAAGCCTATTGCCAGTAGGCAATTTATTATTCAATAAATCCTCCACCCATGATCAGCTAGCTAATGGAAAGTGCTCCAGACTTGAAGTAACAGCATGTTCTTTCTCTATTAGCACAATGTTTGCATTAGAAAGATCAATCAGAATATTTATTAGCACAATATCTACAGAAGAATATTCCGACTGACTCTGGATTGTTGGAAAATTATGTATTTTACATCAGGCTTCAAAATAGCCCCCTGGGCTTTGACCATGGGCTAGTTTTCTACTAGTTTTATCTTCAGAGCAAGAATTTTCTTGTTTGTTTTTTCTGCATCTGTTGTTAAAGTGTATTGAACTTCTTCCTCAACAATAAAAATCTGAAGTTTGTTCTTTATGTATTCCTTCTAGACATACACTGCTTTCCACGGTATCTCTCTGTAGCTTCTTTAAGCTTCTTCTCTGCCAGCTACCTTAGCTGTGGGACAACTCTAACATGGTATTTCAGCAAGTGTATTGCCAAGACAGAGCTGGAGTCTGGTGCTGCTCTAGAGAGACCTGTGTGACTCCTTTGTGGAGGCAAATGCACAAGGGTATCATGATGTTGTTGAAATCAGGGCATTGTACCCAGAGAATTGGCATTCAGTTTCTATAGATGGATGAGTAGATAGATTGTTTTGATTATTTCTTTTTTCCACTAAGCTTGAGCTCACCATTTCATTAACAGAAGTACCACATGGATCTGATTAATTAAATGTTAAATTTTTTATTTCATTAGTCCTCGCTTGCATTGCCAACCTTAGCCCACGTAAAATTGAGAGCACAAGTGAAAAGACCTATTTGTTGTCCAGTTCTTTTGTTAGGCATGGTTACTTTTTGCATGAATCTGCTTACTGAATTATGTCTCATCTTACAGCAGGTAGCCCAGAAACAAACGAGAGTCTAAAATTGCATTCAGCTGTTAATAGATAGTTTATATTTATACCTTAGCCTACAGCTAAGATTGCTTCTGTATGAGAAGTGTTGGAACTGTACTTGCCACTAAATTACTGTCAAGCTCCTCATATCTTGTAAAGAAGAATATGCACACCTATGCTGCCTTTTGAAAGTTGCCCTGAGTCAGCACACAGTATTGCCAAATTATTTGTCGATCCAGATAAATGGTGATCTTTTAGACAAGGTCTTAGATATTTCCTGAGGAATATTCCCTCCAGAGCGTGCAGGACCCAGAATATAGACTGGCTTGGGCAGTCCAATGTCTACAGCATTTCTCTAGGTATGCTGCAGTCTGCCTGTGGGTGGATTTTGGAGAACAACTAACCTTGCTACTTCTGAGACATAATTGCAGACTGTGACTGCCGACTGAGACTCTAATTCCACTGCTGTGGACGTATGGTGACTTCTGGTGACTGGGGACAAATACCGACAAGGAGGTCCTCTCATACCAGTGTGTGAAAGTTTTGCAGACACAAGAGAGGTGTGCTCCCACGTTGCCAAACACAAAGAGCAATGCATGTTATATACTTACCCACCATTTTAGATGCTTGTTATAACAGGTTAGATGCTTAATATAACAGGTTTCTAACATTTTGAGCTCTCCACTATTTGTAAATATTAATTCTTAAGAGACCTCTTCATTCTAAATGAATTCTGGGGAATAACACAGGGTAGAAAAGAAGTGCAATACTGACAATTTAGTCCACGGCTTCATCATGAATAAGTAAAAGGACTTAAATGTTTGGGACTTGCTGTGTTGCCAGATCTATAGGAAGTGTGGGAGCTAGGTTTATAAGGTTTCGCAAGACACCTTAGCACACATCAGCTTGAAAATTTAGAGGGACAATAGACCTTGTATAGGATATCACGTGGTTTCCATATATCCTACCAAGCACTTGCTTTTAGGATGCCATTTATTTGTTAGGCAGCGCTGAGGGACATAAGCATTCAAGTACACCTTGGAAAGAAGAGTACTCATGTCTGGAAAATAAGTCTTTTATTTCATTAGGGTGCACCAAATATCCCCCTGTCTATCATTTCATTTGACAGAGTTTTCAATGTGCCATTAATGCCAGTGCTGGTAACGATGTGTCCAGATTACCTTGGAGGTAGGGATAAGAACAACAACAACAACAAAAAAAAGCAAAGATGAAAGTATGCGAGAGGAAGTAGATTTTTATTCTCATTGTGTTGCAACTCACTGAGTCACTGGGCTTGAAATGAGATCCCTGGATTTGCACTTCTCTCTCATGTCTTGCTCAGCTGAGATGTGAAAGCTTCCCCATCTTAAGTTAATTAAAGAGCTTCCATTAATGCAAATTTGTTTGAAATTAAGCTTCCATGCTGCGTGCACAGGGAAGAAAAAGTTGGCAGATTTCAGTGCCACAAAACTGCACATGCATCTATGTGCATCTTTAGGGCCTGAAATCACCTTTGGAGTCCAGCTTTTATGTACACGTGAAAATCATCATCACTGAGATACAGTTCTCTCATGGAGTGCTCATTGCAGTGAGGTCCTGGCCTGCACATCTGTAAAAGCTGCTTTTTTTTGGACATGACAATTAATGCCAACTGCAGGAGATGTAGCAATTTGCATTAGTTTGCTAGTTTAATTACTAGTTTAATTTGTCCCTTGTGCAAGAACTTCCAAAACCACCTTGGTACTCTCTAAGACTGTATGGGTGGTTTTCCTGCCAGCCATTTCTCATTCCTAATTTAATCCTTTCATGCTTTGTATTACACCACCAGGACAGGATTTTCCCGCTGCCCCACAGTGTGTATTCCTGTAAGGATGTTGATTCACTCCAGCTCCATGAGTAAGTGTGGTGACCTTACCACATATCCAGTGTCTTCAGTCAGTCAGGGATTCATTTTACAAGACATGTCAAGCCATATAGCAAGATGAGGTTACCTCTTATGTTATCAGAGGGTAAGGTGAGAGCTGTAATACTGGCAAGAGGACTCTCAGACCTCAGTTTGGAAGCCATACCCTTTTTCATTCTCAGACTTAAATGGAGCGAAAGAGAGTAAGTGTTGTCACCTGGATGAGGATACAACTGCCAGGCATCTTTAACAATTGCACTACTTTTTCTTCTGCCCTCCACTGTGCCGCTTTCTAGGGTAACTCTCCTGAATATATTGTGAGCATTATTTATGTTCACTGGGGGATATAAATTGCAAGCACACAGCTAACTGTGATGACCCAGATTGTTTTTCTGTGCAAGTAAGTCTCCCATTCAGGATTATCTGAATGTAAATATGGTGTGTCCTCTGATCAGAATAAGGAAGACTTTAAAACTTCATTTATCTATCAGGTGTGAAGGGAAACCCTACACCAGCTAGGCACCGTGGGTCTCTAGTTTTTAGAAACTGATAGAGATTTTTCATCTTTTACATGTTAAAGTACTCTCAGGGAGATTATACTGCATCAAAAGACTTGCAATTAAGACATCATTTGAGTAGAGTAATGCTGCACAAAATCTTTGATTTTAAATCAAATTAGAAAAGGAAGCCATATTTTCCCTCTAAATAAAAGTGAAAGGTAACAATTTGTAGATAGCCTCGCAGATAGCAAACTGCTGGTCGTGTTGGCAAAATGCTGGGGACAGCATGCCTTTCTTATTGAACATAGATCATGGGCTTGTAAAAATGTTGTAGTGAAGGTGAATGGTCTGATACCTGAAAATGTTAACCTTCCCACTGCTGCTTCTGGGCTGGACATATACCATCTGTGCTTCCTATTAGCATTGCCTGCTGTGGCATGCACCTCCTCATCACTAGATGAGGATTAGGTTTTCATTTCTTCAGTATAGCCCCTGATCAATGTCACGGCTGCCCTCAACCCTTGAAAAATGTATTCCGTACCTAAGGAAAAATAATACTTTTGAGATGAAATGTGAATAAGCGAGCTTTGTTCCCCCCTTAGCCCAGGGGAGTAGGTTCCAGTGGGTGTATAGCGGCTGTAATGGAAGCAGAGGGAGGCCCTTCGTTTGACTGCTTAAGTGAAAGCGTCCTTCACACAGTCACATGCTCAGGAGGATGAACTTGCTTTGGACTCCAGGAGCGTGTAATGCAAGGTGCTGAGCTCTTCTGAAAAGTGGGCCTGTGGAATCTGACACAGTTCTTCCCATTCCTAACATAGAGATACCCAGGCCACAGAAAGGGGATTATGCCTAGCGCTAATTAGTACCCTTGCTAGCCTTCTTGCTAGAACCTGTGAGCATCCTGTGTGCTATGGGGCCTGAATTCTCCGTTGTGCTCAGAGATGGGACCCCGATTCCCCTTTGCTTTGGTGTTACCTGATTCTCTGGTATATGGCCCAAGTATTTACATCTGTGCTGGCAGATAGCTATAAAAATTGTAATTAGAAAGAATTTATCATTATTTTGCATAGATAAATGGTACATTGTTTGGTAAATGATGCCAAAGGAGAAAAGGCATAATTGAAACAGATCCAGTTCTTGCTGGATTTGGACTGGTCACAGGGGTAGAGCAATCTGTTGCTGTCATTGCCCTTGATGTGTCCACTATGGATAAAAAGAGGATATTGCACCAAACACTGATACAAAACCCAAACAGTGAGTTTTATTCACTGGGGCTTTCATACTGGCTTAGTTCATGATCATTACATTCATAAGCAATAAAAATAAGAAAAGTAAATGAATGGATTAGAGCAAGTGAGTGGAATATAATGCTTGAAAGATTGAATTATTTAAAAGAAAATAGAAGATGAACTGTGAAGGTTTTATTTTCCTTTTTGAATCAAACTTCAAAATATTCTCTGAGCCACTAAATTAGACAAGCAGATTTATGTTTTGTTTCTTGAGTTTTTATGAGTGGCACAGCTACATGGGCATTGAACCACTTTGGAGACAGACAGAAAAAAAGTACTGAATGACAAATGCCTTTATTCCTGCTGACTTGCAGAAAAATCAGCCAAAAATAAATAATTCTTAGAATGTAATGAAGAAAGCTTGCAGTGCTATTTTACCAATAGGACATGGTATCCCAAAGAGGGTAAACATTTTAACAAAATGTACGAGCTTTTTGTTATCATCCTTTGACTCATGTTTTTCTTTTCAATATACTCAGTTGTTCCATGAATTCTCGGTAGTGCAGTACCCAACAGTACCTTTGAATTAAAACAGATGGCTATACTACTATAGGTTTCTCTGCAGCATAGCTTAAAGATGCTGACTATTTTTGCAACACAGATTTGTTTCATGTTGCAAACCCAAGCAAATGTCTTTCTAATGTGATGTCCTCATGTGGGCCATTGAGACTAATCAAATCATATTAAAACCCCAAATTTCTTCTTGTTTTTTTTCCCCTTTGCCTTTCCCTGTACAGCAGTTAGCCATCATACAATGGTCATACATTGCACTGAAAATTTTATCTTGGAAAAATCACTGTGAGGTTTTGAGGAATATCTTTATTTTCCTCGATGGGATGGTCTTTCATTCTGTCTAACAATAAAATAGCACATTTATATGCACACAGCCTGCCTTGTGTTTATAGTATTTTGCATTGTTTGTTTTTTTTTTTTTTCACTGAGTGTGAATAGTCTTTAGTGTTGCAGTGTTAAGAAAAAAATCAGGTCCAAATACCCCTTTAAAATTAAAAGAAAAGGCTGGATGACTGAAGAAAAGAGGATGATAAGAGCTTAAGACTAGTTGTTGTTGTCAGTGGGTCAGTGTGTTTGGCAGAGATTGGGAGAAATTTCAGTCAGTGTGAATTTGATGTGTCCTGTCAGCTTAGTTCATCTTGTACTTCCTTTTTGCTTTCTGAGGAGTCATAATGCCATGCTGATCTGTGCCAGTAGCAAACTATAACATGTTCAAGCAAACAGCTCCTTGAGAAGGTGGTAGACAGCAAAGCACAACCCATTTGTCAGTACTTGCTCGAGCCTCTGCCAACAAATCGTGGCTCCCTCAAGGTGGGGAGCTTTTCGTCTTTTTGGAGGGTACCATCACAAACTGCTAGATACGATTGGTCCAGCTGTAGGTTTTAATGCTTAAAATGACAAATCTAATAAGGTCACAAGTGGATCAAGCTCTGCTGAATCTTGCTCCAGCGGTGTAAAAGGTTATAGTGTCCTGTGGTCTGTGCCATCTATCCTCCAGTGGACAAGGGCCCTAGAGCAGAAATAACAGAAGGGAGTGTGTATCAGCTTCTCAGCTACTGCAAATCACAGTCCAACCTATCTGCTTCAACTGCTGTTCCATTAATATACAGGCTGTCAGCTGGAGCCTCTAAAGAACAGGCAGCTTTGCTACAGGAAGATGAACTTCCAGAAGTGGGAAAAGAGAAGGTTCAACCAGTCGACGGTTGCATCTTAAATTTCTGTTGTTCATCTCTTCTTGAGACATTGGTAAAAGGCCAAGACTAGAATAAGCATGGTGCTGAAATTTAGTTGCACAATTCATGTCCTGTTTCCTTTTCTCCCCCCACCCCTGCCAATTTGTCGCTTTTTGTTGTTTTGGCACAGGAAAGGCTGACAAACAGTTTCTGGGCTATCATAACTTCTGCTTGTTTGGTGAGCAAATTTAATCCCACAAGAATCTTTTGTATATTCTTCATAAATAGCTAGAGGAGTACCATTGTCTTTACGGCTGCAGAATACACTCACCAGGAATAACTGAAAAGATTGTAACATCTGTCCAGAACAATAATTCCCAGAAGTTTGAAAAGTGTTTAATAAAGCAACTTTAACAGACCTTTTACAGTAGAAAATTTGTGTGTCCATCATGCTTTAAGACAGGGGAATTTGAAGGATAAAGCTGAACAAGGTGACAATTGACATTTCTTTTCTTCTACTATCTGCCAGTCCAACCATTATATCCAGCATATATGTACTACTGAGCAGCTCATATTTTTTACAAAACGTCAGAAGTTAATGATACAATATGGCTATCCTTAAATATTTCCTTAAATTTCCATCTTACCTGTATGGTATTACTCAATAAATGTATGAGGATTTGAAGATCAGTTCTGGAAGCCTTACATTAGCCTTCAGATTCACCGAATAATAGCCTGCCTGAGCAAAATGATAATGCAACGTTTTCACTGACAAATTCACCAAAGACAGGGTTTTTTTTTTTTTTTTCATTTTGCAAATACCAGCATGCTGATCTTTGTTCATGGATATTAATATCATGACAAAGTTTGTGAAAATGGTATTTCTGAAACACTGCCAAGCTTTGTGACTGCAAAGCTTCAGGGCCATATTTTCTGCCTTGAGTGAACTCAGAAAGCTCAGTGGAAAAATCAGTGGATCCCTCACATGTAACCATGGAAAGATTCCTCCATAGGAATATGTTCAGATGGGATTTTTCAAGGAGCCTAAAGGAATTAAGAGCCTTGTTTATATATCTGTGCAAAATTGCATTGTCAATCAGTACTTTCATCCCACAGCTGTTAGAGAAGATAGAAAAGCTCCCCTTTGATGCATAGATGCCCTGTAACTTAAATCACAGTTTGGGGGAACACATATGTCAGTCAGGCATGGCTGATCAAATTACTGAGCACACTAGCTCCATATGCATATTGCCTTTTTAAAAGTTGTTATTAGGCAAACAAAAACTACGGTCTCTCCTTTTTTTGTCTCATCTGCAGAGTGAGAGTGTAAGACAGAACTTCACCTGGAGCTCAGCAGTCCTTGGATTTGGCATGGGATGCTTTTTCACTCTGCTAATATTTTTTTAATAGAATACAAGTCAGTAATACCTTGTGTGTGCTGGATTAGTAAGGCAGCCCTGCATAGCCCTGCCAAAACAATCTCTTCTATGCGATTCTCTTGTTTCAGTCCCTTCTCTGTTTGCTCTGATGTTGCCAAGACAGAAATGCTGACAATGGTGTGGAGTAGGAAAGGGGAGGTGGAAAAGGAGATAGGGGATTACAAAATCCCAACAAACAGTGATCCTGAGAAGCTGATACAGTACAGAGAGATATTTAGTCCTGAAATTATTTAAGCCACCTTGTAAAGCTCCATTTAAAATGTCCTGTTCCCATATACATGAATGGGGAATGATGTTTTGCTGGTGTTCCATCTTTTTGCTGTCCTGTTCCTCTGTTCTTCTCTTCCCTCTACTTATTTCATTACTGATTGTCTGAAGGTCTTGCAGACTAGTAGGTGTAGATGAAGCTAGCACTGACAAGTGCGTGTAACTGGCCTTTTCATTTTTGCTTCTGAGTGCATGTGGATTAGCTGTCACTCTTTCTGGTATTTATACCTCTGGCACTGATGAAGATACTAGGCTTACTGCTTGAAAGCGTTTCCATTTAGGGAAGACTTTTTTTTAACACTGTAACAATTCTGGTTTCTACTAATAAAATAAGAAGCAAACAAGAGCCTCAGTAATTACAGTACAAACAATAATCCAAAGATAATTTATATTACTGTGTCCTCCCACTTTTGTGCTGCTAGATGGCCAAATTTTTCAACTCCTGTGGTAATCTATATGAGCCAGAAGGCATTTTTCACTAAGCTCTACAGCATGTATTTTTTTGCCTTTGGACAGCTCCGGGAAGGAGGCAGGATGCTGGGGCCCCTATGAACTAGCTGAATTGCCTTTATTTACACAGGCAGCTTCTCGAGTGAAACAGGTCTTGTTGCACAACTACAGCTCAATATATGAGTTACAGAATCCAGCCAATTCTGTAAATATTTAGGAGGACTACCTGACGGCAGTATGTTAATCTGAGGGTTGTCTCACCCAGCTTTCAGTGTCTAGTCTAAGCTGTTCAAGTTCTCTCCAGATGAATATTTGTTGCTTTCTGTTGATTGCAGCCACACAATGCAGTATGACACAATATGTATATGTTTACAACTAGGTGGTTACCTCAGCTTGTATCTATGTGTAAGCATTCATAGATTATTGGTAAATTTAAGAATAAAATTTTCCATGTTTAATTATTGATCATGTTTAATGTGCAGCTAACAAGATTTATTTTTGAAGGGGCTGTTATAGCTTGGGATTTTTCCATGCATCAGCAAAGTGAAGCAGGTTAAACCTCTCCACTGAAATGAGATATGAGGATATATCAAATCGTTTAATCGCTTGTCTAATTTTAAGTGCAAAAGCAGTCTTGTGTTTTGCTTATGTCATTAAAAAAAAGGGAGTACTGAAGGACTTGCCTGGCTTACAGCAGTAAACATACATACTTTTATTTCACAGAAGCACAGAACCATTGAGGTTGGAAGGAACCTCTTGGGATAATCCAGTTCACCCTTCTTACTCAAGCAGGCTCAACTAGAGCAGGTTGCTCAGGACCCTGTCCAGCTGGGGTTTGAATATCTTGAATATTGAGACCCCACAACCTCTCTAAGCAATTGGTTCCAGTGTTTTTAGCAATACCCATTGCTATCAATTGTTAAATAATGTAGTACAACATATGGTAAGAGTGAAGCTAAGATATAAGGGGTTTTTTTTTTGAACTTAAGAAATAATGTCTTCAAATGCATGCAAGATCACTTGATGGAAACTATCCATAAAAAACTGCACATCTGAACCTCACCTTGCTCTCAAAAAAGATATTATAAAGTATAATGGAAGTACAGATGATTGTTTTCTTTTGCATTATCTACATTTCCTGTGGTTTCAGAGCTGGGATTTTGCTGCTGGCTGGAAGACATAGTAGCTCTAGACATTGCTTTGAAAATAAAATGTGGGATTTAGAATGGGAGAGGTTTTTTACCTGTGTGAAGGTTTGGTTTTTCCCCCCTAGTATTTACATTGGTTTTTCACATATATTTCTTTCACTATGTGAATAAACAATTTACATGAGCATCCTTACTGATGTGTCCAATATAAGGAGTTCTTTGATGCCAATCAGTTTTACATATCCTTCAATTCCTAAAGGTCTTTGGATGTTTGGGAACATTGAATGGATTTGTAACATTCCCTAGAGATTGTAGGCCCATGAACTGTATCCACAAATACTTTTCTATGATAGATATATAGGCTGTATTATCCTTGTAGCAAATAAGAAAATGTAATTTAATTTAAAATAATTTAATTGATAATTTTAGGTTATTCTTTGTGTCTGTGTGTGAACATGTTCAGGTGGAAACCGATAACAAAAATATACATGGAATTTTGCAGGGTACCAGGTGTCTTTTGTGAGACATGAAAAATAAACACATATATACTGAAGAGAAATATGCTAAACCCAAAGGATGAAGTATTCATTTGGGCAGTAAATATTATAAGCACAGATGGTAAAATCTTTGCTAAAATAAAATATTTAATGTGGGCATTATGTCTATAAAATGGGACTGCAAGCATCAACTAGGTTATGCAACAAGAAGAAAGAACCAACAGAAAATGTGAAGAGTTGCTAAGATAAACAAAACCATAAGTGTCTTAGAAACCAGGGAAAGTTCTTTCTCTCTAGAGGGGACAAAGGTGAACAAGCATGTGTTTCAAAAGCAGGCATTTTATTTTGTTAAGACTAGTTCTTTCAGGATTACGCAGGTGATCCAAGAAGATGTGGCCAGTGAGAGGGCAACCTTGGAGGAAATTCATGGCTGTACGCCAGCCATTAGGCAGGCAATCTCAGGTCCAAGGGCAGTAGTGCACCTATGCACTAGTCTGCAGGTGTACAAACCGATACTTTTCAGTGGAAGCAAGAATAAACAGCTCCTGCATGCAGCTAAACAGTACTAGTTGAAAGCTTGATCAGAGGCTTTGGGCAGAATGAAATCTTAGAGAGAAGCTACGAAGACTGTGGCTTGTGCTTGGTAGCAGAAATGCCAGTTGCAGGCTACAGAAGCAGCTGGTCTGAGAATCTGCGAGTATGACCCTGAAAAGGAGGAAAAGGGAGGACTTCTTGGGCACAGGGCTTGTAACAGAAAACGTGAGCAGAAGAAAACCCTGCTTGTTTTTCTTCTTTTCTTTCTGCTGCATTCAGGGAAACAGGACTTGTTGCTGTTTTAAAATTCTCTTTCCTTTTGTGTGTATGTGTGTAAGCAGCATTACGCTTAACCAAAGTGCTTATAATCTGTTTCTTACTTTAGTGGAAACAAATCTGTTTCTTACTTTAGTAGAAACAACATTATAAAGGCCCCAGTTTTGGGTAATGTTCAAGCCAAGAAACCAATAATAGCAATAACAATAATTCTGTCGCCACTGCACATCTGTGAAAATCTCTCCTATGATCAGATCTGAATAGCCTACACTGAATGACATTAGAGTTTTATTGAAGAAGATGAAACCAGTCCTTTCTTCTAGGAGTAGGTCTCTGAAGTGAGGAACAGGAAGGTCTACACAATAGCTGAGACCCAGGGGCTACATTTGGAAAACTTTACTCTGACTGAAAAACATTATCTTATAAATAATCTCACTGAATTTAGATGAGAAGTATGCTGCTCAATGAGTGTGAATCAGCTAGCCTCTGGTCCAAAGCAGAAGACTTTGAGGAGCCAATATTTATTTGTTTGTAACTCTAAGTAAGTGCCTTAAAGATATTCTTTAATCTTGCTGAATAATTAGAGTATAGATCGGTGCTGTGCATTGTGCTCCACTTTGAAAGGAATATACAGATAATAACAGAGCACATCAGAGAAAACTATTTGGAGCTCTGTGTTTGTTAAATAGCTTGTAGCCCTGCAGATTGGTGTTGCTCAGGAAGGTATGCTTTTTCCACCCTGTGGACCTCAACATGAAATGGTGTGATAAGGTAAGATGGCAAAAGACCACGTTTAAATCCTGCCAGGGTAACCATTGGTAACTGGCCTATTTGGGCGTTGTGACTGCTTGGGAAAACACAAGCAGATTTTTTGTTGTTGTTCAGAAACAGGAGCCAAAACAGAGAAATGCTGACCAATAGGTGTGCTGATCCAATGGGGCTGGGCTGAGGACAGTCTGAAAAGACAGCGTGCATTTGTATTGAGTAGAACTGGTGCCTTGAAAGGCAGGTACAGAAAATGAATAGTTTGAGGACAGTGCTTGTGAGCCAGGAGGACTTTTATTGTGTTCCTCTGGGGTAGCTGAGGGCTCAAATTCAGTAGTTTCGTCCCTGTCAGACCATTGTAACTGGGAGCCAAATCAATTCTTCTTTGTTTAAGAACAGTTCTGGGAATGCTTGATCGATACTCACTTCCCCTTTTGCCTCTTTACACAGCTAAGTGATTTGTACTTTTATTGTGGTATATAGCATTTGTTATTCACAGACCTCATTGCACAGTGTTTATCACCTGAGAAGTCTAGGACTTAGAAGAACACTTTATTTGATCTACGTGGAACTGTCAACTAAAGGATGTATTTTTCTTCAGAGCGAGATCTAAAGTCTTATTTTATAAAACAACCATGTTGAATTACACAGAGAAGAGATGGACAATTTACAATTAACAAGTTAGTCACAATTTAAAGTTGTTTTTTCTTTCCTGGAATGCAAACGAGATGGAAAGGACCCTACCCTCTGTTGCGGGTGACAATACAGCAGACCCATCACCTGTATTCGTGTCCATTCTTGAGTCTTTCAGGGAGCCTTCAGCCCTCAACAATGGTATGCCCCTGTCTGTAATCACTTTGGGTGGAAAGCAATAGGAACGTCTAAATAATTGCTCAAAATCACAAGGAGTTGTGAAAGCCACTCTCTAGCTACCCAAATGCCAAGTGGCACAGAACAAAAAAGGGTTCACTCCAACTTCCTCCATTCAAAAGTATGGAGCAATTTAAGCTTTCCAAAGCCCACAGGGTTTAGCGGGGAAAAGGTCTTGTGAGTCAAGCTTGTGTCAGCTGACAAATTTCCTGCACAATCGAACTTTGCCTGTTGTCTTACCTTTGATGCTTTGCACACTGTGGTAACACCTCTCCCCTTTTCTCCCAGAAGTATCTGATATGTTGCTGAGCCTTTAGCCTCGTAAAGGGATAATAATACTCTTGAGGTGGCTACCAGTACAGCAAACCTGTCACGGGGTTACATTTATTGCCTGAATATACCTTGCCTTGCATGCTTAGTGAAAGGGTGACCAGTCTTTTCTCCCTCTGAGATTTCTTGGTTTGGTAACAGCCAGTAATTCAGTCATGCTCTCATTCAGGGAGTGAATTCAGTGAAAATACTCAGTTCCTTTTAGTAACGGCCATTATTTTTTCCACCACATGTCAAAGAAAAGGTGATCTTGAACTGCTGCACCTTGTTGGATATCTGCAAAATTTCTTCCACTTATTATACATTCTTCCAGCACATAATGCACCATCTATATTTTAAGATTAACTCCAGAGAGCAGAGGAGTACCTTCCAGACATCATTTTCCAATCTTCCTTCTTTTTTTAGCTTTGGCTTCTTTGAAATTAATTCATGAACTTTTGGAGCTATTCCTCAGAATAACTGAGGTCCCCTGCTAGCAATTCCAAACAAAGTAAGCCTAAGCAGAAGTCTTGATCCAGTTCATCTTCCTTCAAAGTAAACTTTGCTGCAATGGGATGCTTTGGTTCAGAGAATCTGAACTACTTGTGCTTCTCAAATGAATGGCTCTTTTGCGGCTAGGGAGGGGGATCATACAGTGACAACTGCCTTTGAAATTTCACAGTTCCCAAGACTTTGAGGGGCCGAGTTACTTATGCAGAACAGTCATTCTGTCCACCTAGATGGTAATTTAGGGATGTGAAATGATCTCTCTCTAAAAGTAAGCCACTTGCAAGCATATGGCTTCAGGTGTTCATATAATAAGCTTAATCTGGAATACAGAGGCCACACTCTACAATGGGCATTGCTCTTCATGGTGTGTTTTGAACCCAAAGCCTTCTCTGGTTTAGCTGCTCTATCAGACTAAGAAATTCTTGTGGCAGGAGCAATTCTGTGTTGAAATCCTTCACAGCAGACTTCTTTACCGATGTGACTTGGCTATTGATGCTCTCAATATGATAGCTTGATACATGGCATTTCTTATAAATCATTATTTTCTAAGATTGTATTTCTGTCTCAAGTCAGTATCACGTCTTGAAGGGAGCAGTTTAGTTATGCATCAGAGGATAAACACTGAAAAATCTTTGAAAGGCAGGTTCTTTGCTAAACCAGAGTGATGCAGTGCTTTTCCATAACTCTTCACATGCCACTTAAAACCTGCCTTTTGAAGTAGCCCAGCTGCAGTCTGTTCTCTAGCTAGTGTGACTACAGCCATTTGCACTTACAGTTTTCAGAAGGTGTTGTCATAGGCAATTTTATTTTCTACAAGATTATAAGGCCAGACATTATTCTTATCACTGTGAATCAAAAGTATTTCTCACACAAAATTATTTACTGACAAAGTCCAGAGGATTATTTTCTTTCTCCGAAGCAGTATTTTTTTGTTCAAATAAGTAATGAGTCTTCTGGACTTTTAGTTATTTTTTGCATTATCATGGGAGGTTTTCAAAGACAGAAAGAAGAATTAGGCCTCTGTCTCTCTCTGATTTTTCACTGAGTTGATGTTTCCAGTGAATAGACTCCTGAGTATCCTCTAGGTCTTTGAAAATCTTCCACATGATTCTTTTCATTCTTTGTGCATCCATTTCCCTGGCACTGCTGCTTTTCAAACCTCTATAGAAACACTCATGTGAACCTGGAGGAAATATGTGCTCTATAGTCAACTCCTAATTGCCCTACTGGGCCCATCTCATTAAACGTAATGTCTTATTATCCATCTATATCTTAGCCTTCAAACATAAAATGTGACCTTGGGCTGTGAACCTGCTACTGACTGTACAAGATCAGATTTCACTACAGCTTGCACAAGAGATCTTCAAGGGGAAACTAAGGTATCTAAAAAAGGGTTTTAATGATTGAGTAGGTGACCTCAGTGAGCTACAGGATCAAAGCACCTGACGTACTATCTCACCATTTTGTGAAACAAATAGCTGCATTTTATACCACTTCTGACCATTAAAAGCTTGATGTCTTTTTCCCCAGAATCAGTGAACAAAGAACCTAAGCTTTATCGTTGCACATCAAAGCACTCAGACTCATGTGCGATTAACCCAATTGTCATTCTGCCCCTTCAGGATCAGTAAAGCCAGTGACTGGGTCCCATAACTGCTATGGTCTTGGCAATCATAAATCAGTGAAAATTATGAAGCATTTTCTGATGGAAGAAAGTTCCTCCACAGGATAAACAGTAGCCCCAAAAGCCTTTGTGAACAGCAGCAACCATTTCTCCTTGGGTTTGGCCATATAAAAGTCTCACTACATGTAGTTGTAAACATACTGTACATTCATTAAATGGTGTTCTAATGAGTCTATATCTGGCTTCTGGAGATATAAAATATGTAAAATTATGACTTAGGAAAAAGTCTGACTGTTTTTATCAAATACCTACTAATAAATAGTAAATGCCTCCTCCATGTGACATACTAAAGATGATACTGTCCCTTTACGCAAGTGACAATACTAGTAGAGCTAGAAAAATGCCACCATTGTGACTAAGGTTTCTATTCAAGAACATAATTTTAAACATCTGAAAGACTACCATATGAAAAATTGTATGTTGATAATCTGGTAATCTAGGCTAACAATACAGGTACTAAGAACAGTATTTATTTTTATATATAAATGCATACACACATGCACACACACATACAATCACAGAGATATAAACACAACAGCTGTCAACATGAAAACAAAATGAAGCAGTCAGATATAAAACTGACGAGTAGACACAGGGAGTTAGGAGAAAAAAATTACAAACCTGACTCATTAATGATTCAAGATACAATATTAAAAACTGAAACCTTTTCTTTTCCTCTTGAATCAATTAGCCAAAATGCACTGTTAAACCACAAATACAGCAGTCGTCAAATATTGCTCCAGGAAGGAAATACTTCCCTTGCCTCCCAGTATGGCATGTAATAACATCAGAGGACAAAAGGATGGTAGATGAAGTCTTACAGTAGATGATTCATTACTTCCTCCTCTGGTACTTGCAAAGCTGGAGACTCATGGTCATGGAGACTACCGTGTGAAGAAGAGAACCATGTGAAGCTGGACTAGATTAACTGGATTTGGCCATGCATTTCCCATGGACTACCTCTTCCTTTATGGTGGCTAAGTTGGATACTTGCAGAAATCCTCAACACTTTATTACACAGTTATCCTCATGGATGACATGGTACAATTTTTTTTTTTTCTGTGCCTCTTAGATCTTTCTTCACTTAGTTACCTGTAAAGGTAAGAATTGACTCTGTCAAAAGCCATGTATTATAGAGAGGACTGCAAAAGGTGTTAGTGAAGGGGTGGTGAGAAGTCTGCTTGAAAGGTGAATGAAGCATTCTCTGCAGTGGATACCTTACAGCAGGCTTCTTGAACTCAGCAAAGTAGGGGATGTTTCCAAAGTAGCATATAGAGCTCAACAGATACAATTGGTCCAATTCAGATGTGATGTAAATGGAAGCGGACAGAGGGAGTAAGCAATACTCTCTTGTGTTCGTGCTAGAGAGTCTAAGGTGGTATCACTTCTATAGCGAAGCAACTGGAGAACAGAGCTGAAACAGGAAAGCTGACTTGCAGGAAGAGAAATACAGAGCATAATGCAGGACTCTTACTGGTTTGGGAAGACAGGCAGATGGGAAAGAAAATATGCACTATGTAGGCCTGAGGCTGAGCCTTGATATGTTTGGCTGTTTGATGAGTCTCTCCGTAGGTTCTTCCAATTTCAGCTTTGTGTAAACAGTGATCTTATTGAATGGCACTCTCTCGTGGACCAACTTTGGCTCATGGGCTACCACATGAAGAAGCCTGGCACAAGGACATGAAAATGTGCCTGTGTGCTACCTATATGGAGATGCTTGTGGTGCCAGTCAGTGCAGCAGATAGTTGCAACCTACTTACTGAAATAGCCTTCCACTTTTACTAAGGAAGAAAGCCAGCTTTGCTCTACTGTTTTCTGGAGCTGGGATCTACAACTGTTTCCAAAATTATTTATGCACATCACAGGTCACAAGTTGTATCCCCTGCTAAGTTAGGAACTTATAAATTATCTTGATGTAAAAAGAAAAAAATCAGAATACTTTTTGAAAGGTAGGAAAGAGATTAGCTCAAGTATTAGTTTAATTAATGTTATGCAATTAATTCTCTCTGGAAAAATGAAAAATAGAGTAGAAAAAATGAAAGCAAATGTTACAGGTGAGCATGCACGCCTTGGAAAATACGTCCTCTGTAAATGGGAGACTTACCAAGGGAAAACAGATAAAACATGATTTCAAGGGAAGTTCTGTAAATCTTTTTCCTCAATGTATTGTTTACTTTCCTAGATAGACTTCTGTATGTCAAAGGAAACATTCCCATTAGTAAATGTAAAGCAAATTATTCATATTGTAAGTTAAGTCCTTAAAACTTGAAGTATTTCTTACAAAATTAAAAGAACTGATTGAAGAAATGTTATGTAGAGGCTTGTTCTTAATCTCAGCTGCATAGCATTCATTATCATGCTTCAAAAATGCATGGAGGGATCTTTCATTAGGTGCAGTATTGCTTCTGACAGCACAAATTAAATCTACCTACAGTGGATGTTGCCTGTTACTAGATGGAAACATTTATTAGGTCTAGTATGTGCTGCTCCAACAGACAGTGAAAAAGATACACAATTGATTGCAATCAAAATACAAAAGAAAAACATTACAATAATGTTCCTTATTTGCATAGTTATCAGTAATCCACGGAGGATATAAAAAATCACTTTTAATGCATATACAGCTGTACAAGTGTCTATGCATTTTGAAATTAATATAAACACCTGTGTATTTAATCAATAACACACCTCACATCAAAACTGTCCAACTCCATTTCTTCCAACATATCTGTAGCATCAGAATTCACATCCCTAAATAGTATCATGTGCTAATTTTTTTAGAAATAACAGTTATGGAATAGCTTGTGAAAAACATTTACCGTGTAGTTACTTATAAATCACTTCTGGCATTTAGATCAAAAGAGCACTGCAGGATGTCCTCGATTCGCCCTGCCCTACATATCAGAGGTATAGGCTGGGCTGAACCGTGTGTTATGTAGAATTCCAAATTGGTGTTTCTACTTGTTTGCAGCTATAGGATGCTATGTGGCAAAATCCAGTTCTTTCTCCTGCATCTCTGAAGAGCCTCAGAGAAGCAGCAGCCAGAGAAGCACTTGTCCTTTTGCTGTTGTGGTTCAGAAATGCTAGCAGTGCAGCTGATGAGCCCTTCTGGAGCTATTCAGCAAGCACATATTTGCACCAAAATATGAGGCAGAGAGTTTTGTTGCCCTTTATATGTGAGGAGTTAAAGACAGTACATGAAGTAATGAGTCTCAACGAGAAAATAAAATGGTAGCACTAGAGCTTAGAGAGATGGATTCCCAGGCCACACTTTTTTAACTGTCCTTGGCATAGTGAATGAATTAAAAAGCAAGGAGCCTGGGGGGACATATACCAAACACTATTAGGCTGTGTAGTGACTGTTGGCTTCTTTTGTACTGTATATGAAAGTCATCCAGAGCCTGGCAAAAAAGAAAGAGGAATCTTGATTTCAAGCTTGGTGTTGAATGGCCAACTAGACTGCCTACTTGTGGGTAAAAATGACAGTTTGTTTTCAGATGGAGGTTTTGGTGGGGTTTCTGTATGAAATTCTGCCTCTCTAAGAAAGATAAGAGTTTTCTTCCCCAGCATAAGTGACTGGCACTAACAGTCCAAGACAAGCCTTCATGGCAGTTATTCCTCTCTAGAACTCTTCAGAAATTGTAATTTCTATTTCACCAGAAGCTCTGATTCCAATATTTTGCTTTCCAAAACAGAATACAACACTAAGTGACGCTGTCACTTTGTCTCTGAAACAAAGCTGTAGGGAGAAAAGAGTGCACAGAGATATTAATATAAATAAATAGTTAATATTTTTCTGTTCATGACCAGCTTACTATGTACATGTCATTGTATGCTGCTGTGCAGTGGAAGTGCTCTGAGGAACTGACCTCTTTCTACCTGTATTTATTAGGACTAAAGAATCTAAGTCTGAAAATATGAACCTGTTCCATCTCAATCATATAGAATTAGCTTTTTCTCCTACCAGAGTCTTTACTGGAACTCCCAATGACTTCAGTAGAAGCAGCGCTAAGACCTAAATTCCTTAAAATTAAATGACACTGCAAGAGCAATACTCCTCCTGTTTCCAAAATGGACTAATACATTGATTTTGAATCCATGGTTTGGAGAATCAATCACAGAGTAAATGTTTTTTTGAGGCAGGAATTAGAAGTATAGCAGTGGGAGAATGCTTTAAATGAATTGTTTATATTGTCTGCCAACAATTACTTGTTTTTGTAATTCAGCATTACTCATGTTGATAAATTAGAATTATATATTGTAAAATGGCATGACATCTGTTCTATGGGGGCAGAGGAATGCTGATGTGAAAGCCCCTCTTAATGAGGAGCAGTTGATATATGTGCGAGCACTTTTATAATTTTGTCAAACAACATAAAAGTGTTATTCTGGATTTACTAGCAGGAAATAAAATCCAAATTGAAATAAGATTTTTAAATGGCACAAAATCCCAACACTTCATGTCACCAATAAAAAAAACACACATCCCGCTAAACAGGAAGTCTTAAAGTTGCAGTACTATCTTGTATGCAAAATCAAAAATATTATTTACTCAAGCAAAACTCCTGTCTGTGTTACTGCCACTGGAGAATGAATAAATATCATTCTCTTTATTGCCTTTGTTATAATTTAATCACAATTATTGATAGAAACACTCACTTCAGCATATCCTTTTAAACATGTCTGTAGGGGTTCAATCCTGACATCTTGTCTTGCCATCCTTCCATCTTGAAACCTCAGTGAGGTTTTAGGTCAGTAATGATTCACATGCGGTTTGAGGCAGTTTCAGGACACTCACATTTTCAGTGTTCATATCTTAGAAGCATAATCCTGAATATTCTGTTGAGTCAAGTTATGGTTATTGACTCTTGAAATACAGATGATAAGTGTTGTTCCTTTTTTCCATTTTGGAATGGAATATTTATGACCAAACACTACTTCTCCTTATTTGATCCATCTCATCAACTTTAATGGAGAGCAACAGACAGAGTTTGGCCAGTGGGCATATAATGTTGAAAACCAGACAATTCCAACTTTTATCATGTTTCACATCTTTGCATCAATGTCTGCAGGGCAGTCAGTTGTTTTCAGTCAATTTTTGTGGTCCACCAATGCTTTTAGCTTCATATAGTCCATTTTTTGTTTCTTTTAAAAACTAATTCATCTCTCTCAGTGCTGACACTGGCTCTTCCTTTAGCTAGTTTTGGGACAGAGGAAGGTGATGCAGGCAGTAATATTTTCAGAAGCAGGTCTCCTTGTTCGGTGTGTTGCTTGTTTCTCTGTCTGTGGAAAAGTAAATGTACTTACAAATGTCTTCAAAGGAAGACAAAGCCCTCTCCTCCTCCTCCTCATTATTAAAAAAGAGAACCTCTTAGTAGAGTGTGAGGTGCTTGGGACAAGATAAATGATGTTTTTATTAAAATTAGTCAACCAAACTGTTTTCTATAGATTGGGTTGTATTAAAACATATTTTTCTTTCTAAAAGGCAAGCGTGATGACTGCCTAATCGAGAATTAAAATAATTCCAAGTACTATTGACAAATTGTCTACAGACAAAGAAGAGAGCTTATTAGCCAAATTGTGAACAGAATCTGCAAGTGAGAAGGTGGGACCTGGTGGTGTCTGTCTGGCAAGCAGGAGCTCACTGACTTTAGCATGTAAATCAGCGTGGTATACTTGATAACACAGATGAGGATCACCTCTTCTTTTGGAAGAAGAGCTCAGAATTACTGCAAAATGGGGTTACTATACAGTGTTTAGAGTCATCTATCTAAATCACATCATTGATAGGTATTCTTCTGCCCTTGAGCAGCAAAATATATTTCGAGGGAAGGAAGGGAAGCCAAAGGCTGTGTTTAGCCTACCACTGCTCTGCTGTGATTTCCCACGTCCTGGCCCAAAGGGTAGCCTGTATCCTGCTCTCCTTTCTGTCCCTTAATGCAGAAAGGAAGAAAAGGAACATTTCTCTGGTGTTTCTCCCCCTGACCTCTAGGAGGAGGAAATAAGCTCACCCCGTGGAAGAAAGGTAGAATTGAATTTGAGGCGAAAGGCAGGTGTTGGCTTAAAAAGCATGACGTGATGTGATTTGGGGTGAGGAAAAGCAGTGGTTTACAGTTCAGGGCATTGAGTTATCTGTTACAAGGATTGGTAACCAAAAATGTATTTGTTACAGGAATATAGCAATACTGTGTGGTCTGAAAACACAGTAAGGGCTGTCAGGCAGGAGAATCTGACCAGAAAAATGTATTAATGTCTCAGGCAGTAGTCTGAGTCCAGTCATGTTTTTTGATAGCTGTGACCAGGTTAGCCTGTTGTCTTACTTCTACCTCAGATTGCCAGGGAAGGGAAGTGCTGGAGAAAAAGCACAGTCAAACAGCTAATGGCTTCTGGCCTGGGAGATGTGGGGAACTGAGCTCTTTTCTCTTTCAGGTTTGGAGAAATGTTGCACTCCCAGCCAGTGTGCCAGCACTTTATTTCACATGGTCATTTCTCGCTGTGCAGCAAGACTGGATTAAATTGTGCTAGAAACTGCAAAGAACCAGCTCAGGAATCGGGGAAGCTGAGTGCTCCCACTCAGGCTATTCACTTCATCTGTTCCTCTGATTTATGGACTTAGGGATTGACCTTATCATGTTTGAAAACCTGAAATCCCATAAGAAATTTCAGGATACTGAGTTACAAACAGGCCAGTTTGATGTTGAAGTTTAGATACTGTAGATTTCTGTGCATGTGCAGGTAAGACCTGTCCTGAAAAGAGATTAGCTCCTCCAGTTACATTGGGTAAAGGAACAGACCTAATGGATGTGTTAGGGCTTTTAACTTACACTGATCAGAATTTTATCAACTTGATATTCCAATTGTAAATATAGAAATCTTTCAAAATTCACAATATAGTGTCCTAGGTGATTTGTGGAAGTAAAATACCTAGAAATCTTTTACATTAACCATGCATACATTTTTATGTGCTTTCATTTCAGGTCTGATACACTGATTTGTGTATGATCTGGATGCACCCGTTGTTTTAGAGTAATCAACCTGATTATAATTTCCCCTTTTTAGTCTCCTTGAAAACAACCCTAAACCCAAACAAAAATAACAGTTTTCTCATCTTCTGGGGTAACGTGCAAATGAACTGCTGACTCATAAGTACTTGTGTTTTGCACAGATTGCCAGCCTGGGAAAAAATGATGAGAGACTGTAACATTCTGTAGCTTTTGAATTTTGTGGATGCCATTTGCTAATATGTATGTGGGGTTTATGTCAGTGAAGGAGTCAGTATTTTATCCTCTAGGCCCTCCATTTAAAAAATGAACTTGTGATTAATTGCTGCATGCTTTCATTACTGCAATGTAGATGGATTTTAAAAGCCTTTTGACAAAAAATACACCTTGGGGTATTTTAAATGCAGTAGCTGTAGAGCACTCTGTAGTTTTATTTTGTACTTTTCATATTCATAGTGATTGAAAAATCAACTTCAGTTAGGGTCACAGGATAATAACATCAATTCTGTTCTTCTCCAAAGTTTGATTTTCTGTTTGTGTTTAAGAAGCTGACAACCATATCTGAAACTCATTGATTATCTGCTTATAATAGCTCATTGTCTTGATGGAACAGATCAACAAACCTTTTCCACTTTGCTGAATTTATTCCAAATGGCAGCAAAATGGGGCCAAGGATATTTGAAATTCAATTAGAATAATGATAATCTGCTTTATTTATTCTGAAAAAAATATTTAAAGAGTAACTTGTGATCCATTTAAATGGATCCTGATTTTAGATTAAATTAATTGTTCTCTTCACTGGTCTAAAGAGTATACTTATCTGGGGGTTCTAGCATTGCCTCATAGTTTTATTTGCTTTTTCTCATCAATGAGAGGAACATCTTAAAACAGCACATGCATTCAATTAATGTTATTTAATCTACTAAGTCTAAACTTTTCTCTCCTAGATTTTTAAAAAATCTTGTAAAATCCATTGCCCCACACCAATATTTCAGAGTCATCCATGTAACTTGATATTTGCTACTTCCTCATTAAGTCTCACCAGATTAACATCGTTATTCTAGTGGGTAGGGTTGTTTGGCTTTCTTTCTTTCTTTCTTTGTATTTAAAATCCAAATAATCCGCTGGGTATTCTTGCTCCAGTTCCATGGCCTTCTAATCTGTCCAAACACACCAGAAAACAGAAACGTATCCTTTCTATGGCAAAACCAAGGCAACCCAGAGAATGTCCCTGCTGAAGAACAGAATTGACTGTTACAAATGAAAACAAATTGATAAATTACAGTTTGCAAATCACTGCAATAGGAAATTAATGTAGTGGCTTGGAATAAAGCAGATTTCAGCACTTTTGGACAATTGCTTACCACCATCGGCAAAAGCAAATTTTGTTTCTTTGACATTGAATGTACAGACATTTTTATATAAACATAATCGAATCCTTTAAAGAATCTGTATTTGATCACAAAAGAATGAAATGATACTTCACAATGGATCTCATAAATGTGATATTTATACATGAACAGGCCCACTGATTTACCTCTGATTTTTGAAGAACTTTGAAAAGCAAAGTAGAAAGAAATTTAATGTTCTGCTGTTCATTTTGGGAAGTGAGTGTTTGAGCCATGTGCTGTAAGTGACTCAAATCTGGATGTTTGAATTTCTTATCAATATTTTGACAGAATGGATGTAATACACAGCCTTAAAATCAGTTAAAATGGTGGGCCAGGATGCCTGTGAATATAGCTAAAAGATGTGTATCATCCTAGGGTACTGCCACTTGGTTTTGATACTTGATCACAGCAAAAAGCAGCCGTGAAATTTGGAGCTATCAGAAAAAGATTTTGTTTGAAGAAGTAACAGTTTTAGTGCTTAGTCCTCTAATGTTAGTAACGTGAAAACCTAGAGAAATTTTGGTATCAGTACGTCTACCCTGCATTAGTCCCTATAAACGCTTGGGATACCTAACCAGAGCTCTGCTGATGGGGCAGCATTGCAGCATCGTGCTCTGAGACTGCTATCAAGAAAATGCATGCGAGCTCATCTTTCACTTTTAAATGAGTCAGGTTTCCCCTTGGAGCCTTTTGGTTAGAAGAAATAAATAAATACTTACCAAAGGCTACTGATAAAATCTACACTTTTTCTTCTTCTTCGTCTTCTTTTTTTTTTTTTTTTTTTGTAACAGGAGAATGTGCAACCTCCCTTCTGGCAAAAAGATGTAAATTGTGAATTTTAAGAAACAAATCCTGCTGCACAGCAGGTTTAGACAGGCTGCTACAGTTGGGGCCTTAAGGCGTTCTGTGGCTTCCCTGTGGTAAGCCATGGTTCTCATTTGTAAAGCCAGGAGAATTCCCACTGTTGCTATAATCATATGCATGATCCTTCTTCCATCTCAGTGCTCCCAGCATCAGTTAAAAAAGAAAAATAGGCCAAATGTTGGTTGTTACGTAGTCACCTATCCAAAAGCTTAGGAACTTGGTATATTTTGCAGGATTTAATTTTGTCCTCAGGAAAAGAATTAAGCTTTTCAATGGAAATCTGAAAAAAAAAAAGGGGGGGGGGGGGGGGGAAGAATTGTTGAGCCACTGAGTTGGTGAATGTTTTCCTGATTCAGGCATGGCAGTAAAGGCATCAGAATTTATTTTTTGTTGAGATTTTTTTAGGTAAAACATTCTCATTCTCCCATGAACTCTAGGTTTCCAAATATGGAAAATCCTTTCAGAAAAGGCATGAGTACATACCACGATCCTTGCCATGGTATACTCTCCCATGTTCGGTCATCTTGGTGCTTGTTGACTTCCTGTCCAGAGTTTGAGTCTACATCTCTACTATTAACAGCCTTTGATGGACTCATTTCAGAATGTCCTTTTGATGCCCTTTATTCTTTGATACCCAGAAAATATAAGTCAGTGAGTTTCACCAGTCAGTTCTGTTTTGTTGGTAAAAGTACTTTGGTTTCTTTCAAGTTTTCCCTTTGAAAATTTCATCTTATATCCCCTCCTTCCTGTATTGTGAAAAAGGTTGAATATCTGTTCCATACTTACCTTCTCTGGGTCTTTTATGATGCTGTAAACCACTGTCTTCCCCCTCTCTGTCCTCTGTCATTTCTTTTTCATTGTTAAAGAGCGCTAGTCCGCCACTTCTTGCCCGCTGTGGATGCTGTTTCGGAAATTCCATTGTGCCTGCTGCCCTCCCGTGTAGAAGCAGGGAAAAGCCTAGGTTGGAAGGGACCTCTGGAGATCATCTGAGCCCACCTACGGCTGACAGCAAGGGTTTGGATTAGGTTATCCATTGGCCCAACAAGTCCTGAATTACTTCCAGCAAGGGAGATTCCACCAGTTCTCTGGACAACCCGCTCCAATGCTTGGTTGTTCTCACAGTGAAGAAGTTTTTCATATAGACTGATGAAATTTCCCTTTGAAGCAACTGATGCCCTTTGCTTCTTATCCTGTCGCTGTGTCCTTCTTCTCTATAACTAACTTTTAGGTATTGAGAGAATGTGATTAGACTTCCCTCTGCCCCTTCTCTTCTTTAGGTTGACCAAACTGAATTCCTTCGACCTTTCCACACACATCAAGGTCTCCAACCCTCTAATCGACTTGGTGGCCCTTCACTGGACGATCTCCAATATTTCAATGTCTCTTTTGAAGTGGGGGTCCAAAACTGGACACATTATTCCAAGTGTGAACTAACAAATGCCAAATGAAACAGTGACAATCTTTCATCAGTTGATTTTAATTTGGCTGATGCAGTCGAGGCCCCAGGCTGGTTTCATTGCTGCAGGGATGCATACGCCATCCAGTCAGTCCCTGGCCTGCACTGCTGCTTGGGATTATTTCCATCCCAGGTGCAGGATGTTGTAATTATCTTTGTTAAACGTCATTCAATTCGTGTTGGCCCCGTCTTCCAGCCTGTTGAGATCTCTGTATGGGGTAGTATATAATATATACCTTGCTGTGCCTTACTCTATTCTTTCTCACAGAGCGTGGAGCAGAACTGTGTGCATCAGTAAAGGTATGGGTCCATGCTAGTTTTGAACAATAGCATAATAATAACAAATAAATAGTAATAACAAATAAATAATAACAACATAATAATGATGTTCAATTATGCTGATATTAATTATTATTATTAGTTGTTATTATTTGCTTGTTATAATTTGTTTTCTATTTTGTTCTCTGTTCTTTTACTGGTTATCAATAATATTATATTTGCCTTTTTGACCGCCACTGCAGCTGACTGGAAGTTTTCATAAAACTGTCCATGGTGATTCTGAGATCTGTTTCCTCAACAGCAATAGTTAATTCAGACCCAGCAGTGTATTTGAATAGTAAGAGGGCATTTTCTTCTCCATATATATTCCTTTGAATTTATCAACACTGAATATCATCTATTATTTTATTGCCTAGTTTTTCAGCTTTGAAAAGAGACAGCTGAGATGGGATATGGTTAAATGTGAAATGGGAATGTTAAACAAAAAAAAGTGTTCAGTGTTTCTCACAATTCAAGAAACAGAAGTCATCAAAAAAAGTTGCAGAATTTTTAAAAGATAAGGAAATACTTTTCTTTCTACACTATTTTAGAGGCTGAAAGTATGTATGATTTCAGTATAAATTGGAAAAATATTTTTAAAAGTGATGTCTCCACACTGATTAAGGACAAAACAGTCCAGGCTCAGAAAGTCCTGAACACAATGATTACTAAAATTTCTTTACTTGATTGATTCTTAATTTTATTTTCACCATGAGTATCTGTTTTTAGCTGTTGTCAAAGGTAGAGTACTGGAGTATATGTTGTGATCTAGTGTAGCCATTTCACGTTACACTTCTGAAGAAAACCTTCGTCAAGTGCTCAGTCCATCTTAGATTGAAGTTTCCTGAACAATTCTTTAATGTTTACTTCCTTTTGTTTCTGAAGGCCCTCAGGGAACCAAATGTTGCTCTTAATTGTAAAACATAGCCCTAGAAAACTGATGAATAGCATGTAATCTATTTAGAAGGAAATCATGGTGAGAAAGTTCATTGCCAAATGTATGTGCACAGAACTGTGCTGGAAAGATTCATGAGCAGCTGCTCCTATACAAGTGCTTTAAGTGTAGTAGTGATCAGGATATGTATAAGAAACAAGCTTTTCAAAATCACTGAAATTTGGGAATAGATATTGACATAGTTTTTTTTAATAAACACCGGGGAGCATCCACAGACTGTACTTTCAAGCAGTATATGGCTGAAATAACTAGTAATGCTTATATGACTTTATGTTTTATTTTGGGGATGTTACACATAGCAAATTTACACCCTGTGTCTCCCTTCTTTGTTTACACAGAGGACCACTGCATTTGTAAAACTCGCTTGTCTTTTCCTAGACATCATTTGCTTTATTTGCTAGATATTTGTTACTCATCCTTTGGTATGCTTTTCTGTTAGGAGTGCATCAATTCTAAAATTTTTGTTGCTAGACTTTCTGGCAAGTTGTCATATTTTCTTCTTTCACTAGCAAATAATGGAAGTATACCCTTGGTTGGATCTTGCAGCTAGTTCTGAGATGTAGAGTGAAGAGTCCTGGTTTGGGGTTGAGATATTCTCTCCCTCCTGCTTCCTTTTCTGCTTTTACGAAAGAGGGTGGAGATGAGATCAAGAAATGTAAACTTCTGTTGCCACTGAAGGAAGTGATCCTGTCCTCCTTCCACCCCACTGCTTTATTCCCTTGCCTGTGTTCTCTCTGATGTTGCCACAAGTGTTTCTGGAAGGAATTGGCCTGGGTTAAACCCACAAAGGCAGCAACATTAACAGAGGGATCCAGGACTACATTTGGTAGCAGCATCTGTTCATGCCAGCTTAAATTGTCAACACTATAGCTTAAACAGGTTTTATTTGCTAATATTTGCAACTTCAATGAGCAGCTTTTACACTTCCAAATGACTGTATAACAGGGTAATCACACATATCTATGTCAGAACTAGTCCCTTGAATTGGTACTGAATGTCTAAATCTGTTAATTTGGGCTTTGCTATTCTGACCTTTGATAGAGTAATAAATAAATGTGGCTTTAACAGTAGAGCCTGTAAGACCTCAAAAAGTAGTATGTAAGAGGTTAATTTCTGATTTTCCCCCCATGAAGTTGCTTGAATGTTCCCCATTGAGCTTCTTGTTAGTGTAGAAGTCAGCTTCTTACTAAATAAAATGGTATCAGTAAGGGCTTGTTAGCTGAAGAGATGGCCTGTTAACTGCACATTTAAGTTAATTTTAGCAACTATTCAGACAAATTTTCACCTCCTCCCTTTCACGGATATGTTCTAATTCCCTAGGAAAAAGGCAGAAAAAAGCCTGAAAAGGATGTTTCCAATTAGTGTGGCTTACATATTTAAATTCTGTCTCTCTCTGCCAGATAATTGAATAAAATGTGATACATTCTTTTGATCTTTGTCGAGATGATGTAGGCTGTAGATACTGTTTCGTTATACAGTTCATGTTGACATAGATAGTATTATGCCACTTATAGCTTCTTTGGCGCAGCTCTGGAATCAAGTGTTCAACAGTGATTAATGACCAAGAATACACAGACCTACTGTTGAGTCTAGGATCTCTCTAATCTCTGCTCCTGTTCTTTCTCTCAATTCCAGAATTAGTTAATGTGGCTTCTGTGAACACAGCATTTCTGGTGGCTTGTCATACAGTTTGTACTGCCAGCAGTTACCATAGTGGTAGCATAGAGCTAATGATCATTAAAATCTCAGTTGTCTTATCTTTGGGGTAGGGGTATCTTTGATGCCCTTCCTCTGCCTTGCAATTTTTTATTTAGTATTTAATACAGAAAAGGCTTTTAAACCTGTGCTAGACTTTTTTTTTTTCAGTCCTTACACACTATACAATCAATTAATACCCTTTGATATGTTATGCCAATTAAGTGATATGTGTGTTAACATAAATATTTAATTGTTAAAGGGGAGATCACTTTGTCCTAAAGCTTTAATTAAATTAGATGCTTTTCAGATGATTGCCAAGATGAAACAGTCCATTATGAACACTTGCCACTGCAGGAGATTTCTGCTTATTGAAAGACAAAAGGGTAATTTCATCTAGGATTGTTGCAAACTGTACGAGTCCTTCATACTGATAAGGGAATTCTCCCTCTTTTAACCTTGATATGTGCTGTAGTAATGAATTTATGAATCTTTAAATTCAGTCACATCATTAAAGTTGGGATATGATGTTAGTACTGTCAAGTAAATGATAGGATGAAAATTTATCTACATAACAGTTAAAGAGATCAGAGTCAATACCAATTTGTCAATAATTACCGTTGCTTTAAAAAGCAAAACTAACATGATAAAAGTAGGCAGCTATGGGTCTTTATTGTATACCAGCTGGAGTCTGATTATTTCTAATGACGTAGTCTTCACATAGCAAACTGGAGTTTTAGGAAAACTAAATATCCTTGACACTGGGCTGCTGGGGCACCTAAACTATAACTCCTGAGATACCTTCATGGTAATATAGAATCTAAGTGTTTCATTATCAACCCAAAATATTTCTGGTTTGGGGCAAAAAGTTCCTGTATTGGAGTTTTGCCTAATTATCTGAACATCTTCCACAGATCAGAATCCTGTTTTTTGATATGCTGTAGAGTCTGTAGTCATGCGTATATCTCCCACTGAAAACACGTCACAGCGGTTTCCTTCAAAATATAGTACAGCTATACATAATGTATGATAAGAGTAGAGAGATGTGCTATGTGAATCAAAGTTTGAATGTCCTAGTTTTCCAGATATTATTATTTATTCACTGTGTTTTTAAAGGAGCTCTGATTAAGAATCATGTCAGCTGTGACAAGCCATAAAGTCAAGCAAGACTTTCAGTGAGAACCTGAAAAAGACTCTCTCTGAACATGTTTTAATATTAAAATCAGTATTGGGGAACCTGGTTCTTATTTTGCCAGGGGGAGGAGGATTGCATCAATAGAATCCTACTTGCTGACAACGTGTTGTCACTGAAGATCTTAGGCCAAGGAAATTCAAAGCACAATAGGTTTTCTCTTTGTGTTGGACATGGCAGATCTTACTCAAATGGTTGGTCTGTATTTGCTTCTTTGTATTTGTTGACCAGGTCTCCAAAAGAAAGGATGCAAAAATTCAGCCCTCCTTGTCACCTTGGGACATACTGCTAAGTAGCTGAATGCTTGGCTTGACCTGAAGTCTTATCTGTCTCCTTGCTCTGCAGAGCATACAAATGTCAGCAAGGCTGTTTAAATATAAAATAAACAGCTCAGCTTCACATCTGAGTGCAATCCTGTTGTGGGACTGGACCCTCCCGGGTTACCTGAAATATTTCCCTCCCTCAGTATCAGACTGCTAGAGTCTACTTGAAATTTTAGGCTAAATGCAGTTCTTACATAGGCTGCAGCCTTGTGGACATTCCAGCCTTAGTTTCTTACTGTCCGGGGTAGACACCTTGAAATACTCAACGGTGTGTCTGATGCTAAGGTGTCTAGATTAAAATGGAAGTGAAAATCAAACACCTTGTTATTTCTGCAGGAATACTGGTAAGAGTTCTCTCAATAATGTGAGATGCTTTTCTGTTTTGCTGTAGGGCAAGATGTGACTGCTTAAGCAGGGATGAGGGATTTCTGTTGTTCCTGGGGTCGTGTCCAAGGAGATAGTGAAGGAACAGAGTGGTGGAAGTGCTTTTAGGGTCCCAGGCATTGAACAAATCTGAAATGAATTACATTAGGTACTTGGATAATTCTGTTGTCATGTCGTTGTCTTTAATAAAAACTCTTTACTGAGCAGTATATTATTGAGTGTATTTATTGAGCAATAAACAAAATTTATTGGATAATTTCTGTATTTTTATAGTTGGTGGTAGCTGCAAAAAAAGAGAGCAGTGCAAAACTGGTTTACATACTTTGAATGATTGAGAATTGATTCTGTTTTATTTAAGAATTTTAAGTATCATTAAAGTAGTAAGCTAGAGAAGGTGCTGTTTGGCTGAGTGCTTTACTATCCACTAGCAAGGCAGCTGATAAATCTCTATTGAAAAATCATTTGAAAACCTAATACATGGGATGAGTGCTTACTGGGTTATGGATGTTCATGTTCACTTTTCTAGCTGTATTTTTTTGCTCTGCTGGGGACAGTAAAAGGAGGAAAGGACTGGTGGGAGTGCAGGAGCATGAGGGTCAGGTTGAGAAAGTGGGAAGAAATCAGACCAGGGATGGGAAATGCATAGGTTTTCTTACAGATGTGAGCAGAGAGTCAATGTAGTGTCTGCATAAACAGCAAAGGAAATGTGCACATTTTAAATGCATTCAAGGCTGGCTTTTCAGTCTGAAGTTATTGCAGTTTTGCATATGCTGGCTGAAGAGAAGGAAGTTAACAAGTCACAAGACAGGCTACAATACCATGATTGTGGTTTTTTTCTGGAAAATCATCCTGATTTTGAGTGGGATTGACTTTATGCTTTTGGATCTACTGAAATTGAGAGTACTGGGTATCTTAAGTCCTCTGCCCAGTGCAGAGAGGATGAATGGACAGACCAGTTACTCCTCTGGCTGCACTGGATCCCAGTGGCTGCCATGACCCAGCTGCAGCCTGGGCAGAAGGAGTTGGCAACCAGAGGGCTGGGAGCTGCTCTCAGGGCACTCCTGTTCAGGCAAGGGGAAAGGCAGTCCTTGGGGGAGATAGATAGGAGAGAGAGCACTGGAGGACACTGGAGTGTGAGGTGCCTACACAATAAAGGAGCAGACCCATGGAGTGAGGAGGGATCAGGGAAAGCAGGCACTGCTTAATGCCCCATTTCTCATTGGAAAGGGTGGGCCTTGCTGCCCCATCTCTGCCCTTGCCAAGTGACAGTGCTGGAGCTGAGGCAGAATTGACAAGAGCAAGACAGTCAAGGAAAACCTGTGCTTCGTCTCCTGCCAGCTTCCCTTCCTCGTGCTGCCCTTGCCCATGCCTGCCCTCACTAACTGGAGTAAGGCTGGAGGGCAAGGCATTTCTATTCACTCAAAGAGGTGAACCTCACATATCAACAGCACTGTGCGGCTGGTTTTGTCAGGGAAATTGTGTGCAACGGGAGCTGAGCTGGGCATGGGCAACCTAGAGTAATCTCTGAATCTAAGTGTAGAGAGGACCACACGTGACAGTCTGCAGAGAAGATTCTCCAAGGCCACTAAAAATGCCATAAGCTTGGACATCTGCCTGACAGCTGACTTCAGCTGTTAACTGAGATATCCGCATTTAAAGAGCTTGCCTGCTCATAGCATGTGCAAGGCTGCATGGGAGGTGCAGCGGGATTGCTTTTGATGCCTTCTGCCAATGGAGGGGAAGGCAAAGTAGCACACAACAGGCACAGTGCACTCCCTGTTGTGTGCCACTTTGCCCTCCCTCTGCCCATGTCCTCATTCCTCTTCTTGCTGATGATGCTTAGAAAAGCATCATCAGGATTAGACAAAGTTGGTGTGGATTCAGTGAGCTGTCCTTACTGGCTCCAGAGTGACTGAAAATGCTGCTTCCCAGGGAAAATTCTGCAGAGGAATGGTTCATGCCCTTCTTCCTCATGTCACAGTGTCCTGGGGCTGTACAAAACACAAGCATGCATACACTGCATTCAGCCAGTTGCAGAATCTGATGCCAACCATCTTGCACTGTATAATAATGAAATGTGGGGAAAGCATAGGTTTTGTATTAAGAAAAAGCAACCCCTTTAAATTAGAACTTGAGCCTGCAGAAACAAGTGACTTTTGTGAGAATGGGCTTGTGATCCTAAAGCAGTCATGCATACCCACCTAGTGAATTGGAGTAACCCAAATAAAATCAAGAATACAACTCTGGGGAGAGAGGATATTTGGTTTGTATAAACATTATTCTTGCAGATTGGTGCCAGCTTACCACATTGATGGGCTTTGTGAATACAATCTTTGCAAATAACTGCATAAGCAAACTCTTTGTTTGCAAATTTGGAACTCAGCTGAAAATTGAGCCTTAAGCAAATTTTTTCATAGCTATATACTAAAAACTGTCTGATGCCCTGTATAATGCAATGAAGAAGCTCAGGCAGAACATTGATCTGCACTGACGGCATTTGTATTTTTTTATTTTTACCTCTGTGCTGTCCCTGTGATTCAGTATAATGTGGGTGAGATGTTTGTACTAGTACACAGGAAACCCTTGAACACAGAAAACAGATCACATTCCCAAGGGGGGAAAGCAAAATGACATGAGATCTGTAGAATAAGGAATAACTAAAATTGCCCAATTATTGAAACTGAGGTATTTTTCTATCAATATAAGATCTTGCTGAGCTTCCGGAACATAATTTAGAGTACGCGTTTTGCCTGCAGTTCATGATATAAATATTTTATATGATCTCCCACACTATTAGAATAATAGAGGTAGTGTTATTTAATCCACTCCTGGCAAAGCAGATGCTTGCCAGAATGCATAAAGCACTCAAGAAACTCTTTTTGTTGTACTTGAAACTAGTTGGTAGAATGATTTATCTGAAGTTAGACTCCTCATTGTGGAAGTGGATTTGATGATGCTTGTGAGACACAATTTAAGGTTGTGTTGAAGGCTCATTAAAAAATACGTAGTCAATGGAAATGTTGTTAACAACAGAAGGATGAAAAAAAGCCTCCCTAAAAGGTAAGCAGGTAAAGCAAAAATCTGGCCTGGGTAAGAGGGCAGGGAGGAGGCTGGAGACACTCCATGCCTGTGAGTTCTTTGAGTTGAGCTTAGTAGAAATTGTGACCACAGATAAGTGGAGTTGAATACACCTTTTGAAAAGCAGTTGCAAGTGTAGGAACTACAAGCCTTAGCAGAGAGCATGCAAGTGCTGTGATTTCTGCGTAGCGATCTCAGAAAGTGTGTTGCAACCCGGCAGGGCTGGAGAAGTTTAAAGTTTAAGAAAGCTTTTCCTAAAAATACAACCTTTGGAGTACTTTAATACCTCTCGTGACCGTCATTGTCTCTATTATTCTTTACCTGCAGCACATGTTTCAGTTCCCTATAGCTGACAGACTACAGTCCTTGGGTCTGAGGTGGGTATTTGAGTGTCATAGGAGTTAGGATAGGTGGTCCAAATACTCCTTCTCTAGCTTCCATTTCTACGAAGTGGAGGGGAGATGAATATTGATTGCGAAGCACTATAATTTTGCACACTTGAGCCAGGGTTTAGTAACCAGAATGGGATTGTTGCTAAAATCCTATGGAAAACATTTGATGCTATGCCCTTTTCCCCTGAGGTGATTGTGCCTAAAACTGTAATGCATAAGGAATGATAGAAAGATGACTATTTCTTGTGTGCATTTGTTAGGTGATACTATGTCATTCAGCCCTTTTCTGTTTATTTACACCTTGTTTTTCATGCTTATTGTAGCATTTATTAATGTGTTTGATAACATGGCATCAGCTGCAAGGCAGAAATGTTTGCTCTGTTGGGGTTTCGTTAAACTTTTCAGTATAGATTAAAAAACTTCAGCAGCCCCTGGATGGATAGGCTTGAGCTGGAAATTTACGTGTGAGTAACAAATATTATAATGCAGATGAGCCAGACAGGAGAAAGGGAAATTTATAAGGCACTGCTCTGGCAGTATTAATCTGCCTCATGTAGACTGTGTGATGAATCATCCCACATTGCCACAAGGACTGCTGCTGCTGCTGCTGAGCTCTGCCAGCAAGTGGGACAATAAAAAGTGTGCATGGAAGGGTGGAGGGGAGGGCACATGCGAGGGATTAGGAAAGAGACAAAGAAGGAACAGCTATTTAAAACTGGACATCTCAAGCCTGGCCAGTAGTTCGTGTTATATATAATTCAGGCAATTCATTGGGTAAATCATTTCATATGCTCCATGAAATGCAATTTGCTTCCATGGCCAAGCATGACAAAGGTTTCACAGAATTGCAGTTGGCAAAGAGCTCTTCTAGGATAGTTAATTCAGCGCCTGTGAGATTGCTGAGGCATCTTGTCAGAACATTAAATAATCACACAATGTCACGAGGGAATATCTAATTAAGAGCCCAATTTCTCAAGGGTCTGAGTACCTGTTACAATGTACTGAGAACCCTTAATTCCCACCGACAAGAGCTGCAGCTTAGGGTGTTCCCAGCAGGCATTTAATAGGTTTGTGCCCTTACTTCATGTGGCTGGGCTAAGTCCAGGCCAGTCAGGTGAAGCGACAATAATCAAACAAGACAAGATAATGACAAATAAGGTTACATCCCAGCAGGAATGTTCTTACTTGCAGATGATGGAACATACCCTGGTGCGAAGTCCCTGGAAAAATTAGGGCCAGATTTAAGGGTGCACTCTTAGGGGTTAAATTTGTACCTTCAAGAAAGATCGGCCTGTATTCATCCAGTGCAAAAGATGTGTGAAAGGCAACATGAATCCTTTATCAGCCCAGACTGTCATCCTGTGGCAACAAGTGACAGAGTTCCCATCCACAGTTCAGTCCCAAGGACTTCAGTGATTTAGATGACCTCATGAGGGCTGTCTGCCTTACAAAGGCAAACACATTTCATCCAGTGTTTGGGAAGCATAAAAGTTGAGTAGAGTCATTTTGGGGAAATCTGTGTGCTGAAGTTCCCTGAGCAGCATTCTTGGTGTGACTCAAGGGATAGAACAAAATTTGAGGTGGACAGATGGAGATGTATCAGTAAGACTTTTTTCCCTTCTTACACACCTGCAGCTATCTAAAGGAGAAGAATGTTAGATGCAATCAGAAGAGAATAGACATTGTATTTTGGCTTATGATTCTTCTCTTAGGCAGAGATGAGGGTAGAAACGGTGTTCTTTTTTTTTGGTTTGAAGAAGTGTTACAAAAGGAGTAAATGAGAAAGAGCATGGCATTATGTTAAGCACTTCTGGAAGAGTGAAAAGTTAAAATCAATCTCTTGTGTTGTCAGGCTCTTAAGTGAGGAATGATGCATTAGACTACCTGATTTTATTTGATTTGTTGGGAAACTAGAGCTGCTGTGCTGTTTCTTGAATGGAATTACAGGCTTCATTTAAAGAGAGATGCAAAGCGCACACATCATTCTGGAAGAGATCAACATAAGCGTTTTCTATATCATGAGTAATGTTTACTGGAAGAAATCAAATTACTGTTACAGAGACCATCTGTTTTCTTTGCATGCAATCATGTAAGTGTTTTAGGACAAGCCATCCTTTTTAATCAATTGTGAATCTCTTGTGGGAAGGCACTGTTTTCTGTAATAAAATCTATTTTTATGATAAATGTAAGAGTTTTAAATACTGGTTTCTTCTGCATAAATATAGTGTACATATTGTTCATAATATAAAGAGTAGGGTGTACAGCATTAGTTATTATCTGTCAAGAACTTAATTTTAGGGCTTTTTGGGTAGCTGTTTTTGGATATTTTTTGGATCTGCAACTCATTGGTGTTCAACTGCTATAGCAAATAACATAATGAGTAATACGGTCAATTTATAGCCTGGGAAATTGCTTCCTACCTACATTTAGTAAATGTAGTATATAGGGTCTCTATTTTGTAACACACCTACTGTGATAAAAGTGAAGGGGAAGATGATTGTCCATTCTCTAAATGCTTACACGTGGAAAGACTGAAGAAAAAAAGGTGTGGCTTGTTGGAAAATGACCCTATGGAATGACATTAGAGGAACTTGAATTTATGGTGTAAGAAGTCAGCGATGGAGTGTGAGATACACTTCATGTTTAAAGGTAGCACATTCATAGATGTATATGGTCCCGTTCATTTTAGTGGATGCTTAATTCAGCCAGCCATTTGATTTTTTTATCACTTCTGTCAGCTTCCCTGCTTCATATATTGTCTTTGGGTGCACATAGACTCATAGAATCATAGAATGGTTTGGGTTGGAAGGGACCTTAAAGATCATCTAGTTCCAACCCCCCTGCCATGGGCAGAGACACCTTCCACTGAACCAGGTTGCTCAAAGTCCCATCCAGCCTGGCCTTGAACACTGCCAGGGATGGGGCAGCCACAACCTCTCAGGGCAACCTGTTCCAGTGCCTCACCACCCTCACAGTAAAGAATTTCTTCCTAATAGCTAATCTAAATCTACCCTCTTTCAGTTTAAAACTGTTACCCCTTGTCTTGTCACTCATGCCCTTGCAAAAAGTCCCTCCCCATCTTTCCTGTAGGCCCCCTTTAAGTACTTGAAGGCTGCTAAAAGGTCTCCCTGGAGCCTTCTCTTCTCCAGGCTCAACAAGCCCAACTCTCTCAGCCTGTCCTCATAGGGGAGGTGCTCCAGCCCCCTGATCGTCTTCGTAGCCCTCCTGGTGGTTGCTCTTGAATTCAGAGGAAGCTGAAGGTCTGCATCTTAAGCAAAGTCTCCTCTGATTTTAAAAGCAGCTGTGTATGTGCAATATTGGAAGTTGCGTTGTATTGTATCAAATGCCCCTGAAAGAAAAGAAAGGAACAAGAACTGTAAGTAATACAATTGGAAATTCCCTGAGAAGTTTGGCTGTCCTTCTCAATGAGGTCGGCAAGCCTGAATTTCATTTGTTCAGACATGTTCAAATCAATGGTATTTTGTCTGAATAATTAAGCTGCTTACTCAGTCTTGAAAAGTGTATGGTGCTAAATTCTTGCTTTTTCTTGGGTAAACATGAAGAGGCAAAGAAGGAGAAATAGATGAAGCATGCACCTGGAAAATTGATAATGCCTACACTCTGGTGTCCCAGATGGTCCCTGGAAGCTTTCTGCCCAGGGAAACGTCTGGTGACATGAAAGGTCCCTATAAGTCCTTTTGTGAAGGCTGGACTCAAGATCTCCATGTCCTATCTCTTCCCACTTATGGTAGTGTCACTTGTGAACTGCCAGTATGTGGCACAGGGAAAGCTGTCTACCAAACTGCGCTAATCAATCCTAGCACCTACCTAGACCTGGAGCTTACCTAGATCAGTCAAGAGTCTGATGAGAACTAGCTTGTCAGTTAATCTTCTTTTATCAGCCTGCATTAATTCAGTAAAAGGAAAAAAAGCAGAACAAGGTGAATGGCTTACAAAATCATATAAGTAATAGAGAGTGAAAGATAAAATAAAAAATAGAAATGCAATTAGTAGTGGTCTAACAGTTTTACCCCATTCACAGTATTTTCTATTCAAATTCAGCATCTCTTCTTTCAGGAAAGTATTAAATATGAGGTAAATTGCTACTTTTCTTTTTTCCCCTGTTTTTTCTTTTTACTTCCACCCTTCTTGTATTCAGAGGGAAGAAAACTGCAGGCAAATGAAGTATTTCGTAGAATCACAGAATCGTGTTGGTTAGAACAGACCTCTGGAGGGCATCAACAACGTCCTAGTCCAAGTAAGAGAAGGTTAAATAACGTTGCTCAGAGCCTTGTTCAGTTGAGTGTAGATTATCTACAAGGATGGAGATTCACCAGCCTCTCCCAACTACCTGTTCCTCAGTCTTCCTTTTGCTGCTGATGTTCCCCAAGAAGCTTATCTGGTTGCTCCTCGTGTCCCTCACCAGTTTCAAGTCCAGCTGAGGTCTTCCCCAGTTTCATCCAAGCAGGCCAGAACAAGGAAGTTCTGCACTGGTCCCAAGTAACCCTCCAGCCTCTTCATCCTCTGTCTGTCCACGCTGCCCTTCTGCTGTGCCTGCATGACTTTCCACGTGGCAAGCTGGGAAGTCCCTGTGAGCCAGGGAGGCTGTGTTCAGCAAGCAACTTGCTCTTCTGGGCCCCTTTGCTGTCTTGGTTTTCAGGAGTCACGTTTCAGTTTAAGCTGTCAAAAAAAATTTATGCAAAAGTTGGGTTTAGATTTTTCACGTCATCCTTCTTACTTCCCACTCTTCCATCTTCACATCCCTAAATCTTTTTTAGAGAGATATAGAAGTGTAATCTGAAGGATATAAAAACATTGTATTTCCACAAGTTTTTCTTTTTTAGCATGATTTTTCATTTGTATGTGAGTAAATTTACTATGCTTTTTTTTGTTTGTTTCAAAGTTGCCAAGTATTTGACTTTTTTTTTCTGGATTTTTTTTTTTTTTTTTTAGCCAGAACTTTGGAACAGTCACCATGAGTTCTCTAACAGCTTCAGCAGAATAGGCACTATATTTTCCAGTTGTATGGTCTGGTTTTATTCAAGAAAGATATATTGATGTATTTTCAATTGTCACAGAAGATATTGGATTAGCTCTAAGAACTGTAAATGTCAACACTGCTGCTTGGAAATTATAATATTTTTATTATTAAGAAATAATTCAGCAAAATTACTTAATTTGCCTAGTGGTAAAGAAAGTGGTAAACTATGAATTACTGTTGTCATAGTTACACTGTATTTTGATATAGTAGTTGTGTTCATCTAAACAGTAATAAAATAATTTGCTCAATGAGCAATTACAATAAATATCTTAAAATAAAAGTGCAGAACTCCTGACTCCATTTTAAGTGCAGTAAGTAGAGAATACTGCTGTTTATTTCAAGAATTTCCTGTGTCTGCAGTGCTGATTACACTGAAGTGGGAATCAATGACAAGGTGCCATATAGGAGACTTTATTTATAGTAGCTTTATAACTGATCTAAAGTGAGATGATAGATTTTGATACCCATGACCTTTAATAGAAAAATCTCTAAAGAGAAGTTTCCAATTTCGCCTCCAAAGTTACCCCTAGTGATAGTCCTTTGTATTTTAGGCTTTATGAGGCAATTAAAATAATTACCCATTCTTGGTTGGGTTCTTTCTTTTTTCTGAATTATTCCAGTCTCTTGACTGTTCAATTGACAAATCAGAAAAATTATGCAGGGAAGCTCTGAAACCCTCAAAGCTAGGCATTTGCCCGTTTCTGCTTTTAATAATGTTCTTAAGTGCAGTATGTTTGGAGGTTTGCATGTTTGCTTTTCTCCACTTGATCCATGGCAGCCCAGTGGTCATAGAGGATGTGATTCGTGTGTGCATTCTGAATTCTCCTCTTCCGCTTCTCTACCAGATGCACTGATTTTCTGAAGGAAATGGAGCAGAAAAGTGCCATAGATGATTATCATGCTTGACTTTGAACTGGTCTCCCACAGCTCACTTGGTGGTACAGGGAGGAAAAGAGGGAAACAGAAATGCTTGGTCACCATTCTGAAATGTATTTAGGTCTGGCCAGTTCATCTTTAAAGAGGAAAAATCTATAGGTGTTAAAAAAACCCACAAAAACAATGAATAATCTTTAAGGAAGACATTCTGGGGTGAAAAACAAGTAGAAAATATAGTTTAGAGAAGGTACAGGAAAGAGAATATGCATAGGGTGATGGGACTGAATTAATATTTCAGTAGGGATCATGGTCATTGCCGTAGTACCTGAACAGTGGGATAGAAACTTTAAAAATAAATGCATTTAACACTGATGAAAGAAAAACTTATTTGAAATGTGCCCAGTTAACTAGTAGAATTGATTGATATAAGATTCTATTGAGTAAAACACTGGAAAGTCTCACACATATTATTTCTCTACAACTAAATAGGGCAGCATAAAAGATTCTGGCACTTACTAAGCAATAATCCCCCCAGGCTGCTTATTTGGAAACCATCTCTTGGGGTTTTTATTCCTCAATATTGGCTACTGTTGAAGGCAGGAGGTAGGAACTACTTGAATTATAGTATGATTGGAAATGATTGTCCCAGTGCCTTCATATGCCACATATGATCTCTATATCTTCTCTGTCACAGGAAACCATCTTACACCCAGAGCAAGAAATGTCAACTCACTTGGCTGTCCCATATCTCTAAGGGACCTGATGCATGAGTGGACTAGAGAAAGGAAAGAGAGAAAAAATCCCAAGACCTACAGATCATCTTGCTGGCAGGGTGAGTAAATGTCCCAGCATCTCAGTCTTGCATTGTCAGGTACACAACGAGTGATCCTGCCTTAAGGGTTGCCTCAGGAATTTCGTCTCCAGTAATTTTTGAGAAAAAGATGATAAAAACATCTCCTGTTTCCAGCTCTCTGACACTGGTGCCCCACATACATTCAGAAGTACTAAGCCAGACACCTCCTATATTTTCAGTTTAAGCCTTGAACACGGATTTAATAGAATAGGCAGTTCTGTGTTCTGGGTTTTTTTATGCACGTTGTGCTGTTAAGGCCATTTTCAAATTGGGTGGGTGAAAAAGAAATATCTAACTACTACGGAATCTGTCCAAACTCCTCATGACTCAAAAAGAGACCCAAGAGAGGAAAGAAAGATAGAAAACTCATTTTCCTGGTGCTGACTGTACTTAGACTCCTACAGATCTGGGCCTGTGTTCCCTGCTTTCCCTAGGCAATTCTTTCTTGCTTACAAAATGCAATAGAAAAAAATTACCTAGCTGAGAAGCAAACGTGTAGTCACTTATGTGATAGTCAGAACCTAATTATATGATCCCCTTTTCTTTCTGGGTCCACCTGTTCCAAAATGTGGTAGAAGTAGAGACCACAGAGGAGTCTGGAGCATTTTCTCCAGTCCATGGCAGTGAGCTAGGAGGTCTGTCAAGTACGAACAAGCCAATGCAATAGATTCAAGAGTCCCATGTACAGAGGATGACTTATTTGTCAAAAAGATGATCCAAATCAAAACAGATGACTAAAATGGCAGTAAATAATAATAAAAAACAAACCACCACAAAAACAACCTGAAGATTACCTCGGAGATCTCCGTCTGGTGGTTTGGGTCTCTACAAAAGACATAATAAAAATGTTGCCTTCCTCCATTGGGATGGCTGAAACTCCCTCTGAGCGTGTGCTTCCCCACTGTACTTGGTCCTGCCCATTTCTGCACCCACAACATTGACAAGGCCCTATCTGCTCCTGTCTTCTGTGCTGGAGCAAAAAGCATGAGCTGAATGCGTAGAGCAAACCCATCTTCACTGCAATCCAGGCCTAGTGGACACTTTTTAAGGAAAATGTACAGCAGCTGAATTACGGTTTTAGCTGTGTGACAGCCCACCCCAGCTAGGAACCTTAAGGCAATTTGCCAGAGCCTGCAACACGATAGAACAAAACGAAGGATACTCCAGCGGACAAGTATTTTCCTGCCAACAGCTCTCTGATATGCAATGCAATATCTAGCAGTATAATAGTGCCTTTACAATTGCTACTAGATGATGTGTTTAGTATAATATTAGGCTGTTTTTCTTAGCATCCAAGCAATGTTTCGACTTTGATGAAAGTCTGCTTTTTCCTACTGCACATTCTTTGATGGGATCTGTGTAAATACCAAAGCTGTCTGGACTTTGCCTTACTCTCCAGTTAGAAAAAGGGGAATTTTGCTATTTTTGCTTTTTTGTTTTGGTTTGGTTTTTTTTGTTTTCAGTAACTACTACTCTGAGTGTGCTGAAAGATTATTCTGGTGCACAGAATTTTTACAGAAATTGGGTTATTTCCTGGCTCACTCTAAACCCGATGGCAACAGCAACAACAGCCCTGCTTGCTGTTGCTGGACTCTGGAATCTATAGGGAAAGGTGTTGAGGGGCTGAAGAGTCACTTTTCTGCTCTAGCAGCTCCTTCTTGCCTCCTTGTGGAAAAGGCAGTGGAGCAGATAAAGCTGGTGGGCACAGGTTTGTCCATACTTCATAAATAGCACAACGTCTTCTTCAAGAATGTAATTACACCCTCTTGTTTTAATACAGTAGTTACTTTCTGAACCACCACTTATTTCCCCCTTAGTTCTACTTTGGTTTATATAATATCTGTGCAGTGGAGATGGGCTTGACATGCATTGACACCATCAAGTGAGGGCCAGTAAGACTGAGAACAATAAAGGTGCTCAGTAAAGGTGTCAACATAGTTGAAGGTTAAAGTTAATATTATCTTTATTCTTAAAACCATTTCTGTGTGTATTGCTTTTGCAATCCAGGTATAAAATAAAAAGGTCCTCAAACTCAGATCTTATTGAAGCTTCATGAGCATTACTACAGGGAAAATAAGAAGTTGGTAAATGATTAAATGTATAATTAAAGGTTTCACATTTAATCCTGTCACTGCAGTGATTTATGGTTTCTATTATTTTGTCTAAGTAATGCACTTCTTTTTTTCTAGTGTTTTTTCTTCCTTCATTGTTGTTAGTGTCTCTGATCTTATGGTAAGGAAATTTATCACAAGGACAACATTTTTGTCCTCAGCTGCAAAGTACAGAGGAGAGTTAAATCAAAATATAGAAGATGCAATACACTTCCCACTGCAGTTGGTGAATTGTGAAGTGTTTAAAATGTTGGGCCAGAAATGCTTTACGTGTAAGAACAAAGGGCAGGATGTAATCTCTGTGCTTCTCTGCTGTCATATTTAGGGCTGAAACAGGTGTCTTCAGTAGCCAGTCCCAGGAAGGCTCAATAAAGACATAGGGCTGGGACACACAATCTCCCTCTGTAGTGCATGCCAGAATTGGGTGGAAAGCTGCAAACTCAGCAGAAACTGCCTTGAAATAGCCCATAGCAAAGGCTAAGCAGAGCCCAGTGCCTACAGGCTGCAGAGTCCAGGCTCTTCTCTGGAGGTAGGTCCCCATAGCAGAGTTTTTTAAAAGGACTCATCAGGCTTCGTGGTCATCATTGCAGCCTGACAGATATGTGGGATCTCATTGCTTGTGTGAAACTGAGGGCTCTTCCCTTCCTTACCAAGTTGTCCAGTCGCTGGGCTGTGCTATCCTCTCGCGAGGTTTTCTGCCAGCTGCATGAAATTTGCCACTTTGCTCTGGCAGGGCTGTAGCGGGAGTAGTGGACTGCTCCCCACTCCTGTTTTGCAGACCATCTTGTAGTTCTACTAGGAAAGGGGTGTCCACACCACCTCAGGGTGGGGAGAGCCTGGAAACGAGATCCTTCACACTCGAGTGCTCCAGCTGTACGCTTGTGGAATACGGGATACTACCTCCTCCAGCTGTGACCTAAAAAACAAGGTATTTTCTGAGGGGTGCAAATCTGCCTCTGCCTGTTAGGTGTATGCTGAGCAGATCTGAGATTTTGGGGCTTAGGTGTTGTTTCAGGGTTGTAGGGTCTCCTGAATTTGAGATGAGCACCTTGTTGCTGAGGTGGAGCAGTTTGTGGGACTTTATTAAAGACAGAGTGAAAAATGAGCTTCAGCAGCCACTGAACAAGCATTATCTCATTACAGTTTTCATATTCAGACACGTAAATTTGTAGGTGGTCCAGACTTCCTCTTGACCAAGAACCACTTAAAGAAATGAGATTTCTTCTCCTACCAACATATGGTACTAAGATTCTTCTCTTGGAATCATTTCACACAAGGGCTGCTGTTCTTTTCCAGACTATTGCAGGATAAAATAGCTTAGGTTTTATTTCTAGTTGGGAGTTTGAATTCGCACCCATGTTAACTTCACCTAGAGCTGTTAACCTGAGCAGAAAAATATGTTGTCTTGTCTTCACTCTTTTAACCTTCATATGGCTTATAGATGCACTTATTGACAGTTCACAGCAATGTTTAATAACGTTTAATTACGCTCTGTTGAAGGTATTGTAATTTACATTCTCCATACTATTGTATAATGTTATTGTGTTTCTTCTTATTCTTTGTCTCACTGAAAATATTGGGGCCATTTTGTTTAAATCCTCTGCAACAGTTACAGTACTGAGAAGAAGAGATCATTACAGAATTGCAGCAGAATAAAAGAGCATAAAAGTGAGTTTTCTGAAGAAAAGGTTATGTAGAAAAGGACTTCTGTTTTGTCTTTCTTTAGCATGTCTCTGTCTTTTGGGCAAGTTTTTCATTGCCCTAATATTTTTCAGCTATTCTTTTTTGTTGTTGTTTCTTTCTTTCTTTCTTTCTTTCTTTGCTTTGGATTTGGGCTTTTTTTTGGGGGGGGGGGGGGGGTAGGGGATGGGGATTGTGGTTTTTTTGCCTGGTACAGTGTTTTAAGATAGGTAACCAACATGAACATGCTGTTCCAGGAAGTTATAAGAAGCCATAACTCCAGTACTGCCTTTCTTAACATTTTTTGAGGATGATATCACTGCTTTTTGAGCAAGTGTGTGTTTGTTTTAGGTAAAGACTTGTTCACATGAAACTTGTGATTTTTCCTTGAGTGATAATAGCTAGTTGAAGATCTAGCAATCCGCATGAGACGTTCCTGTTACTCTACTCGATCACCAAACCTTTAATTGGCAGCCTGGCATTTTCCCTGCCATCACAGTCCCTGTTTGAATCAGAGGTCACTCAAAATTTCCTAACAGTTTTCTTCAGATCTGACTAACTTAATTAACAGTTGGTCATTACCTCTCCTTCAGAATAATAATTAAGTATGTGCAACAAATGCAGGCCTACAGCAGTATTGTGTTGTACCTCCTTATTTACCTCTTGCTATTGTTAAAAGTCTCTTGGTGTAACTCATTTTTCGGGTACAAAAAAGAAGTGTAGTATCAGCTACCCTTTAGGATGGTTGAGGTTTCTAGTCTTGCACTGGGAAGTGCAGGTGTAGGTCACCTCACAGCGAGGTGACCGGTCCCAGTGATTTCAGTGGGCTTCCTTGTGTGAGTCGGAGTTTAAAGAGATCAGCATTTACCTGCCTCATGAGAAGCTTCCAGAAGAGCATTGCTATGTCCTGCCATCCATAATATTTGGCCTTGCATGTGCTTAGCAGTGAATAATTTGTATTTTTGAACCATCATATACACGCTTATTTTGACAACACTCTGGTTGTTTGTTTTTTTTATTTATCGGACAAATGCTGCCTTTTCACAGTAAATTGAACAGCTTTTGCTTCCTCTGAGCCATAGAAACCTAGTGTGTTAATTCGTTTGAGCTTGAGTATTACTGCCCTTTTACTGTTTATGATCAAAAGTGTTAGCAAGATCCTTGGGGCAAACTCTTTGCTGGAATGAAATGGCACTGGTTATTTGAATTCAACTGGCTGAGCCGTTCCAATATAGAGCAGAGAGGAATTTGGCCTCTGGTCCATAGGCCGATGGACTATACTGGAATTTTTACCTACACTACTGGCATATGAAAGAGTACAAGTTTGCAGGCAGAGTATTTTTTCTGTCTTCTGCCTGACTCAGTATTGGTTGGACTCTCTAGATGCTACTGCATTACATTTGCATATTTAAATTTAAGAGACAGAGTAGACATTTTCATGGACTGGGAAATCACGTGCAAATTTTGAGGCCTGTCATGTAGGATAGAAAAATTACAGCTGAGATCCCTGACAATGCAAGCTCAAAACAGAAACCTTGCTGCTCAGATGGGAGTCCTGTTGAGGTAGAAACGGTCCTTTTTTTGTATCTCATAGTACATCTTTTTGCCTTTTTAGCACGCAGCGGTTACGTGATGTTATGGCTATTTCTTCAGAAAGCATAGGCACAACTTGCTTTCTGTAGATCACAAGGAACAACAGACTTATTTTCTAAAATGCATATATTGTTACGCATTGCTGAATAGAGGGGGCAAGTGGCTAGGAAGAGTTGATTCAATGAGAAGTTTATGCAGACGAGAGTTAGCATTGTGATGTGAGTGGATGTGTGAATTTTTATTGCTTGCTTGCTTCCAGGCTAAACTTTTCTGTCACAAGAACCTCAAGCCAAGAGAGGCCTCAGGACCTGCATGAAGGCAGTTTTTCTGGGAGGGGATTATCACTTTTTTGATCACTGAGTTCTTTAGGAACTTTGATAGGCATCATGTAAAGCTTCTGGCTGAAGCAGCCCATCTGCAATTTGACTTGGTAAGCAGAGAACATGCAGAGAGCTGGGCTGCTGCCCAATGCCTCTGACATGGCATCAGGCAGACCTGGTCACTGGGTGAAATACCCACAGCTGGTTTATGCCATTTCAAACACAGGACAACGTTGTGCAAAAACCAGACATGGAAGCTTTTCCTGTAATTTTCTCCTGTTCTGCTGTGCTGAGCCCAGATGATATAATTCACCTGCTCTCTTCATATATTTGCTACAGAGGAATAAAGTGCCATACCCGAGAGCTGCTTGAGTCAGGCTGTCCTGGAATTTGTGGCAGGGACCCTACTTTCTTGTAACACTGTAATGTACCAGGATGAAGATTTGTAGCAGAATGGGATGCACTCAGAGAGAGAAACAAATGATGTTATATTTAATGATTGTATCATATACCCTGATTCTCACTTTCCAGATTTTCAATAAAAACCCTATAAAAATTACTATAAACACTTTGCAAATATTATTAGGTTAACCTGGACTGTTAGTATTCAGGAAAGCAGCACAAGTGGTCTGGAACTCCATAGCCAGACCTTTTGATGTGACAGAAGGGCAACATTTCTTTTTCTAACCACCTAATCCACACAACAAAAAATGACTGAGAGAAAGACTCAATTTATTTCCCGCAAACCAGTAACAGCTACCTTTTCCTGCTTACCTCCCACTGCATCTGCTTTGATGAAATAATTGCATTCATTCTTGCTGAAATATTAGCATGAAATAATTAATATTTGCATTTAAAGCAATGTGTATTTGAGCATCATAGTTAATACTATGTTAAGGTGGAAGATGTTATTTTATTCACTGTTTCTGGCAACCCAAGGTTATACCTAGAGCTGAAGTTTATTAAATTGCTCTTCCAATTGTAAGCAATAAAAACGCTTCTGTTTTGCAAGACAAATAGTGAACTTGGGGTACCATTATTTAGCAGCTTTTAAACATTGACAGCAAGGTAGCAATTGCTCTGTGGTGTTATGGAGTTTTACAGCCTAGCCTAATACATAATCATGCATTTGATGGATATGAAATAAGACTGGAAAGCATGGCAGCTGTTTTAGTGAGGCTTTTTCCCTTTTTTGCGATATACAGTTTTGTGGAGTGGGAGGGGAGAAGAAGGTAGAGTGAACAGGAATCCCTGGGGAATTTTTGAGGCTGAATGGATGGAAAACAGTTCTGATGGGTTTGATAGGAAAACGACTGGCTTCCTCACTTGTGTGATTGCCTCTGGCTATTGTGTTTAAGAGGCAGTAAAACTTCATTGATGGGCAAGAAAGATGCTTTGTAGCAATAAAGATTAAAGGTTAATGAAAATGAGAGGAATCTTAAGTAAACAAGGAAAGCCTGTGGGAAAGGCCAGAGTGGCTGGATCAATATTCAAGTGCACAAAATAAATCTGGGAGATGGGGAGAAAGAGAATTGATGTGATACGATTGATAATATTTTTGCTCCCACAATCTTTGGGATTTATTCACTGTTGTGTCTTTATGCATATAAACATACCTCCTGCCAGCCGGGGTTTGAGTGTATCTGACTCAACTTACTAAATTAAATTTTTCTCCATACTCACCAAAACTTTTTGAGAAAAATACTCTAAATTACAACCTAAGGTAACTTAAATGGGTTTCTGTTAAAATGGAGAGATCTTTAAGTAAGCAAATTGAATATTAAATCCATATCCACACAGCTCTCTAGCCTTTTGGCTTTCTTTTTCCTCAAGCAAGCCTGGACTAGCCTGGGAGATTTTACTGAGTTCAAATGCATTAAATATATTGATCTGCAGAAAGCTTTGGCGTCAGGCTGTCTGTAGCCTGTGTCATGCTGTTGGAAAGGAAATGCTTTTGCCTCTGTCTACAGAAGAAACAAAATAAAAAACATTATCAGGGTTTCAAATCACTGTGGAAGCTGGAGAGGCCAGGGGAATTGGCTAACAGCAGCTGTGTTGCAATTAGTGGGGAAGAGATTGGCTAAGAGCAGCAGTGATTCTTTTTAGCATCTCAGAAAACTTTAAACAGTGTATTTTTGGAAAAATTATTTGTTCAGAAATAACCTATATAGTCAGTATATACCTTCTCACCGGGGTCAGCAGCATTTTGGAGGAAACACTTTACTTGTCCTTTCCCGTTTATAACATCATGTTCTTTCTTCATAATGAGGTTCTCTTGATGTCGGTACAGTCTTCACTGAGTTCTAGACTACCTTCGACCTGTAAGGGGACCATATAAAGGCACTTAATTTTGCCTCCTATTTTTCTTTACTTTTTCAATAAGTTGCTTAGGTTTAGTGATTTAGTCCCATGAGTCTCTTAGCGCCTAATCAGGTGAACGGTTAGTTATGCAAATAGTGCTCCCCTTGCAATAACAACTCATGCGAATTGTCCTTCATCATCTTCTCACAAGAGCACTAAGTCCAGGATCCAGCTACAACGGGGACTGAATGGTTGTAGTTTTTCCATCATAAAGTTTAATGGAAAAAAAGTGACTTTGGTCATTGAAACCATAAATAGTTAGAGGATATGACTGCTGTCCTGAGTCACTTCCTACTCCGTTGAATAATGACTTTCTTTCCCTCAGTAATTGCCTGAAGAAACTTTTCCTTTAATCAGGCCCAAACAGGACTTTCGAACACCTTTTGCTGCTCTGCATAAACACATCCTCTTCCAGTATCCTCCACCTTAACACCACACACTACACAAAACTCCCCTGCACCCACCAACACCAACACACATTTCCCTCAACCCATCACACTCCTCTTTTCCCTGCCAGGCAGCACAGACCCACTTACTCCACTTTGCCACATAGGACATCTTCTACCGCCATTATTAGCAACCCTTGCACATGCCTCTCCCTAATGTGCAGGTTTCAAATAGCCACAGGTACCTCAGGTCCTGCCTCTTCCCTCCTGAATGTAGTGTAAAGCAGTGCAGTGGGGAGTGCCAAAACGAATGGCGGTGGCATGGCACCCCTCTCCCGAGCTAACCACATTGGATTTGAGAATTAGGCATGCTTCTGGTTGCTGTCCACTCAGCAGAGAGGGGAGTTGGTCTGAGTTGGTTTTGTTTTTTTTTTTAATGTTGCTATATGAATGTTCAACCTTTCCCCCCCCCCCCCGCCCCCCCTAAAACATTTCTGTAAGTATTTTCACTCCTATGGTAGTTCACACCTCAGTGCAGACATTGCAGCTGTTTTATATGCTTTTTATTTTACTTAGGTAACATATACTCTTATAAAGTAGGCAGACTTCCCTTGAAAATTTCTTTAGGGATCTGTTTTTCTGAGTGTCAGTGCCACCTCCACAGGTGGCTGCTGTTTTGCTTTCTTAATTGTGGTGTTTGATTACCCTCCCAAAGAGGAGGAGAACCTTCCTGAAAGGCCCAGGTGAAAGCTCTCTTCTCGTTACAGCCAGTTCTTAGCTGGTGCCCACCAGTCAATACTAGAGTTTGCATATGTTGCGGAGCTCTACTGGAATGAGAAAAGTAAACTCATCTGGTAAGATATATGTGCTTTGTAAATGGATGTTGGATGTGTTTCCTAGATTATATCTTGTGGTTAGATATCATAAATATATAAAATAATATCTAGTTTCCTGAAGGAAGTGTTTTACTGGAGTGGTTTATTTGTGTTATCCTTCTGCTTTGAAATGCATTATCATATAGTGCATAAATAATGGTGCTGCTGGGGTGAATGAAAATTATTTTCTGTTGTGTAGCTGTATAATATCTTCTATGTGGTAATGAACGAAGAGGGATTGGAAGCTCTCTTTGCCCTTCTTCAGTATCAGGGCTGAGGTGATTTATTTGAAGAAAATAATAGGGCTGCTTAGTCTATCTGGCCCTAGAGGCTTAGGGTCAGAGGAAGGCTGAGGGGGCTGAGATGTGGGTGAGTTGGGGGAAGAAGGAAAGAGATTTGAAGTTGTTTCTTGAATTACATGAACACTGGTGCTATTTGCTCTTTGATCAGCGTGACCTCTGCTATTTAGTAGAAACTTAAATTAGGAATATAGGATTGGAAGGCACCTCCTGAGTCATCCTGTCTTTTCTCTTGCCATCACAGCTGCTGTAGTATATAAATCCCTTTGAGAAGGCTGTCATAGTCAGTCTTCAATTTAGCAGGGCTCTTTGCCCTGTTATAAGCTGGTTGTTCCCCAGCTGAGTTCCTGTGGAAATTAGAAACCTTCTAGTTTTTAGCGAAGGCAAGTTCAAAGCCAGTTTGTTAGTATTTGTTTTACTGCCAGTATTGTCCCTTAGCTTAAATGGTTTTGCCTCTCTGTTGTGTGCGAAACTTTCTCAGGTTTTGTTTTTGTGAGAGTTAACAAACTAAGGCCTTTGAAATGTGTCTCTTCAGGTAAGTGGGGTGGGGAGGTGGGTTTTTCTCTTGTTTTGCTATTTTGATTAGGTGTTCTGTCTTTTTTTTCCATTTTTTAAATTGTTTCTGGTTTAGGATGTGTAAAGCTATGATCGCTCACCATTTCAAATGATTTTCCCACCAGTTTCTACAGGATTGATGCTTCCTAATGTAAACACATTTCTTGATATATCTTGGGCTCTCCTGCAGAGAGCGAGCTTATTGGAAGCTTGTAGGCATCCTGAGTAAGATGAATCTCCCCTAGCTTCGTTTATCTGTCTGAACTAGGCACCTTGGGCTGTCTGTACAGTCACTACATGGAAATAGGTCAGATTAATCTCACCCTAGCTCTACCTATTTTAGGCATCTAATTTGGGATGAAAGGAATCATACCCTAAATCTTTGAGAATCATGGAAGCCTAAAGTGGTTTGTGTTGATGAGAATTTCTGCATTTAATCAGAATAATCCTACTTCTTGTGACTGACAGATTAGCTCCTGGTTTATAGTGGTAATTCTTGTTATTATAGTGGTAATTCTTGTTACTGTCTATGAGTGCATTTACTTCTGTATATAATGGGAATGTGCTAGAATATAATGGTACTGCTTCTCTGTTCTTAATGTATGATATCAAAAGAAGACAAAAGCTAAGACCTGCTGTAGACCTGCTTGTACAAAATTTACCTATTTTCTATATGTGTCTGGAATAGTAGACATGGCGGGCTGATTCTGCACTTAATCTTGCTAAAGTCATGGATTTTTGAACTCTCTCCAAGACTTGATGGCAGACGTTCATTGTTGGCAAAGCAGAAGTCTCTCAGAGAAAGATGGTTTTTCCAGCTGCTTAAAGCTGTTAGATGTCAGACACGGCAGTAGGACTCTCTGGCTGCTGCCAAGGAGTATAGGAAGGCAGACAGAGGACCTCAGACAGCGTAAAACTTTCTTGTTAATGGTTTCAGTAGAAAAACACTTTCTGCTATCTGACCTACTAATTAATATTCAAGTAACATCATTGAGGACCTAGAGTAGATCAAAAATTTTCAAGGTTGGTCAGTGCTACACAGACCTTGAAGGAAGTACAAAAGTGTTCAAACTGCTTGAAGGCCAATTTTCAATCTCATGCTAAAGCCAAGGATCAGCTTGGGCTTGTATCGATTTAATGTTCTCAGTCAATCTCTTTTCTAAGGAGGCAACAATGTCTGTAAAGGCTTGCTGAATGACAGTTATTCAGAATTATTTGTAACAGCCTATTTGGAAGTGCTTCACAGTTGTCCACAAGCCTTGTAAGCAGTGTATCAGGCAATATACTCAAAGCTAGTGCAAGACTATCAAAAAGTGGCTTCTCCAACACATACATTGGTGGTCAGCAATGATCGTAAGAGCTAATGACTCTACTTGTACTTAATGTGTCTTGCCTGCTGCACGCCTGCAGCCCACATTCCGTGCACACCCCCCTCCACGCTACTCCCCTGCCCTGGAATTTCTCATCCAGAATGACGGGTCCTTTAAACCAAGGAATATGATCCTCCTGGTCTGGAGGGCAGTGTAGGCTGGGGAAACACTTTCTTCTCTGCTGGGGAAAGGGGTAACATATTCCTTTGTTTGCAGACGGTATCCGTTCAGAGCTGCTCAGATACACGGAGAGGTGAGATGTATAAGAGGAGCGAATGCAGCCAAGACAGTCCAAAGCCTTTGGATGAGCTGGTGGTCTGTGTGGATGAGGGTGGGGTAGACAGTTGTGTTCTCTGGTAAGTGCATCCCAAATGAATGGAGATGCTGTTATTGCTGTGAAATTTAAGAGGAATGAAATTCCATGGAGGATATTGAAAGAGGTTTGGATTAGGCATTATGTCTTGCTCACACCATCCCGTACAAATGGAGGTCCCACTGATAGGTTTGTCTTCCGAGGAAGAAAATGAACTGTCTAGCTTTTGTGTGTTGCTACTTTATAGGTTTTGCAATATTGATTTGTTTACTTTCTTAGCAGAGTTGCACTTTCTGAAATGATGATAACATTCATCCAGTTTACATATGCCGATATGATGGCTGTGCATCACCTTGATGGTTTATGAATGGACAAAACCAATTTTATTACTGTGTTATTCTTGCTCACAAGTCACTCTACTGTTTGACTTGGCATGCATGGACTTTGCTGTACAATTGTGTTTCTGGGGCAGAGCTGATGGATGCCATCCAGAGTCTGTTCCTGTTGAGAAGCAGCTATCAGACCCTTTTGATGTCACTGCAGAATTTCTCTACTTCTTTATCCTTGCAGTGGCTACTATGGTTGTAGGACTGAGGAATTATTTTTAGGCCAGTGTGGCTCATCTAATACTACGTTCCTGCCCAAGGTGTAGACCTTGTGTAGGGTCTACTTCTTAATTAATAGTACTGCCCTATGTAACCTAGTGCTGCTGTTCCCAATTAATATCAGTCTTTTCACTATCATTCATATCACACTTCATTATCACTTCATATCCCACTTTTAACTATCATTCCGTTGCCAGCTTGCTTGAAGACTTGTAAGCCAACTACAAATGGTGAGAGCTCATTTGGCTGTACCTGTTGTTATGGCAGGAAAGCTGTAGGGGTTGCCGTAGAGCAACTGTTTAGGCCATTTGATTTATTTATAACCTAGCCTCGTGGGTTTCCACAGTGCTGTTGCATCTTTTACCTTGGGATTAATATCTGTTGTAATTATGAGTATTGTAAGGGCTGGAGTTTCATAGGACCGTAATGCTTGTGTTATCTATCTTTTCTGCAGTATCATCTGTGGCTGCAGTCTAAGGATCACCATCTGCCTTTAGAAGACTACCTTGGGGGTTTGCCTTTGGTGATAAGAAGTTGACCTTGATGGCCTTTCCAGACCTAGAATACTGTGTTTGGAACATACTGGCTTTGTTTTGCTGGCTTTTAAAGCACTTAAACCTTTCTTCCCTTCAAGACTTATTAGTGAAGTTGTGGTGTGTGTTTCAAAACTAGCTCTGGTCTGAGGGTCGTCCTACACATTGTGAGTCCAATTTATAATCACTGGCTTGTGTGACACTCTTGAAAGATGTAATACTTTCCTTGCTTTATGTAAACCTAGCATCATCAATAATCCCTTCTTCTGTGGTATGACAAAAGAGGTTTCCTCCGCACCCCTGTGAACAAGTGCAACTAGCTTCTTGCTGTATTGGAATTGCCACAAATCCTACTAATCTATGTAAAAACAACCAAAAAAATTAATCCAGACAGCATGTATCTGGAAAAGGGAATTGGATACTCTCAAATCTGAAATGCATACCTCGGAATGTACTTATTTAGGTACTACAGTACTGCTTCATTTCAAACTGGTAGCATTTCAGAAATTTAAAATCTTCCCTGCAGGTTATGTGTGTTAGTTCAGAATCGTGTCTATATACACATAGGCAAAAATACAGGCTGGATATGCAGATTGATACCTCTGTAGTTACTTAAAGGTCTCTTAAGACATCTCAAGTCTGACCATGTGAGCTACTTGCTTTGTTCCTCCAGTAGTTTCCCCTAAACGACCTGCTCTGCTTCTCTCTTGTGGACTGATTTTATCAGTTCTTGGATTGCTGGAAAGGTGCTGATTCTCCTCAGACAGTACTTGGAACAATAGAACAAAGAATGATGTGAAGACTAATGCAGCTAGGGAAGAGAAAGGAGGCCAGTCCACATAGTTGTTCCTTTACAAAATACAGGTAATCTCTTACTGAGAGAGATGAGGATAAGGAGCAAAGATGCCTACTTCAGGTGTAAAATGTTTTGACTGCTGAAGTGTTCAAGTTATGAGTTTAAGGAGATACAATAGTTAGAAAACCTACTTGCAATCAGGTCTCTTCAGACATTTTACAGAGGAGCAATGTGGATGATTCTAGTTCAGCTTTATGAAACCTGTAGAGGTTTTGAAATTTGTCATTTTGTGCTTGAAGGAAAAACACACCTTTGGACAGTGCCAAATCAGTTCATGTCAAAAGGTCGATTTCCAGTCCTGAGTCCAGTTGATTAAATAGAATTTTGAAGCCACAAAAGCTATTGGACAAAATATTATCATAGTACTGAAGGATTTCAACTTCTAGAAAACAGTGTTTGACAGAACATTTATTCCAAAATTTCAACCCAGAACCTTGTGGTTGTAAGACCAACTAATTGTCTAATAATAGTATGATCTGATTAGACTACATAATGATAAAATTCTAATACGCTAATAAGATTTATTTTTACTTGGTTTACAAATGTAAACGAGTATTAATCCCCTTCTCTTTTTTCTCTTTTTTCTCTTTTTTTTTTTTTTGTTCCTCAAGTATGCTGGAAACAAAAATTTATAAAAGAAAGCACTTTTGCTCTTTGATATCCAGGCTGACACTTTAAAAGTGATTTAAATTTTAAATGGAATTAGTTTTAGTAAACTGCACATCAGCTGAGAACAGTATGAGTCCCTTGGTAAATGGTTCATTAGATAATGGGCAGTAAGAAGAAAAAAAAAATCAGAATACTAAGTTTGATGTCAAAGTAGAATATAAGTTTTGGGTTAATTGTAGTACCTGAAACTATGTGTACTGTCTTAAGTTTCTGAGGGATCACCACATGAAAGACTGTTTATAAATTATGATATGACTATGGATAAACTTTAACACATTAAATAAAACTTGACAATGTATAGGGAGAATAATGCCCTCAAGATGGATTGGAGTATGGGCTGTATCTATGAAAACTTCCAGGCAGAGGAATGTTAGTACCAGGCTTCTGCTGCATTAAACACAGCATGCCGTTCCTTCTGTAAAAGAAATCTTTTCTATCGGTACCAGGTCTTGGAGATCCTAGTGACTTTGAGATTTTTACTTCATAAATGTTGCTGTACGAAAAGTCTCCCGAAGTCATATGGTCTGGTTCCATATCGGTTTTTCATTTCAAAACCTGATTTTTAGGAATGCTACTTAAATGGCAGTCTGTGCTGAACAGGGACAGATTAGCATTGCTTTGCTAGGAGGAAGGCAAGCATTGATACCTCCGTTGCTGTGGTGTAGCAGCAAGAGCCACCTTTTGCTCTTAAAACTGGAAGTGTAAAGTTCTTTCAGTTACAAAAGATGACTGTGAAGTTTTGGCATCTTTTTGTTTCATGTTTGCACAGCATCAAATATGATGGGGTCTGGGCCTGTGATTAGGACTTCTAAATGCTGTGGTGTATGAACAAAAATGGTTCTAAGTAGAAATTTCAAAACTGGCTGTAACTTGGTGTCGTACCTAACAGCATGGCTTATTGAAAGAGTTTATCCTGTGTTTCTGAAAAATATCCATGTGATTCTAATATTGCATAGGTCATAAGTATTAATGACTTGCTCAGTGGCAGTCAGCAGACCTAAAGCAAGGGGGATGGTGTATGAGAGCAGGCTTTGTGTTCATTTAGTCCAAAGAGACAGTGTAGGGTTTTTTCTCAAGCTAGCTGCTGCCAGTTTCCCTCTGCTGAGGGGATGAGAGCCCTCAACATCCTTTGTTTTACAATATACAAGTATAAATTATTTTTCTGAAGATGTAAGTTGCATCCACACTACCACAGTCTTTGCCTTTTCAATGAGCAGCCTGGGAGATGAGGCAAAACCTATTAAAACTTACTATGGCTTTCCCAAAAGACCCTGGAACAAGACATAAGGAGAAAGAAGTAGATCCATTACAACCTTAGATAACAGAGCAATTCTTACAAAATATTAGGACAGGCTGCATTTGGGGATGAGGGGGTGGATGTTCTGGATTTTGGGTTGTTGGTTGTTTTTTGGTTTTTTTTTTTAACAGGTGCTGTGTAGTATACTTGAGGGCCCCAATAGACAGTTCACTTTTCTCTTTTTGTTCCCATTCTGAAGTACCAGGAAAAAATTGTAATCCTGTCTTGCTTCCCTTCTGGCAATATTATAATATATTTCCTGGGCATCTTCTGAGGTAAATGTAACAAGTGTTAGCACGTAGCTATTAAGTTTTTCTAAGACTGCAAAATAGCTGTTCCTGTCTGTCCATTCTCAGCCTTGTAATAAAGCACCTTTTAACTACAAAATCTATCAAAGGTATATGAAAGTCCTCACATTCTGTGTTTTCCCATTCCATTCCCTGTTAAGCCTCAAATGTACAAAATAACATCAATGTCAGCCGTTACTCTAGATTCATGCATGCACAACTGAGAGTATAGTAGAATCCTCTTTTTTTTTTTATGGTTTCATCACAGGACTCAGTACAACCTTTGCTGTTCAATACTAATTTTGATACTTGTCCAGGATGAGATCTAGAATCCAGGTGCTGTTTCAATCATGTTTTGTACTTGGTAGTATAAATTATTATTGACTTTGGTTTAAGCTTAGAATTTGTTCCACCCTGCACTGTTTAAAACCTATCCCCCCTGCAAGATCTGTTCCACACTTGCACACAGTGTCTTTTCTCTATCATGTACACAGTAACTTATTATTTTTAGCCCATTAATCTGTATAATGCAATGCATGTGATTATTTCTTGAGTGAAATCACCTTTCTATAAATCATGATGTTTTTTGGAGAGGAAACATTCTAATGTTAGTTTGAGGCTTTTTTATTGTTGTGTCGTCCCCTGTCCCCCCCCCCCCCCCCTTTTTTTTTTAGTTCTACTGCAGAGATGATGTGATTTTTAAGGCAGCAGGGATAAGGAACTTAGTCCTGCTGTATCTTCAAACGCATGCATATCCTTCTCTCACTTAAGTGAATCTTCCTAAAAAACACTGTCTACTAAAAATAAGCCTCTAGTAGATGTGAAAGTGTCCAAGAGCTTTTTTTAAATTGAAGATCAGAAGACTGTTGTGGTATTGTTTGGGTTTTTTTTTTCTTTCATCCTGCATCTTCAGATCCACAGATGATATTTTATTGCAGTGCTTTGGTTCTTACAGGCAAGCTAAACAGTTGTCCTCAAAGTTATCTCCCCAATTTTCTTGCTTTCCTGCTCTCTTCTGCCTTGATACTCAAGAAAAAAAGATACTCACTGAAATACTTAAAGGAGAATTTTTATTTTACTAATAATCCCCATTTCAGGAAGCTTTAAAGCCATGTTCCCTTACTGCTTTGTAAGGGAATAATGTGAGTACTACTGAAACCAAATACAAGGTTAACCTGAATTGAATTTCTCAAGTCAGTGTTCCCATAGTAAATTGAATAATTCCACAGTACATCTTTGCATTTTACTAACACAGTGTTCAAGGCCAGATGTTGTGTGGAGTGGGGTGCTGTTGTTCACAAAGCAAGTGATTTTATTCGTAGTTTGCTTTATTTGGGGGATTTGTAGAGCCATATCACTGCACATGGACTCTTCCCTCATCTCCCTGACAGTAGCTGTATCTGCTCTAGTCAGATGTGCAGCACTGCTGCACCTGCAGAGATCAGAGCAGTCTGCTTTATGTCAGTTGGACATATCATTATTTTGTAAAAAAAAAAAAAATTAGGTGGGCTTAACAGCAGTTTTAAGATGCAGTATTTAACATAAGCTGCAGGGAAATAGGTTTCATACTGTGATTTCTGCATACATTTCTGACTCCTTTATAACCATAGCAGTCAATTACTTCTCTAGTAAACTTGGTGTAAACTGTCCAGTGAAAGAACAAACGTGTGCTCCTCACGAAAAAGAAAAGAAAGAAAAGGCCTGGCTTTAACCCCCTCCCTTTCCTTCCTCATTCTTGAAGGGCTTAGCCCTGGAATGACAGCCTGATACCTGCCTTCAGCTCTGAGCACAAGGCCTGGGTCGGGGTTCAGTGGGATTACAAGTCGCAGTAGGGATGTATCTTCCTCTCCTTACCTCCCCTTTAGCAGGTATGTGGTGTCAGGTGTTTTATGGCCTCACAATGACATTCTCACCGATGAACAGAGTATTTATTTCTATCTCAAACAGGGAGAAAAAAAATCAGTTTCTTAACCCTGCAACATAACAATTTCCATGAAGGTAATTTCAGATCGTTTTAGAGAGTATGACAATGTATTAGTACAAACTTCTTGACGAATTGCAGCTTGGGTACTTGCAGAATATAAGACAAATCAACATTAGTTTTTGAAGAAGGAAATGATTAGTGCTGATGCTGCAGTATTTTACTGTTGTTAGGAATAAGTTATTTGGAAATATTTCTGGAAAGGGATATATCAGTCTTGATTCTGCTCCCATGGTGTTGTGGCTCCAGTGATTAAACTCTGAATATTTGCTCGTGTTTATTCTAGAATGGAGCAATGAATTAGTCTCAGTGTGAGCTGAACTGTGGCATTCATTGGAGGTAACTCCTGTGACTTGCTTCCAACTGTGATACATTTTATGTGGCTAATAAGGTGTTCATGGAGTCCTCTTATTTGCCCAGTCTGGCCCAAACCAGGACAACTTCATGAGGTTTGCATGGGCCCGCCTCTCAAGCTTGTCAAGGTCTCTCTGGATGGCATCCCTTCCTTCCAGCGTGGTGGCTGCACCACACAGCTTGGTGCTTTACTAAGCCTTACTGAGGTCAAGGTAAACAATATCCACTGCTCTAATGAAATCCACCAAGCTGGTCACCTCATTGTAGAAGGTGATGAGGTTGGTTAGGCATGATTTCCCCTTCATAAATACATGTTGACCTTTTCTGACCACCTTCTTGCCCTTCATGTGTTTGGAAATGGTTTCCAGGATAAGTTGCTCTATCGCCTTCCCAGGGACTAAGGTGAAGCTGACTAGACTGACTCCAGGTCCGCTCCCAAGCGCATTAAATAATCCCTCCTTTATACAAACCACAGATTGCACTAAGTCCTATGATTTAAAATAACAATAGTAATAACTGCCAAGAATTTAAGTGTGGTGACTCATGTTTTTCAGCCTGGATCGTTCTGCTCTGGGATGCAGCACTGTGGGCTGATCTCGTTTGGGAGCAGGGAGGCATTCCACCGAAGGGGATTTTGGTGGTTCCTAGCATTTGCAAGCATATATGAGAAGTAGACAGACTTATCTACGATAAAAGGCATTCCCGTCTTCATTACGGCATGTTCTTCTTCCAAGAGGAAAAAAAAAAACCCAAACCAGCAACAGGTTGTTCTGACCCTCCTGCCCTATCTGTTGTTACCCCTAAGTGTGCATGTTAGCCCTGCTGCAGAGGTGGCAATGGGTCAGTGAGATATCCTCATTTCCTCTTTGTTCCAGGCTCTCACATGTCTGTCTTGAATGTTTTCTGCAGCCGTAATTGGCAGGTTGATGTACTTGAAGGCAGCTACCCTTCAAGTGGAGCGCTGTGCCTCATTATAATTCATTTCTAGCCCATTGTAGCTGTTCCTCATTTTACAAATATGGAATTGAGGTCGTCTTCTTGTGAATTGTTCTCCTTATACAAGGCGGGGGGGGGGGGGGGGCAGGGACAGACACGGGACACGACACGGACTCTTAAGGCAGCTTTTTTGTCTGTGCTCACAGTTTTACCACAGCAGCATGTTGTAATATAAAATTTAAGAGGTCAGTAAACAACTCAGCAGTAACTAAGCAATTTAAACAAAAGCTTCTCCTCAATATTTGATGCTTGGGAGGGGGAGGGGAGGAGACAGCCAGGGATCCATTGTTCAGTGTGTTACAACAGTTGCCCCATTTTTTAAAGAATTGTGTTTAATAAGGATAGTAACTATTGTGGGACAATGGCAGGCTTTTTTCCTAGATCATCTTTGAATTTGTTTTTTGAAATTGGTTGTTGAAACAATGCCACTAATGAGTCGTGTGTCCTCCAATGAATGCAAAATATGTGTGTGTGCGTTGGGGGATTTGCAAGTCTTAGTTGGTTATGATGTCCCACAGTATGAGGCTTTTTGAAACTTTGGATCTGAAAGGTAAACGATACGCAGCTAATGAAGGTACTGATTCACATTATTTTCTTCAAAGCCTTTATGTGCTCTCTTCCTGACCTAAAAGTCCCTTAAAATAATCAGTCTATGATAAAACTTACTTCTATTAGAGGAACTGTTCAACAGTAGTCAAAACATTGGTGTGTTGTTAACGTTGTTTTAGCCACAAATACAAAGCACAGCACAATATGGGCTACTATGAAGAAAGTTAACGCCACCCCAGTCAGACCCCCACCCCTTATTCCATACTGTTTGCGTCATACTCCAGTTTTTTGTTATTTGATACATCTAAGTATCCTCTGACTGCGCTATTCGTATATGGTTTCATTTCTGTGTCCTAATCGTGCTTCTCCTCTTACTTACCTAACCTATGCTGCATTACAACACTTGATCCTTCTATGCCATACCTTTTTTCTTCTTTCCATTCTATTTATTTCTTATGCCTGAAGTTCCCTCTCATCAACACAATTTCTACTACATGCTAAAACCATCTTTACATCCAACAGTCAGGTTTTATATATCCTTATTAACCACTATCATCTGTTCCTTGATGTATATACAGATATGATTTCCACATGTCATGGGGCCCTTTCAAATGTCCATAAGAACAGTTGATGACTTGCTTCGTCTGTCAAGGTGGTAACTCAAAACAGGAGAGACAGCGTGGTGGGTTGTTGGCTGCCAAGACCGGCTTGTGTTGGGTCATCCCCATGTTTGCCCTGTTCCTTGTGAGTCTTATTCTCTGGTGTTTCAAGTGGTTCCTACTGTAGTACTTCCTATAACACACAACTCAAATCATGGGTTATTTTCCCTAAAGGTTAAATTTCCTTGAGGTACACATTGCGTTTCTCCATCCTTCTGTGTTTTCCACCAAGTGCACCTGGGTCATTGACAGAAGGCTACCCCAGGAATGGGTCTGGCTTTTCCCAAGGGAGGAGCAATCTACGCAGCTTTTCCCAGCTGCTTCCCTACATGCACTATGGGATCTTTATCTGTTCCCACAGTACGTAAACGCTTTGTTTGGGCAGCTGCCTTAGGATGGATGTCACCTCCAGTAGCCTGAGGTTTTACACCTGAACAGCACTTAAACCTATGACTTGTTGAGTTGAAGCTGAAGAGAGAGAGTGTAATAGTTCCTTTTTTCAGGCACCTATCTCTGAAAGAAAAATAGCAGCGGTCCAGAAAGGCAGCATCCAGTAGCACTGCCTCTCGGCTGTCATTTGGCAAGGTTTGCAGGTTCCCAACCCAGACTAACTGTTAGGGGAACTTGGGCTCCCCAAAAAAGATGTTTTTACATAGTTGTAGTGCCCAAGACTGCTTTTTTAGTTTTTTGTTTGGAGCTGCAGTGCAATTTTGAACTGAATCCTCTCCTTGTCCCCACTTATACTGCTAATTGGTTTGGTTCACAAAGTGGTTTTGGTGTGTGCAAACAAGATTCCTTGACGGAGGGCTGTACAAGAAACTTCTTTCCAAGTGCGGTTCAGCCTCTAATGGGGACAGGAGGTATTAGTGGTCCCTTTCAACAGCTTGGTACCACTTTTGCATTGGGAACACCTGTCCAGGGAACCAGGCAAAATGTAGTTTCAAGTAAAATACCCCAGCTACAGGTAGATGTAGTGTCTTCAGTGCCAATTGCTTCGATATTCTACCCTGTTTGGGTTGCACTGACTCTTTGCTACTTTAAACAGAGCTAGTGAGCACTGCAGAGATTGCCAGGAGGCTTAGCTTTTGGGAGGGTCTACAAGCTGGGGCTTTTACATGAGGCCTGTGGAAGCAGGGTTTTTTCATGTAGATGAGCCCTCAGAGCTGCATTCAACTTTTTCCTGTGAAACACTTCAATTTGAGACCTGCAGACAGGTGAAGGGGTGCTGTATTGACAGTTCTTAGTGTTAATTTCTGTGTGCTTATAGTGCGCTCCACTGCTGTGAGCCTTGGATGCGAAATGCGTGAATGTTGGACCCACTTGAACTAACTAATCGCAATAAATCCAGGAGTAATGGCAATTATACCGTGGTTGGGACTAATACTGATTTACATACTGTTTTTTCATGTAGGGAAGGTAAGTCGTGTTGAAATAGATCTACGGGTTTCCTCTACCTTTTTTCTGAAGGCAGGAGGCCGGAGAGGAGAGGGGATATGTAAAGGTTGTTAAAGCTTAACCCCTTTGAAAGGCAAAAATGTTTGTAGACTGGAAGGCTGGCTGAGCTTACAGGAGCTGTGTGTAGGGTAGCCGTGACCTGCTGAGGCACACAGAGCCTCTTACAGGGAAGGTGTTTACATGGAGGAAAACCTACTTAATGTTCCCTTGTGTTAGTTTGAATGCAGGAATGAGGGGGTGTGAAGAAAAGGTAATTCTGCAACCAGTGGTGAACAAAACTGTACAATGCCTTTCTTCTGAAGGCTTTCTTTTGCCCGAGCATGGGGCACTGTGCTGGGTGGCTGTAACACGATCGCTGCAGCTCCATCCCCATGGCCAACGCGCTGCTGCATGCGGCGCTAACCACACGAGGCAGGAAAACCCTGCGGGGAAACTCAATACGGAGAGAATTACAATAGCTGGTCTTTGTGGCTGCAAGGGCATGTGTTTTGCTGTTGGGAGGCTGTACAGGGATAAATAAGGGGACAACCTGTTTAAGCTATGCAGCTGCATGAACTCTTTTCATGCTGCATCTGACACAGTGCCTTTCGGTGGAATGGCCAAGGTCAGAAATATTGTAAGGGTTCCTGAAGCGCCACATTGCTTTCACACATCCAGAGCGGCAGGCACGCTGCTTCATGTCACATTTCTAGGGGCAGGTTGTCCCTCTGCTGAGGATAGCTGCCTCTTGTTATGCAGGTGTGTTTTGGCCAAACAACTCTGTGGAAGTGGATCCAAGTCAAGCCAGTGGTTAAGAATAAGGAATGTCTCATTTTTATACTGATATGCTGAAGATAATCTGAAAATGAGTGTATGTACAGGCCTTCTATGATAAGAGGTATATGAAATACTGTTTCTAATGGGAGGTGGGTATGTTCCTCCAGTGCCATACATTCTCATTTTGTGGAAAGGACTTTCACAGATGTCACCAAAACAGTCTAGTGCTTAAAAAACCAAACCAAAACAAAACAGTCATAACTGTGGTAGCCAATTAGAGTACTTTTTTTAAAAATCTGAAATTGAAAAAAAGTTTCAGTGTGAAAAGAATCAGATTTCAGCTTGAAATTGTTGCTAAAATGGAAGAAACGCTGGGATTTTTCTATTGGTGCTTTCTCCTTCTCTTCTTCTGTCCAACACCGTGTATCCTCGCAGGGTGTACGCAGCACATCACAAGCAGGTAATTATTGCTGAGAGACCCAGATTGTTCATTTTCAGCTCATGAATAAAGCCCAAAAGGGTGGATGGTGCTACAGAATTGCTCCCATTCACTGTCAGGCACAGTGTTATCATTAGTTTTGATTGACTTTGCTTTTTCTCAGATCCTCTAGGATTTTTTTCCACAGGTCTGACTGCTGTTGAGCAGAGAGCTGAACATATTTTTCCTCATCACTGCCATGTTGAATCTGACCACTGTCAGTATAAGCCCTTTTGCAACTCATTAAGTCCTTTCATTTCCCTTTTTTTCTCTCTTAATATTTTACATTTCATGAGTTATTTGTACGTCCGTGTTGGCCCTTTTCAGCAGTGTTTCCTCTGTTCCAGTGCTTCTCATGTATGCTATGAAGGGGCAGGAGAAATGAAACAAAGTCTAGAACAGTATAATGAACAGTTCTCTTAATGAATCCTAAAACATAAGTTTTGGAAAGAGGAAATTCTGTGATGTTTAGGAGAGCCTGAGGCCCACAGCCTCACCTCAAATACATGAAAGCTTTTCACTGTTCAGAGAGCCTGCTATTAAACCATGCCCCTTTCATTCCCACTGGGGGTGGGATTCGAGGAGAGAGGACTTCCTATACAGTGCTCCAGAGAACAACTTGAGTGCATGAAGTTGAATATGGGTATCTGAGGAGGAGATAAATCATTCAATGCAGATGCAATTTCCTATTTTTCTCCCATGGACAGCACAATGCACACTCTACCACGGCCAAATGATATTGAACCGTTCATGTAGGCTGTTTTTACACTTGTGTACCTTGTACCATCATTGCTACTTGATGCTTGTACCTGTGATATATGGAGGATTTACAGCCTCTGTATAAAGATGAATTTTATAGCTTGCTTTCCTCTGTGATGATAGAAGCTCTTGGTATTGGTCATACTAATTATCTTTCCGTTCCTTAAGGCAGTTTGGAAGAACTAAAGGGCATAAATATCACAAGTGGATTCAGTTTTGCTTATGCAAAAACTGGTTCTCATTGAATGATATTCGGGTAGTTGAATAACTGTAGTGTAATGGGTTGTCTGGGACTGAGATCTTTTTTCCAGGTGAAGAGTAAAAGATAATGAGTAGATGTGTGGACGTTTCAGCGCTCAAGTAGTCATTTGCTGAGGACAGAATAGGAAGTCAACATAGGAAAAGTACTGAATCTCCATAAAGCCATTATAAAGACTAACCTTTACTCTCTTCTGTGCCTTACCGTTTGGCCTAACCACTGACAAATGGAAACTGGTTTGCTCAGTTGTGCCTTTAAGTTGCTGCTTTAGTCCCTTTGCAGAAACCCCACTACCAAACTAAGCATTCTCAATATAAAATCCATTTTCATAGCCACTTGCTAATGCCTCTGCTCTTGCAAATCTCCTTCCAGTTCCATTTACTTTCTGTGAGTGAACGCTAAAAATGCAATTACAGTGTTGTGGAGTTTGTAGATCCGTAATTTCCCATCATCATCTTTGAATGTCGAGACTTATTTTAAAATGGTAATATTACAGTAAGTTGAAGAAGTGGAATACTCTGCTGTCTGTTCTCCAACTGTTGGGAGGAAAGGGGGAGAGAAGAGGCAGTGCTTATTTTCTATTAGATAGGTGCAAAATAAATCCAGGAGACTGAATATTTGGTGAATGACTTGTGTTATTTGTAAATTTGGACTAAATTGATCTAATAGGTTTGTCTCAGAAAAATTCCAGGCTAATGCTGTTGGGTGGGGAACCAACAAAAACAATTCCACTAACTATATCAGGATGATGAGAACACTTCCTCACTCTGAGGTACAAAAGACATTAGCTGAAGTACTTCTTTTGCCTGAAAGGTCTGAATCCATGTCTGCCTTCTGCTACTGCAAGAATGGAATATTCTGAGCTGGGTTATCTTTCCAGTTTTGCAGCTCTGTCACACTGAAAACTGAGATATTTATCAAGCAAGACAGCAAGTGTTTATGTTGTCTGAGAGGATGAAGATTTTGATTCATATATCTACTTTAGCGCATGTGTAATGGCAAAACTAGGAACTCTGTCTTAAGTTTTATACCACCCTAGAAAAGCTGATACACAAGCAGTGAGCTGTTCTACTGGGATGTAATGGGTTTAAGTTACCTTGGACTAAGGAAAGGCTCTGCACAGGAGGATATTGGATAAAAGAGAATGACTGGTGCTTTCTATTTTTGTATTTATGTGCGTCCTTCATTTCTTTCTAAGTGCTCAAACCCATATACCTAATTTTGGATTTGTTGAAAATTTCCATTTGTTCTGAATACAAACAGAAGCATTGTGAGGTTTTGTGCATTCATGTTTGCTTTAGTTCAATGGCCAAGCCAAGAAATATGTTATCTATGCAGCCTTACATTTGACTTTCTTTGCAGGGGCAGTGGTGAAATATGCAGGAAATATGAGAGCTCTTTCACTGTGGTCTTTCACTGCCAGTCAGTGTTATAGGAGATCCTAAGCTGCTGTAACATATCTGTTGTGGTTTTTTGTTTGGTTGGTTTTTTTTTTTTTTTTTTGCCAGAGTGGATCCGGCTGAGGTGTGAGACAGCTTCTGGGGCAAAAGGTGGCTTAGATCCATGTTACATTAAGCATGAGGGCATGAACTGTAGGGTAACAATGATTTCATTACATCTTAAGACCTCATTGGACAGCTTGTCTAAGACATACTTTACTTACAAGGACAGAAAAATTATTGCATGATAAATGTCTAATACTTATCTTCAATTTACATTTTGGAATATACCGTTATAAGGAAAATGCCTAGAGTAACTATTTCTGAATGAAAACTTGCATTAGCCCTCAATTCTAAAGTGTAATTGTCAAATTGCTGGTAAAATGTTTTGCTGTCAGGGCTGCTTGCATAGAATCTGTCAGTTTGCCAAAGAGCCTTTAATAACTCTCTTGTTTTTAGAGCACTTTGCTTCCAAACTATGCATGCTCAGAGAGAATGTGAAATAGGGACTTGTAAAGCAAAGTCATTTCTCAGTCAGAGGCATCCAGAACAAAAGGAGCCTTTTGTTTTATTTTTCTGGCAAGATGCTGAATGGTAACTCTGAAGCAGTTTGGGCTACTCTTTGGAAGCCTGGAGTACCTTTGAACTGGCTTCCATGCATTGGGAATATGAAAATAGACTTACAAAAGAGGATACAGCAAAGCTGATGTGAATATCAGAGCAAAGAACTGCTTGAAGTTCATATTTATGCTCACTGAATGGTTCTCTCAATTTCAGTGAAGTATTTCTCTTCCATGGAGATGTTATAGAGCTTTCTTCAACCCTACCTCCCACTGCTTTGCAAATGCCCCTTCATTTATGCGAGGGACTCCTGGTTATCTGTGGTGGTAGGAGGCAGAGCAGAGAAGGACAATGATACTGGGTGGCTGTGAAAAACAAATACAGATAATGCAAAACATATGCAAATCACACCATAAAAATGCACAGTGAAAGTGTAATGGAGATGAAATGTCGGTGAGCTAATACTCACCTGAGCCAGTTGGATACTTGCCATATGAGCCTGGTTATTTGGGTACTGAGTCCAAGCTGGCTCTGCCTGGAGCCAGCACAGATGCCTCTTCGCCTGTAGCCTGTGTAGTCCAGCACCTGGGTACTCTGTCCATGGGTGGTGGTAAGTTGGCTGGGTTTGATGTAAATGTATTTTCCAAACCTTTACTGGGTCCTTTAGCACTATATTTCTAGTCCCATCTGAGTGTTTTTAAACCACTCATAAGGCTATAAAACTCTTCCTCTTCGGTAGGGAATTTCCTGGCTTCAGGATGGAATTTTTGGCTTTCCTAGAAATGCCATGACATTGCTTTCTACAGGGTAGGTGATATCCTAAGATTTCAGTTTTGAATACACATGATTGTATATCAGGAAACAGAGAAAACAAACCCATGAACAATGTTTTCAGAGTGTGTAGGAAAGCTAGTAAAATGGAATAAATTGGAGAGGTGCCAGGAGATTAAATGAGAGCAGTAAGAAGTGGTTGCTTTCTTTTAAATTTCTGAATTTCCCATTTCGGTTGGATATGAACATGCTTGTTCATCAAATTTTCATTAATAATATGTAGATCATCATAGTTCATTTTTGTAGAATAGCGCAAGTCTTACAAGTTCACAAAATAAAAGCAAGTCTTTTAATGGTAAGCTAAGGCCAAGCAAGAACTAGCTATGAGCAAGCGCACTTTTTTTTGTAGTGTGGGTGAAATGCTGAGCATAAATTCATGACTGGAGTGAACTGAAACATGGGATGGAGGGAATGCACCCCTGCTCCCCTGCGTCTGCTGCAGACAGCTGAATTACTGCTGAGCATAGGCGTCCTCTGACCACTTCCAGCCACCTTTCACTGGTTTTCTTCTTCATCTTAGTAACTTGACTTTCAGCACAGTTTCACAGTGGATGAATGGTGGCTTGCATGAGGCTCTCTGTGGCCTATTCACCATGTTTAGAAGTCGTGGTCTTTCCACAATATATAAGCTGCAATAAGATTTTAACATAAGTCAGGCACAAGCTATGTCTTGTGCCTTTGAACTACAGTGCAAGTCCATCTGTTGTTTGAATGCCATTTGGAACGCTTAACCCCTGCCAAATCCTGCTGCCTTTGAAGTCCGTGGGAGTCTTGCCACCGACTCCAGTTGGGATAGGATTTAGCTGACAAAATTTCTGTTTGCTTTTGTTTTGCATAATTTGTATGTGGACTCTAACAGACAATAGTATCTACTTATGATTAGGGCTGGGTGAGGGAAGAGGGGGTTTATAAGCAGTATGTATCTCTGGCCTGGTGATGGAGAATTTCATAGTTCACTGTGGGTTTTTTGAGATTATAATGCCAGTTAAATTTTGATGTTAAAGTCTGCCTCTTCTCATCCCCTTTTAGGAATCGTTTACTGGTGGTATGTCTTGACAAAGGGAAATTTAATTACATGAACTTGGACATCATACCAATTGTTTAAAAAAATCAATTATTCATGCAGTGCTGCTTTTCCTGAACAGTGAAGAGATATTTACCCTGGTTAGGAAAGACACATGAATGACTCCAGACACTCCTTGTAGTGAGTGATTGTATGAAATAATTAATCTTTCAGTAACATACAGTTCTACGCTATAGTGTTTTTTATTTTAGGATCACTTGCACACTTGTTATGTGTAGTACACTTTTAAGTATCTGCTTAGGTATTGCCTGCACTTAGTATTTTTGTGATCTGTGATTATACCATATGCTGCCATGGAGAAGATTATGCTGTCAGTGTTGTGTTAGAATAGCATGGAATTGCAGTCTGGTGCATCATTAGAAGGATATAGTCAGGAATGTTTCTTAGGTGACTGAATTTATATTGATTATTCAAAATAAGTGCACATCAAATTACAGACTTTGCACGTATGTAAGCAGCATAAACACATTTAAGATGTCACAGGCTGATAGGGCACTGAAAAAAAATATGGAAGGATGAGCAGAAACAGTCTGTGGACCAGATCAAGTACTCAGAACAGATTAGGGAGAGGTGTTTTGTGCAAAGTGATTTTGTGCTTAGTGGCTCCTCATCATTCTTAGTGCCAGACTGTTCCTGTCACACAGATTAGAGATGGCTGGAGGGTGGATTCGGAGAGCTCTGAAGGGTCTTTGTGGCAGTCAGCACCTATGAGACACAGCAACGTGTCTCTTTGGTGTTGGGTTAGCAAGGAGAGGCTGGTTTCACATAGAATATTTTGTAGATGGGAAGAGACTATGCTTTTCTGGTACATGCTAGATTTATCCATGGCAGGATAAATCAAAGCTGCCCTAGAGCTTCTGGAAAGCTGGCCCTATCAGCTGCTGCAGCTCTGGTGCCAGGCAAAGGAGAAGAAAGGGTCTAAATCGCCCAAGATAAAGGCTAGCCTGCTTTCTGCTGGCAGAAAAAAAAACCCAAATGGTTGAAGAAAGTCTCCTTTTTAGCCTTTGCTCTTTTGCAATCCAGAAATGCAAATCACCATAAATGATGTGGGTTTGATCCAGAATCTCCAGCTGTTGTTTTAAGGAGACCTTGCGTATATGGGCTCATATTGAAAACAAAATGGATAACATAAAATGGGTGGTTCCAAACTGTGTGAAACTATAGCTCATCGTTTAGGGTGCTGCAAAATTTAACGTGAGACTTAAGTGTACTTCCAAATGCTGTATTTCAGTGCCTTGGTGGCCATCCCTCGCTGATGAGATGCAAACCCGTCTAACTGAAGAGCTTGTTCTTGTATTTCTTCTACCAGATGCTAGGTGGCAGTTTCAAGTGCTTATCAATGTACAATTTGACCTATAAGGAAACATGTTTTGAGGAGGAATCACTGTAAATGTAGAAAGAATAATTATAACCAATTCCCATGTAAATTAGGAATACCAGATGATTGTCTGAATCCCACTGATTTTTGTATTGCTGTGAGGCTGTTGAACTCACTGGAGTTCGACTTACAAACCTGAAAAGAGGAGGAGAATCATGCCTTCTGTTTGTAAAGTCATATGTAAGGCTGAACACAGCACTTGTCATGGTTGCCCTGTGCAGCTACTAAATATTTCATGTGAAGTGCTATTTTGAGTATATGATTAATTATTTAAAGCTAAACATGGTTTCTCTTTACGACATATGAGATTTGTGAATGGCAAAGGCTAAATTGTCTAGAATATTGTTGCCAAACCCACTTCTTGTTTGCAGTAATCTGCTAAAACCAGAGGTATATGAGCAGGGATGAAGGTTAAGTTTAATCTCTTAGATAAAACTAGTCACTGTAACAGGGATTTATGAATGAGCATTTAGACTAGCTTTGTGGTCTGTTGGGTTCGGTGTCCTGTCACTGCTACTAGCTACTGCCAGATGTTTCTGAGAAAAGTGAAAGAAACCCATGTATAGAACTGATGAGATTTTTTTTATTTTTTTTTTTAAGATGGTAGTTAAAATTAATTCCTCAGAGAAATCTCACTGGTTCTTATTTATCTCCAAATATATCTTGGTGATTTATTTTCAGCTGTATTATATGCTGCTCAAGTCATAAATAAGTAACACTTTCTATTTATTGAAAATGTACTAAGCTAGAACACAAACTCTTACTAAATATACAAACCATTGAAGCAGCAATTATGAGACACTTACATGAAAAAAACCCTGATATTTTAAGGCTGAGAGAGTTGGGGTTGGTCAGTCCGGAGAAGAGAATGCTCCGGGGAGACCTTATTGCAACCTTTCAGTACTGAGAGGGGGCCTGTAAGAAAGATGAGGACAAACATTTTAGCAGGGCCTGTTGCTATAGGACAAGGGGTAATGGTTTTAAACTAAAAGAGGGTAGATTCAGACTAGATATAAGGAAGAAATTTTTCATGATGAGGGTGGTGAAACACTGGCACAGGTTGTTCAGCGAGGTGGTAGGTGCCCCATCCCTGGAAACATTCAAGGTCAGGTTGGACGGGGCTCTGAGCAACCTGATCTAGTGGAAGATGTCCCTGCTCATTGCAGGGGGTTGGACTAAATGACCTTTAAAGGTCCCTTCCAACCCAAAGGATTCCGTGATTCTATGTTTCAGTCCTAGTAGCCCAGACTTTTTTAGTTGTCTTTTACTGACAGCCTCATTTATTGAAAAAAATCACATCACAGATTGCATTATATTGCTGCTTTTAAAGGTTTCTGGTAACAACCTTTTCAGAGGGGCACCCCACCTAATTTCTAACTGGTGTACTCACAACACTTGCTTTATATGCCTTTTCCATCATAAAAGAAAATATCTAGTTTTTTCATTCAGTTGATCGCTACACTTTGTAGCATTTACTTTTCCTGTTTTAAGAGATGTGGGCATTTTCTTGACCAAAAAAAAAAGCCAAGAGAGTGGAAGTATACCTAATAATGTTTAGGATTCTGTTCAATTCAAGGAATTGAAGACATAAATAATCTGATCTAGCATTCATGTAAACAAATCAGATTTGGGATGCTGCAGTTAAATGCACGCGTAATACTTATGGGAGAGCATTGCTCTGCTTTTAATGTGTTATGCTAAAGCTTCTAAACCTCATTCCTTACTGCCATAGTCAGTGATAGTTGGATGTAAATTTAAACTGAGAAGCATGGTTGCATTCACACATTTCTATTCCATTAGTGGGGGCTTACATTTATATCTCTATTGTATTATAGATAATGCTTATTGGTAGGTCTAGTCACACAGAGCTGTGTATCAGGTTCTTCTTCGTTCTGTAACCTTTCTGTAATATCTTGCAAGAAACCAGAGGGACGCAGCACTGAATGAAAGCCCTTCTGTGGGTCTGTCACCCTACTTCTGAGCGGTGCTTAACAGCTTGTGAAAGTGGGTGACTAGCCTCTTGGGGGGGACCTTGTCTTTCCCTGCCTGCCTTGGTGGCAGGCTCTCTCCATCCTTCTGCTCTGGGAGGCAGGCAGGCATGCCGGCAGGGAGAAGCACTGGTCCCTTTCTTACCCTATAAAAAAGAGCACTCTGTTTCTTTCGGATTAGCCCACGTCGTCTTCGATTACTTTTCCATGTAACCGTATCTGTGGGTTTCTGTCCTTAAAATTAGTCTCATATCCTTTAAATTTTCTGAGTTGTAACACAGGTTTTGCAGCTAAGCAGCAGGAGGTGGAAGACCGTGCAGGCTTTAACTGAGGCATGAGATGGTTTTGACCTCCTCTTCATGAAAGTTTCCTAAGCTTGAAAGTGAACGTGTGAGGACTCCATAAGATTATTTTATACATAATTTGTGCCATTATGGAAAAATAACTAGTAATATGTATTTGTTAATTGGTGTAAAAATACATTAGTTTGGCTGTCTGTGGATCTCCTTTTTCTCTGAAAGTATTTGGAGGCAGTTGAGATGGAATGGTTATATTTGATATAATATGCTGAAGAGGGGTTTAGAAGAAAAAAGGTGACTTGGATTATAAATTGATTTTTTTTTTTTTCTTATGGCAAAAGGAGCATGTAATTTTTCTTTCTAAGTAGCGGCGGTTCATGCTGCTTCTCAGGGCTGCTGCCGCTGGGTGATAGGGAGTTTCTTCTCTAATAGTTTGAGTGGGTTTGTTAATAATATTTCATAGAGAAGTTGTTGAAATCTGCATATATGCACTATTTAAGATATCAACAGCTTCTCTCCTCTGCTGCTTTTGAAGAGCATGACATTCAAAGTCATGCTTGCTACTGTTCTTGGAATTGAAAGGTACTGTCTTTCACTTGGCTTCTTTCTTCTGAAAGGTGGAAGTCCTTCTGTGAGCAAGGAATTCTTCACTGAGCTGTGCTTCATCTGAACGTGTTCAATGATGCTGAAGGGGTTTTGGTTGTAGGCTTCGGGGGGGGGGGTGGGGTGGGGTGTTTGTGAACACAGGTTGCTGCCAGATCTGTCAGTGTTTTATCTGAGGATTTTCTGTGAGGAGAGGGTGCAAGTCTTCTGAAACTTTCATATGCTGTAGTAACAACCATTGGTTGGCAATATTAAAGAAAAGTGAGCTTTTTGCGAAAGTTTGGTTTCGTATGTCAAAGTGAACCTATCTGAGGGACTCTAAGATTTAACCCTCATTTCATGTAGAAACTAGCCTATGCACCTGCGTGGTCTGATTGAAAAAAACAAAAAGGATGTTTTCCACATCTTTATGCTCTCTGCCCCTGCTACTTTTTTCTTTCTTTTTCACTTTCCCTTCTAGTCTTTTTCTGCCTTTTGCCTGTGATTTTTTTTTTTTTTTTTTTTCCCTTCCTTTAAGGTCTATCTTTTCTCCCACTGGTTGCCTGCTAGCTGGCTATCTGCTTTTGAGGATGGGGCATGTGTAGGTGAGACAGGTCAAGCTGCTAGGTGTTCCTGCTCTGAATGTCACTGGAGCAAAGAAGCAAAGCTTTTGTTATTTGTCTTGGCCTCATAAGTGGTCCTTTCATGATCACGGACATGAAAAGACTTTGGCTTCTCCTGTTTTAGGCTGCAGGACAGGGCACACTGTAAAAGCAGGTTCAGATTTGGGTTGGGTACGATTTCTTGCCCACACAACTCCTTGCAGCAGTCTCTATCCCCAGGACCTGAAGTTCTTCTCCCCTTGCCACCTTCTCTTCCCTGCTCCTGCCCTGGGGAGACTTGAGTACAACAACAGCTACCCACATGGGAAGTGATGCTGGCAGAAACCCAACAGATGCTTCCTTTGCAGGAAGCAGGCAACATGTGGAATAAGAGGGGTGTACAGTGGGGATGGGGTCTAATGCAACTACCCAGCTTTCTATTTCCTCTGATGTTACATATTCATTAACCCTTTCCCCAACAGCACCAGCTGCAGGGAGGTGTTGCTAGCTGCAGAACGCAGCAGGCATCAAGTCTGCTTTGCCTTGTTGCCCTTTGGGTTTCTTCTGCTCTTTACAGATGGCTGCAAAGGGATACTTTCAAAGGTGAATGTATTAAATGTCTCACACCTGATGTTATCTGTGTTTTGTGCTGTCAGTGTGTGTGGGTTGGGGAGGGGAATATTGGTTGGTTGTTTTTTGGTTGTTTTTTTTTTTTTTTTTTTTTTTATGATCTGAGTTATCCTATTCTGTTACCCCAGATAATTGAGTTGGCTAAGTGCAGCTTTTTGTGGACACTTGTGCCAGGATTTACTAATAGCAGTAGGGCACTCCCTGTTGAGTGTTGTGGATACATCAGCTTAGGCCTTGCACAAACACATCTAAAGCATCAGTGATGCTAATAGGAGTCTCGTCACTGACTTCTGCCCCGTTCAGGATTTTCCATGTGGCTCTAAAGAGAGATCTGGCTTTGCAGTTGTTCTTTGTCTTTGTACTTAGCTTGTATATGACCTGTGTTTAACCTGAGCACTCTTGATATAAAGTTTTCTATATAAGCTCTCTGGTTTCCTATGTGTCAGCTTGGCTGCCTAATCAGGAAGAGGATTTTTAAACAATTCTTTAGTAGGCATAAGAAACAAGCGTGCTTACCATAACTGCAAGTGTGAAATAAGCAACCTTCTGCTGAAAGTTCATATGCCAAACACAGCTAATCCACCATATGTGTGACCTAAAAAGTACAAACATATGTATATTCTTCCCTCCCCCAGTTTCTTAGCCTTTTCATGGCTGCTGCAATTGTAAGTAGCCCAGTAACACTATATGCTTGATCAATGTATGGGATCTGTGATGGTATTTTGCAGTTAGGGTTGCTGCATTGCATAGCATGCCTCTAAGTGAAATGAAAGGAATACCATAAGTTTTTCAGCTGTGACATGCCACCTCAGCAGTGGCATGCCTTCAGGAAAAACAGAGGAGTGTGGCAACCTTTCAGTAGCCCAGGAAGGATGTTGCATACCAGCAAATACTCTGTTCCTGATTCTTATTTAAGCGGTTTGTATGTTCCTAATGAGTTTTCCATACAAGGGACATGAACTTGTCCTTGCCCTCTGACAGCATCTGCTGTGGCCCCTGGAGTTACCCTTGTTCCCGTGCAGAGAGAATAAGACTGGACTATAGGGAAAATAATAAGGATACATACATACTTTTTGAAAAGGAACTAGTTCTTGGCCATAGCATAGCGGATATATGGCTGTCATACTCTTGGGATTTGTTTCCTTGTCTCCAAAGACCAGTTACAAAAGATTAAGCAGTGGCCAGCCCTGGACATCCTGAAGCTGAGGTTGGGTCCTGCACAGAAGATGTCACATAAATGGCAGAACTTCTACTCATTTGCAAGTAGGTCGGTACCCATCATGGGTCCAGTTTTGACACAGAATTGGTGACACTTGCTACGTTGCTGCAGGACGCAATATGTTACCCGCTTATGTCAAAATTGGAAAAACAAGCACACTGTAAGCATGTGCTCCACAACTCTGTTGTAGACAGAATACAGTTTGGCCAAAGTGAGTATAATCAGTTCATTTGTATGCACAGCTAAAATTACTGAAGAGTAGCTTCCAGATAAGGATTCATTTAGGGAACTGTGGCAACTGCCTAATTAGCTATAGGTATAGCTTTAATTGCAGTCTGTAGCCAATAAAGAATATGTTTGGTCTATAGGAAGAGGCAAAGGAATAGAATATGTGCATGAGGCAGTTTAATGTTTAAAGTACTGTTTGCAAATACAAGCTATTAAAAAAGCGAATCATGCTGGAAAATGGTCCCAAGCCATAAAATATTAATTGATCATTAAGTCGTTGTAAGAGGCACTGATATATACCCTGTATCTAAATGTGTCCCCTTTAACTTCCATCTGCTGTTTGTGTACAGCAGTGAGGAAAAAAAAATAATTTCTTAAGAATCAGAACACGTTTGCATTTTACAGAGTGTGATACACAAAGGCTTGACCAATATTTCACCAATGAGAAGGTTTGGATTGATGGAATGATTGCATTGAGGTTAAGGTTTTTCAAAGTAAGAGAATATAGACAATCATGTCGCTTCTGGGGACGTGACAGGTATGGAATATGGTGTTACTAATTTTATATCAAAGGCTTAACTACTCTTGCAGTAGAAGAGAATATATGTACCATATGGATATGGTAGTTAAGAGAGGGCTTGACTCTTTGTCCACCTTTGGGCTGAATCTGGAGAAGCTTTTTAGCTTGCAGGCTGAGAGCTAGAGTGACAATCATTGCAAGGTCTGGGTTTGGGAGAGGTCTTCATGAGACAGCAGAATCTAGGGTGCTTTATGTGCCTGTACAGGGGAAGAGCCTCAAACGGTAGTGTGTATCTGAAGGACACAACAGGAGGTAGAGGACCTGAGAATTGTGTAGTAATGTAGTGATGATTCTTCACGTGGAAATCAGATCTCCCAACTGAAAATGGCACTGTGTCCTGCTGGTCAAGCATCCTGGGGGGCAAGTTAGGTAGGGTAAAAGTGAATGAGTGGTCGTTAGCTGATGCACATAGCTGTGGGTCTGTAATATTAATTGATGGTATCAGCTGTATAGCAGGTTAATGGTTGTATTGATCTGCAATATGTACGTAAGTCATGAGAAATCGCAGAGCACATACTGAAGTCTGCTGGACTTCCCTTGTGCTTATTGTTGTTTTCTGTGTGTATACTTGACAACTGTCTTCTGGGAAAATTTGAGTTTGATAACAGTCTTCTGTGAAAATATACACAAACCAGGATGATACCTATGTTACTTAAATATTTAACATGCTAGAGCAACGCTAAAATACTACCCAGCAGTATTATATATACTGTATTGCTGTATATTTTCCAAAATTGAAGTCTGATGGCCATGTGTTAAAAAAAAAAAAAAGGAAAGTGGTTTTCCCCAGAAGGTAATAACTTTTCTCATCTTACCACAGGTGAATTTAGTGCTCCCCTGCCCGTGAAGGAAACATCACAGTTGGGATAGGGGTTGGAACTAGGACATATTTGCCCACTCAGAGCACTAGATTTCTCTCCAAATGTCTTAATTTGTGACTTCTAGCCTTTCTGAATACAGACTAATAATTTATTTCATAGATAAATCAACTATTGTCCATGCTCTCAGCTACTCTAGTTCTTCAGTATCAAACCCAACCAGGTCCTAACTGATCCTAACTGCACATGCATTACAAATGAAAACTTGTAAAACACATGGATTAATATATTTATTTTGCTTGTTTACACTAATAGTTGTATGAACATAGGGATGAAAGGGACTGCCTATCAGTCCCCATCCAGTCCTCTGCAATCGCAGGCAGTTATGCAACTGCTGTGAAGCCCACAGTATCTATTGCATGTGGGCAGCACACAAGGAGCTCTAAAGCATTTCTTTTGTGACAAATTTAATCTACAGTAAAGATAAAAATCCACAACTGTTACTGTTTCCCTCCCCACAATGCAGTTCTCGCCTAGAGAAGCTGGGAGGAATCGAGCGCGTTATCCACACTTGAAAGTCCTGCTACAGAGCAAGACTTGGTTATAGCAAAACTCATTGTTTTGGACCCGTGTGCACTTTGCGTTTATGCTGTGTTATGTGGCACTGATTTAGAGCTCCTGTCGAGTTCTAAAACAAACATGGAAGGGTCCTGAGGAAGTCCACAGAATGCTAAAATTAAGGGTTAGATGCTTGAGGACTTTATGTTATTGTCCAGTATCCTGTGATGGAAGGGGAGGGTAGGACTTTGTTTCTCTGGAAGTTGGAAATAGCCTGTAATTCTCTTCCAAGCTCAAGCAGGGATGGTTGTTAAATGTCTCAGACCAGCCCAGTAGCTGGGAGGATCTGATACAGTGGGGCTGAAAGTCAGTGGAAGTCAGCTGGAAATTGAAAGGCCGGCTATAGAGAACTAGGTCTTTCCTCCACTGACTTTCTCCTGTGTGAGAATTACTGGTGTTCTGGTATTCTTACTGAGAGCAGAATTTTAGAGCTGCAAAATGCATAATGACCGCCACTGTCATCAGTTTAGTGACATATAGAGAAAGGATTATTTCTTCTGTGAAATGCTGACAATTACAGGCATAAAAGATTGACGTAGGTCAGCTTTGCAAATTTTTATGCATCTCCCCATCACTTAACTAAAATCCTCACCTGAAGCAGGGATAAAAAGTTGAAATAGCATTTTGAAATTAAGATTTCTTCCTAGATTTGTCCCAGTTAAATAAAGCATTTTGACTTGATTTTTGCCCTCTCTTTCTTTTTTGAGCCAAATCCTTACTTATCCTTTGAAAGGTTTTATATTGTTTTTACTTGGGAACAGGCACCCTAAACTTTTAAAATTTTTCAGAATTTATTTTTAATTTAAAAGAAGTCCAACAAAAAAAAAAAAACCTTATGAGAAGAAATAAACTATAAAAAGCCAGTGATGGTTTCCAAGCTGACCAATTGTATTCTAGCTCTGTAAGTTTACTCCTGAGACTCCAGCTGGCCACATTGCATACTTCTTGCTAATCAGAGAGATGTCAAAATGAAGGACTACTAAAATTACCAAGGTAGTTTGGGTGCTGGCATCACTGTTGCCATATTAAAATGGTGCTGCAACATTTTTAATTGATGCACCTGTTACCTCTCAGCCAAGTAGCATTAGCTGTAGGTCAAGTTAGTTTCTCTAACTTGATGAAATTCCTATATTCTTTTGAAGGAGAGTGTTTTTCTGCTCTCTATTCTATGTTTAGGCTCTTGTTCTGAAACGTGAAGGTGCACAGGAGTCCCTGGTGCGAATTAATCTTCTGTGGTCTTCTTTCAAGTGAAACTAACTTCCATGCTAATCTGTTCTGTGTGGCTGTCAAGCCGTTTGGAAGACTTATTGATCCTCGCCACAACAGAAAGTGACACTTGAGTAACAGCACACTGCTTTTGAATGTTTTCTGATGTATTGCTGGCATTAATGCTATTCAAGTTAGCACTTGGCCAGATATGTTGTTTTGTTTCACCTGTTGTTGCTCTGTTCTTTGTATATTGTCTTCAAATATGGAGATGATTGCAATCTAACTTACACAGCACCTTAGAAACAGACCTCCATTTTTTTAAAGTAGATTGCTATGTATTACTGTGGTTTTTAGAGAGAGGCAACTAAGCCCTAGCATTGCAGTTTTTTTCCAGTGCTGAAAAAGAAGAGGAGGAATTGCTGGGATCTGTATTATACACGAAGTGTGTAAGTGGAAAAGTGCATGGGTTGCTGAAGTGCTCTAACATGACTGGGCATACGGGAGCAGGGCAAGTATGTGCGTATATGCATCTTTTTGAGTGTGTAGTTAATGAAAACCATATGGCTGACTAGTCTTTGGCCATAAATGAGTTGAAAGGAAGATTTGTAATGAGTGAGATCTGGGAGCATCTTATGGCAATTTAGAGAAGCAGAACCTTGCAGAGCTTGTTTTGCACTGGCTGGTCAGAAATGACACCTGTTCAGAGATGTTTTTATTGAACTGCACTGAAAGATGCACCAGAGATTTGGGGAGGCCTGATGGTAAAGGGGGAGGTAAGTATGGTAGCAACAGCAAGAATGCATATGACAGAGGGAATGGTGGGACAGTTGTCATTTGTTAGTGTAAATCCTTTCTGGAAAAACATGACAACTTTTTTTTTTTAAGCTGAATTATGATTTAATTGTCAAACTACAAAAAGAAATGAGTAAAAATGCAATGTGTGGAAATAGGACGTACCTTGAAAGTACTCCACTTGGAGACAGTAAAACTTTATTATAGTATGTCCAATATACTGCAGTTTTTATGGAGAACCCTGCAAGGTCTTTCGCGTTTCAATCCAAAATGTCATGCTTTTGGGTGGGATTGTTTGCTCAAGGGCATTCGGGAGGATCTTGAGGTCATAAACGAAAAGCTAGGTATAGATAGTGCCTACTCTTAGGAACTGATTATGCGAGAGGCTTGAACTTTTTTTTTTTTAAAGTAAGCATTGATAAAATATGATTTGAAAAGCCATTTGCAAGAAGCACATCTCAAGATAGCAGTCACACAAGTCAGGTGTTTGATGCAGCTATTTTTATATGGCATGTGGTAAATGTATTGAGTTATACTTATATTAACCAGTCTACTGTCCCTCCAGACCTACAAGAAATATGCTTTTGTTTTATGCCCAGGGCTAGAAACAGTCTCACAGATGCAATTTGGCAGACAGGAGATGGGTGAGGCTCTCGGCATCTTCAGTGACCGCTGAGAAATGCTGTCTGCTGTCTCCTCTGGCCACAAAGGAAAGAGGCAGGACTGGAAACCCCTGTAAATACCAGCAGTTTGATCACAGCTTTTTTCCCAGAAAATGGTTGTAGGGGGAAGAGATAAGGAAGGGAAGGGGTACAAACTCTGCTGTATGACAGGGGAGCACAGGTTAGAAGGTAAATTGAAGACTGTTCCTGAGGCCAAGGTGAGGCACATGTAAAGTGAAGAGGGAAGAGAACCAGGCATTGTCAAGGGGAGCTGAAGCAGATGGAGACAAAGAAATAAAGAGCCTTTGAAGGGTCTTTAAGGTGGGTGCTCTGGAAAAATAAAAGTATGGAGCAGGAAAGAGATGGCCTATCCTCCTGTCTTTTTGTGTGTGTGTGTCTGTCAGTATATGACCAAAAAGAGGAAGAACACAGATTTACTGTTTCTTGGATGTGACAAAGCAGATTGCTTAATCTTCTTATGAAGATGTAGTAATACAGGCTTGTTATTTCCCTTTCCATTGCGCTGAGAAACTCTGAAAAGTGAAAATCCTAGGGAATTGCTTGTGTCAAAGGCAAATTTCAGGTTTGCGTTTTGCAGTCTGCTGCAGTCAGGTGTGTATCCTGTACTGGTGTGTGATAGACTGTCAGAGAATGATTACTTTAAGTAGTAGTTAATTTATTGTGACATTGGGAAAGGCTGTAGATGTTTTCTACCTAGACTTTAGTAAAGACTTTGACACTGTTTCCCACAGCGTTCTCCTGGAGAAACTGGCTGCTCATTGCTTGGTGGATGTACTCTTCACTGGGTAAAAATCTGTCTGGACGGCTGAACCCAAAGGGTTGTGGTGAATGGAGTTAAATCCAGTTGGCGGCCAGTCACAAGTGGTGTTCCCCAGGGCTCGGTGTTGGGCACTGTTCTGTTTAATATCTTTATCAATGATCTGGATGAGGGGATTGAGTGCACACTCAATGAGTTTGCAGACAACACCAAGTTGGGAGGGAGTGTTGATCTGCTGGAGGGTGGGAAGGCTCTACAGAGGGATCTGGACAGGCTGGATCGATGGGCCAAAGCCGATTGTATGAGGTTCAACAAGGCCAAGTACCGGGTCCTACACTTGGGTCACAACAACCCCATGCAGCGCTACAGGCTTGGGGAAGAGTGGCTGGAAAGCTGCCCGGCAGAGAAAGACCTGGGGGTGCTGGTCAACAGCCGGCTGAATGTGAGCCAGCAGTGTGCCCAGGTGGCCAAGAAGGCCAACGGCATCCTGGCTTGTATCAGAAATAGTGTGGCCAGTAGGACCAGGGAAGTGATCATCCCCCTGTACTTGGCCCTGGTGAGGCTGTACGTCAAATCCTGTGTTCAGTTTTGGGCCCCCCACTACAACAAAGACATTGAGATGTTGGAGCATGTTCAGAGAAGGGCAACAAAGCTGGCGAAGGGTCTAGAGAACAAGTCTTATAGGAGCAGCTGAGGGAACTGGATGCATTTAATCTGGAGAAAAGGAGGCTGAGGAGAGACCTTATCACTCTCTAACAGCTACCTGAAAGGAGGTTATAGTGAGGTGGGTGTTGGTCTCTTCTCCCAAGCAACAAGTAATAGGATGAGAGGAAATGGCCTCAAGTTGTACCGGGGGAGGTTTAGATTGGATGTTAAGAAAAATTTCTTTACTGAAAGGGTTGTCAAGAATTGGAACAGGCTGCCCAGGGAAGTAGTGGAGTCAGCATCCCTGGAGGTATTTGAAAGACCCATAGATGTGCACTTAGGAACATGGTGGACTTGGCGGTGCTAGGTTAACGGTTGGACTTGAAGATCTTAAAGGTCTTTTCCAACCTAAATGGTTCTATGATCTGTTTGCAGTGATTAGCTTTTTGGCAGATTCCCCCCCCCCCCCCCCCCCCCCGCCTTCAATTAGTGCTTTGAGAATTAAGGGCTTCATGTGGAACAATGAGCAAAAGCAGCAGCTGCAGGAATGCAAGAAAAAACCTAATCTCAGCAGGTTATTTGAAATGTCTTAGGTTTAGTTTATATCCATGGGTGCAAGAATATATATGGTATGGTATGCTGAAAGTGAGCTCTGCCTCTGAGTCAGTGAAGTGAATATCCCTCTTTTTAAAGCTGAAGCAATCCTCTGCTGCATGCGTGAATCTTTGCTACTGGCTCTTTCACCAAAGGCTCTGCCCCAGCTCCGCTCTCTTGAGCAGCACTGCCCACAAAGTAGCGCAGTGCTCCCTGTCCCCACGATATTGGCTGATGGTCTCCTGCTCCTGCTGCAGGAACTAAAGCTTGTTTGGCATTGCTCTAAGCAGCTTTAAAAATAAAGGGTTATTAATGGGTTCAAATGTGTTTTCTGCAAATATATTTCTCTGTGATTATATGATTTAAAGGTAAAATTAAAAATTTTTCAAAGGTTCTAATAGCCTTTTTATGGGATATTCAAAACTAAAACCTCTTCCGATGCCTGATTATTTATTTGATTACTTATTTAAGGAAATTAAGTCTTTTGGTTCTTCAGTCTTGGACTGAAGAGCCAGAAGCACCTGCTTTTATGGAAGCCCATAAACCTCTCTTCTATTGGAAAATAAAGTTGTACAAGCTGACTAAATGTTGGGTTGAAAATGATTTCTTATGTCCAGCAAAATGGCTGAGAGATCAGAAAGCTTTGAGTATCTTTAAACAGGTAAGGGATTTATTAGGGTTTACCAATTAAAAGTCTGAAGTCACCCATGTTAGTAATAAAGTGGAAAGGAGAAAATCTGAGTATGTAGGACTGTATCCATGAGAGGTGACCATCACTTATAGGGTTGGGCTAGCTCTCTGCCAAACTCCATGACCAGCTGTCCCAGTAAGGCTGCACCCACCAGGACCTACTCGCAAGGAGAAGGCAGCGAAGCTGTCGCCTGCCAGGACCAGAGGGGAGCCACGTCTCCATCAGATGTCCTGTTGCTGATGAGGAACCAGCACAGCACGGTCCTTACCCCCTTCCAGGAGCATGGGGGTCACCATGGTTGGGAGAGGCCCTGCCTGGTGACGTGAAGCAGCAAGAGCCATGCTGAAGAAGTGGGGAGGTGAGAGGCTCTCTGTCTCCCATAGCCTGAATAAAGAATTCCTTTATGCTCCTTACAACTCGAATACTGTTTTCACTCTGCTAGGAAGGATCCTGCAGGCACCAAGCACAGAGAAGGTGCTTAACAAGTAATAAAGAATAGCAATAACAACTGATTAGGTCTGGGCAGGTAAGAAGAGGGGGAATACTTTGCAAATATTTAAAGTCTTAAATGTATTGCAAGCAAGGCGCTCCATGTAACATTGTTAATTACCTAGACAACAGAAGCTGTGCAATCGCCTTCAATCACAGGCTTCTATTTAATAAGCTTATTGTAATGTATTGCTATTAAAGCTCGTCTAACAGTTTGCGCAAATTTCCAGCTTTTTCTCCCAGGGCAGCATTGCAAATCAGGCTATAAAATTCAGTGGTAAAGCTACTTTCCCCCTATTAAAGTAAGTGGATGAAAATACCTAGTGGCAGAGCTGAGAGTGGCATCCTCTGGGCAGAGCAATGGGATTGTCAGGCAGCACCGGACAGCTGCAGCTGTGCTGCCCAGCGTGGCACGGCTTAGCCAACTAATTGCTAAAACTCTTGGGGAGATCTCGCAAATCCAGCAGAAACGTTTGCACATTCACACTATTAAAAATGCTTTCTGTGGCAGGAACTGAATCTTAGTTGTTGCTTATCCGTAGTTAGCCAAATTCCTGCTCTGTTATAGCAGCCCTGTTCGGAGCCTTGTTACGGGCAGGATGTTGCTCCAGTTGATACCAGAAAACTGAGAGCAAAGTTTATCCTAATGAAGTTCTTCCTGAGATTAATTTGCCTGTTTCTGTTTATTTGGCTGAACTTGATTCTTAGATGTATCTGCAATACAGCATCCACTTGGGAGATTCTTCTGCAGACAGCTTGCATGTGTGTGGTTTTAATAGTCACAAAAAATAAGTGATGAGAGGGAACATTCTAGAACGATTCTGTGAGGATGATACTGCCAGGAAGCTATTCTTTATGGACAGAGTAGTACTGTTTAGGATATTATTCCTTGGCTATTTATGATCACGGATTTCCTTTCTGACATTATTTTGTTCTAGGTTAGAAATAAACAGTGCACTAGAATGGTGAAACAAAAGCAGCAGTGCAGTATTTTGATCCCCAGCAGTAAGCACTAAATTGTGAGGTGTTTCTCCTGTCCTACTAATTTGGTTAGGCTATTTAAAGGTTTTAAAAAAATATTTATGGGTGTGAAATTGTCCCAACCTGTGCTGGACAGACTAGGGAGGGGTCGTACTGAGTTTGGAATTCCCTTGGGCTAAATTAAGGTGAAACAACACCAAATGGATCAGTTAAATGCTTTATTTATGGCAGAAGCAGCCTGAACTTGGAAGGTGTAACAGTAGGTGGTGTGGTTTCTCGCAACAGGAATTGGCATGGAACTACTTCAGTAAACTGTGGAATCTGTGGTAACCATATACATCAGTTCAGGGAATGAGGAGATCCCTCCTGTCGGGTCAGGAGGTTCAGAGCAGACCCCCTTGCTTTCTAGACTCCTTCTCAGAGAGGAGCCCAGGGGCGGCTGGACCCAATCCTAGTCCCAGACTTGGTCAACGGTTTATGTCTAAAGGGATGAGGTGTAGGGATTACAGAAAAACAGAGAGCGTGAGAAAGGAGAAAGATTTCACCAGTCCTGAGTCCAGTGTTGGTCCAGTCCTGGTGGGCACACGCATCTGGGGCTTCAGTTTGTGTCCTCTTATTGTCTCCTTGCCCCTCCTTTGGGTGGGCACTCAAACTCGTTAGGCTAATTAGGTGTCATGCAGGGTTTGTGCTTTCAGAACCTTCAGGAAATGGGTCGGCGGGCTTGGGGGTTGTTTGGGGAGTAACTTCTCCTTCCCTGCAGACGTGACCATCGTTTGATCTTTGGCCGTGCAGGGGGAGTGCATCAGAACAGGGAGCCGTGCATCCTCTGGCACGCCCTCCCTGTCAGCCTGCTGCTGATGTCCAGCGGTGATCTGTGCCGATCAACTTCTGTTATGCAGGGTTCATTGTCATGTAGAACTTGCCTCTCCACAATGTTTGAGACGTTAAGTCTTTCAGTCTCTCACAGAAATATCTGCAACACAATTGGCAACAATCAGGTGAGACGTCTTACCGTTTAAAAAATGTCTATGTGTGGTATCTGAAGATACCACCTTGCGTCGAATCAGACAATGCAAACACCATATGTGATGTTTGTTTCTGACCCTTCAAGCTGGAGGTTGGGTAGAGGATGAGAGGCAAATCTAGAAAGGTAAAACACAGGAAAATAGAGGCAATTATCTTAGTTGCCTTTTCTTTCTTTTGGGGGGAGTTTCGAAGCACAGAGCCATTCATTTGGGGGAAGATTGGACCTTTATGTGAAGACCTGGGACAACGGATGGTATGTAAGCTGCCATCACTGGCTTTTGCAAAAGGTCCTGGTTCCACACAGGCTGTCCTGTGGAAAGTCTAATGTTCAGTATACCCCTGTCCTGGTTGCCTGGCTGCTTTGCAGGTCCCCAAAGGTGGGGGGGGGGGGGGGGGGGGGGGGGGGGAGTTCTGCAGGTCCTGCTGGTGCTTCTGGCCTGGTCTCCCTCCTGGGAGTGTGGGGACAAAGGAGGCTGGGGCGTGCGTGGGTGGGAGGATGCAGGACCAGAGCTGAAGCCTGGGCCGGACGGAGGGTGGTAGGAGGAGTGCAGCCAGTGCCCACAACAGATGGGTACTGGCCAGTCCCTTCTGGCCACGCAGCCAGCACACAGCCACTGGGGGGGGAGACTTCCTCTTCCAGGAGAAATTTGAAAGTTTCCAAATTAAAGTATTTTGTTTGTTTGTTTCTAATACCTTTCTTGGTCTCCAAGTAACCATGCTTTCAAATGAACTTTGTTGCTGTTTTGTTTGTAAGTTATTGGCCTCTCCCCTGTGAAAGTCCTGAGTCAGTTCTGTTTAATCAGTTTCTTTTCTGTTTTAGAGATGGACAGGAGGCAGAAGCTTGAACTTTTTAGAGGTACCAGCTTCCTTTCCATTGAGCTTAGCTGTAGCTTGAATCCCATTCCTGTTCTTCTTTGGTTTTTAATATTCCTTCCTTCAGTATTTGTGCACTGGTGAGAAACAGGCAGAAAATAGCCTCTGTTCTCTAGGGAGTGCTTGCATCTATGGCCTGAATGTGGGAGGCTCGGAGGGAGGTACTCTGAGCCGGGTCCTGCTCCCTGCTTGGTGATATTAGGACTGGAAATGTTTTGGTGCAAGCAACTGTGGCATCTAAAAGGCTGTTGGTCAACCTGAACTACAAGATCTTCTCTCCATAAAGTTGAGTTGTTGCATAGCTACAAAATATTTTAATTTTGCTGAGTTACAGGACATCTACTGCTTCATTATCAAGTTCTCAGCTAGCACTAGTGATGCTCTGTTGCTATTATGGATGTGTTGTCACTTTGATTAGTCGACTTAAGGCACTCAGCTGCATTCCACTTCCTCTAATGTATATTCCTATAACAAATGTTATCTCAGAGTTCCAGCACAAGTCAGGAATGTTTTTAACTGCAAAGTCCAAGGGATGTGAGAACATGGGAAAGTGTTGGTAGTTCTCAGGACTTAATGGACAATCATCTTGGAGTTCAGAAACTGCTACAAGCTGCCTATTGAAACCAAGCCCCCAGCTGAGAGAGAAAAATAAATATTGTACAGAGTAATTTTTAGTCTTCATCCAAGACAGATCTGTTCAGTCCTAATGCCATCTATTTGTGGCATTTGAATGCAGAAAATAAGCCGAGCTAACTGCTACAAGTGTCCATTTAATGCAAGCATGAACAAAACCTGTATTCAGCTTTCCTTGAGGCAAGGAAAAAATATGTTTCAAAATGTTATAGGGTGTGGGGTTTTTTTTAATTAAACTTCTGTGAGTGAACAAAAATCTAAGAGAAGAATTAACATCTGGGGGAACAAAAAGTCAGAGAAAAGATTGTTAGAAATAGTAACAAATAGTAACATTAAAACAAACAAACTTGAACCAGAGAAAGGTTTCCTGTAAGTCATGACTGTGTGGCTCATTTATTTTTGGGTTTTTTTTCTATGCTCATATTGTGTTGTTTGATCATTGAACTTTTTTAGTGTGCCCATCATGCATGTAGTTTGAAGAATAACTGGATATTTATTCTCTTTTCTTGTTTTGCTTAAATCCTACAAAAAATGCATTAGTGTAAACAGCAACAGTGAAGGAAGCTAAACCATTTCATCATAATTTAAACAGAAAATGAGGTAGGATCTACATAAATTAGGAAGTCTTATTTCTGCTTCATGATAAGATTCATTTAACATTTTATTTGCAATGTGTCCGTTCCCCAGCACAACCCCTGAGGAAGTTTAACACAACTTCATTCAGTGATATTTGTTTAGAGGCTTGAAGGGAAACTTTAATTAAAGGAGGTTATCAAAGCCTAGAAGGTATCACTTTCAAGGCATCAGACTAATTTAATTCTCTAAGGATTTTTGTTGGTGACCTCTGCATTGAGTTTCATCTCAATGTCAGTAGTTCTTAATCATGACCTTTTCTATATTATATATAACAATCGTAAAGTCTCTTTCAGAAATGTGGGTGGTTGGGGGGGGATTTTTTTGTTGTTTGTTTGTTTTTTTGGAGTTGGAAGGTGCTTTCAGCTATATTCAAAAGGGACCTGAGGAGCATTGGTGCCTGCCAGACTGTCACAGGGGAATCCACATCCTGGTGCCAGTCGCCCAGCATCTCCGACTGAGCTGCCCATCAAAAACGCATAAATTCATAGTCCAGCACCATACCCATGCGTAATGCCAGGTGTTTTGCCCATGTGCAAACAAGCAATTACACAAGGCTTCAGACTGCAGAGAGTTGGTCCAGAGAGCGTGAACATCTGTGCAGATGTGATGACTAGAGTCAGCCTTCATATCTGCACGATAAAACTCTTCCTCAATTCCTTCTTTTTTTTCAGAGAGTAGTAAAGGCATGAGATCTTTCATTTATTTAAGTGTATGAAACTAGGCATGATTCAAACACCCTGTAGATTTGGGAAGGGGAGGGATGGCTAACACCTATTACTGCCTTATCCTTGGTCACTGATTAAACTTGTTTCCATTGCCAGTTTTGTTATTTTTGAAGTAGAGTTACTGTTAATATGCCTTTTTCTCTTACATGTTTTTCCTCTAATTACTTATACAGAGAAGCCATGCATAAGGTGGTACAGGTTCTATAAGAGACAGGAAAGATTTGGCATGAAGAAAACCTCTATCAGGGAGTCAAGAGAAACCTGAGATTTCAGTGGGCAATCTTTTAAGGAGTTCTTCCATCTTCTAGTTTCTGATTTAGTTGAGAAACAGTGGTCTTGAAGTACAGGCTGTGTGTCCGTAACCAGGAATGATGACAACTGAACTGTGCTAAAATCAGTGTCCTGAAATGGGGAAAAAAATCTTTCACAAATCTTGTATGCTAGGGTTAGAAGTATAGGATTTGATTGCTAGCAATATTAAGAAAGGCTGACTAGATAAATTCAGTGATACAATACAAATTTTTAGTTCTATCAAAAGGTATTGGTAACGGGTTTTTTGGTTTCTTTTGCAGTTTTATGGTAGTTTTCCATGCTGTATGGATGTGTATACATTAGATTACGTACTTGTGATGACCTGGGCTGCACAGACCAGGGAGGGGTCATGGTGAAATTGGACTTCCCTCGGGCTAAATTAAAGTGAAACACCACCAAATGATCAGTTAAACATTTTATTCCCAGCGGATGCAAACTGAACTTGGAAAGCGTGGTGTGGTTTCTCACAACAGGAATTAGCGTGGAACTACTTCAGTGACCTGTGTAACCCATGGTAAACCATATACGTCAATTCAGGGAATAAGGAGATCCTTCCCATTGAATCAGGAGTGGACCACCTTGCTTTCTAGACTCCTCCTCAGAGAGGAGCCCAGGGGCGGCTGGATCTACTCCTAGTCCCAGACTTGGTCAGGGGTTTATGTCTAAAGGGATGAGGTGTAGGGATTATGAAAAAGAGGAAAAGAAGAGAGAACGATTTCACTGGTTCTAGGTCCAGCATTGGTCTGGTCAACCGAGGGGTCCCGCTCTGGTGTGTGTGTGTGTGTGTAGCTTCAGTTTGTGTCCTTCTATCATCCTTCCCCTCCTTCGGGCGGACACTCAAACTCGTTAGGCTCATTCGGTGTCATGCAGGGTTTGTGCTTTCAGAACCTTCGGGAAATGGGTCAGCGGGCTTGGGGGTTGTTTGGGGAGTAACTTCTCCTGCAGACGTGACTGTTGTTTGATCTTTGGCGGTGTGGGGTGAGGTGCCCGCTCAGCCCGTCAGAACAGCGTTATCAGAACAGGGAGCTGCGCGATCTCCCCCTCGCTCACCCTGTCCTGTTGCTGATGTCCTGTGCTGATCGGCTTCTTTCCCCCTGTGGTTCCTTGCTCTGCGGGTTCGTTGTTATGTGGGGTTCATTGTTAAGCAGAGCTTGCCCCACCACAGTGTTTAACTCTTTCAGTATCTCACACCACTCTGTTTCATACTTGCATCTATATACACGAGTTGGAGGCATGGCTTTTTCACACAATGCCATTGGTCCTGTTAACAGCTTCACCTTTTGGATGCTAGCTGCTGTCTTAGGAAGGCTTGAGAGAGATTCTAGTTTTTTCCCTTAGCCCTAAAGATGCCAGTTTCCCACCAAGGTTTACGCCAACACCGGAATCCAAATGTCCTTAATACAGAACAGAGGCAAGTGTCAATGACTTTCTGTATTTTTGCTACTGCTCAAAGTAAACACTCTTCATGAGAAAAGCCTTTCTGTATTATTCTTTCTAAGGCAAAGGTATCCGCTCCAGATACTGAAACCTCCTGTACTTTTTGAATATGATTTCAGATAGTGGATGTTTTGCTTTCAAGAAGTCAGTGCAAGGTCCAGCTCCTGAGGAAAGAGCCCAAATTGTAGGTAGTGTGGTAGGGAGAAAGGCTAGAAGTTTTTGTTGTCTCTTAGTTCTAACAAATATCCTCTTACTTTTCTGTCCTTTTGAGAAAGGAAGGAGATGGGCTACATCTGGTCTCATGAGTAAAGGTGGCATCTTTAGGTTTTGAGGGCTGTTGGTTCTTTTCCCCTATTCAATTCCCATGGACTCCCCAGTTTGGAAATAAGGTGACGAGAACTGGGTCAGCATAAAATAATTTCTGTAAACCTGACTGCTCCTTCTAAAGTCTTGTATGCATTCTTGAAGTATCTGTTTGTCTGCAAAAATCTGAGAAGGACAAAAATTATTGTGATATTGTGTGGACAGTCATGCAGTCTAACAGACTATTTGTGTGTACTCCCACCTACTTGAGTATATTTTAAAAAAAAGGAAACAACGTAAGCTTTTATATGTATGAAATAATGCTATAATTTGTCAACACTTCTACTATAATGCATAGTTCCAGTATAAAGTAAACCTCATTTCAGATTTACTGCTGCCTGAAACTTGGTCTAGAAGGTATGTTTTCTGTGAAACATGACTAAGCATCACTGGAAATATAGGAGCAAAGCTTAACTTATGTTGCCAGGATTTAGCTGAATATGCTGCGGCACCTTGGAAAAAAATAAATGGAAGATAAATAGAAATCTCATATGTAAACCAAGCATTAAGCATGTATTTCTCTAAGGTATGGATCTTGAATGCTATTGAAACAGCTTACGATCATTATATAATGAGGTTTCAACAGGTTTGGGGGTTCTATTACACTTGAGAAACTGTGCTGTATGGAATTAATTGTTGGTAAAGTTGAAACACTATGGTTTGAGTTTCTAGGTGCTCCTGAGCAGACTGGCTCATCTCTGGGCTTGCTATATACAAGTTCAGTTTAAATTCTGTGGAAGGAAGATGCAGATGCTCCTAGGGAAGCTGAGAGAAGCAGTTAACAGTTCTCGACAGAAATTCCTTTGTAGCAATATCAGAAAGCCCAATAACTAAAGAATCCTCGCTGTGGTGACAAGGTGAGAGTGCAGAGATTCCTGTTAGAGCTTTTACTGAACACTTACGTTGACTTGCTTGTGTACATGTGCTTGCACAAGATCATTTAGCTGAAAATAGACTTCCCTGACTCTGGACTGGGAGAAAGAGAAGGTTCAGATACTGAAGTTACAGAAAAGAGACAAGGAAGTGTGAAATGGTTATGTGTGTTTGTTATTGATCACAGATATTTCAATTCACCCCAAATAACCCATATACTTGCTTTAATATCTATTACAAGAAAATGTTTTGTTTGTTTTTTTTTTTTTTGTTCTTATTGCCAGAGAATTCAGTCATGTTTTACGAAAGATGCAAAACTGCTTAAAAATTGCCTTTTCATTTAAGCTATTTGGGGAGGGGGGTAGAAAAAAGAATACTCTTTGGAGTAGAAGGCTTAGAGACCTATTTTTCTTCATGGTTGGGTTTTGGGGTTTTTTTAGGTCTTCAAAATAACACATATCCAATATTGTAAAACTTTATGCCTTAGGGCCAATTTCAGGATCTTGTTTAGTTTTGCATGTAGCAGGCTACACATAGGCATCACGGAGGCAACAAGGTTCTTGTGAAAAATGGAAAATTAAGGTATTCGTCTTCGTGTGTCAAGCTTGCTTTTTTCTGTTTCCAGAGAGAAGTGCTTTTTAAAAATCACATGTATCTAGAAAACAGCCCAAAGCCCACTTGAATAGCATGGAATTAATCTAGATATCTTTGTTTTCATAAAGGTATTTATTGCTGTATACTGAACACAGCTATAAATATCATACAATGCGAATAAAATATGATTGCAGTGGAAAACTCATTTGCATTTTTGTAATGATTTATTTCAGATAGTAGTTAATCTACTTTAAGTGCAAGGATGCATTTACACCATCCGTATACTAATGAATTATTCATTAATCCCTTTGTTTTAAATGTATCATGGTAATTTTATTTTTTACATTACCATATTTAAAAAGATGTTACCGCCTTTGGTAATTAACAATAGGAACAATGGCTGTGGTATCTCAAATTCCTCTCCAATCCCAAAACACCCTTTTCCTTGGACTATAAAATTTCTTTCTAGGGAACAGGCAAGTTGCAACCAAGACACGCTCGCTGGCCTTGCGGTTCTGGAACTGCTCGGTGACTCCTGGCTGTCAGAGATTCTTCAGGTAGTGCCCCCTCGTGTGGGGCTGGGGCCAGGAGAGTTTCTGGAGCTCAAGTGGAAAAATAAATAAAAGACTGTTTAGCAGAAGTTTTGTAAAGGAGTTTTGCTCTCCTGAGGATGTTGAACCTCACCTGTTGCTTGCTATGGTCAATTCTAAGTATTTCATAGCCTTGATCTCTTAAGCTCTTGTGTAACTTAACTAAGTACTGGCTTACAGTAATGAAAATATCAGACCTTAGCCTCTTCAGGTGGTACCACAACACAATTGCATAATGAAGTTCTACTGAGCCAGCAGAATTAAAAGCTTATCCTTCCCAGAATGGGACTTCCACACTTTTTACTGGCTTTGTATGTGACAGAGAAAAACACGGGTGGGTTTGTATCTGGTCAATTTTAAGTTTAAACTAGAATGGGCATGACTGAAAAATGGGACAATGGACTTTTTAAAAAAAAATCTGCTGACTGTGATGCTCTCAATTTTAGCAGGTTTACAAAGGAATCTTACCTTAACTTGTTTATTCATCAAATCTGTTGAAATTTATTTGTCGTCCTTCCCTGTGCCCCCCACCCCTGATTGTCATGGAAGCGTGACTGGTGAGATCCTTGACCTTAAATATTTACGAGATATTTCAATTAACTATTCTGCTTTCTGGAGCAGAGCACAGCAGTTTGGATGCATAACTAGGGAGGGGAGGAAATACCAGTATTCTGACTTTATCATGGGTTGCTGGGTTTGTGTAGTGGATTGTTGGGGTGTGGGGGGGGTGGGGGATGTGGGGCTTTTTTTAAACTTAAGGTCAGTGAAAGCACAAAAAAATGTTTGAGATGCTTGTCTTTTAAAAGCAATAGTTGCCAACGTCTCTGACACGGTCAATTGGAAATATGCAAATATAAGGAGGCAGCTCTACTGAAATGAATGGACAGCTTGTTCCAGCTGAGGATTTGCTCTAATATTTTGTTCTTAAAATTCTGTAAGCCTGCATGAAAACATGCTTATTTTTACACCCCAGAATAAACCTTGTTGCGGATGCCCTGCAGGCTCATAAACAGCTTAAAAGCAATTCTGAGAGCTGATGTTATTAGCAGCTGGAACTCTGTTTTGATTGACTGGTAGTATGAAATCAAGAGCCTTCCACTGAACCTCGTAGAGTTACATCAGTAACTCTGAGTAAAAATGAGATCATGCCATCATCCTTCTGCAGTCTCAGCTTTGTATTGTACCCACTGCATATGCATTTTCTGGGTTGGTTAGTATTGTCATCCCTTTGCTTTCATGGGGACTGGTTTCATTAATAAGTTTAATATACAGTAACAGTGCAGAATTTGTTTTCCATTGCCTTGTGTTTTTTATTTGCCTCCTACACGGTGCAGTGTGAAGGTAAGACTTTCATGTAGTGAAGAGTGAACAGGGAGTAAAGAATGAACATGCTTCTGATTATTTTATTTCAAAAAGATCCAACACTCCTCTGATCCCTTCTTAGCATTCAGGTTTGTTAGGGGGAGAGTAGGATGATTCAGTAATCATGCCACAACAGTCTGACTTTAAGTCAGGATTCATTTCTTCTGCCATCAGTGTTATTTTGAGACTCTTCATTCTTACTATAGTTTCAGTTCCCTTAAGTGTAAAATGTGGATAGCAATACTGTCTTGTCTGAGGTAATTTTAGGGTAAATAGGTTTATTTGTGTAATGTTTTGTTTGCAGCATGGAGCTTTGCAGTTGAAACTCTAACAAGAATTTCAAGGAGAGAAGTATGTAAAGGGTAAAAGGTGAAAATCAATCATGTAGTCACCTGTAAAAATAAAACCCTTTAATTTTTTTTTTCTTTTTTACATATTCTCAACATTTCCTTTTCCCATGCACAGTCCCCTTCGCTCCCTGGAGTTATGCTGTTGTAATACCTGTCAACAAAGAGAGTAAAGTATTTGCCCTAACTCAGTTAGCTGAGACCATGCCCTTATAACTCTGGCATGGTGATGTGCCTAAGTCTCCCACAGATGCAGCTACTTTCACACTTAGAGTATTTCACACTGTAGCAGCTCTGTGTGGACAGTAAAGAAGTGGAAATAGAGCACAAAAATCCTGGCATAATTACTTTTTGCCTTTACTTCTACCTGTTGATAAGAGAGGGTGTCATGACTAGAGTGCCATATATTGAGTGGTAGTATTTTAGGTTGGAAGTAGTTGAGATTTATATTGAGAAGGCTTGCGGTAGAGGAGAGATGGAGCTAAACTACAGAGATTTTTAACTGGGGTTGGTTTTGACTTTCGCAGTAATTAGGAGTGTTTGTGATCCTCTGAAGAATCCAGGTTTAGCGCAAGCAGCAAACTTGATGGGTGATTATTATGTTGAAAAGGCATTTACTTTTGCTCACAAATGAGCAAGGATCAGTGAAAAGTGAGTTTGCAATTTATACAAAGCCTGACAGAAAAACCTCCTACCTTTAAAATTATTTGTAGCCTGTGGTAATTTTTCCTGTGGCTTTCAAACAGGCTTTGGATCTTGAGGCTTTACACTGTGGCTTTTGGATAATTTTGCAAAACCTTATACGTTTTGATTTGTGAAAGGAAGCATTGTTTTCCAACTCCTTGCAGTTTTGAAACTGAAGTGTTCCTGAGCATAAGACACATTTGGCCCTGAGAAACCTTGGGAAGGATTAGGTAGAAACTCAACGGCTCTGCGTGAGCCAAAGGATGTGCCTAGAAAAAGCTGATTTGGGAGGCAGCCTTGTCTAGCAGCTCAGGAATGGTGTAAGCAGAGGAACCTGAGATCCAGCAGTGTCTGCGATTCACTGTCACAGCTAAGGTTAGAGTAGCCTGAAGGCTGCTTTAATTTTTGTTCGCTGGATATGATAACTAAGGGATCATAAGTAGTAGGGAAGACAGCAGGAAAACAGCTTGTTTGAATTATTTCCTGCTTTCACTTTCAACGGGACCTCAGAGGCAACATCTGAGAGACCCCTGTAGGAACGTTTGTATTTGTTGCATGACTTCCATTGCTTCTTTCTTTTTAAGCTACAAAGCAGTATAAAAGATTGTTACCTCAAAGTCTCCATCTTTTTCATTGGTTTTCAGTATGTTCAGCCCTCAAGTAAATACATGGGGCACCACAATTTCAGCTTACCAAAGGAAAAAAAAAAAAAAAAAAGATCTTTGATGCTGAAATAATACCTAAGGCTTCTAAGAGTCCTAGTAGTTCTTTTTCATTCCAAGTATATACTTTAGAATTTTGGTAAATGTAAGTTTGGCATAGCAGAATTGGGGGGGGGGGGCAGTATGACCCAGCCTCTCTGAAGTCACAGTATTTCATTTTAACATTCTTGTTGTCTAATTGATTTTTTTTTGAAGTTCACAACAAGGAAAAATACTAAAATGTTTATACTGTAGTTTATGATTCTCTTCTCTGCAAGTGTTCTGTGCTTTCCTGAGTTTCTTAATTTTCTTCCCTCTTCTGAAATCTTACTGCTTTTTTTATTAGACTGATCTAGAGCAATATCTTGCTACTTTTGTCTTAGTCCTCAAGGTCTAAGGACAAGACCTAGACTTTCAAGACTAATGAGTGCTCCCAAAATAATTTTTTGCTGACTGCCTTGAGTAGTAATGGTGGATCCCTGGCCTCTGTACCAAGTTTGATCCTAAGAGTGATATGAACTGAAACTAGGTAAATTACCATGCTTTCCAAAGTAAGTTCACCACACAGCATCACAAAGATTTTTCACCATTGAGCCCTGGTGCTTAATTCCTGCTGTATCTTTCTGTTCCCTCAACAATTCTAATAAATACAGTATTGGATTGCATCTGCTGTATGACAATAAAACATAATATACAGATGGATTTTTTGCCCCCAAAGAGCTGTACATTTCTCAAACACTATATTTGGGAGTCCTCCATGATAGTCATCTTTTGTTCAATTTCTTCTGTTGCTGGTACACTGTTTTGTTTTTTTTTTTAATTTCTGCTTTTCATAGTTTCTATGGCTATTTAAAAAAAAAAAAGTAGAAGAAGATAGACACTTTTTTTCCACATCAGTGTTAATCAGGCATCATGCCTTAATTGGAGATTCTTGGAGGGACATTCCTGCAGTGAATGGGAGTGGAGAGCAGGCCTGAGGAGATGCAGGGCTTCACCAGTTCCAGCAGGAATTGAAATTTGTGCACAAAGCTAGAAAGCAGTTATTTGTCTTTAACACTAAGGAGCATTCATTAACATTATGCATTTGGTGACCCTCTTTGATACAATCAGAGAAAATGGACAACAGGGACATGCAAGGAGGGGTGAAGTTTTTTTCCATGGAAGCAAGCTTGCCTTACCCCCCCCCCCCCCCCCCCCCCCCCTCCTTCCAAAATGTTCACTATTCAATCTTTTGTCTTTGGGCAAAGAGGAAATCTTTCCTGTAACATCTGCCATTTTTATTCTCAGGAGATCTGATTTAATTTGTTTTTCTTCTTTCAGAGAGTAATATGAAGGTCTTTGGCCAAAAGAGTTTTTTTTCTTCTTGCATGCATGCGGTACAGCATCTTGCTCAATAAAGCAGAGATTCCCAACTGGCCCCTGTAGCTGCTGTCCTAACAGAAATATGAATATTGTCCAAAGCTTTTATCTTGCGGTTTCAAACACTGCTCTTACTCAAGAGTTTGTTTCTCCTAATGATGAGGGTCTAATTAATGGTCAGTGTCTCACTGAGACTGGTTTTGATTAGCATATTGCATCCATCAGCCTGGATAAATCACCTGCTTGGTTAATGTCTATGAAGGAATCTCATATTTTTAGAAATTTTTATTAATAAATTTATACTCCAGTAACACCGCTTATCACACTTACTTGTGTTCCTGTGTGTACAGTACCAGCTATTTGTCAAGTTGATCCCTTTGTCATCAAGTGGTGTAGGAATTCTGGTTGTGGAGTCAGTCTATGTATACTCTCTTATCCAAAAATAAGCAGCAGAAGCATTTGCTTATGCAGGGGTTCTGGCAAATGCCTGCTATCTTCCTCTGCAAAACAAACATATCATTTCCATAAGCGCTCTAGGTATGCAGCTTCTACCCTGTTTGAAATGCATGGCATTTTTATATGAAGAGAAGAGGCATAAATCAATTTTCACTTTTAGGAGCATGGCTCTCTTCCGGGTAACTTTTTGGGTGTGCTTAGTTTGACATGTAACAGGTTATATTCCACACTCCAAATATGAAGAGTTTCTTAACAGAACATGGCATTAGACCAAAACTGATATCTTCTGAATGTGAGCAGGACACCCATTAGACTGAGTTGATGGTCTGCTCTAAGGGGAAAGGAAGGAGAATGCCTGGACTGCATTAATGAACAAACAGAAGTTAACCATTTGTGTCAATGTTTCAAGCCTTATTCTTTTTTTAACCTGACCTTTTTTTATCAGAGCAAGCTGGAGAAGAGCAATGGCTCTTGAAAATGGATATGAGAATCATCATCAGAACAGTAGCTATTGTAATGTGCACAACTATAATTAACTTCAAAGGGAATGAAGTCTATGCATCAATTGGCAGCAGGACAGGGACTTTGCCTCTTAGAATACAATAACACCGAAGGTGGCCTTTCTAGTCACATTTCTAATGTGGTTAGAGCACCTTCCATTCCTCTATGTTCCATAATCCTTGCTCATCTCCAGATACTACTTTCTTTAGTGCCATTAAGCACATCCTAGGAAGCTTTATTTTTCATAAAACTGCCACAGATACTTTGCTTTCCCCGTGCCCTCTTTATTTTCTAGCCTCGGTGCTAGACATAAGTGTAATCAGGCACAACAAAACTGGTAACTGCATTATCAGTAATGTCTGTCTTCCTTTTTGAGATCCTTCCATCATAAGCACTCAAACCTATTTATGCTAGTTCATCACACACTGATGTAACTACTGTGTCCTGTATACAAACATACTTCTAGAAAACCTACATATGTATGCATTTTGTTACAGTATTAAAATAAAATCTAGCTAGCCATATATTAAATTCATATATTGCAAGTTGTACTTGCGAACAGTAACTATTAAAATAAAGTTGTTTTTCTAGTTGTTACTTTAGTCAGTCTGACTAGTTCTTTCATCTAGTGAGATAATAATTTTTTTTTTCTTTACACTTGATCCAAAACTTGGAGTTAGTTGAAGGTTGCAGTTAAAACTTCTGATTTCCTCTCATACCTTTTCATATGATACAAATTTCTTCTTGAATATCTCTTACGTGAGAAGTACTGGGTTTTGGTTTTTTTTTTCTTTGTGCTGAGTTTAATCCCTTTGGTGACTATATAGACAGTTTGTCATGTTTTAACATATGTCACTGTTCTGTTCAACTTTCTGAATGCCAAAATGACTACTTCATTAATTTCCCTGTGTTTCCAACATATTTGTATTGGAGGCAATAATGAAAATTCTGCATAAGAACTTGCACTGACTTCACAAAGTGTAGAACCATAGAGTATCTCAAGTTGGGAGGGACGGATAAGATCATGAAATCCAGCTCCCTGCTCCATGCAGGACTGCCTAAAACTAAACCATATGCCTAAGAGCGTCGTCGAGACGCTCCTTGAACTCTGACAGGCTTGGTGCCATGACCGCTTCCCCGGGCAGCCTGCTCCAGGGACCGACCACCCTCTCGGTGAAGAACCTTTTCCTAATGTCCCATCTGAACTGCCCCTGCCCCAGTTTCATTCCATTAGGATGTGCCCAGAGAACTGAAGGATTTTGCCATCAACTCTAAACCTTCCTTCATTTTCCACTTACCTTTCTACATTTTCCTTATGCGTGGCCAAGCTTTGCAGGTCTTTTACTTGTAAATAAAAAAAATCTCAATCTTAAAACTACTGTTTAAATACAGTACTTCACCTGTTTCAATGAGTCCAAATTCTTAAAGATCTGAAATTACTTATGTGCCTCATCCCTTTGAAAATTAATTGGATAGAAGATCTCTCAGCTTGAGGGATTTTTTTGAATAATATATATATATTTAGATGTCTTGTGAGACTGTATGAGCAGGCTTGACATCTCTCTCCCATTTATGTACAGGTGTACTCCATATGGATATAAAGATATAAGAATAAGCCTGTCTTTTACAGCCCAGAAAAAAGGCATTTTTATTATTTTTCCCATTTCGGTCTGTGTTATATTAAATTGTGCTTAATCTGAAACTAATTTTATGTCTCTGATTTATTCTGTGTCCAGCTTTAAAGAGAAGGAAATTGTTCAAATTAAAAGGACCTCTTTTATTTTTACATGTTTATTGAGGGAAAGGCAAATCAGCAGAAGGTATGTTCTGTGAAAGTGCACTGAGGGGGGGGCAAGAAATCATCATGTCTTTGCCTGTCCTGCAGAGGATAAACGAGCTTCCTAATCTTTTTTTGGGTAACTTCTCAAGAGTGATGCTCAGAAGCAGACCCCACTGTTTGAAGTAGTAAGGTTTTGCAACCTGAAAAGCTGACCTAATCCGATAGCTGGCTGTCACCTAAACTGGTAATCCTCTTCCCCGCTCCAACCAAAGCTGTGGCTATGTGGTCTTGCCTTCTCCCTTGCTTTGATCCTCCTACTTACTGGTCAGCCAGCGCACTTTGCCGACAAAACAGGCAATGATGGTTTGTTTTGTGGGGTTTTTTTTCCCCAGCAGTTTAATTTTCTGTCTTAGCTGATGGAGGTGGTTCATTCTCTTGTCAGTTAAGCACTTAGAGCCAATTCAAGGTAGAGAGGAGGGATGCTTGTGAAGAGGTAAGATGAGAAAAGGGAGCAGCAACACCTCATCTGTCTGCATTGGGGCCTGTCTTGTGCCACTTTGCCCTTGCGCTGCAAACCCATGGCTGTATCTGGCGATCTATCAGCTAGGTACTGTGCTACCATCCTTTCACAGGGTATTATGGACCTCTAAGGCAGCATAAATCCAGAGCAACCAAAGTTGCTTCTTGCTAGCTTATTGAGGTAAAACATGCAGGCAGCGGCTCAGACAAATGCCTGTGTCGGTGCTGAGGAGGCAAGGCAACCGCTGGCAGGTGGGTCGGTCTAGCCCCCTTAGGACTGTAACATCTAGGACTTGAAGTCGGAAGATCCTTCCCTACTCGGAAAGGGCTAATCTCTCCCAAAAGAGAGCTTTAATGTTTGTGAAGTCCTCTTTTTACCTACTAGGTGTCCTCCTGTTAGCTTCATCTATCCAACCTCATGTTCTGATTTGCAACTTATCGTTGAGATGGATACTGGTAATACTTCTGAGCCAGCTACCGTAATTAAAAAGAGTCCATCTCTAGCCAGATTTCTTCAGATGCAATTCTAGAGCCACTTTCCTTGTGCCTTAATTATGCTGAATTCCCTGGGGCTTCAGCAGGAGTTTTGACTGTGCAAGCGATGCTGAGTAAGGTCTCTAGTTTACAGGACTAATTACCCTGTGCTTTGATTTGGCTCAAATACTCCAGCAAAATTTTGCTGTTGGATACATGTGTGTAATTAGTGCTGGAGATGGTAGTACTAGAAGAAGCCATCTCAAGGCAAAATTGGTTTTATTAATATCTTTATAAATTAGAGCTAGTGGTCCTTTACTCTGTATCTTACTACATGCTTTACACTTTTCCAAGATGTAATTTATATAAAAAATGGTGTGAAAAAAATAATAAGGAAAAAATCTGTATCTTATATTATAGCATTTGCTTTTTTTGTTGTTGTTGTTCCCTGTCATGGTTTAACCCCAACTGGCAAATAAGCCCCATGCAGCCACTTGCTCACTTCCCTCACCAGTGGGATGGGGGAGAGAATCAGAAGGGTAAAAGTGAGAAAACTCATCAGCTGAGATAAAGACAGTTTAACAGGCAAAGCAAAAGCTGCACAAACACAACCAAAGCAAACCAAGGAATCCGTTCCCCACTTCCCCCGGGCAGGCAGGAGTTCAGCCATCTCCAGGACAGCAGCGCTCCAGCACGCCTGACGGGGACTTGGGAAGGCAAATGCCGTCACTCCAAACGTCCCCCCCTTCCTTCTTCCTCCCCCAGCTTTATATGCTGAGCACGATGTCCTATGTTCTGAAATACCCCTTGGGTCAGTCAGGATCAGCTGTCCCGGCTGTGTCCCCCCCCCAACCCCTTGTGCCCCCCCAGCCTCCTCGCTGGTGGGGTGGGGGGAGAAGCCCTTGGCTCTGGGCAAGCCCCGCTCAGCGGTAACCAAAACATCCCTGTGTTATCAACCCTGCTTTCAGCACAAATCCAAAACATAGCCCCGTGCTGGCTAGTTTGAATAAAATTAACTCTATCCCAGCCAAAACCAGCACATTCCTAAATGCTATCTGTAGCTGCAAATAACAGTTGTCATGAGGCACCTTTTTTTTTTTTTTTTTACTTTTTTTTTTCTTTTTCCTGTTATATCTTGGCTTTCCCAGTAGACTTTTACTCTTGGTTTTGCCAGAAGGTTTCAGTCTCTTTCCCAGCATCAATATCAATTAAAATATCTTCTGGAAGGACAGATTTTACTTCCAGCTGTGTTCTACAAGTGACTTGAAAAGACTTAATAACTCATGCAGAAAGTGACTTATATTCCAAGGGAATTACTTAAATGACTTCATTTCTTACTTTAGTTCTGAGTTCGGAGGGGATTCATGTGGCCCTGCACCACAAATTCTGACTTGAATTCTGAGGCCAAAGCGACATCAAAGAAGAATGTAAAGTCCCTCTGCTGTCCTCGCCAGCAGCGCAGTGAGCTTATAGCTCAGGGGAACTGTGATATCCAAAAAACTTCTCAGGGGCCGCTTGTTCAGCAGCAATTCCAGCTGCCTGCAAGAGCAGCCCACAGAGCAGTGCTGCTGGATACTGGAGAAGTCCTGTTGTAATAAATTATACATGATAGTGGTACCTGCTGCTCCCCTACCTGCTGCACTTTGAATTCAGCTACAGTATATGTGAGGGACCTGGTACCTCTTGCAAACTCCCCTTTCATAAATTATTACTAATTGGAAATAGCTTAATGTTCAGTGGTGCTTAGAACCACAATTCCCATTGAAGTTACTGAGTGTACTTACAGCATTAAGTAGGTCTCCCAGCAATACTTGTGGATCAGGTACCTGGTTCTGATTTAGTTCCTGTAATTTTTTTTGCCTTTGTGAGTAGGAATGCTAGTGTAAGAAAAATACTTTGGTTTTGAATCTTTTGCAACTCTGTCTTTAAAAGTACTGCATGTGCTATCTTTTTATGTGGTTAGTGAATGTTCTTTTCCTCCCCATTTCAAGTGAATGAAAGATGATCTGAGTAAATCCTGTCAAGGACTCGTGTTGGAGTGACTGTTGGAAAAGTGTCCCTATTGCATTTCTTCATCTGATAAATGTTGTAAACTGAAGAAGCTAACAAAGTTAGTGATCTTTGTTTAACATTTTCAGGAATGGGATCTTTTCTGAATGCTTATTTTGCTCTTTTTCCTTCTTTAAAAAACCAACCAAACAAACCCCCCAAACCAAAAAAACCCCAGCAAGCTGTAAATTCCAATCCTTTTCCTTACACTTGTGTATTGCTCCTTCCAATCCTCCCCCACAGATGTCAATGATGGATTGTAGTAGCTTTAAAAAATGCAAAATTTATTTTTATCTTTGTTTTTTTATTTCCCTTTAAAACTCGGGGTAGGAGGAGATTCTTTGCCAGACATGATTTTTTTCTTTTTTATGTTAGCTAACTGGCCTTTCATACCATGTTTGATACAGATGTCCTACAGCATAAAAATTATGATTTTGATACATGGAGTAGCTAGATACCTAATGAGTTATAATGATTTTGCTGGTTTGAATTAGTTTAGATAAAAAACTACGTTCCCTGAAGAAAATAAAATGTGACAAGTTGCCTAGTGCAACTGACTGCTGCAGAATTGGGGGTGGGGGAGAACCACCACAGTTTGAATTTCCCCTTGTTTATTTTTTGCTTTCTGTCTCTATTCAACCTGTTGCTGTTGGACAGTGGATGAAATTGAAGTGATGGCTGTGATGTGTCAGCGGTTGATGAAGTGAAGTGCTATTTTGCCGTTCGGGGGCCTTTCGACTCCACATTGTTTTTCTGGTCAGTTGTTCCTGTCATTCATATTATTATTACAGTAAATGTTAAAACAATGCCACCTGATACTGCAGCTCACTTGGTATATTTAACTTGATTTATTGTGGTTCATTGTCAGGATGCTTTGAGGGACAATTACAGCTACCCATAGCAACTTAAACAATGTAAAGATTTATTAATGAGCATCAATGACTTTATCACCAATTCTAATTTGCAGATCAAGTGCAGCTAGTTATTGAGGAATACTCTGGAAATTCATTTTGAATGCTCTTTTCTTTCAAGCCTGATGAAAAGGTAGTGGAGCTTCACTGGCAGGACCAAACCCAAAGATTCAAGGATTTGGGGGGGCGTGGGGGTGGTGGTGTTTTGATTCGTTTTTGTTCTTCTCACATCTGTGTGTTTTGGCATAATATAGGACAAGGAAAGCAGCAGGATGAAAGAGCAGGTCTCTGAGCATCTGCCATTGCCTCCAGTGCAAGGGCAGGCTCTGGTTGGCTGGGGGATGCTGCTGCCATCTTACCTCATCCCCCGGGACTTCTAAATTCGGTTTCTTTCAGGTACCATAAGGTAAATTAAACATTTCTAAGGTTTTTGCATTGATCTGGTGTCTGAATGCCCTTTTCATTCAAAGGGCATTTCCCTTTTCAAATAGAAAGCATGTGCATCTCAATTCAGGCAGAAGTAGCTTGGTCTGTGATGTGGGGCTGCTGGTAGGATATGGGGTACCCCACCTCATGTTTTCTCCCTGCCCAGTTCAAAGTAGTCTTACATCCTGAAATACTTATTGAGACAGAGCTCAGACACTGGAACCTGGGCTTCTAACATTCTAGCCTATGATATTTGCCTTTGCTTGCTTTTCTTGCTCCTAAAAAATAATTTCACTGAAAACATTGTTGAAATGGAAGTGTCTGCATGAAGCATCTTGAGTTTGATGAGTTAGCATTTATTTAACAGACCGTACAGCTCAATCGTAGTGCATACAGTTGGTGGGGGAGAGGGATGGCATAAACAAAGTGGCAAACAGACTACAATGGAGTAAATGCTGAACAGGGATTTTTGCAGCCAGTGAGCTAGGTGCTGTTTATTTTGAGCTAACTCATACTTTGTTAATTTAGTTACTGGTAACTGGTCTGGGATTTGAGTCTCTCCATTTTGACTCCTGAAAACTTAATTTTGCATGACACAAATGCAGAGTGATGAGTATGTGTTTCAAATTTTGAGACAGCTGCTAAGAAGGACCCCATCCTGTGCTAATGGAAGTCCTGCTGCTGCTTTTGCGTAGTGGGAAAAGCAAGACTTGAGGAAGGGGTGCACGGATAAGTGCTCCCATTAGCATTACGCAGGGGATGGCATTTCAGCTAATGTGCCAGGCTCATTTCCTGCCAATGCCCTCTCCCGTTCTTGGTTTGTTCTCCCTCTTCCCCTCTTGGTGTAAGAAGGAAGGCTGCAGAGACTTTTATTGCTCATTACTATGGTCTACGCCCACTCCTTAGCCTTCATTTCTCCTGGTTATCTTGTGCTGTTGCTGGCATGCACACACTAGAAAATAGGCTTATTCTACTAGGTCATTAAGATTACCAGAACCCCTGGAGTTCTTGCCACTTAAGTGACAGGGGGCAACAGCGATATTGCAGCATTCCTGTAATTTTAATATTTTTATGTATGAGTCTTCCATCTGTTGTTGAACTGGTGGGGTGTATCTTCTTCTGTAAGATACACAAATCATGTTATGGGGTTGAGAACTCTTGCTAAGCTTAGCTCCAAATTTTTGGCTACTGGGCCAATTTCTATAAAATTGAGAGATTCAAAATCAGGTAACTAACATGCAAAATAGAGCTCTGCCATGAAATGTATCTTTGCTGTAAGGGATATACATGTAGAAGAAAGGGAAACCTTCCACAATCTGGCCCTTACACATTTTAAGGAAGCACTGTATGTGTTTATTTGAGCCCTTAACTTTTAAATTAATTTGAACTGCTTGCAGAAAAATCCTGTAAAAATCCCAGCAACAACAATGTTGGATTCTAAATTGTGGGAGGACAGCTTGAGGGATGCCACTCTCTGAGAGCTGTTTTGCAATTTCATTTTTGAATGTCACTGTTTTGTTTTTAATTTGGGGACTCTCCATGGAACCTCCTAGGCTTTTGTCTTATTACTTTCTGGCTACTGTCATCGTTCTCCTGTCTTTGGTGGTGTTTTTGGTTTGTGGTTTTTTTTTTTTTTTTTTTTTTTTTTTTTTTGTGGCATTGGCTAATCTTCTCACTGCTACAAAATAAATTGAACCAGGTCAAGCACTCTGCTCAGCAAACACTCTGCCATGTTGGTTCCTTCAGTGTGGATTTTCTCCTTTGCACTTGCCAGTGAGCTGTGGATTGCTGTCAAGCCATTCCCTTCTGTGGTTGGTTCTGTGGTTATGCCCACCTTGGGCTTCCTTCATCTTTTTTTTTTTTTTTTTTTTTGCCACAAATGATGCTGCAATTTCTGTGAAATGGTTAGAAACTTGTCATAAGAACGTAAGAAACAGAAAATCATTAATCTTGATGCTGCGCTCTGCTGGCTTCCGTTGCACGTGCTGTTCTGATTTCCCTGGCCGTCGCTTTTCAGATTTTACTTGCGTAAGTTCCAAGGTTTTGCTTTTTGTCCCGTTCCTGATTTTCTCAAGTACTTCTTAGAATAACACCCCTGAACATATACACCATCCAAGTGTGATCGTGCATATGTCCACTAATCCCTAGTGGATACTAGTTCAGTGAATCATTTCAGGTACTGTGTTATAATAAAAATATGTAATGCAACCATTTGCCCTTCAAGATCTTCAGCAAGAGACATACCCTGTTCTTATTTGTGTTGGTGTAAATCCAGAATCCCTTTATATCCATTAGTGGCTTTAATATAGATTAACTCTCTTTTTAAATGGAATCAGGATTGGGCCAATTGTGTATCAGCTTTGCATCTTAAATGGTGTTACTAGACTAAAAGGGATTTCACAAATGCTAAGTTTTCTCAGGTGGGAGCACTCTGGCCATATTTGCCTTATGAAGTTCAGAAGTGACAATGTGCAGCATTCCTTTATGTTACAGCTGGCTGATCCTGCCTTTGGAAATAGGATCCTGGCTTACGTACCTTGTGAAGTTGTGGTTTTAGCACATTGATTACATTTTGTTCCCAGTTATGTTCAGATAGCATTGTAGACGAGTAACTTGGAGTGGTATTTGGCTCCATTCTTCAGAGATGACTGTGTACAATTTTGAGCAGAATTTGAGATGTACTATTGTGTTACTAAGACAAAGAAATTTACTTTAATAATTGTCATTTGAAATATTTAGCAGGCTATCTGTGAACTCCTATAGGATGCCTCCTGACATATCAGGATTTTTATTTAGCATGGGTAAACAATAAAATAACAATGATTGAATAACCTGTTCAGGTTTGAAAGATTAAGCATCAGCAATTAACAACAGAGTGGATTGTTAAAATCCCAGTTCTCAATGAGAGAGCACATCATCTGAAGAAGCTAATGTTTCTAATGGCTTCCTTCCTATCTGGTGTCAGGGAATCAAACAAATACAAAAAGAGGTGCTTATCTGGTTCTGTTCATGGTATAAGGGCCCCTGAAGAACACAGTTTTGCTGCTGCAAAATTAGGATGAATGAAAAGAGAGATTTGTTCGGTAGTGCTTGGGGTGTTAGCTCTTTGGGGGGGCATCCTTGCGATCTGTTTTCCCGTGGCTTACAGGGAAGGGTCTGAGTCTAGGTACGGACAAGGGAAGAAAGGACTGCTGGGAGATACGGTTGCTTCTATGAATAGATTAACAGGACGGATAATAAAAATCACTGAGTGTTATGTAACTTAAAGCAAGAATAGTCCATCTTTTCAGTCAGGTATGCGTTATTGTGAATATACACTTATGTGGCTTTGACCCTGTATAGTCATTTCTATTAAAAACTTCTGTGTTAGCTGTTGATGTAAGGCTAGGGTGAGTGTACGAGACAGTGTTCATCCCACAAAATGCAGGAACTAGATATGTATTCTTGAGCTCCACCTACGGGCAAATTAATGCTATGTCTAAGAATGGGTAGGTTTATGTGGGCACCATGCCCACAGCTAACGTTGCTTGCATATTTTCACAGCATGATTATGTTAGAGTAGTGCTCTGGGGGCTGCTATTCCCTGTTTCTCAGCATAGCCTTGAGCATTGTGCTGATAACTTTATATTTGCTGGCAGTGTTGCTGCTGGCACGTGCAAGGCTAGCTGGGGTATCTGTGTCAGACTTTCTGTTGCACATAGATGTGCCCAGCCTTGACTGGTTTGCACTGAGAGCAGATGCAGTTTGAGAAGCTGCCTTGGACAGATCACTTCGGGTTTTTTCCCTGCCTTTCTTGTGCATGACTTGAAAATAATGCTTTTCAAATTGCTTTGAAAATTTGGGCATAAAGGATGCTAATAAAAGTCTCGGCACGTTTAAATGAAATAGCCTACATGGTGATGGGGGTGGAGATAGAGGTCTAATGTCCAGCTGGACTGTGTCCAGCTAGGACAATGAACCTCTAAATTTAGAGGAACTGCCTTTTGGGAGGGGCGGTGCTCTTTCTAAATTGTATGGTGGTTCTTAGATATAGTCTTAAAGGCTCAAAATGTGATCAAAATGTGTAACGCTCCAACTTTCTGTAAATTGTCTCCCCTCTGCATCCTTTTGGACAAGTTTCCTTCCTCTTCTCCATTTCCAGCATGTACACGTATGCCTAGCTGTAGTCAGGCAAGACAGGAAGGAAGGAAAAGTTCAAGCTTTTACCACTGTCATCTTCTCAGGCTGGTATAAAGAAGTCCCAGGACACATTTTATGCCTTCTACTGCTGAGTATCCCCAGAAAACTGGGGAAAGGATGGGTTAGTGATTCCTTCTTCTAAAAGTCACTAGAAGATGTTGCTCCTCAAGGTGACAGAGGAGGGGGAGGAGAAAAGAGGGCTTATCCCTGGGGTTTTGTGCTCACTAGCTGCATCAGCTGCTGTGCTATCATCTGCTTCATCTGACCAGATGTTGAATTACTATTCTAGGACTTCTGAGAACTATCATCTTTCTTTTTACTTCCCTCCCTCTCTCCCTCTCCCAAGATGGTATTTTACACCTTGCCCTTGTCTTTTGCCCTGGTGCTTTGAGGATTAAGCTGAGTGACATGACTCCAGATCTGAAAATTTGAAGGAAGATTCAACTTGCATTGTTGGGATCTTCTGTTATAGATGCTGGAAATACCATAGTTTTGACTTTTGTTTTTTTTAATTGCCTCAAATTCATTTAGTTGCTATAAAACATATGCTTAATATAGACTGCTATACCCAAGGCTTGTTCTCTGTTAATCAGCAGCAAACACGGTAAGCCAACGTGGACTGTGTGTGTAGAGAAAAATCAAATGGATGAAGACATAATCAGAGCTATTCTTCTGCTCAGAGTGAATATTAACAACAGTGTTGTATGATAAACTATAATTGAGGACATTAACTTACTGGGGAAAATAATTTTCCTTGACAAATAGCCACATGTTGCTGTTGCATCAGGTGCTGACAGAAGCATTATTAGCTAGTTTTCAGTAAGTCTTCCTGCATGCTTGTGTGTCTATAAAAGAGTATTTTATGATCCAAAAGAATATTTTTGTGAAAGTGTTCCAGATTCCAATTTGATTTCCCCACTTTCTTTCTCTTAGAGAGTTAAACAGGTTTCATCTCTATCTCTGTTCGCATTTCTGCAGCTACAAGCATAGCCTATATACATATTTATCTGTACCCATACATATTCGCTAAATGTGCTTTGCCAATTGCAATGTTATCAGAAGCTTTTATGTGAAGATAAGCCTGATTTGTGGTCCAAATTTATATTTAGATTATTCTGTCTTTTATTCTGGTATATCTGAATCTGGGTAATTCTTCTGGCATCAGCGGCAATGCATCTCGGTTTCGCAGTTGAAATAGAGAGAAGCAGGGTATGACTCTTAATCTGTTTTATTGTTCTCTTGCATTTGTAATAGAGCAGAAAACTTCAGTCTAGACTATGGCAACACAAATGGAAAGGTTAACTTAAAAAACCAAACAAACAACAAAAACCCACACAATCCCAAATTAAACAAAACCAAAACCAAAACAAACCCCACACCTTTCATTATCAGGAATGGAGGTAAGGCAGCGTAAGAAAGCATTGGTTCCACTTAGGATTAATCAGAAGAAAAATTGTCTGTGTGATTTTGGGTTTGTGTGTTGGGTTGGTTTTTTTTTTTATTATTTTCCAGTGGAATGTGTTCTGTGCATGGAGAGGAAATTGTTTGATATAGCAGCCAAAAAAGCACGAACCGACCTCTATGAATTCACGTAATATCAGAAAGAAAACAAACAGAAGAGCACATGCAAAAATGGAAATGGGCGAGATCCTTGTTCCATAAAAGAAATCCCAGTAATCTGCAATTTTATTTTGGCTGTGGTGATTCATCCCTCTTCAGAAGTTTCTCAACAACGACAACTGTTGTATGCTGTCTTTGAAACCCACATGCTCCCGCTCAAGCGGGGTTTGAATCAGCATGGAATTTGGCTTATCAGACTGTGTCTGGGAAGCCAGCCGTTTTTGTCATGCCAGATTGCATCTGGATTAAAAACTGAAGAAAAATGTAGTGACACATTGTGAAAAGAAAAAGACAAGCTTTTATTGGCTTCAGTGAAATCTCATAATCAGATAAATGTTTCATACTTTGGTTATTATAGTTATTTAAGCAGTAATTATATTCATTAAATGTGTGCTTTAAAGTTAATGTTGTTGGAGATATTTCAAGTATTAGAGATGTGCACGTAAGTCACTTTTCATATCAAGGCATCTTCTGATCCTCATAAGAATTTGTCATGCTTTTTGATGTGTTTTTATGAAAATAAGGATGGAAGAACAGAATATTTTGTCCAGAAGCCACAAACACAAAACAGTTTTATTTATGATCATGTCGTAGGAGCACATTGATGCAGTGTCATAAACCATTATGGTTTTAACCAAGCAGCGGCTTATTTATCTCACTCCTAAGAAAAACTGAATGCTCTTTAAGCGTACATTAGTAGTTTGGATGGAAAATTAGTAAGTAAAAGTTCCTATCTTTATTTACAGGAGGTTAAGTCAGCTGAAATAGATTCCCTTTCCTGAAAGGAGTCTGACTAGTAGTCCTGTACCTCTTTCGCAACGAGGATAGAGAGCACTTTGGTGGCTGCAAATTAAATTCTAACCTAGGAGAAACTGGATGATTGCAAACATCCTTTCCTGAACATTTGTCAAAAGCATAGCTGTGGAAATTAGCTATTTCTAGCTAATCATAGCTAGATTATAAAGAATGTCAGTTTGATGGGTATGAGGGAAGAAAGGGGCAGGAATGGGACTGTCAGAGTTACTTCTGAGAATGACATCTGGGAAAAAAGCAATTAGGGTTATTTGGACAGCTTGCCCAGAACAGCATATTTCCACCCTTTATCATTAATGGAAGGAGTAGCGGCCTGTACTAGATGTGGTTTTGTGTAAAGCTTTCAGGATTGTGCTACAAAAAATATAGGGCATGTTTAAGCAGCCTGTTGTAAAGTTTAAAACTGAACGTGTAATCCTAGTTTAATAAGTAGCCGGGTTATCCATTACAATGCTAAAGTATTTATTTAAATTATAAAAAAAGAAGTGGCACATCAGTCTGCATTTTGTGTTAAACCACAGCACGTGACCAGTGCAACACGACTATATCACTGTGGCACTATGTGTACTGCAGGGCTGAAGGCTGAGATGTTTTGACTCTAAGAAAGCAGTGTCAGAGTTGCAAGGCTCTTGCAGATATGAGAGAAGACAGAGAAGGAAAAATAAAAACTCGTGGTGTTCTGAAATCTCGGAGGTTTGCCCTGGTTTTATGAAAAACCCAAGCAGAGAGAAATGTCTAGGTCCCAGAGCATCCCACCACCGGAGTTAACTTAACATGTCACTGGCTGATGACAGTGATGCTGATGTTAAAGAATGCCCATACAAGGCACCTGTAGGCTTAATTTGCAGACAAAATTATGAAAATTCAGTTCTGTGCATATTGCTGGGAAGAGCAGATGAAATTATTGGCTTATGCAAGGGCTTTTGTAAAGGACTGGCCGACGGAGGTGGAACAACAGCTCATACGATGTAGAATGAACTGGGACACTGGAGGAAGCAGATCTCCCGTAGCTTCCTTGGCACCAACTGATTCCCGAGCGCAGCCGGCCTGCCCGTGTGCATGTAAGTTCCTCCCCAAGTCAAAGGATTTGCTCGGCTACTTTCCTGTAGTTCTGAAGCTCTTCTGAGGCTTTCTATAAATGATAGTAGGGTTCATCAGGCTCTTACTTGATTCTTCAGCAAAATGGTGACTATTGGGACGCGTGAGGATTTGGGCTTGTCTCCCACTAACGCAGCGCTTTGCTGCAATGAGAGTCAAGGCAGACACAGGTCACCATCTAACGCTAGCACAGTTACAGGACTTAGAATTTTTGTTGTTCTTGGATTTTTTTCAGATGAGTTTAACGTGCCCCATCCTTTTTAAGTTTGCAGTCGGGGTAGATTTTCCCGCTGCTTTCTCAGTAATCAGGTGGTATTGCAGTCACAGAGTGTGCAGGCTCACCTTGGGTTAAATGGTTTTCTCTGTTTCAGATTTTGTGCAGACCAGATTTAAATTTGACAGTGTTTGTTTAGGATTCTGTGCTCAGCACTTTGTATTAGACGAGAAGAAGCCCTGCATTTAAATTATGCAGTCTTTAGGACTGATGAAAATTGTCAGTCACCTTCTAGCATATTTAACTTATCCTAAAGGATGCTTACAGGTGCAAAAATTCACATCCAGTTGCATTTATAAATTGTTGGGTTTATTTTGTCACTGAGTGACTCTGTCCTCCTTGCCTTCTGATGTATTTCTGTGTTGCCCTGCAGATGGTGGGCAGAAATCGGGTTTGGGGTATTAAAATAATAAATTCCATTTTCTTCAAATTGACTAGACTGACAACGAAACAAATAGCATAGAAGCGCACAATTCGTATTCCGTGACATTAAAAAACAATAGCTGGCATGTCCTGCCTAAAGCAGGAGAAATACCACTGCAGCAGGTTATTCAGTTAGAGCTAACTGCGAAGTCAGTAAGTATTATAATTATTTCTGATATTTACTTTCTGTCCAGACATAAGGAGAAGAGATGGCATTAATTATGAAGTGACAACAGGGCTGCAGCGGGGATGGGGGAAATCTCACCGGGAACCTGCAACACTCCTGAACCAGACCCCTGCCTTTCCCATGCCATGGCGTAAAAATGCTTCCAACCCATGTCAGGATGACAGCCAGATCCTCCCAGTGTTTGAGTAAAAGAAGTACAAAGTCGGCAGGATCCTTCCAGGCCCAGCTTTTCCGGGAGCCGCCCTGGGCTGCAAGGCCCGGGGCCGCTTGGAGCGGGAGAGGGTGTCGTGAGGGCGGCCGCCTGCGGCAGCACGCCCCGCGTGTCCAGCCAGCACGGGAGCAGAGGCCGGGATGGGGCTCAGCGGAGCAGGGAGGGCTGGCTGACGTGGATGTGGTTTCATTAGGAACCTTCCAGCCTGCTTGGCTGTTTATGGGAACAGTTTGGTTTCTCTATCCAAAGGGAAGCCCCCCGGGCACGGTGAGCAAACAACGGGGGGAGAGGTTTGTGCTCTTGCACTTGTTCTGGGTTTGCTGCTACTTCAGCCAAAAGAGACAATCCCAGAGAATCGGCTGGTAGACCAAAAGCCATGTTCCGTCGTTAAACGTTTACCCTTCTGTAGGTGAAGATTATCAACCAAGAGAAAAAAGGGGTCTTTATGCCGTGTCACCGTCCTGAAACTAGATGGACAAAAGCCAGTTGGTGATTTCTATACAGTAACAGCCCTTAATAAAATATACAGTAACAGCCTTTAATAAAAAGACGCTTGGAAGAAGAGTGATGGTTGAAGTATCACCAGTACGAAGTGATTTATTGAGCCAACACTTTGAAATTCTTTAAGTGAAACCATCTAAGTGAAGCTGCCACATCCCATGCCCCTCAGAGGGACAGTAGCTTCATGCTGAAGTGCTTTTACTGAGCTGGTAGTTACTTCGGCATTCCATGGTCATACGAAGTTCTGTGAGAACATCTTTATGGACTTTAGGAAAAAAAAAAAAAAAAAAAGAGGAGGTAGAAATACCAGCCTCTGACCAGACCTGCATGCATATACTTCCAGAAGGACAGTATAGAGAAGACATTTTATTTCCTCATATCTAGTAGAAGCTTTCCCTAGTGCTACTGAGCGAGGGACTGAAATTCTAGGCTATGCATTTTTTCTACATCCTGCAGGTCTCTCTACTTTTTTCCTTCTTCTGAATCTGAATCATTTTGTATTGAAATATCATTTTCTGCCTGACTCAGCAGTTGTCTGTGTGGTAAATCTGAGGGACAGGGGAGGGGACTGCTTTTTATCTGGAAAAAATTTAATGAGGTATGCGTTTCGCTCAGCTCTTAGTGGGAATAAAACTTTCTTTGTAAAAACCTCGGAGAAATTTATCCAACTGAGAGTTGTCGGATTTATGCAGACTTTTTTACTCATTTGCTGGCTTAAAAAAAAATCAGGCCTAGCAGTCAGATATACCTTGTAGATACGTGATACACCCTAGAGGACTATGAAACCAATGAATAGTTATTTATATATAATGTCAGGCATCTCATCCATGATACAAACTAATCCTAATTTTGTAATGCTTTCAGAAATTCATGCGTAATGAAGCTGTGCAAAATCAAAGCATCTGCATTAAAAATAAATTGCCAAGCACTTTGTTTAGATTTCTGTTTTTCTTGCTTTTTAATAAATATTTGGGAATAGTTATTTTCTATTTTATACATCTGTTTATGACATTTCTAAATGACGAAGGATTGTAAGGATGCAACTTGAATGTAAGATTGTGGTTTCCTCGTCAAGGTTCAGTCCTAAAGTAATTTTGGATGATTTTAAAGTTTATCACATAAAAATGAGGAAAGAAATATGAGATTGAATCTTTAAAACTAAATGTAGCGTGATATCTTGGGGGGAATATCTGACTAATGAAAGTCAACGATAGCATGTCAAGTAATAATTTATTATAGCTACAGGTGGCCAGCTGTCAGATGGGTCTACACCAAATGACTTAACTCTTTCTGAAGATCTTTGCTTTTGTTGTTGTTTTACTTATTTGAGGCCAGGGGATCATGCTGTCATTTTCCTCACTTGAAATCTGTACTTACATGTGAGTTTGGAGAGTGCCTCGGAAATGTAAAAGGAATAAATCTGTGCAGTTTGCCAAGAACCTGAAACAGTCGTTTCGAGGGGTACGCCCTCACTTCTGATAATCTGCCTGCCTTTTGCACCTAAGGAGATGTCAATATGAAAGGCAATTCTTTTTAAAGGGTTTGGGAAAGAGAATAAATTCCCTTCTCTTGTCCAGCTGTTGTGTGCAGGCACCAAATAATTTTGAAGATACCTACGTTGTTTAAAATCAGTTTAGGACTTTTCCGTGTGCTCTGGAGGAGGCTGCCCAAACCAAATAAGTGGGTAAGCTGTTAAGTAAGCCACCTTATCAACTACGTATTGCATAGTTAAATGTGACTACCATCCCCATTCCCTACTGTGCTACCTCTGTATTTAGGCCTTGGTATTTACATCCATTCCCCTATTTTCATGGCCTCTCTTTCCAACACAGACATATGCGCTCACACTTCCCACCTTTTATGCCGTGTAGCGATGCTAACACTGACTCTCAACAGGCAAAAGATGATATCTATCCTCTGGATTTGCAATTCAAAATACCATGTTTTAGGAATCTAATTTACCATCTCCTCGCAATGCGTATACCTGTTTATTTCTCTGCCAAGGTATCATTGTGCTAACCACGTGGGCCTTTGCATAAACACGTATACAAGAGCGAGGTTTCGAAGAACCGGATCTGTGAGGAAGAAATGCACAGTTATAAGTTAAAGCCTAAGATGGTAGCTGAAAATTGCTGCACTGTCTCCCATGAGGTCTGAAGATATGGTGGTGACTTGGGGAAGGTATGTGTATGTTTGCAGGCTGTTTCGGTGTTAGAGCTGGCGTGTCAGGATGATGGGCTGTGTAACTAACATGGTCTTCATGCTTGCTGAGTTGGGATCCCTGCAGCGGTCCACTGAGGTCCCTTCAGTAAGGGGTAGCACTTTATTCCTCATTAGCCCTGATGAGTTGAATATAGAGGTATATTCTGAATATAGAGATGCAAGTTTCTTCCCATCCTTGGATTTATCAGCTTCATTGTCACCACAAGGCAGAAACTGGTCTTTTCGTTTTTAAGAAGGTCCAAACCCAAATCTTCAGTTTCACTGCCATGTGCTCAAATTGCACACCTGGATCAGAGTGAACAAACAACTTGTCTATGTCTCTGATTGTCTTGCAGTCAGTTGTGCTGGGAAACAGGAATGTAATGCTTGCTCTGCATGAGGACTGAGAAACTACATATACTTGCTACGGGCATTTGTCTGCTCAGCACTTACCTTACTGCTCAGCTGCAGGGAAAAAAAAAGGTCTTGGTGAAAAGGTGCACGTTGCAAAGCTATTCCAGCTGTCTCTGCACAGCTCCAGGAGCACTAGCATGGAGCGGTGTCAGCTAGGGCAGACTGGGGCTGCAGTCTGGTGACAGCAGCGTTGTTCCCTGTAAGGTAACTGGGATTTGCTGGCAGGGCTCTGCAGCGGTGGCTGTGTGGTTACTGGTACCCGAGTTAGCACAGGTGTGTCCCCAGAGGGCTTCAGTCACACTTTCGGGGTGCAGTCAAACCGCTTAAACGTTTGTGAAGCTGTGTGTGCCTCTGCATATATGTGAGCAATTTGCTGCAGGTGAATTACAGGGGGAGTAATAATGAAAGTTACCAGCATCTCAGGATGCAGTCAAACTTTTCTGAATTTGTCTCAGAGGTATGTTCACCGTACCTGTTCAGGGGTTTATTAACGATGAGTAGAGGTATTTATGGTGCCTTGATGCTCCATTGTTGCACATGGGAGTGACTGATATTTTCAGAACTGAAGCATTACGTTGTACTGAACATTGCCAATTGCAAGAATGTTAATCTCCTGCAACTCAGTTATGCTGTGATGATTCACACGTTATACTCTAGTTGTTGCTGCTTAGCTGACTTCAAAATGATACAGTAATACCATGTCATTAACTGCTAATACGATAATTCAGGAAGTACACAGCTAAAAATCTTAATTGTTACTATTTCCCGTTTTCTTACCTCAGAAGAATGGTATTTCACAATGCATCTACGAACAGTTTAAGCTCACTGTGCTACAGGGGTCAGCTTGGTTTTGTTTGAGCAAATGCCCCAGTTTTCTCCTTGTAGGTGAGTTTGGTTTTTTTAACTAGGGTAAATTACAAATATATCTCCTATTTTCATTTTTTTTTTTTTTTTTTGCTAAGTAATGGAAAACCTGTGACAAAAGATGTGGTTTTTTTCTGGGAAATGTACTGAGTGGCACATATGCATTCAGGGAGACTTGAAACATTTTGGCTTCTACAATACAGATGTGGTAATGAAACCTGAAACAACAAAATAATTGTCTCCCTGGTTTTGTTTGCCTGAAGTATTTGTATTTCCACGCAGAGAGCAAAAATATATGTAGCTGAAGAGCAGCATAGTATAAAGTATATAAAAGCTTCTTCTTCCTTCAGAAAAATTAGCCTGTTTACAAATTTGCATATCCTTGGATATTTTGGAAGTTCATCAAAGGATTTATTTTCTGTTTGAGGGAATTAACTAGGGCTAGTTCAGACTACATTTTGATGTTATTTTTCTCAGACAGTTGGGTTTTCAATGAATTTCCCCCTCCTTCCCACCCCCCAAAAAGCATGCTACTTCAAGATTTTTTTAGGAAAAAAATAATCAGATGGCTACAGGTATAATTCTCTTTTTATTTTTTTCATCAAGACACAAATTGAAATGCTTGTTTCACAGTGCTACTGCCAGGTCCCCTGTGAATTGCAGCTTGAGTCTTTCTGTTGGCTTCTATCCTCTGCTCCACGCTCTGCTCTGTAAGTGGGCTAGCGCTCCCTAGACTATACTGTAGCACGGTACCCCTGTGTTTTGCTCCTGTGCTGGTTTTGGTGGGGATAGAGTTCATTTCCTTCATAGTAGCCAGCACGGGGCTATGTTTTGGACTTGTGCTGAAAGCAGGGTTGATAACACAGGGATGTTTTGGTTACCGCTGAGCAGGGCTTACCCAGAGCCAAGGGCTGTTCTGCTTCTCCCCCCACCCCACCAGCGAGGAGGCTGGGGGGGCACAAGGGGTTGGGGGGGACACAGCCGGGACAGCTGACCCCGACTGACCCAAGGGATATTCCAGACCATAGGACATCATGCTCAGCATATAAAGCTGGGGGAAGAAGGAGGAAGGGGGGACATTTGGAGTGATGGCGTTTGTCTTCCCAAGTCCCCGTCAGGCGTGCTGGAGCCCTGCTGTCCTGGAGATGGCTGAACTCCTGCCTGCCCGGGGGAAGTGGGGAACGGATTCCTTGGTTTGCTTTGGTTGTGTTTGTGCAGCTTTTGCTTTGCCTGTTAAACTGTCTTTATCTCAGCTGATGAGTTTTCTCACTTTTACCCTTCTGATTCTCTCCCCCATCCCACTGGTGAGGGAAGTGAGCAAGCGTCTGTGTGGGGCTTATTTGCCAGCTGGGTTTAAGCCATGACAGCTCCCTTCCTGCCTTTACATAGGGCTACAGAGCAAGGCTGACAAAGACAAGTGTGAGTGTAAAACAGGTGAACCACCCCATGAAGTGTGGCAGGGTGATTTCTCTGGAAATGTTCTACTTTGCTTGGAGGGGAAAAAAAAAAATCATTGCCCAGTCAAACCTAGTGCTGGTGGTGACTGTGACTGCAGTGCAGTGGGAAGCTTTTCCACCAGAAAGCATAACTTTTCGCTTTGTTGCTACATTTATTTTAACTTTCAGTTCTATCACATGGAATAATCAATGGGACAACGTGACTCTGTATTGAAGTGTGCAAATAGTTTAAAAGGTATAGGTCTGAGGCTGTTTGGAACAGTATCCTTTATTTGGCTTGCCATGTCATGAAGAATTTTTTAAGTAGGCGTAGTGGGGTTTCTTCTGTTTTAATAGGAATCACTAAGAAAGATAAACTAGTCAGAACTTAAACTTCTCACAACAGTGATTGGAATTTACATGAGATTAGGGAAACCTTTGTGTGTTGTTTTGTTTGTTTGGTTGGGTTTTTTAAGTGCAAAATATTTAAATCAAACTCAGGAAAAACGAGCAGATTTCAGATGATCTGGAAAACATGGGAAAACAATAATATCCCCCCCCAAGACCACAAAGTTACATAATCAACGGGCAATGTTTATTGACTTGAGGTAGAACTGTACACATTCACAATGGTTATTTTTAAAAGCCTAAACCAGAATGCCCACAACAGACAGATTTACCTGTTTCAGCTTTTATTATGTACGTTTCACGTGGTGTTCCTTCTGATGACTTCTGTTCCAATTATCATCATCTTTTTTTGTTTGGTTTTTTTTTGTTTGTTAAATGAATAATCTATTACTCTAGAGTAATACTCTAGAGTTCTATTTAGCAAGACACAGAACATAAGCTGTGGTTTGTTGAGCGATCCCTGTGAACGTAGACCTTTCCCAGTAGCATCAGCCACGTTACTTGGTTTACTTTCAGCTATGCGTGTCTTTTGAAGTTTTAATGGAAACCTGCCAGAAACTGATGACTAAGAAAAGAACTGCATTTCTTTGACATCTCCCATCTCCATGCTTTTTTTTTTTTTTTTTTTTTTTTTTATAGTTAGATCTTCATGTTTGGGCTGAGAGAGGCTGTCTTGAGGTTTATGGATTGTGATTTGACAACAACAAGAAAAAGTTACAACTCAGTAACCCAAAGTGTCCTTTTGTGAGGTTAAAGAAAATCTTGAAATCCCCCGGGGTACTGCCAGAAAGCAGTTACGTGGCTTGGTGTTCCAAATGCGGGTGTTATCGTAGTGCCCTCATTGCTCTGCAGCAATGGTGGACTACGACCTTACCGGTAACTAATGTGGTGGGATTTAGTCACCAGCAAAAACATACAAGTGTGAAGTTCACACAGTTTTTGGAAACTGCTAATTAAAATCAAACACTTTTAAATTTGAGAGTTTTCCTAATCCCCATCTTGTAGCTGTTTAAAATTGCATCAAAAAGAATAGTATCTTTTTAACTGAGACTGTTACAACAGAGGTTTTAACCTACAATTTTCAAAAGGAATAAGGATCAAAATTCACCTTACTTTCACAAACACGTCTGATGCCTGAAAATTATTTGTGAAACTTTCTGTTCTAGGAGATGTTTTATCGGCTTTGTAACTTGCTAGTCTAACTGTGTACAATTTATAGAGTTGTAGTCCCTTGGTTTGAAAAGCTTCCTGATTTTTCTTTTGTTTTGTGATACTAACCAATGCAAATGGTGGCTAGAGGATAGATAGGACAGAGGAAGGGACAGAACTCTAAATGAAATTAATGTTTTTATGGCTCCATAAGTACTAACACTAATAATTTTGTTACTAATGACCTCATAAATCAGAATAGGAGAAAAGTGAATAAGAGCCCTCTGGATATGAAGAATTTGTTTTTGTAAACTGCTGAGAGAAACATCCTTGGACTGCATCTAAAGTCCTCTTTCACTTAAAAAAGATGTCACATCTATAACATATTTAAAAATCTTTGCATCGGTTTTGCCCTTGAAGTCTAAGGTAGAAAGATCTTTATTATGTATTATTAACATTTTACAGGGAATTGATCTTCCACAATTGATGTTGCAGGCTTTCTTTCAAGGAAAATTTGTACTGAAATATCCTGATAGATGTTTTCTTTCCCTCTTGCCTTTTCAGAAGCACAGTGCAGGTTTTGGAGATGAAATGAAAAGTAAGAATGCTTTAAGGCATCTTTATGTTTTCCTGATGCAGAGATGCTTTGGAGGCAGAAAGGGACCCTAGGGTAAACTGTCCAGCTCTGGGCACCTCTGTAAATTGTGGTGATCTCTCTCGAACTGTCCTTTTTGGCTTTGAGCAAGCTGTAGTCTTCACGGTGCTGAGTGCGGTGGCCTTCTCCGTACACCAGTGCTTGTAGCAGCGTCTGTGGAGGGCAGCTTGTAAGTCGTCTTCCAACATTCCCGGGAAAAGGAAAAATTTCCGCTTTAACCTAAGGCTTTGGGACCATCTTTACACCACTTGAGCTTGCTTAATTATTGTCTAGTGTTTTTGTATCAACCTGATAAAGCACTTCTGTAGCAGTTATTTGGAAAACTCATTCGTTAACAGAGCTGTGTTTTCAGATGTGTTCAGCTCCCCACAGCAAACACGAAATTACTTTGTTTATGGCCGAACTTGCTGCCCTTGGTTTCTCAGCTTTTGTTCTCTTTTGGGCCAATGTCAGAATAAATAAAGATCAAAACCATAATGTTTGATGTTGAGATGCAGGGGGACTAGATTGCTTTGTGGATAAGAGTTACCTCTTATTCTTAACAGTTTCAATATTTATCTCATAAATTGGTTTATATTATTGTCACTGGTGTTTAAAAAATAAAAATACTCTAGCATCAATTCAGTAATTAAAGACCTGCTTTTACTTTTTGAATAACTCATGTGACTGTTAGGCTAGTGTACAGGTTAACAGTGCCTTCATTTTTAGTGCAACATAAGAGGTTTTATATTAACAGTGCCAGATTTTCTTCATCTTTCTTTTGTATTTCTTAGAATGCATTTGTTTTGGAAAGGACAGTAAGAAATTTCTGATTTTTTTATAGGTCTTGTTTCCAAATTTTATAGTTTGTTGAAGGTTCTTATCTTAATTATTATCTTCTTGAAGCAGGAGGTGTGGGAGTGACAAGAATATTCCATCAAGAAACATCCTGATATATAAACATTTATGAGACACATAAAACCTTGTTTGTCTTAGAATTTGTGTGTTAATCTAAATGTGATCAATATATATGTTTCAAAGTAGAATTAATTTGGCTGTTACATGAAGTATAGCAAAATAGCATGTTTTTAGAACGCATTCAGAATCCCCTTAAGCCAAGCCATTAAAAAAAAATATCTGAACACACTTGTATTTAGAATTTCTAAGCGTACCATAACTGTGCTACATTATCCTGGATCACCATTTCCCATGCAGCAGTTTACCTCAAGGCACAGAAATCCTATCCTATTTTGTAATACATTAATGGAGTCTATGACCTCATCAGACCATCGCATTTTGTATTTTCTTTCACTGAACGGTCATAGAGAAAATTCCTCAGTATCTGATATATACTCATAGGTAGAAGCTTCCTTTCCCTTTCTTCCTGCTTTCCTCCTGAAAATTTGGGACTTGGATCTGAAGCAGCAGTGTGGGTGCAGTTGCAGTCTGGGAATGGGAAAATGGTCTCCTTCTTCAGTTCCAGTGATTTTTGTGATGTTCTCCCACCGTTAAGGCCGAGAATAAGTGCGTATCCCTGTTCTTGCTAATCCGTTAACGGCATGGGATCGTGCTCCCCCAAGGTGGCAAAGCTGTGGTGCAGGGTGGGAGGCAGTGCTGCCCACCGGCACTGGTGTTACCCACGGTGGGCAACAGGGAGCCGGCTCTGTGCCAAGTCAGCTCCCATCTGACGGATCATGTTCAAATAGGTGTGGATGTGGACAGATTGCTTCCAGGGCCAGCTCCGGGGTGGAAGCGCTATAGTTCCTGTCTTGCAGCGTGAAGCCTGAGGAAATAAAATCCGCTTGGGACCCAAGCTGGCTCCGTGCAGCCCCATGGCAGGTGTCTGCACTTCTACTTGGTTTTGGAAGTCTGTATAGGCATAATGAGGTGGCTTTGTATGAGATAGCGGTGGTCCTGAGCAGCCCGGGTTCATCTCAGCTGCCTGTTTGGACCCAGCCTTACTCCTCAAGAGCTATTTCAGTACATGGGCACCGTGCTTCCTAGTAGCTTTGCTGTTTCTTGGTATTTTTCCATTTGTGGAATGAGTTGTGCTGCAGGTACATGGGACATCTCAGTTCCTATGCAAAACCAGGCTGGATCCCATAGTAGCTGTTAGCTGAGATGCAGCACAGTTTTTTGTTTGTGTTTTTGGTTGTTTGGGTCTTTTTATTTAAAAAAAAAAAAAAAAAAAAGGCATCCTATTTCATACAAAGGAGTCCTGCTAAAACCAGAACCCCTAAGACTTCAGTCAGGGAAACCTTGGTACGAGGGGGCAGAGCTAAAAACTTAATCAGTACTATTAATATGAAAACAAGCATCAGAGGAATGGTTTCAGCAGACTGGTGAAGAATAAGTATGAGAATTTAAGAACTTCTGGAAAGTAACAGGCAGTTAAGGCAAATGCCTCTTTTTTTTTTTTAGATTATCTTATGCTTTTAGAACTGGAAACTTCCCTGGTTGACAGCCCAGAGGAATATTGATAGGCCCAGAAGGGAAACTCTGCCTGTCTTAACTGTGACAAAATCTTTGAAAGGAGACACAGGAATAATATCAGCATTTTCAGAAAGGAGAACAATACTCTCGAGTCCTGAAAATGTTTCAGAGAAGCTTTCCAGTGGGGATTTCTGAGGAGTTTAAAGAGGCTATGTGAATTCACAGAAGGGAACTAGGTTGTCCTTTCTCTTTCTGTAAGGTAGGGAGTTACCTGTGGGAAGCTGTTCTCCCAGTAAGCTGACAAATTGCTTTAGGAGGCACATAATTAAAGTGAGGGGAGGGAGTTCCAGTGATGGGGCTCAGTTCCAGCAAGAAGCAAGCACTTCCTTTGAAGAGCTGAAGACCCTTTTAGGGGACAGGCTCCAGATACATGGCTGTTGGCATTTTGGGCTTTTGTACAGCTGCTGGATAACCCAAGACCTGATTGCATAGGTGAAGCTTGAAATTAGTGTTAAAATGTCCTACGGACAATCATCGACCTGTGAAGTAATTCTCCTCGCTCGCTCGGGGCATGAGTAGAGAGCTCAGAAAGCATGGCCAAAGAATGGCTCTTTTTAGTGCTTTGGAGGCAGGAGACACACTTTTTTTTGTAACAGGTAATGGAATTACAATACGTCAGTGTGGAAAATTGAGATCCTGGAATACTAATGTTGACAAGCTTGGAGGCTTCTTGTAGATGAATGCCATGTGGAAAGTCACCTGAACCTGATATCAGTACCACACCCAGGAATTCAGGCTTTGGAATCAGCCATGTATTTTTCCCACATGGGAGATGGAAAAGCCATTATTCTGTTCACTTTCATGTTCTATAATGTTTAAACCCATCCTTGCATGACATACACAGTCAAAACGCGTGATCAATGGCTGAAATATGTATTTTTGTGTCTTATGGTATCTATGATATCATGAATGACTGCCTGATACCTTACAGCCTTAAAAATTACACTAATAATGTTTTCACTGCATAGTGAAACCATTTTTTTCAAGGAAAGAAAGGATTGTGGGGAGAAAGCAGGGAGGGAAGAGCATTTTTGGCAGGTGCAAACATAATTTTTACATATATCTGTGCACTTTATGAAAAGACATGAACATGTGACTTTTAAATTCCTGATGTAGACTTGTAGTGTTTTGTCAAGGGATGTATATTGGTTACTTGCAATAATGTGTTACCTGCAAGCTGTCAGCAAGGACACGAACCTCAGTACAGAACAAAATCTAATATTGGAGGAATGACTCCTCTTCCGCCTTTAGCTTTTCTTTATTCATTTCCATTTCTTTCAAGAAATGCTTTAGCATGTTCTGTTAAAATGAATCTCATGATTTTATTTTTTTCTTATTTTTTTCATATTCTATTATGAATTCAAATACATAGTGGCATCTACAGGCTCTTGACAGAATCAAATTAAGACATACCATACTTGATGAACCTGTAAATAAAGAGTTCTACTTTCACCACTGTTTTAATCAATGAATATCCATTAAATAAGGGGGGGGGGGGGGGGGGGGAAGGACACATTTTTCCTTCAGTTATGCTGGGTTGTCTGAGGGATAAGGATGGGGAAAAAAGCATTCAAAATCTTTCTGTGTGAAAATAAATAAATTAAAACAACCTATTGTGCAAAGCTTTGATGCAAGACTGTTCAAGGAAAGGAGAATTGAAAACTTTACATTCACATGCACTGACATGCATGGGGTTTTTTTCTTAAATAGAGATAGATTTTGTGATAAAGCTGTTGAAGCACGATTATTTTATCCTCTTATACTTCAACTTTGTGAAGGAAGCTAATGTATGTAAAATTTGGTAACAGGTGAGCACTTTTTCTGTTTCAGCTGGAAGTCAAAGTAACAGCTGTTTCTCAGCAATACTGTTGCTGGGTGTGTGACCATACCTAACTGTGTATAAACCAACAAATATAATGTAAATGTAGAACAATCTTAAGAGGAAAACAGAATAACACTGCATGCCGAATTGCTTATATTACTCTATGAGCAAATTACTCTTTTTAGAAGCTTTAACTCTTTTAAGAAATTGGATGCAGGGTTGTGCGACTTCCCCATATTCTAGGAAAAATAGTAAAATATGCAAGGCTTTTATTGCTCAGACTTCATTTAACCTTTTGCAAATTCAGGGCTTAAAGTGCATACAATTTGGCATGCCCAACATGTACATTTTCCTGGACATTTGCAAATGGCAAAGGAAGACTTTTTTCCCCCTCTTTTTTTCCTGGGGTTACTGGAAGAGCCAGCTGGAAAATTGCTGCACCTGGTAGCAGTGACTGTGGAAGTAACAGTTCATCCATGTATGTGTAGTAAGCTAAGATCAGTTTGAAGTGTTTGGTACATTTAGCATCTACAGAGTAGCAAGATTTCTATTTCTCAGCAAAAATGCTGGTATCTAATGCATATTCTTTCTCTGCTGCTTATTTATCTACTGTCAATTTGTAGCTCTGAGGGGTGGAATGTGGCCTTTATCAATGGTTAGGACAAGACATTCTTTCCTCTTAAATTTGACATATTTGTGTGTCTGCTTTTTGTTTCTACCTTCTGGGTTTTTTTCCATTTGCATTGAAACATACACTATTGTTTAATCTTTCTTGCTTATGAACACTTTTTTTTTTAAAGCCATGACTACTTCAGTTAATGATACCATTTCTCCAGAGAGGGGTTTAAAAACCAAACCAAAACACTCCCCAAACCCCACCAAATAAAGAAAAAATTACCTTCTGAAGCAGTTTCTCTATAGCAGGCAATTCTTGTATTACATAGATATTTTGAAGGTGCAATGCAACACAAATTCAGTAACTTTTAGAGAAGAGTCCAAGTATAGCAGTCTGGAAAACAACCCTTAAAGCATATGAACAAAACCCAAACCACCACGACAGTTAGGAATTTACAGATGTGTGAAGCAGAACCAAGTGCAGTAGATAGATCTACTGAAAAGCCTTTCAAAGGCAATGTAGTATGTGTATGAAAGGAAACTGACCCAAAATGTAAGATATAAGCTGCTTTTTTTTCTTTAAATTTATCTTTTCCTCAGCTGGTAACAAGTTTTACGTAGTCTGTTCTGCCTCCCCCACCAGTTTTAAATTTGCCCTTGCCGTGCGCTTCCACTGCCAGCCAACAAGTGCTTCCTCTTGCTGTTGCTGGCACCTAATTTTCTGCTTGAAATCAAGACAGGTGAGAACGGTTTAGATGCCCATTTATTTAAAATGCTGAAACACACAGGGTGTCATCACTTCACATGTCAGGCAGCTGCTTATGAACGGTGGGGTCCTACAGAGCTGCTCCCAGGTATTGTACCCAAGGTACCTGAACTCGGAATGGCTATTTCTCTTTACTGCAGATCTCGTTACGCTCACCCCTCCTTCCCCTGCAGTGAAATGGAAAAAGGATGGGGAGAACACTTGAAACCTCGGCATTTATTTGAAAAAGCCAAAAGATGTAGCCCTTATTTTTGCAGAGGAAAGCTTGTAAAGATGGGAGAGCAAATCCCAGAGACTTGGAAACAAGGCGGCAAATCAAAGGGCTCTGAATTTTAGAATACCTTAACCACTTTAGCAATTTGAGGTATATATACTCTCACAGTTTAGCAGAAAGCATCTCTTCCATCAACAGTATTGTTCCTGTTGCTGTAATGAGCACTGGTGTTCAAGGCAAGGTGCACAGACACTTACCTCGGAAGAGGCTGAGAACTTGGGGAAGATGCCGTGGGAAACTCTGCCGGTTATTTTAGCAAGGAAAGTACAGCAGTTGGAAATTGGGTCAGTACCTCTGAGTACATCTGGGGATCTAGAAGCTGTGGGAGGTCTCTGTGCTGAGAATGGAAATGGTGCCATGTCCTGTGCTGGCAGCACGTTGCTTTTCCCCGTGGTCCTACAGTCAGCCCCAGGCTGCTCTGAAGTGACCGAGAGGACCCATGGTTGTGTGACGCTCTGCGTGGGCTGCCTCTTCACTGCGCCTTTTCCCTCCTGCCCTTGGATGTTTCCTTTAATTGGCTTCTGCTTGGATTTTGTTTAACAAGTGTGCCTGGCTATAGGAAATGATTTGCTAAATCTAAATGCAAGTTAATATCGGTGTGTTTGTCATTTGTGTGGTATTTATTGCTGTGACAACCAGTTTTTCAAAACTGAGACGGTGATCGTGTTTTTCACTACCTGATGCTTTTCTATTCAACACGATACAAATGTTTGTATTAAGGTCATAGTTTGAAGAATTTTTATAAGAGATGGCATATAAAAGTAGGTTGTTTGATAAATAATGGGGAAACGTTTCCTCAAGATCAAAGAAAGTGATACAGCTATTATTTTAAAATAATTTCATAAGTATAATTACATGGTAACTTCTAATTTAGTCTTCAGTTCCAAAACAACATCTAAACCTAAGAGAAGTTCAGCTGCCTTGCTTTTCTACAGTCAATGACTCTAGTTAAGGGACTGTTTAGGAACTGATGTGCAATAGTGAAGTTAATTGACCTGAAAAGGTGTTTGCAGTAATTTTACTGGTAACATTGAAAAAATTAATCATAGTTTTAAACCAACTTCTCCCAATTAGGGAAATTGTCCAAGTTGTTAAAATGATGATAGCAGTAGATTTTAGCTATACCCATGCCTCCAAGTGCAGGAGTTTGAAAGGTATGCAAATGCTGACGAGGGAGGAGGACAGGCTCGGGTAGTTTAGAGGCTGTGAAGCCCTACAACAAAAGTCCCCTTTGAAGGGCTCACCTGCTAGCCACCTAATGACACCAAAACCCTTAAACGAGTCGTCCTTTCAAATTGTCAGAGTTCAGTGTATTGATCTGGAGTAAGGCTAAGCTGCAGGCTTTAAAAGTCGGCATGGCCCAACTCAAAGTCGGTGCTTTACAGGCAGTCAAGAGCAAAAAATACAGATGTGAGCCGCCCTCTGCTGATGGGGAGATCGATGGGAGCCCTTCTGATGGGGGGGCGGCAGTACCAGAGCCTCACTTATTAAAAGGCCAGGTGTTCTGGGTGTGAGGACTTTGGGGCTAAAGAGAAAAGGAGAAAATCCTGTGTGGAGAGTGTGCTTGAAGGGAAGGGAAGAGAAGAGGGAGGCAGAGGGCTTTATGTCACATTTAAAACCAAGAATTTTATTACTTTGGAAGGTGTGCCCAACAAGTCATGTCAAAACCATGCAATGCTGTCCCTATTAAGTCAAAAAGGATTCTTATGGATGACTTCGGGGCTTAAATTTCTGCGGCAGGAATTGTTACAAGTATATGCTGAATGCCGGTGTATTAAATTGCTGATTAAAAGTTGGGTTAGTTTTCAAATGATGGAACAGGGAGAAGAAATGTTGTTCTTTGGAGTTGGAGGAAGAAGAGAGGTTTCTGTAGGTGTTTAACAGTATAATGGCGTGTTTGCTAATAAGATTCTTGCTAATTTTAGTGCCATTACAGCAAATGCTGCGATATCCACATAGGAGTAAGAACAACGCGAAGAACGTTACCTGCCAATGTTGGCTGCTTTGTACTAGTTCTCATGAGAATTTTGCTTAGGCAATATATTCAGAAGCATCTGCCAACAAGAAACACCCTAAGAAACAGAATTCACAAACACCATGTATGATTTTGAACCAGTTTTTTCTTTTTTTTTTTTTTCTCCCTCACTTTCTTGTATAGACAGTACCTTTCTTTCTCCTTTCATCTTTGCGAGTTGACCACTTCCATTACTTTCCTATTTCTGCTGAGGCTGGTAAGCTGGTTTGATGCATTCAGCAGTCAAAAGTGCAGTTCCGTGTGCATTTGTGTTGGCTGAGTAAGCAAAATGAAAGAGGCTGACTGTGAAAGTGAAAAGGTGATTTACGCTGGTGTCATAGTGCTGTGCAGTAATAAAACACAGGGATTGTTGGACACACATTATATTGTACAATTATATAATTATAAACAATATAATTGGAGGCAGTTGAGCTTGAATGCAGCAGGCTGTTATTTAGCAATCATCTCTTTCAAGGCTCATTAAACGCAGATTTATACACAAAATAAAAGCTTTGCTCTATAAAGGCTAAATATGTAGTGGCATTTATTCCCCAAAACGTAATACATAGATCTAAAGCTGTCAGCATCTATAATGGATTTAGTCAGTGGTTGTAAATGAAGTTGTTCAGTAGGTATGACAATTCTGAGCCCTTTGCCTTTATTTAAGGTATTATTTCTGTGACTTCCTTTGTATGTCCGTTTTGGAAGGCTGAAGAGCCTGCATACACAGCTGTGGTCTTGGTTTTTGAAATCTGACAAGCGGGGACATTACAGATAGTCAAAGTGTTTTGAAAGGTAATGAAGATCTCTTAAAAATCATCAATATTTTGGGCCTATGTTAACCCTTTAAAATTTTGTAATTCTGAAATGATGAATGAGCTTATGGGGAAGAAAATTAAGAAGCTGACATTTTGTTGCTTATACCTCAAGTCGTTTAGGGTTTTGGTGGGGTTTTTTTACATACTTAATTTTGTTACTTGAAGTAAAATAAGTTTTTACTTAAAAAAAATAAAGGGAGGAGAATCTTATGAGCTAAGAGGAAAAAAACCAGAAGTAAGAACCTCCTAACGCGTGGAGATCTACAACACATACAGTGGTACAGTCTGACTCAAACTTCTAATAGTTGACAGAAGTTTGGAACGTAAATGTACATTTAAATGTGTATATATAAACTGAAATTTAGGTGCTTAAATATTTTTGGTAGGCTTTTTTGAGTATCAAGAACTCCCACTGGCTTGTAAACAGTTGTGAAACAACAATGTAAATGACTTAAGAACCATTCTTGAAGGAGAGCCTGCAGGCCTCAGATCGGAGCACGGCGCTGTGAGTACAGCTCAGCACTGCAAGTTCTCTGACCCGTATGTGCTCAAGACACTTTTGTATTTGTTTTCAATCCACATGTGAATTTTTAAATGCTCCATTTTAACGCTCTTCCTGACATGTCGTTAGCTCCCATCTCATTTTGTAATTCTGTGCAGTGCGCTTCATCTTCATGCCTTTTGTTAAGTGATTCGCAGGAGCCTGATAGATGCAAGGCTCCTATGAGCTTCGACATGCCTCTGATTACACAAATGGTCTGGCATGATACAGCCGCTGCATCGCTGTTTCCAGCATACCGTACCTGATATTAGCAGTTTGCGGCTGTCGGCCTTTTAAGAAGTTACTGCATTTTCCGTTGCTAGCTTTCACTTTGCTATGTCAGAAATGTGTCTGCATAATAATTGCAGTTTACTTGCGTTCGCTGATGATACTAGAAAATGTTAATTAATATAGTATGAGGCACTGTAGTTAAATGTTTTGAATGCGTGTAAAGTATTGTGGTGTTGATGCCTTTAGCAACTGTATCTTAGTTTCAGCCTTTGGTAATGGCGATGCAGAGCTGTATTTCAGAGCTGTTTTCCTTCCCCCGCTTCTGCCTTGTTTGCTTATTTATCCAAATGTGTTAACTCGTTTCTGAGAGTCATGTTAGTGAATTAACAAGGTCTAGCTTCTTGTAACACTATTCTAAATCACTGCAGTCTTTTCAAAGTTTAGGGATAAAGCATTTTCCAATGCAAGCCATGAAATTCAAATGTTGCTTGGTAAGGCTGCTTTTGTTTGCTTTTTAATTAAAAAAGAAAAAAAAAAAAAAAAAGAAAGTGAGTATTTTCTTAGTGATATAGGGACAGATGCTCTAGCAGTCTTCACTGACTCCGTTGTAAAATGCTCTTACAACATTACCACAATAGTTTGATAGAGGGGTGGGGTTTTTTTGCTTTCTTTCTGTCCTTTATGCAAATGTAAATTCCTACACAACATACAAAGCAGGGGAGATCACATGCTTGTTAAATTAAAGAAGTTGAGGTTTAAATCTTCAGTGGTGAGTTATTGTTATCTGATAAGTTGCAAGAGTGCCTCAAGAAATTAGTTTGGCTGTGTGATTTCATTTCTTTGTGGACATATATTCATATTTTGAAACTAAAACCTCATTTGTGTGTTCTGCACAATGAGTGGCCACTGTTTAAATAATCTAACTAGCTGATCCGTTAGGTTTGGGTAGTTGGTTTGGTTTGTGGTTGTTTTTTCTTTTTTTCTTTTTCAGAAGACCACAGGTAATGAACTTTAGCTGGAAACAGCCTTGGAAAAGCTTGTAAAGCTCATGTTCTTTCTGTAACTTCTGAGTGAATAAGCAGTGCATAACTTGGATCCCCAACTTTTCAATTATATTAAACTCCATTTTAAAAGAAAATACTGAGTTATGTTAATCAACATTGCCTTTTTTGTTTCTATCTAAAGTCCTTCCTTTCAAATAAATTGCCACTAGTCTCCTGGTGTGCTGGATAAAAGACATAATCCTTATCTAGTTCTTTATGGCATTTCATGGCTAGGAAACAGAGCAAAGTGAAAATTTATCTTGGCTGATCGCCACAGCAGAGTGTGCTGGGTTGTATGAAAAATTAAAGTTAGACCCCAAATCAAGAACTCATCTTTCCACATGTGTTTTGGGTGGTTTTGTTTTGGCTTTCAGTTACTGTCTACTGAGGCACCACTGCTGTGACGCAGGAATCGCTATGTCACAGGGTTTTATCACCCTATGGGCTGGCATAAAAGAGAAGCAGCATCATGGGATTTCTCTTAAAATTCATGCTAGCAACATCTCCCCAAGGTTCCCCATCCCTTAGAAGCCACAGATAGGGGCATCTCCCCCCCAGGGATCCCGCAGGGTCTTTGGTTTGTATACCTTTTGGTGTCTGTCCGTCCTTTCCATGAGAGGGAGCAGTTTGTCCTCCAGGACATCTAGTTTTGTTCTGCTTAGCCCACCAGGACTGGCTTTTTAGGAAGGTCTGCAGAGGGGCAGAGCGGTGGCTGACCAAGTCTGTGTCTTTAGAGGCAGCGTGATATGGGAACCGTTGCCGTGTCCCACTCCTGAAACAGGAGATCAATGTCTTGTTGCAGACTTCGTGGAGTGATAAAGTTGAGAGTCTTTAAGTTGTTACTTGAGGGAGTCTAAAACAACAAATACCACGTAAATGTAAAACAACCTTAAGAGGAAAATGGAATAACACTGCGTGCCAAATAGTTCACTTAGTGAGCAAATTACTCTTTTTGGAAGCTTTAACTCTTTTAAGAAATTGGATGCTGGTTTCTGTGACTTGCACATTTTTCTAATTGTATTCATATCAGCTTTCATATAGTACATTTCCTATTCTTAAGGACTAGTCCAAAGATAAAATGTTCCCTATTGTATACAGCTGTACTGCAGAAAAAACAGCACTGAGCACATTTAATAGGATTCATTCAAAGACCTTTTCACTCCCAAGTATTGCTTAACTGCGTGCTGTGGACTGAAAGGTGGTGGTCTTTTGAAAGAGGGAAGCAAAGAGAAGATCGAGTTGTGAACTCCATCTTGAGCTAAAAAGGAAATGTTATTTCAGTTCTGTATGTGAGGAAACACAAGGTTTGAAATTAGAAGAATAATGTGTATTAAACATAGTGTGTGAATTTTCAAGGTACTTTTTTATCTAGATGAACATACATATCAATGACTGAATATGTTGCTAATATATTTCCATTATGCTGATGTTGATTCATAAACCTTCCTCTAATTAAAAATGCAAATAAAGAGAAAGGCACTATAGAATAAAAATGTACTGAGTAATGTTCTTAAAGACATTATGGATCTTAAAGCATTAAAAAAATATTTTTTTTTTTTCCTTCAGTCTTTAGCAAATGGATGATAAAGATGTAGTAGATGTGCCGGTGTTTATCCTTTTAAAATGTTTTAAGCTCCTCATAGGAAGAGGCTGTGCAAGCCCTTCTCCGTTATGGCTGTTCTAGGGCAGAGCCTGCTCAGATGCCTGGACTGCTGGCTGAAGGCCCCAGGACTTGCTCCCCTTCAGGGAAAAGCAGAGGGACACCCTAACAGAACTAAGGAAATGTAAAACGTAGCGAGGTATAGCTCACAAATGTGGGGAGCTGGGGGGTGGGGTGGGGAATCAGCTTTGGATTATTTGTTTGAAAGCAGCGGATGTATTCGGCTGAGCCGCAGAGCGTTGTCCAGCTGGCTTCAAGCTCGTCTGTTTTAATGATTGAAATGTTCCCTAGGAAAACTGTTGTAACAGCAAACAAGCGATGGAAATCAGCAGAAAGGGCTAACTGTGTAACTCTCTTCTCGCATGAAGGTGTAAGTGTGTGACAAGGCAACTTGCTTGCAGGCAATATCAGAGACTTGATGGTCTTTAACTGGTCCACTAGAAATCTTCTCCTCCCCCAATCATTTATTCATTTCTGCATCTCTTTCCTCTTTATATCACGCAAGCATGCTGTGACAGCATTATTCCTGAGGAAATTTCCTGATGCATTATAAAACCAGATTGTTTTTTCCCTTGCGGCATGTAACACAGTGTTAGTTTTTACTTTCTTGTTTGCACTTGGCTACGTGTCAACACGGCTCGCCACAAAACAAACAAACAAAACCATGGAAATAATCCCCTCGCTCAACTCTCCCAAATAACCACTTTTTTTTTTTTTTTTTCCCTCTTTTATATCCTGAAATACTGATGCGTATAATCCCTGCCCTAGGCAAGAAAAGGGGGCCTGCAGGATATCTTTTGCCATTCAGACGCTGCTATTACTCCCTATCAAGTTAATGGAAGTTCTGCCACTCAATTGAGTGGAAATGGGATTGAGCCTTTGCTTACTGACCTCATTCTAATGCAGTGGAGTTTCCTGCACCCGTACGACCAAGGGAAAAATAGGAAGGCCAACATTAATATAGATCGTGTTCAAAAAAAAAAAAAAATAAAATCAATGTCGGGTGTCACAGGTTAAACGTTCCCGACTTGTGTATCTTTTCCCAGCTTACCCTGAAAACAGGTCTCTTGCACTGCTTAAGTGGAGTCACTGAAACAATTTAAGTCGGTAATGGTGGATTCATGTTTTGTGCTTTACTTTGGGGGCAATTAATATAGCACACTACAATTCTGTACACCAGAAGTTGTAGATTGTGTATTTTATCATCTCAAACTCACAGTCAGATAATAAAAATGCATGTTTATACTGCTGTCGTGCCAGTAGAGAGTTGAAACTTGACGTGTTTTCTTTTCAAGAACAATATTAGCATTACCAATATGGTTTACATACATTAATGAGGGTTGGACACCTCTAACTTCTGCTTACTTTCTAGTGAATGCAGGCTGCTAGAGCGTCTTGTTTGCCTTGCTTTATAGCTCAAGAAATTTCAGCAAAACTGTTTTAAGTCTCAGTTAGGTTGTGTGAATATAAGAAAACTAAATACTTGGCAGCTATGGTTTTCAGAGAGCTGATTTTATAAAAAGGCAATTAATAAAATGGTACTGTTGGCAGAAAACAGCCCCCTCATCTCCCTGACAGTCCTCATTATTTCTTTCCATTCCTGTTCTTGTCCATTCCCTTTTTGACTTTACTCTGAGAGAGATATAAATATGTAGAAAGGAGCAAAGATGAAGAGTGGAAGTAAAGGAATAAGGGCACGTTTTGCTTTCTGGTCTTTGTGGATTTGTTCAAAGGGCACCATAAGAATTTGTACAAATTTTTTACAATCTGTAACCTTCAGGGTTTTTTTGTAAATCTTTCTGAGATACTTCTTAGAACCGAGTGCTGAACCTCAGTGAACACTCTGTATAAAGATTAAAACAAAATAAGCTACTGATTGGGAAACCTAAGTTATCTGTAAATATTTGAATTGTAATGAAAGCAAAAAGAAAGTTGTGGGATTCTAAGTTCTTGTGACAAAGTGCTTTTTGTTCTTCCCCACAAAAATCTGTGGCTTGTTAGCCTGTTCTAAAGAGGGCGAGACTTCATCATGGGTGAAAACATATTGCTTCATCTTCAACAAGTCAAGTTTTCTTTGGGTTGAGGTGGAATTGTGGTTCGTGGACATCTGACATGATGGGTAAATTGCTTTTTGACATGTCTTACTAAATTACTGCCACATGGCAAACATTGATCTTGATTATGCTAATGTAAGTGCAAACTATGGATGTATTATCTTACTTATTTTGTATTTAAATGGGTGGAAGTGAAATGAAAATTTACCTCCTTTCCCTCTCTCCCAAATGACACTCAAAACCAAGGTTTAAATTATTACCAATGAGCTTTTTATTCAGAAACAATATCCAGGAGGAGGTAAGTGAACAAAAAAAGTAACTTCATTATACCTTATTTCTTGAAATAAGGTGGTAAGATATTTCAGTGTCAAAAAGGCTATTTGGGCTTTTGGGGAGACAGCTCAGAAAATCTGGTATAATTGATGCATAGTCCACATGCTCATAGAGTAATAAATAACTGTTTGGGTATAGTAATAGTCAATGATGTGAAATTACTTGGTGGTACTCTTTCTCTTTTCTCTTCAGCTCTTTAACCAGATGGGCAGTGCTGTAAAGAAGGTATCCCAGCACATTGCTAGTACGTAAAAGAGAGACGAAAGTAAGGGTAGAGTTTTATATTGTGCTGTTCACTGAATTTTATTATTCATGGCAGTTGTTTAATACTTAGGGCATAGATCTACAGACCTGTTTGGTCTTACAATCATGAAACAGTGGTGTGACCAAGCAGGAGCTCGGCTTATGCTGGAGTATGTGAGGCTGCTCCAGTCCCAGAGAAACAGTGGAGAGAAAAGTGAAAGGATTTGATCTAAGCTTGCGTGAGGCTTTAGAAAACCTTTGTTGCAGGGACATCCGCTGTAGAAATGATTACTGGAAGGGTTGTGGCAGTCAGAAGCAGTTAGGCAACTGGGGGGTGTCCTGCGCTACTTGTGTCACTCAAGCAGATGCGTTGTGGAGAAGTGTATTTAATTGGGTAGAGTTGATCTGACAAACACAGTTGCACTGAAACTTGCAGTAGGAATTTCTAAGTATGCAAAAAAAAAAAGAAGGAAATGACAAGTAACTATTAGTTTGTCATCTCTCAAATCCGGTTTAGGAGACTGCTTAATGATGTCATTTTTCAAGTTGCAGGGTAGCTTTTCCTGAAGTAATCTAGATAAGATATATATTCCCGGTAGGATTTTGAGTCCTATTTACAATACATGTTGTTGTCTACATTCAGGTTTTTATGGGTAAGATTTAAAAATGAAGGTAGGAAAAAGTGTCACTGCTTTCTCTACCAGTCTGAACATCATGATAAATTTCTGGAACTTTGTTGATACTTCAGAGTTTTCTTTTTATGAAGCTATGTAGGAGAGAGTTTTAACTCCATTTGGTCTGTTTTACTTCTGTCAATTCTTTGCAAGGTATCAACTACGTTTGGGGTTTTTTAACTTGCTTTTTGGTACAGACAATCAACGGCAAACTGGTAGCACCAGTCCAACATTGGCATGATGAAGTGACAGTAAATTTAATAATAGGGAGTGTAAAACATATTATTGTATTTTTAGCATCAGAACAGTTTGCCAGCCAGACCTATGGATCACACATGGGTTGAGTAGCTTCTAAAATGTCAGTATGTTGTGATTTATAGTTCAGAATCTCATCATCCCTTCCTAGATAAAATGAACCTTAGTTTAACTTTGTGTCTAATACCTTGTGATAAATTATACAGGCAGGCACTTAATGTGGTCTGAGTATGAATTCCTCAAATGAGAGGTGCATTCATATTGCAAGAGTGCATGAGAGAAGTTGGTGGTGGGTGCGTGTTGTGTAAGTGTAATTGGTAACACTGGATCAAACGGATATATTTTTCTGTTGCTATGTTGCCTTTTATTATGGATTGGATAAATCAATTCTTGCTTGCTTGTGGGAGGCAGAAAAAGGAAAAACGGTGCTGCAGAAGTATGTGGATCTTTCCTTCCTTGCAGAAAGGGAAAGATTCATCTCAGCAGAGGACACTCCATGAGCTTATCTTTTCGCAGAGGTTTTTTTCTGTGTGTGTGCGTGTATCTCCTCTATATCATAAAAGATCTAGGTATTTTACAGATAGAGCTTTCCTTAAAAGAGGCTATATTTACAGGGTCAATTTTTCCTTCACTGCGTCAGGAGCAAGCCTCGAATGTTTTGGAAGGTCTGATCCTGAGGAAATGCAATACAAATTGTGCTGCAGGCTGAAACTGGAAACACAAGGGTGGCAGAATAACAGTCTGTGACACACACGTAATGCTGTCAAGCCATAGAACACACTTAAAATTTTTCAAAGTAACATTATTAATGTCCTAAAAAAAACCCCAGGAAAATAGATGTCAGCCAGTGGATTTGATGTGTATATAGCTCATTATGTGGGGAGAGGGATGGGGAGACTTTTATTCTTGCAAGAGGAATAGCGCTTTGCTGAAAAGAGAAGGCAGGCACAGGCAGCTGATTCAGGGAAGGAAATTCCAGCAAGTTGGAAATATGGAGCTAAGAGGGAGGTGAAGAGCCCAAAAGAGAGAGCTCAGTGGCAGAGATCATAGTGGAGGAGCTACAATGAGAAGCTTGTGGGGATGGGAAAGTGAAGAAATACAATTAAAAATGTCCATTGTTATCCCTGGCTCAGTGCATTTGGTTTCTCTTGTTTCTCATGCTTCATTACTTGTTGTGATGGTAGTTCCACCTCTTGACTCATTTTGCTTTAATTACCAGTTGCAGGGATTTAGACGTATCCAGGTTTTACTCTTAATGGTACTTTTTAAGGGTTTGTTGGTGGGTTTTTTTTCCTATATTGCTTTGCTTTTAAATTATCGGAATTGTTTATTGTAGTGATGTCAGTATTTATGTTTCAGCAGCCATATGTTGAGTACTGTTCCTCACAGAGATAAACTGGGAGTTGAGGAAAACTAAAAGAAACTTTTAGTGCAGATAGAGCTCTTGAAAATGAGGCTATTTCTGTTCTGCCAGTGTTGTTTCGGGGTGTGGGGGGGGAGCACTGCAATGTGCAGAGGCTCAGAAAGATGTCAGGAAAAATAACCACCTGGCATTATATGTGCAGCAAATATTGAAGACTGGAGGCTGGTTTTGTTTTGTTTTTGTTTTTATGTAGGGCTTGTTGTTTTGGTTTTTTTTTTATCGTTAATGCTATTCTGCTTGATGTCTCATTATTTGGTCTCATGGCAGTCTACCAGTTTATGTTAATGGCTCTTTAGCCAATCTCATAAGGTCATCATTTGATGATGGTAACTTCATTCAGATAAATGTTTCCATAAATTGATACCTCTTTTCATTTAGTATGGGCACACTAAAAAATTGGAGAGCACTTACTTTCATCAACTGGTACTGATAATCCAATGCAGTCCTTTGAGATTTATGTGCAAAATTTTCAGTCTATTAGATTGGATATCTAATCAGAGTTCATGACGATAAGGTAACTACTTCGTTTAAAAAAAAAAAACCAAAACACAAAAAACAGACAAAACAAAAAAAACCTGGCCAGTGAGTACTTGGCCAATTTAAGAAAAGCAAATGCCCTTCTTCTCCATCTCAAAACCCCTCCAAAGCTAAAATTGGCACTAGTATACTCAGTCCTGCAAATGTCATGGTACATAGGTGTTAAAAAGCAGTATTGTAGTAAATGCTAGACTGCATGCTTTAAAAAAAAAAAAAAATGAGTGGGTGGGGAGTGGAAGTGGTTGCTGAATTACTCGGGTGACTTCCGAGTCTTTTAGGCAACTACATGAGAAAGTATTTGGTTTGCATGATGAGTGTTGACCAGCTCTTGGATGTGACAGGGGAATTGAATCCTCGCCCCATGAATGAGCCACGCAGTGTTGGCTGGGCTGCAATGGCAGAAAACTCACTTTTGGACCTTTGCTAAGGTTAGGAGCCATAGCTGTCAGTCTGTTTATTGAATGGAGTTGAAAAACTGTTTCTGCAGTGAGGCCTCGCTTGTAGGTGGATCGCTTTTGTGCTGTAGCATTGAAAAAGAGGGAGGACAATGAGAAGAAAGAGAGAGGAAAGAGAGAAAAGTGATTCTTGTGTGATCAGGTTCATGCATGAAACTTCTCATTTGTGTGTTTTTCAGCGGTACCTGGTCCTGTGGAGCAATATATAGAGCTAGCTGATCATCAGCCAGGTGGGAATACTTGCTATTCTTCCTATTTTGTGGCATCCAACATGCAATCTGGAGCAAGGCCAGGGCTGGCATTTAATAAACAAGTGGAGTAGTCTGTATCTTCCACACTGAGGGGACCTACTGCACTTTAGTCTCTCCTCATGTTGGCTAAGAGGGCATATTTGGCTGAGACTTGGTTCAGATACGCTTTTCCACATCCCTGCACTCAGATCTACAACATGCGGCAATGCTTGTACTATGCTGAATTAGCAAAAGATCCTCTATGAACCTTTGGTGTCTGCTCTAGCAGTTCTCTTGGAGGGGATGGACCTGAAGAGAGTGGCAAAGCTTGTTATTTTGAAGGAAAGAAATAATAGGAAATCTTGTAAATGACTATATTTTATAAGAAGTTCATCACAATGTGAGAGAAATCCTCCTGAAGAGTGGAGATAACATACTTCATCTTTTCTCAGTCGCCACCCTGCTGACTTGCTACTGGGGTTATTCTGAAGATCCTTTGAGTTTGGCTGGCGAGTTGCTCGCTGATGCCGTAGCTTAGCAAATCACCAGGCCCACATTCTTCTGGCCTTAATGAGACTTAAGCATATGCTGAAATGCTTTTTGCATAAGCGTGAGCAAAAATTGTAACGTGGCCTTAACTTTTATCATAAAACTTAATTTGGTGTTAAATATTCTGTGTTTGAAAATTGAATACATTTTAAAAGCTCAAGCGTTCACTTACCCGTATATGTCACACATATATCCTCGTAGATTGAGTTTGGAAGTATTACTGCTAATACATCCGGGGAAATGTCATTTAAGCAGTTTCAAGTTGCTACCAACCCTAGGTCATTATCCTTTTTGTGCTCCTTCATTAGTTCACTGTAGGGAAAAAAGTGTCACTGACTATGACATTTTGGTCTAACTTGAGAAATCAGCATATGCAAACAGATGTATCGTTTGTTGACATTTCCTTTCTGCAGCCAGACAAGGAGAGAGCGCAACTGTGAGGGTTTATGTGTTTGAAAGCGTGTAGTTTCACGGCATGGCAGATTTGGCAGGTGACAGGAGGGTCTTTCCTGGGGTGGTAGTTCCTGTGGATAAAGCTTTCCTTGACCCGCTGCTTCTCTTTGATGCCAGCTCTCTCTTGCTAACCTCAGAGGAAGGGATGGGGAAACTGGAAGCTCAAGTCCTCCTGAGCTTGTGGCATTTATATTGTGAGACAGTTGAGATCAAGTTCATTTTGCTAAGCTGCTCACCCATAATGGATCTGTCACAGCGGCTTGACAACGTATTTGTATCCATTTTGGACAGCCTTTGCCGCTCAGCGCTCTCCCTGTGAAAGTTCCCGGCAGACCACTCGGATTTAATGCTGTTGAATAGTAAACCCTCTTCTCCCCCTCAGAATACATCTATCCTTTTCATAGACTTAATAGGCAGTTGTCTGTTCCAGCCATGCTTTACCTTTGAAGTGGTATCAAGTAGCTGAGAGCACCTCTTAATTTGACCCCAATTTTCTCTTGTTCAGCTGGCATAAAGATGGCACAGCCAAATAATGGAGGGTATTTTGTGTCAGAAACTCTGTTCTGTTTTTTCCTGGAATTAAAAATCTGTTTGCGTTTCTAGTTTATTGGTAATTTATAAACAGTTGTTGGTTTGTTTCTGATGTAAAGACGTGGCGTGGGTGGTGGGAAGGAGAATAATGGTATCTCACAAACTGAAAATCTAACTTTCCTGCCAGCTGTGTCTGGGAAATCAAGTTAGCTTTCAGAGACTGGAGTTGCTAATAAACCAGGAAATAAATGACTGCTTTTTCATGTCCAACCGCTAATGGTAGAATTATGTAAGTGTATTTAACTCCAAGTTCAGATTCAAAACCTTTTTGGTTTTCTTTTCCTTCCATGCCTTCCTCCTTTCTCTCACCCCCCACCCCCCACCCCCCCCTTCAGTGCTGCTTTTTCTTTAACAATAGTTATATAATGCTGCCTCTCCGTCGGGATGCATCCTATATAGTGTAGTTTATACATGTATTAGTAGATCTGTGCAAATCCTTAGGCTTTCAATGCACCTTAGATGCTTGTTTCCAAGCTTGAGTTCAAAAGAGCAGTGGCTTCCCCAGAGAGTGCCAGCTCCCACCGCGGTGCTCCGGTTCCAGGTCGATGCGGTGCTGCGTGTGGAGTTTAGGTTTAATAGGATGTCCTAGTATTTTCCTCATTCATCCTACGCAGCCCCGTTTCTAATAACATAGCATCTGAGCTGCTCTTTTTGTGTTTGCTGAGGCAGATAGAAATAATAATACTAGTCGAAGGGGAATGTTTTAAGGGGTATTTCTTTTAAAAATAGTTCGAAGTTCAATGAATTCTGCCATCAAAGTGTGGCAGTTGAAAGTTAACTATGAAGAGAGTGTGAAGCTCGCTTCGTTCTCAACAAGGTGCGTTTAGCAAAGCTGTACTCTGGAGACTTTCTTTCTCGCTGGTGAAACTTACTGCGAGAAATAAAAAATTCTGTACCTGGTGCTTCTTTGTGGCATGTTTGTATCGTTCTCTCCCAGAGCTGTCCGGCCATCTGTGGGTTCCTCATCTGCCCAGTACCAGTACACTTGCTGTTGGTCTTCCATTACCTCCCCTTGCAAATGCGTGTGGGAGAGGGCGAGCACTTGACAAATCCCCTGCTCTTCTGAGACCTTTCCAGCACTTCCAGTGTGCGTGTTAATTGGAAAAGCTGAAATGAAATACCTTGGGTTGCACCGACCTCGTCATCTGTTTTTCAGGTAGCGTATGCTTCCACAAATCCTCTCAGAGAGAAATTAAAAATGCCTATAGAAAAGATAGAGCCTCAATGTAATAATTAAGCAGGTGTTAAGCAGCAGCCCGTTATTCATGTGTCAGGTTTTTGTATGGTAACTTTTTTATCTTTTTATTACTGCTTGAAGAGAGACTTGACCGAACACCATCTCCAGCTGCTGAAGGGCAGGGTTGAGCGATGGGAGACAAACCTTCTGAAAGGGACCCACCATCAGCAGAGCAGAAGTTTCCTCTAGACCAAATCAGTTTTAGGAGTTGCTTCCTCCTTGCTAGGCAGTGCAATTCACACTTTTTGGCTGAATGCTGAATTAACTTTGAAGGGGCAAAACCCTTCTCTGGATGCAAGATAAGGACGGAAAAAGTACTGTTTCTGTATCAGTGTCACTTAAAATCCATTTTTAGTTATGCCTACAACACAAAACTGGCAACCTCGTGGTTAAGCAGTGGTGTATCCGAGACTGCAGTTCGCGGACCATTCAAACAAAAGATTATCTGGAGGTCCCAGCCTTCCAGATGAGCAAGTGTGCAAATATTCTGATCCCATTTTTAGAATGGAAGGGGGAGACTAAACCAGTGCCATTTATTTAGTGTTGCAATAAATTCGGGTATTCAGCAAGCAACTTCTGTAGCAAGATTACGATTTTCTGCGTAAAGAAAGTAGCCAACCTGGGTTTGGGTGTTTTCCCCTTTCTAATCTGCTTTTCATGAAATTATGATCACTTGCAATTTTGGAGCAGAAATACTGCCCAGGGAATGAAAAGCCTCAGCTGCTTTTACCAAATGCAATAACTGTGTCTAAAAGGACTCTGCCTAGATGGCTTCCAGAGGGCTGTGGAGCACGCTGGCTCTGCGTACGCTGCGCCGCTGAAAGTAGAGGCTGGAGCCTGGATAACATGTTGGTTTTCTGAGTAGTCAGTGGCTGGAGAGATTTCAAATGCTTGATTGTCTACAGAATGAAACCTTTCTGCACACGACTGACAAATATTACTTTAACCCTTTGTGTGAAATAGTCGGAATGTTACTGGAGAGGGGCCTGTTTCACAGCTGTGATTGCACTAGCACCAGTCAGCGTTGCGTCACGGCCACTGGATTATAAGCGATTTGGGGCAGATAAAACATCTGCCATTGTGCTTTGTATTGTGGCCGGCACAATGAGGCCCCGCTGGTACCTGGCTCTGCTGGGAGCTATCAGTCTAGGAGAATTATAACAACTAGGAAATTTGTAAAATGTGCAGACAAGATGTTCAGATAAAAAGGGTACTGGATCAGTGTGAAACTGAAAAAGCTTTTGAGAGATTTCCCGGTTGGACGTTTGCTACTCTTCTGTGGTGTTTCATCCCCAACAAAAATTTATTTTCTCATAAAAAAAGTATGTATTTCTTTCTTTCTGTAGAGAATAAACGTGATTGCAAAGTCAAAATCGGATCTTGTTCAAGGTACGTCTTTTTTCCCCTCCTACTTTTCACATTGGTGAAGACATCATTTTAGTTCAATATTATGTAATGTTGAAAAATCAAAATAAAAACCCCACAAACGTTCTTGAGGTTTTTGTGGTTTACAAAGCATACGCTTTCAGATTGTTTTTATCTGAAACAACTTATGTTATTCCCTGTTTTATGAGTGGAGCCTCAAACACCCTAGAAGCCTTTGTTTTATGAAGATGTTTTTCTTTTGTATGAAAATAAGAGTTTCTGAGGTGGAAAATAATTTAATTGATTCCAACATTTCTTTGGAATCTTGAAATACTTAGGATTAGCATTGGTACATTAATGAGCTTCTTCCTTTCAAAAATGTTTCCTGTACTTCTAAAACAAGAACTCACAAACTTTTTTTATTGTTGGGATTGTGTTTTGGGGAGACGCACGCACACAAGAACCGTGTAACTGTTTCTTTGTTATCAGGAGTTTACAGTTTATCATTCTCTTGAATATGCAATGTAGTAGTATTCTTCACTGATACCATACTGCAAAGCTGTGAGTCAGCAATTAGAAATATTTTCAATATAGTCCTTGTGAAATGTCTGGATTCTGACATCTTTCCCATATATACCTCTCCAGATGACAGAGTATTTGAATAAGAGCTAGGTCCTCTACACGCCCCCCCCAGTGTCACCCGTTGACTGTCTTGGGTGGGACGACAGCAGCAGTTTTGAAGAACCTTCTTTTTCCAGTGACTGGCAATGCAGCAGTGTGGGGATTTGGAGGAGTCCGAATGCACTGAGAAATTTGTTTTCCAGGAGAAAAAAAATGGGAGTAAAGCTCAATAAAATGAAGTGGTTTGACAGCAGTTATGTGATTTCCTTAATAAAGTCTCTGACTTCTCTGGGCAAGGATAGTGCTGGAAGCAAGTCAGGGCTAATTACTTGTAGCATTCACCTAAGATTAATACAGTTGGGGAAGGAGAGGACCTGCATAACTTTTTTTTCTTTTTTTTTTTCCCTTTTCTTTTTTTCCCTAGTGAAATGAATTAAATTAATCCAGGTCTTCTCACTTCTACTGAAAGCCATCAGTAGCAATGAACATCCCTGTCTTTTGCTCTGACTTGGGTATCTGCAGGAGATCACTTGCAAAATCCCCCCAGCTGGGAATGATCAGTGGTAGGGAAAACAACAGTTGCCTATCTGAAGAAGGGATGTATTGCAGCCTAACTGTAGTTAAATGTACGCTGTCTTTACCAGGAGCATTTCTCTTGGCCGGAGTTGTCTCCCGCATGTACTTCAGAGGCTGGAGATATTGCAGTTTATGGCATGTTTCTTTTCCTTTGCAGGTTTCAGAATATCTATAGAACTGTTCTAAGAAAGAAGAAAGTGACATTTCAATACATCCATGATTTCAGTATATTTCAAATATTTTTAAAGCCTGCATTTTGCAGTCAGTGTGGCTTTGTTTATTCCAAAATTGTTAGCAGAGACTGAATCTGAGCATTTTGAAGTGATGGAAAGGTTTAATACCCTCCTTTCTTTCCCTTCCAAAAGACTACATTGCTTTTAATTAGCTGCAGTTTCTTTGCTAAGTAGAATGAAATTGCCCAGCTGTGTAGGAGCTGTGGGCCAGCAGTAGGTATTGGAAGCTGGAAGCACCGAGACCCTCATTCCAACAAAAGCATTCCGAAGCCAATCTCATGTTGAGAGTGTTAAATAACAGTGAAGCGCTTAGATATGTTTGCAGATCTGGACTGTAACCACATGCCTTTATCTGGCCCAAATGTGCTGGTTTCTGGCTTTTAAACTTAATTGTAGTAAGACGTTATTATTGAGAGTTTTCACATTTCCCAGTGCGATTGTGTACCGTGATCTGAGCGGCAGTGGCGTTCCTGTGTTTACCAAGAATACCGGGTAGTGTTTTAGCTTGATCCTTCCCTGGCATTTGCTTGATGGATTAACCTGGGGCTTTCTCTAGAATTATTTGTGGAAGATCAAATGGCAAAATCAATGGGGGGCCTTCTGCAAGCTGATGATCATTTACTGTGTGCATAAATTACTTTTTCTGCTCTGTTACGTAGTCCTCCTAGAACTGCACTTAGAGTGAGACCACGCTGTCTCTTCATGCTTACAGCTGATTTTATTGTATGTTGTAACTTATGCGTAAGTGGACTGCATGCTTAACTTCACAGGGGTTTTTTATGCCATCTAGGACTTCGTTTGGAAACATGACCTGGAAAAAGGGGTGGAGAGTGATGTAGCTTCTAAATTTAATTCCCAAATTAAGATTAAACCATGAAATTTTGTTTCATTTTTTTTGTGCATAGTCACAGCAGTTATTTACTACTTGTGCATAGAACGAGATCTGTCTTTAGTACTAAAGTCAATTCTAACCACCACATTCTCTCAGATGTGCTACCCCATCATGACAGAAACAAGATAAATCTACCCCATCATGACAGAAACAAGATAAATGGCAGGTTTCTAGGTATCTTGTAGGAAAAGTGTCAAAGAGCCAATTCTTTAATATCTTTCTTAATCCATAAAGCACATAATTTGTACATTCATTTTTCAAGTGTGTATGTATACACAATCCTATAGTAAAAGCAAGGTACAATATTCTGTTGATTTAATATAACTTTATGAACGTTACAAATAATAACATTTTTTTACTCACCTTCATATTTACTTATGCAGGATTAAATACTTATTTACTTTAAATCCAAACAAATGGTTTGAAAATGTTTTTATCAGTTTTCTTCTGTTTTACTTAGTTAGAAAAGCACTGTAGTCCTAACAAAATGTGTAAAGCAGTTTTCCTACTCTACAGTTTGATCAGCAGAAATCAAATGCTCTCCATGTAGAAGACAAAGCATGCTCCCATATATTTACCATGAAAATGTTTAGTTCACTAGTTCTTTGTGGTCTTCAAGCCTTAATGCTTTTTTTCACTAGGTTCAGCAAATTATTAAAATGAGTACTTTAACTGTGGTTAACACAGGAATGGCCAACTTGGCTGATGAAATCAAATTATTAAGGGCAACGAGAACTAACTCTTGTTGTAAAAAGTTATAGAAAAACTTTATATCACAGAGCATTTTTTTAGTAAATAGCAGATTAAACTTCATATTCAAATAACATAAGTAATTCACATTTGGAAGCAGCCTACAGTATACATATTGCATTGATGGTCCTGAAATTGGCAGTTAGCATTTAGGCAGTAGGTCTTGGAGCAATGCTGTAGATAGCTCCTTGAAAACATCTCCTCAAACTCAGCAACAGTCAAAACTGGGCACTAGTAAGCAAGAATAGTGAACAAACCAGAAAATGTCATTGTGGTGTTGCATATATACTTGCATAAATTAATGGTGTGTTCACGTGTTGAAATTTTTATGCTGGTCTGGACTTTTCTCAAAAGTGAAGGAGGAAAATTAGAAAAGAATAAAAAGGCCAGCAACCAAGAGTGAGAGACAACTTCCATATATCAGGAGTTGAAGTTCACTGACACATTTCAACTTTATGATAAACATATCTGAGCAATAACCCACAGTTTTATCTAACCTTGAAACAGTGTGGAGATTATTTATTCTTTTTCTCATGGTGCAAGGAATCAGAGGATCAAACATAATGTTTCAACCTCAAAGCTTTGAAAAAAATTTAAAACTGTTAGGAATTCTTTTACACAATCAGGCTCCAAAATCATTTAATGAGTTCTTGGCAAAAGCCCCCTGAAGTGCTGTCAGAGCAAAGGTATAGACACAAACTTTGGCTTGGGAAGTCCCTTTGCTGTTGAGGAAATACTGCTGTAGTTCCCTTGCGCATTTACTCTTTCCTTAGGCATCAGTTGCTGATGGAGGTAGTCAAAAGGTGGAGTAGTGAATTGTGTGCATTGCATCTCTGGTTTTTTTCCTACTAATGCCATACACCATGTACATATAAGTCTTTTAAATAAAAATCTATTTTAATGGTTGTTTACAGTGCTTAGGTGGTTGATTTAGTAGATTAAGGGAACTGGTTTTGTTTAAGAATATAATCTCTATATATGTTTCATGAAAATTTCTTAAAATCAGACATACACTAGAAGTACACGTGCAGATAGAAGTTATTTGTTATTGACTAGGCAATATTTGTTATTGCCTTGCCAGCCTAGGTCCTGATTTTCCTTATTATCAGCTTCACTATCCTTATTTTACCTTTTGAGCACAAAGGGACCTGCAGTTCTGATGAACAAGGCCAAATAGTATGGGATACAGTAGGAGCTCATTCACATTCAGGCTGCACAAGGCTGCAAGTGCTATTCTACCTGTCTGTGAGAAACAATAACGTTTTACAAGACTGATTTTTAATTGCATCTTTTACTTGGGCACAGAGCAATCCCTGGAGGATGCCTTTTCACTTCTTAAAATGGAAAACAGCAGTGCAAAAAAAATCATGTACAAGGTAGAAGCAATGAATGTTTGGAACTTGCTTGCCGGCTTATCTTCCTTGTTTATTTTGCACTGAAGGAGTACCATGTCTGAAACAACCCTGTAAGAAAATGGGGGGGGGGGGGGGGAGTTTTCAGTGTAAGTGTTGGTTTTTTTTTTAAATTCTAATCCTACAAAGCAAATAATCATGATGATTTCCTGGCTTCTAAGTGAGGCAACTGAAGTTTTTATTCTATTTTAGGAGCTCTTGGATAAAGAATTTGTATGCATAGTATCATTATATTTGATTTTATTAGTAGTATAACTATAGTATGCTTAGTATTAATAAAAAACAGAAGGCGTGTGACAGGGCTTGAAAGAAAAGGCCTCCTAATTTACTAGGATTGTTTTTCATTATATGGCTTGCTCAGGCCTTGTGGAGATCCGTGAGCTACTTCTAAAGCCTGACTGAGAAAAGCAAGTTTATTGTCAATGAGCTTGAATTTACAATGCTTCTACTGAGAAAATTTTAAGGGTCTGTTAATCTCAAAATGGTTGGAAAAAAGAATTTAATTTGGGCACTTTCTGTCTTCAACTTTTCTTTGCCAATAACCAGCGAAGTTTGTTACGTTAGGCAAGAAGTAACAAAGGGATTTTTGTGTTTTGTGTTTTGCTCTTTGGTTTTGTGCGCATCCAGACCCACCTTGGACTCAGTGGGATACAGTGCCAGCAAGTCACGTTTGACATCGCTGATTCTTTGCATTGATACACGTTGCTACCCAACGACGTGTGTTCCCAGTGCATGACCTGCCTGGAAATGGGAGCAGCAGATACGTGAAATGTTTGTGTGGTGGTGTGGGTCAGCATTTCATCGGGGGTAGGTCGGGACTGATGGCTGTTAGTGAAAGATGCTGCTGCACCTGAGAGGCAGCAGACCACGGGGCTCTGGTGTGGTTGCTGAGATCTGGTGAATTTGCCGGAGAGCTACCCGAAGGGCTCTGCCGGTAACTGGGGTTTGCATGTTTGTATTCCTCTTGGGTACGTATACTATTCAGGTATTCATGACCTCTCTTAACTTTCTTCCTTTTACTGACCGTTTTCAGGGTGCAGGATGGTGGGTTGCTTACATCTTTGGTTTCATGTGATCAGATTTGGTCTACTTGGAGTGATGTTCTTCTGCACCTTTCCCTAGGTATCTGTATGTGGTGTGTTGGCCTGTAGGTGTTTACTTGGGAAGTTGTTGGACGGTATTTGAGTTGGAAGTGGGAGGTGGCTCCAGCATTTTTGTTGCCTTGCGCTGGTAAAAACTCTAAATATTTTTGGTTTTGAGAGAAAAAAGGAAGAAAACGGAGAATTTATGGTAGTGATTATTCTTCTCTGAGATTTCAGCTTATGGCTGGAGGATTATTTAGTGGTTTATGCCAAGTGGAATAGCTGCAGCAGAAGACAGAAAAGCAAGTAGAATATTGATCAAATCAAAGCAGCCTGGAAGGTACTGTTTTGTAAAAATTTCCTTGCTGAAAAAAATGTTCAAATATTTCCCCATGGAAGGTGTTGAGGGACAGAGAGAAAGGCTGTTGTTTGTTAATGGTGTTTTTTTTTTCCTTTGGAAAACATCTTTGATGGGAAGGTGAAACATATTTTGAAGGAAAAACGTCCCAGCTAAGTTTGATAACTGATGTGTGAGGACAGTAGTTCAAAGCTGTGCCTCTCTCTGTCCAGCCTTTTGATGCTTTCAATTTGATGTATTTAAGTCTGTTAGCTAAAGCAGAAGTACTGGAGGACACTGTATGTAATGTCCTTAAAGAACTATAGTATCAAAAATGTAAATGCTTGCAACATTTTGAGGAATACCTTTTTCTAACTTTTACAGGTAAAAAAGTCTCTTAAATAGTTTTGTCAATACTCACATATTTTTCTAGCTGTCATATTTCAGATAGTCATATTTGTGTGTCTGATAATGCTACATCTTATATTGTGAACTGAATTACTCAGCGTTCTGTACGTTTACGCAACATAGGATAAGCATGGACATCTGATCCTGACTATGGTTTTCAATCCAAGAGGGTTCCCCTTAGTTAGGTTTACAAGGACTCCTGTTTGCGGGTGTTAAACTGCCCGTTTCTGTCTGTTGTGCGGTATGAAGAGGATGAAAGCACAGCAGTGTCTGACTGCTAGGGGATACTGCAGTGCACGTAACTCATATTAAATAAGAGGTAAATGTGCAGCTAATACTTTCCAGGTTCTGCCCTTTCATGTGTTATACGGATAAGATGAGCTCTCCCAGCTGAGGCACAGCTCCTTGGAAAGCCAGTCAGAAAGGTTTTCCCTGAGTAAGGAAATACAAGGGCAGCAGAACTCTGTTCCCATAGTACAGCCTACTAACAGGGAAAACATGCTCTGTGCCATCATGGGAAGACTTTGTGGCTGATGCTCAGAAAATCAAAGTGGGATGGAAACTACATGGTTGTAGCCTGACAGTCTTGCTTTTTAAGAGCAGGGCTGTCCAAAAGTCTGTTGAGCATACCAGTCTTGGAAAGGAGAGCAACAACAAAAAAACCAGGTGGTCATTGTGATTCTAATAAAGGCCACATTTGAGGTTTTACCTGTTATTTTAAGGTAAGAATAAATAAGTATATGAGAACTACAAAATAAATGAAGTTTCAGTTCTCAACCTATCAGGTTTTGTGGCTGAAGTTCATAATCCATTAGTAAGTAACCTAAAGTTGTAAGAGACTATTAAAAATGTTAAAAATTTTTAACAGTTGCGAGATACTATGATCTGCAAATATTTCATTGTAATTAAAATCAAAGGCATTTTTTAGCTACTTGAGGTGTCAGCAAAAGTACAAGTTCTTAAAGTTACTACTATGTTTTCCAGAAAATTGAGTAGCATCGTTCCCTCTGTTAAAATCTTATCTAACAGGAAGTACAATATGATTTAATGAAAATCCTCTGATATTTGAAACTGGAGTTTGAATGCCTCTTAGGTTTATAATTTCAGTATTTCACTATGGTATGTAGCATCTAGCAAAGGATTTCTGCAAGCTCAGAAATAGTAGTGGTAGCCTTCTATAATTTGGTTTCCTTCCAATTGCTCTTATTGGAATATCTGTACATTTTCAGGAAGGATTTAGTATTATGGAAGCAAGCCTCCCCCTTCCCCCCAAACTTAATTAATCAGTCCTTTAGGTGACTAATTAGATGTGCTGAATTTTCAGTGAAGTGTAATGTTTCATCCTAGTTCTTCATGCCTATGTTACCCAGCTGGTATCTGTAAACTGAAAGAGGATGTTGCTACAGTGCACGGTTCCTAATAAAATTCAAATTAAATAATCACCTCAATTATAGATTAAAAACTCAGGTTCAACAATTATCCAAAGAGCTCTACTTCACTGAAAACCCGCAGTCGTGTACCTTCTCCTTTCCCTTCCTGCCTGAATTTACAGCTCTCTCGCACAGACATAATTTAGATTTAGCTTAAATTGTGCCCTAAATTGTTTCCATTATCTCAACCTGGAGCAACCCGTGTCTATTCCTGGAATATGATATCATTATTCTTGAACTGCGTTACCTACAGTGTATGCTATCTTTTCTACAACGAACATTTTCAAGGAAAATCTTTTTCAGTTCGTTAGTGCTTAGATATTTGAGTCGGTTAAATGTGGAAGGAGGAGGACTGTGTCTGATGTATTCATTCCGGTTATGGTAATGGTCTTTGAAGAACATTCTTATTTATTCATAGATTATGCCACATTTGTTGATATCCAATCTAATGTTTATAATAGCGAATTATACTGTATTTTGTAGATTAATGAGTAGTGGTGTTAGGTGGAAGAAGGAACAGCTGAAAGCTTCTCTTACTCCTGAGTCACTGTCTCCACAAGAATCCCAGTTTACTGGCTTGACATTTCTGGTGAACAGGTTCAGGTTTTCAGAGACTCGGTCAAAACCCCGTGGGAATTCCTTTCTCACAAAGGCATTTCATTTTTCTTGTCAAACACCCACGTGCTTTATACAATCTCCCCTTTAGTGATCCAAGCTCATTTTGATATACTGTCGTTCTCGGGGAAGTCAGATTTCTATAAAATAATGGAAATTCTTTCTCTATGCTTACTCAAAAATGCATCATTTTAGAGGCTGTAACCCTGCAGAGACTCTGGACAGAAGTCTTTGGAGTCAAGGGCTAATCTGTGTACTAGAAGAAGACAGAGTAAACAGCAAATTAGGATCCCATATTATTCCCATAACCACCTGAAACCAGGGAGTTCTTCGCTTCTCCTAAAGCTTCCTAATTGCGGATTTCCTTTGTATTCTTTGTGTGGCAGCGTTTTGAGAACGAACGGTTGTTGGCACTGAATTCGTGGGCGCTGCTGAAGTGTTAGATACGTGCCTAACGTCCAAAGTGCGTAAGGGCTTCGGGGCCCTTTCAGGAGAAAAATCTCGCCTTGGACTTCTGTGGAGGTACAATGCTAGCGGTACAATTAGACTGAAAAACTCGGCTTATTGATCCACGGTGCAAACGTGACCCCAGCCTTCAAGGGACTGCTAAAGCTCTGGCCCTACTGCTCAACGGTGAAATGCTGAGGCTGGAGCAGCTACCAGGGCTGAGACCAAGCTCAAGAGAAAGCAAAAGAATTGAAAAAGCTGAAATCCTAATTTGATTTTCTGTCTGGAGCTGGCACCTCAAGTTTCTGTAGGCACAGCCACTAGGAATGGGACTAAAGGCGGGGGGGGGGGGGGGGGGGGGGGGGCGGGGGCAGGGCGGCTAGTGCTAACTATCAAGGAGATAGTGCAGTTAATTGGAATTTAATTTGCAGGCGGTGCTAGCAGTCCATCAGCGCTGCTGTCCCCATAAGTGACAGACCAGATCGTTCAAGGCGCAGAGAGAATCACTTGGCCTGGGGCCAGGAGAAGGAGTCCAAATGTGAACCTGATCCTTTCCCTCTTGTAAAAGGGCAATCCTAAAGAAGCTAGAGAATTTTTCCAAGCTGCCCTGGAATTTCAGGTCTGGTCATATCCATACCCAGTCGTTCCTGCTTCCTGTTCCATTTCGGAGAAAGCTGGGGGAAGAAGCACGTGGCATCAGGAGGTGTCAAGAGGCAGGGGCATGGCCTGGCACTGTAGAGTTGCTGCTGCAGGATTCTTCCACCCATAAATTGCTCAGGGGAAGGGGGCTTTGGCCATGGAGCCGGTCAGGAAGATTTAAGAGCTGGTGGAGTTCGCTGTGCTAAGACAGAACCTGGCATTTTGTTGTGTTAATTTTTTTTTTTTTTTTTTTTTTTTTTTTTAAACCCCCAAAGGATGTGAAACATCTTAAGTTACCCAGCATAACGTGGTGTTTGTAAAGATTTCTTACCTTTTCAAAGTTTCCGTGCTTTCTCCTCCATGATTCCTTAAGGGTTTTGGAAGAGAAAAATGACTGCAATCTGAGAGTGAGCAGGGAAACCTATTTGCCCTACCAGCAAAGAAACAGAAGTGATGGTTGTGCCTAAAATAACCGAATTTGGAATTCTGTCATCTTTGACACTTATGTTTGTAGCTGTCCCTTATGTTGTTCACATTGTCTTTCATGAGAATGTGGGCAGACTTGTATTCAGCACCTTCTCTTAAGCTGTTTCTCTATATGTTGCTCTGTGAGGTTAACCAGTAAGAAATTCCCATTTATAGGAAGGCTGATAGACCCCATGTACCTCGTCACATGTTGTATTTCCTTCACTGGTAAATGCAAATTCACTGGTTGGTTTGAAGCACAGTGTAGTAGCAGAGATCCAGTTTCAGTACATGGCTCAGGTATGTCCTTATAACCTCATGACCACGATGGTGACATCAAATGAATACTAAGCATGCACTTATGTACTTTGCTAAATGAGGCTAATTGATTAAATGCTGTCCAGGGTGATCAGATCAGATCTATTGAAATCGAATCACTTCTGCTTCACTGTCGAGTGGCAGGTTTTTTGCTGTTCACTGAAAATTATTACTTTGCTTCACCAAGGCTTCTGTTGATTACACAGAGTTTTATATTTTTTTTTTATTATTACTTAGTTTACTAAGGAGTAGAAAGGGTTATTTTGGATTGTACACGGTTTGCAGAGAAGAAAAATAATGACTTTAAATGCAGGAAAAGATTCTCTTTTCCTGATACATTTGAAATGTAATTTTGTCTGGCAATTAGAGCCTATGAGAGACTGACTGGCTGGGTATATCGGGTTATGGCCATAATCAAACAGAGTCCACTTTAATTAATCTGATTATTATACATTTTGTGGTACTCTCAAATTGTTTGGCTTCCCTGACATTTATTAAGAATAAACTTCTCTTCTACCTAGGGATGATTGCATAATGCAGAATTATTAATGGTTAGTCATAAGAAACTAATCAAGTTAGAGGCAACATGGAGAGAGGGAATGAGCAGAGAACTGGGAGCGAAGTTCTTCTGTTAATTTGATACATGGTCTTTGAAAAAATCACTTACTGTTCACCGCAGTCTCTTGATTTTCCTTCAGCTGAAGAAGGAATATTAATACTTATTCCCCTACTTTGCCAGAGTATTTGGAGAATTAGCTAATGCACATGTTTATGATTAAAATGTTAGTGTTTCAAAAATGTCAATTTAAAAAAAAAAAAAAGAAAAAATCAAATGTTTATGTGTATATCTGTGTGATTACCTGTGTGTGCAGATAATTAATAATGAAACTGGAGAACTGATTATGCTATTTATATCTTTAATTGCTAATCCATTCATTTGGAAGGGGAACATTCTCTATCTATTATGTACTTAAATTGCTCCTATCACCAATAATACCCAAGTGAATTTATCCTCACAAAACCTGTGTGAGGAAGTGAAGTACAGATTAAGGCCAAAACAGACTATTATGATAATTTAGTCTGACTCCGGTAAAACAGAAGACAAAGAATTTTCTTCTAGTAGTTTCTGCACCAAGGCCCTATTGCATTTCCTGTTTTATAACAGGAGAAATAAAGCTGAAGGAGGATCAACTCTGATTTTTCAGACCTTTGCATATACATGTAATTCAAATTAGAATAAATAAAATTTTACTTTTAACTACTCACTGACTGACTTGGAGTGAAAAAATTTCACGTGTATTGAGTATCAATCGTTTGGGGTTTGTTTGGGTTTTTTTTTAGTATTTTGCCGAAGGTGACATAGCGTAGAAGGAGTTTAGGAACAGAACTTGGTTCTTCTGCAGTCATCATTTATTCCATGTAATTGCAAGGCTCTATTGGTGATAAATAACTTGGGCTTACCTGCGGTGTAAGCTTTTTTAAATTAAAGGCTCAAGCTTTGAGATAAACCTTATGTATTTGTATAAAAACTCCTTTGCTTTCATTCCAGTGAAGCACTGTAATTTTGGGGCCGACAGAATTCTTTCCTCCACTATATAAAATGCTGTTTGACGAAAACACCGAGCCCTGAAATAAGAGGAGACTTCACTGGTGTTGTGTGCTCCTTATCAAGCAATTTTACATTTCTGTTAACAAATATTAAGAATTGTGGAGTCATAGAATAACTTAGGGTAGAAGGGACCTCTGGAGGCCCTCTGGTCCAAGCCGCTCTCCCCATCAGCACCTGCCCTAATCAGGGCTAACTTCAAAGTTAGAGCTAATTTCAGAATTAGATCATGTTACTTGGGGTCAGCTATAAACTGTGTACTATTTCCATCTTCCTAACAGTTCATTGTGGTGGGATTTCTTATGTGGCATCATCTAGGGATTCTTAGGATTTAGTCCCTTATGATTTTTTTACTTTGAGCTGTGCAAGCCTCTCGTGCATGCAAGAGAAATACATGTTTACTCCTTATGTAGGAACTTTGCAGGTTATACGTGTTCCCTTACCCTGGTTAACCTTGCTTACCCTTCTGCATTATGTATTTTACACTTATTTTGGATGCACTCAAAATATAGATGTGGTAAAAATTACTGCATTTGGCATCCATTTCTTAGTTCACAGTTTATCACTCCACCAAATTTGGGCTTGAAGCTTCTTTCGCAGTCTCTTTAGTGTGTTGTAGCTTTATTTAGGAAAGAGTTCAATTATTAGGTGTAGAAATGGCATAAGGCTGTCTCATTGTAGCAGCCTCATCCCAACAGGAAGACGATGGGTCAGGAGAATCAGAAGAACATACTGAAGAGCAGTCACAGCAGCTGTCTGTAGCTTTACTCGGGTCTTGTTCCAGTGTCATCCCTTGGACTGAACCCTCCTTAGCAGCGGGATGCATTACGTGCACTCCTGGAGCGCTTCTTTTGGTTTATAGAATCATAGAATCATGTAGGTAGGAAAAGACTCTTAAGATCATCGAGCCCAAATGTTAACCTAGCACGACCAAATCCACCACTAAACCATGTCCCTAAGTGCACATCTACACGTCTTTTAAAAACCTCCAGGGACGGGAACTCAACACTTCCCTGGGCAGCCTGTTCTAGTGCTTGACAACCCTTTCAGTGAAGAATTTTTTCCTAACATCCCATCTAAACCTCCCCTGGAGCAACTTGAGGCCATTTCCTCTCGTCCTATCACTAGTTACTCGATAGAAGAGACCAGCACCCACCTCGCTACAACCTCCCTTCAGGCAGTTGTAGAGAGCGATCAGGTCTCCCCTCAGCCTCCTCTTCTCCAGACTGAACAACGCCAGTTCCCACAACTGCTCCTCATAAGACTTGTGCTCTAGCCCCTTCACCAGCTTCGCTGCTCTCCTTTGGATGCAAAATCCAAAATTTAGCTTCATCCAGGAGGAATCCAGTTTCTAAGCTCCTTTATGGTGTGAACCAAAGTGCAAGGTGAGGCCGTCTGGGAGATGTGCTTCAAAAGTGCACTCCTGATCCGGACTAAGACACTATTGTAGACAAACTCTTAGTTATTTAACAAATACACTTGAAAGGTCCTAAATACTTGCCTGTGAGGTGGTGTTAGGATTGGTCACGAGGTGATGCATGGAAGGAGTTATTCCCTAGAGTTACAATCTGATGTCACAAGTGACATCAGAACTAGACTGTTTGGGTTTACTGTTATGACGGATCAGAACTACTGGAAACCAGAGCTTCTGTGCTAAGTAAAGCAGGTGAAGCAAATAATTCTTCCTAGTAATTGTGCCAAGGTTTGAGTTAGAATTAAAATGAAAGGAGCTATGCCAGAAACACTCAATGAAACTGTGGTATAGAAACCCTAGCTTTCAGACTTCTGCCAGATCAAGCCCCCTGCAACCACATGACACATTTTCTAAACTCGCTTCGATAAGCTCACAAAACATTGACAGGAGCTTTGTTCCAGCAGGCTTCAAGCCTCATTGCGTATCAGCTGTTCTTCTGCAGCCAGCATAAACACATCTACAGCGTACAGCGTGCCTTGGTGAAATTCAGCGCAGTGCCACGGCGTGTCTGTGCCTGGTTTGGAACATGTTCCTGTTGCTGAGTAAGCCAACAGTGCGCAGATCCACCCCTCAGGATCATGGCACCGTGACTGCAGGACGCTCACATAAACCTACTTCAGTTCTTCGGTAATGCTGTTTATTAAGTGTACAGTCCTCATTTCGCATAATAATGTTTGTTAAAGTAATTTTTAATGACCCAGGGGTGGGCTTTTCTATCCATTTTTTCCTTCTGTGGCTTTTGCAAAATGTCTTTTTAATGACTTCTAAGACACGCAGCTATAATCAGTATTAGTAGTTCATACTCTCAGAAAACCTCATTCTTTGCCTGGACAGAGGATACGCTGCTTTCCTCAGGTGTACAAATGCAAGTGAATACCCTGTTTTCAAAGCATAGACTGGTCTCTGCTCTGAAAGGGAAAAATAGCAGGAGATAAGCAAAATCAGCAACTGAACATTGAATAGTCTATAAAGTGAAAACAATTTAAATGCATACAGTTTTTCTGAGCTGAGTTTCTGAGGGTGTGGCCTTGGTCTGAATTGATAGTGATAAAATATTGGTTATGTGGAGTTTAGCTAGATTTTCTTCCTTTCCACACACATACGCTCACTGGATTTACCTGGTTGCATAGTTATACAAAAACATATTTTAGGATCCTTTATTACTTATCTTGGAAATAAAAGGTTTAATAATTTCTGAGGGCTTTTATGACACAATAATTCTGGTCCAGCTAATAGAAGGACATCTTTCAGCAGTAGTGTTCTGACAGGTAACTTCCCTGCAATCAATGCGATAAGCTTCTACTTCAAAAATATTAGTATATCTGCTGACTCTTTGGGCGCTGACTTGGGAGATAATAACCCTATGGAACAGTATTAGTCTTTTTCAAAGAATTCCACAAACTATGCTATCCCTATTTACTCTTTCACTGAATTTGGCATTCCAGTTGCAAGTGGTGTAAGAAAAGATGATGTCTGTTTTCTCAGTAGTGAAAGCGTTGTATGATTATTTAAAAAAAGGCCTAAAATATATATTTTTTTTCTTAATAAGCACTTAAAAATCAAGGATTTTTTTTTCTCCCTTCAGGAGCAGCAGCTGAAAAAATAAATCTGAGGTTAAAATATGTTTCGCTTCTGTTAAATGATACATGTTGAAAGGAATAGAACATAAACAAAAATGACTTCCCCCCCATTATGTAAGTTTTATCTAGTATAATATTCCCTGAGAATTCTGTGTAAAAATGAAAGAAGCAATCATAATACTGCCAATTAGGTGGTGAAACAACAGCTGAAAATGGAGACGGTGAGCAATGCTGTGCAGAATTAGTAAGTTCACAGGAAACTACCCTTAAACTTTGGGCAAATTTGAATCCCTTCAGAAATGAAAAACTTGTGGCCTCTAAAACATAATTAGTGTGGGCATGTATTTCACTTGCTTCTGATTTACAGCAACGTAGCCACTTTCTGACTGTCTGGTCATTGTGTATGGTTTTATACCTGTAGTGTCTGAACAGTTTACGATCCTTAATGGGAGTTTATCATCCCAACATCCCTTTGAGTATGGAAGTGTAATTTTTACATTAAGGGAGAACCAAGGCACACATAAAGTGGTGTCATTCCCTGTGAACACAGAAAGAATATATGGTCAGGAGTCAGAGACCCAGAAATCCTCTGTAGTGTTGTATTCTAACTATATCCCTCAACTCTTTTTTTTCTTTAATTTTTTTTCTTTTCTCTCCCTTCCCTGTCCCGTCCCCCCCCCCCCCCCCCCCCCCCCCAACCTAATTTCCTAAGGAAACAAGACTCTCATGAACATTCTCTGGGTGTATCTGCAAGTCCTCTTCTGAATAACTTTTAAACCAGCTTCAGCCAGACTTGACAGGGGGGTGGATTTCTAAAGCTACTGAGTTACAAGGACTGTCATAAGAATAGGCAGCCAGGCTGTGTTTGTGCTCTTCTTGAGTGAGAAACAACCAAAAAAGATCAGTCCATATTGAACACTAGACAATGCACGCAGTCAGTCACCTTGAGAAATCCATCCTTTTTTGTTCTGATTCATTTGATTTGATTTTTATATTGCTCGCACTGGGCTTTTTTTTTTTCTTGTTGCAGACAAGCTATTAGTTGTTTATCAGTGCTGTCTGTGCTTTATACATGTGTGAATTTACATATGCGTGCATACGTATATATATGTTTCCTGACCAAAGTATAGTTGGAAAACAGGAAAATCCGTCCGATTTCCCCTGTGACTGCAGATATACATACTTTAAATAAATTTTCTAGTTTTGAGACTGAAAGTAAGCTAATGAGCTTTCCATGAGCTCACTGGGTAACCCTGTCCTACGTCCAAGTGCTTTGTGCAGGAGCTGCGTATTTACATCCCACATGTTTAAGTATGGTTCCATGTGAAGAGCAGTGGTTTGGGTATGACAGGTGTTATTACAATGACTGAACTAACGTGTTCTTGGCAAGAAAATGTTGGGGCTAATAGCATTGAAATACTTACACTGAAAAAGCAGTGGTGGTGGTGGGAGAAAAAGAAAAAAAACCTAAAATTTGGAGGGATTTCTGTAACCTGCCCATTCAAATGCTGAAGTACAGCCTAAACAGAGTTGCTCGGATGGCAATATTTGTTGCACCTTCTTTTATTTAAACCTTTGAAAAGTTGTTCTCACTTAGTGGAGACTACTGAACAGTAGAGCACTCTTGTAAGCCTTGCAATTTTTTTGGCCTGAGTAACTGTTGTGTTTCAACCCGTATTGCAGTTCTGGTAGAATTAACTCTGTACCGTGTGGGTGCTGGAGGTTGAAAGGTAATTAATAATCCCTGAGAATATGTCTGAGCTCTATTAAAGCAGTCAGATGAAAACTCTTCTGATGCAGCCTGTCAAGAATAAAGCACTTTTTGGAATAGACTTGCTATCTATTATTTGTATTTGTAACAATACGCTGAACTCGCTGTTCTGGAAGAGGACCCTCTAGAACTGAAAAAGTGTCCCCAAGACCTTTGGTGCAAGAATCTCTTGATGTCTAAGGGGAGGTTTGCCTGCTAGATTTCTAGCTCTGGATTGAATCCCACCCTCTGAGTCGGTGAATGTTTGAAACCAGCCTGTTTCTGTTTTCTACTGGCTTATTGCTGAACGCAGTTCATCCTCTTGCTGACACGTACCTATTCGAACTGCTCATGCTGCTTGTGCGTGGTGTGGATAATCTCTGAAGCTGGCAGGCTAATGGCACTCTTGAGAACTGCAGCTGCATGTCCAGCCATGGACTGAAAAGGGTGAGAGCTCTGCAAGCTATTCGATGGCTGGATATCTATCAACCGTTGTGGTGTATATTAGGATGAAGAGAATTAGACATGGTTGGGTTCTGTTCTTAACATTCCTGGCTAGTGGAAGGGAATGGATGCCAGGATGCATTTGCAGTATAAAGGAGAGGCGCTTGAAATGGGATGGAGGTTGGCAGGCCGGCCAAGTGGAAAACCCTGTGCAAGACGCACAAATATATAACGCACTGTCTAGAACTAAAGAACAGGGGAAGAACCACATGCACATCCTCTGGATCTAAGGCACCGTGCATTAGATTGAGGTTGGATGCGTCACAGCTGTGGTACCTGCTTACTGCATGGTCTAAAAGCAGAGCTCCGGGTACAGAGTGCAGACAGACCGAGTGCCTTGCTTTTTGGCAGCAACCCTGCGGCGGTAGTGCTATATTAGATAATGTTCTCCAATATTTTATTTTATTTTTTCCAAAAAGAACAACTACGGTTTTCATTTCCAGCTGATTATAAACTGCCATAATTTCTTTATCTCAGATGTAGTTTATTAAAAGCGGTGATACTGCCCAGAGGTAGTATTCTCAAGACCAAGCCTTCTAAAAGCAGGAAGGACTTTGTGCAAACTACCAGACTAGTATGCCAAGCGTGGGAAGAAAAGAGTTCTGGAAGAAGGACAGGAGTTCAAATTTGCTCTTTTTTGTATTTGTTAATCACTGACATGTACTGAATCAGGAAGTTGTGTCTCTGTGGAAAAAATGAGATTTGACAGACCTTCAAAATATTTGGGTGATCAGTGGGTAAAACAGTAAGAGTTTGGGGTTTTTTTTACTGTATGTTTAAAAAACCTTTTTGTGTGTGCATGCGCACAGCCTATTTTTTATTTTCATAGTAAAGTAAGGAAAGCAAAATATTAATGCTCTTGTTTGCAGAAAAATCGGAAGGTTACAACACTGCATATGGCTCTGAAAGCCTTTCTTTTGCCAGTGTTGTTGCATCCTTGGTTTATAAGTGATTCAAGGGAGATGTTTTCCAAGCAAGGATGGGATGATACATGTATTAAACGATCTGTGTTTTGTGGTTGGGTTTTACAAGCAAATGTAAAACTCCAGTGATTTGTGTGTTCCTGAAATGTTTCATGACTTTGTCACCTTTTAACAGCTTGAATTAAAGCAAATGTAGTACAGAAGATTGCATAAGAGGTATAAAGATGAGTAGAATTTGATCTGGTTTAGACAGTGAATTTAGTTCTCCCAATTTACCTCATAGTTCTCCCATCTAAGTAATCGCTGCAAGGGGACAGTTGCTTTATATGGGGTTTAAACTACCATCTAAAAGTATCCAACCCCAAAAAGATTATAAGTGAGGCAAAATTTTACAGAAGAGAAGAACACCAAGCTTACTGGGGCAGGTCCAGTTTCTGCCAAAACATGGAGCAGTTGGGATTATGTTTTGTGGTTTGTCTCATTGAAAGGCATCAAAGGGCATGGCAACCTCTGTTGCAGTAAACAAAGTAGTTCTAGCATGTATCCCTCTAATTAGTAATTAATTAACAGCAGAAGATTAGATTGAGATTTTTTTAAACTACTTCTCAAGTTTCAGGCTGAACAAGAAGATGACATTTATAATTAAGTCAATGCTCTTGCATTAATGAGTGGTGGAGTTGCTTTACAAGATTTCTGAATGTGGCTTCCATTAGCACTGCTCCCAGGTAGAAATGAAAGGGTTTGGCTGTACGTGTTATATCTACTAAGTTCGTAGGCATTGCTTCTCTGGGATCGTATCTTTGCTCAGGATGAAACAGTGTGCGTGGAGCGGGGGAGGGTATTATTTCACATAGCTTTGGCTGAATCCCTCTTGCAGAACCAGAAATTTCAAGGTCATCAAAAAACAGCTGGTAGCTTTTAAACAAACTGAAGTCCTAGTCTGGTGAAGCAAACAGTCCACATCACTAAATGCAATAGAGATTCACAAACCGTAACGTGATCTGTGACACCAATTTCAAATTGGTAATTCAAATTAACATTAGATAATCACTGTTCCTCCGAATGTGATTTCATAAGAGGAATTAGTCTTGATCTCAACCTATAGAGCAGTTTCCTTGATTTGTTGTGCCTGAAACAAGCTCGTCCTAATCCTCTCTCTCTGGACCACCTCCCCCTTTTCTGCACGCAGGAACCAAGCGCTGTCGTACTTGATGCTTGCATTAAACTGGAAGAGCAGGTGAACAGGGCCCTGCCAAGCTGATGCAAATTCCAGCAGCAAAATCGGTTACCGAGGGAATGTTGAACAACACCAAGGTGATGGCTCTATCCTCTCGATAGATCTGCTGCTTTTGTTTAAGCAAGATAAAGGCTTGATGTTTGTTCCCCAATTAAAGTTTCCAACTTGTCAGGTAGCGTGCAGCCTCTGTGCCTCTAGGCCAGCTGTCTGATAGACTGTACGCATCAGGCTTGTGCAGCTGTTCTGACAGGAGAGGAAGTAAATCACTTCCTAAATATGCCACTCCATAGGTTCTGTAATTGTGGCATTCCCCGTTAGCTGTACTTCAAATAATTCGTCAGCTGGGAAGATCAAAAGGCAGCAAGGTTTTGAGCTGCTTTTGGAGGTGTTCCTTTTTTTACATAAGAACAGAGAATAGCACCAATATACGTTTAAATAAGTTGAAGCCCAACTATCTTAGATGGTTTTAAACTCTCTGTTTTAAACTATTCCTTCCTGGGATACCAAGTTACGTCATAGTCACCTGAAAATCGCCTTTTGTTTCAAGATTCAAATTAGGAACGACCAAGAAGGTTTGGTAATTGTCCGCTCCATTTAAATTTTACAAGGTTCTCTCCTTTTTGTGTCATTATCCTGTTGTCTTTCTGTCACTTCTGGTTTCTCCCTATTTAGACAGCAGCGGGAGTGTCACACCTCAGGTTAGCGTGGGAGCTGCCCTTTAGATATGAGGGCAGCTGGGGACATCTCATGCTTCTAAAAGAACCTGGTGGTGGGCGATGGCGTTCAGCCAGCTGAGCCGAGTATGCCAAAAGATTTGCGGGGAACAGGAATTCCTCAGACTCTGGGGAGTGGACCTAGGAATCTGAGGTAGCGGATGGGCCTGGCTTTCCCAGTAGGATGCAGGGATAAATCTTGGGGCTGTAGAGAGGAAGGGCTGGTGAAGTGGGGCTGCAGGTGGTGTCTGCTCTATTCGCAAGTTACGGAGCTGTGACGGTGGCCCTGGGACGCTGCAGTGGGCTTTTTGATGCAGACCTCCCCCACAAGCTTCCTTAGGATGAAGTAATTTCCAACAGACACTTTAGAACGATGAGTTTGTGGACATACAATGTTTCTCCATCCTTAAACCTGATCCCTCATCTAACTGGCTTACTTTTGTTACTCGCAGTTCTAGAAAATTACATAGCAGAACCATTTCCTGGGTTAGCTAGCTATTACTTTTCTTTCTTCTTGTGAGGCTCCTCACAGTGAATCTCTCATTGTAGGGATGTATTTGCTTGGATTTTTATTCCACTGAGAGTGCCCTCTTTTTCCTAGCTCTCTGCTACATGATGCCACTCTTCTGCTGAAGCATCTAGTACCAGCCAGAGACATCGTTCTGAGCTGGACGTGTTGTTCTGTCCGCCTCAGTACTTCACTTCATGTGGCACAGCGAATGTTGAGGTTGATGCTGTGAGAAAAGCAAATGCAGTATTTTCCCCACTCTTCCCAGTTAAAGGATGAGTCACTGTCCCTTGTCCAACCTTTAGGCTGTTAAATACGAAACTACCTACAGGCAGATGGCTTTCATTTCAGTAGTAGTTAGATGGGTAATTCTTCCAGCCATTTTAGAGATTCCCATTCAAGTTTTTGAAACATCTGCAGTGGGTTCTTTCCAAGGTTGCAATAGATTTATTGAGTGTACCCCTTGTTTGTGGGCACAGCTTAAATGTGAAAACGAAGAATGACTGCTGAGATGAAGGGTAAGTTTCTGTGCCTTTGAGCGTGGTGCTCTCTCTGTCACTTGTCCTAGGCAGTTTGGCCAGAAAACCAGGGACAGTTTCATGAGCAGGATGAAAAGAAATGAAATGTGTACTAACCAAGTGCTAAAGACTCTATGATCCACGTTTTCGGTTTGTTTGTTTTTTTTGTTTTTTTTTTTTATGGTAGCATGTTGGCCTCGCTTTAAGATGACTGCAGTAGCAGTGCTTCTTAGTAAGGCCTGTATTGAAGTGGAAAAAAGTTACTGTTGGTTTCCTGATTTTAATGGATCAAGTTTTATTAAGATGATAAGCTCCCTTTGCAACTGTCTGTCTTGAAAAATTACATGAGCAAGTGCTGTAGAGGAGTTGGAGGTTTGGGTTTTGTTTTGGAAAACATTGCCACTGTTTTGATGGATTATTTGTTTGTTTGTTTACTATCTACTTTGCTTCATCTCTTGCTATGATTTTCTTTGAAAAGCAATATTGTGTTTACCCAGTGATAGTGAAGGATAAGTCGTTCTCAGCTGCCAAAGAGGAAACTTCAATTTGGGTTTGACCTAGAAACATTTAATGGCAATGTCTTTCTCAGTGTCAGATAGGAAGGTTGGGGCAGTTGGAAGCAACCTATGAGATACTAAAAAGGGATCTGCTTCACAATGCATGAAAAAATAAAATCATATGAGAGTTAAAATAGATCTTCCCTTACTTGTTAGAAAGGAATAGGGAAAAATAAAAGGAACCTTTCTTTTTCCTTCAACTGGTGGAGAGATTGATAAAAGCAAAGTAACATGAAGTAGTTTTTTATCTTAGAGTAACAGACATTACTTTTTCTCCCAAGTGGACTACCTAGAAATTACTGTACAGAAAGCAAAAAGATTTGCTGTCTGCAGAACAAGTTACAGAGGATGGCAAATTCTCTGCTAGCATTTCCAATGAGATGGCTGAGGTTACCCCACCCTGTGCCTTAGACCTGTGGGTTCAGAGATGCCGAAGCCTACTGGGAAGCTCTCTACCGTATCGAACAAATCTGTCAGGCCTTTGCTCAGACAAACATTGCTGGATATTAACACCCTAAATAATTGCCTATTACTATTCAGTTCTTGGTTTTACGTAAATACAGGGAGAAAGTTAGAGACGAAGCTCTTTGTGCCATTCTGCACGGTGACAGACTTAGTTTTGGCGTAGTAATACATTTTGAGCATTTTACTTTTTCTCTTTCCGTCATGAAGTGCCGTGGCATGTATTTATTAAAGTTGTGCCTGAACATGAAGAACACTAAGTAGTCTGCTTTTCTTGCTTTAATTGAGTGCTGTTGTGGTCTGCTGCACAGCAGAATTGCTAGGACCCTTGACAGTGATAAAGGTGTGGATCTTATGGAAGTGATGTTGCCTAGTGTCGTGGTTTAACCCCGGCCAGCGACTAAGCACCACGTAGCCGCTCACTCACTTCCCCCCGCATCCAGTGGGATGGGGGAGAGATTAGGAAGGAAAAAGATAAAACCCATGGTTTGAGATAAGAACGGTTTAATAGAACAGAAAGGAAGAAACTAAAAGTTATAACAATAACAATAATATAAAATGAAAATAATAATAAAAGGATTGGAATATACAAAACAAGTGATGCACAGTGCAATTGCTCACCACTCACCAGCTGATGCCCGGTCAGTTCCCAAGCAGTGATTCCCCCCAGCCCCACTCCCCCCAGTTTACATACTGGGCATGACGTCACACTGTATGGAATACCCCTTTGGCCAGTTTGGGTCAGGTGTCCTGGCCGTGTCCCCTCCCAACTCCTTGTGCCCCTCCAAGCTGAAAAATCCCTGATTTAGCATAAACACTACTGAGCAACAACTGAAAACATCAGTGGGTTATCAACATTCTTCTCATACCAAACTCAAAACAGAGCACTATACCAGCTACTAGGAAGAAAATTAACTCTATCCCAGCCAAAACCAGGACACCTAGACATACCAGTTTTCTGCACTAACTTCTGCATATAAGCTTTTACAGCCGGCTGAGTGCTTGTTCCTCTTTAAACAGTAACACTGAGTAGTTGTTAGGGTCACTTGGTTGTAGTTGGTAACCTGTTTTTATAATGATATCTAGTTACATAGCATTCATTAGGTGTTTGGTTTTGGGTTTTTTTCCCAATATTTTTTTAATTTCCTGGTCATATCAATATCAGTGTATCTGGTTGTGCGGGTCCTGTACTTTTGATTGTGAGAGTTCTAGGACTCATTATACCCTGATACCTTTAGGCATCCATATGTTACTCTTGTTTCTCAAGGGTAGGCACTTTATACCCTTTTCATTATACATAATTGATGGCTTGTGCCTATAGACATGCACTTATGTTGCATAGATGTAGATATCATTACAGGTTTTTATATTTTGTATTCACTGAAAGGCTTTTGTCTTAAAGTGCAATAGCTGTTCAACTGATATTCTCAAAAGGATAGTCAGTCTCTCAGAAGAGGAATCTTGATTTTTTTACAATGCCATTGACTGTCCATGAATAATTTATGATTATATCAGTCCACCTCTAGTATTACATGCAGGCTGCAGTGCTTATGAAATGTATTTAATGACATTTTTAGCTAAGCGCCAGTGAATGCTCATGTGGATGAAGTAATAGTTCTTGTTAGCATTTGGAATGTTGCTACTGTTTACTTACATTTGTGCAACTTCCACCCAGCCAGTATGTTTAACCCAGCTTGGTTATCTTACGGGTGGGACTTTTGGCAAACCACAACAATAACTAGGACAAGCAGGACTGCTAGATGTAGTGCAAGTAGGCTCTGATCCCACTGGCATGTATTTAAGCGGAATAACTCTAGATTTCATTAGAGTTGTTTTCCACACATGATATGACTGAGGTCTGACTCTACTTCCCCCTGGCACTTTAGTCAAATAAACAGCAATAACTGTAATGCAAGTCAAGCTAGAATTTCACATCTGAATGGCACAAAGTCTGAAGAAAGGTAGTGATTAGAGGTATTGTTTACTTTATGGGTTATTTATAGATTTTATGGGAACTCTGTGAACAATAAATGATACCTATGTACCTTCAAAAAAGAGCTTCTATTATGAAGGCGCAATCTTTTTTTTATTAGTTTTGAATCGAGCAAATATAAACAAGACAGCTTTAAAATGTTAAAAATTAGAAAGGAATACTGACGTTCAAAATGGTAGTTGCTGACAAAACTTGTATTGACGGTAAAATTAATGCCAGAAGAGCTTTGCAGTGTCTAAAGCAGCGATAGGGACTATTACGTGACCTTTTGTAAATAACTAAGAGATAAGTGATTATTAATGAAAATAAACTGAGTTTTTACTGCTGCTGCTGCGAAGATTTAAAGGTATTTATCAGGAACAGGACAAGTCATCAAAAAAGACGCTGTACTTGCTGTTGACAAAGATCTGTTCTGGAGCTTTGCAGAGCATGCACGGGCATAAAGCGTTCTTGGGCAGCTGGCAGCAGAGAGGACAGTTTGTTTAATAAGACTGAGGAAGAAGCAGGGGATTTGACAGTCTCCAATGTCCTGAATAAAGAATCTTCATTATGTTTGTCATAATTGAGTCTTATCCCTTCACTCTAAATAGTGCTGCAGCTTGCATGCATCTAATCACACAAGGAGACAGGAGGTTTCATCCTGCTCATTTCCTCCTTCGCTCAAGTACAATTTGGCCTGAGATTATGATGATTCACAATGCACTTTATTAGAAACATTAAACAGAAAAATGACAAATTCACGTCCCTCTCTACAAAAGCCATTAGCAACTGATTCTCCAGGAACCCATGAAATGAAACGGGAAGAGAACAGAAAATTCGGGAAGGTCTCTGAAATGAGAGAAGTCTGACATACAGAAGAGTAAGGTGCAGATGCACTCACTCACTATATGCCGTGTGAAGGTGAACGTATTTGGATTTCATTTGCCTTCACTAAAAGAACGAGATCTGAATAACGGTGACCATCTTCTTGCAGAAGTTAATCTAATTCAGAGACTGGAGGTACCCCATGAATGGGCATGCTTTTAAGGGAGCATGCAGAGGCCTGGGGAGAATGTGGAAGTCCCTGAAGAAATGTACATGATCAAGTAGGTATTTTGAGTTCAGTATGAGTAAGGAGAAACGCATGAGAAATTGCCCGGTTGCTATGACCTTAAATAAGGACCTTTCAGATGAAAGCCCCCTTTGATACCATCAACCCACTTCGGGTTTAGCTTAGCTTGAACCTAACAGAAATGGAATATGCAGCACTGGCTTTGCGAAGATCACTCAGCTTTTAGAAGTCCTAAAAGATCTAAGTAGGAACCTGTGCCTTACGATATGATAAAATCAATGTTGAACCCTCGAATCCTACAAAGTGTTCTTTGCTACTAGACAGATATCTATGGTCATGGTCCAAACATGAAGTCCTAAGACAAATATAAAATATCTAATCTTATGTAGGATTGCTTGTGACCAAGCTGAAGGTACAGATTCTCAAAATTATCTTCTTATGAAAGATGACTCAGGGCAGGGAATCAGAGATGCCTGGGCCTCTGATTCAGTGATGTTAATTTAAGCAGTTTGATTACCCTTCCCTCCTCAGTGCCTCTTGTGTATATTTAGCACTTACCAAAAAAAAAAAAAAAAAAAAAAAAAAGGCAGCCAATGGCTCCTAGTTTCAGCAGAATAATAAGCCTGGTAACCTGTGGCATGTTGAGTGAATGAGGTTTTTTTAACTTGTCCTGTTAGAACAGGTGAAATATTCAACTGTAAGGTCTTAGGAGTAATTGTCAGTAGAAACAGAACATTAATACTAAAGATAAAAAATTGCCTAAGGTATACGTAACTATTTGTCTTGTTTTCCTCCTTAGTAGTTAGTGTAGTTAATTTTTCTTACAGTTGGATGTAGACATTATTTTACTTCTATGAGCATGCACTTTTTAAACATCTTTTCCATCACAAATATGGATCACATTAATCTATCATTTATGTCTTTTTTTGACCTGCCTGGGACTGAGTAAGCTTTCGTTGTTTAAGAACAGTATTTGAATGGCTATAGTAAAGATATGCAGGTTAGTGTATTTAAGCTATTCCTGGTCCTCTTTAGGAAATTGCTTGTTTTGCTATGGTGATGCCATTCTTGACACTGCTTTCAGGAGCACCACGCTCTTACAGACTGTATTCTTGGAAGAAATTATTAGCATCGAAAGGGCTAGAAGAGGACTAAGCAGCATGTGACTGAGCATACTTTTGGTGCAGAGGAAGCTGCTTCTGAGTCAGCAAGCGTGCCCTGGCACCAGGGAAGGCTGGCAATATGCTGGGATGCATTAACAGGACTGCAGTTAGATCGAAGGAAATGATTATTCCTCTTTATTTGGCCTTTCTAGAGCACTTCTGGAATGTTTTGTCCAGTTTTGGGTGCTAATAAAAGAAAAATCGTAAACTGGAGTCACCAAGATGGTTGGGGAACTGGTGCATTTGCCCTGCGAGGAAAGGCTGAGGGAAAGGGGCTTGTTCAGCCTGGGGAAGAGTGGAAAGCTAAGAGTGGCCTGCCAACTCCTCTAAGAAGGTTAGCAAGAAGATGGAGCTAGGCTCTCCACTGAGGTGCACGGCAGGAGAGTGAAAGGCAACAGTTGTAAACTGAAAAGGGAAAATTCAGACTGCCAGATGCGGGGAGAAACTTTTTCACCTTGAGAACAGCTAAGCGTGGGAACGGGGATGCTGGGCAGTCTCCATCATAGGAGGATTTCAAGACCTACCTGGATGAAGCCCTCAGCAACTTGGTCTGATCTCATGGCCAACCCTGCTTTGAGCAGAAAGTTGGACCAGAAACCTCCTGAGGTCCCTTCCAACTCGACTGGTCCTACGACTCTGTAAAATCAGAGTTCTGCAGGCAGTTTTAAAATTTCCTGTGAGCCATTTCTTGGCAACCTGAGTTCCCCTATCGGTAATCTATTATTGCCACATTTAAGATAGACTAAAAACGTAGACAGCTAAACTGGTCTTTAAAATGTACACCTGAACAAAAACTATCTCCAAGATGGCCTGTCAGAACTTGGAACTGGATGTGCTGGAGGAACCAGGCACTGTATTTCTGGCTGCTTTCTGAAGGCAATTTAGGCAGATGTAGACAAAGTTTGGGTCTGATTGATTTTCCTTGCTTGCTGTCCAGTCCTTTTGAGCCAGAAAAGGACTAGGCACAGTAATGTATATCAGTGATGCGTTAGGATAGCACACTAATGTGCTAGTCCTCACGGTGATCTGATTGCTTGAGATGTCACTAGGCTGAGGACTTTTGAATGTGGCCAGTTTTGAAATATGAAGAGTGTGATTAAGCAGACCAGGTGTCAATTTTGGGACCACACTTCTCCAGCTGGCTGGTAATAGAGAAATGTATTGTAAGCCAAAATGTTTGAGTTACACAATGATATTAGATGTTTGTGAAGAAGCAATTAACTGACTTCCATCCCACCTCTACAGAAAGTGCAAGGCTACCTTGGAAGGCTGTTTCAGAGAAGCTTGATGCTAATTAAAAAAGACTCCATACTCCAGGCATGCATTTTTGGTAGTTCTCTCTAGTCTTGGCATCCTGCTGTGCCCACACTTACAGCTCTGTCCTCCTCTAACATTTACTGTCTTGCTGACTGCATCTTCACATTCACCTTTTTAAACTCTTTATTTTTGAGGACTGAAGTAATTTATCAGAAACAACTCGCAGCATTTGCATCCTGTTAAGAAACACTCTGAACTCATTCTTTATGGCTGGTAACAATAGTGACAATCATTTTCATTTGCACAGAAATTCATTCCAAAGCTTCTAACAATTTGGTATGCAGTGACAGGTGAAGAACTGTAATTCCATTACTAAATTGCGGTCATTTCAAAGGGTCAAAATAAGCAGCTGTTTAATAACCTTGCTCTTGAAGAAAGTAATGTGAAAAGTGTGAACATGAGAGATTGTAAGTGTTTCCTTTTTAATGCATCTTAATAGAGAAAAATAATCTGCAGCTGAATAATAGTTTTCAGCATCCTTATGCAGTTATGATTCAGTCCTAGCAGGATATAAAAATGCAAGCGATGGGGAAAGATTCCCCATCACCATGCTGCATAGGTATTTGCTGGAGGTATTAATGTATCTGTCTTGCAGTACACTTGGAAGACAAGCTGCTCGCCAACCTCAGATAGCGTGGATTTTTTGTGTAGTGCCTTCAGTCATGTGTGGGTGGATTCAGAGAATCTAAGTAGACTGACTGAGGAGACGTAAAGATGACCTATTTACTCATAATCTTCACTCAGAAAGGAATTAAAAAGCAGATGGTAAATCAGAAGTTTTCTTTGTCTAGTCACTGGGAAATTATGCTCAGGAGCGATGTCTTAAAGATGCACTTGTAATCAGAACGATGTTTCATTTCATCTGCTGAAAGGTTGATTACAAAATGAGTACAGGAATGGAAAGAAGAGACAGTGAAGAATACATCAGTTCTTCTCTCTGAGCCAGCTCAAGGCTTTGTGACAGCGCAGACAGAGCTTGCTACTTCTGATGCTGTCGGGGACAAGGTGTTAGCCGCAGTTCCATTTCTTCCCTGCGGTAGCTGCCATGTTCTCCAGCTCAACCTCAGCCTCTGTGGTAGAAGCAGGACCAAAGGGCTGTTCAAGGGGGAGAAGCTGCATTTTCGGATGTTGCTGGATCCCTTCTCTAGCCACGGTCACCTCAGTAGTCTGCTGTCACAGGCATCTTTTACTTCTGCCTGCAGTGAGGTCCGTGTCTCATGGCTGGCTGTTGTAAAACCAGCAAGGACTATGCATCATGGCAAAATTAGAATAGATGGTTCTCCCCTTGAGGGTATCTGGTTTTGACGACGCTTCCTGTAAAACATTTTGGAGAAAACAAACCTTTTTCTATCAGATTTCCCAGTTTCGATACGGACTGGAAATGCCAACAGGGAGTTCCAAAGCATGAAGGGGAACAAGTGACTCAGTTTAGAAAGGAAATCATGTTGGGGCACTCCAGCTTTCAGACAGAGAAGCAGAGATCGTTAGTGAAGTTGGTGCTAAAGGAGCGTAAATATTTCATTGTGGAGGATGGTTTTCTTTTTATGTCTTGATTATGAAAGATTCAGGAACCTAAATACAGTACACAAAGTCTAAGAAAAACCCCTATCAAGCAGTAAGAAATCCACTGAATTTTTACAAGATGCCTTGTCTCCTTAATTAGTGTCATTTCACAGAGCTTTATTAATGTAGCTTGTACATTTAAAATTATAGATAAACAGGCGATTTTACTTCCCTCCCTGTTGTATAGAACCCTGGACATATTTTTGCTTCTCACATCAATAGACATTGTTCCAGCAGAATCATACATTGTTTAGTTTGACGTAAGTTCAACTTCCTAGCGAACTAGAGAAGTCCCTAGTTCTGGAGATTAACTGTCTCTAGTTACTCAAGGTTAGATTAGATTTGCTTGGTTTCAATGCTAATCGTATGCTAGCTAGCTGATTTAGCAAAAGTCCTTTGTCTCAGACAATAGAAGAAACCACTCGATATAATTTCAGGATAAGTAACAGTTTCTGTACATGGATGTCTGTATGTGCGTGTTTATACCTATTTAGATACCCATACACAACTCTCTCTTTCCTTCAAGACTACCACTCTTTCTTCCTCCCAGCTGAACTTGGTATAAAGAGCTAGAATTTAGGTTCTCATGAGGCTCTGGTGCATTAGTTTGGCTTTAATTGCTTATAGCATCTAGGTTTTCAGATGCAACATTTTAGAGCAACATAGTATTGAACTAGAGCAAACAATAAGTTGTACCTTAGGAAGAAGCACTTGGTGCTTCTTGCAGTTTTCGAAAGCAGAACACTTCACAGCTGCTCACGAACGCATCATGTTTCTATTTCAGGGTACACCTCCTGGCTAGTAAAAAAGCTGCAGAACATGCCCAACATCGAGTGTTCAAGTGCTTTGAACTTTGCTAGGTCAGAACTCTTTCAAAGGGTGAGGAGAGCTAAGCAAGGGCCGCGTGCATGGGCAAGGTGCATCTCTCACATCCCATCTACTCTTGAAGTAGCTTTTTTCAAAGAGAGTAAAATGTGCAGTTTGGTGTTCCTCTTTCGTATAAAAACAGATGGTGGATTTTTTTTTTTTTTAAAGTGTTCCCTAAAGGTGTGGGGTTTATAGCTTAAGCTGCATTAGAGAGGCTCTCAGCTTAGCAGAATAGTTTTTCTCTCTAAAGTGTTCTTTTCAGGTGCATGCTGTACCTGACAATGCGCTGAGGGTGGGGGCAGAAACTGGGGAGACACACTGTTAATTGTGTCACTCCACTGAACTTCTGTGGAGTTGTGTTGATTTTCCTCTGGGGAGGATGTGGCATGGCGCTTCAGAAACACTTCTGTTTTGCTCTTCCCAGATTTCAACTGTAAAGAGTAGTCATAGGCATCGAAGTCATGTTTCATTTCGGGGATGCAGCTCAATCTCGTTCTATATTTAGTCAATACAGAAGGAAGAAGCACACCTCTCCTTGTCTTTTATGTATAGCTGGCATCCATAGATGCTCCAGCACAATGCGCAGTTACTGCTCCTGATAAGAATCTGACAGACGAGTAATCGGGCCAAGGATGAAAAATTTTGCATCCTGTGTTCCATCTACGATTTTGCTAGTGTTTTATTTACGTGGATTTAGAATGTGATTGGAGAAATCAATGGAATAAGATTATCAAGGTTTGCTAAACGGAAGATAGCGTCTTTGGCTCAGGAAGTCCTTGAGCTGCTAGAGTCTGGGACAAGTATGTCTGGCCTCTTCTCACAATTTTCTAGGCTTATACTGCTGGCAGTTGTAGCAGGCTCTTATGTCTTCATTTGACTTGAGTAAGATTATTTGTAAAATTGCTAATCATACCAAGCATAGAAGAACTGAGCCTCTTGTAGGTCATTAAGTGTATCCTATTCAGACATATATAACAGTAGATAACTACAGCTGTAGCACTTGGAGAAAACAGTATGCCGAGATGAAGAAATTATGCCTCCATTGAAATACCTTGCACATTTTTAGTAAGCCAAAACCAACAGGAGTAGCCAGAGACGATTTCCCCCAAATGGTCCTTGGTCAGATTGGGGTGTCCAGAGCACAATCAGGCACTGAGCTGTTGACATTTTGCTGGGTGCAAGAATAGCAGTTTGGGATAATGCTTCTAAGGCAAGATAGAAAACATTCATATCCTTAAGTGAGCAGCTGGTTATCTTCTTTCCCTGCCAAGAGGGGAATTAGGGTAGTGGTATGTGTATTTCTAAAGAAATTGTGTGAATCTAAGAATGAAGATGGAACTGGAATTCGTACCTAAATGAAGACTTGGATGTAATAGCGTGTGTCAACATCTTACTGGAAAGAAGACAATCAAAGAGACACTAATACCAAATATACAAGAAAGATAAGGTGGAATAATAATACTGTAAATTAAAGGAGATAAGATTCACATCACATTAGTCAACTCACCACTGCAATTTGTAACGTTTAGAATCAATATAGATTGAAATTCCAGGTGTGAACAGGAAGAATACAACACTTGGGCCACAATACTGTCTGCTTGACCAGAAGGTCAGAACCGCTGTAATATTCTGCGAGAAGCAGAAAGCGGAGAAAATTAGCATGGGGTAACTTAAAGTTTTCCCATGTGAATTGGGCAAATGTTATATAAGGGCATGAAGTAGAGACATAATTCTTAGGTGCTCTCAGTGGTTGTTTCATGTAGAGCAGCTGTTCAGCATACTCACAAAGGAAAATTCAGCCCTTGAATCAGTATTTAGGAATGTAAGGAAGGGCCTGGTGTGAAATCTTACAGCTGAAGCATCATTGTATCAGTGTTGTCACCGATACTGTATTAAGATTTGGCATCCCTTCAAGAGCAACAGCTAGCAAGAAATCACCTGCTTCTATTCAAAAGGCGAGCTGTGTAAAAAATGAGCAAGCATCGTTAATAGAGCCTACAAGAAGCAGCTGAGAGAGTTATCCTTACCTGTGGCACGAAGATTAGCAAGGAGCACCCTCCTGGAAATAAAGCACTAGAGGAAGGACTGGAAAAGGATAAAAGTATTGCTAATCAGCAAAGTAATGGAGGTTACTAGAAGAAAACATCCTCTAGGGAACTGAAATTGAATCCAAATTAAGAAAAGAGAATGGATCTTAAACTCTGGCCAGCTGCACAAAGGCGCAGACGAAAGAAGAGTTTGAAGAGCAAGTAGTTAAAGGAATTGGAACTAACTTTGATCCCTATTCATACCCAGGAGCAAGAAGCCCTTCAGGGAGGGTGTAGAAGGTCAAGCACAAAGAAGAAACACTTGTGGAAGGGCTAGAACCATAAAAGAAGCAGAAGTACATCGCTGACAGGCCAAATCAGCTCTTTACAGCAGCACTCATTGCTGAAGAGACCAAGGAGAGTCCCACAGCAAAACCTTTTTTTGGGGAAGGGCACAACAGTGGCTTTTTGTGGAATTGAAATAAATGTCAAAGAGGTTGTAGTAGAAATAGAGGAAATGATCACTAAAAGAATACAAGGACTGGATAGTATTCACAAAGGGTGCCAAAATAACTCAGGGATAAAATAGTGTAATAGTAGCAGAGTGTAATATCCTGTTTTAAAACCCTGTTGGTATTTGAATACGGGAGGATGGTGTGATGGCCATCTTTGAAGAAACCTTTAGGTGGAAGCTGGAAACAGCAGTCCTGTAACTGAGATCCATCCGGAGAAATTAGTAGAAATTTCAACGAAAGAGAGACTTAGTGGACACCTGGATAAACATGATCTATTTGGAAAGAATCAGAATGGCTACTGTAAAGGAATTTTTGTCTTCAAATCTCTTCTATTTTAAGTGGTCAGCAAGTATGTGGAGATGAGTGACTCAACTGATAGAGTCTGCTTTGACTCTAAGTCCCTCGGTAGAAGTCTTTAAGAGAATTAAACTGTCATGTGAGATGGATGTGGAATGACTTCCACATAAGAAACAACTGAGTAGGCTGGGACTTTTTTTCCTTGAAAAGGGATGATTGAGGTGAGATCTGATAGAAATCTATGAAATGGCAAGTGTGATGGGAGGGTGAATAATCCTGATTGCTCACCATCTCTTTCAGTACAGGAACCAGGGGCCGTTGCGTGATCCTGGTACAAGCCATGTTCAAAACAAACGAATGGAGGGTGATTTTCATGCACAGTGGTGTAGACATACAACTCCTCAGTGGAGGATGTTACGAATGCCAAAAGTAGGCTCAACAAGAAATTGGAAGAGTACTTAGACAAGAGACTTATTGGAGTTTGCTCGTAATGTTGGTCATTACACAGGCTCTGCTGTGTCTCAGCTAGGATTATCAGCATTTTGCAGAGTATACCTTACGTTATTCGTATACTTCCTTACAAGTTTGTTAATTTCACTTATACTTTATAAAATTGGAAGATGAACTCCAGCTAATATGATGTTGGTACTATTGGTAATCAGAATGATGACTGACATAAATGAAGACTGCTAGTAACAAGACTTTTTCCTTTTTCCTGTGGGAAGCAGAATGAAAGGTCAGGGGTTTACATCTGTTCGTAAATGTTTGTGTAATGAAGTAAAACAGCGTCTCATTTATAAAATGGTAGGTCTGGTTCTTATTGTTAGTGCTCTTTCAAAAGATTTTATCTTAATTTAATTTTCGTAGAAACTAGATCAAAGTCTAATTTCCAAATTTTCATAATTTTTACAATTGGAATATGATGAAAATTGTTTATATAAGTTCTGATCTGTGAAACAGCTGACGTTCGGGGGGTTTAAGGGCATTTTTAAGCCAGAACAGAGTTGTGTGTGGTGCAACTAGGAAAACAAATTCATTTTCAAAAAAGTTTTAAGTGTTATTATGATTCAGGATAGGCTACTCTTGCTGAGAGACAAGGACCACATGGATTCATTTAAAAGTGAGTAAAATCGGGAAAAGCAGTAACAGCTGCTGAAAAAAATTGTGCAGAAACAAGAAGCAAATATAAAATATGAGCATTTGGATTTGGGATTGAGGGGCTTGTCAAGTGTCTTAGAAAAAATGACATGTTGACACTGAGATGGGAAATTACAGTGCTTTTTTTATGGGTATGCGAGTGGCTGAGAAAATTCTAATACCAGTAACTCATTGAAAAGAACCTTAGCTAAACCAGCCATGGTGAGAGAGACACTGTGACTGCTATGTTATAAAGAAATAGAGTCACTCGTGAGTCACCATTTAGGGTTTGATTTGGGGCCCGGGGGGGTGTGAAAGCAAAGCTGTGTTGTTAGAACACCTAGAAGCTGTAGTATACAAACAAATCCATTTAGGAAGAAGGTAACTTTTATTTCTGCAAGTTCATCACACAAAGTCTTTTTTGCGGTTACAGCACTGCTTGCTTTCTTGTAGCTTTGCCTCAGTTTTCCTCAGTTATTAATGTGGTTTTTCACAAGGTCCTTTTCTTTTTCATGGATCCAAATTTCCATTTACTCATATCCATATCTTAGGAGGCCTGTAGTTCCCAGAAGGAGTTCTTTTCATAATGTTTCTCTCTGTGCTGTTTCATTGACATTTTTATGTCTAAGCAAAGTTTAATAATTGAAATTAGGGGAACAGAGCACTGCAGTGTGGGAGGATGAGAGAGAAAGACAGTGTCCTATTCTGAAAAGGAAAAATTTCTTTGTTGCTGTTAAAAGGGGGCAGGGGAAGGATTTTTTTAAGTCAGTGTCTATTCGTATGCATCCTTCTTTCCCTGGTATCCTAAAGAAGGTGCCTGTCCTCAACCCTACCATGTCATGTGCTGCTGACAGTCAGTTGCTTCTTAAGAGTGGCTTAGACTGTCAGGTGTAAAGATAAACTTGTTTTTCTCTTTAGCCAAAACTTCTGTAACTAAATGAAAAAAAAGGGGGAGGAGAGGGAGGAAGAAGAAAGGAGTATGAAGAATCTGTCAGGATCCTTCTGGCCGGGAAGAGGTGATGGCTTAAAAGAAAAATTCAGCTTCCCCTAGGTGTACTTTGGGTAAGGCCTTTTTGCTGGTGGTTTTACACCAGTGTCTTACAGCTCTGTTTCCCAGATTCCTATTGGTATGTAGTAACTTATGTGATCTCGGTCTGTAGCCCTGGTGGTTACATGGAGAAATTTTTAAAGCAGTTACAGAAACTCAAAACCCAGATGCAGCTGCAAAGAATTCTCAATGCATTATTTAAAAGGGAGGAGAAGCTTAAATTATTAATTAGTTATTAGACATTAAAATACCTATTTAGAGCAAGACTCGGATTTTGACTTTACAATGGTGCCAACACTAGAAACCAGTGAAATTAGTCTAGAATCTCTCCTCGCACTAAACACTTCTGCTGAAAACAAGAAACCAGTCAAACTATCCTCCCATGTAAAAAAGCTACTTCGCCTGTTAAGTCTGTGTATGTAAACATCGAACTAACAAAAGGAGTTTGAATAATTGATTTGAAGCCTAATCTTTGCAAGGGAGTTCACAAAGGTTCTACTTGATGCAGAATTCGTTCCGTTGTCTCAGAGTTTTTTCTACTTCAAAATTTCAGTCATAGTCTGGTTCCCAGAAAGCTTAAAGTGATTAAGAAATTGTAAACAAATCTTCTCAGCTGTAGGGAACTGAATGCAAAAAAGACCCCAACCTAAACAAATGATAAAAAACCCTTTCATATTCTTTCTTTTACACTGGTAAGAGAATAAAGATTTTTGTAAATGTTATCTGAATGACTTGGAAACATTGGCTAACTAAGGGTCCCAAGAAACCCATTGGATACATTGGGAAAATATGTAGATGTAGTTTCCTTAACTCCCTGGGAAGGTACTGATAGAGGTGGGAAAAGGGCACCCATCTTCCACAGACTTGCTGAAAGAGGGACGACTGCTCTAAGTCAAATGGTTGTTGAAGGCCCCTACATTTTTATCAGTGTCTTTTTTTTTTTTTTTTTAATAAGTACTACTTAGACAGGAGATATCCTGAAATACATTGATTACATATTAGAAGCCAGTGTTAATGGAGAAAGCAAGGTTGTGAATAATTTCCAAATTCTCATGAGTAAACCGGTTCTCTAATGATTATTCATCCACGTTTCATTTGAACATGCAGGAGCAGTAATACTTTCTGCTTGTCAACGTTTACACAAAGCCCATTTTTTCATCCTGAAATACTTACTTGGAATATTCAGGCTGATTCTGTTTTGCAAAATCTGATGACAAAACTGCTCTTGTCACGTGTAGCGGAAAGGTTAGGATTCATAACCTAGTTCTCCGATAATGTAATGATGCAGGAGTTACGTTTAGAGTTCTTTCATAACAACAGAGAGCAGGGGAGTTCATTCAGCCTTTTCTGAGATACTGAAATGACAAATATATCACTTATTTCAAAGAATGACTACAAAGAAACACAACCAGCATTCTTCAAAAATACACAGCATCTCTTGTCTTTCACAGGGTTATCAATGTTTGTTATACTATACTTCCTTTCTTGTAACATTATATGTTTTTATGAATGTATTTTAGTTCATTTTTTTAATAACAGGTAATCAGTGGGTATTTGTTGCACTAAGCATCTGATTTACTGGATATGGATATGGTCTTCCAGTCCTTTCAAACCTCTAATCTCTGCACATTAGTCTGTTTCTATAGCATTGCAAAAAGTAAGTCAGAAATCAGATACTCTAATACCGTAATATGCTGTACTATCCCCTCGTCAGTTTTCGATTCTGTCGCTTACTGTAAGCCCAAATTAAATTTCCTGCACCAGAATGGATGAACTCAAAAATGATCCTGGCACTCCAAATCTGAAAATATTTTATTAGTAGATTGAGGTCAAGGATTAGCAACATGAAGCACATTAACGGAATGCTAATAGAAGCCAACCTTTCCTCCCTTCCTATGACTTTAATATCTTGGTCACTCTGCAGTCATTTAGTAGGCCTGGGTCATCGCAGTGTTATACAATGAAGACCCAAAAAGCACCGCTTTATAATCGATATCGGAAAGAAGCTCTAGGTAAGCTTTGGACTTAAAAAGCTTGCAGAGGAGACGTGGCAATGATGTCTCGCATAGCCCAGAAAATTTTATTAGTAAGAAACAGCAACGGGAACAGTAATCAAAGGATGCCTTTGTGCTAGGCATCATACACAAGGAAGGAAAAAGACCCTGCCGTTTTCCCGGAGCCGGAGGGCCGGTTGCTGGGACTGCCTGCTCGGGGAGCTGCTGTTCAGGCTGTGCTTCTGGCTGCTCTTCCAGCTGACACAAGGGTGCAGGAGCAGACGCGTGTATGCAGTGTACTGCGAACCATGCCATTTCCATTCGCCGTGAGGTGTGGAAACGCGGTGGGACCTTCAGCGCCTGACATCCACGCAGTTCTCGGGGAGAGCCACGCTGGTCGATAAGCTTTAGGGTGTTCGGTGCTTCCTATTGCCAGTGTTGGACTGGATGCAGGGGAGCTTGGAGCCTGGATGAAGGCGAGTGATTTGGCATACTTTTCTGGCCTGGGCCTCAGCTCGTAGCTGTCTGTGTGGATCGACACATGGAGGGAGATTGGGTATGTCTGGGCAGCAGAAGCTTGAATACATAGAATAAACCCATAGTATATGGCTTCAAACCATAGTATGAAGCCAATAGTATATACTCTTAAATAGGCTGTTCTCAGACAAGAAGGAGGAAAATGTTATGTTAGGCTTAGTCTGATGGTAGAAAATTCTTTTGGAAGAATGCTATCATTTATTTTTTTTTTAAAAAAAATAATATTCCTGTTGTCTGTTTTCCCATAGAGATGAATCTCACCACACCTTTCATCATATTCTCCCAGAAACATCTCTGTTTTCTGTTGCTTTGCGTTCTTAGGGCAACCTTTTAAATTCTGTTCACTACAGCTCTGCTTTCACTTCACTTTCCAAACATTCCCTCTGTTGCATCAGCCATGAATATAAAAAGAACTTTAACGCTGTAGAGTTGCATTAAATCAAAGAAAAAAAAGAGAGAAAAAAAGAAAATAAGACGACACTTGGAACACCAAGACAAATGAGTGCTTAGCTGAACATTCCTACAATTGTATTTCTTGAATGCCCTGCTCCGCCTTCTCTGCACATGAAAAAAAATTGCACTTTTCTGTTTTTTTCAAGTGTTCTGCTTTGGGTGACAGTGCTGTGCTTTAAGCAGTGAGACTATGTGAGGTGAGTTCATTTCTGACAAGCAAGCATGCCTTGCTGATCACCTGTGTTCCTAAGGCTGGGAGACAGCCCCAGGAACGTGGGAAGGAAACGGCCCCTAATTCTGTTCTCCAAAATACCAGAAAACTTCATTACAGATATGGTGCATTAGCGGCAAGGATGCAGCAACAGCAGCTGCCATGATCTGCTTGTGTCTTGGGGAATCATTGGGGAAATTTTTTCATCCATTTCTCCCTGCGTCAACTCTTGCATGATACAATTGTAAATTGCCTCTCCTTCAGTCCTGTCCCTCTGTAGTTTGAAAGAAGTCTTTGTTGAGCAACGTTCTGTGGGCAGCTGTTGTTTCAGAGTAACTATTAGGAGGTCTGCAGTGCGTATGGAGGCTTTCAGAAAGAATTAAGGAATAGGTACAAAACGTTTAAGAGGATCAAACAAATAAGGTTTCATCCCCCTTTGGCTATAGTTCAGACACACACAATGCTTGCAAACCACGGCTTGCTTATCAGCCTAGAGGCTGGTGTCACTTACTGCCTGTGTATGGAAAACAAATTCAATGGGCTGAGCTAATCTGGTCTACAAAAATCAGTATGTATCTCTTGCTCTATGGTAGGCCATTAGCTGCATCCCTGGCTCTCACATACGGTAGTGGGTATTAATCTCTTAGAAAATGGAAATGTGGTGACTAGTAAGCTTGTATAAGTATGGGGAAGATGAGCAGAAGAACGGGAAGCATCTCGAGTTTTAAACATTGATTTGTTCTTAGAAGTTCTGCTCTTCTGTTTATGAATTTCATCTCAGTTGGCCTGAACAGCACTTTTTTGTTTCCGAGTGATCTGCTGAATGGGAAAAAAAAGTATGGCGAGTTTTATATAAATTGGAAAAAAAGGATTTGTGCGTAAGTATTACTGAGCTTGTATTTCAAGAAGGCTCCTTTTTGCCCTTTTTGAAAAGATGAAGGATTTTTATGAGGCTTTCAGCCCCATTTGTGGAGGAAGCCAATTCATAAACAAAGGTCAAGCAAAGCATCTAAATCTTTTGGCATTTTCCTACTGCTGATATGGTGCACTCTTTTCAATCTTCCCATGAGTCAGACTTAATGAACAAATCTGGTGGGTTCATTGGCATATGTTCACCAGCAAAAATCCTTGACGATAAAGGTTGGTTATTCAGCTTGTCAAATAATTCGGTAAATACACTGTGGGAGAAAATGTTTCCCTCTCCAGGGCTGCTAAGGAAGCTAAAATGTTTCTCTCTTCATCTTTGCTTAATTTTTCATTCAGCTAATGAAATAATTGAGAATCAGGCCTTAAAAGTATGATGGCTTTATTAATAATGGATGGGCACCATTAGAAAGGGCTAATCAACCTGTTCAACTATTCTTTAATAGTGTGTGCAACATAATGTTAGCATCGTAAGGCTCTCATTTGAGGGGATATTTTCCTCAGTGGTTGCATTTTCATTATTACTGATTCATCTAATGCAAGTAGTAATTTAAATCCACTTCTCAGCTTATCATTGCTATCAACTGAAATACATTGGACAGGATTTTCAACAGGTGTAAGGTAGTATAGCTTTATTTAAGTGAGTTTAAATACACTGATTTATATTACCTGCAATCTTAAACTGCAATTTAGGCCAGTTCTCAGCGGGACTTGGGATCTTTCGCTCCCCCACCCCAAGCTGTCTTCGGTGTACTCCTCATGTCCGCTGTGCCCACCTCCTCTTCTCCGTTGCCTGCCATGCAGGGGTACTGCCTTTGTGGTATAGCTTTTCTGTTTTTATCTTTAGCCTTTATTTCATTTTGTGTAATTAAGCTAAGCATGGCGCCAGCTGAAATTTAGTTATAACAGCAGCCTGAAACTGGCTTTTCAAAGTAATTTTTCCTGTGTGTTTGTGGTTTTCAGTCTCTAGCATGCAACCGTAGTTTTGAAATGCCGTATATATTCAACAGTTTGGAGAGGGAGCACTAGTAAAATTGAACAGGAATTTATGATTAGTTTATTAACTATAGCACGAGAGCTGGATGGCATTCCTGAGGTCTCCACACTCTTCTCCTTAATGTTATCCTTTCCAATAAACAATGTGTGTTAGTTACACCCTGTGTAGCAACAGCATAAGCTGGGGCATGTCTGTGAGTGGAAATATGTAAAATGGAAGAATAGGATGAAAGGCAGCATGGGCTGAAGGGTGCTTTGGCAATGGATGAGTGTTTTGTCAGTCTCCTTTTTTTATTTGCAACAATAGTTGAAATGGACCTTGTCAAGCTATATACTGCCAATGTGCTAGTAATCTGGTGATTTCCTGTCGTTTGTGCTCTAAAATGCACCCTGCAGCTCTGGCAATATATCTTAGCCATAATAAAACCTCATTTTATTATTATATAAATACATATATAACAGGTGTAGACACACACATATAGTAATATATGCAGTACATATACGCATGTATACGTTCACTCTATGTGTGTTTATATACGTATCTTTCCAATAAATACAGTAATTACAAGAAAATCTGCAAACGCAATATGTCGAGTTTTGGCAAGATGTTCAGAACAATTTTCTTGGGTTTTGTATGTTTCTTCGCGGTATTCTTTGGCCACTGGGAAGAAGCCGTTCCCTGGCGGTGTCTTTGCCAAGGGACTGGTCTGTTTTCAGCTCCTCTGAGCACCCTGAGAAAAAAAAAGCAGGATCTCATAACACTGGCCAGGAAAGGGAAGGAAGGACATAGTAAGGCAATGAATATTTCTGCAGCTGGAGCTAAGTCAGCGATGACATTAATACGTACACCCGTGTGTGATGTCGGCCCTAACAGAGCCTGGGAGGATCCCAAGCGTTGGCCCCTGTCCCTGTGTGCAGAATGAAGAGCGATGCAAAAATGCCAAGTGCCTCCTGTCAGGACGTCTTTTGTGTTGACATCTGCAAGAAGGGATTCCTTGTGAGCTCTTCAGATTACATCCTGAAATCATCCCTGCCTTAATCTCGGCCACATCGCTTCTCTGTTCTGTCCTCGGTGCCAGCCTGAAGGTTTCTTTTCCCTTCAGATCAGAGCTGAAGTGAAGACTGAAAACCTCAGATTTCTTATACAAGGTGTATTACACAAAAAATATTATTTAACTAACAACAGTTATAAATCCTGTGAAATAATAGGCTGGGTGAGCTTGTAATCTATCTACACACTCACTCTGATATTAAATGCTGAGAAAACCACTTGACAGGCTGCAGAGGAAACCATGAATTCACATGAAAATGTGCTTTTTACAAAGTTCTCTTAGAATAAAACAATGAAGGAAAGCTTTTCACTTCTTTCACAAAAGAATATATTTCTGCCTGTATTAACATTCCACTTTTGCCCTTGTCTTGTGGCTTAACCTTTTCTTAGGCTGTATAAGGCAGTCTTTTGTTGAAGCAGATAGTGGAAACCTTTACATCAAAAGGTAGTGCCATAATAAGATATGGTGCTATATCTAGCCCTAATTTCCTTCTACTTACCCTTTCTTTCCCTCCTGTGTTTTCGGTTCTTTCTTTTTTTACCTCTATTGCTGCTGGTTCTCCCATATTTTTTTTTATCATGACAGTAGCTGAATGTATAAATCGTACAGGCTAAAAACTATCTTTTTCACATCTCACCTTTACTCTTCACTCCTCAAAAAAAGAAAAAAAGAAAAATACAAACAAAATGGCTTATTTGCTGCATACATAATACCACAAAATAAACCCAGTTGTGAATGCTTTATTCTGGCTGCAGACCCCATCCTTCCCTCCCTTTCTCTCCTGTTCTACAGAGATTCTGTGCTCGCGCCTGCAAACAGTAGCAGTAGCATGAAAAAACGTCCTTTTCTCCCATTAACTCTTTTTAAGATATTTCTTGGAGAGGTTTTCCCTGTAAGTTAGTGCAGAACGCAATTAACGCTGCTAAAAACTTCCGTCATTTTAGAAAAGCTGAAAAATCATCATCTGAGAGCATTTGCTGCATTTCTCACCTGTTGTGAAATCCTACCACAGAACAGTGCAAGCAGCAGCAAGTGTTTACAGGCGTAAATCCTGCCTGGCCTTCCTGCAACACGCTGTAAATCTGTATGCAGTGCGGTTTTTCCTTCTGGAGGTCTCTACGTATTGCTCAGGTGGGAGCCGCCGCCCCCGCCTTATGGACTGCTCCGCTTTCCCGTTTGTTCCTGTGTTTTCTGGGCAGAATATATCCCTGAGGCTTCAGCGTGAGACAGGGAGATAAGGGTGGACGGTGCGAGAGAAGGTTCCCAGGGCCTGGAGGAAGATGGTGTGCCAGGGGCTGGAACCAGAGCACCAGCCAGATTCACGCCTGCAACACCAGCTGGGTGAGGTGGCCTGACTCCTCCTGACTACCTGGTTAGGCTCTTAACAAGCAAAGCTACTTGAAGAACCCTTGTAATGCTGCAGGAGAGCTGAAATAACACCCGTATTGTCAGTGAAAAATAACGGGTATAATGTGCACAGAGATATATGTGAATACTATCCTGATTGTCTGTCTTTGTACAGTTTGCAAAGCAGTCCTCCAAAAAGGCTCATACGATCTTACGCTGCTTAGGTGTGCTTGCCTGCTGCCCTCTCTAAGACACGCTTAAAATTTGGAAAATCAGCCCATGGTTGTGTGTCCGTTCGTTCACCCTGCCATGGTGTCTCTGGCTTCGGTGCCTCTACGGAGTCAAGTACAAGCAGAGAAGAGCAGCAGAAAAGGTGCAAAATCGCACCTTCCTAGCTGTAGCCGAGTGGTAAATGATTCTCATCTTATTTCATACTTTTTCTTACACACCCATCCTGTACGCACACGCACCTGGCGTACACCAGCAGCCGCCAGGATCTGTCCCTCTGTCCTAATTTAGTTAACTCTAATTTAGTTAGTTGGTCCTCTGACCCGTTGTGTCTCGGTTTTTCCTCATTTGAAGCAAGAGTTGCTCCTCCTTTTCCATATCTTGATTGTCATTGATTACATACTTCTCAACTTACTTGGTCATCACACGCTTTTATAGTGTATATAATTTTTCTCTCAACTTACAGTGAAATATCTATTAGCTATAATTGGAAAATTGAACCTCTGCCAGCTGTGGGTAGCTTATATAGCCAAGATATGTTTTGCATGTAAATGGAGCCCATTACATGTCAATTGAATTGAAAAATGACTCTTGAAACTCTGTTTACCTTTTATTAAGTTTCATAATTATTATGCCCTATGCCCAAATTAAGTTTAGAAGCATTTCATTTTCATTTTTGTTTAGTGTTATTTGGCTAATAAGTGTCTTTTTGGCTTATTTGGCATTCCCAACAATACTTTTTTATGCAAAAAATAATTGAAATATGAAAAAAAGAAAATTCCAATTAGACATCATTAACCTTCTTCACCTATTATTTACTACATTGAGCTAAATTTACACATTTTGGGGGTTTTTTTTACCTTTAAGCAAAATTGACAATTTGCAACTATAATCATAAACTTGTGATATTTGTCATATTGGTTTAAATCAAGAATAATGCTATGTAAGTTAGTGGGCTTATCTTTCTGGTTTTTATGCTGGAGCAGCTATATACAAAATTCATAGAGCTTTGCAGATTATCACTTAAGGGTGTGGAAATCTCTGATGATTAGTGTTTTATCACAGCTTGCATGGGACTTCAAACAGGAATTAAAGCAGTCTCAGTACAGGCACCGTGTCTACGTTGTACTCGGTGACATCATTAGTTGATTAGAGTAATAAGCTCCTCTAACAGAGACTCAAGCTCAGTTTTGGTTGTAATATTGAGATATACCTGAGACTCTGAATTGTGAGTACTTCCTGAGCTTAGTATCTGGATTTAGATTACGAAGAAAGAAGAGGTAACTGTAATGAAGCGTAATTTATTTTGCATCCAAACATTTCTCTTGCAGTTTGAGATTAAATAGATTCAGCACCAGTTACAGGTCTGAAATGTTAAATTTTGGCCTGTTTCTCACTATGCAGCGTGCAGAGACACCACATAGGCTGTTAGGGAAGCGAAGGGCCGGGGCCCAGAGAGGAGGTGAAATGGCTTCTTGTTGTTGTCGTCATGAAAATTGCTTCCCACAGCTGAGGTTTGTAATTGCTTTTATATCTAGACTTTACCTTCTAATTAGGTTTCTGTGTTTTGTTCTCTTTGTCTTAGTCGAGTCTTCTCTTTTTGTCTGTAAGATTGTTTATATTAGCAAATATCCTGTTACTTTATTGTTTGTACTCTTCCCTATAAAAGCAGGTCCACCTGATGTGAACAGTAGTTTGCACATACATGTTTACATGCTCTTCCAGTCAAAATGAGAAAGAAGGCAGATACACTGAGATGAAGAAAGGAGCCTAAGTAATTCTGAATCTGATATTTTAAGAGACCCGTTCTGCTGTATAAATGTGTGAAGCTCAGATTTTTAAAAAAAAAAGCAACATCTGAGTATAGTCTAGCTTTATAGTAAAATAGGATCAAGTTTGCTCATTTTGAGAGCTTGATATTTTAAAAGACGTCAGTAGTTCATTTTGATATGTTTTTGCATAATTCTTGCTGTGACTTGATTATTTTCCTTTGAAAATTTCAACGTGTCCATCTGATTTAAAAAAATGGGACTGGTTCCATTTAGATATCATGCGATTGGGTTTAGGATTTTAGATGAGCTGATGTGCTGAATAGCTGACAGTAAGATCTCACTAGGGACATGCTTTGAAGCCATATTGATTGAAACATTTTAAATCAAGATTGAACAAAATTGTAGTAAATATCCAGTGCAGAAGATTTCTAAATTAGTTTGTTTCTCCTTCAGACAAAGCTGTCGTTTTAACCTACTTAAGGTTACAGTTTTTATCTGGCTTTATTTTCTTCTAAATTAAAACTAAGTGCTTCAGGACAATTGATGTTTATCTCCTTGAAGTTGGAATACGTTTGCCAAAATGCAAAGCGGGGGAAACGCACTTTTGGAATAGAAGAGGTATCCAGTATAGTATCACACTGGTATTTTATATTCTTCATAGAAACCATAGCTGTTAACTGAACGTATCTGGCATCAAATAGGTTATCTAACATCTTAGACTCTGACAAGAAATCTCGGTGCCATTTCTGTGACTGAAACTACTGTGGTTAGCCAAGGGGTGTACCCTGTAGATATATATTTGTAATTCCTTCCATCTGGGGAGACTTCAGTTGCAAATATTTCCATAAGTCTTCCTTCTGGGCAGTGGCAGTAACACACGCACGTTAGAGTGCTTCACAGTCAATTCGGTTTTGTCCCAGCTCGGGCTAACATCTGACCACCGAAACGATCCATCTGAAAATGGTGTAGCCGATGCTATACTTGACCCTAAGCAACTGTTTACTTAAGGTGCTACAGCAGTATAGTGATATTTTCATCTCGCATCTTCAGGGAAGTCCTTTTCATCTTCCTAATGACTTTTAACATTGCCCGTGCTGTTTTGGAGTCGTTTTCTGTAGCCTTCACTATCTCCTTAAATGTTAATATTTTCATTTTTCCCTTGATAGCTGATCTTCAAATCTAGTAAAAGTTCACCTTATGTATTTCCTTCCTGTTCTTCGAAAACTATTTTTAAACCATACTTTTACATCATCCCTTTGAGTCCCTATTTCCATTTTTAGGTTGCGTTTAATTCCATAAAATGTCAGCTCAGTTCACCTGCCTTCTACAACACCTCTTGTTTTAATTTAAATCTTGACTCTCTAAGTGGCTACTGTCTCTCTAACTCTTTTTTTCCTTTTATGTATCCTGAGTTCCTTCTCTCCTGGAACTGTGCAGTCAGTCATATTGTCAGCTCTTCTATCAGCTGACCTCTACGTGATCATTATTTTCATTGGGTTCTCTATGTGTTTTTTCAAGTTTCTGGTGTTTATGCTTATAAAACTGAAGCTACTTCAAAGGAAGCATCTTCCGTCCTGTAGTATGTACTGAGGCTGAAATTCTTGTTACTCTGTTACATTAGTTCTCCGGCTCTATATGAACACATGTAGTCAGAGTAGCACGCACATACAAGAGCAGTTAGAAAGCTGGGAAAAAAATATTCTCATAAATGAAAGTTCTCCAGAACCTGACAGTCAGAAGAAAAGCATGTGTATCTATGCCAGGTCTTGTATTTGGCAAGTTTATGATCTCTGTGAATCTTTTGTTTTGAGTTTGAGGGAGTATATGAACTGCTGTAGTAAATGACACACTTTATAATCTCTAGAAATACTTAATTTCAGGGATCACAGATTTTAAAGGATCCATGAGGAAACCAGCTGAGTTAGTATTTTACATGAGTCTCTCTTGCATCCATTACCACTGGGTCTTGTAATTTCTTTTGAAAAAATAGCTGTAACTCCTGAGGTCATTTGTTCATTGATCTTGACAGGCATTGGTAAATTAAGGTTCTGTTAGAAAAACAGCTTTCCTGGTACTTGCAATGTTTGCCAATTCCACCACTCTGCGCAGATAGCTTCTGGGTAATCAGAAGATGTCCAGTGCAACAGTCCCAGGCTGCCTAACGATCACAGGCTGAATTGTGAAATCCAAACTGGCATCTTTCAGAGCTCTTTCAAGTTGTGCTGATGAGACTTTTTTCCTCTTTTTAAATCAGTGATACTGGCAGCTAATGTTCAGCTTTTACAGTTCTGGTCGTACAACTGAGGCGTGCTGTAATCTCTGCGAGAGAAAGATCTGAAGTTCATGGGAGACAGATAGCCAAACACTTTGATCTGACAATCCGTTGTCCACTGTGAATATTTAGGCGTGCTTCTGCGTGATGCTTATCAGTGTAACATTTGAGTGTTACAAGCACATTAATATTGTTATAGTTTGCGGTAGAATGGGTTAGTGCTACTATATTCATTTTTGAATGAAGAAGTGAACTGTGTAGATGAAATGAGATGCTTCAGGGCTCACAAGAAGCCCTTTGGTGGGGCTGGGAATCAAACCTCGCTCTTTCCAATTCTCCTCCTCATGGGACCCTGTTAAAACTATGTGAGCAGCACACAGGCATGTGCCCAAAGGCAGTCAGCTGTAGAAACTGAGCCCGAGGGAGTAAGAGGAGGCTGTGACCACGGGCATGTTTTCTCTTTTAATATAGCGGAGAAATTCCTCTCTGAATTCTTCCTGACAGGTGTCAGCAACAGGAATCGGCTACCCCGTTTCAGATATTGTTTCTCAAAGAATGTAAATGCTTTGTCCAAACTCACTCACGAGTCTCTATTCATTCCCAGGTTTTAGGAGCTTTAAAAATCTGTCACTTACCTTGAATGAGCTTTTTCTTCCTACTTGATAAAACTTGTTGCCTCTTGTTTTACTTACCTTGACAAATAATGCAAGCCGAGCGGTGCGTTGCGGCTGGCACAGCCGTTCCTACAGCCCTGGTTTTAGCTGTGCAGCTCTTCCGCACGGGACAGATCTCCCCTTGCGGAGTTTCCTCCCTCTGGTCCAGGCAGGCTCAGAAGTGGGTGAATTGTTCCTCCTCCTCCGGACACCGACTCCAGATTAGCAGTGCTCACGGGGAAGTCCATCTCCTGTGTACAACCATCCGTTTCGGTTTCACTAAAAAGAGCTTTATCACCTGACCTACCCAGAATCTGTCGCTTCACTGCTGATCATGTCTGGAAGGACCAACCTTCCCAAAGAAATCAAGAGTCTCCGGAAGAAACTAGAGGCCCAGAGCAAAACATGATTGCTGACTAGATTTCTGCTTTTTCCAAGGGAGACGCCGTGTTTTGCCCTGCCCAATGTAGTTGATCACCAAGTAGGGGATATTTGCCCATTTTTTGAATAGTTTTATCACCAATACAGCCATATTAAGAATTTTTTTTTTTTTCACAGAATTCTATCATATGCTCCAAATAATGCATGACAGCACGTACTTCAGTAAAAATACCGTAATTAAAGTAAATTAGTCCTGCCTAGAGAGGAACTTTTTCTTTGTTCTGTGGAGGAAAACAGAGTCAGCTGTTCTGGGGCTTATGTTTCTTCTCTTGCATTCACAGAGGAAATCTGTTTGTATTTATCACATCTGTCTTCTTCCTGTGCATCCCTTAAGAAACATTTTTTTGAAGACTAGGAAAGAATAAAACTAAATATGGCACAATAATATCCCCTTTTAAGCTCAACACAGTAATTTTTATCTATTATCTAGCATATATTATTTTAAATACCAGAAAAATTATACCCTAGAATGAGCTGTGCTGCACATTGAGTTTTAATCTCCTTCTCCCTAGCAACCATCAAAAGGAACAATAAGGGCAATAAATAGCCAAATAGGGCATCAAAACTGAATAAAAATAGTGTATCTGCTGGGGGAAACGGGTCTTTAATCACTTTTCCTCTGATGTCCCTAAAATTGAAGGTTAGAACAATGAACGGTTTGAAAGAGCAGTTTCAAAATAGCCTCAGAAACGGTCTTAGTCTCCAGAACAATAGGTCTTTTCTAAAATAAACATGATATTACCCAGGGGATCCTGCTGACTTCAGGAGGTTCAAAAGACAGCCATGCTCCAACACACAGAGAAAGGAGAAGCAGCAGCCTCAGGCTGTGTCTTCACTGAAAAAAAGGGATGTGTTTACACTGCATTCAATACATGAGATGGCAGCGGTGTTGCTTTACTATGACAGTAGTGGCAAGAGTAAGGTAGTTTTAGCTTTGTCATAGCCAATTTGAGGTCATCCTCAAGCTGAGGTACAAAGCCAACCTTGATGAGGTTCGAGAATTGTTTAAAGCTGAGGTTTTAAAGATTTAATGGCTCTCCTGGGTTATTTGTTTAAATGTAAAATGACCAATGATTTCCCCATATCTATGGGAAGTCGAGCCTGAATATGTCGCACACTAGCAAGCTGACTGCAGCCCTATAGCCAGGAATTAAAACTGCAGCTGCTCTGACTTTGTGTTTAACAGAGGTTACATTAAAATAAACAACAATCTCCCTTTCAGTGCGGGCTCAAAGCGGGGGGGTTGTATTTCCAAGGGTCAGTTTCTAATTGACAGGGCTGCTTGTAGTTGAAGATGTCTGTGTTTGGGTAAATGAACGGTAATCTAGGTAGTTCTCTGCTGCACCCCACAATGTAAGGGAGCTGAAGCCTGTTTCAGAGAGATACTTTAACACTACAGCTGTCTGGTTAGGGGAATTAAATCCCATCCCCAGCAGCGCTTTTAGGTGGAAGCAGCAGAGAACCAGGACTGTGCCTGAATATGCTGAATTTTTGACAGTTTTGCTAAATGTGAGAGCAATAGGAAGTAGCCAAGTGCTACATATCACTCTTACTTGACTATGGAAGGAGCCTAGGAAAACTAGTTGTCTACGTTAGTTGGCTAGCATCGCGTGGCCCAAACATATGCTACTCTCTGAGTGGACTGTACGTGTACAGATGCCCTTTTACCACTCTGAGGAACTGACCATGATGCTGTGCTTCATAACGGTTTAAGTGTTCGGTCCCTCAGAGTGCTGACATTTTTGTAGAAGGGCTCGTAACATTTCACAAAAGTTAATGGAAGTTTTGCCACTGACTTAAACCAGGAGTTTTTCAAAACCCCACTCCCAAGAGCTCTGATTTATACCTGAAAGTGATGCCTCGCATCAGAAAGTTAAATTCAAAGACATGAGGGTGCTCTTTGTTCTTCATTCATGATCCAAGGCTGTTGTCTGGCTAAATGTACTATTCATTGTGTGGGTTTTATCCTGGTCTGTGGGTGGGAATTGATGCTGCATGCAGTTAAGTGTGCAGGTTATCCAGGCCATCGGTCCAATCTGAATCCACTGTGTCATTGTGGATTCCACTCGCCCCAGGGAGGATGAGGTTTTCAAAAGCTTACAATGGGAGCTGGGTACTAGTTGCAGCTTGAATAGGTTTTTTTGCTTGTTTCAATAATTTTGATTTCCTGGGGTTTTGCTGCTTTTTATTTTTTAAATTTAAAAATCAATGAGTCAGTAGATTAATGATAATACAGTCAAAAATTAATGAGGATTTCATGTTTATTACAAAATACAGTGGACAGAAAATCACTGTGGTTGCTTTTCAAAACAAAAAGTTCTCATTTGAAAGATTTTGCAATTTGTAAGAGATTTCTTACACTTAAAGTACTGTTGAACTAAAAATATTTTTCAAGGAGAAATGTTTCACCAAAGGCAATTTTGTTTTACTGTTATATTCTGTCTTGGGTTTTTTGAAGAGATTCAAAAGTTTCCAGTATGAGAAGAAGTAAAACCAAGAACTGTAATTTTTAGCTCGTATTTTTATAGAATCTGCTCTCTTTTGCTGTTCTGAACTCAAGACACTTTTTTGTTTCTTAGTTTTTAATTTAGTCTTGCAAATTCACAGGAGAAAACTGGCACAGAGAGCTCTTTTAGACTGTTCTTTTGCCCGTGTGGGTAACTTGATGATTTAGCACGTTCATTTACATTAAGAGGTGTGAGCCTCAATGTTTCCGAGGAAAACCTGTGCAGTGCAGTAAAATGCACTGTTGGGAGATGTTTCCTTATCTATTATTACACCATATTCGCTTTTTGTTATGTTGTCCCTTAAGCAGAAGTAATGTCTCTGCCATTTCATTGCTTACGACATTGCAATACTTCAAACTGATTTTCATACGCCCATTCACCATAGTCTTAATTTAACCGGGCATTAATCTTTTGATCTTTACCCATAAATCACAACGTCCTTTTCTTTAATAATTTGTTCTTCTTTTCTGTAAATTCCCTGTATTTTTTGTGATACAGGCTTTTCAGAAACAGGAACACAATATTTTCGACGTCGTCTCATTGGTATATTCAGTGGAATCTTTCTTCTATCTCGTGTTGGAGGTAAATAACACCATGTTCCTTGTTCTGCCATGAAAAGTTATCTGTCCTATATAGCTAAAATGTATACTTGGTTTCTTGTTTTCTTTTTAGCATTGGATGCTCGTGATATAAAAGAGGTCCTGCTGACAGAATCTAGCATGGTCTTCAACTGGAAACCATTATAATAGGGGAATTTCTCTTACCTCCACCAGTCACTGGCTGGTGAAGCAGACGTATTCTTGGAAAGTACGCAATGCATCGTTTTGCCTCACTTCTATCTGTACAAATGACTGCAACAGAGGAAGACCAAAGCCTGTATGTTAGCTGTATCTTTAGATAGCTGTGTGGGGAAATAATCAATATCACCGATAATTCAACTGAACATCATTGCTGATCCAGAGGCAAAATTTTCTTGTTTTCCTTCAAAAAAATTAATTAGAAACATATGAGACATGTAAATGCATAATTGGTTTTGCCAGTTGAAGATTGTGCTCTTAGGTAGCTTTTTAAAACAATGCAATTACTGCGCACAACATTTGCAATCAAATCTTTACAGCTACCCTTACAAAGAGTAAGTTTGCTACAGGAGATGGGAAAAAAAGGTGCAAATTTTTATTCAAATTTAGCCTTTCTTCTCTTTCGTGAATCATTTGCGGACAGACCTGAATTTCTGTAAACTTGTCTGTTGCTAAAGATTGTGTCAGAAGCCACCTCTGTGTATGTACTATTGCTCTGTGGCAGCAATTTGTGTTCAGAAAAAGTGAAATTGTAAAGATGTTAGTGTGACTACGTTACTGAGGGAATATAGAAATGCTACCAACTACATGAGTGACCAAGCTCTTTGATGCACACAGGGAACTTGTCACAAATGCCTTCTCTCTTGTTAGCCTTCGGGCAATTCAGACTTCTATTTTTCTCACCAAGCACACACTTCTGGCAGAAGCTATGCTCTCTCTTGGAAATTATCCCTCAGCAGTCACATATTCTAGTCTTCACCTCTTCTTTTCCTTTTGTCTTTTTCAAAAGTCAGCTTTACCTCTGAGGAAATGATGTCCATCTGGCTAGCTAACCCCACCTAAAGCATTCGCGCCTTATTCTCTTTTCCTCCCTCATAAGCATCACTAATCTTTAGCACACGACATCTTTGCATATGGCTTCGGAGACATTTAAAAAGCTAGGAGGAAAAAGGATGATTACAGAGAGGTAAATTATTTGTCTACATATGTTGCAGGAGAGCAGCCCCGATACCAGGCAGCAAAGTTGGAGCTTTTGCAGAACCGGAGGAGTTTCCTTTCCACTAATGGATTCCTATAGTCCTGTTGAAATGGTCAGTACGATGGAGCAATCAGAGCTGACAGATGCCCAGTGACTCCCAGAGCAGTGATTTTGTTTCATCTAAAGAGATAAAAAGCAATACTGGCTGACACAGCAAGGTCTTTGGAGCCTTTCTTAGCAGGATACGTCTTTCTACACTTTGCTCCTAAGCGCTCAGTATCCCATGGCAACCTCTTTTCTTCAGGGAGCTTTAGATTTTGACATATCATTAATACATGAGTTCAGGAAGCAAAGCTGCAAAGCTAGAGATTGGCTCATGGATTTAGCTGAGGTAAATAGTAAGGAAATTTAAAGGCAGGCCGAAACCAATTTTATGGTCCTTCCTTTGGGATTAATGTCTAAATTTGTGTGCCGGGTAATGAAGAAAAGTTATCACTTGCAGGAGGTAACAGGTGCAGGTAGAAATTGTAGAGGAGAGGTGTTTTTAAAGAAGAAAGCTGCAAGATAACAAGGCCGAACATTTTTAAAAACTAGTGTATTTTACAGCATTGGCTGCTAATTGAAAAAGAGGGCTAGTGAAATTCATTCCGTACAAAAGTATTGCCCGTGTCTGACTGCAGAATAGGTATTAATGAGAGGGCAGCAAGGCTGCTGGGAAAAAAACAGGCTGCCGTATAAACTTCATCTATTCATGTATACTTTGTTAAACAACAGACTGAAACACTGTGTGGAAATTGCAAACTGCCTCAGTTCACCCCTTCGGTGTGTTGAGTCTTCAGCCGCTGGAGGGTAGTTGTTCACTTTTTTGCCTCCTGGTCATTCTCCCAGGGGCATTTGCAAGGTATGAGACTCACCCACAAGCTGCGAAAGATGCTATGGAGATGATAAGAAGCAAACATTACCTATGCTGACTGTGCTATTCAGGATCGTATTATCGTTCATTGACTAACCTCTACCTTTAATTTCTGTCAAGCTCAAAATATGATGATTGTGCAACAAAATCCAAGTCCCTTTTCTTCTGGGTGCACGTGGCCTTGCTTAGCAAGAACGATACAGGTGTTTTAGCATTGCCAAGCGCTTATTGCCTGCCCTTGACAGGCTTATATCAATATTTAGATTGTATTAGGGAGGAAAGATGCATGGATGCAAGTATGGAACCAGATTCTTCCAGTTTTATTTATGAGATGCAGGATCTTATTTCCCCAGATCTCATTTCCCCCAAGATGCTTGCTGGTTTAACTGAAGGCAATTTCTGAAGTAAGGGCCAGATCCACAAAGGAATACAGGGTGATAAAATACCTTCATTAATTTTGTTCTCAGCTGTCTCTTGGTGCAAATTTGGCAGAATGTGGCTTCAAATTTAAAAAACAGTTGTTTATGTTTGTGGATGGAAGCAACTCTGACGGGAAAGAACTCGGGGACTTCCAAAATAAATACCTTGTGGAATAATTTCCCATGGAATTGGTAGAAGCTCATTTATTCCAGAGTAGACGTGAAAAACAACATGTATACCTTAACTGGAGGAAAACAGATGATAGGTTGTGTAAATTCTCTACTCTTATGTCTTATTTTACCAGCACTGATACAGAGCAAGGTGTCTGAATGTATTTTGGAAAGACGAGCTGCTTCTGCTTATACTTTACTGCCAATAGATGTCTCGGGTTGCTTGTCTAGTAATTCAAGCAGAAGGTCCTGCTTCATTGTTTGTGATTAAGAGTTTAAATGTAAAATGATGATCATTTGTATTGACATGGTAACTTCAGTTAGGAGAGAGCATTAGCGAAGATCATTCTGTCTGAATGCAGTTTAGCTACAAAACATCTGAGAAATGGTAGAAAAACATTTTAGATACTGAACTTCCTAAATTAGAACTGACATTTTGCATTAGTTCTTCAGCCTTAGATTTTGTAAATGCATCTAGAAGATTTTGGGAGAGAAATGTTATCATCTGTTCTGATCACTTGCCCAGTGGAATTTTCCTTAGGACAAAGTAATGTTTTAGACAGTAGCACAGTTAATTTGTCCATGTCCAGCTTGAAATTTCAACTTTAAGATATTAGGGAAAGATGGACAGAGTGCTACTTGCTGGAGTGTTCAAGAAGCCTGTCAGAAAAAAAACCCCAATACGATAATAAAAAAACTACCAAGGAAAATCTGTATGGAAAGCCTTACCTAAGGTGGCATGTGGTTTTATTGAACCTGAAAAAATTAAATGTCCACTCTTAGAGAAATGCCTCTGGCAGATATGAGATCCCCTCTAGAGGCTGTGGAAATGCTGCAGCTCTTCAGAAAATGGCCATAGTACTTATACTGGGAAGTGCTGGGCACTTATGTAGGTGAAGGGTTACTGATATTTTTTCTTTAATTCACTGAACCTGCTTAACCATAACTCTTGAGACACTGTTTAGAACGTGAAACAAATTTTCTGCACAGTGTCATCTATTTGTATGGCCACAGTCACACAGTCTGCCTTGTTCATCCTTCATACCCAAACTTTTAATGATTAAATGGTACGATACAGTGCTGTTAATTCTGGTAGTTTTGCTGCAAGACAGGTAGTCGTAGATTTGCCTTAATTCTGTAGTTCTTGGGAGAAGCCAATAGAAGAAACTTGATAGTCTTCGTGATTGCAGAGGAAAGCGTGAAGATATGGTCTTACTGCGTTTTGGAGGTTCAAAGTCACATTTAAAACTTCCAATTTTGTGATTAGCCAGCTTGTGCTTGGCTAACAGTGTCCTGTTTGGAGGTGGTGATAGAAATGAGATCCTCAACTGCAGGTTGGCATTTGTAAACGCAACTTTGAGATAAGCAATAATAGCTATAGTAAGTTGTGATGTGGTGTCCTCAGAACATTAAAAGCGAATTACCTGTGGTGGCTATCATAGTCCAACATTTATCCTTCTTCCCGTGTTTTTCAAGGGGTGACTTCTCACAAAGTGAATGGAAGTAGATGCTCAGGAATCCTTCTGCTCTTCGGGGAATGGCAGCTTTTCTGTGCAAAAACCGAATGCCTGAGCCTGACCTAATGAGGTGTGGGGCACAGAGTAGATTATGCATTGCTGAGCGTATGGGGAAGGTGTGAGACTAAATGGGGGAAGATTGACTTAGAAAAGTGTGCTCTGGTTATACCTTAATACAACTCTAATATATGTTTCTCAGATACTTTATTCAGCAGGACTTCCTGTTATTGAATGATATTTAAATGAAAAAAGGCCCAGAAAAATTGCAACAACTGAACAAAATGAGCATAAGTATGCTAGTTTTAATTGTCAACCCATCAATTTGAATTCCCTGTACATGAACTGCTTTTTATAGGGGTACTAACAAGCAACATCCTACAGACCTTGATCGCATTAACATCAAACCCTCATACAGCTACTGGGGAAAAGAGGGGGCAGCTGTGAGTGAGTAGCGCATCTCATAGCATGTCTTTTTAAGGGGCAGGTTCCATGTCACAAACAGCAGAAACAACAACAACAAAAAAAGGGCTTTCAGCTGTGACCAGGCTTAGGTGAACTGACTGGCTGCAGATGGCCTTATAAATAATAAAACAAGTAAGTGATAAAAGCAGCTTCAAATATCCTTTCTGTACTAAGAGACATATACTTGAGTGGGTCTTGTTGTCTTTATGCATTTTAGTTTCCCAGCCACAATACATAGCTGAAACTCCCTTGTGATATGACTGGGAATGTTTAATTTTGAATTAATTTTAAAAGTACTGAAATACAAACACGTAAGAGGGGTGAGAATGCTAATGTGTCGTGTATCCTTTTCTTCATCCCTCACTGCTCCCTATCACTGGAGATTCTTAAATAAATTTTGTTACGTGAACATATGTAAGTGAAGTTATTTTTCCATTTGATTGAAAGCTGCTTACACGTTCTGCAAGCAGAATAACGGAGCTGAAGCTTGTTGCTCACACAGAAGTTGTAGCTGAAAGACTCTGTGTCTCTGTACATACATAGATAGGGGGAAAGGGTGCTGATTCAGGTACCTGTCTTGCCTTGGCCCTACTTCACCACTATGACCCTTGGCTTCGGAAGCTGATCCATTTGGAGCAGTTAAGCAAGCCTTGAACTGCTAATATCTGTCCTGTACCCCTTCTCCACCCCACAGTAACTCAAGTTCCTCTCCCTCGTCCTTTCTGATAAGAGCGCGTGTGCTGTGTGTGGTGTACCCACTGAATGTCCAGCCAATGGATTCATGGTTTTGTAGCAGCCTGAGGCTTGCTGCCTCTCAGGTTTTTTGCAGCAAACCACAACTAGATTAAAGCAAGATAGCGAAACAGAGTGCTAGGTGTAAAAGTTATCTGTGTTGGGCCTTCTAAGCTCCCCTCTGAACTGCTCGGCTGTTACAGGACTTTGTAACGCTCCTCGTCTCCTGCTGCTCCTCTCCTTGCGCTGGCTGGGCAGTGACAAGTCGTCAGAGGTGTTTTGTGTCTCTGACCACAGGACACCTGGGGGCTTTCGTGATCTCTACCTACTACTTTTTTATCCCCGAGTCTGAAGTAAGCTCAGAAACTAGGCAACAAAATATTTAAAACTGTTCAACGTAACTAAATATTTAAATTTGGGGTGGCTGCTACGTTGGGTCTTTAAGCATCCTGTGTTCTTTTCAAGCAAATAAGGAATGTACTTATGATGTGGCACAGATGAGTGATGCAAGGTGTCCAGGCAGGGTTAATATCTTTCATTAGATCACTAATAAAGTCAGAAAGGTGGACAGGCTTTTGTCAACATGGTCCTTTATCTATGTCATATATACAAATGAGCGTGCAATAAGGACTGCACGTAGCGAGATGTCTTACGCTTTAGTTTTGTCTTTGTATCCATTGATTTTAGTAGGCTGACATTTAAGCGAAGGCAGAATACCATCCTATTCTGTCTGACAGAACCATATAATCTAATAGCTTCATTTTTTCAACACCCTCTCGCACCTATATGGCTCCTATCTGTTTTTGCATGTAACAGCACCCCAGTGCAATTTTACAGGATTCTGATAGCTATGAAAACGTGCATACATTTTACAGCCTGTTGACAGGACAGAAAGGTACAATTTTAGCTGTACCCTAGATATGCAGAAACAGAAACCTAAACAAAGTAAAAAAAGGAAGTCTATAGTTATTTTCATAAACACATAAGGCTGAAAAAAAATGGACTTAGGCTCAGGTGCTGATCTGGATGGGATATGTAGTATTTCCAGAAAGGCCCTGGCAGTCCAGCCATTCTTGTACTCTGATATTCTTCAGTGGTCAGTGCCCATCCTGTGACCCAGAGCAATGCAAATGGCAAGTAAGAGGTAAATACAGAAGGGAAATAACAACTGTTTTCATGTGTTTAGTCGTTCCTCTCTTTCAAAGGTGTCATTGACCAGGATCATCTTTATTATTCTTCATGTTTTTGTAATATTAGAACAATTGTCACAGAAAGATTTTAAGATTATGCTCCATCTGATCCCGCATCTTTTTGTTGTTGTTGTTAAATGATGTTCACTGCGTCAAACTGTTAGTTTTGCAGCAGATACTTCCTGTGTCTGATCTTTTCAACACCTTTCTCTACCTTCAACCTCTCACAGAGGTCTTCAGAGTGGTTGCAGTTAAACACGCTTATGATTTTTCAGAGTTCAGTAGACAGAAGACAAGTAGCAGAATTGAAACACTGATGAGAAATCAATACAACAGTGCTGGACACCCAAAGATCTGTGGACCAGGGAATCAGGAATTCTCCGAGGAGCTGTGCAGACACCGCACTCCCTTGACGCACGTGTTTTGCCGCGTAGCTTCCTCAAAAACCTGGATGGGAAGCAAAGCCCGAAGGTCATGTTCTGTTCTGCAGGTGGCGTGGCGTTCATCGCCGTGCCAGGTCTTTGGCTGTGTTGAGTCAGCACTTCAGCACGTTTTGTTTACTTTCCCCGTCTCTCCTACCTGTGTACGTAGTGGGAAATCTTTTGAAATAAAACTAGCTTCTGCTTTCTTACTCTCATCCTTAAGTATGGCAGATGGCGGCTCTGTTTCAGAGGGTGCTTTAGCAGACTTTGAATAACACTTGGTAAGCATGGGCTTTCAGGCTTTGCTTCCAGTTATATGGCAGCTCCCCATCATTAATTTTTACTGTTTTCACTAAAGTCCTTTTGCTGAACTGGTCAAAGTAAATTCCACGGTGATAGGCTTAAAAGCAGAAAGTGTAGCTTTACTTCTTAAAGGAGCGTGGGGAGCTCCGGCAGCAGCGACTTTGCTGCTGAGGATTTTGCAAATGCTCCCAACTTTCCCCTTGGGATTCATTGCTCAGGGGTTGTGAGGTGCAGTGAAAACCTCCAAAGTTTCTGGGTTTGCTACATGGAGGAGCAGAGGTTTTATGTTTCCTAGATGAGTGGAAGTTCTTAATGAGGAGGCTGATAGGGAGTCCCCTCTCCTGGTAGAGTTGTGGGAGAGTTTAAGGATTTGGGACTAAAAACTGGTTGCAACCTGGTGAAGAGTGTGCAAAATGGAAGGAGAAAAACATAGGGGTTACGTTTTAAAGCGGTACGGTAAACCAGAGCCCTGTGACTTCCAACACCCTGGCTCTGGTGTGGAAGCGGGACTGGTTTTCCAGGGCCTGGGGGCTTTGCGCAGCTGCGCTGTGAGAATCCCAAACACAGATCAGCATAACAGATCATACCACTCTGAAGGTATTAAACTGTAGCTGCTTGCGGAGGATTTTGTCATCGTCGATACCGACAGTTATTTTGCCTTTTATAGAAGTAAAAATCAAGGGTTTTTTTCACAGCCCTGCAGAAGCTAATCGCGACCTGTAGGAAAGCTCTGCTTGTGAAATCCCTTTGGGAATCATGATTCTAAAGCAGTGACTTGTATGCAGAGTGCTATTGAGGAAATGGCACTGCTCACCTGGCTCAAATGGTTTGGCCTAGATGGGGACAGCACTTCATAGGTGTTTACTGATCTTTATGTTTTTGAAGTCTTTGAATAAATTTTAATGTATATAATTTAAAGTGCTTAGTACTGAAGGTATCACGGGTTTTCCCTATTCTTAGAAAAATTGTGTCTAAAATGTTTCTGATAATGGATTGCGTCTTAATAAACATACCCATCCGTCTAGGAATAGTCTTAAAGTAATAGAGTATCAAATTCTGTTTTTAAGAGGATATGTGTAAACACCTCCATCAAAGTACAGGACTTAAGTCTGACTTAGTCTCATGTAACTAAAAGAATTCAACACAGAACTACGTGCCTACTTTCTAAAGCCATAATTTTTTTTCTTACTCATAAGATGCACTCATGTTTGCAAGCTAAAACAGCTTGTACATATATTATTGGGGAAAGTTATAAAGTCAAACAGATTTCTTACTCGGTTTTGAAACTCAGATTCTAGTTAAGTTCGTAGGGAATTTTAACTGCATATTCAGAGAATACTGATCTCCAGATCTCAGTTTTCTATTGGTAATAGGTCAGCTAAAATGGTTTAGACTACACTGTCATGCCTCTATCCATGAAAATTCACATGCATTTCAGATCAGAAAGTTTTGAAACTTGGAAGTGTTTTAATGATGTTACTTCTCTTGCTCATGCTGCTATTTGTATGTTTGCCTCCAGGTTCGGGCAATGCCTTGATGTTTCTGAAACAGGCTGTTGCAGCTCTTCTTTCCATTAAAATGGTGTAGTTTTGGCTTTTATCTCAAAACTGTGCGTTGTTGCTGAACAGAAATTCTGCTTACTGGTCAGTTCAAATAAAAATACAGCCGTTTGTATATAGCTTCAGAGTACGTCTCGTCTTTAGACGTGAATATCTTAAGATGGTTAGACCAGAGTACCAGTCACTTGAATTAATCCATACTGTGAAACGTAATGAAACTACACCACAAGTAACTTCATGTGTGAAGCAATGCCTCTAACACTGTCCTCTTATTATATTTCCCATATAGTAATAACGCAGGCTCACTCTGAGAAAATGTCGGTTTGGATGAAATGGGATACTTCTAAACTGTCCAGTAAACATATTATACAAGTAATTAAGCAAATCTAGAGGTCAGGATGACAGACGCATTCACAGTGTAATCATTGGGTTGCCTTCACACCGAGAGCAGTCGTGCTGACTTCCTTGCTGAATGTATGTATTCAGGATGTAATATTTTCTCATATTTGAGTCTACGTATGTAGGTGTTCCGAAAAATAAAATATTCCATTGATGAAGAATGCAGCTTGCTATAGGCTGGAAACTGAGTTAGATTACAGAGTAAGGCTTTTATAGTTTATCAGCGAGTGTGTTTGTGTATCTTTCAAAGACAGAGGTCATACATTCATCTTGCTGCTTATTAATAATTCCTGTGCTGGACAGAAGTTTTCATGTGACTTTATCTCACACGATTTTTCCCCTTTCATCTCAAATGAATCCGTACTGTTTTCCTTGCTTGTGCAGGATGGAAAAATCAAGGCTTAAATGCTGTAATGAAGTCAATGAGAGTACTTCAGAGAATAAGAATTGTGGAATTGGTTTGTTTTGTTCAGGACAGTGATTTGCATGACCTGATTGGTGTGGTGTTCATGGACCTAGGAGAGGTCTGGGCTTGGAAAGGATGATAAAAGCTCTTGTGTAGTGCAGCACCAGCAGCCTCGTGGGCATGACTGAAGGAACACGTAACGTGTTCAGTGGGTTGACAGGCAGTTCTCACCACTAGAAGAGCCTAGTAAAGGCTTGCAGCTCCTCTGCTGCACTGGTCAAACCCAGTTGTCCTTTTCTTTCCCGAAAGGGAACTGAAAGTTCAAGCCCTGATAATAATTTCTCAACTCCTAAACAATCCTACTACCACACCATTTATGGCAGGAGGCAATGTTCCTTAAAATGTGCCTTTCTTTTTCTCCTGCTGGGTTCAGGGAAGTATCTCTACCAAGAATCACAATAAGAGGCTGTAGAAGAACAGACTGAACAATTAGAAGTTTGCCAGCACCTTTTAACCAACAAAAGGTTGAAGAAGCCGAATCAGGCAAGCTGTGAATTGAAGGTGCTTAATTAGGTGCTGGGCAATACATAAGCTATATACAAATTCATTCATATCTGAAGACATCAATTTTTGTTTTCGGTATCCATATGTGTCACTTCAGCTTAGGAAAATGTATCTGCAGAGTAAATGTAATTAAGAAAACTCTTTTTAGGAGTTAGTTTGTCTTTTGTGTGGTATCACAAACCCCCCATGTTTTTCCCCTTGTTCTTTTCATCAAGCATATATAGCTAGCAATTGATCAGATTAGATGATATTCTCTTTTAGCTAATTCAATATGTAATTCAGTATTGCAATTCAGAATAGCACAGAAATTTGAACTTTTGGAAATCAGTAAATAGCATATAGTGCTTTAACATGATTCCTCAATGATACAAGCTATGCCAAGTGCAAATTAAAACGGTCTCTGCTTTCTAGTAGACTTTGCAGAGAATTTGAAATCAAATTCAAAATTACAGTCCTTCTCTCTTGCAGTGATCCCCTGGAGGCATTTGGGATGCTCAATCCTAGGGCAGGAACCTGTCTCAAAAGTGCTGTTCCTTCTGTGATGCAATTTCTCATGCTTTTTAAATCAAAGTAGGTAACCTGCCCTTTCTCAAAGAAATCCAAGGGCCACCCAAATGTTTTTGAAAACAACAGACGGAGAGAGTATTAATTGCCATATTTAATCTAATTTACAACCAAACAGAAAAAAAAGGTTATTGAAGTTCATTTACATTATTTTTATTTCCTTGTTTCTGTTTGCTTGCTTGTAATGAACAGGAATATGCATGTCATTTTTTAAAATCTTTGGTTAAAACCAAAAGATTTTTTTCTATTACATCTTGGACCAGTTTCAAAAGTCTCCTGAGTCACTGCTTGAGTAACATTGTTCTATGATATGGATAAAGCATAGCTGGATGATACAGAATTTGGGAGAAAATGGTTGTCAACTGAGATTTCTTAGGAATTAAGAACAACCACAATCTTTATCATGCTTGCCCCCAGATATGGGCACATGTCTTTGACATCACTTTTTCTAATGAATGAACAGTGAATTCTATTCTTATTATATTATAAACTAAAGAGAGAAAACCTGTTTCTAATCTGGACACACCTGTGCACTGGGAAGAAAAGTTAATGAAAGCATGTGTCAGGTATTAGTCATGTTGTTTAATGCACTGTTGGAAAGTACTAGCAGCATTTTTTTTATTTTTTCTTTTTAGTTTGTTTTTGACTCAAGTTATTTGAAACTTCAAATATTTACTTAAATAAAAATTAAAAAAAAGGCTTATAATTGAAAATCACTAGTAGATCATACCTCGGTGCTTATCAGGAACACTCAAGAATCGTAACCTAAAAGAAAGACTGAAAGTTTGCTCTCATTTCTCTTTGTATCTCAGTTTCCTCTTGGCCTGAAGTACCTACTATAGGAAACTGAGCTTCCAGTTTTCTCCTTCTGTTCTGCATACAGGTGTAAGGAATAAAGCAGCAATTTAAATAAAATATGTGCCTGTGAACCCTATTATTTCTGTATGAAAAGCTGGTTGTTACAATCCACAGATGAAATCAGAAATGAATGTGCTGACTGAACTCTGTTTAATATTTATGGTCACATACAAGAAAACCTTTAATAGAGTTGTGAATGAGAACAACAAAATAAGTAATTTAAAATCGTGTTTTAAACATCAGCTTTTGGGAAGACGCCAGAAGAGGTCTCCATATCAACCCTCCTGCCATGGTGAAATCCTTTGCCAAATTCAGCTGTGGCATAGGGATGGTGTCTTTGTGTGCTACAGGAAACAAGGAGTATATGAATCTGAGAATTACACTTTTTTTGTCTTGTGATACTAAAATCTGGATGTGTGCACTTGCGTGGCATTCTATACGAGACAAGCAATACTAGATCATACCTACTGCTGAATGAAAGGAAGTCAGAACAGGTGTGAGATGCATCCCTGAGAACTGCCAGAATATCAAAAGTCACCTGGGAGAAGGGAATGAATTTTGAGAAGCTTGGTAGAGCATGGAGTAGGAGGTTCATCCTTCTTTAGCAAAATGAGAATGGCAGTGCTATGTTATAAAATAAAGCCACTGAGTAGACAGCCCTGCAGCCCAGATGCTGACTGCTCTGGCTGTTCCCAAATTTGACATGATAGAATAGAAATTCTGGCACTGGAGTTGGTCTCTGGCAGGTATCTGGAAATTTCTAGCAACATGACACTGTCTCTGGCAGATGTTGTCAGAGCACAAGCCAGTGCTTTTAGTTGCGCAGGATGCCTGTGTGCGACGGTAGTACGCTAATACGGGGGTCACATCTCACTTTCAGGTGAAGAAAGAGTGACAAAAACTACATCTCTTTGATAGCCTTTGGGATACAGGGAACCGAAGAGCGCTGCTTTGCACAGCAGCGACCACTGGTGACATGCAGAAAGGCTAAAGGGATGCAGCGGCAGACAGAGCCTTTGCCTAAAATCAGGTCCCAAGGTAGTGACTGTTTTATGATTCCTTGTACGTAAATCAACATAACTGAATTTGGGCTGCTTGTTTCTGCTGTGGCGCTGGTGATGGAAATCAAATGGGTTTTTTTCTAAATAAGCTGGATTTAATTCTCACTCTGGCCTGAGCTAGGCGTCGGGAGGTGGTTCTGACAGTAGCATGGAGCAAGCTGCCAGTACTCTTTCAAATATCACAGACCATCAAATGCAAGAAACTTCAGAGGTGGTTTTGAATGACCTATTGGTAAAATGGCCAAGGAAAGGGTGCAGGTGGGAAAGATAGAGGTGAGTGAATTCGAAAGTAAATGTTTTGACTGCAAGCCTCAAAATGCTGAGGAGATGAGCACACGAGTATAACTGAAACAGAAGAATGGTAGTAAAACAGCTGTAAAATGGAGTGCCTTTGAACCACAGTGTCAGCTCATTCCAGTGTTTTCATGAAAGTCCAGCTGCCACTGAAGTGAAGCGGTGTTGATGAATGTGTAAAATATGGATGGGGATAGCAAATGAAAGATGACACCAGTGTAAATTATTAACACCTTCAACGTTTCTTGATTTCAGAGCTTAAGCAAGTCCTGCTGTGGATTGTTCCGTGATAGTAACTGTTGAAAGTGCTCAAGTCCAGAGGTTTTTCTTGTATTTTGCTGTTTTCTTTAACACTAGGTAACAGTGAAGTATGGACAAGTTTTGTCAGTGAACGAGCTATTGTTTAAGGAGGGGATGAAAACCCAGTTTGATTTTGGTTTCTTTAGGAAGGCTTTGGAGTTCTGCTCAGTATAAATATTACAGTGATTGTAGGAGGCAGTGGACCAGTAGGTCCAAAAAGAGTATTTTTATGTCGGCAGAAATGAGACACTTTAAGAACTTTCTTGCCTCAGAAGGACCACTGCTATACATGATGGAATTGAAACGTGTGCTCGTTCAGCCTCCCGATGCTCCGCTTTGATGTCATCGTGGGTAATGTCTTGTGCCTGTTTGTAGGCTTGTGTATGGAAAACTATCTATCTAAAACTGCAATAAGATTTATAGCTTTACATAGTCTGGAGAATGGCTGCTAGGTATGAACACTTGGCAAAGACTGATGTAGAAGCAACCCTTACTACATATAAGCTCTGCCATTAGCAATAGGACTAACATAATAGTTTTTTAACTACTCGGAGAAAATAAAAATGAAGTCCGGCTTATGAGGCATATCTCAGTGTATTTTATGGTTACCTACTATTTATTATTTATTGGACACATCAAACTTCAGACATAAGCTTGGCTACGTGCTTGTTCCAGGTCAATACAGCAATGCCTCAGCAGAAAATGGCTTTAGTGTTTTGGTTGTGATAATGAAACTGCATTTACTGTCTTTTACACAAGCAGCAGAGGGAAAAAACCATTACCTGTTTTGCCACTGTCCTTCAAGTTCTCCATAATAAGGGCAACTCTCTCTGTGGGGAGCAGAGGGAGTTATTTAATGGGAGACTGGGGGAAACTACTAGCTTGATATCAAAGTTTTGGGTTTTATTGTAGTAAAATTTTTGGTATAGGTTATCCTTGTCTCTTTAAATATGCGTGTGCACGCACACTTGCTTTTATATAGTCAGTTAAAAAGCAAAATAAAACAAAAAAATTCTTTTTATTATATAAATAAATCCTACTACTCTGAAGTCATATTCACCCTAGAACTAACATGTCTATTAGAAGTTACTCTTTTACTTATTTTTGCTGTTTTTTTTCTGGTCACTTCAAAGTCTTCAGTGGATTTATCTTCACAATAGTCTCTAAAGATAATGAAGAACACATATTTCTGCTTTACAGGTGGGAATTAACTAGACAAAGACTATCAGAAATATTAGTTCTAGTCTTCTTCCAAGTCTCAGTCACTGTTCTTCTACCCCAATCTCTCCCCAGGCTAGCAGAAAAGGAGAAAAATCAGAAACATGGATTCAGTTTCTGCTCTACAACACAACTGGCATTTTGGGGGTGCCGATTTGAATCTCTAATACTCAGTATTGTATTTGCAATACAGGAGCAGTAACGATTCCCAGCCACTCATAAGAACGTAAAAAAAGTACCTGAGAGAGTGTGACGAAGAGCACAAGTAACTTTTACAACAGGACCCAAATAAACCTGTAACTATGTTAAATTTGGTTCTTTCCCTGTATTTAAGTCCAGCAGCTTCCTTCTCTGTGCTAGGTGATGGTGAGGAGAAGGCAGAGTTGGTGTTCTCCATTCCACTGTCCTGTACCGCTGCAGCTGTAGCAGGGATGAAGGTTTATCCTCCTCTCTCCCTGTTGGAGCAGCCCAAGTCCTGCAAGGCAGATGATATGCCAGGTGATAAGTTCAGTCACAGACAGGGAAAAGATGGAGCTTCCTCAGCAAGAACAGAAGGTCCAGGCATTTTAGCTGGCTCTGAGAAACCTCCCATAAGTGCATAAGTGTTTTTCTTAGCGTTACTTCACGTTTTCATAGTTTGGCCAACTTTGGGAGGATTTGCATAAGAGTAAGAAGCATATTTCGGATGCAAAAGCTTACTCACCAATCTTCCAAATTTCACGCTACTCTTCCAGTGCGTGAGATGCTACAGTTTCTTGGGGAATGATTGCCAGAATTATCTGAAATTGCAGACCACTGGGTTTTTCTCTAACCTCGTTCGTGGAAATGCCTAAACAGTTGTGTCTGAAATTGGGTGGTGTGATCATGTATAGGAAATCCATCTGCAGACTGTCAGGAAAATGTCGACCCAGTTGTTTATTTTCCCTTCTTTTCAGGGCTTCCTAAGAAGAATTGGCAGGTAGCCCTAATAACTGGTGAAGCTATGAGTTCTGCCAGCGAAAATATTATTGATACAGCTACCAATGTTATTGGCCTTCTAACAGTGCACATTGGCTAAAAATGACTAGTGCTAGTCTTTCTGTGTTGTCAGGATTCAGTGTAGGTTTTCTTACCTGCTAACCAAAGACCAATCTTAATGATGCCCAACATATAACATCAGACACGTAAATTTATCATTTATATGAGTAGCAATGCTGGAAGTTTAAGGTTTTGATGTGTTTCTCAATTGTTTACTCTTTGTAGGTATGCAAACATTTAATATGGTACGCTGTCATGATATAGTTTGCTCCTTTATACGGAGATGTACGTGAGAGTTATTCTATAAAAATACAGGAAAGAAGAGTTTGGCAACTACTGTAAGTGGAAAATTGAAATGTGATTCAGCTTTTAATTAAGAGAGTCATTCTCTTTCATCTTTCTGCTAGACATGTAATTCTAGCTGGTCCTTCATTAGTACAGCTTTCATCAATGTGAAGATAAAGCTGTATTTAAGAAATTACTTAAGATTCAATTTCAGTATGAATTTTGTTTGCTATCTAAAAATGTGTTGCATTTTTCAAACTGTGGCGTTCGATTGAGCGTGTCACAGAAAAAATTTATTTCTTCCGGTTTTTTTTAATTATTTTTTTTTCTTTTGGGGGGATGTGATAGTGTTCTGGGTGCTAGAGCCACTCTGAAACCCTTCAAATAGACATGGTGTCTGTCACACACAGTTATGAATTAGTGAAGGAAAGGTTGAGAGTAAATTGTGTTAGCAGAGGTGGATGTACTGTTACATAATTTATTGCAAGCAGTGTTTTGTAAAATTAATATAAAATCTAATGTAGTCTTTAAAGGTTTAAAGGGAAAAGATGGATTGCATCAAATCCATTTTGTTCTGTTTCCTGGTTAGTGAATTCCAGCTGACAGCCTAGGAAACCCACACCTCATTACCATATTTTGAAACATCTGTTAAGGAAAATAGATCTGGTTGCCAGAATTCATCTTCCTTTCAGAAGTGCCAACTATGTGAACAGAACCATTATTGCTTAGGCAAGGAAGACCACATTCAGCTTTGCTGTCATCAGCCACATTAAGGCTTTATTTGGTTCAGAATGTATGTAATTAATTGAGGGAAGCTATTCATACAATGTTATCGTAATTACTGAAACATGAATATTTCTCCCTTGTATTTAATCTGCAAAATAATCCTTGGGTATCAACCATATTCATCTTAATTCCACGTTTTAACAGCTTGCTACCTGTTAACGTTGTATTACGACATCAGAGCTGCCACTCTGTAAATGAGCTTCCATCGGAAACCAGATGCTGAAGTTGTGTTTTACGTGAGGGGAGACGGTGTCCTTCGGTTCGTGGTTCTGGGCAGGTGGTTCACTGCTTGTAACACTGTGTGCCGTAACTACCCACTTCTCAAAATACCCCTTGCAGGAACAATACCTCCCTTAATTCTAGTCATTAAAAAAATCCAGTAAGTCTTTTAAAAGGTACTTATTTAAGACCTGTTTCACAAAAACAGTGAAATGTTAGCCCTTTATATTTGCACATTTTTTTCTTTTTCTTTTTTTTTTTTTTTCCTCTAGCCTTGCTTATTCTGAGTCTCTGTGGCCTTAACAGGGGTTCAGTTGACACGCAGGTAAGTAGAAGATGATGAGGTTCTAAAGAACATCAGTTTTCTCCTTATTTCCTAGGGTAGATAGCTGTGTAAGAACACTGTGCCTAGGTACCACTTTCTGTGTCATTCTCTGGCTTCAGTTTCCTAATTAGAACAGCGTGCTCACAAGGAAAATGAAAAGCAAAGGACTTAATGCAACTTTCTTCTTAACCTGCTAACGAGTCAATGGCAACTGGAAACAAGGCAGAGAGCCGCTACCGTGTAACTGGCCAGCTGTCCTGGACCAGTACCCCTGCCTGGTACATCCCAGGATGGATGGCACGGGTTTGTGCTGTGAACGTGTTGCAGGGTTGTACTGGCTAGCAGGGCGATGGGTGCTTTGAACTCATCTAAGCACAGGCTGCCACTGCATTAGTACCGTTGCTGCTCGTGCAGCCGTGTGGTCGGTTAGATTCAGGGCGATCCAGCTGAAAAGTAAGATGGGGATGGGCTTAGTTTTCAGCCGAATCGGACTCATCGCACTGCTCCGTGTTAGCTGGTACTGGCATGAGGGGAAGGAGGGTAGGGCATCAGTACCCGAAAGTTCACCTTGGTGGCAGAACTTCATGGTACCTGAAGTTTAGTTTTCAGATGTTCCTCCTTTGTACGTATGTATGCTTTTGTAATGCTTTTCTCTTTGCTACTTCCCCTTATACTTTCATCTTTTCCCTGCACTTCTCGATCAGCCAGCTGTGCATCCGAGTGTGAATTTATCACATTAGCTCTGCACACATCTCTAGCCCCTGCTAGAGTTAGGGTACCTTTCTTTACACTGCATCTTAAATCCATCAGTGGATACATGGATTACTAGCCCTCTCCTGCCTTTTTTTCCACCTGCTGAAAACTCTGCCACCTGTGCATGGGCATCACCTGCTCTGCAGCCCTCAAGCATTCCCAGGGTCAGCACAGCAAGACAAGTCAGGCCTTTACATTGTAATGGGACTGTATTCGAAAGGGTGAAAGGAAATACACCTTGAACTGATCTAACAGCTTCCCACAGCCACCAAGAGGGGACGTTATTGTGCTTCTTTCCATCATCTTCCCTGGCTTTCCCTGTCACACAGTTCTGTTCGGAACCGTGGGCCAGCTCTGGTGCCTGTCCAGCCTCTCCTTGAAATGCTTCGTTCCCCCGACCTGTTGGGAAACTCACCCAGCAAAGAGAAGGTAGATAGTCCAGGTACAAAGGAAAGGAGATTGATGGGGTTGTGCCGGGGATAGCGGATCGGAGGAGCAGGAGAGGAGAGATGGGAAGCGAGACCTTACACTTTTGGCAGCGGTTTGGTGTGAGTACCCTTATGACCAGGCTGACCTCACTGCTGGGGTCCCATTTGACAAATTATCAGCTGTTGCTGAAGCAATCAAGTGCGTGACATCTGTATAAAATGGTACTGACTGTTAGGGCATAGCCAAGCCTAGCCTACTCTGTAACTGTGCAAATATTGGTGAGATGGCCTGTTGCTGTTAGGAAAGCCGGTGACACAAGGAGTTGTCAGTAGTCCAGGCCAACATAGTATAATCCCAAAGTCCCCTGCCCATGTTCTTAGAGTCCTCAGTAAAGTAGTTGCGTTACTTTTTCCTCGTGCGCGCCTGCGTTTGCTGTTTGGAACCAGAGAACCCGATACCACCACCACACTTTGAGAGAAAGTGCCTGTACCTGCAGACCAGGTGGGCCAAAGTCGAGGCCCCTGGCCTGATCTCCCTGTGCCACGTCACCACATCCACCGACCTGCTTTTCAAACCTCTACGTTTGAACTTCTGCGTCTTTGATCTGCGTAACTAATGCAGGGGGAGGTTGCTCATCTCAGATTTGCTGTTTGCGGGCAAACCAAGTATTCTGAATGTTTTCACAACATATTGTTATGCTGACTCTTTAGGCTCTGATTTACGGTTGTTAAAAAAATTTATCCTTCGTTTGTGATCCTCTTCTGGAGGTTTTCTCCTCGTGATGCAAAAAAGGACTGGTAATTAACTGCTGCTCCAGCCGCATTCAGCAACACGGGAGAAGGACTCCGGTCCACTGTCACAGCTGTTGGATGGCTTTACTTTTCTGGGTTTGGGGCTTGCTTTGAAATATTCTTAGTATTTCTGTTTCACTAGCATAGGTGAGTTGGATCACATCTGGCAGCACGTTCAGTATTCAGATCTTAAACGTAGCCAAGGCAGGGAAACATTCACACATATTTCCTTCTTCTGTATTGGTGATGGACAATGTCGCTTGTAACTCTATTGGTGCTTCTAATAAAAATACGTCACTTTACTACTTTTGTTTAAGGGATACAAAATATCTTGTTAGACATTCCATAGAGAAAGGTACCTTGATAATATTAGAAGATAAATTTTAAAAAAGGGAAGTGAGGAGAAAACGTGGCCTTTTTTCATACTCCTCACTGCTCAAATATGGGATGTAGGGAGCTGGCTTCGGGGATGGAATAGGGTGGCAACTTCTAGGTGAGCATTTGCCTACAAGAAAATGTGGTTAAAATGGGGTTGCTTGCTTCCCCAAAAGAAAAAGAAGACCTGCTTTGTTGGTTGTGGAGCTGGAAAGGGAAAAACACGACTCACTAAACCCCATGTTTTTTCCAAAACCTTTTTTCCAATGGCAGTCAAGTCTTCATCCCTCTGTGCCTGTGGGAGCAATTATTCTTCATTTGTCTGCCTATTTGGGTTGAAAATTCTTCTCTTAGTGACAGCTATCTGTTACTGAACATTTTTGCAATTTCCCCCCAAACAGGACTCCTGATTCAAGAGGGGCCTCTTAGCGAGACTGCTTTTTAAATAACAAATAGGGCTAATAAAAATCAGTCTTACGGAGGATGAATGTGAAGGCTGATGGAATTTCCATAGCTTGATCTCAGCTGTATCGAAAATGTAGACAATCTGAACACTCAGGCACACATCTGAAAAAATGAAGAGATCACATCCCTGTATCAATGTAGTCCTGAGACTGGTGGTAATTGTTGTTGATGTCTTTTGGACATTTTTTTGTTTTCTTGGAAGAAAATTCTGGTTTTCATGATCTCTGCCTCTGCGTCCCACTCTCGCCTTTGAGAACTTTCTCTGCCTTCCCCTGTGCAACTCTCAGGAGCAGGTTGCATGGAGAGCATACTTAGCTGGCATGCTTAGCATGCTCCCATTTACCAGGAGTCAGGGGGAAAACAAGGGCTTATATGCAACAGCACAACCTATCTCGAACATACACTTTGTACCTATAGATAAGGTGGCCAATTTTGCCGAAGACGATGTTTTTCCTCCCTATCATGGCTACGATTTGCTTTCTTGGGGGCTGAACTTCCTGGGAAATTCCCCTGATGCCTCCCTTCTTGCTTGGATGTCAGACAGAAGTTTGGAAGTAAAATGTTGTTACTATTTTCTATTTGTCCCCCATTTCACATTCACGTTACCTCTCCCTCCCGTCTTTTGGCTTCTCTCTCTAAAGGTTGAGAGTGTCTCAAGTAATTTATGCTCCTGCATTTTGAATTTTTCTGAACTGTTTATAATGTGATTGCCAAATGCTTTTGTGACTGAAAGGAACTACAAAGAACCCAAGGGTGTAATATAAAACACTCTGAGTGACTTGAAACCAGAAAAGAGTTGGGTTGAACTTACCATCAAGATTTGACCTTTCTGTAATTTTATGGGACTGTGAAGGTCTACTGGGACAGAAACATTTTTTTTAAACTCTGTTTGTAATACAGTCAGCACACTAGGGTGCAAGTCCATTCCTCAGTATACTGCAGCTCAAATAATAATAACCTGTATTTCTGTGTGTCTAACCTGCAGGTTACCTGCTTGAAAAATAGAATGTCATTCAGCAGCAGAGTGGGTTGTATATGTGTGTGAGTAATAAAAAGAAAAATTTTCCTGGGAGCTCCTCCACTGTCTGTTCCCTCTCCCTCCGTAACCCCTCCTTCACCTTCCTCACCTCTTACTTTGTTTGGGTTATCTGAGGGTGCAGCGTGTATTTTTAAGGAGTAGTGCTTTTAGAGGTATGTGAGGTTATCTGAGGGCAAAGGCTTTACACATGAAAATACAGCGCTACTAATAAAATTGTCTGAGTTCCTGTTAATCAGCTGCAATGAGCTATTAAATTCACTTAAAAAAAATAAAAATCTATTCCTCCTTCCCTCTCTTGGACTGAAAACAGGAGGGGGTTGAATTCTTAGCAGTGGCAAAGAAGAATTGTTCCAAGTTAATTTTCATTACCTGCTTAATTACTAATACTTTGTGAAATCATATTTTAACAGCTAGTATTTTTCTGTCCCGTGCAATAAAAGCCACATGATTACACAATACTGTAGAGCACCCTGTGGTAAACGACGTCAATGAACATCCCATAGCTATGTCTCTATGTTTCCTCCGGTAGAAGTGAAAGGGACTATTTTACCGTCTCCCTCACTGTTTGTGGAGCCGCAGGGAGCGGGCTTCTGTACAGTGGAGTAAAGCAGTGGGCCAGGCTACTTTCTTTGGGTATAAGATTTGGCTTTAAATCGAAATATATATGTTTCTGCTAACATGTTGAGAGTTGGATTGGAGCGAGATCCCAGTGGCCTGCGGTAAAAGCAAAGTTTGCCACTAATTTCTTGGGAGCAAGATTTATTCCTTGGTAAAGAAAGCAGAGCTGTACTAAGATGCCTTATCTAATCTCTGCAAAATATTACTGTCCAAGGTGTCCCTTCAGGGTGTCTCACATCTTGTCTAAGCTCCGCGGACCCTCTAAATTTGGATGCTCAAGCTTTTAGTATGTCTGAGACCATTAAAATTCAGCAGTATGCGCCGTGTGAGAAAACAATAGAGAAGTGTCGTAACGTAATCTTTATTCTTTCTCTGGGGAAGTTTTCAGAGAGCTTAGGGTTCAGAGGGATGGGCTGTGCTGGAATAAGCTGCAACGATGACATTACTGCTTCCAGGTGTCCACGCACCAAGCTGCGAGAGACCAGCAGATACACGGTGGAGAGGCAGAAGAGAACGCTGCTCTCCTCAGCATCCTGCTGAGGAGTGGTTAAACCCTGCAGCTAAATCCAACAGGCTGAGAGTAGTTTAAACTAATGCGCTGAACTTGTGAACTTCAGTGTCCAGAGAGCCATTGCTTTCTTTGCATGTTGTTTCTGCTGTCCTTGCTGTGGAGACAGTAATTGCTAAGAGGGTGGATGTCCGAGAACATAATATCTTAAGCTTCAGCATTTTAATCCCACAGAATAAGTCTGTGGGAACACCGCAGGAGATCAGATCCACAGTCTAGAAACATTGGTAGACTTGTTTCTTCTGCTTATAAGATCATGACTAAACATTTATGTCCCTTTTGGGTATGTTTGTTGTTGTTTTAATTTTCACACTGGATATATAACTTAGTGTGCAACTCTTTATGATTGCTTTCTCTTAAAACACATTCAGTGTATTTGCTATGAATACAAATGTACAATGCAGAAAATAAGCGCTGTAGTTGACAACAAAACCTATCTATCAGTATTTATTCACTCAGCAAAGCTATAAAAACCGTTTACTACATAATAGACCAAAGTTATTCCTTTTGTTCCACCATTTACTTTAACTGAGTTATACCAGGGGTAAGTGTGAACCAATAAATCTGTGTAATAGCTCCTCACCTGCTAAGACATAACACAAATCTAAAGTTATTCAGATGTGTTCTGGTTGATGATACAGGACTTTGCTGTCTTTTACTGTGATTCTTCCATAACTGTCGGATCACGCTTTGTTTAGTTTAATGGAGCCAAATGACGATGACTTTTATGTTACTGGTTCCATTGTTGTTATATAACTTTTTATGGTTACTGGCTTACTCATTAATACAAGATAAAATAAACCATGAAACTACAGGAACAGCTATACCAAAGATTAGATCAGAAATGGAGAAGATCCAAACCTTGAGCTAAGACATCCTTCTCCACTCGAACGCATTTACAGCCGCGATCAGACGCTCAGAGGGGGAGCCGTGTAGCACAGCTGTTGCCCAAAGAAACCTGATTTCAGCACTGTGTGTATTCCTGGAACATCCCACGTATCTGCCACCGGGATGGGGTCAGTGCGTAATGGCAAGAGTTTAGAGAGAAGGATTGAGGAGTATGCAAGAATTAACATAACAGTGTTAGAAGATCTTGTGATGCCACTTTATACTGTCTCTGTTTAGTGGAACAATCAGAAAGGGGATCTGTGCCAATGTGCTTGCAGATCCTGGCTGCAGTACATCCTATTCTTTTAGAGCCAGCTAGACACCAGCTGTGTGTATGCAAGATGCTGTGATTGTTTTTCCTTCGCTTCTTGCTGGGAAGCGGAGATCCCTGATTTTGTCTTCACCCCATGCAGGAAATCAAGATTATGTTCCTTTTTCCCCATTAGGAAATTCTGACGGAGTTCCTGATCCTTACAGCCACTGTCCTTGGCATACTCTTTTTGTCTGAATTCTTGCCTAGGGCAATAGACACTCCGTGAAGCTTGAGTGGTATGTGGCAATCAAAAAAATCAACCAACGAAACAAAAAAACCCCCCACACCTGAAAAACCAAACCAAAACACCACTCAATAAGAAAGGAAGACAAACTTTTCCTATGGGAAATTCTCCCTTTCACAGGTTTTTCAGCATTTCTTTGGAAGACAAGAATGGCTGGTAGTCTGTCAGGTACTAACTGAAATATCTGAATTTTTGCAGGCACCCACCAGTTAGTTCACTGAGGCTTATCTTATTATAATTTTGTTACTCTGTATATGGCATTTAGCTTAATAAGTTAGGAGGGGCCACGAAGCCTCTTTCAGTGGTGAGTCTCCTCACTCAGCTTTTGTGGAAGCTGGATGTGAATAAACTTGAGCTGAACTGCCAGATCTAACGCAGAGTGTAGAGCTATCAGTGTTATGTGAACACCAAGCCAAATACAGAGATCCCTCTGACTTGATAGTCCCTGATGTTACTTTAAACTTTCCAAACCATTGGACCTCAGGATCTATTAACCAGTCCTTTTGAGTACATGAAATTATAATGGGTTATGGAATCAAAGCCCAGGTAGTCTGAAAAGCAGAAGTCAGTATAAATCTGACATGCCCAAGCCTCCAAACTATACTTCAAGGTATAACCTTACTGTAGATAATAAAATCTTACCAGGAATAAATGGGGCCTATTACTTCTTTTTTTTCCCCATTGTCAATATGAAATTCTGATGATAGTCACTTTATTGCTCTGCATGAAGCTGCATATATTATTTAACTAGTATGAAAGATTTCCATCTATTCAGCTACGTGGGCAGCTTTCATATGATAAAGTTTTATTCTGGCAGGGGAGTATTGTCAAGCTTTACTTTGGTTAAGTACATTAAAAGAAAGTCTATAATCTATGTGAGTCTGCATTGTAAAATTCTGGTTTGCTGCCTGGATATTATTTCCACTAAGGTTATCAATGCAAGAAACTTTTTCAGTAATCTTTAGCACATATTTGCTATGTAAATGAAATTACAAATAGCAGATAGACTCTTGCTAGAGTTTCTGAAAGTATAGGAGTGAAACGGATTTGAAATCAATACTAAAACTAACTTACAGAGTGAAGAGCTTTGCTGTCTCACAAAGTCCTGTATATACAGCTGTAAATCTCCAGTTCATGGCACGTTCTGGTTTGGTGTCCTTGCCACTAAAATAATTTCATCATGTATAGCCACTGCTATAAATACTCCTTTGGTTTATTAGCATATATTTTATGCTGTTAAAACTAACATCAAGTATTAATAAAAGATTGAAGCGAGTTCAGTTTTCTGATAGAAGGATACTGGAGAGAAAGGACTTGATACACATCATCCTACTATATTGATAGTTGTCACGGCACCTATTACTTTGCGGTTTGGGTGGAGGAAGAGAACATAAAGTATTTTCAACCTCGGCGCTTGCTTCAGGTGTGTTCTTGTCTCTTGGGAGAATCAGTAGCATACAATTTTCCAATCTTTATTACAGAAAGGTAACACTCTGAGGCACTATCACAGTGGAAATGATGAGCAGGAAGCACCATTTCAAGAAACAAAGAGCTCCGACGACTTTCCCATAAGTGTCTAGGAGGGAGAACTGTTCATCCTTTTAAAATCCTATACCACACTCTGGAAAGAAGACGCTGATAATGGGGCAAAATAGCTCATTTTAGTTCTGTTGAGCTCAGGATTCAGATTTGCCTTGACTGCAGTGAGTTACTTCTTGCTACGTTTCATCAGATAGGTTTTTCCTGAAAAATTGAGGAGTTCCAAGGCCCCTCTTCCATTCTTTCATGTCATGGTAGCTGCTTTGGAGGTCATGGTGGGACAGCTCAATACTTCTCAAGTCTGCTAGAGCTATGGACAAAATAGATGAGGTATATCATGAGTCCTTTTGCACTCTTGCCCTCATTCTCTTCCAGAGTTACTGGTAGTTCGGAAACCTGATACCTCTTCCCAGGATAGTCTAGTTGTCACCTTGCATACTTTGAAATGGACTGCAGTTATCTCCATCAGGTTGTGGTCATTCTCAGCACTGACCATGCTGCACCCGCTTTTTCATCATTCACTTTTCCACTTCCTCAGATCAGTCATGTAGCTTCATGGCTGCTTCTGCTCTGTATTGTCTTCAGCCCTGTTCTTGACCATGTTTTTTCTTGGTTTCCCTTCCCATCTTCAGCTTCTTCTCTTGGCCAAAAATGTCGTCTTCTGTTCCTGCAGCTACCCATCAGCTCTTTACCGTGTCCTTGGACTTCTCTTTGGAGGCAGTTCTGACAGTGCCTGCTGCTGCTTTCTGCTGAGCCCTCACTGGTTGTGTCTCTCAACTTGTGGTAACACAATATTCTCAGACACTCCAGTGAAGATCTTTGTTTTCCCACGTGTGATTAAGGGTCAAACTTTAAATGATTGCCAAGAAGTAAGAAGAACAATGATGAGTCAGAAGCTCTATAAAACCAGCAGCATAGTAAAGTTTAACTGTTCAATGAATTAGAATAATGGGAACAATCATAAAGCCTTTAGCGCAAGAACAGTCTTTTTGTTTGTAAACATTTGCCACAGTGGGATCTCCCATTTCACGACTGTACTGCTTTGGCTTTTATTAAAAGATGATAATTTTTGAAAATAACTGTACAAGTACACAAGTTGAAGACTGAGAGTCCATGGAGAAATTGCATTCAGAGTAAGAATCTTATCTAGAGAACACATTCCCATTTTGTTTTTCTTCTCGTTTGACGTTCTCTTTTGGACTTTATTGGGATGAAATAAGAGAAGGTAAAGTTCAGAAACTTGCTGCTGTATTTCTGAAATAGATGTGTTGCTGTAGAATCTGTTCAGAGATCTGAATTATGTCAATCCGCAGCACTGGCCAATGAATTGAGCCTGGGCAGAGTCTCTGATTTTTCTATAAATGTTGGCCACATAGCGTAAAGCTAGCTTCCGTACATATCCTTCTATTTTAGAAAACCGAATGAGCAATGGCAAAAATACTTCAAGGATGAGCTACACTACAGATCGTACTGACTTAATCACTTTGAACAGTGGTGAGGCTACACTGACTGCACCCCATTTTTGTTTTCTTTCCTGTGCTTTTCTAGAACAGGAATCAAAACTGTTTTTAAAGAGCATAGCTGGCGTGTTTTAAAGGATGTTTTAGCATTTCCCAAGAGCTCCTAATTTTACTGAGAAAGTGCAAAGAAGAAAGGGAGAAAGAAAACACTTGCAAATAGTAAAGCACGTTTTAAAAGTTTAATTTCATCTCAGAAAAAATAGCACAGGAGACAATAATCAAAAAAAGTTAGTCTAACACAGCACTAATCAATGTGAGAGGAGACAGAAAGAAAACATCCAAAGAAAGAAATAAACTTAAGATCAAATATATCATTAGTCTTCTCAGTTCTTGGAAGAGTCTCAGAGGTGTTTTTGTCTTCAAGAATTACTGGGAAAATGTTATGGAACATGCAGTCTTATTAACCTTACTTCAGGCTTTTTCTTTTGGATGTCAAAATCGGATAGCACTCTGTCAGAAGCATCTACTACAGGCTTGTCCCCTTCAGCTCATAACTCCTGGGCATCAAATTCTATGTAAATCTATTTATTATCAGTATCAGTAGCAGAGACAAAGTTCAAAGACAACATGCTGTTGTAACTCCGCTTTCCCAAACTTCAGGCGTGCACTTAGTAAATCTTCTTGAGGACCATGCACGTGATTTTTCTAGAGTCTGAACGAAGAATATTATAAACGCGTATTGCAGACGGTGAAGAAGCAAGAACTAAATACATACATATACGTATGTTGAAATTCCTTAGATCGACCTCTGTATTTTGCCTAATTTACTTCTGCTGTAAGTTTTGTTTTCAGTGTCTTACAGTTCTCTTTTATTGGATGTTTGTGGGTGCATTACTGGCAAGCAGCTATAGATGGAGATCCATAATCATATGAATGCTCAGGAAGCAGCTAACACCTGCAGCAGCTACAGGGCCTGGGAAATGTCCTTTACAATTAGCAAGGGAGGCAAATTGAGAAAGTGGGAAAGTAAGCATCTTTCATCTGACCAACAAAATATAAATAGGCAAGACTTGAAGAAAAGCTCTTCTTTCTAGGCTGGAAACAGATACAACAGCATCTAATGCAGATTAGGAACAATTTCTGTGAACTTAACTTAATTATGCTGTCTAATAAGATAATTAGAACGACAAAAATAGCTGGCACCTGTGAAGCAGAAGGGTGAAGTGACATTGGTTATTCTTTCTAGAAGGGACAGACAAACAAGTGCGTGTCACTTAGGGAACAGCATGCGTTAACAAGATCTGGATATGGGGAAATCTGTACTGCACTGTGAAGCGTAACATGTGCTCCTCATAGAGGTATACTTGCTCCCGGGTATTTTGCAGGCTGGTCTCTTGGAGTTATTTTCTAGGTCTTCCTAGAGGATCAGGACTTAGTCGGAACTGGAGCTCGGTGGTGGTGTAGCGTTGCTGTTCTCTCTCAATTTGCCTTCATTCTGATGTGTAGATAGGTTACTCTTGCACATGTATTTTCTTTGAAGGCAACTTAGGGGGTGAATAATAAGCACATTATATTGGGGCACACTGATATAAGGGGAATGAGAGGACTGAGTCCTTTCCATCCCCGTGTTCTAAGAAGTCTTTACAATGATTGGTTTATGTAACTTAAAAATACAATCTCATTCAGAAGCTGTAGTCTCTACAGTTTAATTCACGTTAAATTGGTCACATTTTTCATTGATTTTTCATAGTTTTCCTTGTTCTCCCATAGAGAAGATCTTAATTTTGTAGCTGTGGACAGTTGTGTGAAGCTATCATTTTAAAAGTAATTCCCAGATTTAAAAGACTAGTAAATCCAATTAAAGCACACACGCACAAAAACGCAAAGAGCACTGAATACTTTTCACACAGACTGTAAGCTGACTGCAACTATGAAGCATGTCTACTTGACAGACCAAAGCGTCTGCTGATGCTTCTAGCGGGCCCTCCAGGTTTTGCCCTGGTGTAAACTGGGTTGTAAATAGCGTAAGGAGGCAAAAGCATATTCAGAGATCTGTTCTAAATTTGTTTGACCTTGACCCGCAAACTAGTCATGACTAATAGAGAAAATCCGCTTTACCATTGAGCATATATTGCAAGTGAACAGTTAAGCAGAACACACATTTTTAGAAACCTTGTCTCGTGTCATCTTGGATTAGTATAGGTTTTTACGTCTGCTTGGACAACTAAATCTGGAAAGGCCACTCGGCAAAAGCACATAACTTTTTGCACAAGGTTTTGTGGGAGAGGCAGCTTCACATTAAAGTGATATATTACCATTTTGTCGGAGAAGTTTTGTGATTACATTTGAATTTCCCTGCTACTAACTCCTCAGCTTTCCTGAAAGGTGAGATGGAGGAAAGAGAATTTCACCCTTTAGCATAAGCATGATGTGGTCAGATGGGGTATGTCTCCATTAGCTTTTTAGTTCGGATTAGGAGGGCACTTTTGAGGCAAGTCTCCCAACTCTCCCTACACACTCTGCTTTGGTTTGCAGTGTGGAGCTGTCTCTGAACACGTGAGCTGCTTTTCTTTGGGAGTAAACGAGGCTGGAAGATTTTCTCCAGAGGTGTTCATAATATGTTCCAGTTGTAAACAAGCATTTGGTCAGTGGAGTCAGACCAGGGCTAGTCCAAAGTGAAAAGCTTCAAAATGGGCATAATGCAGCTGTGGGATCTCCAGTTACAAGTGTTTTGCTCCATGGAGCCGCTCTTGCTGGTGTGCACAACTGGCGAAGGGAGGGATATAGCCCTTGTGATCTCGGGTGTGCAGTATGTTCGTGTGGGCAGAGATTGCCCTGATTTCTGTCTGAGTAACACAAAATAATTTACTCCAGTATATGCTGGGACAAAGGGTACAGCATTAAAAGATGTGTATAACCGAAGGAAGAGCGGGGAAGATTTACAGTATGGATAGTTTAAAGTAGATTTTTAAAACACAAATATGTGCTGTAGGGAGCTGCCTGTCCTGGTTTGACATAAATGAATCATTCCAGGCACTGGAGGCATCTGCAGACATCTAATCCTGGATAGTCAGTTCAGCAGAATTAAGACCTAGTTATTAAGTTTAATCACCAATGTTTATAGAGCAGATTACTGCTCTTGGGTACCGCTGATGTTCATATCTGATATACCACCAGTGACGTACCAAGTGAGAACTTGATTTCTCAAGGCTCATTATGTAATTAGTTCATAGTTTTTACTGGGTGTCTTTTACTGTAATGTCTTCATATCAGCTGCAAAATCTGTAACGTAATTTTCACAGATAAATTATCAGAGTGCAGAAATTCTGCCATGCTAATTAAAGGTAAGAAAGGTACTCATTGCATTTGTGAATATGCATATCATTTCATAGGAGGTTGCTTGCAAATGTATTAAAGGAGTTTATATCAGTAAGTATGTAATCATGTTTTGGAAAACTTAGAGGGTTTTTTTTACTACGTTCTTGTGTTTCTTTTTCTGTAAATGCGTGGATGCATTATATCCGTGTGGAATAAATTATTTATTCATATGAGGATAAATTCTGCTACTCCCTCGAGCCTCCAACTAGGAGCATATCGCAAAGGTAGTTCACCAAAATCAGATGAATTACTCATGGATTTGAGGCCCTGGTTCTTCTTCGGTCTGTTGATTTGCTCAGCCCTCCTTCCCGCCCGTTCTTCAGGTGGCAGCGGAGAGGAGAACCGAGTCATCTCATGGTCGCTGGCACAGTTCGCTGTGCAGATGCCTCAGCAAAGGGGAGTCTTGGGCATCTTCTCTACTCTCGTGCTTTTGGCGTAGACCAAGCCAGGAGAGAAAACAAAAGTTTCTTCTTGCAGCTTCTTATGGATAAAGAGGCTTTATTCGTCCTCACGGGCAACTTTGTTGCTGTTAAACAATCCAGTCCAGTTACCTGACGGTGTCCAGAGTTACTGCTCCCGTCCTTGCGCTGCAACGCAGATGTTCGGTATGGACACCACACGGCCTGTGCCCGTCTCCTTCTGCGCTTTGTTTGGAGAGGGGAAAAGGTGCGGCAGGGCAGAAGGGTAGCCTGTTACGAAGTGGTCTCTGACAAATCCCCTTGGGCTTGACCTCCAAGATGAATGTAATCATGTAGCTTATTTACTCTGAGTTAATAGAGTCAGTGTTTAACATTCATTGTATTTGATTAATGAAGGGTTTGCTGCTCCTTTGCTGAGGGAAAGGACAGATGTGTTTGTGGTCCACTGCTTCCGCTTAAACAAACACGAAATCAAGTTTCAAATCTTACTCAAGGACGTGCCGCATCAAGGGGACAATATATAGCCTTCAGCCTGAAATCAGCTGTCAGCAGCAGAAAGTACTATGCTTTTTTAATCATAGGTGAGAGAGAGCTGTCCTTGAGCATCTAACTTTCCATACCATTGAACACTGCCCAGTGTTCAGAGCCAGTGGGAAGAAGCAAACAGCCCTGGAAACCCAAGTTTGGTTCAGCCTTTGTATTCTTCATGTTCATGAGCATAATATCCCACGTCCCCTGCTTCAGGTTCCCTTTCAGATGCCCAGTGCCTACAGCAGACGCTGTCTCATCTGAATGATAGCTACCATCTCGTGTTTAGTTTGATGTGCAATACTGGCTCTCAGACATGGCATGTAATTTACTGCCATTTACAGCAGCTCAGATCCTGTACACCAAACATGCAAACGTATTAGCCTATTCCTTCCTTCATCTGCTTTTTTTACTGATTTATTATTATTATTATTTTCCACTGACTCCTGCAAAGCATTCGTATTAAGGATAGGGTAACCATTTCAGTCTTTAAAACGGAGACTGCTTTATATCGTACTAGCAGGTTTCAATTAGATGCCAATACCCTGTACACCTGCCATTCATTCTCAAACTATCCACTGTTGCTATAAGTACATTGCTTGCTCGGTCACAGTCTATAAATCTATCCACTTGCCATAAGCACAGAATTGGTCTTTTGACACTCAGGCTCGTTTGTCCATTCAGGGAAAATCCACAGCAAGAATAGCACAGTTGTTTACCATGAGATTGACTTAAAAGAAAGAAACTTGATTTGAAATAATAACAGGTAGATTTGTTTGTGAAAGAACAGGATGATGAAGTAGTTTAGTAAACATGCAGCATATCTCAAAAGCAAAATCTCTTTTTTATCAGACATGTCCCATGTGTAGAAACTTAGTATTGTAGTGTATAAGCTTAGTATTGTAATAAAATGAGTAGAAATACGCAGTGATTTGTGTTGCTAGTAGGCAGATATCCCCATTGGCCACACTTCAGTGCTCATATTTGTAGCTCATCTAGTAAACACAGAGATTTTCACTGAAGTAGCAGCTTCAACACTTTTGTTTAATTTGTTAGCTCTAATGCAAGCTCCTTGAACTGAAGAAGTTCTAACTTTTTTACAAGAAAGTAGGCAGTATCCATCGTCGTGCCAGCACTGCTGACTCTTCAGCCGCTGGTGCACATAACGGACCTTTTTTACGTAAATGTTTTCTAGGACAGAGACTCTAGGGTTAGATGTGCTGTGCTAGGAAATGTGTGCATTACTGCTGCTGAAAAGATTTAACTGGAAGTGGAACTGCTGGGCATTTTTCCGGTATTGCTACTAAATAAAACTTGAAAAATAGCAGAAGGATGACTCCATGCAGGCTTGTGCCGGATGGAGTGACTTATATTCTTTGCCTAATAGCCTGCTGGTTTGTCTGGATAGTCAAGGCCCTACAGTGGTGTTGATCTCTCCTGTGCACCTGGAGATGTGGCACCTTATCCGTGTCCAGTATTTCCAGGTCAAGACAATGGGCAATTAAGATACCTGAACAGTTCCTATCAGTAGCAGCTTTTGTCCGATACAGGCTTCTCCTATTGTTTGCTCTTATCTTAGCAGAATATTATGCATGCCGTCATGTAAGGCTTATGTGGCATAGAGCTTCCTCCAGAGACGAAACCATCACTGGGCTTCCCCTTGTTGTATTTGGCTGCTGAAAGGAAGAAGAAGCTACAAAGCTTTGTACTGTGATACAAAGGCTTTTTTTCCTCCCGAAAAGAAAAAAGATTTTCCTAGAAAAGAAGTATGACCTACTTTCTAGATGTGGCCAAGGGTTTTCACATCACTTTAAGGCAAATGAGCTTAAACAGTCTTAAATTTATTTCAGTACAGTTGGGAACATGGGATAGACACAAAACTGTACTCTACAAATCATTCTGGGTATAACTAACTGCCAGTTCAGGTTTGCAGTAAACTTTTCAAATCACTTCAACAGCTGCTAAAGCATGATAATGAATTGATTTAGGAAAAATATCATATTTTTATTTCTGTGTACTTACAAAGATCCTTATCATAGGGGAACCAGGTAGAGGACTTTCTGATTCCATCTTTATTTTAAAAAAGCTGACTGTAACTAACATATCCAAGAAATATCCTTAGTGTATTACTGCATTACGTATCAAAAGTCATTCACTAGCAGAAGAATCGGCAAAAAACGCAAAACATTATATGCAGCTTTATTTTCATCAAGAATTTGAATGTGGCGAGCATATTTACGGCTGCATCTTCCCATACACCATCATAATAGCTTTTGATGAGACCACATTTTCAGGCAAATTCAAACTACCAAATTATCAGAGGTAGTCGTACTGAAGTTATTGGTTCTGGTGTTAATTATTACAATAAATGGTAGAAATGCATCATTAAAAATACCAGCACAGGAAGTGGACATACAGATACACAAATACTTTGGAATCTTCCAGCGATCAGAACCTGAATGAAATTGAAGATGTCTGAAAGAATGGGAAAACTTAAAGGATTGACAGAAGTATTCAAGGCAAGATGGAGGAAAAAAGTTCTTGCCCAATCTCTGAATACTGAAATTGGACGTGTGAGCTCTTTGTATTTGAAGCAATTATTTTGCATCCTACTTATTCCAGGCTTGCAGTTGTGACTCTATATTATGCATAAAACTTTGGAAGAATACAAACAAACTGAAAATACTTTTTAGACTTTATTCAGCAATACTTTTCAAGATGACCCTTTTCCCCCACTAAAGTATATGAAAAAGTTGAGGTGAAACTACATCCTATTAAGTGTCAACAAAAACATGATAGAGCACTGAAACTGATTATTGAGAATCATTCGCGGTTTACAGATTATTCAGAACAATATATGTTTTGTACATTTTTTTAGGACGATAATAGGAGAGTTTTTGAGGCAGAAGCCTAACACAAAACCTAAATCACCACTCTGCGTGTGTGAATTTGTGTGCACTTCTTGATTTGTTTTAAAAGGCTGTATTTACCAGGTATTGCATTGCTGAGGAACAGCCTGAGCTGTAATTTCTAGACATTGCCAAAACAAAATCTTTGCAGGAAATCCAGGAAATGTATAAGCCACCATTTTCTGGAATGTGTAATAGACCAGTCTGATACATGGCCTTCCTACTTCAGGCTACTTTTCTATTGACAGCTTTGTGGGATTTATCCAACTGTGATGGCTTCTTTATCCAGTTCTGCTTTTTTCTAACTTTTGGCAGTGAATCCCAACAGAAAGCAAGGTGTAGGGATGTGAGAGACAGATAGTGTATGAAGTAATACACTGGCAAATCTGGTAAACTGCTTTCTGCTTAGGCCTGGATACGGAAACAATTAGCAAACGTTCATTTCTAGGGATTCCTGTCGAATGTCTATGTGCATGACAGCTGAGAACCGCCTGTACTCGGACAGAAATGCTACCAGAGTCATTGTTTTCTGTTTCTGGCAGAAGAATATCATGTCTGTTCTGAATCTGCTGGCAATAATCTTCTTTTTACCAGAATGCCGCATTCCAAAAGTTCATAACAGGGTTCCCAAGTGCTTTTAGTGCTTAGAGCACTGCTTTACATCCAACCCTGGCCTTCACCCAGCAGCTCTTATCACAGCCTGTGGAATACCAGAACGACCTGCGCTGAAAGATGGGTTTGTCTGAATCTCTAATCACCTGCTGCATTGCCGTGGCAGTACATGCTACAGATGTCATGTATCTCTTGCTGGAACTGTGGAATAACCCGAGTGTACTTGTGAAGGCATGCTTCTCTTTAAGCAGTAAAACCCAGAAGCAGTGCTGAATCAAAGCTGCTTATGTTATTCCAGTTCTGTATGTCTTGTCTTAGGAGAAGAAGACCGGAATCGAGTTAATTTCCCTGGTACGGTAGACAAGCACCGCTCTTGTCTTTAATGTGCCTAATACGCTGTATTTGTGCCTGTATCTGGGGGGATGTCCTACTGTAGTGGAATTCTTTAAAGGTTTCTTGAGTATCTTTACTGATACATCAGTGCTCAATACACGTTTTGCACTGTAAGTCCTATATGTGGCAGCACTATCTCCACACCAGAAAGAGGAAAGGACATAACTTTGCCAGCTACGTACAAGATGTTGAATCTGGGAGCGTGATATAGTGCAGGTATTTCTTCAGATAGCTTGAATGCAGGACAATCCAGTACAGGATGATCTTCGCATTTACCTTTTCAATAGTGTACTGGGGTTGTCCAGTGTTCCAGAGCCTGGTATGCAAATGAGGTCCTGGGATGCAAAAATCCTAAAAGAAGCTGCTAAAGTAAATTTTTATTTGATTTTATTTTGTCTTATTTTATTTTGGTTTTTTATATTAGTATTTCTCTGGACAGGAGCTTGACTTTGAACCTAAGGGCATCCCATGTTAAAGCAGAGGTTAATTGTCAGCCTGCCACATCAGCACGTACCACAGAAATCACTGCACAAATGGATTGAGATAGGCACTGTGTGGCTCCAGACCCAGAGTAGGTTCACAAAGTGCCTGACAGATATGTGTGCAGGGTGAAAAGAGGTCAGGTGTCTTGAAAGTGTTTTGATAGCTCTGTGGTCTGGAGAAGCTTGTCGATTCATCTGTTTCTTAGTCCCAGTTTATCTTTCTTTAACTGAATTATGAGTTATGAGAATATTCTTGGGTTCGACCTGCTTTTCAGTCTCATGGAGGACAAAATATCCTAACAGGTGTGACCAGCATGACCTTAGTGCTTGGGCATGAAATAGGCAATTAGAGTAAGTAAACTATAAAATATTCATAGCACATGATACTGTTGTGATTTTCTGGCAGATTGATTGCTTCAGTCAGGCTGAGGGGACTGGCTGCCAAGGATTTATATTGGCTAGCGGAAAGCACTCATAATGATAGGTCCTTCTGGTAAAAATGACAAAACCTGGAGGTCAAAGCACATAAAACAACAAGCAAAATAAAAATGATTCTGTTGTGTCCTAGGTGAGAGCGGCTTGTTGCGACTCTATTCTGTCCTAGGTGAGAGCTTCTAGTCCAGCATGCTAAAATACCAGGCAGACGGTTGGTTGCTTTGCCCTGTGCAATACTACATTAAGAGTGGGAGAAAAGCTCTTCTTTTAAAATGAATTCCTGATAAGGCACTACTGGCAGAAAGGTTATAAGGTTATGGTAAAAGCTACTTCACAGAACTTGTCCTCACTGAAGAGTTAAATTGCATACACTCAATTAATGCCCCTCAAGTTAATGTGGCTTCAATGAGGAAAGCCACCCCGTGAATTAACGCTATAGCAATATAAAATAGTTGTGTTAGTAGCTGATGTGGTGCCTTTCCTGAGCTGATTTCCACTGATGGGCCAGCTAACTTCAGTTAAAGGTGTAACTATTCCTGAATGAGAGCTGCTGGGTTTTTGTTCGTTTGTTTGTTTGTTTCATGGATAGGACCCGAGTTATCAACAGCACATATGTTAACTGAAGCTAACTCTGCAGTGAAAAAAGTCACGCGCGTCTTGGTGATCTGGTGCTTTCCGACAAGTCGGTGACCAACAGGATAGAGCTGCTGATATATAGACTGGGGAATCTGACGAAGGGTGAAAGGCATGGAGTTGAAACAACTAATGAAGTCCTCTGATTTTGAAAAGCATTGAATACCCTCCCCCCTGGAAGATCCTGGCTCTTGACTTTGTTGGAGATCAGACCACTTGTTTTGTTCTCTAGAGTACAGGTTTTTTGAAGACTTTGGCTTGAAGACCTGACGACATTGTGTTGTCCGGCCGAGAAGCGTGAAGAGCTCTGAAGAAGTCTCAGGCTTCCATACGGCTCTCCTCGAGTGTCCCATAAAGTCTCCATGCAGTCCCCAGCCCCTTTTGCAGGCTGGGAGAGGGATCGTCTCTGTCTGGGGCAGGAGGTTCCCACTGGTGTCTGCATGTTTCTTCCATTCGCTGAGGGCTTTTACACTGGGAAAGTTAGCAAGCAGGCCTTAATCCTCTCACTGAAGTTCACAGGAGTTTTGCTCGAGTAAAAGCACGAAGGCACAGCTTCAGTTTTGCAGATAGGCTTGTGCTTATATTAGGTACAAGGGAAAGATATGCTTAAATAACAGAATGGCTGTCACAAAAGTGACAAAAGACAGTCAGGTGTATGACACAAGGGAGGAACTAGCAAGTAAGCTATTAGCTACTGCTGTAAAAATACAAAACAAGGGCACTGCTGAGGCACTGAAGGACGGAGTGTTACTTTGCAAATTTTTCTCTGCCGACGTTTGTTACAATCTTGGTGGCTACTGAGGAGTAGTAGTCGAGGAATATTTAAATTCTCTTTAAAAATAATTTATGAAATTATATAAATTGAAAAATATTTGCCTGTGAAGATGGAATACCTTATTTGAATGCAGTCATGTCTCTAGAGTGAATTCCCAGTTAGGCAGTTGTTTGAAATGTGTAACATTTTGCTCGATAGCTACTCGAGTCTGACAGTTAAAAACAAGTTTACAAGCAGATTAAGGGTGCTGCTTTATAAATTAGATTTAAAATGGATGCAAGAAGGACAGAAGGGAACCTCCCTTGTTGAATTTCCATGTTCAGCTTAATCCAAGACAGGCCAAGTTTCCACATCAGTTCAGATCAAAGAGAGGATCATAAGCTTCTTTTTGTAATGACTAGATACCCAGGCTATTTTATGTGCAAGGTCAGAAGGTAATTTCCTTCTTTCTGAAATACTGAGGAGCTCTGTCTGTGCTCAGGACAACATGGGGACCACAGCTTGCTTTAATCCAGCTAGCGATTTAGCCTTTCATTTCCTTGTTCTCTCTTTTCTTTTGTATGCCTTCAAAAATTAAGTAACTACAGTTGTATTTTCTATCCTTTAAAAAACTGGCACAGTTCTGTGTGAGGGTAGAAAATCTAGGAGGGAGAGAAATACATCCAAAGCTAATCACTAAGGTCTGACAGGTTTTTCCTGTTGTCACTATTTCAGTTGAGTACAAAGGCTTTTTGTTTGTTTGTTTGTTTGTTTGGGGAGATTTATTTTCTTTTTTTGGATCAAAATATTTCTATTTGGAAAGCTCTAACATTATGCTGATGTAAAAGTCCCTTATACCAACACAACGTGTTCCCCATCCCATTCAGGTGCAATGCTGTTAGTTTAGGCAATTTCATCTTCGTATACTCTAGCCCACTGATCGAGCTACTTAAATGGGTACGGCCATCAATTATGTGCATAAATACCTTACATACTGATCTTAGATATTCAGAGCTGAGCTTTGGTCAGCTACGCATGTGCAGATCTGACGTAGTGCCGGTAAACTCATGAGAAATGTTTCCACTTGCACCTTGCTTTACTGGGAGTAGAATTTGAGCTATGAAATGTTGCTTGACCTTTGAGTGGTGATCCACGTATATCTTGCTTCCAGTGTGTGAGGTTACGTATCTACTCTGCGTTACCTGTGATGTCCTTACTCACAAGAGTTGAAAATTGGAAAATTTATGATTTTCCTTCAGTTCTATCTTATTATTTATAGCTATGGAGCTAGCACACTGGCAAAGATTTTGTTGTTGGCCACTGTGATTTAATTCTTCTAGTTAGTGCTTAGGTAGGTAGTAGGATGGTTTTATCAGTGTTGGAACCTTGTTTTAGAAGATAAAAAAATGTATTTTGGTTGATGAGGTCTAAAAAAACATCTGCTACCTTTTGGCAGTGATACGGTAACCAATTTCACAGATTCCTATCCCCAGTACAGAGCAAATCCTGTGCAAATTGCAGCTGAATGCCCAGATCGGGTCATATGACAACCTCAATACATTTTGAAGTTCTTCATGCACGGTGGGTACCGCTGACAACCCCCCTGTCAATGATTGTGCACTAAACCGCACAGAATTGACACACTGTATGGCAAGAAGCTGATACTAGAACCAGTGCCTACAAGTGCACTTGTTACATCTCTTACCCTGAATATTGTGAAGCTGAGGGACCATAAACATAGGTGGAACAGTCCTGGAGATGTCAGATCTCATCTCACTTGTACTCAATACCCTTTGGTATCAGCTATTTCTCCTCTGGAAGGCTCGAATTTCTCCCCATTTTTTAAGGAAACCAGTTTTATTTATTTGTTTCTGTATTTCAGGACATATGAAACTAGATGACCTTACTCTGGCAATCGTAGACAAAAGATAGTTGATTTTCAGTACCTCCTTACCCTGTTGTCTGTTGTCCCTTTAAGAACTTCCCCTTCTCATAATTTCTTGTCCAGGAGGGAAGACAACTCCTGTAATTTGGAGTAGTGGAAATTGAGAGCATGAAACTCTAGGGCAAATAATTCTCCAGCATAATTTTCTGATCTGGAAGAAGGAAGGGCTCCAGTGCTCTGCTCTAAGCCTCTGTAGTTTCAAATATATTTACCAGTTGAAAGGCAAGATGGATTTCTGTGCTAGGTCTTTTAGACTGTATTTTTCTTCTCTTTGTGAGGCAAATACTTCTGTATCACATTTCACCTGTTCCGTAAGAATTATCACTGTTGGTGGGAGAATCTCATTATCATTGCAGAGTGCTTTCATGAAGTTCCTTATGTTACTTATTGATCTTCTGCAGCGACTGTTGTAATTTGGAAGCACGGCAAAGTGGCAAAAGGTTCAGTAGCTTTATATCTCTTCTTGCAGAGCTACAACTTGCCTTTCGTTTTGGGGGCAGGAGCTCTCAATGTTCTTTTTAGCATTTTATGGCAAGCCAGTAGAGCAAAAATCAATTAACGTGTAAACTTTTTTCTTTTACAAAACTGATTACAGGAGACTAGTGCAATCAACAAATCAAATTTGCAGTTGGAGTCACATCGATTTTGCTTAGTTGATTAAATTGATCTTTTAATGAATTAGTATCTGTGTGAAATTAAAACAACAGCATCCAGTTGTAGATGGAAGGAAGATTCAAATTATGAAGTTGTGCAGCACAACCACAGAAATGCAAGGGATTTAACCAACTCTCCAGCCCTTTGAGGCACAGCTGTGCCAATCAGATTTGCTTCACGAGTTACTTTTTTTCTTTTTTTTCCTACTTGTTCTGCTGTACAGAAGGTGGGATTCACAATGCCAAAAATAAGTGTTTACAGTATAACTGTTGATGTAGCCACGCTTCTCAGTTAGCACCTTTTTAGTTCATAGAGAGTAATAAGCACTTGTCGGATATAAATAATTCTATTCTAAATTATGTGTTTAAAAATGGTCACATAAATCATACCTTACAAGTTTTTATTTCTCTTCACTGACTCTAAAGAAAATGCAGGTCACTACCTTGGCTGTAGACATCTGCATTGTAGATATCAAATATTAAGTGGGAATTATCAAAATGGCTCAATTCTTTTTTCCAGAAGATTAGTTCTACACAAACATACTCTTGCTGTCTCCAGTGAAGCATGGTTATTGAAGGTAACATCTGCTAAAATGTAGATACTGAAGTGTTAGCACTTCTTGTGCCCACAGATGTGCGTTCACACCTTGCGAAGTGTTACAGCAAGATCAGTAATAAGGAGGCAGAAAACTCCTGTGCAGTAAAATACAGAAGAAAAGGAAATGGTATTTAGGGCAAAAAGAAAAAGCTCCTCTGCTTGCATGGAACTGAGCTCTTCAGAAGTGGTAACGCAGATGAGGGGGGCTCCAAGTGTGTCTCTGGCTTGCAAATCAAGATCGTAGTTTTCTTATTTCATAGACCATAAAACTACCAAGGTACTGACCGTTTTTGTTCTAGAAGAAATGCGCCACCTCTGGAGCACAGTTGGACATTTATGTTTGCGATCCCGTGTTTCCTCCTCAAAGAGGATCTAAGGAAATCTGAGTATAAATCATATGATCTGCTGGAGTGGCCCAGTTTGGAACAAGAGCTACGAATGTACCTTTTAGTTAAAGAATTTCTTTTTCTTCCTTTTCTCTGCATATTAGATATCGTATGCTGGTTTTGAAGTTCTATAAATGCATTCCAGCAACCATAATAATCAAAGAAGTAAGGAAAGGAATTCGGGAGGAATTTGCAAGGGCTACCACATCCTGCATGGGGGAGGACAGTGGGAGTGTCAATGAGTTCAGTTTCTTTGATTTTCTCTGGTTTTGCTACGGCCACTAACTTCTCCACCCTTTTGGTCATTTACACAGTTACCTTTTTTCATTTATCCTTGTTTCGTAAATGGGAGACTCCGATAGTTTCCCAATACCTTACTGAGCAGCAGAGACTCCGCTCCGACAGGGCATCCTCGTCGGCACCGGCAGCCTGCGAGAGATTCCCGTGGGAACTCGCACCTCCTTAGTGAGTCAGTCCGGTGCCTCAGGTCCTCCAGAAACCACGCTGTCCTAGTTCCTTTGCTCACGAAACTATGCGTTTAAGACATTTCCCTTTGTGCTGAGGCCTCGACTCTGTGTCGGGGTTTTACTAGGGCCACCCAGCAGGAACATGAGGTGTGGATGGGGAGGCCACTGGTTGATACCTTCCCCGTCGCAGCAGGAACCCTGGTGTACAGCAGCCATTCTAGCAGAAATAGAAAGGTTTCATTGATTTCTTTTATGTGACTTGATATATTGACTGTCATCTGCATCGGCAGAAGGCTGCTTTGCCAGTTCAGCTCTGCCTCCACGAGGGAAGGCGTGCAAACTGTATCAGTATTTTGTCAAATCTCGAATTATTGGAATAAATGTATGTAAATCTTCGGATATATTTAAAAGCTCCAGAGTAAATATTCATCACTCCTAAGATTAAGGAATCTAATCGTGTTTTATAAGAGATATACTCCTGAACTCCAGCTCTTTCTTATCTGGTACAATAAGTTCGTAAATGATTCTGAATAGGAGGTTCTTATTCATTTTTTTAATGTACTCTCTCTGATACAACCACCCTTTGTGGAGGATGCTTACATTTTCTTGACTGTCATTCAGCTGGTCAGCAGATAACCTTCTTATCCTAGCATTCTCCAAAATTTTCCAAATAGAACTTATCCTTATCTAAATTGGATGCTCCAAGTGCTGCTCTGAAAGCTTTTCTTCATGCAGCTGAGAGCTAGTGGCAACGCCTTCTTGCCGATGCATTTTTGTCTAAGGAAAAATAAGTAGTCTGGAGGAAAAAATATGAAAAAATAATGCCGCATCTGAATCCTTCAGAACTCAAGCATAATTTAATTCACATAGACAAGCTTCATTAAAAGAATATTAATATTGTAACCTAAGGCAGTGAAAGCAGGGAAACATAGGGAAGGATTAAATACCAAACGCGTATGCACAACAGGTAATGTTAAGCAGGTTTTCCATCATTCCTGGCCATTGGAGATTTATCCATTAATAGTTTTAGGCTTAATGCTAAATCATAAGATTTATGGTTTGCATGGGAATGCTTCAGTTTTCATTTGTTTCACAAGTTTCACCTTAAACATATGACAGTTGGGACCAAAACTGGCTTCCAACAAAGGACCTCGATCTGCCTGCTTCGCTAGCACTGCAGCGCTGCTCTGAGTTTGCAGAATGTCCCTGTGTCGTGCTCCCTCTCCTCTTGCGAAGCAAAGATCACACCTACCTCTCTTGAATTATGGCGTGAGGAACTGAAGTGGCTTCTACTGTGAATTAAAGACTGAAATATAGTGGGATTTCTGAGAGTGACAGAAGGTCTTCTGAATTAAAGGAAAATATCCTGTCACGCTTCTTACTTTGAAAATGAACTCCTTTTTATGCCAAAAAGTAAGGCAAACAAATATTAATATATTAAAAGCTAATATATGTGCATATACATACTCTACTCACTTTAATTAAAAAAATAAAAAAAAAACCAACCAACAAACCCCAAACATAAAAGCAAAGCCCCCAAACCAATAAAAGATAGTCACTAAGAGGAGAAAGTATATTTTCTGAAGGCATATTTGCATGGCCTGTGTAAGGCAGAGATTTTCTTTTACCCTGTTTTACAGTTGTATAGCGTTGTACAGTGTATCGTGGGACTTTTGATATTTACACCGTAGTATTGCAGGTGCAAACTTGCCCTTCATAATAAGGCAGCTGCGGCGATGCATGTTGAGACCCTAGATCGTTAGCAAGTTTGCTTTATGGTACGCTCGCATACATAGAGGGAGCGAGTGCAGGACACAGGAAAGTCTTTAGCTCTGTTGGGGCCAACGCTGGCATCTGGCCTCCCCCTTCGTGGCAGTGTGTAGGATGTTCTTCGCCCACGTGTACCCACACCCAGGCAGAGCTCTGGGCAACATCCAGATCCGCAGGTGGGCACGGCCACACCGTCACAGCAGGCTGAAGATGGGTTGTTCTTTTTATAGTGTATTTTTTTATGGCATGATTTTTTTAAACTTACTTTCAGTTATTTTTGTTGTTGATTTAAAACTTCTGCATCAGAAGGTTTTTTTCCAACTAAAAACTTTTAGTTTAACTTTTCTCTTCATGAGATTAAAATACCATTGTTTTAAAGGCTGAGAGCTAAGACCATCACCAATGTAAAACAGTAACACCAAACTAAAATCACAAGCTGCGGTTACATTGTAGGGATCCAGGATAACCGTTAGCATTGCATTGAAAGTATAAGAATTTTTCACCTTGAAAGTTCATATGAGGAATTAAGATGCTGAACCGAACATGTGTTAGACGGTAGATGTCTGGCCTTTGTATGCATTACTGTATGCTCTCCCTTTACAATCTTTTCTACTTTGTATTCCTGTGTAGGGCTGAATGGAAATCTTACAGAGAAAATCTCCTAATGAAATGTTGGGGTTTTTTTCTTTCTACCACTGTATCATTCTATTCCCTTACATTATAGCTCTACAACACAGTATCTCCCAGTGTTTGTTTTTCAGCTTATTGAAGTTTTAGAAAAATTGAAGCAGGTCTTTGTAGAATCCAAGAATTCCTTCCAAGAAAAGAAAAAAACCAAAATGATGCTCTTTTTTTCTGCCTTCTTAATAGCAAAAAAATGTATTTGAGGTTATTTCGAGTTGGTCAGGAAGATTGCAGATTGTATTCACAGAACAAATAGCTTTAACAGAGGATGGCTATAATGCACTCTTCTGTGTTTACAAGCAGCCTGCAGAGCAGGCTGTCACTTGGGAAATTTCTAACTGTTGTTCCATTAACAAGCAAGGAAATAACAGATCATTGCAAGAAGAGGAAATATTCAGAAAAAGTTATGGGTAAGACTTCCAATTAACTCAGCTAGCACAGGTATTACTGAAAATTGGAACCTTTTGATAGTCTTCCCCTTTATTAGTTTTACACATAGCATATCAATATTCAGGCTTCTATCACAGTGTGTTGTCAGATATATTTTTTGCTAGGTAGTAGGTAGTGTACTCTCTATAATGAGGTTTCCTGTTAGTATACTCTTCACGAGAACTTGGCTTTAACAAGGTTGTTGTATGGCAGGCTTGCCTACATACGTGGAGCTTGCCCCTCTTGGCACAAGAATTTGTACGTGGGCTTTTGGTTGACTATTTTCTAGCAATCGTAGTTTACAAAGCATTAGTTTGAGTATGCTAGTTGTAATATCTCCACTATAAATAATTAAAATCAATAATTTGCTATTAAATTTGCATATTTGTGTAACTTGGTGGGGAAAAAATAGAAGACGTACATTCATGCTGCTTCTTAAGCAGCTAGGATGTATATGTCTATTTCTGTGTAGCTTAACCAATGTATGCAAAGTCACCCAATCGCATGTTTTCATCCCTATGCCCAAATTCATAATTATCTTTCATTTTTCCTTCTACAGAAAGATGTTTTCCTGGTTTCGGCTGGGATAGAGTTAGTTTTCTTTCTAGTAGCTGGTATAATATTTTGGGTTCGGTGTGAGAATGTTGATGACACACTGATGTTTTTTAGTTGTTGCTCAGTAGTGTTTATGCTCAGTCAGGGATTTTTCAGCTTGGAGGGGCACAAGAAGTTGGGAGGGGACACGGCCAGGACACTTGACCCAAACTGGCCAAAGGGGTATTCCATACAGTGTGATGTCATGCCCAGTATGTAAACTGGGGGGAGTTGGGCTGGGAGGAGGGGCGCAGCTTGCTGCTCGAGAACTGACTGGGCATCGGTCAGCGGGTGGTGAGCAATTGCATTGTGCATCACTTGTCTTTCTTGGGTTGTATTCTACTTTTTGTTATTTTCCTTTTCATTTTTTTTTTTTTATTTCAATTATTAAACTGTTCTTATCTCAACCAACTAGTTTTACTTGTTTTCGATTCCCCACCCCACTGCAGGGGGTGGGAGGAGTGAGCAGGCGGCTGCGTGATGCTTAGCTGCTGGCTGGGGTTAAACCACGAGAGATTAAAAAAACCCTCTTAATGAATCATTTATTTCTCTACCTGTTTGCTATCTATATTCTTATGTTACGGCTCTGCCACATATTATCTCTGAGCTCTGCTTTGGCTCTGGTGTTCCTTGGACTCTTCCAGAAGGATTCCCCCATGACTCAGTTCACTTAAGCAGCAGAAAAAAAACTTTTCTGGGCATAGTTTCAAGGTATGGCTTGATCCAAACGGATCGGTTTGTTACTGCTCAGATGCAGAGCTTCACCTCCTGTCCCCCAAAGCCGACCCACCTTGTGCCAACTTGAGTGCCATCCACAGCAAGCCGGTTCAGTTCACTGAAATAGCACAGAACTAACTTGGTAAAATCTGCTTAGGTAAACCTTGCAACTTCACCCTTTGCGCAGTTCCCTGCATGCATCCCTCTGAATAACACATCAGCAAAGGGCTTCTGACTTTTGGCAAGTTGCCTTTTCCACCCCTGCCATGATGCTGGGAGGCTAGGTTGTGCACACACTAACTGATGAACAAAAATAGCAAAATGTGGCAAACTAGGAAGATAGAAGCATTTGTCCCAAGCCCATCTGGAAGAAAAAAAATAATCTGTGACAGTCCAATGACCTAATGCAAAAAAATTCTCAATTCACCTTACACTTTCACAAATGTAGCTCAGAATAATACAGAGAACCTCTCTCAGCATTTGTTATTGTCCCCTGAACTTTTAAAAATAAGCTTGATCCTCAAGGCTTAGAATGTTGCATCCCACTGATTTAAGCAGTTTAGAAATATACAAACATATACCTCCAGAGCTGTAAAACATTAAACCTCTAAAGCTCTTAGTGCTACTGCCTAGATCAGTGTTTCATTTCCTAAGCTCTGTAGTAACTGGTATATTTTTTGACTAACCTGGAGTGATGCAGATTGCTCATAAAGCACCAGCTGCTTTAAAGTCCCTCTTGATAAGGCTACCCTATTAGTATGTGGGAAAACAGAGTGATTTAGTAGTAAACTTAAAACCAACAAGGTCAAATTAATAAACAACAATAGCAAAGACGGAACACAGTATGTTGAAAAGAAAGAAAGGATTGTCCTTCGGAACATGGACGTGTTCTGGACCTGGAGCTGTCTGAATGCTTTGGCCAGCACGCCTTGCACGGGCCAGCGCTGCGCTCGTTTACGTTGCCTGCAGTTATACCCATCTCCGTGAGTTTGCCTGGGGTGTAGACCTGCACCGTGAACCTCTTCTGAGCCCTACAGCAACATGCAATTCCCTTTCCTTTTGGAAAGACTCCAGAGACTCGAATTGGGCATCAGCCTTAGGCAGTGCTGGGTTGCGATACTGCTATCGTGCTACTCGTGGCACCTTTCTGCTTGTTAATCCGGTCATCACAGCAAACAGGAGAAAAGAATCTTGCTCTCACCATTAACTTTAAGGCGAGATTGAAACATACTGTAAGCATTCAGGAACATCTGCATGCCTAAATGAGAAACGATGTATATCAAAGATACTTTTAGATTCTTTTCCGAGGGCAACAAATTGTGAAACTTGATAAAAAATTGAATGAAGCAAGCTCTAGGCTGTCTCTCATAAAATCTACTTTTTGTGTGTTAAGGTGACAGTATCAGTCTGACTCCTGGCTGACAATTATTTTTCCAAGCCTGACACACGAAAGGAATGGGCATTTCTGCAATCTGAACACCAATATTTTCAGGATCTGATATACAGATAATAAAAGTTAATCTGAATAATAAATAGGCAGATTTTGGTATACATCCAGGTTAACGTCAGGACTGTCAGGTTGCTGTAATGTATTCTTTGGTCTGCCAAAAAGTTGGCTACCTTGTGCTAGCTAATATGATTTAAAGAATACACTATTTTCTTTGTGAAATTTAGGCCTGTGGACTATTGGTGAAGGTGAAGGCGTATAAGAAGGAGTTTTAGCTTAAGGGTTGAGACACTTACCAAGGTATTTATTCTATGTTTCTATTTTTTAATGAAAATCACCTAACAAGCTAAATCTTATATACCCCAGTATTCCTAAGTCAGAGGTTATGCATCTTTCAAAATTCATGCTACCGTTTGTATGAATAAATGTCTTGTATTCATACATGCTTGTATGAATAAATGGAAGAGGTTGTTCACCAGCAGGCCTGTCTCACCGGAACAAAGAGAAAATGTAAAGGTAATTTATGTTACGGCAAAATTAGTTCCTGACACAGCTGATTCATTTGTTCCTAGAAAAAACCCACCGACATTGCAAGTATCTTCTACCATTACCAAAAGCGGGGTTGGGGGGAAACAATCCCTGCTTGATTTTTATATCGTATTTTCCCAGTAATGCCAGATGTGTTTAGAAGCTTATCTGTTAGACAGCTATGGAGAATCATTCAACTTTGAAGTGTTCATCCTTATCGGAGTCACATTCATCCACCTGGACAGTGCAAATCAATAACTGGGAATGATTTGGGGAACGCTGTGGCAAAACAGTCTCTCAGAACATAGCCCTTAATGAAGTAGATATTGAGTACGTTTTTTGTAGTTGGCTAAATTCACGTGTTTAATTCTAGCTACAATTTGCTGCTAGGTATGTCCTTTTAGTGATTCAGATTTCTGTGGGCATCTTTTTAAATTCAGGTTTAGGCAGAATTAGTTTTGAGCTAAAGGACTTGCTATATTTAGAAATTATGGCACTTCTCAGTACAATATGTTGATGACTTTGTTTCTGTAAGTTCATTCTGTGTTATTTATATCTTTCAGTAAAGAGCACAGCCTGTATCTGATAACTGTGTTTGAACTGCAGCACAGTTTTTCAGAAAAGCATCAATCTTGATTTCACATCAGTGGCAAAATGTAGCACTTCCCTCCCCCCCCCCCCAGTAGTTAATTACCCTCCTTGGTTAAAATTAAATACATTAGCAAACAAACCTGCCTTCTGTCCTTTCTGAATTTATTTATATTCAGCTTTCAACCACTGGACCTTTGGTAATTAGGTAGGAGATAAACTCTTTTACTGTCAAACTTACGCTTCTCATATTAGATGTGAGACTATGATTAAGTCCCAACCCCTTAACCTTCTCTTTGATGAGCTAAGTAGATTAACCTTCTGGAGTCTTTCACTAGAAGGCATGTCTTCTAATTCTTTAATCATTCCCTAGGCTCTGTTATGAACCTTGTCCAATTGCTCAGCATCCTTCTTGAAATTTGGATGCTTGAAATAGGCACAGTGTTCCAGCCACAGTTACGCTGGTGCCAAACACAGAAGTAATATATTGTACTTCTGTCCCCCTCAATCAAATCTTAAGAGTAAATTGGGAGTTGGCCTGCCTCGCTCTATACAGATGAAACACAGAGACACCGTCTTACCCTTGAGATTTATCGTCACCCGTTTTGCCATGCTACATCTGTGGTAGCATCCTGATTCTTATTCACAGCGCTGCTCTTCTGCAGACGTGCTGGAAAGGGGCTTGGTGGGTTTGGCAGGCTTCAATTTAGCTTTCCCATAGAGCTCTCCGCTCTGTACAATGTAGAAGATTTTTTTCTTTGATGACACTCCATTCTAGAGCAGATGCGTAATCAGCTGTGGCAGTGAGTTGACATTTGAAATAGCCACGTTGAGCTTCCCTGTAGCAGCAGGACGTGTGCGAGCTAAGAAGAGGCAGGACCCTAAGCTGGTTGCAGCTTTGCTCCTGCATCCCGATGTGTTCCTGGATCGGGACAGTAGGAAAACAGAACCACTGCGTGTTGGACCTCTGTCAGCCTCACATCCCGAGACGGACTGGCTAAATCAATACCTGGGCTGGCACACAGGAACAGACCACAGTCAATATTTTAGTCTTTATTTTCTTTGTAAGTTCTCTAAGGAGCTGCAGGTGCTTCGTGGTGCTCTTTTCCAATATCGCCTCATATTTTTCAGTCTTTTCCCTTAGTGTTACCACCCATAGATCTGTTAGCATGGAGGATTATTTAAGAGGTAGGGTTCAATTCCTGTTCTTGTCACTTGACCCCATTATATTTTGGGCCAATCTCCCAGGTCAGTTTAAAAGTCTGGGGGTGAAGTTAAAGCGTTGATGAAGTCAGAAAGGGTGCTCTGCTGTCAGTGTGGCCAGGGCTAAGGCTCTTCCCTCAGGCTTTTCCCGCAAGCTCTTAGAAGACAGACATTTAAGTAACTAGCTGCCTATGGCTTGCTATTTTTTTTTCTCTTGCGCGTTTTTAAATTGAAGATAACGTTTCAAGTGTAGACTAGTTGTTTTGACCCTTACGCGGCCCCCAGCTTTCAGGAGAGTGATGTCACTTAGTTCAGTGCGAAGACCAAGCGTACCGTCGAGTGCTTTACTATTTGTTGACAAATTGGAGTCTGTGGTTTCATAGACAGAACTTAAGGAAAGTCAGTCCTTGGCTTCATTCACCAACAGAAGATTGTCCCTGTTGGGAGGGAAGGAGAGGGTAACTTGCATTGGGCTTATATAGATCAGATCTATAGAATAGCTTCGCCAAAGCTAATATATGCATGTAGGACGCAATTAAAAATACCGGCACAAATTGAATAAATTATGACTAGCTGAGGGGTATTACAAATAGTTTGGTTAGAAGATGTGTTGTGGTAGGATTTATTTTAATGCAGGGAAGTGGTCATTGATCTTCTAACATGTAATTCAGGTTTTCTACATACACAGCTGTACAAACGACCTTTCAAAGTTTTGTCAAAACGCGTTCTTTGTTTAAGGTTGAATAGTATCCATGATGGAAAACTTAAAAGAAATCAAATAATCACCAGAACCAGAAAGCTGAAAAATGCAGAGCCGCAGACACAGGTACGCGAGTGTATTTATTTTGTCAAGTTTGCAACAACTTTGAGAATGAATGAATCTATGACCAAAAACACACAGAAATGGAACAGATGCCGGTTTTTCAGATGCATTTTTGAAAGATAACAGGAAACGCTGTGGAAGTTTCAGGTGTAAGAGATATTGCTAAGTGCGCTATTTTTTTCTTATTCCTATTTCTGTGTATGGATCATGTTCACATTTAGTGTACATTTTAGACGTGTTATGTTTCTTAGGAAAGCATCTGCTTGCCGTGGTTTCCTTGCCACTTTTCATTAGCAGTAAAGTAGCAATATTTCTGGGTGTTTCATTTTATGGTTTTCTTCTTTGAATAGCAATCTCTTCTGAGAAAGCAATCAGGGAAAAAGCTAACGGTGTTCATCAACTCTGTACGGATTAAAATTAGTCTTTGCAAATGAGAATGGTTAATAGTTTTACAGAAAAGAAGTCCACATGTGTGATAATGAACTGTTGATTAAGTGACTGATTATAAACTCGTGCAGTCCTTACATTTTAAGATTATTTCGTGGTTCAGAAACGGCTGCAAGTTTTAATTAGTGCTGCTATTAGAATTTACAGTGTCATATTTGTAAGATACTCCAGCAAGGGGCAGTGCAGGACACAGAAAGCAGTCTTCACAGTAAATCAACTTCTCCCTTGAGAGGTTTGAATCATGTTTATTTCGTTAGTATTTGTGTTTGTTTATCACAGAAGTTCACGTAAGTGAAATTAATTTTAAGTTGAGCAAACACTCTTTTGTTATTGGTCTATGTGCAATTTGAGATGATGTTAAAAAGGCAAAAACGTTTCTTAAAGGCAATTAATGATTGTATATCATTGCTTAGCATTTGTAATACATGTTAAGAACGTCTAAGACAATGGAACACAAGATCGGGGCTGCAGAATCAGACCCGTAGTTTACTTTCTACCTTTTAAAAAAACAACTATATGAAAAGTTTCTAATAGTCTCGCAGATAGATGAAATTAATACCACATCCTGTATATACATCCTGCTACAAGTAGAAGACAGGCAACAATTTGCAACTTTATGCAAGTCAGTAGAAAATTTCAATCAGACCAAAAATTTCATTCGGAAACATTTATGGAACTAAACAAGACCTGCAAAGAAATTTCATTGTACAAGGCTGTTTTCTATAATGGAAAGAATTTCAGTCCTGTTCTTACTCTCTGCAACTTGATTAGGTCAGTGGGGCAAAACAGGGCATAAAAGAGTGCAAAAGTTGTTCCAGGGTGTTTTGCACCTTGACTTAAGTTTACCTCCTGATTTTCTTCGAGCAATAATTAACCTGATGATTGATAGTGAATTTTGAAACATAGGTGTCACAGAATCCGAACTTTATTTCTCTGTTAAATTCTCAGCTTGGCAAAAAAATTTTTAAAAAGTAGCAACCTATTTGCTAATGGTGCAGCAGTAATGTCATCAAATTGAAAAGATGGAACAGAAAAATATAAGCGTGTTCTTGGGTAAATTGGACATCCTAGTTTTAAAAGCTTGGATAAATTCACCTTGTCGGAACCAGTAATGTCACTGACCTGGGAATCTAAATCTAGTTTGTTTCCTATATATTTAGTTATGCTTGTTTTACTTTATTTTATTGTATGAATTAAATTTTTGCGAGGATTCTGCATTCCTTTAGCTTGAGTGAGCCTTATCTTCTTTTTAACCCAGGAGCTTGCATTTTCCATTTGAGAAATGCAAGTGAATTGGCTGATGTGAGTTTAGCGTAGTTCTAGGAGACACAAACCCAAGTGCCTAGTTTTTCGAGGAGGTGCAAGCTATTTTAAAACACTTGGGGTTTGTATGCCAATTCTTTGGAAATTTAAGATAAAAGGAATTAGTCTGTCAAGATTAGCTGTGTGTTAACCGTGCCCAACCTCCTGTTCCTCATTATACTTCACCTGTTTGAATTAAATGCTTTGCAATGTTTAGGTTTTAAGAAGAAGTGTGAATGTCCTCAGTGGGATGGGTTTTAGGCCTGAGTGTTGGTACGGTAGGTTTGTGTCCTCTTGTGCGGTCAGTAATGGGTAGAGGGCCCTTTCTAGTAGCAGAGCATTAACTCCGCTCAGTTCTGATCCTGAAAAGGAAAAACTACCAAAAGTCAATTAAACTTATTCTCAGCGTTGTGTCAGATCACTAACACTCCATATTCGAATAGATCTTGAAGATCAGTTAATAATAAAGCCTTAATGGATTCAGTTAGGCAAGCTCCAGGCCTTCGCTGTGCTTGTACAAAGAAGTTGTCTCACTCCCACGGTTTTATTAAAATAAAATGCAACCTGCAGTGAAGCTGACAGCTGAGCAGTTAGGTTACAAATCAGACTGTGATGGTAGGGCAGACCGAATGAATATTGCCTTTCGGCTCGTCAAAGGAGGGTGAAAAACAAGGCTTGATGAATAGCGGAGTTTGGCCTACGTAGAGCAAGGATGGAAGAGCAGCACGAGGGGCCTCAGGCCGACAGTGCCTACAAAAAGACGTGTCGTAGCACGTTAATTTTCACGCGTCATGTGGGCGTGAGGCTTTCATTAACAAAAGTAGTCCGGAAGTTGAATTATGGATATTCAAAACGAGAGGTGTTTAATTAACATCTGTAACAGTGACAAGCAGTGGCCGTAAACGGAACTGAACCAAGACCGTGAGCTTTTTCTCCCGGCGTGTGAGTTTATGGGCTTATGACAGCCTGTCTGGATGACATTAGTGTGTGGAGTTATAACCAGAAGGATAATTTTAACCAACAGTCTTTTGCTGTGATCAGTTAATGATGATAAAATGAGTTCTCAGCACTTATTTGGATCAAGTGATGGGTGATCCCTTTGAGTGATTTTTAGTGTGTAATTCTGGCTCTCCGGGGAACGCACTTCTCCGCAGCCTTGCGTGGCAAATGTAATTGGTACGGTAGTAATGGTGTCTTCTGATTTTGCTTTCTTGTCTTGATACATGCCCACAGGTGCTGCTCTGGAATAACAGTTTGGGCACTCAGTCTGAAAAATAATAAATATTTTTGAAAAGATAGAGACTTTAATTAATCAGGGATAGCTACAACTATTTTCTAGATCAAGATGTTTCAGATACAGAATGGCATCTCTTCACAGTAGTAGTAATGTTGTCAGTGAAAATAAGAGCAGATCCAGGTTAAAATAAAGGTATTAGCACTGTGTAGTATGATTTGGGGTTTTTCTTTTTTAATTAAGTTTATGGTAAAGCTCCGTAATTGTTACTTGCATATAGAAGAAAGAAGGTCAACATGTACTATAGAGGAGTTCAAGAAAATAAGCTGTCTTAAGAAGCTGTAAAGGTACACTAATCTTAAAAAAAATGAGCAGCAGCGGAGAACAGTAGTTGAATTACAAAGAGAAGCGACAATGAGAGTCACTGCCGAAGACTGCAAGAGATGTATGCTAGTGGCCTTGTTTTTTCAAAGTTTTAGGATTTACAGTAGCCGTGAGCAAATTACAATGCAAATGTGTAGTTCTGCCTGAAAAGAGGATGGCGAGCGCCGGTCTTGGCTGTGGGTTAGCACTCCAGGGCACGCACCCAGCAGACCTACGGTGCCGAGGAAGCACCTTCATCACAGCCCACTCCGTAGTCCTGCGGACAAGACGCCATCAAACCTCTTAGGCTTCAAATCAGATCAGCCAGCTTTGTCTTGGTTTGCAGCCAAGGCATGTACTCTCTGTCACCACCGTTTTCGTGTTTTCCAGTGCCCTTGTAAACTGGCAAACATACTGGAGATGTCCAAAATCCTCTGTCCCTCAGAAGATTTCTTTTAATATCAACACCTTATGAAGAAGAAAGCCCAGTCTTCAAGGTGGTTTTGTCTCCCTCCATCCGGACTGCCCTCTTAGTAGAGGAGGGAGATGTTTTAATAATATTTTAACAGCAGGGTGTTTTAAAGGTAGATCAATAGATAGAAATATGGATCAGGCAGTGTCCCTTTAGCTAAGACAGTGTTACAACATTTCTAGTATGTTCTTCTTAAAAATCGTTGTATTAAGAAGAATCTAGTTGAACAGGCTAGAGCTATTATTATGTTGTCTTGTACATCTACATATACAAGTATATTTATCCTCTAAACAAAGTAACTGCTGTATAATAATAATTTATTTGTGCCTAAGATATCGTAATGTAAGATGAATAGAATTTCATTCTGGATGAGACTTCACTGAATATTTTTGAATGCACTTCAACAATTCAGATATGGTACAATAATATTTTATTATAACACTGATCAGAAATAACATATTTCTATTCTATTTGATCCATTTCATTCCCTCAGGCCTGTAAAATACTAAACATGAGTAACTTCATCCCCTTCAACAGGATCTACTCACAGGAAGCAAATTGCACGTGTGCATTGGTCTTTTTAGGACTGGGTGTAAGAGTGAAAAAGGGGACATGTTGCAGTTGCTAGGTGACATTTGATTCTAACGTATAACATACGGTAAATAAAAACAGAGAGCCACGGCTCTATCCAACTGCAGAGACCCTTAAATGAAATCTTCCTCATCTGTGGGGAGACTTTTGGAAAAATTTAGTCTGAATGCTGAAATGAGTTCAAAGTAGGGAACAATGCATTTAAAGCCTGTAGAGGTTGATACTTAGTGAAATGTAGGTCAGTCAGATTACACCACACAGTCTCAGCTGCTGTGTTTTGTCATCTGCCTGTAATAAGAAGAACCAACATAGGTAGCAGTTATACTAGAGAAATGTGGTTTTCTCCTAAGGAGAAAAGATTGATTGATAGGAATGCGGCTGTGCTGAATGGGAGCCTGATGTCAATGCTGAGCTCTGAAAAATGAGGAATAGCGAGTGACACAGGTCAGAGAGGGAACGGACAGCACAGATTTTTTTCTGAAAAATCCTGCCTTCAGAAAACTGATTTCCTGTGACTTAGAGGAAAATACACAAGGATCAGGAGGTAAAAAACTAAACTCACAAACCCCAGCAAAACCAAGCAAACAACCCTTCCTCCCCCAACACGATCTCTGCTTCTGAATGTTCAGTCTCTCACGTGTCGTGAGAGCACGTTGGTCCTCTGACTCCATCGGGCTCTGCATCAATACCCACACACAGCATCTTCCTTCTGTCAGAGGTTCATTTGTAATTTTCCTCAATAAAGTGGGTGGACACCACCACAGACAACGCAGCAGCTGATAGGTGCTATTTTATATTGTGCTATCTTAGGTGTAATGTTTCCCATCAGCAAAAGCATTTAAGTCATAAATAAATTAGAATGGCTGTTCTTAATGTATTTCTGAAGTTATATCAGAACTAATTAATTTGTGATTGTAGTTGCTGAAGACGTAGTTCTCTTTTTCTTTATTGAATGCTGTCATTTCTCCCAAAACCTGACACTTATATGTGTTAAATCTTAATACATAGTTTATTTATCACTCTTTGGGGATTTTTTTTTTTTTTTGAGAGGGAGGGGTTTTGTGTACTTGCTACTAAAAGCACTTCTTAAGCGCAAATGAGCACCAAGCCACTCAAAATTTTTGGAGTCTCACAAGATTCAGTTTTTCTCATGTACCTTTCTACGAGTCACGTATATCTTTTGGTGATAATTATTCAATAAGAATTCAGTAGCTGAATCCGTGTTTAAAAAGGTAAGCTGTTGGTTGTATTCCTCTAAACGGTGTGGGAAAGGCTGATGCTTATGTCTGGGAAGGAGTTTAAATGGCGTTCACGTGGGTTCACGTGAGTCTAGAGAAGTCTGAAGGAGGGAGATATTGGCCATAATGAAATATGTGGTGCAGGTGGAAGGGAATGTGTTACCAGAGACGGCGCTGAATCTTCTGACAGTAAACTGATGGCTAAGGAAGAGCTCCAGAGGGACTGATTTTTAAGGGGAGAGTGCTTACGGTGGTATGAGATGGTTTCTAAGACTCAGGCTGTGCAGGCAGTGCTTTCAGGGCCGTAGGCTTTCTCAGGCATAAAGAGTAGTAAGTCTGTGGCTCCACAGGCACCAGCACATACTTCTCAGACCTTCTCTGGACCTTCACCTTCACAGGGTGTCTCATGCAGAGGGTTGTGTTCCTCTGCCTTCGTTAATGACAACAACTACTGTGCCACTGGCAAGCAGGCTGAGTTGATTAAAGGGTATGTTTCAAGGTATGATTTCACCTTCAGTTTTGCTAGAGCCTTCCTGGGAATGGGGAAAACCGCACCTGTCTGTCATCTCTGCTGACTAATTATTTTCCCCTCGGCAGCTTTTTTTCCCCTGTCGCCTTGGGGAAAAGAGCCAAGGGAGTCAGCTTTGGCCCGCGTCTCTTTGCTGGCACAGCGTCCCCCCGTCGTTGGCAGCTCACGTGAGCTGGAGGCAAGAGGATGGGCCAGAGACAGGTCCCTGCTGTCGGATTTGGGGCCACGCTGGAAGGCATTTCTTACAGCTCCCTTGGCGTGGGCAGGCTGCAGGAGTCATCGTCGTTGCTGCCAAATGTCCGAGCGTTGTGCAAGAGGCGTGATATTTGGCAGCTCTCTCGGCTCTCTTTAAACAAAAGGGCTTTTCCTGCTGCAAATATACCCGAGTGAAGGTAAGCACACCGTGATGGTGCTGATTCACGCTACAGAAAATTCAAAGGCTTGTCCTTGAAACGGGCACTTCAGTAGGAAATCATGGTATCTAGTCTGTGCGTTACCTCCAGGGACTGAAATGAGTTATTCATTCATTACGCATTTATGAGCTTGGTTATTCATCTGCTAATGTGTCTAGGAGTAAAAATGCCTATTTACTTAGATGATGTCTTGAGGTATTAAAGCTCCTATAACAGCATATTTCAGTCACTGTGAACTTAATGGTCTTACAGGACCTACAAGTAACACAGAAACATCTGGTTTAACTCCTCCTTTCATTTCGCATATCATGGAATTCATTGGCGCTAAAGCTGAACAAAGATTTTCACTGGTCTTAAAAGTACTCAGATGATCGGGAAACACATGTTTGTTGCAGATGACGTGGTGACCTTTCTAATAGACTACTCTACAGTTCTGTATTTGTCCACTTCAGGAGTAATTGTATCAAATAAGCGTAGGTTTTTCTTTCACTTACTACATTATGTTAGAGTCATAGACCTGAAAAGGACCACAAGACCTCACCTAGACAATTCCCTCATCCTGTGGCAGGCTCGTCTTTAACAGAGGTTTGAAAACTTTAAGGAACAGTTTAGGCAGCAATAGAAATGCTGTCACCACAGCAGTCTGTCCAAGAGCTTCAGGATCTTTCCTCAAAGGAAGTTTTTCCTTGTTTCTAACCTGAATCTTCCTTGCTTTGGTCTATGCTTATTATTTCCTGCCCTGCCTGCTGTGGACACGAAGAACAGATTCGGTTTTAGGCCCTCCTCTGGGTCTTGCTGTATTGGGAGCAGCAGAAGAATCATTTCATTTCTCTTGCCGGCTGTGCTTCTGTTAGGTATCCCCAGACAGAATTTGCTTTTCTTACAGCAGAGTGAAACTCATACAGCGGTCCTCTATGATTCTTATATCCTTTTTCCATAGCACTGTTGCGCAGACACTTGTTTTCCATCCCGCTGTTGCATAAACACTCAGAGAGAGTGTTTGGTAAAGAAAAAGAATTGAGGCTCTTAGCATAGGGTAGTACACACAGGGAGGATCAAATCTCCTGAACAGAATGGTTGGTCTCTGTCTGGTGGTGACAGGAGTCTCCATTGCAAGGGCACTTGCCGTGACATGGAGTGAGGCCCTCGAACCACTTCTCTGCCCACTTCTTATAATCCAGCTGGCCGTGGTCCAGAGCCACCACCCAGCACCTGTGTAATTCAGTGCTATTTATATATCTTAACTACATTGTGCTGGTTTTGGCTGGGATAGAGTTAATTTTCATCACAGTAACTAGTAGGGGGCTATGTTTTGGATTTGTGCTGAAAACAGGCTTGATAACACGAGGATGTTTTGGTTACTGCTGAGCAGTAGTAACTCTGAGTACCAAGAGCAGCCTTTGGGACACTGCACCCAGCGTGTTCACACATCTGACTATACAAACTGGACTAGACACAGTGTGACCTGAGAGAAGGGAGTAATTTCCGTAACTGTCCAAAATTCCCACCAGCAGGGCTCCTGTAACATCAGTCAGACGCTTGACTGTGAATGATCAGGTCATCGCCTAGTTTCGGGCTGGTCCCTGCTCTCAAACCAGTCCTTTATCTCATCTCTACAGGTGACTAGCTGGGGAGTTCCTGGACTAAGCGAAGTGCACTGGGTATGCATAAGCCATGGCCCTGTTACCCACTTACACCCCAATTATAGGTATGAAGCAAACTTGATTTTCATACATATAACCCACTTAAAACTCTGGCCATGCCATACTTCTGCAGTTGATTTTTCCTGCCTAAGAATGATGTAACTCTCTCTTTCCATACCGAGTAACGGTCTTTTTTTAATTTGTTTCCAAATCAATGATCTAATTTATTGATATTCTTTTTGGTTGCTATCTTATTTTTCAACATCCTTGCAGTCCTTCACAACGTGCTGTGATCTGCAAACCTGGCTAGCACACTTTCTATCCTGTCATCTATATGACTAGTGAAAATATTGAGTAATACTGGGTGTGGGACCCCTGGATAACCCTGCTTATTCCATCCTTTGATTTTGCAGTAAATACAGTGCTTCGTTAACTAATCTGATAAACTCAGTCATGTTTGTATCTGTTGTATGAACATTTCATTCAGACCTGGTTTTCCTCAGGTTACTTGTAAGAATGCTATATGAGACAGTGTCAAAATCCAAGCAGCTAACACTTCTCTTCTAAAAATACTGTTATCATCTTGTAGAAGGAAATTCGATCAGTTTGGTAATATTCTTGGCAAACCCCAGCTGGCTGCTAATCATTGCTTAACCCACATCCATTATCTTTGCAATTCTCTGAAATAATTAGTATTTCCTCATCTTTTGACAACTGTAATCTTTTAAGTTTTTCCTCTTTTTATTACCATTAGCGTGTGTAAAGATACTACCAAATAAGTCCTAGTCTGAAGTTTAGGCATACACAGAGCAAAAGGTTTGTCACTAGCATGAGGTGTTTACTGCCTAAGTAAAAGATGAAGAAAGAGGCAAGGGAGATAAAAGGTAGCAGTGAAACCTGTGTGAGGTAGCTGGTCAGCACTGCTAATGGTCTAGTATGATGATGGCTTCACCAGCAGAGGAAGGAAATGGTGGTTTTCATTTCCACAGTGGCCTGGAGTAAAGGACATCATCCTTGACTCCTTCCTTAAAGGAAAGGTGTGAAAGATGGGAAGGGAATATTCAGAAAGTACTGGTATAGATCGCTTTGATCCGGGCAGACCTTCTGTTACTGTGGAAACTGCAGCAGTCTTCGGGAATAATCTGATCCTGGTTTAGGAAGATGGATAAATGACCTCCTGTGGACCTTTCCATCTCCTTTTCTGTAGTCTGTATTTATAAGCATCATGGGAAGTAAGAATTTTGAGAAGGGATTTGTAGAAGGATAATTGGGTAACTTCAAGTGCTTGTGTGAAGTTCATCTTGAGTATGAAGCAGAGGGCTGGAGAAAGCACAAAGATGTGTAGCTGAATATTCAACAAGTAGGTATATAAGAGGATTTCCATTCCTTTAAGCATTTCATCGTCTGCTCCATTCAAACTTTAGATGAATGCAGGTGCTGCTTCTCCAAATACATTGTTTTAAGATAGCATTGTGACTAATAGAATGTGAAGTCTTTAAAATATTTTTCTTTGAAAAATTCAGATTTAGTAGTTTGTGGTTGAGGTAATGCCATCTGAAATAAAAAAAAAAGTTTCTTTTTAAATTGATCCTATTACTTAATAATTTCTAACTTTGCAGGTGTATTACACAGATTCAATTCTTTCTGTCCGAACAGAGGTACTTTGCAGCTTAACGACCACAGCTAGCGATTCAAAAAGTGCTATGCAGAGTAAGAGCTTCAGAAAATGCAGCTGAGCGAGTCTCTCCCTAGTAGTGTAGCGACAGGGGCACTCTTTTCCTCACTGACATGATAGAATGATGAGTTTTGTGCTCGTTATTCTGTCCTTAGTTCTTTCCCCTGAATATTGAACGTACTGCCTGTCCTGTGAGGACATGTCGTTTTCCCTTGATGTGCCTTTGCCTCCTTCATCCCCCCACCCAAGCCCTTACCCTTTCTCTGAGCAGAAGGGGAGAGCAGGAGGTATAATGGTGCAGTGGCATCTTACCACTTGAACCAAGAAGGGTCATCCAGACGCAAGCCTTGGTGCTCCTGAATCTGAATCTTGTCTCAAGCAGATAAACATTGTAACCAGAGTGACAGTTTTGCATCCAGGAAGGTTCCCAGTCATAAAATAGCTTTCCTTGTTATATATATCTTGGAATCCTGGTACTCCAGGAACTGAGGCAGACTTAAGAACATCCTTAAGAGGTAGAGAAACCTATGTCGATTAAGAACACAAATATCCGCTTTGAAATTGCCGACCTTATCTGCTGTAATTAGTTCCCTTAGTGCATATTATACTCTATTTGTAGCCACACTACTTTTATTGTATTAATGATAATCATGTAATGTTGTGGGTAAGTGATCTTGGTTTAGGTACAATTATCCCTAATCTGCGGATATTGGCCTGAAACCATTAGTGGGATCACATTTCCTCCTGCCAAGTGTTGCCTCTCCCTTCCTTTCTGCTGTGCTCTTGGCCAAGCACGTTTGCTTTTTAGCTTTGAGTGAACCCTGCTCCTCAAAACACTTCTGTCATGCTTGACTCCTTCCTTAAAGCCTACTCCTCTCTCCCATCCTTTCTTTCTCTTCTTCTGCTTTACTTCATAAAGAACTTAATAATGTCTTGAATATAAAGAAGATCCAAACTCTCATCTTCTTTTCCTGTTGTTCTCATCCCTGCAAGAACTTACAAGGGACCAAATTTCCCACTCAGTCCAAAATTTCAGTCGGTCTCCATCTTGCTCATCAAGAAAGAAAATCATAGAAAACAGGAGCCTTTCAGGAAAAGTGTAGATCTTTCTGCTGCACTCTACTTCTCTCATGGTTATTATTGCAAGCATCATAAATATTAGCCACCTCTTCCCAGGTTTTTACTCTGGTCTGGCCACTACCCTACCAGAAACTTCTCTCCTCTTTCCTCCTTCACCACCATGATCTGTAAGCACGTCATGACAATACAAAAATAGAAAACATGGAGCGAATGAAGGAAATTAGTATGTTGGTAAACAAGCCAAAAATGAGACCTGAGTTCAGTCTCAAAGGAAAGAAGACCCCGGAGGTCTTGCTGCTGGTGTTCCTTTTTTTAATTTATATAACAACTTTTGGTTTTAAAGCCATCTTCAGCTGACAAGCGTATGTCAAAGTTCTAGAGAGTAGACTATTGCTGTGTTTGTCCTCCAGTAAAATAAGGGACCTCAGAAAATGTATACTATACACGCCACAGAGTATGTAGAGCTGTGGATACAGGATATAGGTTTTAATCCCTGATTTGCCATAGTTTTTAACATACGTGTTCAGCTTTGACTTGATCTTAGTGAGTAAGGCTTCTACTGAAGTACCTGGTAGAATCAGAGCTGTGCAGAAATAGTTCACTGAAGCTTTATTATCTTTTTAATTTATTAATGTATTTTTTTAAGGAATGGGAGCACAGGAACATTGATATGCTTATACGATGAAAATAAAGCATGGCTTTGGTATGGACTCAAATACCTTATCAACAAAATACAGCACAGAAAAAGTTAAATATTTCAAATGTTCAGTGGAAAGAAGAGAGAATTCCGATTTTCTGGTTTGGTTTATCTTCCTGAAGGATTTACTCTGATAGCTGGAGATTTATTGATTGAATCTGCATCTTTCAAAGAAGCGAATTAGTGCTTTGCTGTCAGATTCTGTAATAAAGTTCCATGCTGTGATTTGGTTTGTTTCAGCGAGAAAGCATCTTTTTTTTACTGTCTTGTCTTATTTGTTTTTCTCCTGATGCACAGCAGTAGTATTCCCACCCTGTTTACAGCAGTGCTTCGACATACTTGTTTCTCAAATGATAGGAGAAGCTCAGTGATAAGGGACATGCTTGTTTCATTTGTGCTATAGACAAATTACAAGTGTTTAGGTAAGAACCTCTGTGTTTTGATTTCTGTTAGCCAGATTTGACCATTAGTTGAAATCCCTGGAAAAGTCAGTTAGTGGCTAGGAGTCGTGTGGGCAAGTGGAGGACCACGGCTCTGGTGGTCAAAACGTGAGCGGGTCCTGATTCTGCACTCAGCTAGACTGGAATGGCACCACGTAATTATGGGCTTCAGCGGGGAATCCTCGGCAGAAAAGGTGTTCTTCCGTGGAGGGGTAAGCCCAGCATTTATAGATCTTTTGAAATAAATGTAGTTCTGTTGGTAACAAATCACTGTATTGGGCAACCAAAACAACCTTTGTGAATAATATTGAAAGGCGCTGTGGTTTTATTTGCCAGCAGTGATGCTTATTTCCAAATCTAGCTTGGTATAGATGCATTTCTGATCATTCTTTCTTGATCTTGTAAATCTAGCAAAACTAAACAGATTAAACTCTTACTATAATCAACAAATATCTTGATCCAGTGATCAGTGCCATTAATATTAATTTCTCGTTGTATTAAGCATCCGTAAAATGTAATCTCTATCAGAAGCTCACACCTACAAAATATTGAGGAAAGTAAGGGGCGTCATGGCTTCTTCAAATGTTTGTTATGAGAGAAAAAATATACTGGAGTGAATGGAGTAAATTTATTACAGAAAAATAGAGCCCCATCTTACAGATGATGTCAGATTCACTTGGATTTGTTTCTCATTGGTCCAACCAAGACTATAGCCTATGCTGTACATAAGCAAATTTATAGACAGTGAGAGATGGTCCTCATCACAGAACATGAACATGTTAAATTGACAAGGTTTAAAGGAAAGATCATTACAGCTGAAGAAGCATTTGAGAACGTAGTCTACACCACAAATCAGTGCTCAAAAATGTTGAAAAAAATATTTGTATTTTCCCCTGCGTTTCTTTTTAATGCTTAGAGAGGTTTAGAAGATTTTATGCTTTCCTCAGGGAATAGTGTCCCTTGGTGTTCAGAAAGCTGCCTCAGGAAATAATGGGGAGGCTGAAGGCATCATTTGATGCGCAGTCTCTGCACAACCGGGGAGATGCTGTGGAGGCTACCCCAGACTGCCCTGCCAGCCTGCAGAGGCACCCTGTGGAAGGCAGAGCAGCTCCTAGGCTGTGTGCCAGTTGAGTTGCTCAGGTTCTCTAAGTGGACAGCTTGTAACATGCTACTAACCCCTCGTGGTTGTTTTCTCAACTTGTTTTATAAAATACGCAAACTACCAAAGCTTAGCAAGGTGGGAGCCCAGCACTGGATTCTTTTTGACTTGTGCTATATCACTAGCAAGGGGAGAATCAATGTAGCTCTGAGATTAATGGTCTTAAGGTTATTTATACCACTTGAGGATGTGACCCAGTGTGTTTAGGTATGTCTTGCTCATGCAGTTCAAACTCTTTTGTATTTAACTGCCCACTTTTTCTATTTTTGACTCTCTCATTTCAATGCATCACTTCAGTACTCGCTGCTTTAGGATTCACTAGGAATTTTTCGTGTTTGCAGAGAAGGAGCTCGGTTCCTGCCTCTGCCATGGGACAGTAGGGCATAGGGGATATTCCTAATGCTCCACTATTAGCATAAGAAGTACCAGTGCTTGAGCACCAGGAAGAGAGAAGCTGGTACAATTGCAGTGCGGGAGGCTAAGAGTTTATGTTAATTGTAGTGGTATCTGCTATGCTAATACCAGAGAAAGAAGATATATTCTCTGCTGTTGTTGTTTTTCTGGTTAGGAACTTCATTCCCAAAACAAAATAATAAAACTTTTCCATTTCAAGTGAGACTCTGAAAAGTTGCCAAAAGGAAAACCACTCGCCCTTGCTTGTGTTCATTTCTCAGTTTCAGCTTACTGGGAAGTGGCTAGGAGGAAAGCACGCAAAGCTCTACTGTAAACATAGAATAAAGTATTCAGAGCGGGGAGGTGGCAGGGAGCTGGTCAGTACCCGAAAATCATAGCAATCTCCTACTGCAGGTGGCCTGAAATAAGTTTGGAAGGTTGCATCTAGGAAATTCAAACAGTAGAATAAAAAAAGAAGCCTCCTTTCTGTTGAACATCCCACCAAGAGAGTAACTGAAGGAAACGCTTTGATGTTTTCTCTGGCCCTTTATTTTTCTTATGTTCTTATCTCTGAATGTGCAAAGGGCAAGCAAGAATATAGGAAAGAGACTTTTTCTATGCATGCTAGGAGGCCACATTCATATGAAGGGAGACTACATGATTTCAGCCTGATCCATGCTTTTTGGATCAAAAGCTAGGTTTCAGTTCAGTTCAGCAAATTCTTCTTGCACTTTGTCTTTTTTCTTTCAGTTCTGCTCATCCCATTACAAAACTGCATTTCAGAATTGCCTTTATGCAACTAATATTGCAGTAATTAACTTTCATTTGATGCACGGTGTCTATAAAATGCTGCTACTTCAGCTTAGTACCCAATAGTCACCACTGAGTATTGTGAACCTGGATGGATAGCAATACCCTAACTAATGTATAAAGCTCTACATGTGCGGTTGCACAAATAAATAAAATAAGCTCACTCAATAGGGGAAGTGTGAGTCAACAAAACAAACCAAGGCACTGTGCTAAAACAAAACCAAAGTATGCCTTGCCCATGCCTTCCAAAGCCAGTTTTTCCAGGTTCTCTGAGTAGCTGAGAATAATTGAAGTCATGGTACCTTTCTGGTTTCTGTTTGTCTTAAAAGACCAGAGAAGAATTAAGCTTCTTTTCAAACAGGTAGAGCACACCTTAAAATAGTCCATGACATCGCACTTGGAATGCCTGCGTCTGTCTGCAGATGACTAACAATGTTATTTATTACCTGATTACTGGAAAACTGAAGCTCTTTGCTTATGTTCATTTTCCATAGACGTGGCTTCTTCCATGTAGTTAAAATTAGATGTTTTCATCTCTTCCAAATGGCACCTTTCTGTTTGTTCTCTACTTTCCTAATCAAAGGCATGTCAGCCACGGAAAAATTTTTAGAAGTAGGTGTCTGCAATTTGTATTCTTTTAAGGTATACTCTTGCATATGAGCATGAACTCCTGCAAATAAAAAGGATGGTAAATGCTTCACCAGAACTTAGCATTTTATTCAAATGCATATCTTTTAATAATTTTTGCAATATTTGCTCAAGTATAGTAGAGTGTTCTATGTGCAGAGGCATATGCAGGTATCTGATCATTATCCCTGACCTTCAGATTTCTCCTTTTATACCTCCATTAAGCACCAATTTGTTACTAAAGCATACTTTGCAATTAAAAATTTATTGCTTAAAAAGAAAAGGCAGCTTCCTGCCTAGTTCTTAATTAATCTTTATTTGAGACACTTAAATATTTATGGTGACTTACTTCTCTTTTCATTATAAATACTGTAGTGATTCAAAGAACTTTTATGTTTCTGAAGAGTTTTCACTTTTACTGCAATGGGTGCTCATAAAAAAATTCAGCATCTATCTCAATCTACAGACTGTGATGCTATTGCAGCTGTAAGTACAAAAATGTTAGGCTTAATGGTGGCGGACTGGTGCAGAATGGGTCAGATTTCTCCTAGGCCTCATCGTCCCTCCTGGAAAAGTGGAATAAAGAGCAGGTAAACTATTCCTGTGCCTGCTAGACATAACCAAGGTCCTGCTACAGTTTATGCAAACTGCACAGCTAAGGGGACAAAGAAATACTTGATCTGCGGGCTTAGCCTTCTGCCTGCATTAGCATGTGTTGTGCCAGAGTAGCACACTGCTCTCCTGCAGGACAGAGCTCGCTAGCCGTGGGCACCAGCGGGTTTTTGCTGCACCAAGACCAGTGTTTTGTGGCTCTCGTGCCTTATGCAGGCCACAGTCCGGTATCTGCACCGAGGGTTGGGTTGTCCTTCCACCCCTGACCCACCAGTTGCCTCTGCTGCAACCCCCTCGGCTCAGCCTCCAAGAGAATTTTTAGACTTTCTCAAGTCTGCTGGACCCCTGCTTATCTTGCAGATTTTCCCAGGAGTGCCTGGGCTTGAAATCACCCACTGAGCCCTTTCCAGTATGCAACCTTTCAATTCCCCCAACTGTTCAGTGGCTTTGGTAATGATCTGGCTGAGAGAATAGGCTGCGCTTCCTTATCTTACAGACAAACCTACCCTGGAGGTGGACGGCCGCAGCTGGCCACCAGTAATTCTGCAGTTTGCTGTTTCTGACTTTCTTTCCTTCTGTAGAGCCATTTTTCTGTCTATCACCTTTTCTGTATTGTCTGTTTTCTCTTTGGAGGACATTGAGACAGCCATGGAAGGCGAGGGAACCGTAATTTCTAAGAGGAATCTCATTTTCGTACACTGACACCAAACAAACAGGGTGGTATACAAGGTGAGAAGGGAGTAGTTTAGGCTCGTAGTCAGGGACCTACGAACCAAGTGGGATTCTGCATCACGTATTCTGTGGGTGGTCACATTTAGTGATCAAAGAGGACCCGCTTATCTTCACAAAAGGGGTCATAACCTGTAAGCAATGGAAACAACCGGGGCTTTCCTTTTGGCGTAAGGAAGGGTAAGGTGGGCCTCTGCATGCAAGTTAAATTATAGAAACGTTACTGTGCTTCCAGACGGCCAAATTGCCTATGACAATAGGATACACCACAGTGTTCTGGGAAACATAGCAGGTAAAATTGCTAAGCGGATATCAGAAAACTGAAATCTAAATTGCAGTACAAGAAAATGACCTGCTGCTATAAACTGTACCCTTACAGATTTGCTTACTGATTCCAGAATGCTATTTATTGTCTGTGTAAGCTGTAGATTGATCAAAATTATTTGTTTCCGTTTATATCTTGTTGGAAAACTATGGGAGATCGCTGTTTGAATGAAGTAGATTACTGCCAATCATTCTTATACGTGGAATGAGGAAATTGAATAAGAGCTGTTCTTGTAGTTTTCAGCTGAGTTATTTCGCTAAAACTGTAGCTGGAAAGGTGGGATTTTTCACACTGTGTAACTGGAAATACTTAATGTAACCAGAGATCAATATTGATGCTTGAATGGATGAAATGACATTTTAAGTATTGCAGCGCTGAGTAAGGATAACATAACAGTATAATTGGTAATGCGTGATATGCATCAGGGATGTCAGCTGACCATAGTAAGTGAAATCTTGCTCATCTTAATCATGTCAATGGTTTCGAGGACGTCCCTGAATGAGATTCTTTTCTAATGTAAGGCCATTGATTTCATATATAAGTGAAATGGGATTGTGCTCACAGATTCTTATAATATGGTATGTGTCTATTCATTCTAGTCCTGGAATAAAAAATAGTTGATTAAATTGATACTATGTTAACAGTTTTTCGTCCTAGAATACTTATATCTCCTGCACAGTTAGTCCTCTGTGCAAGTTGTTATGTTTGTGCTATGATTGTTCGGTTTCTTTTTGCTGGAGAGTGGTACTTTAATGGGTGTCATTTTTGTGATGTAAGCAATAACGGTCAGTAATTCACGGTGAGTCTTTTCTTCTCAGTTGCCTTCTGATAGCATCCCATTTCATTAGCCTTAGCTAATTACTGAGGTAGAGCAGTTTAGCAGATAACGCATTACCATGAAGGTTAAGTAAGCCTCACCTATGTGACGTGGGGCAAGTTATGTCGTTTCTCTGCCCTTACCTGTCAGAGATGTGTCATCTGTGTAAGTCTGCCTGCGGTGATGGAACCTGCATAGCATCTAGGATAGCTCACGTGAATTTTATTTCTAGTTTTACTGCTCTCATTGCAAGGCCTGAGGCAGGTGGCTCAGCCTCTTCGTACAGTCTGCATAATACTGCTTCTCACCTAGTAAAAGATTTTGATACCTACTGCGGGAGAGAATGAGAACTCTGGAAGTGCTTCATATTTCTGTTGAGCAATATAGCACAATAAACATGCTTGTATTTTCGAAGTTGAGATGGCATATTAACTAAACACAGTCTCTCAGAGATTCCCTCTTCTTAACCATTACTGATCAGTGTCTACTGCATAGAGAAGAGGTTTTCTCCTGCAGAGAGTGTCAGTGAAACAACCCTTGTTCTTTCTTATCTGCACAGTCTTCCCTAGCTGTCAGTCCAGGCTTGTCAAACAAGGATACTACGCTGACAACCACATTCTTTTTTGTCCATCCTCCCCAAAGCAATGCTTACTGAACTGTGCAACGTTCTTTACGTATATCTTTGGGTTGCACGTGTCCTTATGAAACTAAGCGGAGGCGATTGGAGAAGTTTAAGCATGAATCTTGCTTCCTGACGCACCGGGATAATCTTCAATAAAAACCCAGCTTGAGGTAGCACAGTGTCTGCTGCCTATGGTTACTCATGTGCTCACTGGTTTTGGAGTATTGCTCAAAGTAGAACAGCACATCACAAGCAGGCAGGAGACTTCTCTAGCACAGCAGCCATGAAAAATCTGTGTTTTAGGGAGGGTTGGGACCAACTGAACAATCAGTATCGAATTAAGGAGGAGGCAGCTGGGGGGACTTGAAATCTTTTCCTCTCTTGTCATAGACACTGTGGTATTGCCTGTCTCTCCAAATGAAATAACAATAGGGAAGCCTCAGGGCAGATTGTCTGCTTCCCCTCTCTTGGGGAGTCTGCTTTTTTCCTTCTCAGCATATTAGAGGTGGCTCATCCATTGTAATGCAATGTCAAAGGCCTCTGGGACTTAAAGAGTGGTGTGTGTGTGGATTGGAAGGGCAAAGAAAAAGCACTGACCCTACCAGATGTGATCTTTTCAGGTGAAACAGAGGTTTTAAGGAAAATCAGAAAAAAGAATGCACTTGGGTTGACCAAGCCTAAAGCAAATGAAATCATTCCAGGTGGTTGTCCAGACTTACAGCAAATATAATAATTCTAATTGGTTGCCCCCGTAGCTTCCTCAAAACTCCTTCAGTAATATGGCAACCTTTGCATTACAGATTACATGTTGTTCACAGCAAACTTGGTTTCTTATAGATGAAACTGTTTCACTACTGCTATAACGTTTGACAAAAACATCTGTTAGATCCAAACAGCTATTCGGTTTGATGACATTTCAATTCCTTTCCTGAAGAACTGAGAAATATTTACTTACATGTGTGAGGAAGCGCTTTGCTTTGCTGAATATTTTGTGCTCCTCGCAGGCAAACAACAGTATCCAGATGCAAACTAAGATGGTAGGGGGTTTTTTTCTGTTTCTTATTTAGTTCCTATTTCTATTTGCTGGTTCTTATTTAGTCATTCCTTACTCACCTGTTTCTTTTGGGAAAGTTGTTTTCATCTGTTCAGTAAGCAGAAACATTATTGTTACTATGAGGTGGCCATTCACGAACAATATCATTTGTCCTGCACCATAAGGCACATAAGGCAGAAGTCAAAACAGTTATTAACAATGCATAGGCAATAGCAAACAGCTGACAAACAACCCACACACTAAAAACGCTTTGTCCAAATAATTCAGTACGTAATTAACAAATGCATTTGCAGAAATCCGATCATTAACAGTTTGCGAACGGGAAATAGGGTTGGATAATGCATTTACAAACTAGCTACAATGGATGTAGTAGGAAAGTAGGGTTGCATCCTCATGCTCCCTGAGAACAGAATCATTCCTTGTCTATATAAGGATTGCTCAGAGCAGTTCACGTTAACTTAACTGAAGGTATTGGAGTTCATGTATATAATTGAGGTGCAACAGCACGGACCTTTTCACTGAAAGCAGAGTAGCATAAACACGTTGCCTGCTCCAAGGATGTGGCGAGTTGACCTTGGCCAGTGGCTAGGCACCCACCCTGCTGCTCTCTCGACCCCCTTCCTCAGAAGGACAGGGGGACAAAATAGGATGAAAAAGCTCATGAGTCAAGAAGAAGACAAGGAGATCACTTGTCAGTTACTGTCCCAGGCAAACCAGACTCAACTTGGGGAAAATGAATTTAATTTGCTCCCAGTTTGTTCCTTCCCACTCACTCTTCTCCCCTGCTCCAGCCTGGGCTCTCTCCCATGGACCACAGTCCTTCGGGAAATACCTGTCTGCTCTGGTGTGGAGTCCTCCACGGGCCACAGGGGATATCTGCTCCAGTGCTTGGAGCACCGCCTCTGACCTTGGTACTCCTTCTGTTGTTTCTCACTCATCTTTTTGCCCTTCTCCTCTGTCTGTGTGGTATTTTCTGCCCTTTCTTAAATATGTTCCCCAGAGATGCCACCAGCTATGCTCCTCACAGAGGCCACACCTGCAACCCCCCCAATGCCAACACTTTGACACCTACTCCCAATGCAAAGAATTAAGCTATCAAAAATAATATTTTTTTTTACCCTTTAACTTATTAATTTCATTATTTCTTTGATTACTCCTGATTTCCATTGAGAAACAAGGCCAGGACTATACAAGGAGCTGTTGGCACACCAATGTTATCTGAGATGTGTTTATTGCAGTGCTGCTGGGCTAGTAGAAGGTTTAACATCGATTCTAGTGCCTGTAAGCGTACTATAGTTCATATCATTTCTAGGCCTGGTACAAACTACCACAAAAACCTACTATTTTGCCAAGGTTAGGTGTAGGTGGGTGGGTAGGGGGGACTAGCACGTCCAGTAGACTAAGCCATAGTTTGCAGGTGCCCTTGAGCTGCTTCATCGTCTCCACAGGGGTTTCAGCTGACTTGGGATCTTTTCTATGCTGCAAAGTTTAATTCTTTTAGATGTGCTCTGGTAGACAAAGCAGTAAACTGCTATAAAAGCGATGGTCTGTTCTAGTCACACCCACAGCAGGAATCCTTTCCTGATCAACTCAGAAATATAGGTAGATTGTGCTCCTCAGGCTGGGCTCCAGCCACACCAGCAGTCCCACGTCATGCCACGGTAATAAAATCACCCTGGAAAGGTTGTTGTTGTTTCCTGTCCCCCAGAAAAAAAAAAAAAAAAAAAAAAAAAAAAATTTTACTGGGGAAGTTGTCAGCCAGTCAGGGACCTGGATACCTTGTCCTAGACCAACACAACTCTACGAGCTGAAAAACCAGCGTAAACGTAGTAAGGTCCTGGGGCTCGTGGCAGTTGGCTTCTGTGCTACTAGAACACGTTCTTCTGACTCGTGGTTCCCCTGAACGATAACCTTTATTGAGTGGACAGGCGTTGGGGTAAATACATGCCTGCATAAGAAAGTCTTTTGGCTTGGCCAGAGTAATGATTTAATGTTAATTTAGGTAAACTGTTGAAGTTTACCTAAATTAACATTAAAAGTTATAAGTAAGTTAAGTCTGAATAAGTTATGCAGACACACTTCTTTGGGTGTAAACCTCATTCGTTTCCCATCAGTTTTGAATGGCTGCCATTTCTCTGTATAGAATATGAGTGTCAAGAGTAGTCACTGTTCCAATGTGGGTAGCTAGAAGTAGCTTTTTCTGCAATATCTTTTTGGCCCAGTTTCCCTTTTTTGGGCAAGACTCTTAGGAATTGGCTTAAATTTAGTCCAAATCTGTGATTTTGGATTGATATAAACATATCTGCAGAGGGGCTTACATACAATTTTAAGTTCAAATAGTGCAGGCGACTGAGGCAGGTTTTAGGCTGGGGTTTTCTAAGGAGCCTCAGGACTGGCATCCAGCTGTTACTGAAGATTAAAGGGCTTCATAAACAAAACTCTCATTTTATGGAAATAAGTAATAAGGTACTGCCTTTTCTCCCCTCAAAAAAAAAAGAAGAAAATGGTCCTTCTTGTTCAGTTAGTGATCTTCATTTTAACTGTTTAATCTAACTCATGATGGAGGAATAGAGATTTTTCCAGACAAATGCATAGACATAGGATACGTAGAATTGTCCCTTTCCCTTTATTGTGGTGATAAAATACGATTATTTTTAGTGAATAAGCAAGGTTGCTTCAACTCTGTATCCATCTTGTGTTCATCCGATGCAGTTTCATAAAGGACTTTAACCTGCTCACTATCATGCTACAAATGAAGGGCTTCCCAGTTCTGCCATGGGATGGCTGATGCTTCCTATGAAATAAAAGGCTATGTTCAGAAAATGCTTTTATAACACTACAATGAAAATGCTCTGACTACCTTCGGCTGACTCCATCGCTGGTTGTGCAGGTGGCACGTAAGCTGTGGGGCACGTGTACCCAGAGTCTCGGTTGCCCAGATCATTAACCGTGGTTGCTATCACTATTCCCTCCTGCTACATGCCCACGTTATTTTTCAGTGAAAACCAGCGTATGAGAGGAGGGATGCGGCATAGCTGAGTGTGATCCCCACCGCTGGGAAGTGAACCAGGACTTGGGCCTGAGGAGGATTTTTCTCCACAATTTTTCCTTTCATAGTGGTTACTCAGTTTCTGATCAGGACAAAAAAGGTTTTCACGGCTTTCTGAAGTGTATCATACCCTGAAAGCCGAATATGTCATGCTAGCCAAAGCTAACTTTGTATTTTGGCCACTGTTGTAGATGGGATACTGGCTTAGGTAGGCAGATCTTCTGTCTGACCTAGTATAGCCGTTCTTATTTACTCGTTTGTGCAAGGTGCCAAAACACTAAAAGATTATCACAGGTCTGTATGGAGTATTATTATAATTATCATTATATTCATTTTTTATTTCCAAAACTACGGATGGGCTTGTAAGGTCTCCAAAAAGAAAACCCTTCATTTATTCTGATTACCCTAGGCTGTGAAGCCGCGCAGGGGGACCAGGGAAACTAGGAATTTCCTGCCCTCAAAAACTTCCTTGCACACTAGCTGGAGGCACAGTGCACTTTCTAACATCTGCGTGTTGCAAGAGAACACCGAGAATGCAATAGAAGTGCAAAACGAATGAGGACATTGCGACAGCTGTATTTAAATCAGACCAAAGGATAACTTCCCTTGATATCATCCCACATCACTCCATAATGTTTCCTAAGCTGAAGGCTTATATTGTGTATCTTTGTGTAAAATACAGACTGGTCAGTGTTTGATTTACCACCGCAGTGAATTGCTTTTTGAAGCCCACACTTGTATGTGGCATCCACCGCATCCTGTGGCAATGAGTTCCACCGTTTAATTATGATCTTTGGGGAAAGCATCCTTTCTTGGGTTTCATGTTTGAAACTTGCTAACTGCTCATTTTATTGGGACTGTTTCCCGTGCTATGAAATACAGTGAAAAAGCATTTTTTTATTCACTTTCTTAGTGCTGTTCATGACTTTCTGGGGCTCTCTCACAGTCCTTCCCCTTGTTTGTCGCTCTTCCAATATGAAAATCGTAAAGCCATTTTTTTTCCCTCTCCTAGTACAGAAGCCATTACATACCTTTGATCATCCTGTCGCCCTTTTCTTTATCCTTCTATTGCTATCCTGTCATTTTTGAGATGAGATGACTGGAACTGTATTCAATATTCAAAACGTTAGGTGGGCAATGGATTTTTATGGCAGCATTATCATGTTTTCTTCTGCTGTTTTCTGTTCTTTTTCCTAATATTTCCTAATATACTATTTTCTTTTTTTGACAGTTGATGAGGATTTAGGTGACATTTCCATAAAGCTGTTTCCAAGCTCTCTTTCCCAAGTAACAGTTAATTTCACTGTGTGTTTATAGATTTCCCAAGGTACAGGCATGAGACCTTAGTTATTTAGCCATGAAAACACAGCTAAATTACAAGAGCGTTTTAGGCTGTAAACAGGAGATTGTTGGTAGAATTTAATATTCGCTCAGTTCTGCTGGCAATTCATATTGTTCTAGGTTTTGTTATACCAGAGATTCCTCACAACAAGTATGTGAGGCAGTGTGAATGTTTCCCCCATCTTTTTAGCAGGTTGTTGATTATTTTAACAGAACATTAATTCTAAGAAACTCAGTCAGGAAAGAGTACATTCAACCAGTTTTATCTGAGAGGGTTTTGCTAATTTTGCCACTGTAAGGCATATCCTCACCAAAGCCAAGGGAATCCAAACAAATGTATAATCCTTTGCTGTACTAACTCGATGGAGATTTCATTCCATAGTCTTCAATATCAGATAGAGATGCATAGCCCTTCAGGTTTTTTTGTGGCTGAAATGTGCTATTACTATTATAATGGTTGCTAAAATGAAGTTCTGGAGCTTAATGAAATCTGGAATTAAATAAATCACCTCAGGATTGTTAAAACGTAGCTGCGAAAGAACTTTAAATAGTTGTTTCTAAAAGAAATGCTGACAGAATAAATACATTATTGCAAGTCAATCAGTCTTATCTCCAACTTTAAAACACTTGCTGTGTTATATTTCGGTGATCACTGTCAAAAATTCCCTAATGGGCGAAAAAGACCTCAGTATCATATCACAAGCAGAGATCTTTTTTTAAATGAGGTTTTCGGCACTCTCCTTTCATAGGGTATGAGTCATTTGACTTTTTGCTCGTTAATGTAAGCACTTGTTTTCAAATTTGTGGCTGCACTACAGTAGAGAAGTTAAAGGTGTATGAAGATTTCCTGTTAATGCAGTTTTTTCTGAGAAGGAGTTCTGTTCCTTATTAATTCTGTTTATTCCTATGCATTATAGGCAGAGTTTTCCTTGTATGGCTTTTTTTTCCATTCCGGTCTTAGTCCTGCTGATCTTGAAGAGATCGGTGATGAAAACATTATTTTATAGCTGTGGTGGGTTGACCTTGGCCAGCAGTCAGACACCCACCCATCTGCTCTCTCACTTCGCCTTCTCAGCAGAACAGGGGGAGAAAATATGATGAAGCATCTTATGGGTTGAGATAAAGACAAGGGGATAACACACCAGTTACCATCATGGGCAAAAAGCAGACTCAACTTGGGGAAAATTCATTTAATTTATAGTCAATTAAAAATAGAGTAGGATAGTGAGAAACAAAGACAACACTAAACCCACCTTATCTCTACCCCTTCTTTTTCCCAAGCTCAACTTCACTCCTTCATTCCCAACTCCTCTACCTCTTCCCGCCCCGAGTCTGCATAGGTGGGAGCACTGGTCATCTCCCAGTCTTCCGGTTTCATTTTGATTTGGAGAGCTGAGATGGCTCCTTGACTCAGTTAACTGTCCTGTCCATTAAGGACAATTGGAAATTATAATGCTAGACCTAAAATGCAGAATAATTTTGTGAGTACAAAGGGACATCCTCAGCTATTCGATCACAAATAAGGAGGCCAAATACATGAACTAGTCCAAAAGATAACTAATGAACTCTAGTCAGTTGTTTGAAAGACATTTAGGGACATGATTTTATGTGCCTGTTTTGGAAAATCATTTACTCCAGCATATTGGTTTATTAAACCAGAAAGGAGCTGGACCTCTTTCATTTTCACTGTTCTCTCACAAGTGGAACAGCTTAGAAGTGTAGGTATGCAAGAGAATAAATTAAATAATTACTCATCTCATTGTTCTGATTCCCTGTGCACTCCAGGAAGCCTGATCTGAGCAGTTCAACTTGTAGAAGCCCATAAACTCTCCGCAGATTCAGTGGTGGAATAAAAAATTATTTTATGAATGAATAACCTCATAAGCAAGTTATTTTGGACAAGTTTTGGTTTAGTATTTGGTAGGTGATATAATTACTAAGCTCTTGATTCTTCTTCTTCTTTTCAGAGCATACTCAACACCTTTAGATATCTTCATTGAGACCGCAGAGTGACTGCAAAAACTGACCAACAGCAGTTTTTTAAATATCACTGGTCTTCTGACAAGTAAGTTCTTCGTTCTCAGTTTTGTTTTCTCCCATGTAGCCCTGACTTGTATTTTATCCTTGCATTTATTATATGGACTACCATATTCATTTTCTGGGCCAATTGAATGTGAGTGCAAATTGAATAGTATGAAACTGATCTTAATCTTTCCCAGCTAGAATGAAATCTATCAATATTACAGATATAATTGAGATGAAGTACTTGCTCACCTGATTATTCCCACTGGTAATGCCACTGGGACTGTACTCGTATCTCTGGACATTTTGGGGCTTTTTCCTGGTAAAAGGTTAAATGGTTAAAGCTTCTTTTCTGTCGCTAGAATTGTGTGGCATCAGGGTCAGGAAATGCTTGCTCATTTGCAGTTGGGCTCTTCTTTTTCTTCTTGGGCACCTCCAGAGGTTACTCATTGTATTAAATGGGGCCCTAAAATTTGCCAGGGTTCACATGGATACAAAAACTGTCTTTATATGCCTCCTTTGCCCATTTAGTCTCTTGCGTTCCCTTTGCTTGTCTTACTCTTGGAAAGGTTGAACTGCTTAGTCTCAGATTTATACTACATCAGGAGTTTGCTAACACTGCATCTAAATGAGTACCTTACACAGTGCAGTCCACCTAGTACAGCAGATTGTACCAGAATAGCCCTTTAATACAACTTGTTTCTATAACTATGCTTATTATCTATACGGCAGCAATACCTGACTCACTTTCTCCCACTGATTTTGCATTGTCTTTCTCAAATTCCCCTGCATTCCCCAAAATTTAGATCTCTGGCTACCCTTAAACCTTCTCACGCCTCTTTGTCACAAATGAGCGGTTAGAACTGCTTAAAAAATTACCGTCAAAGGTATTAGCTGTCATATCCGAATTTCTCAGGATGATGACTCGGGTTTGCTGATTCCCAGGTTGGGATTAAGGTGAAATGACACCAGGGATCCTTTAACTCGCAACACTCAACTTTTATTCGCTCACAACAAGAATTGGCATGCTCACCACAAAAACTGGTATGCTCGCAACAAAAATTGGCATGAAACTACGTCAGCAAACTGTGTAACATGTGCTAACCGTACAGCACTAAGCATATACTACAGGCTTTGCTTATTTGGGGATCAGTTCAGGGAAAATAATGAGGAGAGCCCTCCCGTCGGGTCAGGAGGTTCAGAGCAGACCCCCTTGCTTTCTAGACTCCTTCTCAGAGAGGAGCCTGGGGGTGGCTGGATCCGCTCCTAGTCCCAGACTTAGTCATCAGTTTATGTCTAAAGGGATGGGGTGTAGGGATTATGGAAAAAAAAAGGGAGAGAGAGAAAAGAGAAAGATTTCACTGGTCCTGGGTCCAGCATTGGCCCAGTCAGCCGAGGGGTCCCATTATCGGGACCCGTTATTTCGAGGGATCAGCATTATCGGAACAGGGACTTCCCTGTCCTGTTGCTGATGTCCTGTGCTGATCGGCTTCTTTTCACCCGCGGTTCCTTGCTAGGCTGGGTTCCTTGTTCTGTAGAGTTTGTCCTTAGGCAGAATTTGTCCCACCACAATGTTTGAGAAGTTAACTCTTGCAGTCTGTCACATTAGCAAAAGTGATTTAATAGGAGTTTATAAAAGCGTGATTTCACAGTTTGATGGCAAGGTTCACTCTATTACTTAATACGTGGGTGAAGTGTACAAAGTAAAATCAAGTTTGATTCTAACTAGAATGATTTACCAGAGACCGAAAATGCAAAAGATTAAGGGAGAAACATACAAGGAAAGATCAAGCTAGAACTGATTTTTCATGATTTGTATAAAGATGGGGAACACAGAAGGGTAGGGGAGACCCTCCCGTTGAGTCACGAGGTTCAGAGAAGACCCCCTTGCATTCTAAACTCCTGTCGGAGCTTAGGTGTGGCTGGATCTGCTCCTAGTCCCAGACTTGGGTAAGAGTTTTTGTCTAAGGGATTATGTGTGCAGCAGCGGTCTGATGTTCATTTACAGTTTGAGGTAAGTCACAAGATTTAGTAAAAATCACTGGCTAATTTAACATTTACAAAGCGATTCAATAGAATATACCTAGGTCAATTCTCACACACACACAGATAGATAGATAAACAGAGGTATACCTGTTAAAAATTCCTCTCAGATTCAGTGAAATATTCACGTGAAATGTCTCAGCATTTCCCAACAGGCGAAGGGTTGAGCCTCAAGGAGTGAAGGCCATCAGCCCAAGTTCCGTCATCAGCTTTCGGTGACGGTCCTCTGATTTTTGCAGATGAGAGAGTTTGTGAGCACTCAGGGAGATGCTGGTTGCAGTGCACTGCGGTATAGGAGAGGTTTTTAAGCTTTTAAAAGTAATCTACAAGTTGTTACTCCTCCCTATCTGAGTGAAGCCCAGGGTGAAAACTCTTGAGACAAATGTAACGACAGCATCTCTCAAAAATAGCAGAGATTTTATAGAAAGGGAAAAATAAAAGTGTTTAACAACTTGGAAGTCCTTACAGGACTTAGTGAGAGGAAGCTGGAAAAATTTGGAAACTGCTGGAAATAATAGTGTCTGAGGATAGCCTCTACAGTTAAAGGAAAGAGTGTTAGAAGGGCTAGTAGGTTTGGGAAAAGCGGAGAGGAAAAAGAGCAAGTTGCATTGGAAGGGAGAGGAAGAGGATTCTTACTAAGAGGAACAGAAAAGAAAGCTCTTTTCTGTTCCAGACTTATTGAAGGAGAACTTCAGAACTTCTGAAAGTTTTCCTGTTCATAAAGAATAACATTTATAAGAAACTACGTTTTAAAACACAGAATTATTTCTAAACAATGGAGTCCACTCATCCTAGCCTCTTAAGGGAGGGATCTTATATTTCCAGAGACTGCTCCACCAAAATAGCAAGGAAGATTCTCATATCACTACCACACTTCATCTTTCTTTGTAATTTCATACAGCTACTGTAAATATTATGTTATTTGCTTCTTGTTGGAATATGTTCCACTTCAGTGTACCCAAAGGATTTTATGAAACTCAGTGCCTGGTTACAGGCTGGGTCAGCTTTGGCAGTCATATTTGATTATCCTGTGGACAATAGGCGATGAAATTTTAGGATGTTATCACTTTTTGCCACTGCATATTTCTGAGATGAAGATGAAGAGAATACATTGAATAGAATTGATACAGTATCTAATATTTCATGACCTTGTATATCATAAATAAGCAAGTTTAGCTATCAGTAGCCTCCAAAATAAGAGTTCTGATATATTATTTCCCATAAAAGAAGGAAGAGTGATATAAAGAATTCGCACTATTTAATAAGTGCTCACATCAATCAGTGAAAATACAGGAGTAAAAATCTTTGGGTTTATATTATTTATATTACTTAAATGTAATTATGTTAGAAGCTGTAGATTGAACACCTGAAATTTCACATTCTACACAAGCAGATGAAATTGTAAGATTTTTCTATGTATCCATTGTTTTTACAAGTGAAAAACCAGCTTCCTTCTTTCTTATTGCTTGCTTGGTTGCTTTTCAGGTGTTTTGCTATAAGCACATAGCCAAACTTTTGAGTCTTATTTGGGGTCTGAAAAGAACACAGGGTCACTACTTCTGCTTTCTGGGGAGACAGAAATATATGTACTGAAGATATCCCTTGTTACTAAGTGATGTCTCTTCTAATCTGTACTTCTGTGTGGTTCACGTTGCTGTCCGGACCATAACATGTCAGAGATGTGTATAACAATACGAGCTTCCGTATCTACCTAATTGACCATTCACTTGAATTTTACTAAGAGAAAAGCCAGGCTAGAGCCAACAGCTTCAATTCTGCTTGGATTTGTCTCTAAGATGCAGTTTTGAAGCTCTGTCCTGTTTACCGTGAAAAGCAGACCATAAGGAAGCTGAGGCCATTTGACGCAATGAGTTCAAGCCTAATAATTGAATTACTCAATCTCTGTGGCATTAACCATATCAGGACTGTGCACACACCTGATTTATCACATCATCAACCCAGGGAATAAATAATAAGTAGTGAGTCAATCTGAATGGAGAAAAGGGAGGGTTTCATTTTGAGATGGGGGCGGAGGGTAGGAAAGAGGCTCCAGTTGGGTTTAGGTAGATTAATCAATTTTGATTAACAACATCTTATTTTCAGGCACATGTTACAAAAGCAAAGGAGAAGGATAATCAGGTTCACAGTATAAGTGGATGTAGTGGTGGTCATATTTCCTTTTATTTTGTAGTACAGAAGTGAAATATTCACAGGGTCAATTCCTTCTTCAACTGAGTAGTATTGGAACCCAAAACCCTCGCCTCTGCTTACAGTACCTTTCAGCTTTCAATATTCCCAGGCAAGTTATTAGAGTTTACTGCAATCTGTTCAATGCTCTGATAAAAAATTAACCCTACACAGTGACAATAAAGCACATGCTAAACTAGCCTATCCACAGAAAATACTTGGCATGATGAGTCGTGATTGAGGGAAGGTGTCTGTAGTGGGTTTCAACAAATTTCACAATTAGACATATATTTTCAATGTTTTTTCAGACAACCTGGAAGCTGACACAATCACTGTCAATGAAATTTGCAAACGATACAAATAGTCCAGGCCCCTTGCTATAGCAAGAAACCTGGGTTGCTTGGTAACCTCAGTCCATCTATATAAAGCGAAATACTTAATTTAAGGTTGAAGAATACTAGCTTCATTGAGAGAAAGAGGAATTGTGTTGTAAGGAGTCCTAACCTTTGAGGGAAAGATTGCAGGAATCCCATCAGATAAGCAACTCCAGTGAGAAAATTGATTACATAGAACAGGGGTTGTTGCTTTGCTCACGAGCCTGGCTTTGGTAAGACTGATGCTAGAAGGCTGCGTCTTGGTGTCCCTGCTTTAAGAAAGCACATTGAAAAAAACAGGGTCAGAAGAGGGCCACAGAAATCATTAGTACGCTGAAGAAAATGTCTGCAACAGATTTGAAGGGCTTAGTCTGCTTTGGCTTTTTTAAAAGAAGCTGGGAGCCGATTTGATGGTCATACTATGGGAAAAAGCAAGCAAGGAGCGTAAATGAAATCATCGCTCTGTCTGTCTTTGGTGCATTTACTTTTTAATTACCTTCCTGGAAAAGGGTCGGTTCTTCTCAGTTGGTATCTTTAAAGTATTCTGGTTTTCTGCCACAGTGTAGCAGTAAATAATCCAGCGGGTGACCTCACTTGTTTGATAATCTAGACTGGGAAATGCATTATTACCCAAATAAGAGTAGGTAATTTCCTTTTACGTCATATTCTCCTGGTGTACACTATTGTTGACTGGAAGCATAATTCCCATGGTCAGAGTGGTGATGGGAGAAAAGTCCTTGACACTATAATCAGTCCTGCTCCACTGTTGTGAGAATATCATGCATGAGATTATTTTGACTGCTGCTTTGTTTACATTAGGTACTTTTGTTTGTAAAGGTGGAACTGTATTAAGTTGCATTTGAGGAATTATATAAAAGCTCCTCATATATTTATTTAGATTCCTGATTTTTACTTTGTTATCTTAGAAACCAATGAATGGCATTTCACATTTACTACATGTTTGTTTTATTTATTACTTACATTAAGGTGATTTATTAGTCAAATTAACCTTCTTTGTACTGAGTAAACAGAACTGTGTGTTTCTTTCTGTTTACTGTGTCCTGCAAGATTTTAGAATTAGCAGATTTCAGCCTCTGCCATGGAGCTTTTACCTACAGTAGAAAGTAAGATTTTCTGCCTTTATCGGCTCTCGAGCAATAGCTCTGCATGAACTAGATATTGAACAGCGCTAACCTCAATGAAGTGCAAATACCTTCTCTGGACCTGCAGAGGAGGCTACACCTATCAAACCTGGGCTGAACAATTTGTCAGAGACCATTTTCTTCAGTCACTCAAACTCTCCCAGCTCAGTGGTTTGATGGTCATCAAATCTTTACCAACAGATATGGAACGCTTGAATACTGCTTGTAGTTTAATGTAAATCAAGTTATGGAATTTAAGAAGTTTGGCATTACCTTCTTAAAAGTTCATGTTTAATAGTAAATGATCCTATTTTAAAATAAAAACGCATATTTAATCTGAAAAAAATGCACCTAGTTTGAGGCAAATCCATTCTTGTGTTAAAAATGATGTGTGAATTTCTATCCAGGCTGCCTGCATGACAATGGAAAATGAAGCAAGCAGCTCTACTTTGCATGATTATTTGGAAACCCTTGAGGTGTTAAAGAAGTGAAATAGTGGCTTGCCTAAGGCAATAAGTGTGTTACACTTAGATGTTGATTTGTTTATTTAATAAGCATAACAAAAAGGCAAAATAGTATGCATAAACTTTGTGAAAATAAACAGAATTCTTATCATAAAGAAAACAACTATTTTTTCCTCATTTAATGCGTTTCAGAACCAGATTATATGGACACGGAGATATAAGGGGGACATAGATTTTTTTGTTTCGGTTTTTAAAGGTGAGGTAGCATCCAGGCAAGTATATTTGACTTTTGCTTGGTAGTCTTATTAATAAAGGGCTAATTGAAAGCTAACCTTGAAAATGTATAGATCTTCATCTTCCATATATCTAATTCTGTGTAAACCATTAGCAGAATCCAATATATTTTCCTAGAAATTACACAATATGAAAAAAAGAGGCTAGATACGTACGCGGTCTTTCTTTTTTCCTAGAAATGCACCTTGAACCTGAGGTGCTTCTCCAGCTCCTTAATATAAAATTCTGTTCAATCGAGTGTGATGGATTTACTTTCAGATATTTTTGTCTCAGATTTCTAGCAGACTTTCTGCAGTATGAGGCCAAATGGCATCGCAATCTTTGTTAGGGGAAAAGGCACAGGAAAATTCAGATGAATGTGGAAAGACTATAAATAAAAAACATTAGCCTCTGACCCAACAGTTGTCCAGTAACAAGTGCAATTACGTAGACAAACGGTGCTGATCACAATCTTCTTTTCCTACAGCCCGGCAGTTGCTTGGCGTAGAGCATTGCCGAATAGATAGATACGCTTTTGACACTGGCAGGAGGGAATACGCTTGCCCACAGTGAGATAAAGCACTCATTGACTGGGCTGACAGGTACAAAAAATAAAGATCTTGGCCTCGGGAGATGCTGAGCACCTGTGGCACCCGTCTGCTAATTCAGAGGGGTTTGGGTGTGTGCACGAGTAAAAATGAGGGGTCGCAGTCGCCTCGTTGGGGGGATGGCAGGAGGACAGCTGAAAGGAATTCAGTTTTAGGGAGCCTTTAATCAGGCAAGAAAAGCCAGTGGCAGTGAACACAAAAAGGCAGAAATTCACCCCGGTTCAGGCGTGTTAAAATAGCATTCAGGGGTTACGTTTTCCATCAGAGCCTTTGCACCAGAGCAGGTATTGCCTGTCTCTGCCGCTCGCCCTCGATGCTGAACCCCCGGGCGGCACCTTCGCCGCCGCAGCAGTGGGAAACTCTTCGCGGCTCTGCCTTCCTCCCCAAAAATGTGTCTGTGGGATCCCTGGGGTTATGGTGTATGTCTGTGACACCCTGCCTCCAGCTGCAACTCCTGGGGCTCTGGCAAAGTGCTGCAAATTCCTGACAGCCCAAAGAATTTGGGGCAGAGAGCGAGTGTTTAGTGTCTTTTTAAGGAGGAATGCGGCTACCAAACTGTGATTATCCCATGCTGGGAGACCCAGTCCAGCTTAAGGGCAGGTTTGGCTAAATGCAGTCCTGTGTAGCTCAACATGAATATTATTTTTGTATTGTAGTACTAATAACCAGTTAAAAGATAACAACGCTTACTAGGCAGTTACAGACGTATTCTTTGCCTGTCTTGTCAGGGTACGAATGAGCAAAGAGCCAGAAGTACAGTTCATTAGGAAGGAACCAAGCCATTTAATTATCCTAAGAAGACTGTCTTCCTATTTTTTTTCTTTTTCTTTCTTTTTTTTGGTAATGCTTGTAGTTTCTTACTATTTATACTATAGAAATCTTACTGAGATTTATATATATTGCAATAAAAGTGCAGAGCATCTGTCTCCTGGCCTATCAACTTCATCCAGCTTGGGGAATTGAGGCGAAAAAAGGAAAAGGAAATATGTGAATGTCATGACTATAATACTGAATTATTTTATGCTGCCATATGGAGTTAAACTGGTTAAAAAAACAGAGAAGAATTTCCATTTCAATGCTATTTGTTTTATAATAGAAACTTCCCTTTCCCCTCACCCTTCTACTTCCAGAAGTTCTTCTTCAGTGTATTCAGTCCTAGCCGAAAGGTCACTGTTGTCCTGCAAGTCTCCCTCCCCTTCCTGGCACCTCTGGATGCTGGGAATAGAGCTCGCTTTCTCTGAGGCTGAGATCTGTCAGTGGGAAGGTGCACCAGGAGCGGCTGAGTGTCACCCTCCCCTCCTGGAGGTCAAGAGCAGCACCCCTGGGTGCTGCAGAAATTGCGCGAGGAAAGGGACGGGCGACCCCACCGGGCCTCCTGGCTCTGCCCCTCCAGCGCTTGGCACCCTGACCACCTTTCCACTGCATTGTGCCATTAATTTAAATTAATTCAGTCTCTTTGACGGATAGTTCCCTAGATAGGCGATATTTAGTTTGATGTTAAATTTCTCAGCCTGGTTATTTAATGTTTGTATTTGTATATGCATTTTTCATTGTGGACTCTCGACTTTGACAAGGCGCTGATGAAGTAACGCGTTCTGGAATATGAAGCAGTCAAATGGCTGTTCATTCCAACCGAATTCTGACACTCCTAATCACAGTAAATATGTTTAATCTTAGTTTTGTCTTACGGTATTCGGTGGGAGTTCTTAGGGAGTGACATTCAAATCCGTGTGAGTAACGCTCTCCCTGGGCTTCTTTCTGTGATACTGCGAGATGATGTGCAGGAAGGCTGTTGCCATTCCAGCTTGTGCTGTGAAAAAATAGGAGACAAAATAACCAGCATGAAAAACAGAGAAAGGCCTCTATGGTGAGGCTATCCAGCTTGGTGATTTCACTGGTTTGGGGTCAGAGACCTTCACTTGCGCTGGATGGATGGAGTCAGAGTAGAGCAAAGGGCAGCAAACCCAACACTGGGGGAGGATTTGAGCTCTAGGAAGAAAGGACGGTCTCGGACCCAACGGCAGCCAGGTTTACGGAGAGACCGCCTGTACTGCAACAACTGGCTGTGAGGACGTACGGGCACCTTTTTCTGCCTTGTAGTGCATTTTCATACTTCCTCTATTAAATTGTGCCTATGTGCCTTTACAAGTATCCCTCCTTCTTCACTTGTTTGTAAGAACTCAGACTAGCTCCAAGGTCTTGCTGTTCATAGGAAACAGTAAAGATATTTGAAGCAAAGAAACAAAAAAGACCCATTTACTTGCAGGTAAAAGCTCAGAGGGAATAGATGATGAGCAGCGCAGAAGAAATCTTTCGAGAGTCTAGCTGCTAGTGTTTGTCACGCTTTTGCTCGGCGTATGCAAAAGGAGATTTGGGGCAAAGCTGGAAAGATTCAAGAGGCAGAGCAGAGGGTGCACGTGTAACATCAGGGCAACTCCTGCCAAAATGTAAGTCTGTATTCCGACTGAGAAGGTAGTAGAATTTCTGAGGAAAAAGGAATAAGGACAGCTAAATATCATTTTGCAAAACAGCTACATCAGTTTAATTGTAGCCTTTCAAAACATCTAGCCTCAAATAGACAAGCAGCCTCAGAGGTTTCAGACTGAGGATTTGAAAGTATGATAAAGTTGCAAATAATCTGTAAACGTTGGCTTAACTGTAATGTTTGTTATCCTTAGTTATTGGTGATATTTTCTGTGTACTGCCGTTGAAAAAGACAGACTAGAGACTCCTAAAAGATGACTCTTGTAAGGCAATGAGAGCGTATGTACCAAAATGACCAGAAAGGGACTAGATCAGTCCCCAGCAAATTAGGAATGTGCATTCATTATGCTTGTAATAATGATGGTATGGTTTATAACATTACACTCGAGCAATTGTAATTTCAGTTTTATGGAGCAAAAAGTGCAATCTCTGAGATTTAACTTTTAAGTAGTGGATTTAATTGACACTGCTTGAAAAATATTAATGGCCATTCATTAGTGGGTATTGTCTCTCCCCTTATCCTACATGATTGTTTTAATTTAAGCTAGCTCTCCGCTTTGCGTATAGAATTATTGACAAAAATATGCCGTTCTTCAGCAAATGATTAGCTAAATCATCCTTTTATTTACAAGCAGTGCTGTGTCCCTGTGCCCTAAATCTTGCTAGTTGGAAGAGTGGGAGGGAAGGCAATTTAATTAAGTTAACTTTATTGACCCGCTGGAGCTGTTGTTTAATAGCATGGCTCCCTGGAGTGTAGTGCAGGTAAATTGAATGAATGCCACAGAATATCACTCCCCTGCATTGCATATTTCGAACCTCTGCCAGGCAGTTTGGGATGAGCAGCCAATCAGGAAAAAGGTTTTTCCAGCCTTGCTGGCGTGGATGGCATTTCCCATTATGCTCAGAACGACGTGCAGAGCGTTACCCATGCGTTCTTCCGAGGGTAGCGAGAGGGATAACTCTGGGATTGTGCCCTGCGCTCAGCTGCTGCATTCGGAAGGCAACTTTGTGCATTGGCTCTTCAGCCATGTATCCAAAAATACCTTTTTGTGAAGGAGGAAAACTAGCATGCGAGTCTGAATGAGAGTGCTGTGAGTAAACTATTTAATACTAAAACCTCAATACGCTCATTCTGCATGAGAAATCAGAGTCTAGAAGGATAAGAGATGGCTTCTGGAACTGTGCTTGTCATGAAATACTTGGAAACAAAATGAAAAATGAAAAAGCTTCTTTGTTAAACTGTGCTTTGATAAAACAAAAGCTACAAAGTTTTCCATAATGTATTCTCATAGATAATAGTGCCTGCTACTGTTTCAGTTACTGCTGGTGGTGTTAAAATCTTTGTCCAAATGTCTTATTAGTCTATAAAATGAGTACAGCAGCTTCTCCGCAGCTGACTGGAACACACCCCGTTTTCTGCACTGTTCTTCAATACTGCCCACTCAGTGAGAAAAGACAGTCTGTTGCACCTGCACTTCCAATCACTTCTCTTAAAAGTTAAGCCAGATTAGTAGCTGTGCAATGTACCAGCAACTTCATATAGCTCTTAACCCTTGCCGAATATTGCTTTTAACCCTTGCCGAAACTTGCATGTTTCTCTGTTTAAAGCTGAGACCCAAAGATCCAGTCCTGCAGCTTTGCTTAAAGAATTAAATACAGCCACTCAGCTAGTTTATGTTTTGCTCTGGGAGGTAGCAAGAGGTGTAACTTTAGTTACAATTCATAGTTTTCTCATAATTCAGTGTTTTGGGTAAGTTTGCGTGCAATTTTTTTCCTTTTATATGTGAACAGGTTGCTCTCGGCTTCAAACTGCTGGTTTTAATTTTAAACGCATGTGAGATAAGAGAGGCGGGGTTGTCCTTTCTTGCGCTGACCAGAATAGTTGGGAGAAGCAGGCAAGTTTCAAGCACGTAAGTCCTCCTTTAGGTCAGACTTGGGTGTCTTTAAACAATCACCCTTCAAGCGTTGCAGCCACGATCGTTACCCCTGCGGTAGGCGTTAGGCTGCTGGTGAGACCAACCGTCCTTTAGAATGTCATTTCTCACAGAATGTGTCACCTTTGGGGGGCTGGCCCTTGGGGCGATCTCTCTCAGTTCCTTTCCTGACCTTTATGCCCTAATATACCCCCTCAGAGGCGGTGCCATATACTTTTAATATACAAACCCAAGCTGCAGAGCAGCCTGGGAAACTCCGGGAGCTCTGGCGTAGTGCTGAGAGGGGGGAGAGTCACCCTCAGCCCACGATGTGAAGTCCAGAAGTGAAAACTGCCTTTAATTCAATGTTAGATTAACACGGGGTTTGGCTGGCAAAAGGATGTTCGTGTGTTTACGCAAAAGGATGATGTCTTGTGTGAGTAATCCCGAGAAGTTTACTAGCTGGTATTCTCCAGCGCTCTGTTACTTTATCTCCATTAAATGTGGGTTCTGGCAGCCATTGCTTGAAGGCCATATTCCATATCCATAAGATAAGTGCAGTTTCTGTGCTAATGGTTGTGTCTGGGGTCAGGGGCGGGCCTCAGAAAATAGACTTCTGCGATTTTCAGCTATTTTTTTGCTTCTTATAGAGTTTTTGTTATGACACGTAAAAATATTCTGAAAGCTTTATGGTGTATCTAATAGAATGAGAGGAAAATACACATCCGTGATGCCATCCCACAGTTCCTTCCAAATGCAAAAGACAAACCGCATTGAATCACAAGTGACTGTTTTCCTGTGTAAGAATTCATACTATATATTTAGGTGAAGTTCTTTAAAGGTGTTAAAATACAAATGCATTATATGTACATTAATTTTAGTTTTACTTGATTACAGTTTTAAAGGACTATCAAATCAAGGTTTTTAATATTATTTATTTGGTATGTTTAATATTTAACATGATTTAATTTATGTGTATATTAGTATTAATAGAAATTAATAAATACTAATTGGTAGTTCTGAGTGGGGTGCAGAACTCACGCCAAACACCAATTTAGACTTCCGTGGGTATTTTTTTTGTGGCAAAGTTGACCTTAAGCAGCTCCCACCTGCATCCACAACCTTCTACCTATCTCTGCCTCTTTCCTTCCCATTGTGCTGGCAAAGGTTTGTTGTAGGACTGAACGCTGAACTGGGTTAACAACCTTGGCAAATGGCCCATCTCCTTCCTCTTTGTCTCAAGGTCCTTTATAAAGCAAAGCAGTGTGTTCATCTGGTTTGCAGGGTAGTCCCCAAATCATTGACCCAGCGCAACCGAACGTGCATCTTAGGGAAGGGAACTGCTTTGGTTCAGTCAGGCCAGAAAAAATTGTCCATCGAACCACCATTGGATTTTAAGACCTGCCATTTGCTTGATGCTTTAGCCTATAAACTACGTAGACATGCTTAAGGTTAAATACTAGTAATGGTGTTATCTCTGAAGCAAATCTTTGCTGAAAACTTTTGCCAGTACAGGAACAACGTTTAGGGATAGATTTAGCTTTTGGTATTTAAAGGTTTTATGAGTTTAGAGGTTTTTTAATGCTAAAAGCTAGGAAAAATACCACAGAAAAGTGTAGTTTGTATCTTTGAGGATTTGGTATAAGAAATTTTTTCTTTATATACTTACAAGAATTTGCTGATTTACTAGCTGGTTTGGGTTGGGTTTTTTTTTCTTTTCCCTTTGAGTACAGCTTATATCAAGTGGATAGAAGTAAATATTGTAACTTTTTTTTTCCCAGATACTAATAGAAATTTTCCCTGTCACATCTGTTTTCTTTTGGGGTTGGTCTTTCTGATATCTAAGGGCCACTGAGGCAGAAGTTTTACAGCTGCAGAGGGATGGCATCTTCTAAGCTCCAGCTGTTCTGCTTAAAGACGTTCCTGCTTTCCACTGTCATTGCCACCCACCAGCTGGCAGTGCTGCCCCTGCGGTTTTGCTAGCGGAGCGGCTCGCATGATTGCTCCTTAGCCTGCAACTTGCAAACTCAGCCAAGCCAGTCCAGATCCACAGTTCACACCACTTAAAATAAACTGGCTTGTTTTGCCTCGAGCATTTTAGAGTGTTCACAGGAGCCCCTCCGCTGGCGCAGCTTCGGGGCAGAGTGTGGAAAACCGGGAAGAGTAACGTTGTCAAGCCAGTGTAATATTGTGCGCAAAGCGAGGGTTTGCTATTCTCCAACTCTTAAGCACTTTAAACACAAGAGAAGGCAGCAGAAGTGGCTGTAGCATGGTTGCGTCCAGCAGACTTGCGTTCAGGTGTGATGCTAAGCGTGCAACGATATGTAAACTCATATGCAAATTTTCTTTGTTCGCACTGATACCTAAACATTTGTTCACCTTTTCCCCCCTTCTATAGGCTAAAGCTGGCCTATGCTAGCATTTTGGGGTTGGTTTTCTTTTACTGCACGTTAATTGGTGGTTAATTTTAGTAAATAGAGATCAATGAGGGTGTGCCAAACCTTTGCTACACAGGAGACAAAAGTTTGTTTTATAGTCTGTAAGTCGACCAGTTAAGAACAGAAGAGTTGATTAGGAGGTGCTCTCAGCAGCTCATGGAGCTTAACCTGGCAGTAGATAACTAATGCTCCATAATCCCAGCTACAGAACGGCCTAAGGAGTTTGAAGAGTTCAGTTTGGTAATTTGCTAGGAAATCCCTGATGATTCCTCCAGAAGAAAAATTAAGTATATGGAGAAGATAACATAGCCTGGACACCTGAGGAGGAATCCAGATACTGAACAGGATTGATTAGTCTCTTTTTGTCCTCGGGAGTCAGAAGCCTGTTGCTGCAATATCCAAACAGATTGGCTGCCTTACCGTTTGTGTACCACGAAAGGACGGCAGCACCACTCTCACGACGAGAAAGGAAGATCCGTTCTCCGCTGCAAAGTGTATCATCAACAAAATTACTGTTTAAATTCTCTACCAGTATATCACAATAACCTTTATTAGTAGAATTAACAAAGGGAGTAGGGGAAGAAATGTAGTTTCTCAGCTGGGAAGTCACATCTGAGAATTAATTAATCCCAATGTTTGTTTTCTTAAATAAAGGAGCTCAAATAAAATCACTGAGAGGAACCTTGTGTCCTTGCACACACGCATAGAGTAGCGTTTCCAAGCCTTGACCACAGGAGAGAAGAAAACATTAAGAAAGAAAACTTGTTAATACAGAAGCCAGGAACTCTGAAGGGAACTTGGTAGTAGAGTGGTAGTGGAGGTATTCTGATTCAACAAACTACTTCAAAAGCACATCAGTCAAGTCAGAGGTGATATTTTAAAGACTTAGAGAAGCGTGAAAGGCCAGTAATAACCAACATCACGCTTTCTGCCAGAGAATAGGAATTGAATAGTCGTTTCAGTATTTTATTTTATGATCATCATTAACTATCTTCTGCATCCAAGATATTAGACATGAGGAGAGCTGCAATTTAGGCCAGGAAACATCCCAAACAGTTGTTATGTGTCTGGATTTTATGGGTTTTTTCCTTCATGATCACTGTACCTTTAGCAAAACCACTTATTTCTGTATGTTGTTGTTGTTCTTCTTTTGGGAAAGTGGTCAGATAATGTTATGAAATGCCAAGGCATACTACTGCAAAATCCCCCCTGCGTTAATGTTGTAAGAGCGCACCTCCATGCAATGTTTGCTTATATCTATCTTTTGAACCGGGATATTTAGTGGGTATTTCTGGAGCAAAGGATTCCAACATAGTTGCTAATACAGCCCGTGGCAGGAGATGACGCTGCCTTTACCCTGCTGTGCCCACATATGGCTCCGCATAGATGCGCTAGCCGCTCCGTGGGGTGTTTCCATTCAGCTGTTTGTCAGCCACTCAATTCCCCGCTGAGCGTGTCTTCTCTCTAGGGATTTATGGACTCTCGCTCTACTTGGAGGAACCCAAGTAGCTAAGCCAGAGAGTGAGTGTCCGTAGTGCTCAGCCCTGCATCGCAGCAGCCCAGTTCAGGACTCACGCTGCCCGGGGCTGGATTCCGTAAATTGTAACCCCTACATCTACAGTAAGCTGTGTCACCCTATGAAGTGCTTCACGTGGCATTGCGAGGGTGTTCTCAGGGGCCCTGTACAAAGGCTGAGACGCTGCGTTAGGACGCGGTATAAGGTACCGCACCAGCAATCTCGCTAAGCTTTCAAAACTGTTCTCCTGTTCCTCTTCTATCCCCCGCCATCTCGAAGAGCTCAGGAGACCTGTTAGCAGGACAGAACCCTTATCGTTGGTGCTGAACTCCTTTAAAAATCTGCCTCAGCTTTTATTGCATTGGATAGGCTGGATTTATGTTACTTTCCATCTCTTTCTGCTTTGTTTCTCTCCAGCTGGTTGTTTTCCCTTGGCTTGGGTAGTGCTGCAAGTAGAAGGATGTACGTCCATAGATGCATTCGGCACCCGTTCTTCTTTCCTGTGTCAGGCAACAGGGATGTGTATTTCTGCATCTTCTCAGCAAGTAGTTTTCCTTCTTCCTTTTCCAGATCAATCCCTTGCCTTCGTCTCCCTTCCGAGCCAGGCGGTGGTGATGTGCGCAGCTTTGCTTTTTTTTTTGGAAGAGGAGGGCTGTATTATTTTCACTATCCAGACCATGGATATGGCCCGCTGTAGGCAACATGGGCTTTGCGTACTTTTTTTTTAAAGTCAGACACAGGGTGATCTTTTCTCATTGCTGGACACTGTTCTGCTTTCCCGATTTCAGATGTTAGCGGCCTGAACTGACTCTGAAACCTAGAGCAAACAGCTGTTCTTTTCTTTCTCATAATTACTGTACCAAGCATGTCTACAAGCCTGGAGGATTTCTTTTTTCACTCCAAATGAGCAGTGCCAAGTGAAATAACAATTCGAAGTAGTATAAATATGTTATCTTTATTATTTAACTGCACTTTCATCTACACACTTGCCTCGGGTAAAACAGTAGGACCCAGCCTTGGGTAGCTCAGGTTCAGACAAGCTCTGACCACCTTCACCATCAGTTCTGTGATGGTTCAAAGCATCAGTGTGTATTTTAAAAGATTAATATTTCATGGTCAGAGGCATATAAGCATTTATTGGACTTGTGTTGTAAATCAAAACAGAGATGTTTTTAAACTGCACCCTATCCAGAGAATATGGCAAGGAGTAAAATAAGTAAAGAAATAAAAGAATAACTGAAAATGCATCTGGAAGACAGAAGAAAAAAATTTCAGGTTATGCCATGGTGGTAGTGGGTAATTCTAGAGAACTCTGCCTTTTGCTAACTCCAAAACATGGCTAAAATGTGGCTTGCATTAGCCTTATGTCTAAAGCACAATTTCATTACAGGCTGTGCTGGGAAAAGTTGCTCGTATTGTAATTGTTTGATGTTTATTGATTTTTCAGTTGAAAAAAAAGTCCTGCGAGTCAAATTCTACTTACAGTGACATTGGTGTATATTGCAATATTTTGTAGTTTCCTCACATTCCTGCCGTGAAAGGGGAGACACAACTGTGCGACATTCCTATCCTGATTACCGTAAGATATATAGAAAAGCACATCAGCGTTCCTCTAGCCCATGCACTCTAATTCCTGAAAATTGCACCGATTGCTGGAAGAAGAAAAAAAAATGAAAAAAAAAAAAATTAAAAAAGAAAAAAAAACACTTAAGGTAATCCCAGGTTTTCATGGAGTTAACAAAGCCTCCCTGTTGCCCGGATGACTTTAAGTGCTGAGAAGTCTGTCAGTACGGAGGCAGTAAGGGCAGAATTACATCCAGGTGAGAGTTCCCACTGAAGCCAGTGGAAAGTGTGATTTTGTGATACTTCTGAACTGAGAAACTAGTGCTTTTCATTAATTGCCAGAGGTTTAAATGTATTTTGTCACATTGCTAACAATCACATTTCTGTTGCCCTAGTTTTACATAGTGAACAGAAATTGCTTCAGATTTCTTATAACCCAAAGTCTAGCAAGACAGATTTGTTAAAAAAAGGGTGGTGTGGAAGGCTTTCTCTGTACCTTTTCCAAGGATAGGATTGCAAAGAGTCGTCTTTGGTATCAGCAGCATCTGTAAAGGTGAGAGAAAGCATAATTAAGGTAATTTCAGCAAGTTATGTCCCTGCAGCCATGGTGTTGCCCTGAAAGCAGAACTGGTGTGGCTGCGTTGAAAACGGGAGATGAATCTGGAGGGAGTCCTCGCCGTTCTTGTGACAACAGCTTATAGCTGGTACATAAAGGGTACTATCCAAATGTAAGTAAGCATCATCCAACCACCTTCCTCTTGGACTAGTTCATTTAAGCAAGGCACAGTAAATGTAGGAATATCAATGGTGGCACTTTAGCATGGCAAATTCACAGCTTTGTTTGTGCTCTAGATTACCAGTCACAGACTATCGTGGTGCTCTGACTGGAAACACAAAGTAGCTTGTTAATTTGTGTGTGCTAATAGATTTTCTGTGTTGCAGAATGCGTATAATTTTGACTAATTCTTCTCTCCTAATGTGTATGTTTTCCGCTATAGGAACTACTCAGTCTTTTAGCAATAATTGTTGATATTTTCAAAGATATGGGTTACAATCAATATCTGGGAGTAATAATTATTGATTGGAAAACAGTCCATTGAAATAATTAGCCATTACTACTCAATATGTTTCCATGTGGAGTGGATGCAATTGCCATAATTCTAGTTTAAATAAGAGGTTGCCTACATACTGGCTGATTTAATGGGTATTACATCTAAGGAAGAAAAATGAAAGAGAAAAATCCAATGTTCTGTCTCTAGATTTTCTACTTTTTATTTTAGGTTCCATTCTATGGCTCCATTGTGGCAGAAAAGAAATGCTTTCATGCCTGTGATATCTTTGTGTTCAGAAGCCCTAGGCCTTGCCCAGTAGAACTAGCTCTGATGAGTAGCTTTAATAATTTAAAAGGCAAATCTAGCACTGGGAGAGGAGGGGGAAAACACTTTTTGTGTGACCCAACATAACTTGTTTTACACATCTAGCAGCCTTGAAGAGTTTCAGGGAAGAGCAAGACCTGCTGTTTAGCATGGAGCCACTGTCATGCATGTCACTTATGGGACCTGTTCCTGGCTAGAACAGCTCCGTGGGCTGCAGGACATTCAAAAGAAATGGTGGCCCCTTGCTTCTGGGGCACCTGGTGAACGGGGCATTGCTATAGACTGGGTTTAGATCCTATGTAATGGCACAGATTTTCTCTACGTAAAGTAATGGAAAATGAGAAAGCTGCTGGTTTCCTGCCATGTATATGTGTTCCATGAAAAGGAACACCATGGGAGGCTGGATGTGAATAAAAGGAGAAGGAGGATAGCAGATAGTATAGGAAAACTAAAGAGGAACAGGAGGAAGAGCAAGTCTAGGAGTAGCAAAGAGGAGAAAAGGGATCAACAGACTGGGAGAAATGTGCGGTGAGAGAACGACCAGGAAACTGGGAATGGAAAAATGAGGACAGAGAGAAGAAAGAGAGGTGGCACATTTTGTTATTTAATGACTAGCTTGATGTGCCAGATAGTCAGAATTTTCCATCTAAATAAGGAAACTGAGTCATCTTCTTAACCTGAATTCTCTAAGCATTCCCTTATGGCCAAATGAATGTACGCGTCATCTCATAATGTGATTATGACAGAAGGTGCAAGCAAAGCAGGTTTGAACCCGATACCTGTAGCCTATTGGTACAGCTCTTAGGAAAGCTGGGAACTGTTGGAAAAGCAGGGAACCAACACAACTTGTAAAGCACAATGCTAGAGAATGCTGCTTTTTTGTTTGAAATACTGCTTAAGGATGAGGACACCCCCCACCTTCATTTTCCCCACTCAAAGAGGGAGAATCGAAAGCTTAGTCCTTTGGTTTCAGCCACATTTTATTCAGCTCGAGGAGCTAGGCGGATCTTGATCCCCTAATAATTTTTAAGCCATAAAAGACACTTTGTCTACACGCCTTATAGGCAGCTGTGTGCACCACAGACATTATTCAGTCAAGTTTTTACAGAGAATAAATCATAAATTCCCGCCAATGAACAAAAAGAACTCAAGGCAACGTCCAATTACCTCTGTGTTCCCTTAGCATGATTTTAGAAGACATCGTACAATATTGCAGCTTGTTGTTCCTCAGTAACGTTGCGTATCTCGTGTATGCTGTAGGGGTGAGTTTGATTTGTCTATCTGCTCCCCCCTCCCTGCCCCCATGTGTGACACTGAAATCCTGCATTGCTTTGGCCAAAAGTGACCAAAGTAATTCCTGTAATACAGTCCACAATGGCACTCTCAGATTTAAGGTGAGATTGTTTATAAAAATACTTATAGATAACTTGAAGGAAAAAATGTTATAGAAACTGAATTTTTTACTATATGTTGCATTACAGGTTTCCTTCCTGTTAGCCGTATGTGTTGCATCATTTGCTTTTCATGGAAGAAATACTGTGTGAAGCAAAGTATAGGCACGGATTAGTTCAAATAATTGTATTCATCAACTATGTGTGGAAACACGGGATACTGAGAGAGACATCAGTAGGCTGAGAGGTTATTTCAAGTGATACTGCCAAATTCTCAAGTGCCACTTTAATATGTTAGTGGATTAGTGTTTAGTCATTATTTTAGAATGTGTTGCAGACTTCAAAGTCGTCTGTTTTACAGGGGGAACATTTTGGAAAAAATAAAAAAAAAAACGAAGGCTGGATAAGAACACTGCCTAATGCTGTACAGGTGGTAGGACGATTCAGAATCTGAAATCGGAGTTGGTTCTCGCCTTGCCGTGGCCAACAAGGTTTGTGTGCCTGTGTGATACAACACTATGTAGCAAACTGTAAGGGCTGGGGAACAAAAGTGACAAATTAACGACTACTGTGACTTTGAAACACGTTGATGTTTCTCCCTGTCTAAGATGGAGATGGCAATGTGTGTCAGGAAAAGCTATTATCAGTGTAACATTTCCTGGAAAATAGTAATGCTCAGGGAAGTTAAAACCAGAGCAAAGTCTTCAGGTTTTGCAATATTAAAATACAGATGATGAATTACAGTCAATGTAGCTAAACCACTCACCTTCATAAAGCTGATGCAGGATGAGATTCTGCAAAGGGCTCCCATTCAAATATCCCTTTGGGTCCCTGTATACTGTCTGACAGGCAATAATCAGGGCAAAGCACTGCTGAAATTAATTCCTATAATACTGGGGGGTTTAATGAAAATCCTGATGACAAATTATCTTTGTTGTTCTCTTCACTGTTTTATCTCTTGTATCCTAAGTTAATTACATGGCATTTTAATGGAGGCTTTTGGAGCATACTATACATGTCAAAGAAAAAGCAAAATGCTGTCAGTTTCTGGAACTTGCCCAAACTCTCACAAACGTATGTGGATTTAATTCCGATAGTGTTTTAATTTGGGGGTTCATCATTTATATTTTTACCTGTCAAACACTTGTTTAGTTTCTCTTAGCATAACAGGTGGGAGTAAAAAAAAACCCAGTATTCTCCCTCTTGCTTGTCTTTTATGAATAAAATCACAGAGGCAGTAATTGGACATCTCACAGGCTCATGATTTAGGACTAAAAAACATGATCATGGAATGTTCAAATTAGGCAGCACTGTGATTTGCAAAGGAGGCGAGACTAGGTTGGTGAAAAGTGAAACGGCTGTTGACAGGTAGCAAGAAAAATTTGTGACATGTTGGGGGGGGGGGGGGATATGTAATCTCGCTTGATTTTATTTTCCAGCCATATTGTCAGACTTAGACATGGATCATTGTATGCAAATCAATATTTAAAATTACTAATAATTTACATTATTTATAGTCAATAATCATTAAGCATCACCAATCCATTACTTTTTTTTTCGGCTTAGTGAACACAATGTAGTGACTACAGCTTCTTGTAAAAGTTCAGATCCATCTAAACTGACTTTGATAGATAAAAAGGTTAATTTCCATTTCTTTTTTTTTTTTTTTTTTTTTTTTTTTACATTTAAACTTCCTTTTTTGCAGCTCTTTTGTCTGAAATGAACCAATACTTTGAGCAAAAAGGGGAAGTTGTCAGAATGATAAAGAGCAAACGAAAATAGAGGGTTCAACAGCTCATTCTGGGAACTGTTTGGCAGGTTCCCATGGGGAGGCTGCCCTGAAGGGGAAGGGGACGGGGACCCGTAGAGGATGCTGCTCTCTGAGGGCATGGCCCAGGCGGTCACCCAGGCACATCAGGCGGGCAGGGAGCTCCAGCCTGGTCTCCAATGCCAAAAAAGAGGGCAGAGGAGGCTAAGGAGGGCTACTCGGGAGCAGTGGAGAGCATTTTCTGGCTATGTAGGCAGGGAATTAGGGAAGCCAGAGCTCAGCTGGGTTTGAAATTGGTGAGGAATGGGAATGGCAACAAGAAGAGCTTTTAGAGGTGGAATCAAAAGGACACCTAAGGAAGATGCGGGGCTGTGAAACAAGGCAGCAGACTTGGTAGCAAAGCACACAGAAAAGGCCGAGCAACTCGGCAGCTTCTTTGCTTTGCTCTTTACTGCCAAGTTCTGTCCTCCGATCTCTCAGGCAGGATCGGGGAAGATTGAGTTAGTCACCAAATAAGCAAACTCAGCATACGTAAGTCTGTGGGACAAGAGAGAACGGATCCAAGGATGTGGAGAGAGCTGGCCAAGGTCACTGCGAGGACTGCTTTGTATCTTCTTCAAAAGGTCTCTAGGGATCAGGAGAGGTTCCTGCGGACTGGGAAAAGGCAAGCATTATCTGGGGAGCTATCTGCTGGTAAAGCTCCCTTCAGTCTCCATGAAGATTTTGGAGAAAACCCTTCTGAAAACCATGTCCAAGCACGTGCAGGACAAGGCGGCAATTGTGCACAGCCAGCACGGATTCACAAATGGCAAATTGTGGCTGGTCAGTCTGAGAGCTTGCTCTGAGGAGATGGCTGGTATGATGGGTGAAGGAAGAGCAGTCGTTATTTACCTTGACTTCTGCAAGGCCTGTTACGTGGTATTCCTGCAGCCAAATTGGTGAGACATGGACTTGAGAAGTGGACTACAAGGTGAGTGCGCTGCTGGCCATATCGTGAGGCTTCAAGAGTTGTGATCAGTTGTATAAAGTCCAATTAATGAGTGGTTTCTAGTACCATCTGTCAGGAGTCAATCCTGGTGCTGACATTTGTTCACGTCTTCCCTAGAAACATAGCTGATGGGATGAAATGCACCCTCAGTAAGCTCATGGACGATACCTAATTAGGGGAGCAATTAATGATGTGCCAGAGTGCAGGGCTGCCATTCAGAGGACTCTTAACAAGCTGGAGAAGTAACCTGGCAGAAACTTTTGGAAGTTTGGAACAAGCAAATGCAAATTCTTGGACCTGAGGCAGGACAAGTCCATGCAGCAGGACAGGCTGGGCACCACCTGGCTACAAAGCAGCTTCGCGTAAATAGTCCTGGGGGTCCCAGCAGACACCAGCTCCAACAGGAGCCAACCGTGCATCCTGAAGGTCAACTGCATCCTGGGCTGTACTAGCAAGAACGTAGCCAGCAGGTTGAGGGAAGTGATTCTTGTTTGCTCTCTGCTTGGCACGTGTGAGACCCTGCATGGAGGACTATGTTCTGTTTTGGATTCCCGTGTTCAAGATCAACATTGACGTACTGGAAAGAGTCTCTTGGAGCACAGGACGTACAAGGAGAAGCTGACAGAACGGGGTTTGTTCGGCCTGAAGATGAGAATAAGGGGGAAATCTTAATTGTTTTAAACTACGCACTGGCAATGTACGGAGAAGGTGAAGCCAGACTCTTTTAGGCAGTGCACCATAATGGGACAAGAGGCAACAACCAAAAATTGCAACATGAGAAATTTTGTGTAAGTATCAGAAAAATCTTTCTTGCCTTGATGGGAGGTTAAATACTGGCACAGGTACCCGAAGAGTCTGTGGCATCTCCATTCTTGGAGATATGACAAAGTTGACTGTGCAAGTCCCTGAGTGACCTTTGAACTCGGATGTAACTTCAAAGCTGATCTTGCTTGGGTGGGCCCAGATGAGGCCCAAAGTTCCCTTCCAACGTGATAATTCCAACAGAATCTGGTTTTGCTTACTTAAGTGTCTGCTTTAAGGATTTAAATAATATTCCTGGGGCACTCTGAAGAAAAAGAACAGCGAAAATGCAGATCGTTATTATTACCAAAATGTAAGTCATTGCTGCTAGGAAATATTGCACAAGTAGTCATGTATACCAGGCTGCCAGAATGGATTGTGGTTTTTGTTAAATAGAACAAAAAGCTCAGTGAAGCATGTTTAATCCACACAAGTGAAGAGTTCTGCAGACCCTGTAAACAAGGTAAAAATAGGTCAGTTTGGGTGATTTACTAGCCTGGGCAAATCCAACTTAAATATATTTTAATATTTTTCTGTCTTGCTTTTTTATTCTACTTAAAATGCACACAACTTTCTTCACCAGTTTTCTCAGTCTTTGCAAATATTCTTTTGCTTAGAGAATAAATCTGATAGGCCTCGGGGTTTGGGGAAATGAAGGGAAGAAATTGTTGTGGAGTTTGGTGGGATCTTTCATTCCAGAATACAGGCAGCGATTTCTCTTTCAAAATCTTTCACTAGCTGTGTATCAAGACCTACCTAAAAATAAGGGACTCTACTGTCCAATGGATCTGTGAGCAGAAGGGGTTTTTCTCAAGAGGGCAAGGCCTTGTTCTTCCTCTTATGGTTCCAGAACTCCTCCGAGGAAAACCTACATTACGGCGTGAAATAAACCCCTAGTTTTGGTGGCAGCCAGAGTGGTAGTCAGAGCTTCTGACTGTACCAGGTGAATATCCAGGCTTAGAGAGCTCAGAGGCTTGGGTACAGATGCCGTAGAGCTCCCAGCATGAGATGAGAAACCCTCTGGCTCCCTTTTGCTGTCCTGACACGCGTTGTTAGTGGTTCATTGGGCAACCCTGCGCCTCTGTGCAGGTCTTCTGCTCAGAGAACAGCTCTCCCGAGGGTAAGAACAGAAAAACGGCTCTGCTGGACCCAACTGACAGGCCTGGTATATTTTTCTGAACATAGATAATAACATATATTTCAAGATCGTAAGATGGCAGCGTTAGGGGAGTACGTTTTCCAGTACTCTTCTCAGCCTTTCCTGCTCTGAAATTAGGGACTTGGCTAGAAATTATACCTTTGTTTCTAATAAATATTGGGTGCGGGAGAGGGATGTCCCATGAAATTGTTTCATTGCTTTTTTATTTTATTCAGGCTTTTAACATCTGCAATATCTTCTAATGCTTTATTCCGTAACTTAATTATTCATTCTATAAAAAACCCATATTTGCTTTTTTAAGCTTTAATCTGACACTCCACCATTTCGTTTGCTGCTCTTTCCTTCTTGTATTACTAGTAGGGGTGAAGAGCCTCTTCTGTTTTACCCTTCTCAGTGTGGCACATGATGTTAGCGGTTTTGGCATTTTTTTCTGAGTTATCGCTTTTCCAGAGTTATCCCTACCTGCTTATTGTTCCTCACGCAGATACTGTCCCTTACCGTCAATTATCTTATTTATCATCCTTGTCTCTGTTTTCTACTTCAGGTGAGTCCCTCAGGGCTTAGAAGATAAGGCACATTCTCTCTGTGGCAGTAAGATTGCTCTCTTTCATTTCATTTTCCTAATAGTTCATAATATTCCATTTGCTTTAGGCTGATGTTTTCGTAGAATGGTACATGATTTCTCCAGTTGCAGTAGCCATATTTCAGAGTGGTAACAGCTAACTTAAAGCTCATCACTGGGTACTCGTAGTTAGGATGCTATGGTTTTATTTTGGATTCAGCATTTGTCAGCATTACATCTCATCCACAGTTTTATCACCGATCATACAGAATTGAGACCTTTCTGCACTTTTTCAGTCACCTTCGGCTTTTACTGCCCTAAATAATCTGGTGTGATTAACCGTCACCTCACTATTCAGCCTTATCCAAAGTACCGGCGACTATGTTCTGTATTTCCCTGTGCTGATCCACTAGAAGTCCCTCTGCATTGTGAAGAGTGACTATTTACTTCTACTATGTGTTTCCTATTGTCTAACCAGTTTTAAGGGGCTTGTTCCCCAGAAGGAAAGGTTTGGGCCTAGGAACCTCCAAAGTCTCTTCCGCAGTGAACACGTGCGTAAAGAATTCTTTTCACTTTGCTGGTGAACAGTCTGATCTTTTTTTGAGCTCCCCTTTCCTAACCCAGTTACTTATCAGCCCTACAGACTTTCTGGCAGACTTCCTGTTTCTGATGTGCTTAAAACACATTTTATTATTGGTTTTATGCCTTTAGCAAATTGCTCTTCAAAATCTTTTTTGGCCGGGCTTATTAAATTTAACTTGCCAAAGTTGATACTCTCTTCTATTTTTCTGATTGGGAAATGACTTCCACTTTCAGAAGAACTTCTAGTAATCTCCTTTACTGTGCTGTGTATTGAAATGGTCTAGAAAAAAAGTGAGAACTCTGGGGAGTTTCTCTTTCCGTGTTCCCTGCCTTCCCCCCCCAAATGATCTGACATTAGGTATGTAGTTAAAGTTATAAAGTAATTCTTGGTTCTTTTTCTGAATTGCTTTCTCTTTTGTGTTCCCTCAGAAAAGGCACTAAAATAGGAAGGGAGTGCTCATAAAATTCAAACCATGGGGGGGGAAAATCAAAGGGAAACCACCTGCAAAAAGGAATAGAGAAAGGAAGGGTTGGTGTGAGAGAAGGAGCAGAAGGAGGAAAGACCAGGTTGGGAAAATTTACACAGACAAATGAAAAAGTGATCATACCAAAATAATCACCTCTGAAATTTTAAAGGTTTCAGCGCAGCTTGCACTACAGTTCAGTGGGATGAGTCCTAGGAATTGTCTGAAATCATGAAATTGTGTGTTTTCTGAAAATCATACCCAGATATACACAGAGGTTTAGATATGGATATAGGCGTGTGCGTGTATGTCCTGCCCCAAAGGTGAGGAAGACAGACAGCAAAGCTTCCAGATGCTTTGATGGGATTTGAATAGCAAGCAGATCCCCCAAAGCAGAGGCAAATTTCATCCTTGGGCAGCTGCCCAGATTTCCTCACTCATCAGCAGACTCCAAATGGTCGGTTCCGTCTCTCGTAAACCTCGAGGTGCATACAGACATGTTTCCTGGGTATATCCTGGCAGCGGCTGAGCACTGCACCCTGAAGCAAAAAAGTGTGTTACCAGATTATGTCAGCGCCTTGCAGGATTGAGTCCTGCGAGCTTTTGCTCAGGAGCCACTCCAGAAGGAGAGGTGCCGATTTCTCCCCGAGCCTGCTGCTCTGCACAGAAATGGTGGGTCTGTTTTGAGCCCTAACAACGTAAGGCTTTCCAGCGATGTATTGCCAACTTTAACGTTTCTCCAGATTCGCAGAGAGGAGACATCTTACCTTTTGGAACGGAGCGATTATCAAACTTTTAAAATGCACTGAGCACCCCTGAAAAGGAAGTAAATATAAAAATTAGTATGACTATATATATAAATACATTATCTATTCTTACTCTAGGAGTTCTGCTGGATTCTGAGTTCTTCTTTGAAAGTTGTAGTTGCAGTTGTAAGCATCATGTTTTAACTAGGTTTAACAATGAGACTTTTAACTTCTTTTTTCTGAGGACACATCTAGATCCTCCAACGGAGTGAAATCAAGGTAAACGACAGCACTGGTTGCTCCTGACTTGCACTTTTTGAAAGTCCACTGCACAGGACAAAGAAATAAGTAGCTGGAAGCCATCAGCACCTGGGCTGCGATCAGCCCGTAAACCACGTGTTTCGTTAGCATGCGGCAGCTTTGATTTTGTTTCCCAGTTGGGTCCGAGATGTAAGATTTAACTCTAAGATTTTAGCTCTAAAGCCTCCTGGGGTTTGAGCTCTAGCAACTCTAAGCCCTCTGCAAGGTTAGCAGCTTTTTCCAACTGAGCACTGGAGAAATGCTTATTTCAGGCAAATACCATCCCTGCCCAGAAGCACTCATTATCTTTTTCATTGAGGTGTTTTACACATAGCTAAAGGCCTACATGTATCCTGAATAAAAGCTCTCTGATCAGTCACTCTTTCTAATTTCCCTACCTCCTCATCAATGAATGCTTGCTGGTGCAGGGCTCTCCTTTACCCCTGGAAAGGGAGAAAATTCTTTCGGGAGGAGAAGCAGGATGGTACACAGACAGGAAAAGAAAGGCTCAGAGCAATGAGGAAGAAGATACAAAGATGTGAATAAGTTTGGGAATAGTTATCTATTCTCAGTCTAGAGAGCCTGGCAATATAGGAGAAATAAGAAGAATGCAATGGTGGAGAGAAGAGGTGTGGAGAGAAACTTCATCACAGTTACATGACACAGAAAAGTGACTGAAGGAGAAAGAAGACTCTACGAGAAGACACAACACAGTACAAAGCAAAACTAAGTGATGGAAGTTAGAAAATAAAATGAAAAAACAAGTGTTCAACCGGCAAATTTAGTTGTTTTTTTTAAAAAAAAAAGCTCAGTAGAAAATGTACACACAAAATGGTACATAGATAAACCATTTTTCTCCCATAGTGCTGCAATGCTCCAGAATCTAAACAGGCTGTGCTAATAGCAAATCTGTGAGGTAGGACAAGGTTTTTATTTTACGCCCATGGAGCTAAGGCACTGAAAGACAAAGTGAATCTCAGGAGGGTGCAGTGGAAATCTGCAGGTGGAGAAGGGGTCTAAACTTGGTGAGCACCACTGAAGCATTTCTCCCCCAGTAAAGTTTCAGACATTTCAAAAAGAGTAATGGAATGAAGTAGGATATGAAGTTGGATATAAAAAGGCATTTTGATATAGCAAAGTGTGATTTTATGTTGACCAAAACTATTGTTCTGCATTTTTCTCCTCTTGTTTCTACGCTAGTGGACTTGGCCAACAACGGTATAATCTGTCAGAGAAGCTGTAACAAATATACCCGCATAAGGCTTTAATAACTCTAGCTCGAAACACTAATATTTACTGAAATTTGAGTGTTATCTGCCAATATTGATGCAACGCATGTTCTGATGGTACTGTACAATGAGCAACTGCCAATACACGCTTCAAAGCTGTTCCTGGTTTTAAATCTATTATTTACTCTACGGCTCTTCAGTAGTTTCCTGATCAAACTAGTCGAGCTCTATGCTGGCACACTGATAACTCTTATGTTGCACCAGCATATTGAAATATTTCACGGTAGTCTTTTACATCAAGAATTTCGCTGCACACAAACTCATAAGGAACTTGAAGAGCACAATACAGACAGCATATTAAAAAATTCGTGATCATTAGAGATGAACTGTTTGCTTTTTTGAGAATGATATTATACTCATGTCCCTGGAGACAGAATTAAGACTGACACAAGGTGGATTTCACACATTTAGGGTCAAGGCCCCTGACTCTCAGAAGAATTATGAGATGACACTGGTGAACATGGTCTTTGGTGAATCTCCTGAGAATGCAGAAGAAGCATAGTTAAATTGAGTCCAGCTTCCAGCAGCAAACTGGCCTGGCTCTGAGCACAGGCAAAGCAGAAATTGCCTAAGGCTGCTGGGAAAGCAAAGTGCACGTCTCTTAACATCCACACCCCCCCAAATTTTGTCTATATTAGGACAGGGAAAAACAGGTTGTCTGAAACTGCTGCTGCCCCTAAAGTAGGAGTGGAAACTATTGGTAGAATGCCCAGTGCTGGCAGCTGTGAGAGCTGACTGGTATCAGTCCCGGGAGGCAGCCAGATTAGCAGCGTGGATCCTCTAGATCCCTCCATTGCAATTCCCCACTTTTCGGCGACAGGCAGGGGTGGCCCTGTCCCATCTGTTGTTTTGGGAGGACTGACTCTCGATTTTGTCTGAGCTGTTGAAAAGTCTCGTGATAGCTCTAGAATAAAAGGCATGCAAAATGTTTATGGTCTTAAATGAGGAATAATCACGGCGTTATTTATATTTAGAATTTCAGGGAGCGTCCTTGGACTCAATGTTGTATGTACCGTGCTACTTGTTCCAAAATGCGGGTGACGTTATCAGCATTTAATTCTCCGCTCCTGGCTATCTCAGTTTTTCCTTTTTGTCCTTCAAGTTCTTTGTTGTGAATTCTACAGGTGAGTGTTAAAAAAAATTTTCATTCAGGATGGATGGACAGGTGTTCTGCCATCACTGTCTGCATTTGGGATTTGAACCACAAATGTGGTTCAGTTTCAACTTTTCAACCTCCCTGTGTTTTGGGGATTTTGGGCTTGGTAATTTCTATACCTCCTGCTGTAGGAATTTCCAGAGATTACAAATTCAGTAGCTAAATTCAGAGTCTAGAAGTGGAACTTCCCAAGGCTGTTCCACAACTGTGTGACCGGTTTTCGTGCCCTGGAGCTCTGTTCCTTTAAGTTGGCAAACCTCAGACATTAAGTGATGGAATTGATCTGTTCCTTTAGATCTGTTAATTGTTCTCTTGGTCCATCCTGTGCTTGTGATATTCCCTCACATCGCAGCCAGTGTTTTTCAAAGTGACAGAATTTTACAACGTAACTGCTTCTCTGTTTTTACAAATCAAGACAGCTTTTTATTCTAATTGTTCAAAAAGCGTCACCGTGCGCCGTATTATAATCCCCCTTTTTGTCATCTGTATTAGGTCAGGAGCTGTATTGGGAGGCGCGTGAGGATTGGATTTCTTACTCCTTATTTCATACTTCTTATGGCTGTTCCTCTTTGATGTGCCACTGCAGTAGGAGAAAGGAGGAACCGACTCTGAGTTTTGGTCAGGCTCAGTCTTCAAGGGCTGCCCTCTAGCCAGTTCACATGCTTCCTCGCTCCCCCTATTTCTGGCATATTTCTGTTTTTTCTCAGATAAAATTTATTCCAACCGTAAGCAAGCTCTGACGTTTGTGTGCAGGCATCCTTGCCCTTCTCAGTGAAAACCCTTTGGGCATCATGGCTGGATGCCTACTTCAGCTTTTGGTTTGGACAGTGGCTCCTGTTATTTCAGTTGTCATTATTGTCAAGGAGCTTGATTGTTTTTTATAGTAGTCCTCAGTGAAGACTGGATGTTTGCTTCTAGTCTTCAATGAACTATGAGGAAAATGCAATAGGGCACTCAAAAAAACCCCCAACAAATCACTTGGGTTTTAAAAGAAGGAAATGGTGGGTGATTTTAAATTATTTTTAGCTCTGTGATTAGTAGTGTATAAATGTTATTTAGACTTTATACAAAAAACACAGTAATTTCTGCTTTTTACCAGTCAACTAGCAACCCACTGGCATACTTAGTCACCTCTTTTGTAAATCATCACAAGCAAACTTTCCCAAGGGTAGCTTTGATAAACTGTCACGCTCCCCATGGCAGTGAAAAATGACCTTCTACCTTCCCTGCAACAACCAGACACGGTGTCGGAGCCTGTTTGAAAACCCAGGGCTCACCCAGAACTGTGGAATATTGCTTTGCCATCTGCTTCTCGCAGGAGAGGAATTAGTTCGTGCCTGTTAGGGCTAATCCTTTCCCTGCTAGTGAGGTCCTTCCTCCCTTCCCATCCGTCCCCCAGTGATCCTTTGAAAACAGGAAAGAAATATTTGCCAGCTCTGGTCTTCTATGACCCTGCCGGAGGAGACAGTCATGTCTCAAGACACCCTGTGCACCCTTCTTTGTTTTCTACTGAGAACCCACTGGTTTCACTCTGTTTCATCCTGTCTCTCCACTGCACCACGCTGGCTGGGTGGTAAAAAACTGCAAAATTACGTTAAGCGGGACTTAAGGACAAACATCGAAGTGCAAGATTGAGAGCAAAAGGGTATAAATAAAACCATGACAAATGAGCTTCTGGTCTATATTTAACCCTGACTCCTGTTTCAAGTATCCCGCGAGGGATTTCTTTTGCATTGCCCTGCGGGGAGAGCAGAAGGTGGGGGGGTTCATGGAATCAGCCTTCTTCCCAGGTGGCAAGCTCACTTCTGCGTGACTTCCACTTCCAAACGCCCGGTATTCCTTTGGGGCTGTGGTTTTGGATGCAAATGCAAATGTCGATCACGTCCTGTCTTGAGAGGGACGCCTCAGATACTTAAACGGTGGGTTCCATGTGAGCTATCAGGGACTGTCAGAAAAATACAGGTGATTTTGCCTCCCGAGACCAGAAGAGTCGTGCACCACCTTTGTCCTTTGGCAGTCCGCCGACTAGCTGCCCCTGCCCACGGGACCCTTCTCGACTCCTCACGCTCCACTGAGGTTGTTTATACAACCATAATATCTCTATTATGAGATATCAGTTGTGCATGTATTCTGCAAGTTTTGCGATCACTGGTACCTTAGTGGCTTTTTAGAGACATCACACTTTATTAACGTGGATAACAGATGCTCTAAAAATCGTGTGGTATGAGTGCTACTGCAACTTGTACGTAATGTTTCAGATATAGTGTCCTTTTTGAAGATCGGCTCCTCTCTGCTTTGCTGTGTGTCTAGGTACAAGGTGCATTTTCGTCTGATCTAGCTGCAGTGGAATTCGAGGCAAGGGATGTCACTTTTATAGAGCTATACCATAATTTCATTTGAGAAAAAAAAAAAAAAAAAAAAAAAAATCCTGGTTTTACCTTATCTTGGATGTACAGTGCTCCTGGTTCCCTGCAGATACAGTGTCCCTTGATACAGAAGCCCAGACACTGATTTTCAAGATTGGATTTATTTTGGACTTTATTGATGCAATAGACCTTGGTTTTGGCTGCCTTCAGAGAACAGAATTTCAGCCAAGCAGAGCTGATGCCGTAATCTTGGAAGATGACGGCACCTGTGATTGTCCAGTGAGCTTTCCCAGAGATCAGCCTACATTTCTGGGTTTGGACACGATTATTTTAATTTTGACAAAATTACTGGTTGTGTAGAAGGAGAATATGGCTATAGCTGGGGTAGATTTAGATCTTTCCCAGCCATAAGATATTTTATTTTTTGCATCGTGTCCTGCTTTTTAAAAATTTTCAAAGTCAGTGGAGTAGAAGGTCTGATTGTTTTTCAGAATGGTGTAGGAAGTCAACGGTGCAGTTATTTATCTCTTTCTTCACAGTATTTTTAGGAAAAGAGGCAAATGTTGATTTTTAAAATTATGCTAAAACAGACATCACAACAGACTGAAATTTTAATTTTAGAAAACCACTGGCTATGAATGAAAGACTTCTCTCTTATCTCCAGTAATTTTTTTTATTTATTTTTTTTTCTTTTTTTTAAACATAGCTTGGAGCTTTCTTCTTTTCGGAAATGATACCTGTCTCTTTTCATCTGTATAAGATAGCCATAAACTCGCCAAAATTTTGAGATTCAGTGAACGATGTGATTCAAATGCAGTACGTGTGGGTTTTTTTCCTCTTTCTCCCTCCCACTACTGAGGGAAGGAGTTCTATGTTTCTGGTATTATACCACAAGGCTCATGATGTTAATATGAAGCTTAAATAATTGGTATTGACAGTCTTATCAAACAAGAATAAAATTAGGATGGTAAAGTAAATACAAAGTAGAGAAATGGGGCAAAAGGCAAAACCAAGGCACATTTTTTTCCACAGCTAGTGGCTTTGCAGTTGGTGGCCAAAAAAATTTTTTTTTTTGAACTTTATTGCTTGCTGAGGTGGGCTGACCAAAGCAGAAGAGAGGTAGGATCAGCAGCTTTCTCAGGCTTCCCAGTTACAGATCCTTTCTGAGGAACAGGGCTCCTAATCACTTGATATAGCTGTATGCTTTATGCCTCAATTACCGCAGCTTTCTGTTGCAATCTTTGGTTTATTCACAACCAGTGAATTTCATTGTGCTTTCAGTTTTTGGAGAACTACATTTTTAGTGTTTATCTACTTAAAAGAAAGTTTCTCTAACTCATAGTATCGAGTCAATTGAACATGGGCTTTTAAAGCAGAGTATTGACTATTCTTTCTTCAAAAATTAGACTTAATTTCTAAATTTTGGATGGCTTTTTTTCTTTTTTTTTTTTGTTTTTTCTCCTTTTTTTTTTTTTTTTTTTAAATATGGTTCATGATGCTACTGCATTTACAGAGCTTGATCCAGAAGACTCGAAGCACATGCTTAAGGAGAAGAATGGCATGTGGTTCATGAACCCCATAATTAGTTCCCCTTCCTAGCTCTAAGCAGTAATTAAATCTGTCACTTCTGCTCTGCTGATTCATTTATTTAGCTATTTAATTGCTCAGCTGAATAAGTCTTTATCTCCGGAACTGCAACATTTTATTCAGACAAAGAAATAGCATAATCCTTTTTTTTTTTTTCCAAGGGCAGGGACATGTAAAAGAAAAGAACACTAATAGTAGATGATTTGGTGGTGTTGTCAGTTTTCACTTATCAAACAAAACAGTATTTAAGGGAAAACTTCAACCAGTGCTTGAGGATAGCTTTCCATGTATTTCCTTGCTTCTCCAGGAAATTATGTCAAACGCGAGGACCCGATGCATCTGATCCGGGTTTCCATTTCCATAATGAGTTAACTTAAATCACTTCCAGGTAATAGTCATAATTTTCTGTAAAACAAGAAGCCTTACCCTGATCTATTGGTGGAATATTTTATAAACAGTTTAAAATTGCAAATATACACTAAATTGTTTACAAACTAAGCAGTATCTTTTCTTTATACATTTTATTTTGGGGACATTGCTCATGGAGATTTCTGTCATCTGTCTCTTAGATTTACCATCAAACACAGCATTTTGATCTGTAAAGCAAATGGCATTTTGAATACTTTCAAGCTTACCAAGGAGAGCCGTTCTGAATACCTCTCTGCAAGGAATATTTCAATACATGCGGTTTTCTTCATGTTACATTTTCAGCATCCTGAAGGGAGGTTGCAAGATTCTTCCACCATTTCTATCCATAGGTTGGAAAAGCTGGTGGAGGAAAGCAGCATGCAAAACAACGAGGGCCAGGTCAAGACAGATCAACTCAAACAGGGCCTTTGAGCAAAATGAGAAAATATTGTTTATTTTTGTAACCTTTTTTTTCCTCTTTGAACTCTGTAATGCTAGCTGATCCAGGAAGTGAAAGATAAACCACCCAAAATGCAGAGAGAAAGATATTTTTCTTTGACTTCTGGCATCAGTGGCTCAGTTCCGCCAATTTATTCATCTGCCTGGCTGGCTAGCTTTTTGTACCGTGCACACAAGCTTTCATTTCACTCCAGTAGTGACTTATTTTTGCTGTCTTGTTACTCAGTTACAACTATGCAGCTATTTAAGTCATAGGTGATGTTTTTCCCAGGTAAGCTCATTAGCCTAAAAATCCTTTCCTGCTTACCTGGAGGGTTTTTTGTTGTTGAGGATTTTTTTTTTTTTTTTTTTTCCTTCAGCAAAGGTTCTGTCCGCTCCTTTACAACACATGTCTGTACTGCTGCTGCGGACGCCCAGCTTGGCCCCGCTTGAAGTAAAAGCAGGACGCTACGTAAAGATCAGGCGGTGGAATTGCCAGGGTTTATTTAGCTATATTGCAATATCTTGCAAGCACCTCCAGCTGCTGTGCTGGGCTACATGGACATCTACCCTGCCAGTGCCAGAATTGGGGGGCTCTGCTTTGCTCCCCCCCCATCCTCGGTGGCCCAACGCTCAGTCTGTATTGTTTGTGTCGGTGTTACCGTTCTGCATCTGTGCGCTCTGGGTTACTGAAAGCTCTTTGTCGAAAGAAAGAACATTTCTGTCCCTGCTCAAACTAGGAAGGCTGGAAATCTTGCGGGTGGTTTTGGTCCTGCGAGCCTGCGCACGTGGCTTTTGGACGAGGGTTTTGCGGGAGCTTCGCTTCAATATTCTCTCTTTTCAATGCGTTTCTTCAAATGATCTTCTAAAAGTACATCCTTTGTTATGTAGGACACATGCTTAACTTGAGGGAATTAATAAAGCAGCAAAACCCATCTCTGGACATCCTCTGAGGATAAGGGTGCTTTGAGGATAAGCCTGTATGTGAATGGGTTTAGTATGAGAAAGCAGTGTTCACTGCAGCGGGACAAACAAGTATGATCAGAGGAGGGCATGGGAATGAAATGGAAAAAATAACATTTATTTGTAGTAGAAGAGAAGTTTATTGTTGAGTTGGTGGAAACCAAACAGAGGAAACGGGGATAATTTCAGACGGCTTTTATCTCAGTTCTAAAAGAGCATGAGGTTAGTCAATAGGATTAACTACTTCTACGTAGGTTTGTACATAAACATCGAGACAGGAGAGTTGGAGGGACATCGGCTGAGCATCCTCCCTTGGCAGTGATTACATTCGGGAACATCTCGGGGCGGGGGGGAGGGGGGGAATTAGGTGACAGCGACTATCGGCTTCTCCTCAGATGAACCTAGCTGTTGTCATCCTGCCATCAACAGGCTGGAAATTATTCTCTCAAAGGCGTTGCAGGGTTTACAAGCAGTCAAATGGGTCCGAAACCCTTCCCGTCTCCTGGCTTGCCCTCCCCGTGCCAGAGCAGGCAGCATCCAGCTACTTCACGGTGTAAACTGGAGGTTTGGGAAGTGGTGCACAAACTCCAGGTCCGGGCACTGCCGGCGGACACGCTCTGCTTGATCGAGGGAGTTTGCGGGGATTTTTTGTTAGTTTTCAGCTCTAACTCACCGTAGAGTTAGAAACCTCCGCCTGGAGTTTCTCCTCACTCCCAGTGCTGGAATATGCTGGCGTAAAACGTGTGTAAATCAAATTAGATTAAATCCCCCAGTTTTGATACAAATACACCCGAGTCTCTACTTGATCAATGTATTGATTTACTTATTGGCATATTGGGAACCTCTTGTTAATGTTTTAATTTAGAGAAGTCGTTGCTTGTACTATTTGTGGGATGCAATGTATCTGCGGGGTTGGGGGCTACCTCTGCCCAGCCCCGGTCACTGTACTTGGTTATACAGGATATATATTGTAGACTCGGGTACCTATAAATATTAGCGTGCAGCTGTCACAAAAGGATTGTGAGTGAGCCGCTCAGGACCTGGAAAACACAATAGCTCGGCACCCAGAAATATACAACTTTGATAACATATTACCAGGTTTCGTGTTGGGGGAGAGGGTAGGAAGGTGGCGACTGCTTTTAATCTCTGTCTCTTTTTTAAAAATTATTTTTCCTCCTTTGTACTTCTGGTATACACGGGATCTTTACAATTTTTATCACATTAGGATGTGACATTCCTGGCCTTGACAGTGCTTTTGTTTGGATATTTATAGCAGCTTCTGGTCATTGTTGAGCAAAGGAGATTGCCCTGCCCTCTGGCCCTTTCTTAAGCAGATTTTGGGCAGAAGCTCCTCTCATGTGGCACTAATTGAAATGATTGGTGGAGGGGGTGTTGCGAGCACACTCTGCCTGACTCGGGTTTATCTGCCAGGGGCTAAGCCAGGGGAGGGAGGGAGGAAAAACAGGGAGAAGGGAGGAAAAGGAGAGGGGAAAAAAAAAAAAAAAAAAAAGAGAGGAAGAAGAAAAAGAGGGGGGGAGAAAAAAAAAAAAGCCCAGCTTTGCTTGACTGTGGTAGGGCTCAGGGCTCCCGGCCATCTGTCCCCGCTCGGGCGGCGGGGAGGGAGCCGGCTGGGGCGGCAGCAGCCCACCCACCCACCCACGGGAGAAAGGGACCGGCGTGGGGCTCGGGGTCCCGCTCGGCAGGTGGGTACCTCGGCCCCGGGTGGGGAGGAGAAGGTGGAGGGAGAGAGGCAAAGAGAAACCTTCTCCCGCTTGCTGGAGTCGTGGGGAGGATGAGGGGGTGATGGTGGGGGGGGTATGGGGGTGGGTTGCTTTGTTTTGAGCTCGTAGGAGCCGAGAGGGCTGCTTTTTTATTATTATTTTTTTGCGGGTGATTTAGGGGCTGAGTTTTGCTCCTCTGTCTGCCCGGGATAGGCTGCGATGCGTAAAGTCGTTAAAAGATGGAAACCAACAAGTTGCTGTGGAAGGGATTTGTGCGGAGACGGGGCTGGTTTATCATCATCATCGTCATCCGCGCTAAAATCTCTCTCTTAGGGACTGTCAGTTGGAAAGTGTGGGCTTCCCTCGGGTGAGTAACCCCGCCTGAGCCGGCAGCTCCAGGGTTTAAATGCCGTAATTTCAGCTGGAAATGATGTGTATGTGTGCGTGCGTCCCGGTTAATAGTTTCCTGCAAGTTTAACGTGAAATGGAGAGAGGCCAAGGGAAACCGCAGGGGCTGCGGAGGGATTAGAAAGGCAGAGGCGAGGAAGTTTCTGACATGCTAGAAACCAGCATCCCTGTCAAATGCAGCCGAGCTGGAATGTTGTCCCGTGTTTGGGGGGTATTAACACTGGAAATTACCTCCTTTCGTTTAGCTGTTAACGTTTCTGGAGGGTTGGGGGGGGGGTTGCTTTTAAGTTGCTAATGTAAACAGCCTAAGTAAACAAGCGTATCGTGGTTCTGTGTGGTGTGCAATGGGGGAACAAGTGAACTTCAAAGTGCGTGTTTCTTAAAGAAAAGTTAGGAAATATATGATAGCTTTATGGTAACAGTAATAAGAAAGGACTCTGGACTTCATGACTCTTTTTTTTTATTATTATTATTATTATTGTTATTATTTTGAAAGGTGCAAGAAGTTTTGTTATTATGTGCCAAAACCCATGCTTTAATCTTTTCGATACATCTGCTAGAATGTGCTATTACACTGGATATGGTCATGTTTAGTGTACAACTTCTATTTGTGTTTCTGATAACCCTACTGGTACTACTGGAAAAATAAACACTCACTTAACACGTGTTACCTAATCGTATTTTAACAGCTCTTGTGTAGATTACAGACAGCAAAATGCAGCCATAGCTGGAAATTTTTGTGCATGCCTGTCTTCAAATCTTAAAAGAAAAAAATGAAGTGCTGTTAGAAGTGTGCGTACCATCCAGTCTTAGCCGTAGGTTTTGTTTGTTTCTTTTATATACGGTTTTAGAAGCAGAACAATAGGGAAAAATGGAGTTAGGCAGCTGGTAATCCATTTGTCCACCACTTATGCCTACAAAGATTCCTGGTGCAAAGTTCATGAACTATCACTGAGGATGGTTCAAAATGGAATCCAGGAATTGGCCATACTAAAATCAGGCAAGAGTTTGTAAAAATAAAATAAACTGAAAAGCTGGGGATTGCCTACTCATAAACCTCTTAATAAATACGTTATCTATCTAGTATTCTACTCACTGTATTCAAGAAAAGGAAAAACTTGATCGATCATGTGGTTATTAGCCCATACCTTCTTAATTTATAATCAGGTGAACGAAAACATTTTTACTTTTCTTACAGTCTGAAATAGCCGATTTCTGACAAAAGACCTTGCCCCCTTTCTTTCTTTCATCTGTGTCCATGCTGCAAAAATAGGTCCTCAAGAATATAACTGTTTGGTTTACTGGTTCCGTTCCTTATCGCTCTTGGTCTCCGATTTATGCTGGTTTGAATATTTCTGTAATGTTGAAGTCATTTGCCATTATTTCCTTCAAGGATCATATTTACACACATCTGTAGAGTGTGAGCGCTATGATAACGGTTGGGGAAGTGGATACGTTCGTTTTGCTCTTGCATGGCTCAATATATTTTTCTTGTTACTTCAGAGAAGCTAGAAACATGATGAATGCTCCATTAGTGGTATTGGTAAGAAATACATTAACACAAGTGCACAGTCAGTGAGAAAGCGCTTTTATTTGAAAGCCTTCTCATAACGGACATGGTACTAATAATCTTAATGTGTAACCTGTGCTGCATACCTTCAGCGTTAGATTAGATTTGCTTTCGGATTCTTTGTGAGTACAATTTTTATTCAGGATAACTGAATTTCTACTAGATGTCCAGGCTCCTTGTTTCTTTTCAGCCTTTGCAGGCTCTGAAAGCCACAGGAATTTGCCAGGCGAAGGGCTGGGCGTGCATGTGGTAGGCGTTTCAGGATCCAGCCCTTCTTCTCAGAAGCCGGCCTCGGTATTGCGGGGCATTGAGGTCCGATATTCACGTAGAGTGAAATGCGGTATTAGAAAATAGAAGTCAAATCCCAAGACTGCTGTGTTGGTCGGATCCCCAAGAGCAAGCTGGAATAGCCTTCTCCGACGGATTACTGCAAATGTGGTGAGCGACTTTTGCAAGCCGTGCGGGAAGCGCTCAGCTTTCTGCCCCGCGAAGCCGTTTGCCACGGAACCGTCGCGGGGCGAGAGGTTTCCTAGCCGAAATCGCGGCGGTTCGCGCCCCTGGCGGCGCTCCGTGCTGGGGGAAGCGGGACAGGAGCCGGGGAAGCGGAGTGTGAGCTGGCCCTCCTGCTCGGGAGGGCTGGGATAACTGGGAAGAGACCCTGCCGTAGGGCGAGGGGGTCATCGCTGTGGCGGAAAGTTGCGGAGAAGCTTGCGACGTGGTTGCAGGCACGGATGCGTGCGTGGCAGAAGCGTGAAAGAGGTCCTTGAAGGAGGGCAGGGGTTTTGGAGCGGCAGATGCCGCGGCAAAACACGTGGCGGTCACGGCGGTGATGTTTTGAGGGGGGCAGAGAGGTCAGAGGTCTGCTGGAGCGAGGAGTAAAGGCGGGGGCCGATGGCCTCGGGAGCCAAAGCTCTTAATGCTGCCATAGGGAGACTTTGTAGCCGCACGGATAACCCGGTTTGGGCGCTTTGGGAATAAAGAGTCAAGAGCTGGGAAGCGACCGTCGGGATTCCCGCTCCTCGCCACGGAGCGAGGAGGAAGCGTTGGGCAGCTGAGCCGAGGTGAGATGAGGTACAGCGGTTATAACCGGGGTGCAGGGGGTGGCGAATAATCTTTAGCCTTTTCTGTTGCGTACGTGAAATCGAGAAGACAAACTTACAGGTTAAAGCAAAACGTAAGGATAGGAACCCAAAAGGAATCCGTGGCTCTGAAACGCTTTACTCTCGTTGGTAGTCTTTCCCAAAGATTTTTAGTTAGCGGGGTTTCCATCTTCTGACGTTTCTAACAGCGTCGTGACTGGAGATTGTCGAATGCACAGAAATTTATTTCCATAGACTTTGCAAGATCATTTTTCTTTAAAAGAGACCTTGCCGCACTTTTAATAACAGATGCACTTTGTTGCGTTCATTTGCTAAGCAACAGACTCGCTGTGTTGCCTATGAAGCACAAAAGCAAGGGAGGCTTTGCCACATGAAGTAGAGCTTACGTAAAGTTCATGAGCAGCAGCAGAAAGAGTGAGTGATGAATTTTCTGGGTTTTGCTCCTTACATTAAAATATTTTAAGGTTGGGTATTTTTCTCTGCTGGCTGCCATCAGCAATAGAAGTATCAACAGGAGAAAAATGGGTCGCTCGGGTTTTAGCATTAAGCAGCAAATCCAAGGCCAATAGGATTTAGCTGGGATGTTAAGGTTTATTCAGTGCATTTAGTTAATGAAGGGGGGGGAGGGGGGGGCAGAGGAAAAAAAAAAGTCAGCGTCTGGGGTTGGGGGAGGAGGTGAAATAGCCTTCTGCCACTGGGTGCATCCTGCGGTGACTCCTCCTGATTGATAGGTGTTCCACAAGACAAACCAGAACTGAGCGAAGGAGGTTGTAATTAAAAAAATACCAGCTCGATGCCAGCTCTTTTGGATTAAAATCAAGCAGAAAATCTTTGCAACAGGCATCCACCTAGTCTTAAGGGTGTATGTTTTTATGGAGTGTAGTGTCCATTGGCTAGGGGGATGGAAGAGGGAGACGGTAATACATCCGAGCGCCTATAAAGTGGTTATAAAGCCATGAAACTGTTCAGCAAGTGTGCCTATATGTTAACATTCATCAATCAGGCACAGAAATTAAGTTCAGATTAACAAACTCCCATTTGAGCAGTATGCCAGATTTCCAGCAGACAGCCCCATCGTCCCTGACGCACACGGGTGGCCCTTCGCTGGGCTCACCCGTATTCTGAAGCTTTTGTGTCCCCTGCCAAAGGCTGTCATCCTGTGTACACACACGCTGTTCAGCATCTTGACTTGCCTTCCGAGCCCTGAAAGCCTTCAGCGCAGAGACACAAAAAACAATTAGTATAGAAAGTCATTGTTATTTAAAATATAAAGGGTTACTATCTCTACTAAAAAAAAAAAAAAAAAAAAAAAAAAAGGCAAACCAACATGAATGGATCTTTTTTCCAAGAGGGTTAATGTTACGGGGGCAAGGGCTTGGTTGGTTTGTTGTTTTTTTTTTAAATTCTGTTCCCCTACAGACCAGGCTCCCACTCAGATCAGACCTTGTTTTTCCCAGAGCTGTAATGGTCATTTAGAGTCAGATGAACTTTCCTATTCCGCCCACCCCCTCAGAGGTCCGTGCTTGACGTCGTAGGTAGACGCTGCTGGGAGTCACTGAGCAGTGATTAAGACTGTCAAGACTCAGCCCAGTGACCTCAACAGACTTTCCCTCTGAGAAGGACAGGGGCATCGGTGGCAGGATTTGACTGTAACAGCATGGAATAAATAAGCAGCAGAGTCCACATACCTGGTGTTTTCAGCATAATCTAGTTGCTCAGACAACCTGTGGCTTGGTACAAGCGCGCAAGGAGGACGCTGCAGCATTTCTTAGTAGGATTTATTGCAGTGACACCTGAAAACTTCTACAAAATGGTTCAGAGAAAAACTTGAATGTGTAGGTTTGGTTTTGTTTCCTTTTGACCTCAAGAACAGTTTAAGACAAACATTTTTCAAATAACTAAACAAAACCACCCCAAACAATGAAAATGTTTAGAAAAATACTGTTTGCACTTCTCTGCCTTGTTCTGTATTGCTTTATTTCTGTTAGATTCACAGTATGCTTACTGAAAAACTTTTGACTATACTTACAGACTAGTTTAGGGACATGTCTGTAATAAGAAACAAAGAATAATTTCACTGAAATAAATTTATAAAAAAAAAAAAAAAAAACCAAACAAAAACCAAACCCAAAACCAAACAAAAGCATTTGACTGTGATGCTTTAAAACGAGGCTTTCTGAAGGTTCAGCCAAGTTTTAGAAAACGGGGGTGGCTGTGTCAGAACCGCAGTCCCAGGCGTGCAGCGAAAGTCTGGGTGGCTGCATACAGAGCAAGTGGGGCTCTAGAAAAAGACTCCCGTCATCTTTTATATACAAATAGATATGCATTTGTTGGTGAGCAAATACAGATAAGATATTAGTGCTAATCCGAGGATTTCATGAAACGAAATCTGAGCAGTCTGGTTGTCCTGGTGGCAACAAGGGCAGTGGAATACCATCCCAGATGCAGAGCACTCTCCAGAAAAGCAGAGGGCACGTCTCCCAGGAAAAGAATACTTTTGGATGTAGCTACATGGCAATGAAGTGCTTGTTGCGATGTCCACGCCGTCCAGTCCTGTATTTATTTATGATGGTCTTTTGCCTTTACCTCCGTTGGCTTGTATTTTCTTGTTGGTGGGCAGTACAGCACTATTCAGCATTTGAGCCTGGTTTAAATGAATAGAAAGACAGAATGTGAGCTTTGAAGACCATAAAATGACTTTTCTGTGATTTCATTCAATTAACAAAACTGTGTGCGTACCTCAAGGATTTCATTAGCATGATTGTGGCTACGTGCCAGGATCTAGCCGGAAGAGCTAATGGGAATTTTGCCGGCTGTTTTGTAACATTAAACATTCTATAGAACAGCAGAGATTTTTAAATGAAAAGGCTGTAAAAACATTGGGGACAGACGCAACCTTTGTAAATACTGTAAATCCACTCAATAGCTACTATACAGTACTGGATTAAATACTGAAAGTCCCTGAGCTGCCTGGATCTGGTGGAGATTTGCTTACATATGATCAAAGTGATTAAAAAGACTGTTTGTCTTTTTTATTAATGTATGTCATACCTATGAGAGTAAATTAAAATAAAATATTTTGCTCCTGCAAATAGGAAAATACGAGAGATCACCATTGTTCTGATAAGCAAGTTCAGAGTTTTCATTCGCAGTGATGAGAATCAGGTTTGGAGTCTCAACTCCTTTCAGTTCAGAGGTGTTTAAATCTCTGGATTTTGATTTGAGTAGTGGGGAACATCAGAAGTTACACCATTAGATTTCTCCGGGAAGAGCAAGGGCTCCAGGCAGACACAGAGAGAGAGAGAGAGATTTCATTTCCCCCTCCCTCCTTCCCCCATCAGCATTCCCACTGTACAAATACAGATGCCCGGAGGTAACGAAAAGACTGTCGCTGTTAATTAAGTGCTGTGAGCATCCCAAGATGCTTACTGTGGACTGGGATGGGATAGAGAAGGCTGAGTAAAAATTAGAAGAGCTCTTAAACCTTGCTCGTGACAAAGTCTAATGTCCCTTCAGTGTTTGTAGCGTCAGATAAGAAATACTCTGAATCTGACGCTGTGTTTTAAGAGACTGCTGAAAGTTTGGAGGCTTCTGTTGTTTCAGCAGGAATGATACATCTCTGACAAAAGCCTCCAATGTGATTCGTGGTGATGGAGCCTCCTGAAGCTGTACTTTCCGTGACTAACTAGAGCAGCTCCCTAAACAGCTTCCGATGCTGACAGAAACGCGTCTGCATTTGGGGGTGCCTGTTGTGACCGTCACGTGCTGGGTGTGATTCTTTCCCACTGTCCTGGTTTCAGCTGGGATAGAGTTAACTGTCTTCCTAGTAGCTGGTACGGTGCTCTGTTTTGAGTTCAGTATGCGAAGAATGTTGATAACAGTGAAGTTTTCAGTTGTTGCTAAGAAGCGTTTAGTCTAAAGTCAAAGATTTTTTTCAGCTTCTCAAGCCCAGCCAGCCAGAAGGCCGGAGGGGCACAAAAAGTTGGCACAGGACACGGCCGGCGCAGCTGACCCAAACCGGCCAACAGGGTATTCCACACCGTGTGACGTCATGTCCAGTATGTAAACTGGGGGGACTGGGGGTGGGGGGAGTCGCCGCTCGGGGATTAACTGGGCGTCAATCAGCGGGTGGTGAGCAATTGCACTGTGCATCAGTTGTATAGTCCAATTCTTTTATTATTACTGCTGTCATTTGATTAGTATTATCATTATTAGTTTCTTCTTTTCAGTTCTCTTAAACCGTTCTTATCTCAACCCAGGAGTTTTACTTCTTTTCCCGATTCTCTCCCCCATCCCACTGGAGGGGGGGGGAGTGACAGAGCGGCTGCGTGGTGCTTCGTTGCTGGCTGGGGTTAAACCACGACACGCACGCTTCTAACCAGCCTTACTCTTGGCCTCCTGTTTGGTTACAGGTACCATAATTGCCTGTATCTCCCTGGGAGCTAAAGTACCAATTAATCTGTCAGCATATCCTCTCGGAACTTCTTATGTGATGTCACAGTATTCAACCTCTCGTTGGTAGCTCATTAGCGTTTGTGAGTAATTTCAGCCGTGTGTTAAAAAGCATGCTTTGACACGACACGGATCTTCAGCTGTGGCACGGTAACTTCAGGGATGCCTGTTCCACTGGCTGTGGAGCAGAATGCAGTAGCTTAAACACTAGAAATGCAGATAAATTCCTTCGGCAACTACTAAGACTGTCATGACGGAGTGTAACGGTCGCTCACCTGTTTTGCTTCGTGTTGCCCCCCGCATAGGATCGCACCCACGGCCAGGTACTGAGTGTCAGCTGATGGGTGAGAGGTGAGGGGTGCTTTATGGCCGGTGGGCGATACGATCTCCTTGCAGTCGCGTGAACATTCTTTAATGCGGTTGGATGATGCTTTTTGATTTCTCATAAACAGCCTTCCTGCTCTCTTGGTTTTCAGTTTCAATGCAAAGGTGATAAAAGGCAGCGTTACGGCCATGTAGGCAGCCTGTCTTGATGTTCCCATATTTTCCGGTACTAGTTTTCTTCTGACAAAGGTAGCCTTCACTTTTGGATACGCTAAACTTTTAGAGGGTTTTGTTTGCTTGCTTTGTTGTTTGTCTGGGCAAATATATCAACACCACCTGTGGTGGATTCCATATAAATATAAATATATATATGCCAGGTTTTTTGGTAGCCACTTCTTGACCCCAGACTTGCTGGGAGGAGATTGCTGACAAACTATTTGGACCCTGGGTTTTGCCTTGTCATCCCTGGGTTTCGTTTTAGGGTAATCTGCTCACTGAGACCTATTCACTTCTAATCCTGTTCATTGTCTGAAAGGCAATCTCACAGCACTGTGACCTTTCCTTGCCTGTTGTACCTCTGGTTCAGAAACAACCCTGATCTTACTTGGAGTGGGTGTGCGAAGTTACTGTGGAGTTGGCAATAAAATGCAAGCGAGGCTTTAGAAAAAAAAGTGTACAGAAACTATCCTTTTTACTCTGCTTTTATTACGTTGGATTGTGCACAGATGGATGGGCTTTTAGTTGGCGCGGGAGTAAAGGGCCCACCAATATATATCTAAACCTTTCTAAAGCAACTTGAATTCCCTTAGGAGCAATGCATTAAAGTGCCTATGAAAATGGAGTTTTCTTTTACCTTGTGACCTTTCCGCTTTCCCATCGCTAGGCAGGAAAGACCCAATCTCCAGTGAATATTATTATTAGTCAATAAAGTTAAAAGCAGCAGATCATATATACATTGGGAGATAAATATTAACGAAAGTAGCCAGAACTAGGGTTGCCTACAGCTACTAATAAAATGTCACCTTCAGTTTAGCTCTGCATGCCGCTGAGATTAGACTTAAAAATACATCAAAATCTGATGCTCTCAATGAGAATGTGGCTGAGTTGACAGATACAGAAATGTATTTCTAAATAATATCCCTAAAATCTACTGGACAAGCATAAAAGATTGCAGATGCACCTAAAATAGGTTTCATTTCTAGTTCCTACACTGCTAATGCAATTCAGATTTTTTCAGATACATATATTTTTATATTGGGGGATTATCGTATGTGGAGCTTAGTAGATTTTACAAAGTCCTTTCTTGGCTGTGTTGATTTCAAAAATACTAATTCTTACTCACTTGAAACACTTAAGTGGGAACTTTAACTACAACTTTAAACCATGCCTGGCAACTTTCTAAAGAAAATAATCATGTTTATACTACATTAAGTCTCTTGCATACTTTTGTTTATTAGAATCTGGGCAAATCAAGTAACATTTGTGCACATATTTGCCCGAGTTTGAAAGGAAATTGATTTGCACTGTTTTCTCTGCTTTCTGAGAAACAAGTCTGTTGCTGGGAATAGTCACAGAAACATCTCGGCTGAAGTAGTTCTGGGTTGATACTTTTATTTTCTTGATAGTAATTGCAATTTTGGGGGGTGTGGGGACATCCACAGAATAAAACCACTTTGGACTTGCAAATATGTCTAAAGCTGAGGGCAAAGTCATCTTCAAAAATCACATCCTCACAGACTCAGACTACTGATGACTTTGGCTCAGCATGTCTTCTGCTGCAAACCTTATTTCAAGAGATTATTAGTCAAAATTTGAAAACTATGCAGATGTCTCTTGCAGAAAGCCGATGATCTGTCTAATGATCCTCAATACTCTGGGGGAAGCCGGAGAAAATGGTGTGTACTTGCATGCTTTTCATTGAGAACCATTTATTAGGGTAGATGTCAAATGGGTAGGCTATAGTAATAAACAAAAATGGTTTTACAGCTCATGTTGTGAGACTGGCTTTCGTGTCTGCAGCTTTGAATAAGTGCTGCTTGTAACAGTCTCTTGCCTTCACACTTCTTACTCATGAAAAGGACTTAACTGTATTTGTTCAGATAAATTTCTTTTTAATTTATGATGTGTGATCAACAAAGCATGGAGTTCATCAACATTAATTTTAACCTAACTGTCGTGTTCAATTCATATTTAGTCAAAGTCAGTAGTTTTGTGTAAGCACTGGACACCTATTTTATGTACCTCTCTGTAGCTTGTATATACATGTAGCGACCTTGTGACAAAAATGGTATTAGAAGGGATTCTGAGCCATAAACATCATCTTCTGTTTCTCTTTTTTGGCAATCTGAAGTGCCACTGATCTGCATTCTTAGCCAATGATGGTCTTGGATTTGTAACTGAAGCCATATTTTAACACAGTTTACTTGGTTAGTTTTTACAAACTGAAACAGCTCTTTCGACGTCTTCCAATCATTTGCTGCCTTAATGCTTTGGGACAGACTGTGAAGGTTGTCCTGAATTTTAACACGTGTGCAGAAGACCAACTGTGATAAGAGGCTGAGCTGGAGGTAGCCCTGTCCTGTTGTAACATCCAAGGCAGGCGTTGAGGAGGAGGAGATGTCCTCAGAGCCCCTGACAGAATTTCTCCTCGATTATTCCTTTGGAGCAGTTGGATGAGAACAGGTTTCTGTCTAATCCCCGAGGGCTCCTGGGATCCTTTGTGCTCCTACATCCCAGGAACATCCATCTTTGTGACAACACAGAGATGTTACCAGCCACTTCTGTTGACTTGGGCTGCAGGGTGGCATCTCATCGTGAAGGTGATGTGTGATACCGCTCCAGCTTGTATCTGAATAAGATACGAGCTTTTTCCAAGTGACAAGCAACAGAACAAAAGGAAACAGTTTCAAGTTGCATTAGGGGAGGTCTAGATTAGATATCAGGAAAAAAATTTTCACTGAAAGGATTATCAAGCACTGGAGCAGGCTGCTGAGGGAAGTGGTTGAGTCACCATCCCTGGAGGTTTTTAAAAGCTGTGTAGATGTGGTGCTTAGGGACATGGTTTAGCGGTGGACTTGGCAGTGTTAGGTTTATGGTTGAACTAGATGATTTTAAGGGTCTTTTCCAACCTAAATGATTCTATGATTCTAAGATCTGTGGAAACTGTGTTTTCACGGGCTCTGGTCGTCTTCTCCCATCCATTTCTCCTGACTTTCCTTCCTCTCTTCAGAAGGCCTGAGTTTTAAGCCTGGATGGCACCTTCTGTTTGGGGTAAAAGAACAAAGAAATGGGTTTGCAAAGATACCTTGTCTCAGTCGTGGAACCAATGGAGAGTGAGAGTGGTATGGCCATGAGATTGGAAAGGGAAAGTCTTTGCAATATCTTTGAGTAGAAAGTGCTTATCTTGGTATGTGGATTTTTTTCCACGTCCCTGAGAGGAGATGTTATTCTTAACGACATGGGAAAGGTCTAGTGTTTAGCATGGGAACACTACACCGTAACTCCTATTTTATTATGTCCACCGCCACTTTGCTTCAGTAGGAACACGGACTTTCCAAAAATTGTGCATTTTTATTTCAACCACTTGGAACATTCAGCGGCGAAATACCTAAAACATCATATTCTAGGCAGGTTTGTGGGATTTTTTTTCCCCCATTCAAAACTGTCCCAGCCCCAGTACTGCTGATACCAACTGAAATGGGAATGAATGCCCCAAGAAGGTGCTGCGGTGGTGCGTGAGCAGACAGTCTTGGACGGCATCCAGTGCATCTGAAACCTCTGTGTGAAGTTGTGCGTGTCGGCGTGTCTGCGTTAGCAAGGGACTCTAATGGGATGGAACAAGTAGGCTTTGGTTGGTTGTTGTCCGAGCCTCCCTAGTAAACACTGGTGTATTATCTAGTTTACTGTCATAGTACTGTAGACACAAGGGCGTGATGTAAAAATGAAAAAAAAAAAAAAAATCAAACAAAACACTCTCTTGCAGCAAGGGGCAATCTGTAGCTCTACTTACAGTTATAACTACTGCAGTGTTTCTCTTCTGAGCTGATTGCGATTGTGCATCTTGGATGCGTTTGTAGAAAAATACCATTGTACAAATGTTTCTCAGCAAATGGACTGCAGTCGATTACCTTTCTTGAACCTGTGACATTTCCATAGCAGAAAAAATGTCTCAAATGGCCTTGTTTATGGGGCAAAGAGGTGTATTCTTGTTCCACTGCTCGTTTGGGTTTTCATGACAGTTGGCAATCGAGTAACAAAATCTTCCCAAGATGTGTACAGCAATGCTATTAAGTATAAAAAATTCTTGCTTGCTTCTTCTAAATCCATTGTAAATCAGTTGGATTATCAGACAGACACTTAACAGTATTAGAAGCGTGCGATCCAAGATAAAATGCTGTTTCAAGAATTTAGTGGGCAGAGTTACATCTGGTTACGAGTATGGTATGTCTGATGCAAGGCGGGAGTATTCCCCAAAGCTGCCTAACAAGGCTTCCCCCCAGCCTTGGCTCAGTCTGTACTCAGTGGAGGGAGAAACACCTCCAAGCAGAGCAGCTCCGAATTGCCCGTCTCGGAAGCCAGTCATTCTCTCCTGGCTATTGGGAAGCCTTGCTGGGCTGAATTTAACCCCTGAACATCAGTCCGCTTGGATACATCAGTATTTAGCTGCCTGCGGTGCAGACTAGTGCATCAGCACAGTCCTCCTGCAGATCTTTTAAAACTACCATTAAGTGGGCTGCTTGCCTACTGACGGCGATATAGCCGCAGCAGCACAAAACCAGGCAAGAGCCTGAGCTTTTACCGGCATCCACACGTGGGTTTGCAGGTTGTGCTTACGTCGGCGTGGCTATGGCTACGCTGCCTGCGCAGTGCCCAAGGAAATAATTACTCTCACGTTAGCTCAGTCCACGCCGCTGTACAGCAGCATGAGGGGCACAGCAGCAGCCTTCTGGATCTCATTAATCTTAAGGCCAGCTTCTCGTCGTCTTTTGTAGACTCCTGCTGCTCTGTTGAATGTATTTGCAAAGTCAAACTTCACTTTTTTTTCAGTCTTTGAGGTAAATCTCTACTTACTTGTTCCAATTTATTTGCTATGAGCAGGTATGGCTTATGTTGACATTGCTTGAAGACTGCAAGTTGGATTAATTGAGAGCAAGTCTTCTTGCTGTTTCGAGACACATCCAGGGCACTCGCTCTATGTCCATCTTTAACTGTTATGGCGGGTTATTTGCCATGTTAATGCCATTTTTCCTGTCTGTGGTTAGTATTAACAACCTGTCTCCCATAAGTTGCAGGGGAAATTGAAAGTACTTCTTCCAGACAGCCTGTCTTCTAACTTTAAAACTATATACAATTTTGACATCTCTCTGAATTCATCTCTGCTATTGGGTACCCGGACAGCAAAACAAACCCCAGTCCATTCCGTTGGCAGGCGACCGTAGGGTCGAGCTGGGTCCTGCTAGGCCCAAGACTCGCCTGTTTTCGGTAGAACTGCCACGTGTGTAAAATGGCTTCACCTTGATTAAAATGCAGTCTCATGCATACTGCTGTGGGGTGTTAAGTTCTGCAAATGTTTGGCCTACATTATTCTGTTCGGTTTTTCCTTCTTTAGCTAAAGGAAATTGCTTCTCATCTTATCCTCTACTAGGACTCTAAATAATTCTCTTCTTTCATCTATATTGTTACCTGTAAGTTATTTATAGGCCATGATCATATTCTGCTCAATCCTCTTTTCTGGATTATATAACTTTAGCTTCCTTAGTCTGTCTTCACAGTCAGTATCTCACCCTCCAATTCCTATATCATTTAAGTCAGCCTTCTTTGTGTATGCCTAGTTATTTTATATCTTTTTTTTGCAATCCGTTGAGGTAAGAGCTGCATGTGATATTCCGTTTGTGGTCACGTCATGGCTTTGTACTGTGGAATTATTACCTCCTTGGATTTATAGGAGATACGTACACATCAAAGACCAGCAGTTGCTTCTTCTGCAAACAGATCAAACATGCAAAATAATCTTCGATCTCCGATCAAATATTGACCCTGCTTTCAGATGGCATCACGCTCGATGCTTTCAGACAACTACAGTTTTTGTCGGTGCCGCTTATATTCCAACCTAAAGCTTGCTTTATTATGAGTAAACATAGCCTTGTTTTCTGTGTCGGCACATTTCAAATGTTTGTGGATTGCTATCCTCTTTGGCTTTGTAGACAAAGGCAAATCAAATGGGAAGATGCAAAATATTTCCTTCAGAGTGTATGAACTTAATGCTTATGGACTTTTTTTTTTTATTATTAAAAAAAAAATCATTCCTCTTTACTTGATATGTATTTGGGTTTTGGTTAATTTTCAGGTGTATCTGTCATTTCTGATTTCAAGAGAGCAACAAAGTAATAGTTCTAAAATAAAGAGACACCAACGGCATGTAAGACCAGCTGCTGGACGTACCAGAGTTCTCACAAAACCAACTTCAGTTGCTGTGTTTAGGAGGCCTCTAAATTTTTACAGCCTTGGTTGGTTTTGTTCTCCACTCCACGCTTATACCCCCCCCCTCACCCCAGTACATCAAACCTCTGAACCGTGTCTGATTTCTCTCCCTTGAATTTAAGATGTTTTCAGTTTCAGTGTGACCCAACAATGAATTACATTTGTAAATCAAATTACATAGAAATATCATGGGGTTCTATTAATGACATCTGTAGTAACTTCTATAATAATAATAATAATAAAAAAATCTTTATTTTAACTTTCTGTAATTTTCTAGTAATGTACATTTTCCAAGTCAGTAGTCTTTTTCTGCTAAATTTATCCTGTGTGTCTAATTCTTTCTCTACTGCTGTTTCTCCTCCCTTGAGTAACATTTAGCACCTTTTGCTTCCTTCCAGAGTTGCTTATCTGTGTGAAATAGCTCACACCACTGGCAACTTGTATTGTTCTTGCCTGAGTGAATGCTAGAATTTCAGAATTAGTAGCAAAGCAGTTTGTTCCTTGATTATCACATTCTTCTGCTCATCCAGATGTAAACACTTAAAGACTTTGTGCTGATTGTATCACCACTGGTGGTTCTTACTCTTCCCATCCAGATTTATCCTTGGCATCAGTGGCCACGTTGCTTATTTGCTTCCATAGTAGTCTGTGCCAGAGATTAATTTGTTTCATTATCTTCAGTTGGAAAAAATATAAATGTTGCTCAAATATTGTACAAAAGATTTTGATGCATGGTTCTGGATGATGCATTATCATAATTCAGGTGAAAGTTGAATAAGGCAAGCTGTCTTTCAAATGTGCCTGCTTCCTCCTGTGATGGAGGTCCTTGCCAATTGTTGGCAAATCCATTCTGACTGCTAGGTTATACTTGTTATTTAAAAAAAAAAAAAAAAAAAATTTAAATGCATTAAGTGCTTTAAGATCAGTGCCACAATGAATGTCATTAAGTAGTCTAATGAACCAAGTATGTTCCCTTTTGAAGTCAGCAGTCACTGAGATCTGGGAGAGCAGTGTTAGTCCTGAAAAGTTGAAACACAGTCCTGTTGTCCCAAGGGAAGCCCAAGGAGAGGGGACTTGCTGCAAAAATTGAACTGGAATTAGAAAATAACAGGCTTTAGGGAGAAAATTTAAGCCATTTGAAGGCATCTTTCTAGCCCTGGAGCTGGAATCTTGTCTCATATCTCATTGCCACAGCATCTGCAGAGACCTGGCTTCGATTACCATCTCCTCGGTAAATGACGAGTTCCTTCCTAATGTCTGTCTCGGGCTATTAGACGTGGAGTTCATCTTGCCATACTGTGCTGGGAGCAGAGGAGCTCGGGGTGGGTATTCCCGGTTTGCCTCCCCCATCCTCAGAGCAGCTCTCTTGAACGCCCTTGGCATTACTGTGAACTGAAGGGTGGTGGGGAGGTTTGCCACAAGTGCCTGAGTTTAGGAAATTAGGATATTGGAGGATTTTGCTTGTTATCATTTAAGGTTAGTAGCCTGTTCAGGGAGTCTGTGTTGTAGCGCATAAATAGCTAAAGAAAAACGTGCGGTGGAAGTCAGATACGTACAGTTAACAGGTTCTCGAGATTCCAAGAAACCATTCGCTTCCTACTTATACAGCTGAAGCCTTCCGTATTGTTTTGTTTCTGAAACAAATGATGCTGCCACGTTACTCCGGTCGGCTACAAAAGCCCAGGAGTGCCCTTGCTGCCCTGCAGAGCTGTCTGGCATCTGGTGACGAGGCCGGAGAATGGAAAGAGAGCGTGAGCGGGCTCTGCACCACAGGCGTGCGTCCCCATGGTATTTATAGGCTCTTACAGCGCTGTCGGTACGCAAGGCAGAGAGGCAGGGAGCGTTGCTGTCATGCTGCCTGTGGTCGTGTTGTCAGCAAGAGAGAATAGATGTGCGTTTGGGTTTTTTTTGTGGGCTGGTCGTTGGGTTGGTTGGGTTTGGGGTTTTCTGGGTTTTGTTGGGGTTTTGGGGTGTGTTTGGGGGGGTGGGTTTGCTTTTGGGGGGAGGTTGGGGGGTTTTGGGGGTTGGGTTTTTTTGTTTGTTTGTTGGGTTTTTTTTAATCTAAGCCACCCAGGTTGATTAGTCTGCCGAGTGCAGAGAGTTGGCCTGCACGGACTAGCTGCTGTCTGAGTGTCCGTGTACCTTCTGGGATGAGCAGAAATGGCTGTTGAACAGCTTCGTCTCCCAGACACTGGAATTGCAACCACAGCTACTCCTGAGCCAGCAGTTGTGTGTGTGTGTGTGTTTGCAAGGGGGGGGGATCCCTTTGCAAATGAACCAGATTTTCAAGGTCTGAGCAGTAATTTGTACTAAGTTCGCTCGCGTTGTAAAAAACTATCCTCGCAAGGTTAAAAAGGAAAATTGGCTCCTATTCATACAGTTTCCTGGTGTCTAGGGGAGATGTGTAAGCCCACTATGGGCTTACACATATTGTCACCTAACTGCTTTCTGCGCCTTGGTAGTCCTTGCACCTTAATTGCTTTGTTCTTCGGCTTGGGATCAACGTGACCACCACGATGCTCATCTTAAGGTCTGTGTTTAAATTGGAATGGCACAGGGGACGCTTACAGAGGCAGAAATTGTTCTGTTATCCCTTCTGCTCGCTCTTTCTTCTTTTTTTTTCCCCCTGCCCTTTTTTTCTCTTTTTCCCTTACTGCCAAAGAAAATGCAGCACACAAATTGGAGTAGCAATCACTTTGTCTGCTCTTGTCTTGCACCTGAGATCAGCTTAGGAGCGTGAAGTTGCAAAGTGCTGTTAAACACTCACAGTTTAAGACCAATAGCAAGTGTGTTAGTTGCTAATGCTAGGGTGGCTTGGGCAGAATATAACAATACAAGGTAGGGTTGAGTCACTTGGGTTAACTCTCAATTTCTTTGTCCCCACGGATCCCCTTACCCAGTTATCAATGGTAAGGAAGCCCTTTCCAGTGTGACCTGAGTTATTTTACTCCATGCTTGGCAGTATTATTTGCAAAGACAAGCCTATATATTTCAAATTCACTTTTATTTTTCGTATCTTATGAACCAAGGATAATAAATTTCAGTGCAATTTTCAACAACATAGTTATTTTATTTAGCTCTTTTGTAGTAGTTTTATTAACATTACTTTCAGTTTTCTCTAATTAAGCAGCTCAATTGCTGTTGTTTGATGTAACAAAGATATTCAGTAAGCTTTCATGGCCTCATAAAGGAGTCTTATGTTTTATTTCATCCAAAAATCTGAACGAGTTTTCTGAAGTAGTCCATTATTCTTTGAAGCCATTCTGGACCACTGATTTCTAGCTCATCAAAATCAAGTTTTTATTGAAGTGGAGTGCTTTGCAGATTTATAGTAATGCAAGTGTGAACATTAAATCTGTCAGGATGTTACATGTATGACCTGTCTGGAAAAAAAAAAGTGTGCAAGTCCCTGTTCCATGTCTTTGTTCTACAGGGAAGGTTTCTGGTGTTAACTCATCTTTGTTTATATTTCATTTACTTGATCTGGATCTCTTTGAAAGCACGGTTGCTCCCAGTTGCAAATCAGAGTTGTTGACAGCCTCAATGTTAATCAGTCGTACAGAGACTAAAAGAAAACAATTTTGCTTCATTTTTCTTGATCAAGTGCAAGAGTAGATGCATGCACATTTTCTGGTTGATGTGTTCATGAATTCCCTTCCCCCTTTTTTGATCCATCTTTGATCCTACCAAAGCATCTTGAATTTGAGCCAGATTTCTCTGGGAAATTGTCCCCTTGATGATGTTTGCCAGGAAAGGGATTTCTACAGTGTGTTAGCAGGGAAAAAGACTGCTAACACGCTGTAGATGTGGGAATAAGTAACATCAAAATCACTGTGGAAAAAAATTAGATTATTGTTGTCTGCACTGTATAAATCCATAAGATTTTTTTTTCTGGTGATTCTATCAAGGTTTTGTCGTGTTTTCTATCAAATTGCACAATCCCCACATACAAATTAGTCTGAGGATTTTTTTAATCATTATTTCCTGTATAAATTAGAGAGAGGAGGAGATGGCGTTATTGGAAAGAGCCTACATAATCATCTACATTGGGTCTCAGCTAGTGCATGGTGACTATATTGTTCTTTCCTCTCCGTAATGCGGTGTATCACCAGAAGCCATGATGTGCCGTTGCCAAACACCAGAGTTAGAGCTGATGCTTAGTGCTCAAACCCTTAGTCAAAATTTGGAAGGGGATTGGGGAAAAGAACCCTGTTCAAATCAATATTTCTTTTAAATGCCTGCACCAAGAACACTCTATAAAGAGCATAAGGGATGCGTGTCTTCAAAACCAACATGTGTACAAAACATGGATTGAAAGAAGCGCTCCAGGGGCTTCAATGATCAGTGGGCACAAAGATGCTTTTGTTTCCAAGTTTGTGCCTGAGGGGATATCTGTCACGTAGAGGACTCTTCATATAGGCCACATAATGCTGGGCTGGGCCCTTTGGGTGAATCATATCTGTTGCTAAGTGGATGCACGAGATGCTCTCGAAGGAAATATGGAGAGGACTATACATAGTGTAAACCTCTGTCGGAGCAACGGGCCCTCCCCTTGCTCCAGTGGAACCCAGGGAAGGAAAGAATTCTGCAGGCAACTAAAAGAAAGATATTTTAAAACAAACAAAAAAAAAAATAGGCCTTTCTGTTTGTCCCATGTCTGGCGATTCGTGGGCGAATGGAGATGACACATAGGACTTCTCCAGGGCGGCATGTATGCACCTCCCTGCGCCCCCGGTAGTATATCGGCATTTCACTTTGTGCTGTAAATTGAGTCTGTGGTTCTGGTCAAAGACATGCTGGCTCTGAACCAGGACCAGGCACGGATCTTGCATGCTGAAGATCAGTCTCAGGCAGTTGGGCATGGGTGCTTTCCTGTATAACTGAAGGCTGATAAACTACAGAAAGAAGGATTGCAATGTAATTTGTACCTAAACGTATCTAGAATGAAGGGACCTAAAAACGTTAGCATCTGTGATTTCAGTTCAAAGAAGTCTTGTCCACAGAGCATGTCTCTTCTTCTCCCCCCTTCCTTTTAGGCAAAGCTAGGATAGCAGTATTCTAAGCAAAACAGCTAAATTGCAATAAAGAGAGATCTTCTAAAAAAATGGGTTTGAACCTATAGTCTGTGAAGCATACCTCACAAACCCGTGGCAGGTAAAGATGAAAAGCAGGCACTTTGCCTTGGGCTTAATTTTGCTATTCAAAGGTCTGCATCTCCGCTGGAAAATATTTAGGGATCTGTGAATTGAAAACAGTTGAAAATCACTGACCTGAAAATATATTCCCTTGTTTTCAGAAAACCAGCAAGACTGAGTTAGCAGAACATTTCTCTATGGTGATGTTGCTGCCTTTCCCCCTACCCCCTATCCTACTAATGGATCATGTGGTTTGTAGCCAGAATATAGCCTTTCATTTCTTACGGTCAGAACCTTTTCTAACGAGATCTTTTTGTGTTGAAACATCAGCATGGAGCTTTTCTAGACTGCTTGTACAATTATCTGATGTATTGCAAATTAAATGCAAATGAAAAGTTAGATTAGTTTGAAAAAAAGAAAAGTTTCTCAATTTTAAATGGTTAGTCTTGCCAAAGAGATCTCCTATTATAACAATGATGTCTTATAGTTCTGGATCAAGGCTTATTCCTATTTATGCTCAAAAAAAAAAATATTTAAAAATTACTACTGTAAATGAAACTGAGATGTGATTACACTAGATATCATAATTATCCATGACAGTGCAGCCTGCCTTTGGAACGCATGTACTACAGGCACAGCATTCATATATTCCAGACCTCTGACCTTAAGCAGATATCATTATTTTAGTCATATGGGCAAGCCAGAAGGAAAGGTCAGAGCTCATTCATGTGTACTTACATTATAGTTCTTTATTTTACGTATACAAGCGGTATTTCAGTTTGGAGGTTTGTAGGAAGAGGTTACCCCAAAAGGTGTTTATGTTGGAATCGGGCTTCGTTCTGACAGAAGGGTGATGTTTTATGGGATATGGCACTGGTTTTTTGGTGTTTGGGATTCCTTCCCCCCTTTCCCCCCGGCTTTGGGGTTTTTTTCAGCATGGAACGTGTAGGAGGTTGCTGTTACCTAAATTATGTGCTGAAATCACTAGGGTTGCCTGGGGTGGACATCATTTCCCTTGAAGTAACTGTCATCTTCATGAAACGTGCTCATGTCTGATCATAGCCCTTGGCAGCAGTCTTGAGCAGGAAAACATTCTTCCAGTTCAGGCGACTGGGGCTTGTATTTGTTGCAAATGACTCTTAATGCAGGTAGGGAAGCTGCAGCTCCTGGAGTTAATTGTACTGCATTTTAGTGGAGCACTGCTGTGATATTTATGACCTTCCTCCTTTCCTTTATATGACACCATATCGTTTTATTTTGGGATGTTGCCTGAAGCCACCAGGTTATCCAAATAACTTGCCAGTCTCAAAGCAAAACATCAAACCGTCCCCCTTTCCTAAAGATCCTTTTACCTTCCGCCACTACTACCACCATGCTACCTTTTATTTCGGGGGGGGGGGGGGGGGGGGGGGGGGGGGGAATCCCCAACCTCAAATCATCTTGCAATTGCTAACACAGCAAACAGGCCTAATTAAAAGAAAAGGACAACTGCGTAACGAATGAAAGTCCACCCTGAAAGGAAATGGATAGATCGGTTCCTGTGTGAAAACGCACCTTTTTCTGGCACGATGTTGTATAAGGCAACTGTTGCGTTTTAGCTGAGTAATTGAACTCTGGGGTACGTGCTTCTGACATCAGGAGAGCAGCACGAGCTACGCTGAGAATTTCTCATGGTGAAGTCACAGACCCATTAAAGCTTAAGCAGCGGCTTGGTAACGCTGCGATGCTGTCTTAATGGTAAGAATAACCACAGGGATTCCCGACGACTTACACCCATGAATTTATTGAAACAAATGCTGCTTTCAGCTCTTTGATGAAAGCACCTGCCTTTAAGCAATGGCCAAAAGATACCTATGGGTTGCGAGAGGCACTTCTTCAACTGTATACTTTCCTATCTGCTACAAAAGCATACGCAGCGTCGCTATGACCCCCAAAACACATAAAAAAGTCTTCTGTACATATGACCTCAGTGTTGAAGAGCGTTCATGGAAGAACATCGTTGCAGCAGTCGGCATGTTGAAGCTAATTCCGTCCATCACCCTGTACAAAGTCTGGACCACTTGGCCTTCTGCAATATGGTTCTCCTGGGCTCGGGGTTCAGGCAGAAGCCCAGGCAAGATTTGCTGAGCCACCACCGAGCTGCAGCTGCCCTTCGGCTTTCCTCCAGTCTGTGCTTTTTGGTGCCCTTCGTAAAGATAGGGAAGAGAAACTTGGCTCATTTGTAAAGAGTTCGTTGCTTTGTTATATATATTTTAAGGAGGGAAAAAAATCCTTAAAACTCTGAAAAATGTGGGAATTGGCACCTCGATTCCTCCTTTTACCAAAACTCTCCTCTTTCTTGCTTTATCCATCCCTTCTGATGTGCAATGGGGCTGGAAAGTATAAGAACAAATTAAGGGCAAACACTTGTACTGTCTGGATCTGTCCCAGACCTTAAAGGAGCCAACCAAACAGTGTTGGGTTAAGATTGGGGTTTTTATTGTATTTTTTGGCATAGTCCTATAGGGCTGGATTCTGTAAGACTCAAAGCCGAGGACTTAGGTCCTGATTTTCATCCTGATTTAAAAACAAAATAATAAAATGACAATGAAGGGGTTAAGGAAAGCATGTAAAGCATAACAGTGAGTTGACAGGTGCTATAAGAAGATTGACCAAGCTGCGCAAACCTCGCTGCAGGCACAAGAACAGCACTGAGGGAATCCAGACTTGGCAGCAGTAGAGGTTAATGTTTAAAGAAAAATAGATTCATTATAGAGAAGAGATGTAGGAGTTCACTTACAGTTGATAGTATCTGGCATCTGTTTCCATCCACAGGTGGAAGGTTGCATAATTTGGCAAAAAGATGCACAGAGATAACCCCAGGCATTGTTTCCGTGTGGCACTAGACCACCTCGAAATCATATGGGGCGTGACAATATTTAGATCAAAGCTTTAAAGCTGAAAGGGCATCCAAACATTATTGTAGCTGGGGAAAAAAAACATAATTAAGTAACCTCTGTAAAAGCTTTGGCACAGTATTCCTTTGGGGGAGGGGGAAATAACTTTTGAAAAAATAGGTTTGCATTGATTGAAAGTGAAAATTTAGCTTTGTAGGTTGGCAAAAGCCACTTTTAAACAATTAAATTGCATTGTCTGCTCATTTTCATGAAGTGATTATTAGTAACCTGGTATGAAAATGTCTTTTAGCTTCTTTGTATGATATATGAGTTGACAAGTGTGTGCTTTGAGTTAGCTGTGCAATGTTCAGCATTGCTAGTACTATTGGGATAAGTCATTTAAGTTTCAGAACTTCGGGGGGCAAAGTAAAATGCTTTTAAAAATCACTAATATTCTAAATGCCTATTTGCTTCCCAGCTCATGCAGCTCAAGTTCTGAATATCAAAGGAACGCAAGTTTAGGACATAGTTTATGTTCTTTCATAAATATGTGAAGCATCACAGTTCCACCTAACAAACAAGAGATCCATGGGTGGAGGGGAGCTTTTGACCTCCCAAGCCCCTTGCTGACAAGAACCTGTCCCTCTGTGTTCAAGGTCCTTATTAAGGAGAAGAAACTCATAACTGAGGATTTGCTTAGGCATAGGGGTTTAGGAACTCTCTTAAGCTTTCCTCTGTAGCTTGGCTTTTCAACAGGATGTCACTAGTTTGACCGAGTAGGGTGACAAGTGATTTTTTGATGTAGAGGAAAATAAAGAAACTTTAGGGGGAAAACCACTAAGTTTATATTGGATAGGTCCTTTTAACAGTTTGCAACTTTCGGTTTTTGCGTTAGCCTTTACAAAGACAATCCTCTGTATGTTTACTGTAAACCTGGCAATCTTGAAGCAAAAATCTGTTTTCTGGGCCAAATTGGAAGAGTCCTAAATTTTGCTTTAAAATGAAAGCCAGCCGTAATCTGCAGGGACTGTGACACTCTTCTGTAAAACAAACGTTAACGTAAGTGACTTCGGTTCCAACTTCTCGCTCATGTCCAGACTATAACTGACTTTGCACTGACTCCATGAGGTAGGTACAAAATGTTGCTGTTGTATTAATTGGTGATGTTTTGCTCTCTTTTTGCATGTTACATTGCAAAAGAGAACAAAGCCAACCAAGTTCTGTTACCTGTGCGGTCGGTAAGGGAGATCTTTACTAACTGAAGACAAATGCTGTAAAAGCTTTTGTGAATAGTATACGCTGATCTGGTGGCAAACCCATCACAGGACTGAAGGAAAATCGTTTCCATACACGCTTTGGCACAGATGCCACTCTTTTCATAGAAAAGAGCATGGGAGATCTCTTGGCGTGTGAATTTTGTGGATGCTGCACCTCTTAAGATTTCTCTCATTTCTATAAAGCTCACAGGACAAGGTTTTTTTTCTTAAAGGGATTTATCACTGCTATCTATTAACTGCCTGTAAACACTGTGTACTTTAAATATTTTATAGCTACATAAAGGGATTGGCGCTCAGGACACTATGGCTTTATGCAGCATATCTGTCAAATGGCTATTATACTTCCAGTTTCATAATATGCTTTACCTAGAAATGTGATTATCAGGACATACTTTATAGATAACTCCCTTACACCAGGAGGGAAAAGTGAGTATATAAATTAATTCCTAGTCTGTCCTTACATGTTGGTCCTTTGTTTGTTATTTGGGTCATCAAAACCCTTAGCAGTGCACGAGAATAATCTGATTTAATGACAAGAAGAAAGAACCAGCTCTCTGTTTTCCAAAGTTGCAGCAGATGTAGAGAATAAATTATAAACAATTTTCCAAACATAATGTATAAATTTATAGCAGTGACATCTTGATCTTGCATGAGAAAGACAGCATATACATACTAAACAGAGCAGTTCATGCTAACCAGATGCAGGGTCATCCATTAGCAATACTTTATCTGATTAGTATTGTTAATGGAAGGGCTTATCCAGCCATTTTGTAAAAGCAGATCTGCTGTAGATCATGATTTCTTGTCAGTACAGTCATCAAGGCTATCATGGTTAAGACAGCCCAGCTATTAACCTACTAGAGAGAACTGGACAGAAAAATACACTGAGCAGTCAGTGAAATGGAGACCCTTCCATTTATTTTTCTTCCATGCATAGCATTGCCCCCTGCACTGCTAGCTTTTCCATCATTTCACTTGGCAAGACAAATTATTTCAGCATCTCCCTTTACTCAACTTCTAATATGTTCAGTGGCTTGATTGTGATAATTTATGATAGTTTTGTTTTTATATTCATCATGGTCTTGATAAATGAAAAGGTAGTACTGAAAGGGCATGTTTCTGGAACAGATGGAAGTACCGTAGTTACACCATAGATTATTTTAAAACGTGTAGATTAGGAGGCAAACAAAAATTAATCTTCTCCCTGAGAAAAGAGTGATCTTGAGAATGGAATATCCTGCGTTAACTTTGAAGATGACCTATCTAATATTTTAATTTTGTACAATACCTTTCTGGTGTTTGTTTTAGTATTTCTGACAACAGTCGGTATTTAATGATCTGTCTTCATTACAAAGAGTATGTTTAGACATTCACAACTCAGCATAATTTTAATCAATTAGAAGTTGTGTAGAAATCAGTTCAAACAGGTAATATTTTGTTTAATCTATAGTAGTTTTGAGTTTGTTTCTGAAGCCACTGTTCTGTTAAAATATAGGGGATTTCTTGTGTATTTTGAATAACCTGGAAATCCATCTTCTGTTTAGAGGTAAGATACATGTTTATAAACGCAACCAGTTTTCCTAAGGTCTTTGCCTAGCTCTGAGACGAAAACATTTATTTTTAATTTAAGATGCTGATATGTTTAAAAAGCTGTTATGAGTTTAAATTAGTTGGAAATAATCCTAAAACAAGTGAGGATCTACTATGACTTGCGTGCACGGTAAGATACACATGAAGTAGCTGTGCTGTAGCAGAGTGGTGAACCCACAGCATTTCTCTTGGTATTGATCACGATCCCAGCGCTGTACTGTGCGTGCAGCTCCCGTGTCAGACCCCAGCAGCGTGAAGTCAACTCGTTGTTGCCATGGTTGTGGAGCTGCGCTATTAACTTGGAATGTCTTCTCAAACCAAACTTATTCCTTCCCCATTTTCAAGAATAAGTTAAAGATTAATGAAAACTTTGGAAATATTTTAGATTTTTTATACTTCCTGCTAAGCCAGAGTGATTTTGGTTGATGTCTGATTATATGAGGTGGTTGTGTTTCTTTTCCTAAAGTTATAACTGAGCGTACTTACTTAAATTTCTTTTAAATATCCTTTTAAGTATCAAAGACTTCCCCCACTATTTTTTTACTTTTTTCATTTTCTCTGTTTCTCTATTTATTGCACCCACTTCCTTTCATTTGTTCTTGTCTTTCTAACTTGGCTTGCATTTTTTTGATTCTTTGTCCTTTTCTTTATTTCCACATCTTCCTTATTTTTGCCTTTCTATTTTTTCCCTCCATGTTTCACTTCCCTAGATTGGACACAGGACTTCATGTCCCACGCTCTAGACGCGTATGACTCTGTCCCTCTCTGTTCACCTGCCTGCCTCTTTCACTCCTTAGGTAGGTACAGGGATTAAAACCTGAAAGATCTGAACAAGGGTTTTCTGGCAGTAAATGCATCTAATATTGTCTACTTTGACCACAAGAATATCACAATTCTTTAATTCTTGCATGAACTGAGAAACACTGAGCTGTAAAAACTAGCAAAAAGACCACAACATGCAAGTTTTGGCAATGAGGATGAATAGAAAAGGTCATCTCTCAGGCACATTTGCAGGATTAGGACGTAACTAGGTGACAAAAGTCACACTGAGGTTAGAGTTGAAGATGGCATCCTGGTAGATGATTGCGTGATTGGTAATAACGAAAGATGATAGAGCCCTTGCAGTATTCAGGGAAAGAAATAGCAGGAAGGTCTACTGTGCTTTGTCCCTGTCCTTCTTGAACTTGCTGATCGTTACAGGAGATATCAGAACGAAAGATCAAAATACAGACTGGAGAAAAGGAGATGGTTATGCATGGGAGAGGTAAATCAATAATATCAGCACAGTAGTCCAATTTCTTGATAAAGTTGGGGAATAAGATGCGGAAGGTAAAAGAACACAAGACACGCCTGTGTCAGGTTTTTTCTGAAAACCATGGGGGAAGGTGAGGATTATTCTCTTAAGTAATGATTGGAGGGGTAGGGAAAAAAAAAAGGCATTAAAATTCTTGGAGAAAAAGCTTCTGACTCACTTTGTGGAAGGCAGTTGGATGGCCAGGGTGCTGATTAAAAGACCTGACCAAAAAGAAGACACTAAAGCCTTCAGTGAAGGAGGGAATTTGTACAAGAAATAGAAGCCAGACTGCAGCAGGTCAAAAATGGAAATGGAGAGTTTCAAACAGTATTTGTAAAAATGCTTGTGGGAAGTGAGATATCCAAACAGTTGCTATGCTTTGTAACGAGGCAGAAGAACAAGTGAGTTGAGGATGAAAAATGTGGAAAAGGAAGATGATCTGCAGGCACGTGCATGGGGCAAAGAAAGCCAAAGAATGCAAGAGTAAACTGAGAAGATGCAAAAAGTCATCAGTATTCATGACCTGGAAATCACAGATAAGGAGTGAGGAGGAGGGGTTGATGCTCTGTTTTGGCTGAGACCAAAAGATGATAGGAGAAGGCTACCATGGCAGCGTGGGATCATGTTATTGCTTAGTTGGAACAAAGTAAAACGAAAGGTTAGTCTGGCAGGGTGGAAGAATTGAATCAAGGCTTTTAGCTGAATGAAGATGGGAGGGTGATGGTGTCTAAGTGAAGGAGGGGAAGACCAAGTCATCAAAAATTGGTTCAGTTAGTTGTGAAGAAGGGAAGGAAGGAGTTGGTAGATTGTAGATGAGAGCAACATGGAGGGGAGATGCAAGTAGAACTGGATGTGACACTAAATAGACCTAAAATAAAATAATTGAACAGAACTCCAGACCAGAGAACATTTGCGAAAGGTAGCTGGGAAAGGCCCATATCCCCATGACCATCTGAGCAGAGGTAAGGAGAGTGGTAGGGAGAAGGAGAAATCACTCAAAGTATAGTTAAAGGAGTAGTTTCAGAAGAAAGCGTCTTGATCTCTGAGGCAATGGTGGAAAGGGGAATTGTAATGAAGCTGTGGCTAATTATAGTCATTTTAAATACAGAGTTTCAGAGAAAATAAAAGCAGAGACAGAGAGAAAGCAAGAGGCTGAGACATGAGATGTGCAAGCAGGAATAACTTTATTAAAGGCCTTGAAGTAGTGCCAAAACTGGGGTGGGAAGTAGAAAGTGGACATGGCAGGAAGGTTCCTCCCGGGGGAGAAAGTCATCAGAAGCAGGACAGTGAGATGGCGGATCACAGGGTTGCTGAGAGGGGGAAATGAAGAGAGAATAAACAAAGATGTCGGATGTAGCAGATAGGAACCAAAAAGAAGTTAAAATAACAGAAAAAAAGCAAAGGGAGAAGAGCAAATGGAGCTAGTGTAAGGAAAGGATAAAGGAGACAGATGCTGTGAGGCAGTAAGGGATGTGGTGAGAGCCCCAGGAGAATAGCAGATGGACAGGGTTTTTTACGAAAACAAACAACAACAAAAAACCCAGAGGAAAAAAAAAAAAAACAAAAAAACAACCAAAACCTAACAAAATAAACCAACAGAACTCCTGAATGACATCCAAGGAATTCATGGACACCTTCAGGAAAAATCTCATTAACAGCCAGGAAGTCGTAGTCAAATAGCTAAAATGTTGTAAATAGTTGTAAAGTGCATGGCTGCATCTTCAGATGCTGTAAAGTAAAATGTAGCTCTCCACTGAATTTTTAACCCATCACAGCTCTTCCTGTGTTACTGGAGTGTGAGGGCCTTGCTGGAGCCTTAAAACTGAAAAGCAGCAGCTTATGTGCTGCAGATGTCCCCAGTAATCAACTTAAACTCCTGCACAAATGCTTTTATTACCTAATACCTCTCATATCTAGTATCTTTTGTGTCTTTTCTGCATTAGTTTTGTATCTGAACACTTGCAACCATGATTCCCAAGTGGACTCTCTGAAAAACTATCTATGAGAATTTTATGCACTTATGCAGTATCTCCTTGCATTTGGAGTCACCTAAGATCTGATCAATGGGACACACTCGACTTTCAAGTCATTTAGTTATAATTAAATCAGTAGATATCAGCTCAGTCAGAACGGTGTAGAATTGCAGCAACTGGTGTGCTTTCGATGACTATGCTCTGAATTTGCCCCGGTGTCCTTCAGCACAGAATCCAGCCACTTGGTCTGCATGAATATAGGTAGGAGAAGACTTTTTCTCAGTGAATGAATTACTTATTCCTTGATAGGAGCACTCAAATACTAAGTTTCTCTATAGCTTTGTATTGTAAACATAAGAGACTGAAAGTGATGCAGCAGTCATCCATGCCAAATTATATACAGAGTACAGCACAATATCAGTGACACCAATGCATCCTCGACTGTCTGCTTAAACATCGTGACGCTGTATTTGACTTAAAAAGGATTGTTGTTTTGTTACTGGGAATGACAACCGCACTTCCCCTCCCTACACAGAATCTTGACTGAACAAGCTATTGAATGGAATATGTTCTGAGTGGCCATATTTTATATTAAAATTTGATTAAATTCATTCTGTAGGCCACTTCAATGTGAATCATAATTATATTATTCTGCCAGTAACTGAGGTAATACGATAAGAAGAATGTCACATTCTCTAGACTGCTTTTAATGGAGTATATATTACAGCTCGGTGCTTGCAGTATTCAGCAGTCCTCACTCAAAGAAATTTAGAACTAAATGGCAGCTTAGAGCTGTAAAACTTGGTGGGTCACACTCTTCTTGATCATGCCTAAGCTTCATTGGGTGTCATGGAAATCAGTGCAAGATGAACGTCCGGTGCAGGGTTTGAAAAGAAGTGAGGGTGGTGGTAAAACTTCCCTGTATTATTAAACATTTTTCATACATGCTCTTCGTTATTGCAGGGCAAGTGGGGCACTGCAGTATCGTGGTTGACCTCCTCCGTGACTTATTTTCAGCTCACCTCCTTCAATAGATGAGAATGGACATGAGTCTCTGTGGCAGTTTGTTTTACTGCAGCAGAGCTAGCAATAACATTTCATAGCCTCCCCTTAGAGAATTCAGCTCCTCATGTACTGGCATTGCTGTGTGGCTTTGTGTTTTCAGCCCTCTAATGCAGTTTTAGTTTTAATGAGTGCCGTTAAAAGAACAAAAGAGGAAAAATCTTGGTGAGGGAAATCTATGCCTAAGAACAAGGTAAGCAGTCAGCACCTGTGTGTCAGGTTAAAGACTATCGTTTCCAAGTAGGTATCGTGTGTGGTGGCTTCTCCATGCTGCAGGTTACAGTAATATATGTTAAAATAATGATTCACAGTCAGTTATTTGGTGTCAAGTGGCCTAAAAGTCACATCTACATACAATTGGAAGAAAATGGAGCCTTACAAAATAAACACCTTGGGGGAAACGGATTCAACTGTAGTGAATCAACTGCTTCAGATGAGCAGTAGGGTCATTGCTGATACCATTTTTACTGTTTCCCTTTTTGTGTTACTGTTTCTGAGAGATGATTTTGTCGTCTTCTTCTCCACACCGATGTTCTTTTTTCCTTAATCATTTCTGACAAGATGCCCATCGTACGTACGAGTGTTCTTAGACAAACTTCGAAGAACAAAGGGGTTGTGCTCGGTATCCAGAGAAGAGCTGCTCAAGTCCGTCGCAATTAGGCTGTGATGGCTGAGGCACTGGAAGTAACCAGGGAGGCTGGTGGCACGTGTCCCAGCTGAAGAAATTAATTTTCTATGTATTATCAATCGATGTTCCTGGCTCCTCTTTGGGCTGGGAACTGCACATGCAAGAAGTAACAGCTACACTCTGAGCTTTGTTGCAAAAAGTAGTATGACTTTTTATTTTCTTTTTTTTGTTTTCTCTAACCAGGCTAAAAGTGTCAGGGAAAAAAATAATAATAGTGACCTTGTCCTGCTAAGCCTTGAAACAGCATTAGATCAGCAGCTGACTTTGGCCAAGTTCTTTTGTAAAAACACCCCTTAGCAACATTGCAACATGCGAATAAACAGTAAGTGTCATTCAAATAACACAAAGGTTGAATATAAAGATAAATAAAAGCAAGTACAAAAATTGCTGACCTGAGGCCCGGTCCTCAACCACAGAAGTCCAGTGACTTTTCAGCGTATTTCAACGCAAGCGGTATGTCAGGCTGACCGGGATTAGAATTTTTCCTGCTCCCGCTCGTATTTACTCTCAGTGCCGCGTTACAGGGATCACTGTTTACACCGTAGTAGCTCTACTAGCTGTGGGCCTTCTTTCACTGATAGTGGAAGTGCAAATTTTTAGGTTTAGTGAACTTAATTTCACCTCAGCAGCAGATTCAACTTTTGTGGTAACGAAATCGTCTCCTCGTGTTAGCCAGCACCTCCCGTGGCTACGTCTCTTCTCATTGGGCTAGGCTCGAAATTTGGGATGTCACTGAATTCATTAATACGTGGAAATGATTCATTTAAGGGAGGTTTCTTTCCCCTCTGTACACGCTTGCTAATTAGCAGATGAATTTTGATGTTCTAATTGATCTGCTGCAGAGAGACAGCTGTGCACCCCAGCTGTCCTCCGCTCCAGTGGGCCTCCTCTGCAGAAGGGAGGGAGCAGCCCTGGTTCTGACAAATTGATTTAACGAGAGTGCACTGCCTTGGGGGAGTCGTACACCACGCTGTCGTTGCAGATGATTGCAGCCTTCGCGGACTGCAAACGCTGGAGCGCTGTAATTGCCCAACAATGTCCTTTCCGTTGCCTCGCTGCAATTCAATTTTTCATGCCTCACCAAGCTTTCCAGCCCCGCTCCTGCTCCTGGTGTGGAAATACTGTATTCTGCTTGACTGCCATCTTAGGGGGGAAAAAAATCAGGTGCTTGAGAATGGGGTTTAAATTGTATTTAATATGCTAATAGTAACTAAATGTGCTCACTCGGTCACATATCAAAGAGTTTGCATTTAATTCATAGGGAAGTATTCTCTAATTGCATTGCATTTAGCAGGTAGTCATTGCTACAAACCTTTTAACGGTCATGTTGGCGCATCCCCATTCTTCCACGTGGCGCGCTGCATGTGTAGAACAATGGCTGTGGTGTCCTTTAAACATTTACACTTTCAGTTGCAAGTATGAATTTTTAAGGCTTCGTGTCCAGTTATGCCCCATTTTGTCAAACCTGGTACATACCTGCACGTAACAGGTGCCTTTCCGCAAAAGTGACAACCGTGGCCCCAGAAAGTACAAATATCTAATTAATCTTTCATGTCACCCTCCCTCATGAATGGATTTCCAAGCCGTGCTCTGCATCAACACCACTTTCTGGAGGCCATTGATTTGGCCTGAATATACCTCTGGGGAAAAAAAGGCACTACAAAAAGTGCATTCATGAATTCTAATGTGTGCCACACCATTACCTTTCTGCATATCTGATAGATAACCAAGCACATCCAACACATTTATGGGTGTGCAGATTTATAGACTACTAATAAGTAGCAGCTGTTCTGGAGGTCTGCAAGTTTTGTGTGCAGAGGACATAGAGGATTCCTGAGAAATGGCTACCCATTGCGTTTGCAGAAATGTAATGTCACTAATTATTATTATTATTATTATTATTATTATTTGTTCCCTGTATGCTCCTCTGTGTAAATGTGTGTGAGTGATGGGCAGTCAGCAAAAAGGAAAAAAGATACAGGTTTACGCCATTGCTTGTCGAGGCAAAAACAAAGTATTAAGCCATAAGGCTGCTAGAGATTATGTCAAAATGACCATATGTTCAAAGGTAAGTGATGGCCACTATAATTTTTCAGAAAACTATCTTTCTGTATTACCCTGAGCTATAGTCCCAAGAGCAGCAGAAAGGATATTGGGGGGGGCAGTCAGGATTTCATCAATCTCGTATGCCGCTGTTCTCCACCCCTGCACACAGGAACAAATACATATGGGTTAAAATTAAGCAAATAGTATTTCGGTAAACGTGACTTCCTTGATGTAAGTCAGACAATTTCCTTAATTGGCAGTGCTTTTCTCAAAACTCCTGTTATAATCTACATGTCTTCAGAATAAATGCCTCTTTCTTGGGGTCAGCCCTTGTGCCACAAGTTGCCACGATGGTTATTTTCATCCCTCAGTAGCCTGTCTTGTCGTCTCTGTTACATTTCCAGTGAGATATAATGTAGGCAATTAGGCACTTTTCCCTCAGAGAATGACAGAAGCATATATTGCATGAGTAACAAGTTTAGTGGTTAAAAATAGTGCTTATTGGTCATTTTACTTCATTTTATAGCAGCAGCTGAGGATTTACTGGGTACTACTTAGTGATACTACATGAGATTCGTGGGCTGAGCAAGCAACCTGAACTCTTTTAAACTTTGGCAGCATGTAAGAAAGTGATGCCCGGCGGGCCATCGCCAGTAGGACTGCATTACGCTGAGCTCGTTTGTAACCCCCTAATGAGGAGAAGGGTATTCCTAGGGACAGGGTGCGCATCCCACCGCTACCCGAGGGGCGTAGCAGAAGGCGTGCGCTCCTGACGTGCCTGGGACCTCTAAAATGAAAACGCTCCTTGGGGGCTTCTGTGCCGATGGCCGAGCCTGCAAATCACGGTTGCTGCTCCACTGGAGTGGGAATGGGATGGACGTTGTACCTGCTCACCTTTGTCCAGTCATCTTCTGCAGGGCATTACCTTGCCAGCCTGCTTGTAGCTTCCCACCAGCTGTGCGGTTACAGCTGGTGCTAGAAAGCAACGGCCCACAACGGATGGAGAAATCGAAAGGTCACATCTCTTCTCTGAATGCAAAACTGCCTTGCGAGGCAAGTCCTTGTTATCCCAGCAAGGCATGAATGACTAAGGCCGAGGCGCGCTTTGGCATCTTCTCAGGTTGAAAGTTCTCACGCTCTGATAATGTCTGGTTGTGTGGGTACCATGTCCTAGACGCGCCCATCAGTCACATTCACTGACTCAAGGTCTTTGCATTACAATGTGTCATTTGTTGCAGAAAGTACTGCAGGTCTTGGGGCCTCCGTGGAGGGTCAGATGTTTATCTCGCTTAATGCGCAGCTCTATCTTTTTCATCGCATTACCTCAGAGGGGAAAACATCCTGGTAATCCCTCTTTGTCGTTAACGCTGTGAGCATATGCCCTCTAGACTCTTCAGCCCATATTCTAGAGTCTGTCACTGGGAAAAGCCAGTCCCTCCCTCTTTTCCCTCCCTTCTCCCCCTGGCATAAGAGGCTACCTCCGACTGCTGCCAAACCTCCCTTTGCTCCAAAGCGTTAGTACTAACTAACAAGGTAGGCTGTTTCAGAAGAACAGTGTTGGAACACTGGGGGGTTTTGACCACTTTAAGAATTAATTTGCTGGCATGGGATTCCCCCCTCTCCCCCCAACCAAGATGGTTTATATTGAACATTTTAAGCTGTCACCTCACCTATGAGGTGCTACTTTACTAGCAGCTTCTAATGCAGAGTACGGAACATTGCCCATCTTCTCATATATCTACACTGTAATGTTTAGCTGTTGTGTATCAGAGAAGTGCTTCATCCAACATACATTGCAAAGTACCATTATGTGCTGCCTTTATTTAGGTTTCTTTCATAAGGAGCGAATAGAATGCTAAAGGTACATCTGCAATACAGCCTCCGCAGTATATTACCACGGCTAAGACGTTAAGGAGCTGCTACTTCAAACTTGCAAATGAGTACAGACACCAAAGAGAATGCAGTGCTTAGCTCTTTTATTTTGACCACTGTAATGTAATTACTTATACTAATCTTTCATTATATTTCCATGACTAGCAAAGACAGAGACCTAATTGTGTCTCTAGCTGTTGCTACTGCAAAGTACCTTTTAAATCATATTAACATCCATACTTGATCTTCCTACTCTTTTTGACATGTAGATCACAAAATACTGTGAAATTACTCAGCAAGAGCGACTGGCTCAGGTCGTATCCAAGCCACGGCATAGAAATGTATCTAGTGTGAGTGATTTGATGGAACTAGAAGAGGCAGTGACCCCTTTTCTCTGGGAAGGCACTTGACCTTCATTTTTCAACGCATTATGAGTCCTGTGCAGCCTTCTACTCTAGCTAGTACTTCAATTCCAAGATGCTAGAAATAGTCAGAAATTAATTATTCTACTTCTGGCTGTTCAAGAAGCTACGCTTCCTTTTCTTTGCCGTGAATCTAGCAGTAGTGATGAACGCGTTCTGCACAACCAGGCTGGATTATTGTAACTCGCTGAAGCTGAAGATAAAAGCTCCATAGAAACTCCAGCTATTGCGGAGCGCAGCAGCCTACCTCATTAGTAGGGACAGCACTGCGAACACACGGCGCCTATGCTGTGCATCATCAGCTGGCATCCCGTTTGCTTTAGCAGCCAACTGTGGGCTCATTCAACGTATAAGGTCATCGAAGTACTGGTATGGATGCTGGTCTGTCTACAGATTGCCACGCTAGCTTCGTGTCTCTGGTACAGTGCTGCTGATCGTCCGCGGAATTAAACTCCCTGGCACCGGACATGGGCAACTTTGGCCAAAGACCTTTTCTTCCCTGAATCTCGGAGGCAGTTACGAAAAGGGTCTCAATTTATAAGCTGCATGTTCTTTTGCAGGAATCCTTCTATAGTAATAGAATAGACGTTTAAAGACGTGTATGTCAGAAAGGAAGGATGCTGAAACTTAGGAATAGAGAAGAGTCCACCTTGGAGAAGCGAGTGAACTTCCAATACTGAAATTGCCATTCTAATAACGTAGGAAGAGCTGTCACAGAAATGTCTTAGCTAGTGTTTTACTGATAAATACATCATAGTGTGCTGCTATGTGGGCTGTTGTGAGTCCTCCGGGCCGTTGGGTAGGAGCACCGGGCTCTGCCAGCCCATCTTGTTCAGCTGAGATGGGAAGCTGCACCACAGAGGAAAGGGGCTCATCTCTTCCCCTCTGCTTTGCAGAACACCACAGTTCTTACGGTGCTTCTGCTGGAAGGGATCTCGAAAGGTCACCTAGTTCCGCTAGGTTGGAGAATTATTTATCATTACATTATCTCTTACGGGATTTTTTTCTTAAAGTGAACAGGATTGCATGCAGCAGTCTCCTTCTCTGTTCTGTGGTCCTTTTAGTTAGGAGGTCTGCCCTCTCATTAATGGGAATCACAGAATAATTTATTTTTTTAAATTGCAAGTTAAACCAGTAATTTTTTTGTCCAGACAGATGTGGAGAAAAACAGCACTGTCCTCATTTATAAGAACATTTTCCTCTCAGAAAGCTCTCCTCTTTTACAAAGGCTAGGAAACCCCACCTTGCAGTCTCTCCTTCCTTGTCAGAGCTTTAGGAACTCTCTTAAATATGTTGCTTTCTTCTAGATTCTCTCCAGTTTCTCCACACTTCCCGCAACTGCAATGTCCCAAACGTCAGATGGGGCCGCCTCGGTGCTGAGCAGAGGACAATAAGTGCCTCCCGTCTTTTGCATATAGCACTTCTGCTAATAAGTTACAGAATGAGATTTGCCCCTGCCCCAAACAGTCTTACAGTATTGGTTCCTTTGCAAATCATAATTCATAATACAAGTAAATTGTTGTGAGTCACAGATCCCCAAGGGGTTCTGTGGGTTTTGGTTTTGGGGGGGTTCTTTTTGTTTTCTACTTATACCCCATTGTACGTCTTGTATTTTGTACCAAAAATGAAGGTTTCTGCATCTAAGCATATCTGATTTCATCATGACCTTTTTGTCCTAATGAAAGTAGGCCTCTGCATTTTGATGTATTGTTAAGGTCAGAAAGGGGTATCAATAATTCTTCATAAGGTACAGTGCTCTTAATGGGATGAATAACACGGTCATTACAGCATCTGGCTTTAAAGTTGGTGAGGAGAAGGATTGATTCTACTGTTTTGTACAGACGTCCGTGGTACATATTAGTAGAGTAGAAATAAATGAGGGTCAGCTGTTGTTTTCCATATGAAGCCAACTGTGGCAACGCGTCAGAAAACCTCGCACAGGCCAAAGCAAATTCTGTGGGTTTCCTACTAAAATAAGTAGCATGCCCTGCAATGCATAACACGTCTTCCTCTGACCTAGGACACCTTGCTTTCAGCAGCATTCAGCTCTGTAATTTATACAGGCATTCATATTTCACTTTCTCCAGTTAATCCTAATAACCAGCTTTTAGAAGAACATGACAGCATAACATATGGGTGGTAAAACTGCTCATAAACCATAATAACATGGCCAAAAAAGATTAGATAGATAGATGCACTATGCTTATTGTGACATTCGCTGATTAGGAGGTATAGCTACTTATTATCAGCCATTACCTTGGTGGCTTGGAAGCAGACTGAAGCTGTTATTTGAAAAACAGGTTGTAAGTCCAGATTTAAACCAACTGTGTACTTACAACAAGTAAGAGATATAATTACGTTTGCAATTCTGTTCTTCAGCGTGCAGATGGTAATTTTGTTCATTTATGGTTGCACACGGGTAATGTTTTCTGTAGAACCGGCGTTGGCAGGATTAAGTGTGTGTTAACGGTAAGTAGGCAGCCTGTAATACATGGTTATCATTTTGTTGATAGGGTTCTGGTGGGATGAAAACCAACCAGAAACATAAGTTCAAATGATTCCTTACTGTAGAACCAAGACAGGCTTCCTCTGTGTATGTGTGTGTTCTTGCATCTAATTATTTATTTTTATTGTGTGAAGAGTTTTTTTCTTTTTTCCTTCTCGTTTGGAAATTTTTATGTTAGCTTCATTTTCAGTGTAGGCAGCAGAGTTGGGCAGCTGCAGGTTTGTGCCTTTAGGACTAAAACTCAGTTTCCACTCCAAGTAATTTGAAGTTTTCTGTTGGTTTTTAGGGGTTGGCATATTAGTATACGCTTATGAACGTGCATATGAAAGAGACATAAAGAAAAGCCATCTACTAAAGATACCCTTTTGATTTCATATTTTCTCAGAGTTATTAAACAGATGTTTGAGGGCAATTAACAGAAAATTTTCAACAGCTACTCCGCTTTTCCACACTGAAAGGGAAAGAGATAAATATGCAGATCAAGTCTGTAAAGTGCTTTAAAGATATTGAGGTTGGGTGTTAGAGAGTCATGGTACAGTACAGCTATTGTACAGTTCATTATTCGGGTTTTCCAGTTTTAGAACTGTGTGGCACTCTCAGTTTAATTGAATAGGTGTAAAACGGGAAAAACATAGTTGTGTATCAAGCCCAAGATGCATAATAAACATCCTCTATTGTTACCTGTTGTTTAGGCAATACAATGAGCTTTGGAATGTATTAAGGGAAAAGGGCATAGTACAGCATACTACATATAATAAAATATAAACATATAATACATACTATGTAAGTTATATGCAAGTGTACATAGAAAAAAGTAGACTGCATATTACATCAACCTGTGTATGTTTATCTGTTAAAAATTCCGTACAATATGCACAGAATTTATGACAGAAAATACAAGTGCCGTGGAATGTATTGTCTTAGAATGGCCAAAATGGTTTAAATTCTCAGAATAAATGAAAAAGCTCCATCTGGGCTGTGAGATTATGCTTTAGTAACTCAAACAAGATTTTACCAAAAGCATAATAGCCCCCAGAGCCTTATAAAGCAAACATGATTAAAAGGAGGTCTCGTTTAGCATCAAGAAAAGCCCTGATTTAGTTTCTGTTCTTTCGTTTTGTTTTGGGGTTTTTTTGTGGTCTCTTCTACATCAGTAAGTTTATGAAAGCAGCATTGTGGCTAAATGAGTGTGGTTTATCTCAGTTTGCCATGGCTATGGGAACCCTTGGTATCCTGTTAGGACCGTTCCCAGAGGATTTTTCCTTTTTCCTGTAACTCGTAGGATGCAGTACTGCTGTGAACGGACCTTCTTACATGTGAGGCTGCGAGTGGCACTTCAGGAAAATGTAATTGCATTGTGCACAGATGTGTTTAGTAACACAAGCACAATATTTAGTAAGCTATAGCTTGGGAGACACAGACTAACCCATTTCTTTCCTGCTGTCTTTACACCCTCACCCTTCTCGTCTCTGAAGACCGTAAGCGTGCCAAGGCAAGGCTTTCATCTTTTATTCTGTAAAGAACCTAGTACACTTGTTGGCAATGTAAATGTAAGGAGTGTTAAAGGTCACTCGTATTAGCATGAGCGGCATATTCAGTACATAACCAAAACTAATTGTTTCCGAGATTGAAATGGTTACTGTGATTTCAAAAGAATTTGTGGTTGTTTATGGCACATCAGGCCCTTTGACTCCTCCATTCCAGATGTGTGAATAAGTCTTTTATTAGATATTATTAACGCAAATTTATGGCATTCTTCGTAGATGTAACCGTTCCACTTAGAATATGTTAGGGTGCTTTACAGACAAATTTAAGTAATTCGGGAGCTTGGAGACATGAATGGAGATCATCGTGGCGGTCATGAATTTTCTCACAAGGCAGTGCCTTTTTAACATCTAGAAGATCATTTGGGCTCCTTTCGTTTTTGTTTTTTTTTAAAAGCCAGCATCAAGTGAACTATCTGTGAGTCAAAAAAATCCACGAAGTAACCTGAAATAACATTCTGAGGAAAACACAAATGTATTTTTAAGGAAAGGAAGGTTTGTTAATTTTATAACTGAGAGCAAATCACTGTTTAAGTACACTGTGGTTAAACATTTGAGTATGATCAATAGCCCACAAACATACATATATTTTCAGGTCTGTAAATAAACTTGCCTCTCCCTGCCCCTTGGTGATCTAATTATTGATGAAAAGCTGTTGATACGTTGCCAAGACACCCACCTGCCTGGCTTGCAGGCCACCCTGCAAAGTAGCATCTTAGGAAGGTATAAGCCACAATCCTCCTAGTCGATCATCAGGCATTTTTGCTCCTCTCAGTTGCCCATCTTCCCAATTTAGAGCCACAAATAACGCTTTCTTCCTGCCCCTTTGCTCCTGCCTCCTTGTTGCCTCTTTCTGCAAGAGAAAACTCTTTTTTTTGGACTAGACGTTCAGATATCTGGCTGGCTGGGACTTTGATTGCAGTGAAGAAGCATGTGGCCTGAAAAAAAAAAAAAAAAAAAAAATTACAGGATGTGATAATCTGTTTTCAGACTGTGAAAAGAGATATGGCTGACTTTGAAACAGTCAGCAAAAGTGGCTTTGACAGGCTCTGGGGCCTGAAAATGTACCCTGAGAAATACTGATGACTGATTATTAAAAGAGAAGATTAATTTCATGAGACAGCTCCCCCTCCAAGTATCAGGAGCAGATATATCATGGGCATATTTTTCCCTGGATTTTTATGCAGAAGAAGAAATCATGTAAATCCGGAGTTTTCCGTAGCATGTTTATTTTTCATATAAAGGTAAGCAGCCAGCTCTTGTACAGCAGGTTGCCTTGTATGGCAGCAAAAAGGAAATGTTGGAAAGCAGTTTCCCAGACACTTCCTTAGTTATTAGTCACGGGCTAATAACAGTGTTATTTTTTTTGCATGATTTATCAATGCAACAAAATTGCATTGTGAATAAAATTGTAAATACTGTCGGCAACTAATCTCAGTTGTGTATTAGTGACCAGATAACATAGATAACCTTACATAGGTAACAAATTAAGTTAGCAAACCAATACATTGTGTGTACCACCTAGAAGCGCAAGTTCTGCCTTTGCCACAAATGCTGTCTAATAAACGGGGCTTTGCAAGCAGAGTCATAGCAAAGAGTGCTGGAAGGCACCTCAAAAGGTCACCTAGTGCAGACCCGCTGCCGTAAGGATCAGCTTTCCTTAATCATACCCTGAGGGTCGTCATGTTCCAGTTTGAAGAACTTGCTCCCTGCTGTGGTCTACAGTTTGTTGCCCTTCGGAAGAGCATTGGAGTTGCAATCCCATTTTTTGGTACAACAGTGAGAATCCACTCTGGAGCTATGGCAAGAAGGCGCAGGGAGAGGGACGGTCACTGGGATACATCAGACCAGGCTTGGCTTTACTGGGGAAGGCAGGGGGATGATGTTCTGGGGGTTGACAGGTTTGGATTTACTGTGTCCAGTGACGGGAAAATGCTTTTTCCCCCATTTCCCAGAACTGGGCTGAGCAGTTGTCTGATGCCTGTTTTACAGCTTCAGACATGATAACCACCCCCTCAAACTCTACCTGCCGAGCAGTGGGCAGCCCAGTGCAGACCTTAAAGCCCTAGGTATGCTCAATTAGCATGTTGCTTTGCTCCTCGTTAGCGGAAAGGCAAAGGTTTTCTGCCAGAGCCCCACTGTTCTGGGAGGTGGTGAAGCCATGGAGGGCGAGTAGCAAGGCTGGCGTCTCTGGATCAAAAAGGTTCATCTCCTGCTCAGGTGCATGTGGTGTGAAGTTGTCTGGACTACTGATATAATATCATCTACCAGCAGGTGGGTGGGGAAGAAGGAATCAAAAAATCAATCCAGCACACAGTGGCAGATGGGACATAACCTGCTTTCCCTCAGTCGGGAAGACTGCCGGGGACTCCTATAGCAGGGGGCTGCCGTATGGTGGGGAGGAGGGCAGAGCACCGACCCCCGTCTTGGACGTCTGCGCTTCTTCAGGCCTTGCGGCTCTGCCTCGGAGAGGTAGCAACCCTCCCCTCCGAATACTCATTAGCCAGGGCTGTTCGTAGCTAAACCTGAGGAGTTGTCCTCTGCGTTGTGGTCGTGCCTACAGATGCTCTGTGGATCAGGACCGTGGAGTGCTTTGACGCTTACGGAAACTCCTTCGGCAGCCGCAGTCGCGTGGAGACGGCGCAAGAGACCGCGCTGCCTTCGGGGAACGCTGCTACTCGGTTTGCGGTGCCTCGGGAGAGTGCCTAGTCTCCCCTGGGACCTTCTTGCTACTGGTTGTTCCTCGTTGCGAGACTCAACTGGGTTTGTGTCACGTGAATAGGCAGAAAGCTAATTCGCGATCTCTGCAAATCCGTTGCTTGGTAAGGATGGACACGCAGTGCGCGTGACCGATGGAGATGCTGAGGACTGCAAGACAGTGAAAAGGACTGTCCTCTGGTCCTCTTTGAGTCTGACTCCTCAAGGCAAACGCAGTGAATTGCTTCAGTCAGCTGCGTGCTGTACCACAAGCTAATTTCCATTTGAACACGTGACGTATGAGTAACTAACCGCTGGCTTTCATGAAGAACTTGTGCGTTCCCGGGGAATAGGCCGGAATCCAGCTTCCCCCTCCAGTTACCGCCTTCCTCCTCAGTGAGCGTTAAGTGATCTCGGCAGCGAGGAAGGACGTTGTTCTCGCTCCCCAGGTCTTAGGCTTTGTACCTACCAGATATTCTAAGTAGCCTCATAGGCTTCTGGTCTCTATCTGTCAGGTGGGCAATGCCTGCCTAATTGAAAAAGTACTACTAGAAGGAACTAGTATGAAAATAAATGTAATTTAATCAGAGTGCAGCTGTTTAGTTACTCACTTTTCCCCTTCTATTGGGTATTTGAAGCATTTCTTTTTCCTGGAAATTGAATTTTGCCCAAGTAATTCCTAGCTCTTCATTTCCTGCAAAAGTCTGTTGCTCTTAGTTCTGCCTTCTGAGATGATTCCTGTTGCCCTTTCAGCCTTGGTGGTTGCCATACACTTGGTTGCAAATTAATATGCATTAAAAGAATTATATGGACAGGCTGTCTTCGGTACTTAAGAGGTCTTTATTCCCTGCAGAAGTGACCTGTAGTAGTTAACGCATTTCTTTCAACGACTCCAGGGAGGAGCAATCAATCAGCGTGTAAAATAGATAAATGAATTCACTTGCCCAAGATCAAGCAAAAAGTCTTTGGGAGAGAGAACAAGAAGCAAGATCTCTTATAGCCCAGTTTGGTAACGTGTCCTAGACCAGCCGCGGTCTCTGATAAAGGCAGTCAGAAGCATTCAAAGGGATGTTTAATTCTGGCAACTGCAAAGGTCACTTCTTGGAAGCTGGTATTGTCTGTGTGGATTATTTCTTCTTCATATTTTTATCTACCGTTTGCTTTTGATCACAACTCTATTTTTTTTTTTCTTCGTTATTCTTTATATAAAATGTCAGTACTTCATCCAAAGAAGGGCTAAATTCTGGTGGAAAGGTTCATAGTAACTTTCATATCTATAACAAAAGTACCATCGGGTCCCCAGTGGATGTAAATCACAGGGAGACTTCAGAATTGCATTTGAATTAGGTTACAGCCTCATCCCCAACCTTTGTTGCGTTTTCTCTTTGTAACGAGCTGGCATTGCAAAATATTTGTTTGGTTTTCAATATGAACATGATGGGCTTGTAGCTGTCGAGACCTGTCAAATACTGATGGTCGTCCCAAAGGCGTCACCCAAGGACCTGCCAGCCCAGCAAGTACGACGCACTTGGTAGGTTTTGCAGCGCTTGCGCTTGGCTTGGTGAATCTGAAGTAAATGGGGATAGTCCTGAGGTTTCAGTGTGTTGCCTACGTACTGGCTGCGGAACATCACGGTGGAGGAATGGTAAAACAAAAAAGGCCCTAGGAAGGGTTAACATACTGTAATGACTGACTGAAACAAGCGCTGTTCAATAAATGCTTGATGTAATTTGTTTAATACCTTCTTCTGTTAAAGAGCTGAAGCGGGGGTGAGGTGTAGCTGCTTGGGGGCAGGAGAGGATCGAGGGGGGATTTGAAGCTCCTTGACAGTACGCTCAGCCTCTAGTAATCTGCTAGGCAATTTTTAATTAACAATAGTTTTTCAGAATATTTGCTCGAGTCCTTTTTCTGTGCTTATTCAAAGTGCTCCTAATGTTTTAATTCCCAGCCCGATGGAACATAAAGTGAATAAACAAGGAAATGAGTGGAGATGTGTGAAATGATGATCTTAAACTTAACAAGCCTGTTTGTTTTTTCAAGCTGCTGAATAAATCCTTTGTGGTTTACGCTGCAGAGGTCAATGTTTTGCAGTAGGAAATGACTGGTTGCATGTCAGTATTCTCCAAGAGTTCATCTCAATTACTGGATTTGTCAAACATGACAAGCCTGAATGACTGTGTGGTGAAAATAGCGCACAGTTTGACTATTAAAGTAATTGGAGCATTGACATTTAACCGAACTGCAAGAGAACTGCAGTAATAAGTCTGAGGAGCACAGGCAAAGCAGAGAATAATACTTTTATAAAATCTCCAGTGAAACTGGTGCTTTCTTGCATTTTGATTGATGTAATTTTCAGTATCTTTTTAATTTAAACTATGAGATTAAAAGGAAGAGAGAATTCTTTTTTGCTACTTTTGGGGAAGTATTAATATTTGTATAATTGGAAATTCCATTAATTCAATATACACGTTGGTGCAATTTTACTATTGTTACACATAATCTGTGTACGTATTTTTAATACCCTTATAAAGTATATACACTATACAGTTAAAAATTTAGGTATGTATACACATGTATGTGGAGATCATCATGTGATGATCATCACAGAATTACGTTATAAATGTGTCAATTGCTTACTGGATCTCCGCTTGCTACTCTACCTTGCTGAACAGCTACTTGTGGGCTTTCAAGCCTGAGATGTGGGACTTAAAATTCATTGCTTTGGTAAATGCGAAAGAGCTTTTCCAAAATCATTTGACAGTCATTTACTTGTATCCATTTGCTGTTAGATTTTAATTTTTTTGACTAAGTTATTTCTGATTGTAAATTGTACATACGTCAGCTTTTCTGAGACATATTAAGGCTCTGGATAAAACTGTGTACCTATCAATCACTTTGGATTTGTACTGGTGGATCTGACTGGATTTTACAGTCACCAAAACTGTATTTCAGACAATGGCTTAAGCCACAGCCTCTTCCAGTGTCTCTGGAGCAGGGACCGAAATAATGATAATTTATTACATTAGTCTGAGGGGGCTTATCCTCAGGTGAGTTACCTGCATTTTGGCACAGTAATTTTACCTTATGTGAACTTGAAAATATGTTCTGTCCCAGTGGTGGGAGCAAGTCTTCATGTGAAAATTGGGAAACTCCTATTCCTGGCGCAGTAAACCAGACAGATAGTAAAATAATCCACAAAGAGAGGGGCAAGAGCGTGGTACAAGTGATGATATGTCTAAAATACCTTAATTACATTAATTTATGAGTATATTCTTTACGAAGTAGGTTAAGGGTACTGAGTGTGATTTGCCACTTCCACAGTCACATCTTAATTATTGGGATATCACAGGAGCACAGAGCAGTACTTTTAAATTTAATCTGTTACTTGCCTTGACTTGCCTAAGTCCCATCTCCATACAGCAGTTGAACATTATGCTTAAATCCATCTCCCTTGTGTAAATGCAAGTATATATTTTAAATCCTTTTTATTTCCACGAGACTTAGGCATATAGGTAAGCCTTTAGCTCAGTAGAAATAAACCTAAGCATAAATTTAACTGTTTTACTGAATTTGGGACTTGAGCGATCCAAAGCAATGCTTAGTCACAGCCTAAGTACAGATTTTGGGCAGCCTTCAGTGAGGACAGGCTTTCCAGAATCTCCCTATGGAGAAAGTAAAGGAGAATTCAAGGAAATACAGCAGATGCTTGGTTAACTGTTCGCTGACCGATGCCCAGCCAGTCCCCGAGCAGTGATCCACCCCTCCTGGCCAACTCCCCCCAGTTTATATATTAAGAATGATGTCCTATGATACGAATATCATTTTGGGTAGTTTGGGTCAGCTATCCTGGCCGTGCTCCCTCCCAGCTTCTTGTGCACCTGCTTGCTGGCAGAGCAGGGGAAACTGAAAAATCCTTGACTTAGCAACAACTAAAACATCAGTGTGTTTATCAACATTCTTCTCACGCTAAATCCAAAATACAGCACTGTACCAGCTCCTAGGAAGAAACTTCACTCTGTCCCAGCTGAAACCAGGATACTTTATTTTTTTCCTGAATTACATCCTGCGAGTTTGTATAGACTCAGGGTTGGAGGGAGGATGACAGACCTACAGGCTGCTTCAACTTTTTGAAGTACATTCTATAAAAACCAGTTATCTCCTTCTCCTCTATCGTTGATATAAATCCGGTCAATGTCCTGAAGATGCTCCTGATTTGCCCCTAGTGTAATAGAGATCTTGAGTGGCACCACCCCTGCCTAATATAAGTCCATTTACTCTGAGTGTCGTGGCACATTGCGGTTGTCCGTCTCCTACTGTTCTTGCCAACTTCTCCTAGAATTTAATTCTTAAGATCCAAACTCATACTGAAATGTTCCTCACAAGAAAGGGCCTCAAGTGAGAAGTAAATAAATAAAAAGGAACAGCAAACCATTCCCTTTTCTGGAGTTAGAGGGGCTGAAAATGGAAACCTCAGATTCATGCATGCAAGAAGAAACTCCCTTCTTAAGCATTAAACAGTTTAGATAATTTTAGCTGCCAAGGTTAATGTAGAGTCCCAAATCAGTCACTTAGAATATCAGGCAGGGAGGAAGGATTATTTCACTGTGTGCTATTCAACGGAAATGGTGTCCTCCAAAGGAGAAACGTCAATCCAGTTACAGGAAAAAAGCGTCATGATTCTGATTGAACAGTAAAACTGAACAGTAAAATAGCAAAATCGTTTGGACCATTTTTTTTTTTTTTCCAAGGCTTCTCAAGGAGGAAGGGATCAGGTCGAAACTGGGAGCAACCTTACCTTTCAGTTCTTGGCAGAGGGACGAAGGCAGTAGGGGAGCAGCACCGCCTGTGTCAGCCAGTCAGCCTGTAACCGTGTTTTGAACTTTGAGAGGATGGAAACCGATGCAGAAACACTACGTACCAAATGTAGTAAATCAACATCCAGCGAAAGGTTGCTGCCAGCGATCTCTGAAGCGGCAGGAGGACCTTGTAGCAGTTTTATGTTATAGATAGCCTTGAAGTCTGAATACAGTGAAGTAATGTGTTGTTCTTGAGAGTAAGAAAGAAAATGCTAGGGAGGTCTTGCAGGTGACTGCCAAGCAGTCACCGTCACTAGAGACACTTGGACAGGCACCAGTTGTGGTAGGACTTCTGAGGTGATCTGCAAAAATCCCGGGTGGAAGAGCACTGACTCCAAGGTACCAAGTTTAACTTCAGATTACTGGCCCTGCAAGGAGATGATGTCAGCCTGCGAGGCCTAAAAATAGTAACTCTAAAATGCAAGAGTTAAATCCGTTAAAACACACGAGGCTGTTTTGCTCAGTTTTCATTCTGGTAAGTCTGCAAATTTGCCCAAGATCCAAAGCCACGCAGGTAGCTGAGCTGCCTTACTAGGCAGAACTGCCTGTCTGAGAAGAAATTTCATCTTCTTGGTGAAATGAGTTATAACAAGTTTCATTCCAGAGATTTGTCAGTGATTGGGGCAACAAAAGAAAAGCAATTGCCATGTACTTTAGCAAATCCTTTTGTGGGTAACTTAGACGGAGCGGATGGGGAGCAGGGCTGGGTTTTGCTCCACGGGCTGTGATTGAAGAGCTCTGTTGATGCCAAGGCGGTTTAAGAAGTTAGTGCCAATTACTTCGCCCTGCTTCTGCTGGAATTCGTTATCCTTGAGGTAAAAAGAGCAAAAAGTAATGTGCCTGCCCCTCAGCCACTGCAGGTCCCAGCCCAGGGCAGTGTAATCCACCTTCAGGTTTTATCTGGTGTTGAGGCAGCGTGTGAGCTGAGGTGGCTGGGACTTTGAGTCCCTAACTCATCAGATTTAACTGTGGGAAGAGGGTGGGAGCACCGGCAACCCCTTCGGTAAACCACGGTTAAATCCAGTAGGGATTGGTTTGCGCAGTGCTTACTGTCCAGGTGGCAGAAGTTGCAATGAACCTTTTCTTTCCTGCAACATGGTTGACTGGTATTTTGCTATCTTCAGGGGATGAATGGGCCCGATATTAGCTAGCAACTGTAGTCGTCTTCTAATTGACCTTCTTTAATGGGTTTGCTTGGAAAAGACTTGATGGATAAGAAGTGAATATCAAATACGATTGATTAGTAAGTAAATAATGACTAGAATGGAGCATGCTCATCTACCTACATTATTTTAGTGTTTTCTAAAAGATCTTAGTTTGGCTCCTGTAACTGTTTCAGGGCAAAAATAAATACTATCAAGTGACAAATGGCTAACCACGCAGCCAGTTAGGTTTAAAGCAGTTGTACAATTCAAAGCTGCTTCTGGAGTAATTTTTAAGAAACTGTCAAATTCCTTGAATGTGGTAAGCATGAAGGTGTGTTTATGATGGTTGTAGTTCTGTGATTCTTCTCTTTTAGCAAATTTTAAACTAGAGATTAGATTATGGTTTTTGTTGGGTGGGGAGAGTGTCTTTTTCGAACATGGAGAAGTCCAGAGGACCTTCTGCAGGGACCTAAAGTTTTGAATTTACACTAGAAAATATTTTGTGATGCATGATGTTATTTTTACAGGAAAATATGGACTACGTGTTAATGAATCTCATCCCTTTATTCATGCTGACATGACAGTAAAGCTTTTAAGGTAAACCACATCTACTTGTAAGGTGAATATAGGCTTGATGTGGAAAAGCACTTTGGCATTAGTATAGTGCTTAAGCACATGCTTCACTTTGAGTATAGAAGCCTGTGAGTAGCTTCTTGAAATGGAGAGGTAACCTGGGGCTGTATTCAACACAACTCCAAAGCTTTCTCAAGGAGGAAAGGGTTTGAGTCTCCCTTCTTTGTCTCTGTGAGGGACACAACTGAGCCTCCTTTTGTAAGAAGGATTTTCACTGCAGCACTCGGGGAGAAGCGGGGAAGTAGGAAAGGCTTGAGGGAGACTTCCTAACGTGTGCTAACACATGAGACAGCATAATTTAATCATCGTGATTTTCCACTAAAATTACGTGAAAATGCTTTAGTTCTATAGTGTGGAAACTTTGAGACTTTCTGCTGAGTTTTGCTTTTCCATTTGGAATCCCTTTGAACCCAACACTCAGGACTGTGAGCTTATCAGTGTCGCTTATAGCCAAAGAAAGCATTCGCTCATATAAAACCCTACAAAGTCAGAGCTCTCTTTCATACTGACTTATTATTAGCCTCTTCTTAATAGCAGAACTCTCAGCTTGCTTTGTTGTTGGGTTTTTTTTTTTTTTGTACAGAAAAAAACCACAAGTTGCTTTTATTTTTAGCTGGATTGGGTTATTTAAACTGAATGTGACACTCGGGCTTCAAAGAATCCAGTGCAGTACATTTTTAATCTGATGTTTTTAATGAACTCTAGTCACTAGGAAATACTGTTATCTAGGTCAGATTTTTTGAATATTGTTTTTCTGTGACTGCGTATCCTGCTGTGCTTTCTCTAAATGAGCTCCCCAATGATGTTTTGCTTTCTCACAGCTTCCTGGAATGACTTTCCTAACTATAAATGTAGGTTTTGTTTTGGTTTTCAATACAAATGTACGAATGGCTGAACCAGCATCCACCCACCTAAGACTCATTCCTAAACTTTCTTGAGGGAGAAGGGGGAAGGATGTAAGATACCTCAAAGTTTTATCCTTGATTTCAAATTTTGCCTCCCTGGAAGGAATGGTGAAAAGATGGTCAAACTAGAATTTATTACTGAATTGGGTATCGACACAACTGCTTCTCAGCTACTCACATCAAAATGGCCTTATCCATACAACAGGGCAAGGTACCACCTGATATCATGGAGAGGCTCTTAGAGGTTTCTGAGCATTTCAGTTCTTTCTAGCCCTTTAAATGAGATGTCCCTAGCTGTACCCTAACTGATCTCTTAGTATGTCTCCCCAAGAGATTTCTCAGTGCCTTGAACAGAAAAGCATCAAGACTGTTAAGCCATGCTTACCGAGCAGTGGTCACCCAAGATCTCCCAGCACATCTATGGCAGAGTAGGAAATTGCACCAGTTTCTCTTCAGCTGGCCGTCCTGCCCCTTTCTGATACCACATTTTCTTCAACATGTTACATGGATTGGGCACATACCTCCATGTTCGTTGATAGAATGCCATTATTCTTTATTTGATGGGTATCACGCTCCACCCCTGGTGGAATGTTTACTTGCATCAAGATATTTCCAGGGTAGTATAAACAGGTAGATGTTTTTAACTTCTGTGCTTAGTCATAGTTTTATTTTTGTTTGTTATTGTGCTAAATAGAAATGATATAGCCTTATTTGGTAGCAGACGCTATGTGTAAGCTGATGTGAAGTTTGCGTGAGAGGTTGTGGTTTAGAAGCGTTCAGCCAGAATCCAGGATGGCAGATTGAATCCACACCATTGTCTCTACATGCAGTTATTTGCACCAAATACTTGTGCCGCCAGTGCCTCCCATGCTAAGCACAAATAATACTGGAACAGTATGTTGTTAGGAGGTGACACTTTTTCACCTGATATTGTGGGGTGGAAGCATTCTTGTGCAGCATGAAGAGAACTCCTGGAGTCCTTCCAGTGAAGTCCCATGAACTGGGGGATTTCTACAGAAAACCTTACGTGGACTACACAAAATTGCAGTAGCTAATTAAATTATTGCATGCATTTTCTTAAGCATATCTTGGGCAGGGAGATTCTTTTCAGCTTACTGAATAAAACAGTGTGTCAGAAAATTGCCCTTTGCACAGACACACCTGTAAATAACAGTGCCAATTTTCTCTTTACAAAGTGGTTCCTCTCTCATGTGGGTTTTGTCATCATAGAAATATCAAAACTTACTAGTAATGTAATTGTGGCAATTTGCTGTGTGGAGTATTAATTTCTGACAGTGATGTAGCAGATCAGCTTGTGAGCAGTTGAAATGAAAAGCCGGTTTTACCATCTAAGCGAATAAGAAGAGAAAAGCAGAGAAATTATGCGGAGTTTACATCAGAATGAGGATATTGAAACTGAAGAAAGAGATGAGAACAAAGCTGGATGACAGCCTGCTGAAAGCGCTTCTAGAGCAGCTCACTCGGTGCTCCCTGTTCTGGAGCTCACGCGTTGGGGGTCCTGGACTTATCTCCCTGAGGTCGATGGCAAACTTCAACAGTTTGAAAAACGAGGGTGGTAGCAGAGCGTTGGAGATGCAGTTGCTCTTAAGAGCTTGAGCTTGGGTTGATGGGGTGAAAATGTGGCTGGGGACTTCCTTTGTGCTGGAGAAAAGAAAGGCTGGATAGAGTCACTGGCTCCAAGGAGTTTTGAGCTCTGTGAGTGTTAACATGGATTATTTATCAGTGTTAATGTGAGGCTTAATTTTAATAAATAATTAAATAGAATACTGCAGCTTTACTAGAAGTTTGCAGCTGGGGTTGAAGTACAGCAAGGAGAGAGATGTGGACTTCAGCCAACAAGGAATGCAGCCTTTCAAACTGACCTGATGTGGTGCAATTTTATGTTCAACACAAGGAAGACTCAGATGAATTTGCATAGATGTTGGGTAATTGACTCCCAGCAAAGGATGATGAATATGGAGGTACCTGTGCTGGTTTTTATTAGGTGTATCGTCAGCCTTGGACACCACTGAACACAAGGCTTGTCGACTCGTGTTCTGTATGCTCTGCTTCACATCTAAGCTACGGATTGAGGCGGGTGGTCAACATCATAACTATACCTCTCCTAAGTCTTATTTAAACCCTAGTTTGAAAGTTCAAGAGAGACTTAAAGCTTGCTGGTCCTCTGCAAAAAGGGAAATTACTCTGAGGTGAATTTTGCTGTCTGAAGGAGCAACTGGCTGTGGATTTGTATTTCAGTAAACACCCATCTCTGATTAGATCTCCTAGCACGCGTTACCGAAAAGGTAATGCATTGGGAAGCATCTATGGAAACGGAGGGAGGCTTTTTTTAGTGGCAGTTTGAAGGTAAAACCATCACCTCAATCCTTTGCCAGTTCCATAAACACTCAGTTCTGGTTCTGTCATGTAAATTAAGTGCCATTAAAGACCAGCTGTGGTGTTGGATTTGTTTTTATTTGTATACATTGTGTTTGTGCTGAAGACATATAACCTTAGGAAGTACTTGTACCTTTTTATTAAAGGTTACAATTCTGGCTGAAGGATATTTATTTGGACATCTCTGACCAGTGACATTTCAAGATCAAGACCTTTGAGGCTCAGTGTGTAGAACAAAATGTTACAATTCTTTTGTTTCTACCTTCAGATTCATTCATTGAGATGGCTAAAACTGTGCCCAGTGAATCAACAGAGAGCTGTGTCTTGCCCTCTTCAAAGCTGATGGGCAGGGATGGGAGGGGAGAGCAGGGTGGCATTGAGAGGAAAATGTCTTTTTCTCCACAGCATCAGTCGTCTTCTCCCATGGAAGCTCAGTGATGCCTCTAAGGGGAGTGGGAGTACTGTCTTGTATCGTGTTTTCTCAACAAGGAAAGAGTTCAATGATCTCCTGTTTTTAACAGTGATGGTGTTTAAAAATGAAGTAATTTTGATTAATGCTTGTCCATGTTAAATGGCTTTCTTTAACAATATGATTTCATTAGCAGCAGTATTTAGTTCTAACATAGTGCATTTTATACAACCAGCAAGATGTGAGAGATTGACAACTCTCTTTTTCACCTGCCCCCTATAATGCTAATGTCTAGGACAGCCCTTCTGCCATGTCGGCAAAGGGCACGGCCTGCTCTTTGTAGGGTGAGTACCGCTCCTCGTTTCATTACCGAGAGAGGCAAAGGACACCTTTAGTCTTCCCTTCTGGCCGTCCCCACCAGGGCTAGCGGTTTGTGTAAGCGTAGTGCCATAGAAACCCTTCTCTGAGCGTACCAAGGAAGCGCTTAGTTCAAAGGTTTTCTTTATCTAAACAAAGAAGTTCCCACTCAAGAAGCTGACGCTTTTTGTGGGGTGTTGTCTTGGAAAACCAGGCCTTGTCCTTCATCTCAAATGGTTTTAACCATTCAATGGAGCGTCCATCTGCATCACTGCTGGTACTGATAACGGGTCCCTGCTTTCCTAAGGGAGAATATAGGTTCTTGTTCATTACTTTGTGCTCCTGTATATATTTAATCGTGCACTGGGAACAGTCTGCCTGTCACTGGAGATTAAGCAATAGCAGCGGGATTCTCGAAGACAATAAACAAAGTCATCCAAAGAAGTTCTAGGGACTGTCAGAAGTATATCTAAACCCAACAGCAGGGACCGGACCCACCTTGAGTTTGCAGGGTGCCCGCAGGCCTTCCCTGTTCCTTCCAGCCCGGCAGCACACATGCCTTCAAGTGCAACGGCACGGTTGTTCATCACTGCGCAACTCCGGGCTTACGCTTCCCCTCTTCGAGGTGCGTGGGAGCAGAAGACAACGGGCATCCAGGCGTTGTGCAAGTTCCCCAAACCAACTCCCCCTTTTTTTGGCGATGGAGGAAACGCCCAGATCCAGACAGCGTGCGAGTTCAAAATCTTCTCAAAGCTAAAGCAGCTTGTGCGTTTCAAAAGGAGCGAACAATAAAGCTTTAACACAACGAGATGCTGCGTTGCTCAGAGCCCCTGCCTGGAGAAGGGGCTGAAAGAGGAGACAAGACAAAAGATGTTAGCACACAGTATTTAAGCAAAAATACTCAGTCCTGCTACTGCGGTTCTTTAATACATTCTAAGGCAACAGTAGGGATGTAGTCTTTTTGCTTGGCAGTTCACCTTTAAATGAAGAAAACAGCCCATTGCAGTGTATATATTATCAAGCATCATTAAGACACGGGCTAATGCTCACATACAAGAGCTGAATAACAATAGCCTAAGGGTAAATGCCTTTAAATTTGTAAGAACACCAAAGAGACAATATTATCTTTAATACATCTTAATTGGCAGTGATGGATTTACCCTAACTTTTCATTTCATTAATTGACTCTGTAACACCTAACATCTACGTTGTAACAAATTGATCTTATGCCTATGGGTTTTTTTTTAAATAAAGGTGTGCTTGTAGACAATTAATTTATCTACCGCTTCTGCTGCCATTGATGTGGCTGCCATTTATTCTCATGGCAGAGCTCCTGGTGGTTTCCATAAGGGGAATCCTAGGCTTTTAATGTTAGTTTTCAGGAACTTAACTTTTGCAGATAAGTATGGATTTAGAGGAACTTTTTAAAATTATTTCTTTTCTTTTAGAATAAGATCCTCTTTTTAAAACACCTACAGTGAGTGTATCTATTTTTAGCGTTGTAAATTGGAGCGTAATCTGCCTTGCCCTTCCCTATGCAGTAATACCAATATGCTAAATTAATTTACTCTAGACTTTTATTAGTCCTACTGAAAACAACATCTAGTGAGATCAAGGTAGTAAAGGCTTTGTATATGTGACTTGCATATGTATTTTCAGAAAAATGGTGCAAAAAAAATAATTCTGCTAGCTTTGTTTGACTAAGTTTGTGTACAAATACAACTAGAAGACTGACAATGCATAATGTGCTCTGTGTGTTGACACATGACATTTTCAAGTTGGGCCACACCTTCAATGAGTAACATCTATATAATCAAATGTGTTTGTCTATTGAATTCTTTTGTTTGTTTGGTTTGTTTTTAGGAAAAAAAAAATTTAGTTGCACTTTTCATTGAAAAAAGGTTCATCCTAATGCTTAGTTTCAAGGGACAAATTACTCTTTTCAAGATCTGGTTCAGAAAGGGCCATATAGTTTGGATGACGGCTGGATATGTCATCTACATTGATTTGTTATTTTGGAGAATCATGACTCATTGTAAATTGGTCTGGGGCTCTCTGGCCCCATTGTGTTCATTTCTCCATGCCCTGTGAGCTTATTGCTGATGCACTCCAGACATTCTCTTCATGCAGTGGCCTGTTTTTTGTCTCTTTCTTAATATTGTACAATCTCCCACCACTTACACGTGGTCAAAAATTGCATCATCGATTTTATTCTAGTTATAACATTACCCGAGAATCTTCCAGGCAGATTATCATATGTTAGCGGTATAGCAGCTGCTTTCAAGATAGAGCAAGATCCCTGGGGCTTCTCTTCCCAGGCAGTTTCCTAATAACATGTTCTCCAAGGCATCTCTTCTCTCCCTGTCTAGCAGTGGACAACTATTCTGAAGAGTGCTTCTTCCCAGACCCACAGGTCCCGTCCTCTCCTAATTTATTTAGCAATGCAATCAGCGCAGAGGTGCCTAGCAAGACAAATTTCACTGCTGCACGGACGGTGAAATAGGAGCCGCAGATGCCTAGATCTATTGGAAAGTGAAGCATTAATTCAAGAGGAAACACCAACTTTTCTCATTTTGGCTGAACATCTAAAAATGCCCTTACAAAAAAATAAATCATCTCATTGAAGCAGTTTCCTACTGTTTTTGTACTAAAGCTTGCCAATTTCCCAGCTGCCTGCTATTCAGTATAAAGGCAGGTAGCATCCTCTGTTGTGCTTTTTTGACCCAGATTCTTCATTCGCATATGTCAGTGTTTACAGTAAAGAAGCATTTGCAATAACCAAGTGCTGGATCCTGTTGTCTTGCAACTAAACTTTTCAATCGTTGATATTACTACCCAGCAACCGGATAAAAATAAAGCAAAGGAAAAAAGCCTGAAATACTCAATAACAATACAAGTGAAGATCATTAAAAAAAAATAAAAATACAATGTTTATAGGAACCTACACTGAACAATTTGCATATGTTGCAATTTACAGTCACATCTGTTTTGCACAGTCTGCAGTCGTTTCTCTGTCCCATTCCCATCATAGCCTATGCAGAGTGGTCTGTCTTCCATTTCTGTGATGTGGAAAAAAACGGGGATGTGTCAAGAATTTTTGTTCCCAGCCCCTTTCCGATCTGCATTTCTGTGACACTGTTGTAAACCTAGCTGGGTTATGTGTATCTTTGAAAAGCATATCCGGGTACCACTTTATCTGTTCTTGTGCAAGTTTGCAAAAACAAAACAAATTCTCTTTATTTTTTTTCAAATAGTTATAACAACAGTAATAAAAGGAAATCAACTCAGAAGTCTTTAATGCAGAGTAAGCCCATACATCTCCCTGGGAGGCAAAGCTGCCATTAGCATGTTTGAATGCCTTACTACAAGTGATACTTTGTGAAAATGCAGCACTTTTTGTGGGAATGAAAAGTGCAGTTGCGAAGCAGGTTGTTAATTAACAGAAGAGTTAGTGTAGTGTTTGCTGTGATTTCATCCTAGCTTAACAGAGCAGAACCAAACTGAAGAGCCAGAAAAACAGGCAAGCAAGAGCTCTGTTGTTGGTGGGTTTTTTACGTCCTGAGAATTTGACTTTATACATTATTCTAGACCCCATACATTAGGGTAGGGTGCAGAAAATCACGAAATGTTGATTTTCATTCAAGCTTCCATATGTTATAAGTAGGTACTTCTATTTTTCTGAGATTATTTCTAGTTGTTGCGAAGCTTGGAAACGACCAAGGCAGTTTTATGTTGTTGAAATCTTATCAACGTTTTAGTCTGAGTTCAGACTGACACTTGACAGCTAGATTTTCTTTGCAGAGGAAATAAGAAGGAAAGGGAGTTTCCCCAGGGTGAAGGCATCATGTTAAGGCAACAGAGTATTCGCTCTTGTCCTGCTCTGATCCCACCGCCTCAGCAAACCCGTGTGTGAACACTCACCTAACATCATGTCCATCACGCGCTTGGAAGTGTGCTTCACGTTAAAGCGAGTGGATGCAATTTTGCCGCTCAACCAAAGAAGGTCGTTGTGGTCTGCCTGTTTTAATGGTTTTGCTGAATCGTTGTGAACAAATTAGGTGCATTGTGACATCTCCCGATACGGAACATCACTAAATACATACGCTCAGTGAAAATTAGTATTAGCAGTGCCAGAAAAGCACATCTAACTCGTTTCATTAGAATAGTCCTTGAAATAGGCAGTCTCTTCCAATTTTTTAACCGATACCCTATTTTCTTTCATGTAAAATGCAATAATATTACAGTTTCCCCTTGTCAGGTGAGGTTAACTGATAAATGAAGTTGCTTTCAGTGTAAGACGGTATGATAACTCAGCGTGACAAGATCAAGCGAATTATAGATCAGAATTATAGACGGGTGAAAAGTGCTCTGTCCAAGTTGCTATTGATATCAGGCAGTGGCAAAAAGACTATTACTTTATGTGCTGCTTTATGAAATGATTTGCATTGCTTGCTATTCCTGAGTTGCTAAGCTACTTGGTGCCTCACGTCATATATGCTCGTGCTCCAGCAGAGAACAAGACAATACCTTCACATCCTGACAGTCTTAAAGCAGACTCTTAGCACAAATATTTCTTTGGGAAGGGTATTGAGGAAGTTTTTCCGCCTCTCCAGGCTCAAGTTCCCATCCTTGCCCTGCTTGCAGAGCCAAGAGTGATTCAGCTGTAACTGGAGAAGGGCAGCGATAGCTGATTTTTTCTGATGCCAGGGTTAGTGAAGATGCAGTTTGCTGCGGTCAAAGAAGAGAAAATATTGTTTGCGGGCTTTGAATGTCTTACTAAAAACCTACTCAACAGCAAGAAATGTTTGGTTTTGGGGTTGGTTTTTTGCCTCGGCTCCCAAAGTCATTTCCCATATCCGTGGCTCCGTTTCATTTATTCTTAAATGAAAGATGCTTTGTAAACTCATTTTCCTTAGCTAAAGGCCCATGTGCAAGTGAGCACTTAAACCTACAGGACCGCAAATGAAAACAGCCCATGCTTTTGGAATGCCCCGAGCTGTCCCAGACCTGGTCTGAGGCCAGATTGCTCCTCTGACCGCCTGTCTGCGCTCACAACTGCACCGCAGCGGCAGGCTCCGATGGCTTCCAGGGTTTGAGTCGGGCTTCTCTGCCTCCGACTTTATCACTCCTGCCCCAAATCTGCCCCGAGAGGATTGTTTCTCCGCGGCAGCCTTGCCTTATGCTACGGAGAACCTCATGGCGTGTCCAAAATGGAAAGCCAAAGGCCGCGGGGGACAGCGTGAGCAGGTCTGGGATCTGGCTTGAACCCTGTGAACTGGCTGTGCAGAGGCACGGCTGGACTGACTGCAAGCATCACCCCTTGCCCATCACTGGTACCATTCAGTGTCTGAAACACTAAGAAACACTGTGCAAAACCCAGGCTTTCCAGCCGCAAAACCCATAAAGACAGGTCTGTTGTATTACAGTTGTGTATTAATTGTGCAGCACTAAACGTTAGCAAGAAAAGATTGTTTCATTACTAATCCTGGTGAAAAATCAAGTGATGTCTTTGTGACCACTGTGAACAGGACTGCATCTGTAAGCCAAAAAAATGCAAACTACAAAGCTTTCTTGTTCCCTGTGATCAAGTTATATTCCCGCATCAATGTGCATAGCAACAACTTCAGGGAACAAAAGAGTCTTTGTTTATAATAAATGATTATTCAGTCCTTTTTAATTTAGCATAGAGTGACCCTTTATAGTCAGAAGCTCAAACGTGTCTACAAATTGTTGGAGTGCCTAAAATTCTCAGCATATTAAAATTGCACTTTTTAGAAATGGAAACGGGCTGAGCATAGCAGGGAGAGGGCTGTGGTTTGCGAGGAAGGAGAGGGCAGAACCAAAGGTAGTAGTGCTGCTTTTTCTTGGTGGTGGTCGCTTGCGTGCGGTACAGCTCTGACTCTCATTTAAAAAAATAACGGTGTGTGATGACTTGTGCATTATGTGACGTTAATTGTAAAGCAGAACGAAAAGGGAACGTGATATTTATAAGAACAATAAAGCTTAATGTAGTAAATGTTAAGGCATAGCCTCCATGCCGAGGAGGCTCAAAGTGCAAGTTGTTTGCTCAAAAAAACCAAAAAACAAAAAAAAAACCCAACCAAAAAAACACCCAAACTATGCTTACGAATGAAGGTTGGTGGGACACTGGGGACTTAATATCTGTGCTGTAAATGCTGCTACGCTGTAGACTGGTAGCAACATAGACTTAGGTGGTATTTAGCTTTATTCCCATCTGAAGGAATTCCCCTGCGTGTCCCCTAGTAGTGGTGCAGGGCTGCGATGGCTGTAGGTTTCACTTTGCTGGCAGTGGGAGGTGAAGACCGTGAAGTTCTGTGAGGCCAAAGGGGTTCAGGCTCTTTTCTTTTCCGCATCTTTTTTTGCTTGAAAGGGTATTCCTCAAGACAGAGACTCTATTTATATCTGTTTCCACTGTGGCACCAACCCCGCTGTCAGTGCTTAACAAAGAGTACGTAGCATCGCGCCGAAAAACAACATGAGAAGAACTTTAAAGTGGCAGAAACAAGCTCTTAGAAGTAGGAAAAGCCAGATGTTTGGTTTCTTCTATGCCTTCAATTTGGCCTTATTATACATACATATTGTGTTACAGTCACGAATGACATCATTGCAGCCGTTTTTCCAGAGGAGCTGCATTCCCTTTGGGCACGGGATGAGCCGTATTCGGGACATGAATCAGTTTGGCGTAATGAATGAGGATGTTGTCGAAGAAGTTAATCTAGGAATTGATGATTGTGTGATGAAGAGGGAGGATGACTTCAGGAACGGAAATGAGAGTCTTGTGTCCGGATCGGATGAACTTCAGGCAGGAGACTTCACTGCTGCCACTGCCTAAGGGTGGCAGGGAGAAGGAAGGCATTGGGATTAGGAACCGGCTCTTTGGGAAAGGAGAAGTCCAGACAGGTTTATCCTTTCCTCCTGGCTGCTGGCCGTGGGCGAGCCGGGCTGATCTGCTCACCAAGGTTTCCAACAGAGTTGGAACGGCAGCAGGGGGACCCAGTTGTGGGACAGCCTGAGCTTTGGACATGGTGTCATCCCAAGTCTTGGAGGGAGCGAGCCAATGGTGAGAAATGGTCTTTCTCTGGGGTTCGTTTCGCAGGGTAAGGGGGGGTGTCTGTCCAGGTTTGAAGACTTAGAACAATTCAAGTCGATCCAAAGACGGTGTTGGCAGGAGGCCACCAGGCTCCCAGGCCTGCAGAAGACAGCGAAGGCAAGTTTGGAACCGAGAGCCGGGCACAAGTGTCAACGCAGGTTTTGGTTTAGTGGGCAAGATGCGGATCATGAGCTTGAACCAGGGAGTTACTGAGGACAGCAGGACCTCCGGGGAGATGTTAGGAGCGTGCGACCCTTAGCTGCTTAGATCTTTGTGATTTCGTGGTCACCGGCAGGTCCCCTCCAGCTAACCAGAAGCAACAATCTTTTCCTGATGTAGAGGCTTAATGAGGAACTGCAAATATTTTGCAGAGCCTTACGGTCATTGGGCAAGATACTGCGGATTATTAAAATGTAATATAAGGAATCATATTTTTTAATGGAGGAAAAAGAAAGAAAAGAAAGATAAGGCCCGGTTTTGAAGCTTAGATCTGTCTGTTGGGGCTTGGTGGAATTGTACTTGTGGGTAGAGTTAGGAAGAAGTGCCACTTCAGAGTTCAGCATTCTCATTTGGGTCTCGGTTTCAACCCATCTCCAAAATCACAGTAGCAAAATTGTCAGAATAAGACGGTTATACAAAGACGTGCCAGGACACTGGCATAGAAATGGGATGGTAAAGTTTGCTTCTGGGTCTTTGATGGGAAAAGCAAGAAACCTGCTGCTACTAGTTGTTGTTCCTTGCCACACACTTCACTTTAAGCATCTTCTAAATTAGCATCAGATTAGCAGCTTCTAAACTAATCAGATTACTCTTGTGTGGTTCTTCTTGCAAGACAAAAATGAGTTTAAATCCACTTCAGGTGAGCAGGGAGAATTTGGTTAATGACACTGAGCCGTTTACACTGGAGTGCCAGCAGATCACTAAAATAAATTCAGCGTGCTTGGCATGCCTTTGACAGGACGTCTGCTGTTGAATTTCACCTGATAACATCTGGGCCCAAATACTTTTCTAAAATGGGGGGGGGGGGGGGGAGAGATAAATTGTCATGAAGAAATAGTGCCTGCATTTCTGCTGCATTAAAATTCACTGTAAGCATTTTGCATACTGTTTCTCTAAGGATGAGGAGGTGGTGATTTTTTACAGTAAGGCTTACACATTATCTTCTCTCTGGGGATCTCAAAACATTTCAGAAATGTGAAAGAACATTTTCATTCAGTGATCAAAATGTGTTTGCAGCAAAGCTTTCATTTTCTTAAAAAGTTACAATTAAAATATAAGAAAGTACAGTAAATACCTTTTTTTTTTTTTGGACTTTTCAGTCTGTACTGAGCATTTAGTTGTCACAGGTAACTGGAAAAAAAAATGTATGCTGCTCTTTTCAAAAGAAAAAAGATCACACCTGTGATGCGATGTGTAAATGGTTGAAGAAAATTCGCAGGTTAATTTAGCCTCCCTATTTGATGCATCTTTCCAGTTTGGTTAACTACCAACACTGCAGCTCTAACAGTGACGAAGGTAGCAACAGTAAAAAGTGACCACTCCTCGTGTTTTGCTAACCCAAAGGCAGTTACACTGCACGTTGCTGAGAAATTCAGCTCCACGAACACATCCCTTCCTGGACCTGAGACAACACGATTGAGAAACAGCAAGGAATTACAGGCAGATACCAAGTTGTCTTGCGGTCCCTGAGAAGCAGCAGAAAATTTTAACCCTGGCCAACTAGAAATGGGCAAAACTGCTAGGGAAAAAAGTGTAACATCTGATTCTTCAGTACCATCTATTTTATACAGCTAGGCATGGTTACACAAACATTTCCTCAGTCAGCAAAGCCAGTTTAATAAGTCACCATTCCCGCACCGTTGTTCATCCACTTCCATGTTGTGCCAGATGATTCTTTGTAGGGTTGTGCTATAAACCAGATTCAGATTTGGGGTTTATTTTTTTTGGTTTGGTTTTCAAGTCAAATCACTTCAGTACAGTTCTGTTCAGTTTACAGTTACATCAGCATGACTGAGGGGATAGAGGACTTCAGGAAAGAAGTAAATATAAAGAAAAAAGGATGGAGACTTCTTAAAGTGCATTTGTCATCACATAAAATGTTTCTGTAACGCTGCTTTCATTTTTCTGATGTGGCAACACCTTCTTGGGAGTTTCCTAATGAAAGAAAGAGAAAGGAGAATTGTCAGAAATAGCATTATCTAACACTACCCAAATATTTTATGGAAACAAAGCAATTTCAGCATCTTCTAATGAAATATTTGTCATTATCTGTCAGGTTACCTAGGGAGCTGCAAAGGATGTGAAAGTAATAGCGTGTAAACTGGAGATAAGGATGTGCAATGTGCACGTGGACTTGTCTGCTGTGTTACCAGGAGCTTGGGAGTCTGAGCTCAACTGGCTCAGGGTCACTTACAGTTCTTAAATACATCGATAGAGGGAGAATGTTTGATTCGTTTCAATTTTTTTTTTTTTTTTCCCAAGTCCATGGAAATTTTAATTCAGCTTCATGCACACATTTAAAGAGCTATCAGTGTTTAGAAAGGCTAGTTACATTATGCATGAAACCAGAGTCAGAAACTAACAGCCTCTAAATAAACTGTTAAATTAGAAACTCTGTTTATGTGGATCTGTCAATACCTTCTGAAGGTATGTATAAACCAGGTTGTATTAAATTTACTATTATTATTTTGTGGTATTAATTTGAACCAGATCGCCCTATGACGGCACAAAATGGATAAACCAAGTTAGTTGTATGCACAACCGTCCTTGAATACTAATCGCCGTATGTTGTCCAGTCAATTTGTTATTCAGTGTGAACAGTTCAGGATAAACCTGTAGCTGGATAAATCAATCCCAGTACACCTGAAAATGGCAAACGCATTTACAAAAAGTTTATTTTCTTTACAGACAATTTACCAGCAGGATAAAAACATTGTGTTTATCAAACTGTTGACAAGCAGTGGTTGAACTAGCTCCAGTGTTAACTGCCACAGTATTACAAGATTTTGGATTTAATCTCCTTCAGTGCCAGCATATGATAAATTGTAATGCTACAAGTGTGCAGTCATAAAGCATCTTAAAGTAGGGACGTGTACCAAAATAAGTGGATTAGCATTTTACATACCAGGAACAAAAGGGACACAAAATCCTCCAAATTAAATTTGTTTGAAAAGCAAACTCAAATGAAGCCAACACTTTTAATCTACTGAAGATGTAAATGGCTGTTCACCTTGCAGAGTTCAAGGTAACGTTACCAGCACAAGGGTAAGGCCCAATTTGGTATACCTTCAATCACTTAAGCAGTCCCACTGAAATTAAGGGCACGTGCTCAGGTGATGTAAACACCAGTGTGGCTTTGTAAACCCGCGGTACCGTACGACCAGTGCACCCCTTGTGTGTTTACAGCTTCGACTAGCGACGGAACACACCGTAGCTTGTACACAGTCTCCAAGCACAGTAAACTACTTCGGGTAGGTACGTTGTTTTGACCTTATATTAGCCTGGAAGGTTGTATCAGCAGAGCTTTAGCACCTCAAAATTACGTCTTCTTGTCCCTTGATAGCCCATGCTGGTAGAACCTTGTAGTATAGATCTAGTTAGCCCTTACTAGAAAGCCTGTTTTGTAGACTAATGCTCTCACAGTTAAGCCTACGTATAGAACTAGAGGTTGGTTCCATTTGCTTTGGTCCTGCGTAGCTGTCACAATTATTACCTACCTGCAGTGGGTGGGGAGAGCTTGTGCCCCCTTGCTCTGAGCGAGGTGAGCCCACAGATAGTCCATGGGACGTTACCGTCTTAAACGTCTGCAGAATTTGCAGCATCATTTTTGACAGCGAGAGCAGGGCTGTACGTTCGTGAGCCTTAAGGTTGCAATCGTAGGACCTATGGGTCTAAATAGCAAGGCTGTGCTTGGCCAGAATTCCTGCAGCAGCTGGGAGACGGCTGCGGCGTGGGAAATGCCCTAGGTGGTTGGATTCAGATGGCTTCAACTGCACCGGAGACCTTGGACTCAGTTTCTCTATATTCTGGCTGCGCCCACCAGAGGCACCTACCCGATAGGAAATACTGGGTATAGGGACTTTCACCCACCTGAACCTGGACTTCAGCATAACTCTGCCATTTTCTGTAGCGCGTATGCTGTCAGCGTAGGGCTTCATTTTTCGTCATTGCTAGCGTTTTTACTCCAGCCAGCCCTCCACACTGGTGTTTTGTTACTCATGCTGAGCGGCTCCTCTGCGGAGTGAGTGGACAGGGGAGAGCAGAGCATCCCTCTTCCACACCGAGACAGAAGTCCTCGCTCCTGGTCACAGCCCAGAGAAGCGCATTCCCATGCAAGCGAGGAAGAACAGGATGAGGAAAGGGAATTTTCTCTCAAAGCTCACACTGCAACTGCTGTGGGCAAGATTTGAAAAGGGGAAAGGGAGACATCCTGGCCAGGGGCTTCACGCTTTGGTATTCTAGCAGCTCCAAGATATTTGCTAGCTGCTAGTTCGTCCAGAAGAGACTTCTCCCTGGGAAGAGCCATTGTTGTTCTAATACATGCTGCAAAGGTATTTTGTGATTAAAGTTGGAAAGTGGAATTTGGAATGTCCTTCATGCAAAAAATAAGACTCTTTGTTTAAAACTTAAAAAAAGCCCAACAACAGAACAACTCAGTTTCCCATGAAAAAGCTGTTTTCATGAAAGTTTTTCAAGTAGCCTGTCAGTTACTTATGCATTTGTGGGAGACATCAACAAGATGCCTTTTGTAATAGGCTGTGTACAAATTTGCTTCCTGCCAAACCTACATGTCTCGGAGTTGCAAGTCTATGTTTTGCTAAAATATATGAGTCATTTTATCCTGCCCTCCATGGATTCTTAGGTTTGTTTGGTTTTTTTTTTTGAAGTATGTCATCTGAAAGGAATTTCATGGCCACAAGTAAGAAACTCTGGTCTGATGACTTTGGTGGCAAAATTAGCAACTGTATCTCGTTTTATGAAAGAGTGCAGCTGTTGGTATATTCTGTCTGCATGTAAAGTCAAGCCAGTTTGTGTTAACAGTCCATCACTAAGGAGGAGGTAAGACCCACGGAGTTTTGCATTATGGATTTCCAAAAGCTGGATGGCAAAACTGTCGTTTGCAGAAGTGCTAGGGTGGCAGCAACTGGGGCAGGGGGTGTGTGGGGGAAGAGAACGTGCAGCTGTAACTATTCCTCTGCATCAGCTGCTGTGCTTCTGTGATTCATGGAACAGAAAGGGAATGACTTGCATTTGTATTCGCATGACCCGAAAGCTACTGCTTAAGTATTTAGTCATCTTTGCATTTCATACTTACAGCTCCTTTGCTGTTTTGCTATTATTTTTGCTAGTCTTTCTGAACACTGTTAGAGTACAGTACTGTGGTTATCTCAGTTATCTGTACTCCCGGGAGAGCTGGCTTCCACTGTTTTTTAACAGCAAAAATGTCTGGGAATGGATGATATTTGACAAATGTTTAGGTAACAGAAATAGGACTTTCAGACTAGTTTCTCGTTTAGGAATTCTTGACAAAATAGCTTGAAGAAATTTGGAATATTTGGCTTGGGGTCTCTTGAACTAGCTGGTGGAGACGTGATTCAGGGAAGGAAGCAGGCAGCGTGGCTCGGAGGGAGGAGAGGCACTGTTAGCGCGCCTAGGGCTTGAGGATATCATCACGGATATCCCTCTATTAACACATACACACCTCATATAAAACATGATGCCTTAGGCTTTATGTAGCATTTGAAACTTCATCCTTGAAGAAATACTCTGGGAGGCAATGATGTGTTGTTGGAGGTTTGGGGGGGGTTTATTCAGCTAGCCATAATAACAAATTACCTGTATAATTCTTCTCCAAGGTCCTAATACTTCAACAGAATTTATGTTTCTCAGGGTTTAACGCACACAAAAAAAACCCACACAAAATGATTAGGTTCAACATTTTCAGGTTGTCTACATCTTTTTGTTCCTCAATTTTGCCATTAACCAAATCTGTCATGATGAGAAATGAGAGCCATTTGGAGGCTATCGGTAGAGCCCAGGAAATCCTTCAGAGTGGTTCACCACCTTTCCTGTTTAGAGCACGGGGCAGTCAAGGGAAACATTTAACGCACCATGTACGTCTGATATTTCCTTTCCCTAAAATGTCCTCTTTTTTCACCCTCTTATCTTAACAGACATCCCCCAGCAGCCTTTTGTAACCAAAAGGTTGCTGTAGAAACAGTAGAGGAGCGGTTAGCTGCAGAAGTCGCCCACCACGCGTTGTGCTGTTCTCCTTTCCGCGGGTTTTTCGATGCCTGACGTTGCTCCTTAAAGGTCCGGTTTGTGCCCAGAGGAGCCCCACCTGTGACCTTCCACTCCCCATTCACCTGTGCTCACAGACCAAGGAAACTGGATCATTAATTTTACATATCCACAGAAGTTGTCCTGCCGTGCTTTTGTTTGATGCTGCATTTTAGGAGTCAGAAGTACACGGACTTAACCTTTTATTTGGGCCTCCTTCATGCCAGAAAGGCAGGACCAATGTACCCTAGCCTATCACTGCGGCAAAGGTTTTTCGTCCTGCGAGGTGCTGGGAATTCGTGCCTCAGCTCCACGGGGGACCCAGGGTAACCCGGGGCACATCTGTACCCTATGAACGATCCAAACTGACATTTGCATTGGCAAGAACAATACATAATCTGACATTTGTGTATGGGACGACTGTGTGATAAAACAGTGGTTGCTGCCGCATTTTATGTGATCAGAATATTATCTTTGAGTGCTGAGGGAGCATTGGGGCTAACACAGGCAGCTTAATGCATGTAGGAATCCATCAGAACGAATATACATATATATGTATATGTGTATCACATGGCTGATCTCTCCGTTATCTTGGTTTTATATTACAGTACAGGTTGGGGAGACTCTAGATAGCTTGACTGCATGCTGTTGCAAAGGCAGAGCTTCATCTTTATGATAGCTGTTGAAGACTTGGATCCTGAAGAAAAGGATCCTGCTCATGAACTCAGTATTAAATAGGCTCAGAGCTGTTGCAGTCTGGGAGAACCTCGACTTGTTTTGTAAATTAATGCAGACTAGTTCCTCTTGGCCATGTTTTGGTGTTATATCCCAGTTTATAGAAAATACGTCAACCCTGTTACCTCTGCACGTTGGTTTTATATGTAAGTACGTGCGTGGACATGAAGGTGCACACCGCTGTGTGTTCCACATATTGAACAGCAGTTAATTAAGCAGAGCACAGTGAAGCCTCCCACACAGATTATTTTCCTTCTGTATCTTATCACTTCCCCTGTTGAGGTGGAGAATAGCTACAGAGAGGAACTAGATCTGCTCATTACAAACAGGGTCCGTTTTCATTTCGGCCGCTCTTAATTGATTTCACTTCAAGGATGTATATATAAGTTGTAGATGAAAATCAATTACATAGGTGAGAAATGGAGCATCAGAAAGCAATTTATAAGTACATTTCCTTAAATGCTGCAAGAAAAATGGTTAATTTGTATGGAGCATGTCAAGGGGAAAGGGAGGAGGAATAGTTAATACAATTAATATAGTGTGGTCTTCCTTCTGTGCTGACCTAAGAGCAACTCTGTCGAGCAGGTTTGCTCTTCAGATGCATCGTTGGGTCTAACTAGTTGACTCCAGGCAGTCTTGGACAGTCTCTGTGGGTAGCTGCTGGGGGATAACTGTCCTATACTTATGACCTTTTTTGAAGATAGAATGACTGCAGACATCGTTTTTTTCATGATAGCAAGATTTGGTGGCATAGTGGTTTGGCTGCAGCTGTGCCCACACTGAGCAGGTTCTGGGATCCTCCATGTGCTTGGATTAAGGGGCTTAAATCACTCGGTTTTATAGTCAGCTGCACCTAAATAACTAAGGACCTGCCAGCATCTAGCCACTTAGGAGGCATCTCTGCTGTTTCCACTCACATACATTGATTTCACTTTTGGAGGAGCTGCTCCCTGTTACCAGTATAGCCTTTAAAGTGTCTTCAGAAAATGTTTCTGTGCCCCGCCTAAGAGAGGGGAGTGCGTACAAACCAGGTTGTGCTTTTGCATAAACTGAATTTCTTTTCCTGACGGAGTTCAGCCTGTCTCAAGTGTGTATGAATCAAACGTGACCATACTATACCCTGTCTCCAGGGCTCTGAATGCCGTACCAGGAGCACCCACCCTGGTGCTTTTTTAACTTTTACGCCTGCTTCGTTCTTAAGTTTGATCATGGCTGATGCAATCCCAGACTCTTAGCACGAGTTTGGCTGGTTTCTTCCCTCCTGTCAGTTACTCCATCTCCACTGACTCTTTTCCCTGTCTCTCTCAATGCTACCTTCATCACCTCCTTGAAGAAAAAAAAATATAGCCAACTTAACTGGCTGCTGTCTCCTCCGCTTTTTGCAGCATCAGGCACCTTCTGCCCCTCCTCAAGTGACGGCAAAGTTACCCTTCTCGGACTCAGGCCCCCTTGCCACCCTTTCTCCTTTGACTACGTTGCCTTCTGTCTCTTCAGTTGCTACCAACAGTCTGAAAGCTTCATCCCAGGTTCACGTGACTAAGCTAAGGTAAACATCTGTATGTTCAAACACTTACCCTGTCTTTAAGGACCCTTTTTATGAAACATCGTGGGGACAGAGATGCTACCGAGCCATATCTGACTGCACAGACATCTACTCATTGACCAATAGTGGTCATTAGCTGGTACTTCAGAAGCAAACTATTTTCACCTTGGCTGTTGAGCAATAAATTCTTATAAATTCTTTAGGGAGAATTTCTAATTTAGCATGATGGCTTTTGTTCTTTGGTAATACTGGCAAGATGACAAAGCCTTGTCAAATTATAATGACCCTCTGCGTGTCTTCTGCTGTGTACAGTTTACTTTGAAGCTCTAGAAAAGCAATGAGCAATTTCTTTGCACGTCCATTGGCCCTGCGCAACTGCTTTGTTACAGCCCACGCTTGTGAGGTGGAAAATGAGGGGAGGAAGTGAATTTATCTAAATTTAAAAAAAAAAAAAAAGGAAAGAAAGAAAAAAAGAAAATAACTTTTATTAATCTCTGTTAATAGGATTTTCACAGGCATGCCCTGCCACCGGAACGTATCTCTCTTAGGGCAGCTTCCCCTCCTGTTTTAGCCAAATAGAAACCTTCTGTGAATAGGTGATATCTTCTATCAAATCTTCACCTCTTCTTCAGACATCAGAGAGATATCGGGGGGGTTGGTTAAGAAGGAGAGGAGAGAACCTTGTTGTCCTGGGTTTCAGATAGTTCTTCAGCAAAATACTCTACACTGATGACTTTTCCCTTTTTGTTAGCTGTGTATTTTTGGTTTGCTCTGTTTCCTTCCAAAAGTTTGAGATGTTTGCTTTTGGGATTATGTCTTTTATGAAAATAACCAGGCTTCCAAATGCGGTCTGTCAAGCTTGCCAAGTTACTAGACATGCAGGTTGCCAGAGGAGTTTTGCTTCTCATATTGCCTGTAAGTAGATCAGCAATGTGGAAGCTTTGAGTTTTTCAGTGTCCTCAGCTCCCCTGCTGTATTTTGCTGAGGAAAGGTGAGGCAGTGAAATACAGAAGAGGAGGAATTTTTTGTCTTTCCTTTTAGTGACCTTCCCACGGGGACAGCAGCATAGTGCATAGGCACCTCTTAAGACCACGTCTTTGGGTGTGCAGGGAGTTACATGCCCTGGATGGATGAAATTCCAAAAGGAAGCTGGGACCGCTCTTGACTGGGGCAAGAGTCAGTCTGGCCATATGGGAAAGGAAAGTCCAAATGCTTGTGACAGTTAATTAAGGCTACACGACTGCGGGACTCAGGCTATTACTAAGTTGTTTAGCTCCAGCTATTGTGTGTTTGCATGATACCTATTACTTTTGGGGACAATGATTTTTCTTCATTATTGTTCTGAGAACTGCATGACCTCCTTTTGGATTGTCTTTAAGTAATTCCTAGCAAAATACATGTGTCCCAACCAGCTGGATAATCTGTTCAGTGTGACTGTTCCTGATGTGCTTGCTACAGCAACACAGCCCAGAAGACCAGCAAATAACACAGAAAAAATCTCCAAAGGGAAAGGAGCAACAAGACAGGCAAGATTTTAAACTCGCAAAAGTGAGAGCACGTTGGGGATTGTTTTGCTTGTTATTATTGCAGTCTGTCCACTCTGGCGCTTCAAGTTTTAGCGGCCCTGGTCCCTAAAGCCACGTTGTGTGGCTCGTTCGGTCGTTACTCTTCTGTTGCCGGAGGTGCCTTCCTGCATCACTTCTTTCTTGAGGCAGTGGATGCTTCTTGACAAATATCTGTTCACTCCCCGCAAAAAATAAACAAAAAGAATAAGGAACAAAACCAAACCTGACCAACACCTGTGATCTGTTAGAGAGTGCTTCTTTAAATGCTTATGACGGTTTGCGGGTTAACAAACCCACCCGTAACACACAAATAAACGCCCGTCGCCAGTGGTGATTTCCATTGGGTTGAACACAAGCCGGCGCAGGCGCGGGCATGTATTTGCTCATCTGAGACACAGGTGACCCAGTTGATGTCTGCTGATGTGTGGGAAGTTATCCGTCGGGGTGAGTGCTAAACCCTGCGCTCGGCGGTCCGTGCTGTGGCACTCTGCAACAGGTGCTGGCTGTAGCCGCGGTTGGAAGGCTGTCAGGTCATGCTGGAGCCTGGGTTTAGCTCGTTTATTATAGGGACTTTCGTCAACTGCTACCGATCATTTCAGACCGCTTTGTGATTCTCGAGGGATGAGGCTGCAAGTGTAGTTCATGAAAATTATATTAAACCGATCAAGCAAAACATGAAGCTTTAGCTGGAATGGCTTACGTATTGCATCTACAAACTCCACCCAAATATTAAAAGGAACTGACTTAGTGACTCGTCTTTTCATGTATCATATCATCCATCAGATAACAGCATTTCAGAAGCGCAGGAACAGGGCAGATTATTTTGATGTCTTCTGCAGCGTGCAACATAGATTTCCTTTCTCTTTTCCCCCCGTCTCTTCCCTGCCTCCAACTCCATCTCCATGTCTCTCTCTTTTCCAATTTATCTGGATTAAACAAGTCTCTGATTATTCTTTATGCCACTGCAAATAAAGTCATTTTCAGAAACAGATGTCGAAAGAGCCCAGTGAAATAATCCTGGAGGCAGATGCAGTCTTCCATAAGCTGCCAAGCGCATGGTGCAATCAAAGTGATGAAACAAAATGGAACAGGCTGCAGAAAAAGTAATTAAATTATAGTTCCATTGTAGAAGCACATTTTAAAATTACTGAGATTCAGAGCCCATAATGCTGGTATTATAGTTGAAAGAATACTTGCCATGGGTCATAAGCATTTTTTTTAACAGTTATTAATCATGCTTGACTGGAAAGACATGTGTAACCTACAACAAGCAGTGGCTGTAGTTGTGCCAAAGGAAGCTTTTGTTCCCTGAAGAGAATTGTATCAAAGGCCAGTGTGTCCTATTATTACGTGTGCAATAGCAAAGTGCAGAATCTGAAACAGGGCTTTTCAGATTTCAATACAGAGCACTGGAGGGGAAAAAAGAAAACAAGTATTGTATCTTTTTGAATACTATATGACCTCCTTTTTCTCTTACCAAGTTAACTTACTTATTGACTAAATAATAGTAAAAAAAATAAAATCTCTAAAACATCCCTCCTCTCTCTAACTTCAATAAAAATAATGCCAGGGCTCTTATAAAAACAGGGAAGAGACAGAAAATGTACAAAGTCTTGGAAACTGGAGATTAAAAAGACCTCGTCTGTTCACTCAACTCTGTTTCCATTACAAAGTGAGTCTATAGAGGAGCAGATAGAAATTTCTCAAAATTTTTTTTCCCCCGATTGCCAATATCTAAATGTTCTGTGGGAATGTGTTGATTTCCTTATTTAAAACATTAAATTAAACTTTGATAGTGACTGTCCGTACTGCCTTTGCAAAATTGTAAAATTGTGGCATTTTGGTTTTCCATTGCAAAGAGATGTATTTACTTTGAGATATATTATACATAGTAGAATATAAAACCAGCAAGTTGGAGCCTGTACAAAAATTTAGTTGTAGAAAAAGAACTTCTTTGGATTGACAAAAAATATTAAAACATACACAAACACACATACTCACAGACTCATACACTAAATTGTTTCAAAATTTGTCGGTTTTGTTCCATTTGGAATGAAAGCAAACTTTGCAAGGTGGAATTCCCTATAAAATAGGCACACTACGTGTAAATTCTCTTTAAGACCTGATCTGGCATTCCTGGTGCTGAGCGTCTCGGCTGACTGCAGTGTATTTCTTATGAGGCTTCCAGGAAGCTTCCAGCAACCTTTCTACATGGAAACACCAGAGGCAGTGCCGCTTCTGGAACATGTCATTCAGCCTGAGAGATACCCCAAATTAGTTTGGGGGGACAGATTTAGCTTTAATTTCTTCTTTTTTGGGTAGTAAAGTCACCCTTACATCAACCAGCCTCACTTGCAGCATCCTAGTTTCTCTCGTTTTCTTTGGTTCCCTCCAATATCAGTAGCCTTTTTCGAATACTGCCTCATTTCTTGGTGGCTAAGATCCACCCCCATCTTTGTATCATTTTCTGTTAGTAGTTTTTTCGACTCTCCTCTCAATGAACTCCCACTTTTTCTTTTTTGGTGGTTTTTTGTTTGTTTGTTTTGTTGGGTTTTTTCTGTGTTTATGGAGTGTCCAGAACCAAATATGAAGCAGGATATGGTTAGGTGAATGTGGTTGCTTCCTCTTCTCCTAGTATTGTAAATATCTTGGCATACATTTTTTGCACTGTGTTTCTTTTCAGGTTGTTGTCTTCCTGCTCTTCTCTTTTATAATGTCCACAGTCCTTCCAATTGACTGTCGCTAATGTGCTGCTAATGCCCTCCTCTAGTTATTGATGTAGATACTACCAAAACGTCAGTAATGCTTTTTAATTTTTTATTTGTATTTAATAGTAACCTATTCCTCAGTATGTCTCTGGAGTCTCTGCAATAAACCAGCAATTACCTTCTTTGATCTTTACTTTTTTTTTTTCTTTCAAATGAGCAAATGGACCGCTTTGTGGTCCCAAGTCAAAGTTGGGAAGGTAAGGGCAGCATCAAATCCTTCGCATTAGCACAGGTCCTGTCTTGTTTTCATAAAGAACATAGGACCAAATTCCACGTCCAGTTACATCCCTGAAACCATTAAAGGCAGCGGGGTTGCGTACCAGCAACAAAGTTACTGGACCAGCTGGGAAAAAAACCGGAATGTGAACCCTAAGTCTGCTTAAAGCACCTTTTGTAGGGAGTTCCTCCAAACACGGGGGCTTTTTTAGCGATTGTATCAGTTCGCTTCCAGAGCCCCCATCGTCTCGCTTTGCTCTCTCTGATGCTGGCTGTGAGCCCCTTCTGCCCACCCACCTGCCGCCAGCCCGACCGGGAATCCCGCACCCCCGGGTTCCCACCAAAGCTTTTCCAGCGGTGGAACGCATACGCGTATATGTATAGGTATGTACGGACGCAGGTATTGGTAAGGAGAGGGACTGAAGGGTAGACAAAAGGACAGATACTTCGTGAAGCGCTGTTTCAGCTGAGTAATTTGGTGAAGCAAATGAGTTGTTTATGCAAAACCAGGCTCTTTTCTTTGTAAAGGTTGCACAGAAGTAGCAAATGGATAGCCTTAGCGCTGCTTTTTCCCAGTGCTAGAGCAAGATGCAGCGATTCACTTTACGGCTGGCGCTTGGAAGTTATTAATAAATAAACGATTTGATTTTTCTTTGCTTTTGAATACTTCATCAATTAGACTTGCTCTGAGTTTTAAAGATTCTCCTGGTTTGAATCAGTGACAAAAACATTGACTTAAGCGGCTTAAACCTTGGCATGTGTTTGGTGCTCTACTCTGAGTATTGACTGCCCATAAAAGAGTCGTTTATTGTGGGCTGCTTGTTGGTTTTTTGGCTTGGGTTTTGTTTCTTGTTGTTAAATCTAGTTTCAGATGAAGCTCTGGGAACATACTAGGGGTTTTTACCCACCGCATAGTCTTGAGTTTCACAGTGAAGTTCGTACAATGCTATATGGTTTGACTAACCACCAGTGATGGAGAACTTAAATATTTGCCTTGTGAGCATGACTTTTGAAGGCAACAATTCCAGTGAACTGGGAGGACATTGCAACTCTGTTTTTTCTTTTCCCTTTTATCCCAGTAAACGATGGAAGTCTTCGCAGTGCTCAGCCGTGTTTGCAGCTGTTACAGCTGTGCTCCTCCTGTTGCATCCGTTTCTCCGACAATTCCAAATCCACCCTTGCCTCAAGCAAGCACGAGCGTGGTATCCCAGAAGGGAGCCACATTCCGGAGGCTAATACCAATCCCCTTGCAACAGAAGGATGGGAGCTCATCCTCTTCCCTCCCTTAGCTGCTGTATGAATTTCCTTTTTTTTTAATGAATATTTATTTTATCCATCTAGGGAGTTTGAATGGTTTTTCAAATCACAGCCTTGTAAATAACATAAGGTGATTACGAAGTGATATTTTTGCTTGTTTGTGTCAGATTCAATTATATCAATATATAATATTTTTCTGTTTAATTAGGTGAAATGTATTAGTATCATTAGCCTCTTTTCCCTAACCAACAGCCATGTTTTATACTGGATTGAGTGAAACAACTGACTCATGTTTATCGAACCGGATATGTCTACAAAAAATTTAATTACAAATAGGTTGGACAAATATATCTTCTAAGGCAGATGTCATTTCAACATTGATGGAATTATAAAAACATAAATATATTTAAATATCTGCTTATTCTGTGCCCAGTGGGAACATACTTGATGGGTTAATGTTTCCCATTAAAGAAGCTCCCATATTTCTTGGACTGTTCTACTGGTTTGGGGCATTTTTCCCTTTGATCAATAAGAAGCTATCTGTACTCTTGTATGTATTAGCAAAGAAAATTATAATTCTTCTTTACATCTGTGAGACTGTTTTTACTAAGGATAAAAATGTCATTTAAAAAATCATGCTATTCTTAATATTTGCTTATTGGATTATGCCCCAGCAATATTTTAACATTTGTCCACATCTGTTGTGTAAAAAATGTACCTTGCTTATTTTCCAGCATTTGACCGTATTCTATGCATATATGCATACTATTTAAAGATAAATATATCTTTTTACATATGTAAATAAATCTTGCTCACTTAAAATATCTTGGAAATAGACGATGTGAATGATTTCTCTCTTCTCTGAGATTTTAAAAAATGGAAAAAAGAACATCTGTTTAGGCTTGACTCTCCTTTGGTTGCAAGTGCATTTATTTTTGAATCAACAAGCAAAGTTTGTATGCCCCAGAACATTTTTAGTTGTTTTATTTGCTTTGAATTAAATCAAGGTAAATTTACAATTGAAACATTGTTTCAAAATAAAAATATTTATTATTATTAGTCATACATTTGACTTTGGGCCACAGGGATAATTTAACAAATATAACACACATTCACAATGTTTGGGTCATCAGAATCCAGGTTTTTTCCAGGATCAGGAGTGGACTGAAAATCTGTTCTTATGTGGTAGGCCATTCTTGTAAGCATCTCTGTGCTGGAGAGACGACTCTGCTCCTTTTGGTGGTCTGTTCAATTTTTTCCCCATCTTCACTGTGACTTGTATGTACATTTCTCTGTTAGATTTATTATCTCAGACCATATGGAATGATTAATGCAAGTTAGCTGGAGTGTCTGTTTCTTGGTTGAACATAAGTAAGTAAAGCAACATTTTTATTTAAAACTCGAGCAACATAAAACCAAAGATTGGAGCAACATGATGCTTAACTTGCGGGGTTTGGAGCCACCGGATGAAGTGGCAGGTGAAGCTGATTTTGTGCTCAAAGCTATGATTAGAAATCATTCTTTGGTAAATAGCTGGTCTACCACACGCATATATTGTCTTTCCTGATCCTGCAAACTGCCAGGTCCATGATAAAGCTTACAGTTAATTGCATTGTGTGCCATTAGGAAAGGAAAGAAAGCACCTTCTGCTCCATCCTGAACTCGTCGTTGAATCCTCCTGGAGGATATTTGTACAGAATAATTTACAGCAGGCTGCCACAACTTTCTTATTTGTGGAGGATTTTTTGTTTCATTAGTCTAACCATGGCGGCTTCCATCTACAGGAGCTTTTAGCTGCCTGGCTTTTTCACATACGCAGAAGAGCTAGTTGGCTAGTGGATCTGTACAAAATATTGACACGCACACCCTGCTGCTTTTTTTTTGTAGTTCATGGCAAACTGTAAAGATGCTCTCTGCATTCCTGCTACGGTAATTCTTTCTGGAATAATTACAGAAAGGAGGAAAAAAAAAGACTTAGAAAGATGGAAGAAAGGTAGAAGAATTACTGTGTTTTCCACCTGGAAATTATTTACTCCCCACAGGATCCCAGATCTGTTTGGCATTTGCTGAAGGCCGTTATACAGCTTTTCTAGATTTCTTGAGACTTGATTTCCAGGCATTTGATAGCATTTATTACCTGTTTGACAAGTGATGTTTTCTGAAGGGATAACTTTCTCTATTTTGGCAAAGTGTGTAGCTGTCTTTTCACACACAGCATAACATTTTTATATTAATTTATATTAGATAAGTATTTCATCATTGAATATTGATATTAGGAAATAGTTTTGTGAACAACGAGGCAATAGTCTTTATTGTGCTTCTGTGAGTTTTCTTCCTGTAGTAAAGTCATGATGCCATATTGTTTACTCAAAAGGCTTTACAGAAAATGTTGTAAGTAGAAGCGTCAATAAATATGTTGCTGTTCATTTCCTTTAATTAATCAAAAAGGCAGCAGCCAGCGTCCTTGGCTGAAGCATATGCTTTTTGACCAGCATGAGGAAAAATTTAAAGAATGGAGTTCATATATGTCAAGTTCAGCAGCTAAACATTCATCAGCTGAGAAGAGAAAAAATAAGTCTCTCATCTTTTGCTGTTCTCTTCAAAGGATTATTTGACATCTAGTGATCTTCAGCAAACAAGACGTTAGTCGTCCAGAGTAAGGGCATTTCTTGGTTTAGGGAGAACACAAAGACAGCTTCTTCTATAGATAGGATAGGTTCTTCCTCTCACAAAATAGCGTTAACATATCCCTCAAGGAAAAACTAGTACCGCTTTACATACTTCATAAAATTACATTTGAAAGGCAGCACTCCTGGAGTCTTGCCAGCTTTTCACTTGCTATTGCCTTCAAAAGTTGTTCTGCTATTTTTTCAATCTGTTATTTCCTTATCAGTTTCACTCCTTTGCCAACCCTGCTGCTTCCAAATAGATGTAGTAACTACAGAGCTTAGCATATCAGAGATACAGAGATTTTTACAATAATTAGTAAAAGGAGCACGTGGCTTGCTAAGGTGTGTAACTGTCTTGTTGGTAGCTGCTAGCTCATGGAATAATGTGCTGCTCTTTAGTGCCCTTTGACTTTTGAGCTCATATTTTACTACTTTTTTTTGTAAAAGAGATATTTTCTATTTCTGTTTGTAAACCCACTTGCTGTTCTTTCAGTGGTCCATGTTCAGGTTACTTTCCTGTTGGTTAATTTTTACTTAGATCTCTTTGAGCATGTGATTTATGAATTTCCTTTCGTTCTCTCTAGTGTTTGTTCAAATTTCGTTCTTGAGGTATTCCTTTATCTTCTCTTATCTTTTTAGTGAAAACCAGCTGACACACACACACCCGCTTTGGTCTGCTAACACAAAGAATTAATTTTCTCAGTTCTGGATTTTTGGATCCATCCCAACTATCAACTTAAAATGGGCCATGATATGACAATTTAATGGAGCCAGGTTCTGCGGATCTTGTTCACTTCATTAAGGAGTTAGAGATTAACATTAAATCTATTTGGGGATATAAATGATCAAGATGTGAATAAAATGTATAATCTCATTCCTTTGTGTACAGTCCTCTAATAATTTGGGAGGCAGAACTGGTAAAGGAGAAAGGTTAATACTGCACCTGCTTCTTTAGCTATTGTTCATTAATCAGATTCCCCTGGTGAGCTCTCTGTGTAAAAATGGAGTGCTTCAAAGTGTGATTTCTCCTTTTCCAAATAGTTATTATTGGGAGAGAAATCCTTTGAAGAGTTGTCATTGTTATTACTGTTAAGTTATTGTGGGCATCCTGTGAGCTTTTTGTTCTTAGTAACCTCACAGCGATATGGTTTAGTAACAATAAATGTCTTCATCCTTCAGTTGACACAGAAACTGAAGATGTGTATGTTTAGCAAATGGCCAGTCGTCGTCTTTTGCTTCAGCTGAGACAGTAAATAGCTGCTGATTGTTATCACTTTTCACAGTTTCTGAAAAGAAGTTCCTTGAAACAAAATAATACAACTGGAGCTGGTTTTGCTTTTGATTTCACTTTGGGCTGTGCCTTTATTATTTTTTTTTAAGCTTCTGCCAGTGTTTTTCTGTATAATTACACTGTTTAGTCCTTTGACATCCAGAGATGCTACTTTCAAGTGAAAAGCCATAGATAATAAATGCTTAGCTTATCAGAGAACTTGAAAGCAAAGTAGTTATTTCTTCAATTGATAGCATGAACCTTTCTGTGGCAGACAGCTTATTTTTAATTTTAAACCTTACCTATAAAGCTGAATCTGTCAATTTCTATTGATAATGTCATCAGTTCTTATCCTGTAGTAATTTTATGTTCCTTTCGGTCTCCTTCTCCTTTCCTGTATTCCCTCCAGTTTAAATGAAAGACTAAAATCATGTAAGTAGCATAAATCTGTCCCCGAAGAACTCTGCTCTGCTGAAAGCACAGGTCCTTTCTTCTCGTGATGATCCCTGGCAGTGTGCTTCTTCCAATTCCCGGGAGGTCTCCCTCCACCTGCAGGCTTCTGATCAAGAGGACTTAGCTACAGCCTTTTCATGGCTTCCTGTGTTTCAGTTTTCTCTGTTCTTTTTTGTTCACTCTTACTATCTTTTTTTTTCCTCTTTTTCGGTAATAACACTTTTAAAAAAAAAAAAAGAATTCTTGCTAAATAAACCAAACTCTGAACTATTTCTTCAAAACATCAGTGTGTTACTGTCCGACTTCCAACTCTTCATAACTCAGGATAATCTCTTTGTCTTCAGGTTACTGTGCTCGCGTCTTAGTCTCCTTGTTCAGCTCCTGTCTTTGCCTGCCCCCATCCCTATGGGTTTATCATGTGCTTAGCTACCCCTCCTTTGGGATGTTTCCATGAATTATGGAAATGACAGATTTACTGTGAGAGGCTGGATGTTCTTATGTTTCCTTTATTGAAGTTTTCTTCTAAACCTACCGATACATGGGAACTAGATGACTGCGTTTGTGTGTCCTCATTTAAATTAGACATGGCTTCTGCTGAATGTCACTATAATTTCCCCCATTCTTTTTTCTTTGTTAGAAACGTTTTTTTCTTCCAGTGGAGCAACTGGAATTTGGTTTTTTGAATTTCATCTGTAGATTGTTCCTTGCTTTCTTCATAATTACATCTTTCTGTTGATGGTGATGAAGCACCATAATTAGGTTCAAGAGTCCCTTTTGAGCTCAAGCACAAGGAATGCTGTGCTGGGTGCTCTGACCAGTTTCATCTTTCCTGACAGGCTCAGATTTAACAACCATACAATCAAGATTTCACGTATCAGAGCAGGCTTCCTCCTTCAATGTTTTCAGGTGGTTCTTACTTCCACTTTGATTCTTCTCACGTCATTCTCCGTATCAGCCATCCGAAGCTTCATTTTTCTCTTTCTCCCTGCCTTTCTCCTTCTCTCTGCATCTCTTTCCTTTCCAGCACACCTCTGTGACTGTGCAGCTCCGTCCCATTTCACCACGTGCACGCTCTTTCTCTCCCTCCTCCCTCTCATTCCTCTGGATCTTCCAGATGAGTAGCTTTCTTGGCAGATTCACAGATGTCAAATAATTTATTGTGGCTTTAAACTCAGAGATCAGTTGCCTGATGTCCACCTTGGTACTATGTTGATTTTATTCATCTTTGGCATCCCTGCCTGTTGTGGAGTCAAAGGCTTTCTTATCCTGCGTGCCTGAAGTGGTCACCTTAGAGATTTAAAACATTTTTTATTTTTTTTTTCAGCACGGTGCAGCCATATTCTCTGCAATAATCTGCTTATTTTCTTGGGAGAGGATTAGTGAGCATGAGGAGTAGGAAGCAAGGGGGTCATGAGGTTGACTTTCCATGGCTTCAGGCAGCAATTTCACACTACCCCCTCAGCCACGTGGATTCCTAACCTCCGTGTCTGTGCGTGCGTGTGGGTTGTGGCACTGCCCTTTGGCTGTATAGTTCTTCTTGTAGCTTTTATTAATTCAGTGAAATCCTTGAGAGAAACTGTGGTGTTCTTTTTGGTAGTCTGATGAACACGTGGCTTAGGTGCTTGTTGGTTTAGTCGCTTAATCTACCAACGATTATTGAAAAACCGTCTTAGAAAATTGATGGTCCTTATGTAATGAACAGTGAGCATATAGGACATGCCATTTTTGGGATAGCTAATATTAAAAGTGTATAGAAACGCATACTTACAGACAAAAGGCATTTGCATGACACTACATGTCCATTTTATCGGAGTTTTCAAAAGGTTGTTTGGGGGTTTTTTTTAATGCATATAGGTGCCCTTTTCTACCTAAAGAGAAATTTTCACTTTTTACATGTTAAACAGCAGTGGAAGTGTCCTCAGAAGTTCACGCTCAGCCCCACAGGAGGCAAAGATCTGCTGTTTGCTGGGAACTATCTGATGTTATCTACTTGCCTTCGTTCCCTGGGCATGATATTTTTTTTTTTTTTTTTGCTCGTTACCTGGAGCTGCAGAGCCCTGGATCTTGGATTTTGTGCATTCTGGTCCATTCCCCTCCCAAGGTCAGAAGGAGGATGTTGTCCAGCTGTCCTCCTGTCGTTGCCAGCTCTCTGCTGAAGGCAGAGTAAAATGGATAAACCCTCACTTCTAACATTCAGCTATGCCATTGACTGTATCTGTCTGTACGAGGCTCTCTGCTCACCTGTGGAGTCCCCTGACTTTCCTCTGGCATCAGGAAAAGCGTGACATATTGATTTTTTTCATAGTCTGAGACTCAACGCTCCCAGCACCCGGAATAGCCACGAGACCTCATCACACAGAGCTTGAGAAAGGAAAGCCTTATGTATTTAGCCTTCTCTTTGCTCACGTAGACACACGCGTAAGGCAGGAACATAGTAAATTGTTTGAAATGCTGATTTTGCAAAGGAGAGGGAAATTATTTTACTGATTTAATATTCATGATGTGCTCATATATTACAGCAGTAGGTTTATAAATACATAGATGTATTGCTGGCTGGTAGGAGGCTTTGTAGAGGAAACCACTCTCTTCCTTGTGCCGTGGTCTGACCCCTGCATGCACACAGAGATCTAGCCCGGCACGTGTTTGCAACGATGCCTGCGGAAAAATTGGCTGTAATTAGTTAAAAATAATAAAGTACAACAAGGCATTTTATTTTAATCTGTCTTTAAAAGTTAAATACTCGGGTAATTAACAGTTGTGTAGGTTTACTTTATAAATCTGTAAATCTTTTAGCGGAATACTTGGACTCTCAGGACAACTGGGGCAGTTGTAAATGACCTGGCATAGTAAAAACTCTTCTCTCTTCATGGTATATGTGTAGGTTTCTTGTATTCTTCCTTATCATGTGAGGTTGCCTTTTTTAATTCATTCCCTTTGTATCTCACACAGCTGCCTAACTCCTTGCAGGCACACACGCTCCCAGCCCTCCCCCAGACATCTGTTCTGTTTCTCAGTACCAGGTGCCAGAGTTTGAGCTTGTTGGGAGGTGGGGCAAAGACAAAATCCTTTAAAAAAAATTAGATGGCAGTGATATTTTTAACAGTATTTGTGGTGGAATTTCATTTTTCACTTCTGGGTTTAAAAAGAACCCAAAAGGCTTTAGCTAAAAAACACAGATTTTTTTTTTTTTTTCCTTTTCTTTTTTTTTTTTTTTCTCCAGGTTTTCTGTGGAAATGGCTAGGCCTGGGTAGCGGTGAGTTTGTTTTCTGAGAAAAGGCTTTCCTCCCAAATTTTTCCCAAAGTGAGCATACTGCTGTAACATCACAGCAGTAAAAGGTCATAGCAACTGTAAGCCTGTATCTAGTCTGGGATTATTTTTCCCACTTGGGAATACATTTTATTAGAAACATAGCTGTACCTTCATCGCTAAATTTTGGTCCACAGAAGGTCTTAAATACCTTGCTTCTACTTGAAACACACCCGTTATGTGAAATCTTCCAAGCATACCCTAAGGTACCATGAGTTTCTAGAGATCTCAGATGGCCAGTATTCCTCCCATAAAGTCCAGAACGCTGCGATCTGTTCTACTGTTTATGCACCAAAGTGTTCCTGTTTGGCGTTTTGGTTTGGGTTTGGGGGTTTTTTTTTGACAGAGCCTTGGGACATTTTCTTCTCGCCCTCTTGCACACATGGTGCATCAGAGACATGGTCAGGCTGCTTCTGTTTTCTGCCTTCTCACCCAGGCACCTTGCTTTTCTCTTCTGCTTTTCTCCGTCTGGATAGGTGATATGGGATGTAAGTGATAAGCCTAGAAATGTGAAATAAATGGGATTTATTTCAGCGGCTGTGGGCTGGGTGGTGGAGCGTATGGTATGAAATACACCGAGTCCATCCTGAGTTAGGGAAAATCAACTTTGGCAATGGAGCAGGTAGGCAGGAGCTGCTCTGTGGTAGCAACTAATGAATTTGCCTTTAGGAAGGAGGAGTTTAAGTTGTTCTTTCTCCCTCTTTCTTTTCACTTCTCTCCAAGCACGTCTGCCTCTTATTCTTGCAGTCACTGAAGGCACAGAAGCTCTCTGTGGCCCTAAGTACTCCTGCAGAGACTTGGAGAAAACTCGGCATCTTCCAGTGTACTTCCCAGCAGCAAAAATATCAGGAGTGGCTTGGCCACTCGCAGGCTCAGGCTGAAGCGAGAACCATCAGCCACCAGAGGAGTGACTGTCTGGGATGGTCTTCAGATAACGCGCAGAGGGCAAAATGTGTAACGTGGGGAACTGACAGTCAGCAGATTTAAGCCAGATGAAGTGGAGCGCTTTTTCCCACACTAATAATTAATTTGTGAGGCCAGAACTTTCAGAGACCAGATGTATGGATTCAAGAAGATTAGACAAATTCACGCTCAACTGAGATGGGCTTTACTTTGGTCTACTATGTCAGTGCTTAGTGGCTCTTAAGATGGAGATTAATCAGTGGATGAAACAGTCTGCATGATACTACCTCTGGTGTTTTTAGGGGAATGATCTCGTAGGTCCCTCCAGTAATTTGGTCCCATGCCTGAGCAGTGGCTACAAGGGGACAATAGCCTGTCACCCCGGTGAGACACCGCTGTACGCTCCGAGCCACAAAATGGTTGCCCCTAGGGGTCCTCATTAGCCAGTGCCCAAGCCAGTCAAATTTTTGGGAAGCTCCAAGGTGCAAAGCTAATAGGGTTGTCATTAAGGGATGGTTACTGAGAGGCGTGATGTCTGTTTAAGGGTTTTATGCTCTATAAGATAGGCCTGAAAAGGACAAAAGCGAATAAGGAGTCTCTAAGCCTTTTCTACTGGGGAATTTGCCTGCCCTTGGTACTATTCCTTCCTGCCCCCATTTTTGCTTGTACCGATAAATGTTCTTGCATGAGTAATCTCATAACGCATCTTGTTTATCCCTTCAAAGCCAGTCCTTGCAGCTTTCATTAGCATTTTAGGATATTTAGGACTTTGTAAATGACTGAAAATCTGCAATTTGTCATTAGGAATTAAGAAAAATCTTTCTTCTACTTAGGACTAAAGCTCAGCTTTGGTCTTTGAGGGTCTGAGCCACCTCTGGGCCTGGTAGACAAAAACAAAGTCAGACAGTGCCCAGATTTACAGCAGCAAGTGGCTCTTAGTTACTCAGATGTCTTTGATAATGTGTCATCCACTGTTGCTGGCAGAGATCAGTGTTTAGGCTCAGAATTAATTTCTCTCTAGCTGGAGAGAAAACAAAAATATCTTGTCTGCAAGAGCAGAAAGAGAAAGAGGTAGTAACAGGGAGAGAAATGAAAACAGCACCAGGCATGTGTAAAAATGCAGATAGATATATATATGGTTAACAAAGAGAAAATGCTGTTCAGAAGAAAACGCAGTATTTCACTCTGTTGTGCTCTGTACTTTCAGCTTTGAAATACAGGAAGTTTAAGAGAATTTTTAAGGTTTCAAAGGGGAGTTTATCTTGTAATTGGTGAAGGGCTAAAGAGTTGGTCAGGGAGGGATAATAATCAAAGGAGCCTTTTCAGCACTAAACTGTAGTCCAGAAAATCAAAGGGAGGAATGTTAATTGGTTTGTACAACATGATATTCTCAGTTCAGAGTAGCTTCAGCCGCTCAATGGTACTTTTTCTTTTTCTCTCCCTTTCTTTGTAGGTTGATTAAGTGAATAGAAGCAAAAAGAAGAAAAACGAAGCTGCTTCCAAGTATTGAAGATACAAGGCCAGGATGAACACGAAGGACACAAAAGTGACTGAAGGAGGTCTCAATGTCACGCTTACCATACGCCTTCTCATGCACGGCAAGGTGAAGCATTTACTGTCGCCACAGCAGTTGCCTGTGTATTGAGCGAGTGTGTGCAGTTACCGTCAGAACCTGACGGGGCCGTTAACAGAGGGTCCGCTCCTCCTCCTCCCGCTTGAGTCAAAACCACCGTTGCCATCACTGAAAAATCACCCGCTGCCTTCCAAGGCATCACACTTAAGTTTGCACTGCAACCCGGGTTCATTGGCATGAACCCCGTCTGTAAAAAAAACCGTTTTGAGCAGATCCGGCGGCAAAAAAAGAGTTCTTTCACTGATAGTTAGCCAAATGTGGCAGACCCTTGCATAAGGCTGACCTGCATACGGTTTGCCTTTCTCATCATTTGCTGGATTTTTTTGCAGGGTTTTTTTAAGATACCAGAACATTGACTTGCGTGAAATAACTGACACAGAATTACTGTCTATTTCTGTTGAACGCAAACGGGATAGTTCTTCATTATTCCGATGTAACATCTTATTAGAGCGAACCCCCTGATATACCAAGCATTCATCCAGGTCCCCTGCGGGTTTGATTTGGAAGGTTGACTGTCATTTCGTTTCTGTCCAGCGCAGCACTTAAGCATGCAGATAAGTGTGAAATCTGTGCCATGGACAAAGTGCCAATTCAGTGTTGTCAGACTTAACAGTCTGATAGCCGTTTATTTCACATTGCCAGATCACAAAATGGGCTTTTAATTAAAAAACACAATTCATAGGATCATTTGTATTAGTTGCATCAGGCAACAGCGGGCGTTTTTAGGCTTAATGAATGAATGTTATATAAAGGAGGTGGTTTTGGCCCTTTCTTAACAAGGAACAGTGAAAATATATATATATATATATATGTATCTCATTCTGGAGATCAAATTTGTATATATACATCTAAAAAGTATTTTTACTCCTAGAATTTAATTTAATAACTAAAAATACATTTACATTTTCAAACAGTGCATGCTTTCAACGAATGGCATGAACGCACATATGATATACCCATAGCAAAAATAGGAGACTAAGGTATCTCCCTTTGTATTTTACTTATCGAGCTGCTAAGAAGTATGAGGGGGTACATTTTAAGTTTGCAAATGAAGAAAGTCAGAAATTAGGTTATGTCAGATCAAATTATGTATTTTCTCAGAAATAATCTGTTTTGTTTGATTTTTTTCCCCTGAAATATTCAGCTTCAGGCAGGCATCTGGTGTGTAAAATCTGCATCTTAAATAGGGATCTGTCAAACAAATTTAATAACAGTCTCTCTTACCAAACCCACCTAAAATCTGTATGCATGTCTACACTCAAAATTAGGTCTTAAGGGTTGATTCTACCAGCTTCTGATCCCAATCCAGAAAAATGTTTGAACACATCCTTATCCTGGCGGGTACATGTAGCCCTACTGGTTTCAGTCAAATTCCCATGTGCTTAGGCATGCTTTTTTTCAGCCTCTGTCAGACATATCTGCTTCTTTCAGAATCATGCTTTTAAAGCAAAAATCAAATATCTGTCATTTTCAGGACATTTTAGTTAAACTGCAGATGGGGGGGGGGGGGTGTTGAAACAAAAAAAAAATTTGAAATCAGAAATTAAATTAGAAAAAGCTACTTTTCTGTGTTAAACATCAATGGTTGGGTATGCAACCACTTTTAAAGATAACAGATGTTATGTGTCCAATCTTCAATGCATATGTAGCCCCAAGTGTCTAAATTAAGCCCATAAAAGCTATGAAGTTCAAATTTTAAGCGGGAGTATACCATGCATCCTCCGTTAACAAGGCACAATGGGTATACTGTTAACTCTACTATGCTCTAATCACATATCCTATTGTGCCTAAGTATTGCAAAGAGTACGTTAAATCAGAATTTATTTTGGTGATAAAAGTCAGACCCTTATGGTTTCTTTGATGTCATTTCTGTGATTTAGAAATGATAATACAGAAGAATGAAGGATGTCTGAGTCAATATGAGCTCAGTGTGAGAAGGTCACTCTGAAAGCTGTATGTGCCTCTGAAAAAGAAGAAGAAACATTTTTCTAAGGCTCTTCCTTAAGATTTGTTGTGGTAATGACATCGGTGGAAATTGCTGATCTTTAATTAGTATTTCTAGACAAAACAATTAACTGAAGCAGAGCTGGAGCTGTAAATAACTGGTCATAACTTGAAAGAGGCGAATTAAAAGGTGGGTTTTAAAAATACCAGTAGCAAACTGGGTTCAGTTAGATAATTTTAAAGTAAGATAATTTTAAAGTTATTTATTTATTAGTGTGTTTCATGGAAATATGAGGGTCTGTCGCCACTGACCTTAACTCCGTCTCTAAACCTTTATTACCAGTGTACCTTTGCATAGGGAAGGTCTATGTGCTTTGTGATATTTGTATTTGTTTTGATTGAAAGTCCGTAACTTGTGCTACTGTGCTTAGTTATCTCGGCTGTAAATCCTGCAGACTTAGGGAATTTGGGGTATGTATTTTTCTTGTGATTTGTATAGGGGCTTTAAGTCAAGGATGGACATCTTAATTAGGCAATTAAGCTAAATTCTATACCTGCAGACAGAAAAATTGGGATTTGTATGAACGGACAGACCTCTGCAAGAGGATAGGGAATAAAAAAAGCATCTTTAACAACAACAACCAAAACAAGTGGCAAAAAAATCAAAGGCAACATCAGCGTCTGGTGAAAGGAAAAGAGATGGGAGCTCAGTCCCGAGCTCCGGAACAACCCAGGATCAGTGCTTCCCTGCGGGTGGGATACCTCTCCTCATCACCTTTCCTTTATCGTGCCTTGGGGAAAGAAGCGGCTGTAGGTCCAGCTGAGCTCTGGCGGGGCTTTGTGCAGCATCCTTCGGAAGAGGCTGGGATGGCCGCCTGGAGGACCAGCTCGGCCGCTCTTCCGCGGAGTAGCAAGATTTGGGAGCAGCTGGCTGGCGACGAGGGAAGGCACAGCCTTGATTTTCTCAGGGCAGAAAATGTAATCTTAAGGGAAGGCACCAGGGGGTTTTTCCACCTGTGGAAGCAGCAAAAAAGCTAACCACTGCGAGGTATAAAAGGTTAACCTCGGGGTAAATGTTTCCAGGGCCTGATATGAAAGGTGTCCTCCTGAGCCAGGACTTCAGAGAGCGTGTGATGGTGTAAGATGAAAAGCCTAATTTTCATCTTACGCCGCGTTCCATCAGTAAAAAGGCTACGATATGATAGCGTGACGGCCCTGAAGAGAAACCGGGAGCCACACAGAACATTTGTCGTACTTTCCTGCGATGAATTAGAGGGCAGGTGTTAGGGAGTACGCGACAAGGGCAGGCAGCGCTCGGGTGTTCTTCACATCCACAGAGAAGCAATTGTGGGAATTTTAAAAGCAAAATTAGGAAAAACTAGTTAGGCGGATGTGTGAGGAGGGAAGGAGGCAGCCCGGGAACGCCGCACCATCCCTTACTGGAGGCTTTTAAGGACAAGTTAGACAAAAATGAATATACCCTGTAAAGCTGCCATGGCACTGCAGCCTCTGCTGCTCGGGACCTTTCTGACCGAGTTACCTGAATGCTGCTCCGGAGAGGGCAGGAACGGAAGAGCCTTTTGAAACATGTCCAGGAGTTGGGTATATAGGGTATATTAAATAATGCAGAGATGCATTTTCATCTTTTATTAATGAGAAAGATGCACCACATTAAGGAATAAAACCGTTTCATGCATTTCAGTAGAGAAAAACAGGGAATAGGGACTGGGGCTGTTTACATTGCCCTACTTCCGTATTTTCCATCTAATTCATGCTGTTTCTTGAAGTAAAATAAGTAAAACCACTGTGTAGGGCAGACGAGTGAATGGGTACGGATATTTTAGTACCTTTGTCTGCTTTAAAAGTATAATTTCTGGGCAGGATTAGAATATTGCAGGGGTTGCAGGATTTCTGCTTCCAGCAAAGGCAAAAGTGGCAGCATTTACCCAGATCAGATCAACATTTTTGAAGGGCTTAAGGAACACAAATTGAGTGTGTCTGCATTCATGGGCAAACAGTCCCCAGCTATCAGATCTCTCTGTAAGGAGAGGCAGAGCTCAGGCTCCAAAAGAAATGTACCTTTTACTTTTTCTTCCTTTTTTAATTTTTACCAAAATCAAACTTCTTTTGGCTACCTGCATGTTACAGGGTCTTTGATGGAGCTCGATGTTTCTTATCGTTGTTTGCTCACTCTGTGTTGAATTTTTTATTCCCGTAGCTTGTGGCTGGGTTTTTTTTCTTGCTTACTGCCACAGGTAATGAGGTTGGAAGATGGTAGAAAATTGTAGCCTTGCCCACAGGTATCTGCCAACATGCCTTAGTAATTGACATCTACAGTGCTCCTCTTCTAGTTTTGGTCAGTTCATACCCAGAAAGAAATAACTCTTGAAAAAGCACCTACTTTGACTATACTGGATAATGATTACATGATTTTGGACTGGTTTGGATTTGTACACAGCCAGTGGTAATAGGCTGATTAAGACCCTAAAGACTCACCGTTAAAGGTTAATTTTAGATGTGGATGGTAAAGAGACTGTGCTGGTCGAAAGACATTAAATTTCAGAAAAGCAGCTTAATGGAGATTTAAAAGTCAGGTCCACGAGGTGGAACAGGAGAAAATGTTCAAATGTGCCAGCATGGAAAGGGCAGCAGGGTCACGAATCCACTTTGGTCTCCATCTCGTAGTGGTGGCACAGGAGTTTCTGTTTCCTCCCTCCAGTACAAACCTGCAGAAGTAAAAATGCAGCGTTTCCAAAGACGCCGTGTGAAGGTGTGCGTCGATGAAGGCATACTGGGTGCAGTGAAGTCTGCAAGACACCTGTGTAGACTATATTAATACATTGAATCCGAGGAATCTTTTAGAGAAAGGGGAAGGAGTTCAGAAATAGGAAACAAAATGGATTAATAAAGTCAGATGGTTGGGAAGAAGGAGGAAATCATTTACAGGTAGGATGAAGGAGGGAAGGGAAAACCGGCAGGGAAGCAGGACTCTTGCCAAATACCGAGAGGTGTAAATTGGAGAGTTGAGGCAATTAACTGGAGAAGGTAATTTAGAAGATACATGTGCAGTGAGAGAAGGAAATCTGGAAAGCATAAAAGGCTGAAAGGCATCAGATGTGGCAGTGCCTAGAGAGTGGCACATTTGGGATACGCTGAGTTGGAGAGGAAAGCTATTGCAGCAGAAGCATATGCAATTTTGGATGTATAGCATTGGTGCATCGTGGGGCAAAGAGAGGGTAATTACCTTACTGTTCTTCTGGCAAAATCACACCTGCGGTTCTGTGCTCAGCAGCAGGTGCCACGTGTGTGAGTGATGTTGAAGACGGAGCAGAGAGGGAATTTGCAGAAAAATAACAAAATTTTAGGAGGCTGAGGAGACTGTGTCTAGCTTTCTTCAGACATTCTCATAAATACCTGGAGAGCATTAATACGAGTGTAATGGGGTGTCATTATTTTGAATGATACAAGTGCTTGTGGCTGGCAATAATGGGATAAAATATATTTTTGAAAATAAATCCTAATAAGGGAGTCCCAGGAGAAATTCCTGGCATTGAGATTTTTATGAGGTTCTAGAAGTCTCCTAAGCAGATTTTAAACATGTCTGGGGAAGAGCAGCACGGGTATTATGTAGAATGTATAATCTGCATTGATGGAGGAAAGGTACGATGACTGAGTGGAGCTTTTCCTTCGCTGTTACCATTTGCTCAATGGTGTATTTCTCATAGTTTCAGCAGTAGTGAATTAGAAAAATATACCTTCAGTCAAATGTTCAGGTTTGGACAAAACCCTATGAGTGCCTTGATTTTTAGGTGCTAATCTTCCAGTACTCAAAGCTTAATTTTAGTTGCCCTGAGGAACTCTGTCTCCCAATGGTTTCAGCAGGATCAGTGGGTGCCCTGTGGCACTGGAAGGACTGGTTACAGTGCACTTACATCCAGCTTCAGTGGTCACTTTCAGACATGTTGGTGATTATTTTATGATGCTATATAGAGAGAATTTTTTGCAAGAAAGAAAATTTAGGATTATTAAGGTGATTGCTCACACTTAACAGCACAAATATAGACAGAATAAAACCATGGAGAAAACTGCCTTTTCCATCAGTATAGATAATACAGTTTTAGCATCAGGGATTTCTTTTAGTGACCACTTTTTTGTGTCTGCTTAATAGCCCTCTGAAAGACTGTAAAGCAAGCACAGAAATAATTTTTCCCCATCTTGAAGGTAATGCCCTTCTTCTCCCCCGTTTTTTTCTTTTATTTTTTACTTATTAAAATACAGAATACAACAAAGTAGCTTTAAGAATCACCTTGTCGGTAATTTAATCCAAGCAGTAAAATGCCAACCAAGCCAATGTTTGTTCTGTTCTTTCTAGTTTCCACGAACACTGTCAGGGTATTATGAGGATTGACTGTCCTGCCTATTGCTATTACAGTTCTTGTTTTGTTTGTTTGCATTACTGTGGTACCTAAGAGCTCTAGTTATGGAACAGTACTCTGTGTGCAAATACACAACACAAGATGGATCTCCTCTTAGTGTGTGTAGTAACAGCTGAGAGTTTTTCACTAGCCTAAAAGATCAACGGAAAGGACAGAGGTCTTTGCCCCCAGCCCCTGGGCACTCTGTGTCCCCAAAAATGATCTCCATAGCCAAATTTCCCCACTTGTGTCAAACGATCTCCTTATTGGTCCACAGCTATAATGAGCTGAGATTGCGGGAGGCACATGCTGTGCTTCAGCATCACAGGCAGACAAGCAAAGGAACAGAACTGGGTTTTGGGTTGGTTTTGGGGGGGGGGGGAAGGCTGGGAGGTTTGGTGTGAAACTGAATGTAAATTGGTTACCCATCTGCTATCAAAAGGCAAATGAGAAATGCCTATTGGCACAACTGCCCCCAAAATGGTCGGTGGACCTGTGGAAGATTCATAACTCTGGCACCTCCATCAGAAAGAACATAATTTGAAGGTGTCCTCATACACTACCACATTTGTTAGCGTGAGATCTGTCTCAGTAAGGGCTTGGACTGCAGTGCCTTGCTAAATTAGGGCTGTTAGCATCAGACAGTGACTACTGAAGCACCACCTAGGAACATGAGATGAGATCTCCCATGTCAGTGAGGCTAATCCCACATAATCCCAGAACACAAATCAGCCTCTCAGTTTATCCGAGGCAGCCGTTTGTTCCCTGAGGTAGACACGTTACGTCATGTTCCCCAAACCTGACTTTTCTTCCAGTCTTTGAAAAATGCTGATGCCTCAACGTGCTCCACGCAAACACGTTGTTCAGAACATCCTCATGGAACATGTTCCTGGGGTCTTCCATGCAAGCGTATTCATGAGTTTATACGAGTATTGGCAGCTCTATCCTCAGAAGGCGATGAAGAGAGAGAGTTGGGTTATGTTATGCCTCTTTATGGATGAGATAACGACAACCGGTCCTGGTCTAGAAAACTTTATCATCAGAGATGTTGTTTGCCGTTGCCAGGATCCCTCCTTGTCTTGTGATGAATGTGCTTTCCCACCATGGAAGGCTGTATTTCTCTCCTTTCAAAGCTTTTCTAGCAAGGTTTTTTGCTTGTAGAGTCCTACTGGTTCTACCTTATTCTTGCTCATAGAAAGCAGGTAAGCGTATGCAATTGAAGCATTGCCTGAATGAATTGCAGGCTTTAGGAGGTGGCCTGTGCTTCGTCAGATGCTTTGGGGTGAAATACAATATTCTTATATTAGTTCTTAAACGTGTTTTCCTTCTAGACGTGGCTTTATCTCAGGGCTGCTGTGAGGTTAGTGTTCCATTCGCCCCGTAGTGCCGGTAATAAAAGCTGCATGCCCCACAGTAATAGGGCAAGGCCTGTGCTTTTCTATGGACCTGGAATAGCTACCTGTTTTGTTTTGATTTCCTGGGACACAGTAATTATATAACTAGCCTCACGCTTAGAAAAATGATGGAATTTCACGCATTATGTTTACGGATCAAAGGTTAATCTTTAAACCAAGGTTTGTTACCATTTGTTAAGCCTCTTGTTTTCTTAACATGACTAATTTCTTTCTCCTGTTATTCAAAAGGCACACCAGATAATTGATTAGGAAATAGCTTTCTCTTACAGCCTGTTTTATGTCTTTGTTTAGTCATTCCCACCATCAAGAGCCCCGGGAAAGCCTTAGCTTGCAGACTTCTCTGCTGCCACCTTTTGTTGTGTTGGTGCTGCCTTGCCTTCACCACAGATGACGATGCAAAAACTGCAAAAATAGCTTTCTGCTCTTCGATGGGCCCACCGCTCCCCAAGTGTTCGTTAAGAGCAAAACTCATCCCGTTCATGCGAATATAATGCGCAAATAATATTATATGTTGCGTTTCAGCATCAAAGAAAGCATCCCCTGGTTTTACCATTGCTTTTCCTCAAGTTATCTGCGATGAAATGGGTGGTTGGCTAGCAATATACTTTATCGATACCGAGCAGTCTTCCAATGTTTCTTGGTGAGGTTCACCTCTTGTTGTTTTATCTGTTTTATTAGAAATGACGTACTAAAGAAAATCATAGTCGTAAATGAACTCAACCCGCCCTGTCCTGCTTGAGATAATGTCACGTGGAGATATGCCCTTTGGAAGGCATTACCTGGGCTGGGTACTCAGCATAATCTGAAGCTCAGGCCTCTCTGATGAATCTCAGCTTAGGCACCCCAAATTGCTGTAATTTCTTTATGCACCAATATATAAATGTGTGTGTGTGTGTATGCATATGTATCAGTGCATGTAGGCACGCACACATTTGCAGCTTTTCGGAGACATCCTATACATCCAGCACGGTTGCTGTGTCGTATCTGGCTGTTTATATGTTGAGGCCAAGGAGCTTGGGTAGTGCTTTTAGCTCTGGCATCAGTCCGCTGGGTTGCCTTGGGCCTGTCTTTTTCCCTCTGAGCTTTAGTTCCCCCATTTAGAACGTCTTTTTTTCTTGTGCCCTGCTTTTCAATCAGCTGTTGAAATGTGATTATATGAAACCCAGTAACTGTTACCATATAACTTATTTTCCCACTGTGTTTATGCGTAGACAGTTAGTCAATAAATCCATCTGAAATTGATCATAAATACTTACCTTTAGCTTATATTCCTGAGCACTGGAAAACGGCAAATAGTTCAAGAGTTATTAGTATATTCTAATAGGCAATTATTTGCTAGGACAGCTAAATCAAACTCCTGTCTGACCTGCACTGAGGCTGAATTTGACATCAACCCCAGGATTCCTCTCACCAAACATCAGGAATGTTAGTGTCAGTCTAGGCTGCTTCTGCTGCAGATGGAAAAAGACAAAACCCTTGGGAGTACGCTTCTTCCCTCCTCTTTTAGGAACAAAACATCCTCCATTCTCTCTCCCTGGACCGCAGAGGAGGCCGTGTGCCTGGCTTACGCTAGATCCCTAACTTCTAATGAACTGATGCAGGTGACAGACATCCCATCCCTTCAGTCTTACGCAGTTAACTACAGCACAGTTTGGTGTCTGGCAGACCTAGAAACATTTTCTGAAGAAGATAAAGCCCTCAAAGTAACCTTGGCTAGGATACTGGTAAAACTTGAGTGTCATAAAAATGATGTTAGGTATCTCATTAAGCACAAAACGTAATTCAGGGTGATATAAGAATCTATATGAAACAAATATTGGACTGTATAAAGAAACATTAAAGGTTTGATGCATTGGTAGCTTGGAGAATGAGGTATAAAGAGTCTTCCGATTTAATCTGTGGCTGAAGTAGGTTTCTCATCATAATTAAAGACATGATCTGTTGTCACCAGTACTTAGGAGAGCTTTCCTAGAAACAGCTGAGGCCCCCAAAAAAGTCTGAAGTGACCTGTTTAGAACCATTCTAGGTGTTGGGTTTTTGGGGTGGTTTTTTTGGTTGTTTTTTTTTTGGGGGGGGGGGGGGAGGGGGGTAGTGACTTATATGGATCAAAAATTCTGGAAAAATTAGGAATATCCTTGTAAAGTTAATGTTTCTCTCTCCCCCTATGCCCTTCCCTCACACTTCCAAGCAGTATCCCAGCTCCCAGTGCAGGGAGAGGTGGCGTTTGCCTGGATGTTTTGAAACTACCTTCTTATGGAATAAGCTTTAAATTCACCCTTTGAGGAGGGGAAGGTTTGAAGTACTCCACAGCGTTACAGTGACATTTACTAGCATGTTGCAAGGAACTAGTCACCAGTCTGACTGAAATATTTTTTCTCAGAGGGATTCACACTGTTCATTTGCTCAGTTCTTCAGCAGCTTGTACTCTTTGGTAATAACAAGGTGATGATCAGTCAGGTAGAATCCCTCTCCCCACTGAAATCAATAGCAAAACTCCCACAGACTTCAGTGGAACAAGCAGCTTAAGAATCCTAATATTTTATGCTCTGCTCTGCTTGTTTACATACTCCCAATTTCCTCGTTCGAAATGGACCATGTTGTTTACTAAGGCTACAAATAGTATATTGCTTTTCTGTTTCCAAAGCTAAAGTATCTTTTCCTATTTCCGAGGAAGATATCCTTGTGCTTATTAGCCATGACCCGTCCATACATTTCTGGAAGAACAGCATCTGTCATTAAGACTCAGGATGATCAAATGGACTGGAACAGATTTCATACTAAGTGTATTCTGGCAGAGCCTTGCAGGTTCAAGACCAGGCCTACAGCTTCTAATGAAACTTCAGGTATACAAAACCTAGAAATTGGACCACGGACTGAAATACTATTGCTTGCCCAGAGCAGTTGAAACACAATATGCTCACCCATAGCAAAAGGTCCTTCTATACCTCCTAAGAATCTGTTTTACAAAAGAAATTATTTCTGAAAGCTGGGACTGAGAAGAATGGGAAAAGTTTTCAAGGTAAAACTGCTGAATGTGCTGAGTGGGCAAGATAGGAACTACTAGACAGGAGGGGTTCCTAAGGCTTATCATCATTCAGAGTCTTACTCCCTGTATTGTTTAATCCCATTCAACAGTTACAGGCAGGTTGGCAGTGACAGTGCTAATATAAAAAAATAGTAAGAACTTAAAAATTCTGTAAAAAGGCTGTCCCAAATTTGTGTCACTGCTAACAAAAAAGCTGCACCTCATTAGAAAGCCTACATAGCACGCTGGTAGGGCTGTCTCAGCCCCAGGAAAAGGCGTGACATAAACCCACGTATTAAGAGACACAGGATATTTTGGTCACAAGGCACAAAACTGCAGCGAGTCTGCTTCATTTATTCCTCTCCTCACAGAGCTGCTTCTTTGCATTGTATGTGCAGATGTACAGACGTCTCACAGTCCCAGACGGACAAAGGAAACTTTAGCAAGAACAGTCACACAGCTGTGTGACATGTAAAGGTCTACTATACATCAGGCAGCAGAACTGTAGGCTTGCAAAGCAGTTACCTCTGGAAGATTTGCAATGCCTGTCTGGACAATATCTGTTCTCTGGTCAGCATGTACAAGAGAGCAGAAAGCCATCTCAGAAGAGAAGCAGGAAAGGGAATAAAAAAGGGAAATGGGAAACTGAAAAAGTCAAGTTTGAAAATAAACCTGAAAAGAGGCCTCACTGGGTTAAGGAACTTTGTGGCTAGTTAGGCATTGACTTCAGTGGGTATAAGGCCACGCTTGAAGAATCACAGACCCATGGAGGTTGGAAGGGACCCCCAAAGGCCTCCAGTCTGACCTCCTGAATCAAGCAGATCCCATTGGAGCAGGTCGCTCAGGGCCTTGCCCAGGCTGGGTTTGGAGACCTTCAAGGCTGGAGACTCCACAGCATCTGCAGGTGCCTGTTCCAATGTCGAGCCATCCCTATGGTAAAAACTTTTTTCCTCATATTGAGTAGGAATTTGATGTCGTAACTTGCTTTCCTTATTATACACCGCAGTAAGATTCCCCACAAGCCTTGTCTTCCTAAGGGTGAGCAAGTGCAGTTCTCTCAGCCTCTCCTCGTGTTCTGTGCTCCGGTCCCCTGACCGCCTTGGTGGCCCTGCATTGGATTCACTTCAGCGTGACCTTCTCTGTCTTGTGCTAGGAGCCCAAAACAGGATGCAATCTTCCAGGTGTGGTCTCACAAACACAAGGAGAAGGCAAGAATCATTTGCCACAGCCTGCTGGCTATACTCTTGCTAATACAGACCGGCATTTGGTTGCTCAGGAACGCACGCTCCTGCTCATGTTGGAGTTGTGCGTCGGGACTCTCAAGACTTTTTTTGCAAAGCCAGTTTTACATGTAGCAAGTTTTTGCCCAGCTTGTCCTGCTGCATGGGCTTGTTCCATCCCGGACATGGGAATTTTCATTTGACTTCGTTCTGCTCCCTGAGGTTTCTCTCAGCCCATTTCTCCAGCCTGTCTAGGTGACTCCAAACAGCAGCCTTGTCCAGCAGTGTGTTGACTGTTCCCCCCAGTCTGGTGTTATGTATAGACTTGCAGAGAGCGCAAAGGAACCGTATGCCAAAGTTCTTCATTGAGATAGGTCTTCTTCTCACTGCAAAGTCTTTATGTCTTGGGAGAAGGACGTGAGCTTATAAATAACCTTCTGGTGAGAAATAACTCTCTCAAGGTCACTGCAGAGTGAAGTTCGGACCACTTTATCATGAGTCCGTTATTGGATAGAGCAACGGAGGACAATTTCTTTAACCTTACTCTTTGGACTGTGTTTCAGCATGGGTCAGACTTCAGTATGTAGGCTGGGGAAGCAGGAGGCAGGAACTGTAGATCATATATCTGGGACAGATCAGCCACGTGAGACAGTCTTTAACTGTTTAAATACATTTCACAATGTGAGCATAGAAGAGGAGTTTGTTTTCCTTTAGCTGGTCTCCTCTCCATCAGATGATTTCCAGCCTGAAGTCACACCTGCGTGATTTGTGTTATGTGTCCAGACTATTCATTTGAGAGTTACTAACTTCCTTTTTGCTACCTGTTGGTTTTATTCACCAAGGCTTTAACCCTTGGGATGTTGCCAGAACTGCCAAATTGTTCCCCTATTGTATGTTCACAGTCACATTTCTCAGTATTTTCTGTCCCTTCATGGAAGATTGTGGGAGCCCAGTAGCAATTCCCAAATCCCTAAAAAGTGATTAGCAATTATTGTTCTGTAAGTGCTTAATAGAGAGATTAAGACAGGCCACCAGGTGTTTACACAATAATACTCAGTAGCATGGAAATTCAGCTCTAGCTATTACATGGTGTAAAGAGGGTAAACGCCTGCCCTCAGAGAGATCAGCAATTATTTTGATGCTTGCATTATATCCTGTTTTCTTCAGCAGGTTGTGCAGTTATATTATTTTTGAACTTTTCATTCCCTGATAGGGGTTGACCTGTGTTTTTATAGTAGCAAGATTGATCTGTAGCCACAAGATCAGTTTCCGTTAAGGGTATTTTTCTTTCACAATCACTAAGCTGCAAAGCCGGATTTTTCGTCCGCCCCTTTGTATCTAACATGGCATATTTGTATACAGCAACAATGGAAGGGGGCTACTCTATGCTTCACATTGCAGGTTTGAAATAAGTGATAGCGAAACAGTTTAGGAGCAGAGCAAACGCTCTTCCGTAGTGAATCGGATCATTCATTATGTCTTCTTTTTTCTATTGCAGGAGGTTGGAAGCATTATCGGAAAGGTCAGGAAATTACTTTCTCTCTTTATTTTCATGACAAAATATTGTATATCGGTTCGCTTCATCAGCCCAGGCTAACTTTTTTTTTTCCGTTTCTTTACAGAAAGGTGAGACAGTTAAGAAGATGAGGGAGGAGGTAAGACAAGCCTTGATGTCTTTACTTGCCTTTCTTTCCAGCTCAGAGAGCAGGGAAATTGAGCGTTTGCAGACCGACACTGCCATCAAGTGGGCAGTTAATTTAACATCACCATTCTTTGCAAGTGGCGGTATATAAATGCTCTGGCCTAAATTAAACATTATTGTTAATGTAACCTCCTTATCGCCACAGCAGTCTGGAGCCTTTCATTCCCACAGCAATATGCCTGTTGCTGTCTTATCTCAGGAACAGCCTAGCCAACATGATTCTCTGCATCAAAATCACTGTATCTTTCTTTAGCGTACCGACACTGGTCCTGCACGTGGTTTGGCCTCTGGTAGAGTTTCAGAAATCTGAAACCAAGCATTGGACCGATGCTGCGTAAAGTTTGAGGGTAGACACAAGCTTCATCAGAGCTGGAGCCAAACTTGCATAAGTCAAAAAGTATCCCTCTTCCATGTCTTGGCAAAGCCTTAACTTTTCATCGTTCTGCAGCGGTGAGTAGGATGCAGACAGGGTAGAGCTGCTCGCCCACCACTCGCATCCTTTGAAAAGGTTGTCAACACAAAATAGCTAACTAAAACAGGGCACTGCATAAACCTCAGTCTCCCCAGCGTCCACAACGCTGCTTTCCCTGCCGCAGAGCAATCTGCACGGTCTTCAGAAGATTGTGCCCAGGTGGAGCTTACAGACCCACGCTTGTCCGCCAAGGCAGTACATCTTACCTGGAGATGCATGTAATTTTTCTTCTTTGAAGCAAGTGCTAAAAGCATAAGTCAAAAGACAAATCCTACTGTTTAAAACTTTAGGAGTGCAAAGTGTATAGGGAATGCCTCCAGAAAAGTCAATTTGGTTCTGGTAAATCTGCAGTACGTTACTATGTCAGCTGCTTTGTTGTTTTATACACTGATAGAAGGTCTGTGGCAGGGAAATCTCTAAGTATTTGTAGTAAAGAAAATTCCTGAGATCCATCTTTAAATATACACAACAAGGAGTTCATTGTCAGGCTGACTGAGTTCAGAGCTCCTTTTCTGATGATAAGAGTTTTCACCCATGTTTTCACACATAAGTAAATTTGCTAAGACTTAAAAAAAATACAAGAAAAAAATGTTTCTAATATACTAGGTAATCCTGCCAGTTGATTAAACACATCTTAGTTTAATTATTAATTATGATCATGGGCAGATATCTTTGGATATAAATTGCATGAACAAAAGGGAAGCCATCGTTGGAGATCGCTCCTGACTTCTGAGTGAAACATCTTCGAGAAGAGTTATCATCCCTAGTTAGTTTTTCAAGATAAATATCAAACGTTCTTCTTCCACTCCCAAAAACCTACTGTCATGTACGTGGGGTCACAAGAGACTTTATTTGTTTGATTGTGTTTTTTTTAAAGAAAGGAATTATATGCATCTTTATATCAGCACAGGACTAAGAGGCTGTGTCTCCACACGATGATAACTTGGTCCTCCTTTAAGTGACTACCTTCTTCAGTACTTCTTTATAAGCAAAATGCAACTTTATTTTGACTTTCCTGACAGATGTGGCAAGGTGTATGCCATCTTAACGGAATGGAATGCAACTCTGTCTTGCTCTGTCATTGGGGAAATATCAGAGACAACTTTTGGCCTAAAGAAAAGTACAAAACCCTCGGTTCTGTGCCCTGCAGTTGTCAACCTCCTACGCAAACACGGAGGCCGCCACATAACACTTGAATTGCCGTAGCTCTGCTTTGACCCATCATCTACTGGAGGAGTAACATCTGTGAATTTTGGCTGCCGCCGATCCCCGGTGGAGCGATCTTCCAGACGAGCTCCCACGGCTCCGGTTTCAAAGGAAGAGCCGTGCTTTGCGCCAAGGCGGCCGTGGGACGGGCAGGCCTGCCCACCGCCGGCAGCTCTGCCAGACGTTGCCACCAGCATGAAGGAGACCTTGGCCACCATCTCCTTCCCGATCCAGCGCTGGTGTTTGACGAGGAGGGCAAAGTCCCGCTCAGGTCGGCCTGTCGGAAGAAGCGCCTGCTGCCCCTTCTCACCTAGGAACGCCGAGTGTGTCTGACGGCCGAGGTCGTGGCACCAAGATTTTTCTATCGTCGGCAGCGTTGGGGTTTTTTTTGTTGTCGTGCTTGGTTGCCGTTACACAGGGAAATAAGATATCTCGGTGTCGAGCAGCACGTGAACAAGGGCTCGGACACACAGCACGTTAGTCGATTGGTGGTAACCCTGAAGGCAAAGGGCCAAATTAACCCAGATTATCTCACGTTTTCTATAGGCTCAGATCCTCGAGAAGGTCAGTGCCTGTGGATGAGTTGAGGGGCCACTGAGTCATTAGACTGCATTAACTCCTTTCCGTGCCTGAAACCTCAGGGAAAGCATAGGGTGGGTCTTACCTGAACCGGCTTTGATCGTTATCTACACCAAGATCCTCTTAAATGTATTTACATCTGGTTTCGGGGTTTTCTCTGCACTGCCACAGTGGCATAAATGGGACTGAGTATACCTGAGAGCCAGCCTGGCTTGTCTCCAAGACTTACGGTTTTCTAACTCCTTCCAACAGGCTGCTTGCCTTAAGGAGATAACACCGTTACTGTTGCCTGTCCTACCGCTACTCCTTTAAAGGGTCGTTCAGTGCCTATTAATCGACTGCCTTTACACAAGACATGTCTATAAGGAACCTTCTCCACAGCGCAAAGCAATACCCAGATAGACAGATCGAGTCCTGCCTTTGGGTCTGCAAACCAGAAATCTGCTGCTGATGCTCCCTGGAGACAACAACCTCGTCTGAAATTCCGCAGCTCCAGTCCTGCTTAAGGTTAACCCTGCAAGAGGGAAGGGTAAAGACTTGATTGTGGAATTATTTGCAACTTTGAGTTACAGAGGCACTATTTGCACACTGTGATGAAGGCTGTATAAGTATTTACCCAGGCAGAATCCGGCTTCCTGCAGTTAGATGAATTTTTTGAGTGAGATCAGTTTATGCTCAAATTATATGATGTTGGGGCTGCAGTTGTAGGAGAGGGAATTAGATGCCTCAAGATATTCCTTCCCCAACTATATCCCTAATCCTACTTAGTTTCCTCCCTGGGAAGTATAAATTTGAAAAATGTTTGTTCTTTTTGACAGAGTGGTGCTCGAATCAATATTTCAGAAGGCTCCTGTCCAGAGAGAATTGTGACAATAACAGGCCCAACAGATGCAATTTTTAAAGCTTTTTCTATGATTGCACTAAAATTTGAAGAGGTAAGCAAATAAAATACATTTTTTTTCTCTCTTCAAGTTGAAATACAAACACTGTTTGAATTTTCTCATGTTTGCTTTAATGTTAAATATGATTTGTTTAATGTTCTATTTAATAGCAATGAAAATGGTGGTATTTTTATAAATGCTTTTGGCAGTAACGCTGAAGAAAAATAATGGGTCGATTTACAAGCTGTTTGATCATTTCTTTTGCTTTTTGAAGGCTTCAGGGAAAAGCAATTGCTTCTAGTAATGTGCACTAATGGTAGGAAAAATGTCTTGGAAAATTTCTGGTCCCATTGTGGGTTTGATTTGAAAAGAATAATTTCCTAACTTTTAGCTCTGTTTTTCTATGATTCCATTTGGTATTGATGTAAATTTTATATATGTCAAAATGAATATATAACTCAACTAGAAAATTTTTCTTTTAAAAACAAACTATTTGATTACCAATTACCAATTACCATATCTAAAACTTGGCTTTTAAAATTAATTAAAAAAAAAGGCACTAAGAGTAAGTGAGACGAGAGCTCAATTTACTGTAAAATAACTCTTCTGTGCAGATACGCACCTAAAGTGCTGGGATCTCCTCAGGTTTCTTGGACCAACTACAATTAGATATGGCCACCACTTTAACGGCAAACCTCACAGAAAAGACAGCAGACTACAGAACGTGAACCCTGGTCACTCAGGAGAGGATTTAACCTCCCTCTACTTTTGAAATCACACATCTAGTCCAGGCATCTCTCCTGATGGGAGACTGATGGGAAGTGTCAGCGTGCGCCTTTATTTACCCATGGTGATTCTTCACATTTAGAGCAACAGGACTAGGAAAGAGCTTGTGTGTCATCAGATGCAGTTGTCTTCTAGCATAAGCAGTACGTCTTGCAACTTGCATCTTCACAGCATGATCAAAAACTAGTTAGATTTTTTTCTGTTTCCTGATCTTAGATCCACAATCTCAGTTCTCTGATAATTAGACACCTGGTTTTTTCCACTCCTCACCTAAATTTATCCATGAACAGTTTCTGCAGCTTTGCTTCTGTGCCAGCACTGGCCATTAGTTTAAGTAATTCTTGCCTTTTCATCCCTGACGATTCCCCTCTTAGACCTGTCTTCAGAAAACAGTTTTATCCCCCCACCCCCTTGCTTTTGCCAGAGTGAGCGAGCCAAGCTCAGTCTTTCAGAAGATGCATTCCCCGCCCCTGTCCTGCCTCTAGCAGTCCCTTTTTACCTTTTCCCAGTTACAGTTTGTATTAAATGCATGTGTTAATTGTGGACGGGTTGCAAATGAAGTTCCACGGGGCTTATTTAATGGCGCTAACAGTCCTTTCTCCTGGCTATCGTGCTGTAGTATCCCTGTTGCTGCTGGAAATGCCTCACCTCCTTCTAGTGTCGTGCTTTGCACACAAGCGCGCTGTGCCTGGCGGGCATCCCCAGCTCCCGCTCAGATGTTTGCAGTGAGAACCTTCCTGTCAGCCCCCAGACAAATGACCCCCCCCTTTTTTTTTTTTTTATATACTGCAAATGTTAATCCCGTTTATATTTCTCCTATCCTTCATGAGTTTTCAGAGCTTTCTTTGTGATATTCCAATCTTTCAACACGTTGATAAAGTACTCTGGGTTTGTGGCATGGTATATTTTAAAGGAACACTAATTTTTCTTACCAGTTTTTAATGAGATAATAATGATTTTGAGGTTGAATCCTGCAGGACCACACCAGTGATTCTCTGCAGCCCGATTTTAAGACCACCTGTTGTCACCTCCTCCTCAGCTTTATCTCCTACCCAACTTGTACCAATCCCTGCTTCTTCTAGCTTAAGAAGCAGCTTCGGGTATGGTACCATACCCTCCAATCCACGGATAGCTGGAGAGAGCAGTCTCTCTGCTCTTTACATGAAAAACACGCTCTGCTTAAGGCCTTATCCTGAAAAATGCTAAAGGAGTCATTAACAGCGATAATCCCTGCCAGTTCCCACCAAAATGAGTACCCAGGGGAAATAACCTTGCGTTTCTCATAAAAACATCGAACGCTGCACAGCATCAGATCCCTACCCCACCACCCAACACCACGTTGTCTTTGTAAGTGCTGTAGCTAGCAATAGGGAAAGAAATCTGGAATTCAGGCATCTGACTGGATTTTATGCGTATTTACCCTTGTAGATTTTAGAGGGTCGTCTGGACTCTTCATGTGGATATTTCTAAATGGGTATTGGCACTCCCTGCAGATAAGGGACTCCAGTTATATTCTGAAATATCTGTATTTAGTTTTAATATAATTGGCTTCTGGTATATTTAAAGGAACAGTGGTAAAGAAAACGTCTCATATAATCAGTTAGGTTTCCTATAATTACTCCTGTCAATAAAATGAGGTAACTGTAACACTTTGGAGGCAACATAAAGTACTGTTTCAGAAATTACAAGGGAGCTAGGTACCAAATGTTACTATTCATGCATATTTTTTTGTTGGAGATTTCTTCAGCCATTTAAAAATTTGACAATCCCAGAGCAGACAGTGCCTGGCCCAGCTCTGGTTATCGCACCTACTTTCAAACAGAACGAAAAAGATGCATGTGTGAGAGTGATAGTTTGAGGGATTTTTTGGTATTTGTTATGCACGCCCGCATGAAGCGGTTTGACATGAAGTCCTTGAACCCTTAATTTCAACCCTACAGCTGTATAGCTGGGGATGAGCAGGGCTAGGATGACATGGGAGCCCTCAATGCTTTTCTAAAGTTAGCAAAAAGCTCAAAATGCGTCAGATAATCAAAAAGAAAGATCCGGAGGAGTGTTCTCTGTGTGGTTGCTCTGCAGCCTTATATCACTCCGCTTTGACAGCCTTCCTAATAAAAGTTGATTTTCTAGCAGCCTGCTGATGAATTTACAAGCCAGGTAGGTAATTACATAAATAACTGAAGTATTTACTGCAGAGGAAAAAGAGACTTGTTAAAAAACAGCACTAACCCAGGCAGACCACTGGAGTTGCAAGAGGGGACATTTTAGAGCAGTGATTTCCAGACTGGAGGCTGAGACCCAAGAAATGCAGCTCTAAGTTCACTGGTGAATGGGGCAGCTCTGGTATTGGGCATAAATACGCATAATCTACTGGAAGCACGTAGTAGTTCAGTGCTCGAAAAACCAGCAGGCAGAGCTCAGTGGTCAAACCTTCTCCAAATAAATAAGACAAAGTTTGGTGGAACCCTTGTTTATTTGCAAACGTTTACAAAGAAATTGCTCAGCCCTAGGAATAAGGAGAAAAGAAAGGGGAGGTGATAAAAGCAATTGGGATGGTGCTTTTTATGACAAATGCTAACTCCTGCTGCTAAAGACAACCGGTCTGTGAGAAAGTCTCCAGACAGCCCTACCTGGGAGCCTGCAGGTCTGGAGGGGATTTTTTTCTGCTCATTTCTTTTTTGTTGTGTTCTTAAGCTGGACTAACTCCTTCACGCACTCCACGCTGCTGAGCCTGCGTCTTTAGATTTTGTTCTTTTTAAACGATGAGGAGAAAATAAAGAGACTAACGGCTTCCAATTTTTGTGAAGTGCTTCCGAAGGCAGTAAGCGCAGCGAAGGCTTTGAGGCCAGGCCACGTAATGTGGAAGTGGGAGACATTATCATGGTCCTGCTGGGTGGCTGAAGAGGGTTATTTACCTACATCTGGATGATCACGTGCCTCCACCTGACACAAACGTGATAGAGTGAGATGGCATCTTCCAGCTGAAAAATTGTCATGACTTGCACTTTATTTCAGATACACGGGTGCTGTAAAAATCCGTTATCCCTCTCGCTTTGTTTTGGGTTGCAATCTCTCACTGACACGGGCACTAAACAAAATGTGAGTTACTGGCTGGCAGAGGAATGATTTGATAGCTCTCTTGTGGCATGCAGCAATGCCTCATTCTGTTCAAGATTTTTTTTTCTTCTCTTCTAAGCTAAGCAAGGTCACACTGAGCCATTTCTTGGACGGAAGAATGCTGCCATCACAAATGCAGAGCTACTGCAGGTGTCAGTGCTGGTGTCACTGAGCTCCCGCACCGGTTCAACAAGGCATGCAGGGTTGTTTAAAGTACTTTTTTTTTTTTTCAACTTGACGTCCTGATATCACACAGTATAGGCACTCCCCCCCCCGCCCCCAAGTGGTAATCTTTGATAAGCGAGAATGTAGGGAAACATCAGTTCTGTCTGCTGGAACTATTATTGCATCGTAAATGAGTCTAAATGAAAATGAAATACATGTTTTCTGTCATCCTGTCCTAATCTTTTGGGTAGCATTTCTGTGAAGGATGTAAAAGCTGTGCCATGCCACTTCACAGATGGACGAGATGGTCTTTTCAGCTCACAGCTAGTGTTAGCAAACCACGTCGAGATTCACATGAGTTGTTGCACAAGTGCTAGGCAGCCTGTGGCTTTTTCTGGTGATCCTAAGTGCTCTCAACAGCATCCCATCGATCAGTGGGAAAATAAGCTTTAGCTTCTCCTTTGTGGTGAAGATATTAGAGGGATTGTTTTGTCTTGGCTAGAAGGTTTTGAACTAGCAAAATATATTTAAAACAATGTAAACCTTGTGAGAAGTAGTATATTGAAATGCTCCTGAAAATCTGCAGTGTAGTCTCATTGGATATCGAGATACATGGACACAGGTTACATTACCTCGATACAGGTTATTGTTGTTCTGCTGAGCTCTTTGTACTCTGGTTACATAGCTGTGATGGAAAAGATTTTGGAAATTATTTGACACTACAAATACTTACGGATCTCCTGCGAAAGAGAAATTAAACCTGGGGGGCGGCAAAATATTTATCAAAATAATCTGATTTTCTCTGCTTCAGATTATTAGACAGATTCTTTGTCATTCCCTTTTTTTAACCTCTTTTCTTTGTATCAAACCTGACAAGAAATTGCGTGAAATGTAAAGACATATTGTTTAGTGGAAGCGTTCTAATTGAGATGGTGGAAAACAGACCAAATCAGGATTTGGGGGCCTCTGAAGTCAAAAGCCTCTTTGTCTTTTCCATCTGCTTCGGCTGGTCTGATGACAGATACCACCTCCGCCTCACCTTGCCTCAGACACTGGCCTCTGGTCCCGCAGCGTGGACCTGCAACGCCAGGCAGCAAAAAAATTCCTCCGGCACAAGCTGCTCGCGCGGTTCGTGCTTACGGCTTTACCTGCGCTAGAAACAAACCACAACTGGTCGCGCGCTCCCCGGGTCTCCACGACCAGATCTGGGCATTTGCTCTGAGCCCTTCAGTTCCTATCAGGAATGCCGAATCCTCCGCTAATTCTCCCTGACGTTGTGATTACAGGACATAAACGCTTCAATGACAAACAGCACGGTGACAAGCAAACCGCCTGTAACGCTGCGGCTCGTCGTCCCGGCAAGTCAGTGTGGATCCCTTATAGGAAAAGGAGGTTCCAAAATCAAAGAAATCAGGGAGGTAAGTCTTGGGATGTCTGCTGGGAACACTGGCTAGCTCAGTGTCCCACCGCGGCCACCGCCGGCCGCCGTGCTTTGCTCCTCACACGAGCCAGAGAGAGTCCACGTAGCACTGGGGAGTCCAGGTTAGTAGGTCAAAAGCTTGATCTACTCTTTAGAAAAAATGTAGTTTCATACTCCTTTCCTGTTTCCCCCTAATCTCACTGTGCCACAGGTGACCCCATTTCAGGTATTCCAAACGCATATTGACTTTTTTTTAATCCAGACTTTAGCTAAAGTTATTCATTCAATGCGCTGTGCTATCAGCCTCATTTTCCTTTAACCAGAAAATGCAAAAATTATCATACAGTGCCAGTTTTAATTCTTCCATGCATGACTGTAACGACATGGCACATGCCAAGCCAGGGTTCCGATGTTTGTAATCAGTCAAGAAAGAAAATTAGGTACATGCTCAGTTATGTAGAGAAAATCTGAATAGGACATTTTGGGAAAAATGGATTTTTATTCCGGAGAAAGTGACAGTACTCCTCCTAAATTTGTATTCATTCCAACATGGCATGGGGTGTTGAATATCAAGATAACATGCTGATCATTTTTTTTCATTTGACTATGTCAAAACAGAAGCTTTTGACAGGCTTTACCAAAGTGAAACCTCCTTTTTTTATCTAAAATGTAGATTTGAGACAGTAGGTTTCAGTGAGCTTTTACGTTTCATTTCAAATGTGAAAAAAAAGTTAATGGATATTTTTTCTATGAAGGAAAATTTGATCAAATGTCAAAAAGGTGTGGAAAATCCTTTGATCAAAATTTTGTATCCAGCGTTTGGTATGAAATGTTAGGTTATGGTGGCCTTGGAAGGAAAGGTGATGATAGAGGACAGTTAAGGCTCTCATGCTTTCGACTTTCAAGTTCTTCCAAATTATTTCATTTCAATGCCAATGTGACTGTCCCGGGATTTTTTTTAACAAATCCCTCTGAAGGCTTATCTTACCTTTCAGGATTTGGCCGCTACTGAAAGGGTCTTTTCTCTCCTTGCGTACAGGGAAGTAAAAGCAGCGTGTACCGCTTCCATTAGCTGACAGAGCTGCCAAAGCTGTTTCAGATTTTTTGTTGCCAAGCAGACAACCTGTTCTTCCTCCATGCGCCTCTTGCTTTGTAAACCGTGTTCATGAAAACACGCGTAGGTTGTCTGCTGTAAACTCACAGAAAAACGATTCGGAGCCCTGCCATTTGAAGGGGGTCTCTGTGCTTACTGAGACCTGCAAATAAAAGGCAATTACAAATCAGATTTTTTTTTTTTTTTTTTTTTTTTTTTGTTGAAATGCTGTTACTTTATTTTTCATCAAATGGTCCGGGAGCTATGCCTCTCAGTAGTCCTTATTGAAAAACCAGCTTTTGAGATGCGGGAGAAAGGAGTCGCTTGATGACACTGAAGGGAAAAAAGCATTATTTCTGTGCAGATGTCAGGGTGATAGGAAACCCTCTCTATTTATTTTTTTAATCCCAGAAAAGTGAGAGGCGACCTCAGCCACGAGACATGATTTCTCTTGGTCCTCCAGATCTCTTAGGTGTCCAGGAGAGCTGTCAGGCAGCCGGAATCCAGCTGATTTCTTAGTTGTGTTAAAATAAGAGCAGGCGTGAGTGTGAACTGTGTGCTGGTAAGTGCTTAGCTCTAGGTTTTACAGCTGTCGGTACTTTGGATTTGATTTTATTTTAAATATTGGTGACCTCATCCAGAGCACTGAGTGCTTTTAGGACATAGGTGTTTAAAGGTGAGATTGGTCTGTTGGTCTGTGTACATTAAACGACTAAAGTGATTCTTCTGGTGAGCACAGTTTCGGAAGCAATTACCTACTAGTCTAGTACAAGAAAGTAAAAGGACAGCGTTTGGCCAAATAGCTGTTTTGACAAGGCTAATGTAGCGAGAAGTCACACTGCACGTTTTCTTAAGCATAAGCACAGTGGAGAAAATATTACTCATTTTTTTGATGCTGATATATGACCAAAGTCAAAGAATAAACAAGACTGGCACTGGAAGCAAATGCATACATGACTGCAGTATTTGGCAGAGTATTTTGTGCTAGATGTACAGATACCCAGAACCGTATGTTAAACGGCAAATACAGTCAAACAGGAAGAAAAAGGAGCATCCAGCTCGAGATGTGGTCTAATTTCATCATCACACAAGACGCTGAGCAGCAATTGCACGAGGGATGGTCTTTTGCATTCAGCGATGTACCCAGGAACAACATGTAGGCTTGCAGTACTGTTTTCAAGATAAGGCTACACAAAAAAAAAACCAAAACAGAAAAGCAAAGCATGACTGATTGATTGAATTGTGGTGAAATTCCAAAGCATATTATAGAGCAAGGAATTGATATTCTGGCCTTAAACAGTACTAGTGAACAGAAGATGCAATCAGTAATTTAATGTCTTTGGAAAGCAGAAAAAACACGTGTTGTATCTAACCAGCAGGAAAACAAATTAATTCCTTGCTGACTGACACGAAGTCAATGGTTACTGAAAATACTTTTCTTAAAAAGCCCAAAATATTGCATTGCAATAACAGTCAGTAATAGATTTTGTTTGTAATATGCAAAAGTGCTAACTTAATATGAGATGCCTGGGGTTTTCTCTATTGACTGAAAAGGTCTTCCATGATGTTTGTGAAATAATGCCAAGGATTGTTTTGGTCTCATGTATTTTTTTCCTTTCTTTGTGGGTTTTTTTTTTGGTTAACTAAGATACATTAGTGCCAAGATCAAATTTAAAAAAAAAAGAAAACAAAACTGGCTCATTACCTCCTTGGGTTCATTAATGAGCTAAAAGTTGATGAAGTGCATATATTTAATCAACACTAATTACAATTTAGAAGTGCTTCTGTACCGTCCTAAGATATTCCAGAGCATAAGGCAGCCCCAAATCTCATCCAGAGACACAAGTCGGCCATCAGTGGATTAAGAGCCATTTATCTGCAGCTCATTTGATTAGCAGACCTTCTTTGGTTATCAGCACTTTTTTCCTTTCTTTTTATTATTGAAAAGAACTTCACCTCTTTCATTTTTTAGTCAGCATCGCAACTGTCTGTCTCTGAGAGGGTTAGAAGACTTGTCCTGAAATTTCAGGTCACGCTTTGATTCATTAACAGCTACTGCGGACTAATTTTCCTAGGGTAGGAGTGTTTGCAAATTGGCTTGAACAGGCAAATCCGTGTCCTGCCAGACCCCAATTACCCCGCCTGGGCGCGAGTTTACAGACGCGCTCTACCGCAGAAAAGACAAAAAGTCGAGAGGCGCGTCCCCTCCATCACGGGTGAATCGCTGGTTTTGGAGAGGTGCCGTCGCCTGCCCGGCCGTGACGCTCTCTCTTTGCTTTGTCTCTGCTCAAGTCCACAGGAGCCCAGGTGCAGGTAGCGGGCGATATGCTGCCGAACTCGACGGAGCGCGCCGTGACCATTTCGGGCACTCCCGACGCCATCATCCAGTGCGTGAAGCAAATCTGCGTGGTTATGCTGGAGGTAAGCATGAAATCCGGGATTTCAAGAGGACGCTGTTAGACCGTGCCCTGCCTGGTGTTTGAGAGCGTCTCCCAAAGACCGGGGCTGTCACGACACTGGCAAACAACAAACCAGGTCCAGCGTGGAGCTGCAGCCTCTTCTGAGAGAAAAGTATTTTATTCTGAGGCAGAGTAGGGCAGCAAACATCTAGGTCTTGTTTTAAATAGAAATAATTCCGACTAGAGTAATCTAGATTTGCCAGGACTTTTTGCTTCCTTAGGGTCAGGTCATTGCATAAGGCCAGAAGGTGTCGTTTTGATGGCGGGTTTTTAGCTCTTAGATTAAATGATACAAAATTAATGATCTGGGCGTTTTAACCCGTGCTGAAAATTTCGTGCAAGTACATTTCTCAACTGATTAAGTTGAACAGAAGTATGGAAAAAAAAATAATCAGCAAATTAAATATTTTGACCTAGTAACCGTAATTTTTGACAAGGAACATGAAACATCTCTGCTTTTATCACATTTTCTGCTGGCAAGTTTTCTCTGATTTGTTGGTTTGGTTTGGTCTAGTCAAGGGCTGTCTCATGACAATCTCTGACACCCTACTGTTCTGTTATTCCTTAAAGAGGGGAGAAACAGCGGAGCGTTTGAGACAGCACTACGGCTATTGGCTGTTCAGAAGTATGGAATGCATCAAAATGACGTACAGCCTTTGCATCAAAGTGTCATACAGCCTAACGCAAATAAAAGCATAAAAACTAATAAATCCCCGGTGTTTTACTGGGCAGAAGTGACTTTTGCTTCAGTTTTTGCTGGACTGCTGTGAGGAAGGAGTTACTTTATAAAATGCAAGACAACAGAAAGATAATATTAAAAAATAATTTTAGTTTGTTAGTCTATTGTCCAAGTGACATTCATGGAATAAATAGTTATTTGTTAAAGATGATGAGAGAAGCTGCTTCTCAAAATCAGAGAGACGCAGTCCTATTTTCCCGCAGGTAGAGCCACTTATTAAATAACCAGTTTTGACAGAAGAAGTCCTTAATTTTAGCACTAGGCAAGTCGCAAGCAGCACTAAGACGACACTGGCTTAACTACAGTTTGCTGCTTCAAACATTCAAGAAAACGAATGTGCTCTATTTGCAGCATATATTTAATTTGGCAACAAACGCTTTTATTGACACGAAATAGCTATTTATATGGTATTAATTAATGGAAGTGATATTGTTGTTACCTTCTTTGGTTGTACTTAATGCACTGAAATCGGGGCACCATCCTGCTAGGTGTACCACAGACGGCTTGAAGCCTTTTTTACAGACACGTGCTCCTGCTTTATTTATGAGGAGAAAGTTAGCCTTGGTTACGGGTTTTCCCTTTGGGTCCTCGCCTCGGGCTACAGGGAACAAAATCCCTTTTCATGCATTACAAAGGCCATGGTTATGCTCCTGCAGAAGCTGGGAGGATTTTTCTCCAACCTTCCAGCTCAGTCAGACGAAAGGCAGGATCAGGCGGGTCATTTGCAGTTGAAGACCTGACTTAATTGAGTTGGTAAAACAAGAAACCTTGATGCGTAGCAGCGTAGGAAAGATCGATAAGCAGGAGACGTGCTCCGTGTTAACAAAGGGAGAGCACGGGCCGGACTCTTCCAAAACATCGACAAATCTCAAAATTGTGCCCGTGTTTCCCGACATGCTTAACGAAGCTTCACAGCTTCATCCGACGATGGCAGTAATGAAGCCACGAGTGCTAGCGCTGCCTGTTTTGGCCGTGCAGTCGGGACCTCGGCTCTTCTCCTCAAAGCCCAGACGACCGGCCTCCGGCTTGCTTTTGGGCTGATGAGGTGGAGGGCAGGGTGGGCTGGGTTAGCTACACGCCTTGTTGTCCGAGGTGACCAAGATAAGGAGTGATTTTTTTAATACAAGCTCTGCTTCGTTCTGCATTTTGATTGCTTTGTGTTTTTGTCTGCAGTCCCCACCCAAAGGTGCCACCATCCCCTACCGTCCCAAACCTGCCTCTGCACCTATCATTTTTGCAGGTGGCCAGGTAAGAGCAGACACCATTTTGGCTTCAGCTGGAAACCACACCGTCTTGGCCCAACCTCAGCCAGCGCCTGTTAGTTTTCAACTTTTACTCTTTTTTGCCTGGTATAGTATTGATGTGCTTTGTCTACTCTGTGTGCTTACGGTTTGCAGGAAAGGAGAACACTGCATTGCAAACTTGATGCAAAATTGTGATGACTGGTAGTTTACCTACATTTAAAATTTAACTTATGTAATTAAGAAAAGCTTTCCCTTCTGCAGATTGAGAGGTGTCCAAATCAGATGCTCCCCGAGTGGGCCAAAATTCCTTATTGTAGGGATTGGTTTTTTCACACTTGCAGCTCCACTAGCAGTATAAGCCGTTTTGTCAGTTTTCAGAGATGATCAAACAGCAGGATATCTCTGCTCATGAAAGGCATAATTGTTCTCTCACAGTTTTCGTATTTTTTAGGACCAAATAGTGCATTTTGCAGGAAAAATTTACACACGCGTAATTTCTGCTGCTTATAGTCCCTCAGGACCAAGTAGCAACAGGGTTCTGAGGTTACAGGAACTACATACACGCAAGTGTAAACCTTCCCAACCAGGGCATGCAACAGCCTGATTGATAAAACAAGAACAGTGTTGTTCCTGTTTCTTTTTTTATAAAGTGAAGTTTTGACGATTCCCCCTTCATCTTAAGCTATATCAGCCAGGGTTCTCATCTACCTTTAAAACCCCGTGTGCAACGTGACTCCTCCTTGCCTTTTGATAATGCTCTGAAATGGGTCTGCAACGTGCCGCTGAGACGGGGCAGGAATTTGCTCTGCCGTCATCCGTCGCAGGGGCAATGCGGTTTTAATAACTGATGAGCCAGCAATGAACGCAGCTGGTAGGTACCCTAAAAACACCATAGGAGGCTCAGAAGGAGACTCGTATAGCCGCTATGTGCTATCATATAGCTGCCCAGATACGTGTGATGGCGGAGGAGGGAGATGCTGCAAGCCCTGTCCAACTCAAGGGGAAATAGATCTACTACATCTGGCCTAGAGGAATTCCATAATTTGCTAGAAATTGGTCTGTGACTGAAAGTTCAGAATAATTTACTCCGTATACAAGTTTACACTGCAGTGCTTTCCTTTAAGAAATAAGTGTGTGTATATATGCAGCAGCCCATGTTCCCAGTACTGTAATTGCCACTACCTTCAGTGACTTGTCTTTGTACGTCATTACTGAAAAGTATTGAAACTGTTTGCTAGAGTGCTCTGAGCAGTTTGTATAAATAATTGAAAGTGTCCTATTTTAAGGTCTAATAGCTCTTGTCATCTTCAGTTTTATCAGTTAAACAACTGTTCTCACTTTCCTAATGCAACTTTGTTGATGTGAGAAAGTGTGTAAAAGACGGACGCTTTCTGTGTGCTTTGACTTTCTGCGTGCTCTGACTAAGCAGACTTTTTAAGAAAACGCTTAAGGTGTGTTTGGGCGTCAGTACGGAAAGACACGTTAACCAGGTTTCATAAGTAGAAATTAATACTGAAAACAGAATTTTATCAGCAGTGTTAATTCCATCCAACCTTTTGGCTATGCTATAGAAGTTATTTTTCCCTTCTAAATTCCATCATGGCTATCTTGAAAGGTTTTGGGTTGTTTAATGCTTGCATATCAAGCAAGACTAGCAAAATCAAATTTCTAGTTTTCCTTGACAAGTTGGGGTTCTTCTGCTTTAAGTATTGCTTTTAATTCTCTTGTGCTTCTTTGATACTGTATTGCATGACAGAACTAAAAGGAAGATGAACACTGTCCTGCCCTGTTCTGCCCCTTACCACCATTTAGCATATGCAGTGGTTAAAAAAAAAAAAATCCAGCACTCCTGCCTGATGGAAACAAATAGGAAATTTCTACACACTGTGCTACATTGCTCTTTAGACGGGTACTCGCAGGGTACAGCTTTGCTTTATGTCTCATAGCAGTTTTATGGTTTAAATTGGGGAATATTTGTAGACCAAGTCATTCCCGCTCTTACTAATGTCAGTACGTCAGCAGGGAAGTTGCACTTGACTTTGATGGAAGCAGACCCGTAGCTCATGTCCTTAGTGAAACATTACAGTCCAGATGTCTCGGTAGCCTCTGCCAGGCTTGTACTTAGCAGGTCTCAGCCACAGAAGGGCACAGTTCGTCTGTCAAAGGGTAAAGCAGTCAAAGACAGTTTTTTCTCAACCTAAATCAATCATATGACCTTTTGGGAGCCTAAGAACTGAAGAGCTTTTTTTTTTTTACTGGGAAAGAAAATTCAAGACCCGTCTTGTCCGTGCTGCTTTGATGGCTTTCATTGACAACCAGGTAAAAGCTAGTCTGAGCTCTGAATGTTCGTTATTTTTGTTGTTTCTCCAGTTTGTTTGCTTCCTCGTATGTATACACGGAAGTATGAGGAGGCGGAGTGATGAGGAAAGGGTTGACTTTATTAGGTTCGCTGGTGAATTTTTTTTGCAGTGGTTTCTTGCTGGTTTGCAGACCATTGCATGGGAAGCACCCATGTAAAAGATACTCTCTCAGCTGGGTTTGAAGTAAAACCAAGATCAGAAAGGACGCTTGTGATCCAGCACAGAGGCTCAGAGACCAAAGCGTGGTTTCCAAACCCGCTGTTTGCTCATGGACCCAAGCTCCTGCCCAGCGCCGTTTCCAGCTATAACCTCCCTGAGGCTGCTCCAGTGCTTGGCTACGCACAGAGCCCCCGATCAGCAAAGCAGCGTACCATCTCCTGAAAGTTGTCCTCAGCGGGTAAAACACTTAAACACGTGCTTTGCTTGCTTGACTACGTGCTTGCTTAAGACCCACAGATGGCAGTGATCGCCTGTTTTGGTGGTCTGGAACCTTTTCTTGTCATTTATAAAGCGTCACTAACGGCCATCCCGTGTAGATGCACATGAGTATCCTTGCCCATGAGCATCCCATGGAGCCCAGCAGCACACAATTCTGCCTGAAAACTGCTCATGTGCATAATGTTTGCCGGATTGGGGCCTTGCTTTATAACTAATTTAAAAACGAAATGAGATGTTTCTTCTCCGGAAGGGAAATTCTGCTGCAGAAATGTGCATCAAGCAGTTGAGGCATTAAAGGTTTTAATATCCAAACTCCATTAAATGAATTGTTTTATCATTTGCAGAGGATTCATTACTTTCTAAGAGGCCTTTTGTCAAATAAGCGCTTTGCAAACTAAGCTAATCAGCTCTGTTCCTGTTTATAATTCTCCCACTACAAATATTTATATGTTATAATTTGTCCTTCTGCTTTCCTGCCTGTCTAAGCGCAAGCACATTTAGAATTTTTCTGACATGCTGTTCCTTTCAGAAAAGCCCTACAGGATATACTAGAAAATTATAAACTTGCTGTAGTTTTTGCTTTGGAGGCCGTTACCGAGAGTTGAACGGAACCAGCAGGAGAGACAACGGGCTGTGCTAGCCAGGTCCAGGCATGCCACCGTATCCCTCCCCGCTCACGTCCTTTTTTTTTTTTTGGCCTCCCCCACCTCTCCCCAGTGCTGCCAGAAGCGATGCCAGAAACTATACCCCTTGCACTGCTCTTGTGGTGCAGAGAGGCTGGAGTTGGAGGGGCGATAGTTGGCTTCTTGTGGAGGAGAAGACCATGACGCTGGGGATCTCCATCACGCTCCTGTGTCTCCAGGCACTGTAGGACAGGCTGCCACCCAGCACGCGTGCTCACGTCCTCGCCGGCGTGGCAGCGTGGGGCACGAGCCCCGTGGGGTGCACACGTTTGCTGGCACTTAGGGTCTGTCGGTAGCCAGCTGAGGTGGCTCAAGAACCGGCTCAAGAGCCGGCTGGTGGGGGTCCCGGCCCGTGGCAGGCAGGAGCTGGATGGCAGAGCAGGGCATCCCCCCGGCAGGTCTGCCCCATCCTCGCTGCCCCTGGTGCTGCTTCAGCGTCGGCATCAACCTGTGCGCAGTGGACAGGGGAAGTGCCATCCCCCCCGATTTCCTCGACCCCTGCGGTGTCCCCAGCTCTGCTCCCGGCAGACGGAGCTGGACTAAAGAGACGTGCTGAGGACCGAGGTCGTCAGAGCTCAGGCAGCAGCATTTGGCTGGACCCTGCTTGCAAGGGGCACGTGGGCAGCCCGACAGAGACCTTCCCGTACCGTGCGTTATCAAGCGGCACAAGACAATTAAGCTTCACCAAGTGTTGAAAGCGATGTGGGTGGCGTTTGCCTGGGGAGGCAGAAGGAGATTTTCTGATGAGAACAGGTACGCTGCTTGTCCCACCTGACTGACCCGTGTCTTAACTGTGCTTGTTGTTTTCAGGCGTTCACGATTCAGGGGCAGTACGCCATCCCTCATCCAGACGTGAGTCCAGCGCATGTAAATTACTCCCTTTTTCTTCCTCTTCCTCTTATTTGTTCCGGGCAACATTTGCTTTCTACAGTTAGCAACAAAGACACGGCCTAAGGACACTTTACCTGCACAACGCACTGTATAGCCAAATGTTAGCTCAGCGGCATCTCTTACCTTGCATAGTAATTGCTAGAAAGTACAATGGCCCAGGAACAAATGACAGTTATCTTGGTCTTTTTTGCATGTGATATATTTGAGTTCTTTTAATATGTAATTCTACAGTAATTAGTTTAATATTAACAATAGCCATTACATGTAATAACAGTAGAGATGTCATTTATAACCAGTTTGGGTTTTTTTCTCTACGTTAGATTAGAATGAATGATTAAACCTTTTTTTTTTTTCAATATAATTTTAATTAATCCAGTTTTAGAACATGTAAGATGGTTTCTCTGCTCTGAAATAATTCCATTTGATTGGTTAGTTCTAATTTCCCATCCTGCCCTGCAGTTGACCAAGCTTCACCAGTTGGCTATGCAGCATCCCCCCTTTACTCCCCTTGGGCAGACCACCCCTGGTTTCCCTGGTACGTACCCATGACCCCCTGGGGATGTCCTTCTTCTTAACAGCTTTGTTTCCCATGGTCATTACATCATTTTAATAATAAATGTGGTCAATGACCAGCAACCCTTCTGTTTTTACACATTAATCTCTGTTCTTCCCTCCCGTACCTCTGTGACAGTTCCTTTCATCATTACTAAAACATGCTTTGTTTGGTACATTTATTAATCAAAACCGCTTCATTTGTGCCATTAGCTAAAAGCCCTGAGTTTCTTTTGTTCAGTCCTTGTAAAGTTATTATGGACCATACAGTATGTACCAGTTGGTCCCGAGTGAAGTATTTGGGCATGCATCTTGTCAAATTTCTAGTTTGGTAACATGCTTCAGAAAGAAGTAAACATAGGAAAACAGTCTGTAATCGCAGTACAGAAATACTGATTAAAGAAATTACAGCACGCTGAAACTCGAATTCCTTGTAGAGCCAAATGTCTTAAGAGCATCTGTAATCATCACTGCTGGGACAAGTGCCTCTTCCTACTAGATATGCAGATAGAGCCACAAAATGCAATGGAAATTTAGTTAAATTAAAGACTGCAAATTTGATCTATACTTGCTGAAGCTGAATTCTTGATTCACGTGTGAGAAGTCAGTTAACCCTGCAATAAATCATTTTTACTGTACATGTACTTCATACATGCTTGACATCTAAAAACTTCACAAAACAGAATTACAGATGTACTGGTACATGCTTCGTATGGCAAATAACATTTTATCACATACATCAAATTCTGTGAGCAACTTGGTTGTTTTATATTCTATGTAAAATAAGCATATGCAACTCAATTGAATGCAAACCTATGTAAAATGTAGGTGAGTCACGTTTTTGTAAGAGTATTTCTTTTCCATCTGTTCTAGTTGGAAATGAGTATTTTTTGGCATGTCTTTACAGACAATAATCATCATCATCATCATCATCACAATAATAAACACCCAAAAAAGAGAAAAGGAGAGAGAGACATGACATCCAAAATATACTTTTGTTTCTTCATGATGTATCTGATAAAATATCTACAAGTAACACTAAATTGCCTTTCCTAGCTTTATATTTTCCTTATTCTTGTCATTAACATGCTGCTCCTTAATCTTTTCCCGGTTATATTTGTGACACGTATGTTTCTGTTACTCTGTGTTAGAGCAGTAATTGCATTTTTCCTGAGCATTTTCCTTTTGTCCACCCAATTTACAAACAAATGTATGCAGCTTAGACTATTTTGTACATTTCCCTTCAAAATTACCCTTCCCAACATTTCTTCAGCAGCTAATCCCACATATAATTTCCAAATTTTCCTAGGTTAATTTCCTCATCCTTATTTTAATTCATTAATTTTTCTTTTTCGTATCTATGTTTTGCTAATTGTTCATTTGACTTCCATTTTCGGTATTCTAGAATTCCTGGTAGACAGGTCAAATTTCAGCCATCCATTAATTTCTCAATTGATGTGTTTAGAACAAACGTCAGAGACTATTTTTAGGGGAAACCCTTCATTTTCTAGAAGGTTTTTATGACCCTGTGGAATCTCATGTGACATTTGTTGCTTTGGTGGCTTAAAGGTTAATTAAAATAAGACTCATTTAAAATTAGTCCAGCCCTCTGAGTTTTGCATCTCTTGCTTTCTTTTCTGTTTCACTAGCAGTTCTCTATTTTTCTTTGCTCCTCTTTTTTTTTTTTTTTTTTTTTCCTTCCTCCTGTATGTTTCCTTCTTTAAAATACCATTTGTTGTGTCTTGCCCTTCTTGCAAACAACTGGCGTAACATTTTCCCTCTGTCCCCTGAATAGGACTGGATGCCACTACTCCAACCAGTTCCCATGAACTTACTATTCCCAATGATGTAAGTGGACCAATAGTCAGTATCGCTTTCTCTTCTCTTGCTCCTCTGCCACTGGCGGGGAAACCTTTCATCTGTGGCCGATTTGTAAACACCAGTCCCCAGAATAAACTGTACACCATTTAGTCTGTTGGGGAGGGGGTATTAAAGGTTAGTAAAATGCTGGGCAGAAGCAGCAGTGTCAGGTCTCCAGCGATGCCGGTCTTAGATCTGAGTTACCAAAATTCATCTCTCAGGTGGCACTAGCATGGGCGGTCTCTGCAGAAGGGCTGAAGGGGGTGGAAAAACATGCAGCCTCGTGTGCTGTCTTGGGCTGGAATCCCCCGTGCAACGGCTTGTGCTGTGCCAGTCTCCGCTGCACCCCGCACTTACCTGAGACAGCTTTTTTTCCTGAGGGAAAAAAAAAAGCTAATTCAGTTATGTAAACATGCAATATAAGAGTTTACTTGAAAAACAAGGGCTAAAAACATTCCTGCTCCAGCAACTCTGGACCAGCTGTGATCAACAAACTCAGTCTCCATGAGCAATATGGTGCTGAGTCTTCAAACAGCTACTCTAAATGCCCAACTGATATGCTGTGTGTCATATAAAAATGCCTTCCCATTTTATTCACTTTCATTGCAAACGGATGATTTTTTTTCAGTTCTCATTACAAATGAGTCACTTGGAAAATTGAAGATTTCCCCTCCAGTAAAAAAAGCTTTCAAGCATGAATGGGATCACAAATAGCAATTATATTACTTAAGAGATACTTACAATACTGTGTAAGCTCTATTAAACTCAGTGGCAATGATTTACAGTAAAAAAACCCCACAGAATAACAAAGAAGTGAAGGTGTGAGTGCTGTGATTTTGTAAGCTTTCTGTTACTTAAAAGATGCCCTGCTGATTTATCAGTACCTGCTTTACAACCCAATTTATTGTATGTTGAGAATTTTACCGGAGCACGCTATTTATCCTTACAGTGCAAGTTTTTTCATCCCACTTTCAGGCAGATGTTCTTGCCATCAGTGATACAAATCCAAGGTCACTCTTCTGACTTCACTTCTTTCAGGATTCAGAGTGGAGAAGGAGAGGGAGAAAGTTGGCCTTGTGTCCTGTAGTGCAGTAGAAAATTAAAAAAAAAAAAACAACCATCAGTTTCTCATCCAGGAGGTATGAAAGGCCCTGCCTCAGCACTATTCTCTGAAAAGCAAACACACATCCGTGCGTTGTTTCTAATAGAAGATTTTTCTGGCTATGCAGTGCGTTTGTTGCTGTTGTTGCTAAGGGTGCAAAGCCAAGGCCAAAATGGGGTTAGGCTCAGAAACAGCCCGCAAGGCCTCTACAGGTGGTGAAAAGGGAGTTCTGACGTTCATGTGGTGTCAAGGGGTCCATTAAAGGACCAAAAGGCATTAGTGCTGCCCGTGTGCGTGGAAGGGCTCTCGCGTCCCGTTGGGCATCGGGGGCTTCTTGGGAATTTTGCAGGGGGGAAAAACGCCAGCACCCATGTTTCACGTGCGCCCTGTCAGCCTGAATCTGTGCACAGAGGGAGGGCAGGGCAGGAGAGGCAACAACAATTGTGCGGCAAAGCCTGCGTGGGTAATTTGACTTTGCTTTCCTGCTAAGCATCTCCTAGTCCCGGGTTTGATAGCTAGGCCGTCGGTGTGGTATGGCGATTACTCATCTGGCTGAAGGTGAAGGAAGCTGCAGGCCCTGGCGTGGGGCTGGCTGCATGTGGCCAGTCTCCTGTCTGCCCCGACTCCAGGGATCCCCGGTGCTGCATGAGTCTCACGGGTTTCTTATCATATGCGCTTATGTGTGCAAAAGTCCAGCATGCATGAGAAGAACACGAGACTTGCAAATATCTACATGCTCTGCAGCTACAAGAGAAGTCAGTGTATATCTACATGTGCTACGCTGATTTTTTAAAACCAAGATAATGATAAGCACATAAAGCCAAAGCCTCGGTAAGAATCTGATGGAGCAAAATCAGATATAAAGAGAGTAAGGAGCTCAGACTTTAGCCTAGTCCACAGAAAGTAGATGTTAACAGCCATTTACAATATGCATAGCTTCATATTAAAATAAATTTTCCTCACTCCCTCTGGCATTAAGGCAGTGACAGAACTTTTTTTTCCTGTTATTAATAATTCCTGTAAGAATATCATGCTACTTCCTTCATGCCGTATGCTGATAATCGCAACTAACCTGTTGCTCAATAACAATGAGATACCAGAGAACAAAGAAATGCATTTCACAGAAAGTTATTTTCCACATGCTAAAAGCCAAAGCTTCCTCTCCAAATACTGAATTCAGAAGATTTACCTTTCTAGGTTTTCTCATAACTTCCGGGTATCTCCAAAAAGAGAACAGAGAGGACATTTCTCCAGGTCCCTCTCAGAAGTCACTCTGATCTTTCTCTAGTATCTCCTTTTCCTCACCAAAACCTCTTACAGGGGCATCTGGTTGCCTTTCTTCCCTTGCTCGGATCTTGTCTGGCCTTCCGCTGCTGCCTAAGTTACACAATATAAGTGTGTTTCACATAAATCCCAGAATAAAGTGGTGTTAGCAGTGGCAGGTCCTTAAGGGATGGTATCTCTGGGTGTGGCAGATTTGGCACAGCTAACAGATGGCTTAAGATTTCATGATCCAATCCCCCAAAATGCCCACTGAGAGTAAATGAACAGACCAATAATAAAAAGAACTTGTCTCATTAAAAATTATGCATATTTTGCATACATGTGGGACAGACAGGTCGAAACAAATAACAGGAAAACAACTTCCCCTTCAGAAAGCACCAAGAACATTTTAAGCAAGCTATGAATCTGATCAATACTCCACAGAAACAGAAATGTCAGTCCATCCAAGTTGGAAATGGCATACTGAAGAAGTGCCCTCATTACCTTGTGGAGCCAGGAGTACTTCCCTGCAAACAATGGCAGGGGACCCACACGTGCCAAATTCTCTCGGAGCAGCTCACGGTGAAATCCAGCGGCGGCTCCAGGTGATGCTCCAAGGAGGTCTCTGTGGCACTGCCTCTTCCACCAGCGGTCACTGGGGGGACAGACCTCTCATCTTTGCAGATCCCCAATCCATCGCTTGCGGTGGAGAGAATCACCATAAGCCCTTAAGGAGAATATAAAGGCAGTGTCCGACCCGTGACTTCCAGCAAGGCCACCCACCACCTACTTGTTACAGGAAAAGTGCACCTTTGCCCTCCCTCCAGCCGTCTTCCAGAAAAGACCTGAGAACGAGGGCCGTGGTCTTATAAAACTAAGCTGCTGGCTAAGTCCATCCCTGCCTCAGAAACTTTCCAGCTGTATGAGAGGATTTTAAAAAAATGGTTAGGCAAAGACTTAATAATCCACACAGGACGTGCTGGGAAAGATCCTGCAGTAGTGTAAATCAAAGCACTTCTAGTGAAGGCAAGGGACCTGTGAATTCAACCTCAATAAATTTACCTTACTGCTGAGAGCCTCTCATGTAATAGAGAAATAATGCCCAAAGCCAAAATACAGAATTAACCAGATTCTATCAGTTAGCAATGTTTAAGGGGTTGTGGAATCAAAAAAAAAGATTTTTTTTAAAATCATTTTTTATGTCTGCACATGGCCTGATTTTTGTCTCCCCTTAATCTAAAAAAAATGGCATTTGATTACTCAGGTAGACCTGTTCAGATGAGCTCAAGAATCAGTAGAAAGATTTTGCAGACAATATCTATCAGAAGCAAAGTGAGCCCATTTGTGGGACGAGGCACTATTTAGCATTAAAAATAATCCCCCCCCAAAACCACCTACTGCTGCCCGCTTTAGGGAACAGGATGGGAACTGGTGTTGGGTCCACAATAAATTGAAATGCACACAAATCTGCAGAGTCATTTGGGTTACAAAACAAGTAATAAGAAGGCTCATTTCTGAACGCGTTTTCTCAGTTTTCTATATGCCTTCTTGCAAAGCCTGTGATATTATTATAGTCGAGATTTTGCATTATCCTGGTGCAAGGGAAGTGAAGTTAATAATTATTATTATTGGGTTTTAAGAGGCACAGAGTATTTAAGCATCTTTCTCAGCCCTGCAGTAAGTCTGTAAAGAACTGTAATCATACCTCAGGAGATTATTTCTCCCTACAGAGTACTCTGCCCCAGCATTTCTGACTGAAAAAAACCAAAACCAACCCAAACCTGGAACTTGGAAAGCCTGTATCTTTACAAAAAGTGCTTGAAGAGTCTCCTTCAAGATGAGCACCTGCTTGCTCAACTAATGCAGAGGCTTTGCCAAAGCCAATGGACTTGCACTGGGTTGGCAGCGATGTACCTGTGGACAGGTATGGTCAACCCCTCTGCTCTGGACAGCAGATACCAAGTTGCAGAGGCTAATTTCTTAGCCCTTTTACCAGCACTATATTCACTATAAGAAAGGAATCTGATTTTTTTTAACCAGTATTTAAAAAGAAAGTGAGCTCCATGCCACTGCCTGTGACAAGCAATACTCTGCAGCATTGGCCTCAGATAATAAACCAAAACCTAAAAGCCTGACTGCTCCCAGTGCTGCACAGAAGTAACACAGTGTGATGGACACAGAGGAACAAATGTGCAGGAAACACCCAGCAGAAAGTTGTTATTATTAGGCTCTGTCAGTGACTATAGCATTATGGGAAAACAATATATATATTTAGCATTATGGAGAAGAAAAAAGAAAGGAAGAGAGGGACTTGAACGAGAGATTACATAGAATATTGGAAGAAACTATCAGCATCAAGAGTTTTGGGGCTGGAGGAATCACAGTAGACCTTCCAGTCCCACCCTTTAAGAGTCCAGACTCCTGATTCAGTCCTGTTTACATTGGTACCAGCAGAATGCTACTGAAGGACAGAGTAAAACTAGAAAAAGGCAAAAAGCAGAATCCATGGTTTAGGGTTGGTTTGTTTGAGGGTTTTTTGGCATGAGAAGAAATGAGGCAAACTAAGGTAGAAGAAGCCAGATCAGAAGCCATGCAGAGAAATTGAAAAGGGAACAGTTTTCCCCTGGTGCTCACACTCCAAGAAGGAGGGGACAGCAGCTGAAATTTTGAGATGTATGAACAAATACTGATACTTGCTTACACACACAAGCAAGCTCTGCAGGTCACTGCTATGGCCCTTCTTGGGCAGGAGGCAAAATGAGTTCAAAAAGAAATTGTCAGATACATGGACTATTGAGCATAAAGGCAGAGATACCAGCTGCTGCTCAGGTGGTCTGTAAGCCTTAGCTGGGAATTTGGGATACCAGTGGAAACTTTGTTTTATACCTCACACTGTTTTTATCCTTTTTTTTTTTTTTTTTTGTAAGCGTGTGCTACTGCCACAGTCAGAGACAGGCTGCTGGGCTAGGTGCACATCTGATCTGAGCTCATGTCTTCAGAGAGTTAAACTATATATGCATATACATACACGTGTGTTTTTATGTACATATGTGTATATTATGTATGTTACACATATGTATATTTATAGTATATATTTTATACTATATTGCATAGTAGGTTTGGTATTGTCTGTAGTAGGTTTGGCTCCTCCCTCACATGAACCAGCTTTATCACTTCTTTTTTGGAGAATTTCCTCTTGATTTATTCTGTAAGTAAGAGTAAGGCTCACTGTATGTTGAGAAAGCAGGTGAGCATCAAAAATAATGCAGCACTTAAAGTCCTTAAAAACAGCTCTATATTTACTGTCCTCGACATTCCGTAACTAACTCCATCTACTGAGTGTGGAAAAGCAGCGAACCCATGTCTGTAAAACATGCAGCATCGCATGCAAGGTAGCAACTTTCAAAGTCTGGGGAAGCTTGCTTTTGTGGTGAGGGACTTTTCTGGGTCTGAATTACACAGCGCCTGCCAAATGGTGTGAAATGGCCAGCTACAGAACAACCGGGGCGGGCAGCTGATGGCATTAGAAAGGTCAGTCTCAAAAAGAGATACGTGTTCGGATGCAATTTGTCCTGGCTTCATCTCAAAGCAAGGCAGGGCAAGTGTTTTTATGTAAAACCAAATGTCCACGGCCTGATTGATCAAAGCTTTGTAGTTGAAAACCAGTCCCTTGAACTTCCTCCAGAACCCATCAGCTCTTGACTGTTCAGATAGATACTGCACAAATTTTGGCATAAGTAATACATAACAGGAAAGGCACCCCAGAGACACCCCAAGCACCCCAGCACTACCGTCCTACCTGCATGGCAAACGGAGAAGCGTATTCTGCGTGAGCTGCACGTCACATCACGGCTTACAGAGCATGTTCAAGCAGCCCATTGTCACAGCAACAAAGGATGACTTTGGAGAGCTTCAGACCGAAGGTTATCAACCCTCTCTTCCAGATGCTTGCATCAGCAATATCCTTGACCGGTGCATGGACTGAATCCTCACTCCCTAACTCAAAAGTCAGCTAGGAAATTGCAAATACTTTGTACTGACCCACCTGGGTTACAAGCCTTGTTGGAAGACCCCCAGCACGTACAAGCAGTAGACTCCCGAGTGACCCGGCAAGTGCATTCTCAGAGCTGGTGAACCAGACATCTAAGGCTGTCTCACAACGTGCCTGAAGAACCAACAGTCCCACACAGTTCCTCTGCTTTGAATGCCATAATGACAACCACACCTGTTAACTGGACTGCTTGAAATTCTTCTAAATAATATATTTTTATATATTTTTGCCCATTTTTTTTTACACCAAGTAATTTTATCAGCTTTCCACTCCTGCTCTGGGGACAAACTGAGGGAATACGTGCAGCCTGCATTTTCCTGTTGACACTTAAGACATCATTATTAAAGCAACCAGAAGCATACTCAGACCTGCACGTTGCAGGAAAAGTATCAGAGGAATCTGAAGACGTGATGAGCACCATAACAGCTACTTCACAGAGCCTAAATTCTGGTCACCGCTTCATGAGATCATCAGTAGCAACAGATGGATTCTTGACCAGTCGCTTCAAGACCATCATCACAGAAACGATTAGATGCTGGTTGTGGCAGAAGGAAATACTGACAGCCTCCACTCCTGTTGGCCATTTCAAGCTACTCTAATATTTGGGGGGACAACTCTGGCTAGCAGTCAAGTAAAGACAACCCAAAGCTTCTCCCTGCTCTGTGCTCCGTTCTGCTTCTGCAATAGTGAACGCTTCTGACCAGATTTGGGTAAATTATAGCTACAGAATGGCATACAAATGATTCAGGGGAACAAAATTATGGAAGTCCATCACCTGGTTTTAACAGATAAGAGTGGATCTCATGCTGCCAGCTTTGCTGTACGATGATGCTCTGGTAGGACACTAAGGTCCTCAGGATAAGGACAGAGAGCTCAGCGAGGCCCTCCTGTTTGAACAGGACAGGAAATCCTGTGTGCATTTCCTAAAACCCCATTTTTTCCCCTTCATGGGTGTTCCCCTTGTGCTCGGTCTCTGTTTCAGCTACCTGGGGTACCTGCTTTGGCTTTCTGCTTGTCCCTGAGCATGAAGCAAGGATTACATTGGGGTTTTTTTTTCCCTTCTTCTGATAAAATGTCTGGACATTGTGAATCTGTTTCTGGCAAGATACTCCAACCACTACAGTACCAGAAAGGGTAACAGGTCAGGGCCTGAAGCAGCGGAAAAGGTGGGAGGGGAAGGCGGTCTCTGTATCTTGGCACAGCCTTTCTGCCAAACTGGCAACATCATCCCAGTGTCAACAGGCCTGTAGAACAAAGCTTCCATTTCCCACCCATTCTGGCCACTGCTGAGTTTCTCAGCACCCAGTCCTTCCTTAATACAAAACAAAAGTCCACCCTTCTCACCCTTACAGAGGCCAAAATATCTCAGCCTCAGCTGCTGGCTTGGTGCCTACTTGCTCTTGGGGGAGGGTCCCTGTGCTGGAGGAGCAATGCCCTGGCACGACTATCACACTCCCTTACCCCAGCTGCACCAGTTAGTTAGGTGTGCTGCGAAACACTCTCTCGAGGTCTTGCACACAGCTTCCAAAAGCTTGTGAGTCCACCAAGTGCATTTAAACAACCTTTAAAACACTGTTAATTGAAGATAACACCAATGCAATTTTACAAAAAACCCCTGGGGATCTAGGGACACACACAACTCGGGCTCAGTTTTACCCACAAAAATATGAGTTTTGGTAAGTTTCTGCAAAGGAACGCAGACAAATTTCGGTCTCTTCCTATGCCTGCACCTGCCTGCAGTTACAGAGCTGTAAATCCCACTGACTTTAATAGCACAGTACCTGGCCAAGCGAGGACCACGTGTGCCCAGGGAGGTCTAGGACTAGCGGCGCGCTGGAACAGTGCAGAGCTGCACACCGGCAGCCTTGGATGGTCAGCGTGACTTCTAGCTGCTGTTCTTGGCTCGCTGCTGCCACTGGCAAGTCAGGCTCTGTTTTGTATTCGTCAGTACCATGGCACGCTGTCATTTCCCTGCCACAGAAGACAGCAAAATAATCTGATATCGAGTTGATAATCATGTAGCAGCGAAACTCGATTTAGAGACGTATCACCGTAGAGCCAATAGACTGCGCTACTTAGTTATTCCTTCCAAACAGCACAGCAAAAATCTTTTGGTTTGATATTGAGCTTTTCATAACCATGTTTTTAGCAATACTACAAATTGCAGTTAAGTGGTTTTTGCTTGTGTCTGTGGCACTAATCTCAGTCTTTGTCCCACTCCAGTTAATAGGCTGCATTATTGGCAGACAAGGCAGTAAGATAAATGAAATCAGGCAGATGTCAGGAGCGCAGATCAAGATTGCTAATGCCACAGAAGGCTCCGCAGAACGACAAGTTACAATCACAGGATCCCCTGCAAACATCAGCTTAGCACAGTACCTCATTAATGCAAGGTAAGTTTGCTTTGTAAGTGATAACGCTTCTGCAAGATTGCTCTGTCTGCTGTCCAGCAAATGTCTGTCCTGGATAGATCCAGAAAGTTGCTTCGCAGTGTCCATTTTGCATAGTATTATTCAATTCCTAATGATTTGTAAAGCCTGTGTCATTAGAACCTGTGTTTGCTGTTGGTTTATATGGAAAGGAGCTTAATCCGGTGCAGTTCCAGGTCATGTTGAATGACAAAAGCTGAAAAATCTGAATACTCAACATTAGCATCCACCTAAAATACAGGCAGATAAATTAAATTAAATTACAATCATAAATTCTTTAGAAGAAAATACTTTTCACAGACCCATTTTACTGTCCTAAATGGCAAATATAGTGAAACAGATTGCAAAACAGGTGTAATTTACTAACTGGAAATTGCCACTCAGAGTTGATATTAAACTGATAGAGCCACGGGATTTATTTTTTCAGAGACAGCATCACAAATTTGTGAAAAGCATTCCCTAATGAGGCAGGGTGAGACTATCTGCTTCTCCACTTCTTGGTGCCAGAATTAATGAAAGCACTGGCTGTTTAGCTAAACCATTGCAACAGCTTAAATCTCTATCAGTTTTTATATGATTATTTAAAAAAAATACTAAAATTGATACTACATTTATTTGCAATTGCCATGAGAAGAAAGCGCAAAGCATACAGTGCTCATAGATCTACTTGTAAAGGATGGACCAAGGCAATATATTGTGGGGAGGGGGAGTATCTATGTATTTTATTGCCTTTTTTTTTCCCCCTTTTATCCCCCCCACCCCCCCCAAAATACTGTGATATGAATCAAGCTTTGTGTTTAACTATGTTTGCTGTTAAGGTAGTAGAAAGTATGTGATTTATATGGTGGGGGAGGGGGGGGGGGGGGCGCTGTAGTCATACCAGGTCTACAGGTTCCTATGGTCCAAGCTCCTCTCCAGCCCAGTTCTGCAGTGCACCACTGCAAGCCACTGTAAACGTCTTAATGGAGGAAAAGGATGTTTGTTCAGCTCTGTGGTACAGCAAACAAAAATATAACTTTTCATAATTCGGTTTGAAAGTAGTTTCCTAGGGAAAACTATATTGAGGGGTGGCGTCATGAAGCTTAAGATAAGCCGTTTCCAGAATCCTAAAACAACCTACAGCTCTTTTGATTTATATTCTTTGTAGCAAATATGTCACTTCCATAAGCCCTGTAATCAAATAAAAATGTGTTCCCTCCTTTAACCCTTAAGGATATGTTCTTCTCTTGGTGTTCAGGGATTCCCCACACATCGAGATGAGAATAGACCCCTTCATTTTTAGTTGCTCAAACACCATATGGCATGCACCTGGATCTCAGAAGATAACAATTTAAGATCTTCAAGACAGCTAAAGCATGCAAATAAAATAATGCACTTATTAATGGAGTTGCAGTGAGCTGCTCACCAGAGACAGAAACTCTAGTGACCTGTTTGACTCACTTTAGAAAAGCCTGTGAACTCTCACACTTCTGTTTATTACTGTTTAATGATTCTTTTGATGGAATGGGATATATATGAGGTCTTTTAACATACTTTTGCAAAGAAGAAAACTTCTCAGCAGTCATATACCATGGATACTCTATCTATACCCTGTGAAACCATAAACAAAATATTTTCTTCCTGTTGAATTTCTAGATAGAAGTCATTTGTTACCATTATCTACAATAAACCATCATATATTATTATGTACCATGTGTTGAAACTGTATTTAGATAAAGTGACTTCATTTGTAAATGAAGACTCCTAAAGTAATGTATAATAAATTAAGCTCTAAGGTAACATAGGACATTAAGGTGGCTTTTTCATTTAAAAAAGTGACACTATTCCAGATTTCTCCTTTCACAAGAGAAATTCCCGTCCAGTTAGGTGCCACCACCGCAGCAGTGCTAGTTCGCAGTCGCACTGGAGGAAGAAACGAGAAACTTTCAGGCAAGAGGGAGGTCTGCTGTAGCTGGGTTTTAGGTGCTCGGGCAGGTTTCTGAGAGGCAGATCTAGGCTGCTGCTGCTGCCTGTGCACGCTGGGAGCCAATTCCAGTGTTTTGTCAGTCCTGAACCTGCCACAAGTACTGCCGTCTCTTTTAAAGATTAAATAAATAGTGGCATGAAATAAACAGTGTTGGGGAAGAGCTGAGTACAGTACCTAGACTGCCCAAGGTATAGTCTGGTATATCAAAACAATAATTATAATAAATAAAAGCCATATAAGCATTCAGGGTAAGGTGGACTTTTTTTTTTTTTAATCTCTCTCCCAGAAGATCTGTCATTCTTGTGGTTTGGTTTCCAGGGCCAGTATTTCTGCATAAATCAATGCCTCAGAGCAGCATAGGATATAAAAAACTATCTATCCACAGTATTCCTGAAACGTTCTGTGTGTATCTTTAAACTAGCCTCCAGCCAAAGCTGCCATCTATAGAATAATTTATCAAGTTGTTTTAAGACTTCTATTGCAATCTGGTGTCGAATACGTACACAGTATACTCTAAATTATAGATATATTAATACATTGATAAATATAAAGACAGAGATTTAAATATTTCAAAAATAGTTTTGATTTTGTATTGATTACCTGAGCGCTGACCTCTGTATGAGTAGAATGTGTCCAAGTGTCTTTTTTTCCTGTAAAATCTTCTGTCTCTTAGCTGGTCTCCACTGTAGTAACTGGATTTTCATTATCCAATTCCATCTTCTAGCTTTTATTAAGAATGAACTGCAGTTTAGGTTTCCTGTGTAATATTTGACTTTGGATTATAGACAAATTGTAGCCAGCAGCACTTGCTTCTTGTTGAAAAACAGTTTGCTGAAGATATTTTTTTACTGCCATTTTGATAAGAGGTTCATTCACAGAGCTAACAGGACCGCCAAAGTCACAATTGAGCTTTATTCCTTTCACCAGTTTGGGGTAATGCAGGATGCGGCCTTCAATGTATATATTCATAAAGTGTAGGTCTTCAAAGGTACGGTGTAGAATTGGCACCATGAAATTTTGTACGAAGGCTGCCTCACCCGCTTTCACGTTTAATTTTGTTGCATCTACAATTGGTTTGGGAAACTGCCGCTGTCACAGGACAGCCAATAGCTAACCTGATGTACTTTCACCTTGCGCGTTACCACCAGTAATAAATGTGAAGCAGGGCAAATTACTGCTTTAATCATACCTGTGCAAGTACACCAGAGACAGAGACTTTGAGTGGCTGCTACCAACACCAGCATTTAGCCTGTGGGATCTATTCTCCCTGCTGGTGCAGGAAAGAACTCGGGCTCAAATACCCCTTGTATCAGTACGGATTTTTTTTTTGTTAAATGCAAGGTAGGCAAATTTGGAGTCATTGAAACACGAATCCTGCATTATCTTTCTATATGCCTCCCTCCCAGAATAATAGTGTGTTAGTAATATTTAAAAAATAACAACTATATAAACTGAGCTTTTCAAAACCTAATAAGGTATCACCACCGTGTAACTCCAACACCCCAAGTCGAGGACATACAGTGGAGTTGTATTCACTGATTCAGTATTCTTGATGGAAATCCTGCTGTGTGAGTAGATTGCAAGTAGCATGGCTAACAGCGCAAGGATGCTCTTCTCTCTGCAAAGAACAACTCTGCTGCAAGGGTTAGAAAAATTCCGAGCTGCTTATCCATGGGGACAGATGAACACCACAGGGTAGGAAAGCAAAAGCTTTACCTCCCACAAACAGGTCTGCATTTCACGCACTCGCCCTCCTCCCCTCCCAGCCCCTCAGAGAAGACCTGAGCCAACGTTGGCAAAAGCCAACGAGGAGTTAATAAATACTCCGAGAGCCCTCTTTCTTTTGCGGGAAAGAGGGCAGCTCGGCGCTCAAGCCTTTCTCACGCTCCTCCACGCTCCTCTCCCCAGCTTCAGGCACCCTTTAGACTCACCACCAGCAGCAGCGCTTTGGGAAGCTCTAGTCCAACGTCCCCATCCCCTGTAGAGCACCAGCTGATCGCTTACATCCTTGCCCTTGCGTAAAGTGGGCAGGCCTTCTGGTTGTTCCCTTTCTCTGGCCAGGATTAGACCACGGGCTGTTACTGTCAAAACTGCATGTAAGTCTAAGGTGAGGAAAAGCGAGGCTCTTCTGAGCCCTGAGTACGGTGACCACGCTCCTCTCCCAACCTGTAGCCTGGCTACAGCTGCTGCTCTCTAAGCCTGCACAGCCAGCCCCACGTGCCAACAGGGACCAGCACAAACCCTGTGCTGGGAAGCTTCCCCAGGCCTGACGGGATCCGATAGGAAAACAGCAGGTCTGCTGCCCGGCCAGCCGCTCGCTCGCTGGCACACACTCCACTCTGGGAGGGAGAAGCTGCTGCGGCTCCTTGGTTCACCTCAGGAGAAAGCCCAGGAGCCCAACAAGTTAGTCATTACTGAAAAAAATCACCAAACTTAGAATTAATACACATATAACTGTAGCTAGCAAAGACTTTCTAAGCCATAGTCCTATTTATACGCTAGACTGTCACGCCTCCCAGCTGGTCCCATGCAAAACACGTCCTGAAATTAGTATTTAGGTTGTTCCGAGCCGAGAGCCAGTGCACAAGCTGCAACAAACAGCAAAGAGATGATTTATCTAAGTAAACCTTTTGTCATCTGAAAAAAACAATGCGTACTTGGAATTACTGTATTTTACTGTTTAAAAATGTACAGAAAAGCCTAAGTACATGGGCCAAACTCATCTCACCTGCCAGTGGGTGGAATTAGACTAAAGTGAAGGTGGTTTGATATCTGCATCCTCCAAAGAGCCCATCACTGCCTTGGGCTCAGAGGTCGGGTCAATCTGAACTTCCTCATGCTGGTGGGGTCCGTCTTGACAATGTGTATGTTGTATCCATGTAGTAGTACCTTGTCTGTCAGCTGGTAACTCTTTTATGTTCACTGTAACCACTGCCACAAGCTCAGAAAGGATACCGCTGCTGTGGAAGCCGGGGTGTCTTTCCGTCTTCCTTTTTACTAATTTCCTTATAATTTGATTGCATAAATATTTTGTTGTGATTTAAAAAAAAAAAAGTATGGGGAAAGTACAAACCGAAGTGAACACACTGGCTAATCAGGTTTGCTTTATATGAAAAATGCACATTGACCTCACAATGAATGAAATGAAAAACTAACTTTCTAAAATAAAACAAAACAAACCAGAACTTTATGCCTTAGATGGAAGCAGCAAATCATTGCTCAGTCTCCTCTCATCCTAGCAAAATGACAAAGGGTACTATTTCTGTCACAAAATTGACAAATTGAAAAAAATTACCAAAACCCCCCGCGTCCCCCTTTCAAAAATACCGTAATTTTGAAAAGCGAAATTCACCATATCAGTGCTGGGGAGTAAACTTCATAGTTATTTTAAGTTTTCTTTAAGTTTCGTTTTTTCCATCTTTTTGCCATTACCTGCATTCCTTAGATTTCTTTTTTCATACGTAAAATGAACTAGCAACCCCTCCCAACCTCTTTTTTTTTTTTTTGAAAGAACTTTAGAGTCTCAGTAATGTTTTCGCCATCGAATCATGAAAAACCCTTTTGTTATTTCTCTTCTTTAACACATAACATGTTCCTCCTTTGACCCTCATTTTCCCTTTTTTTCTCTCTCTCCCCCCTCTCCCTCCCACTCGTCTGTCCCCCTCGTCCACCGATCTAATCCTGCCCTTTCGTGGTTGCTGTCCCTCCCTCCCTCCCTCCGTTCGCCCCTTCCTCCTCCTCCTCCTCCTCCTCCTCCTCCCGGCCCCACCGCCCTGGCTGGACCCTCCCAACCTGTTTGTTCCTCTTCCTCTCTTCGTTTGCAGCTTAGAGATGGCTAAAGTCAGCACCCAGACCGCTTCCGTCACGACCCCTGTTGACCTCAACATGAACCTCTCTCAGTCTGCCACCCCTACCTCCACCCCCACCTCCATGGCCGTGCTGGCGGCCGCCTCCGCCGTTACCGTCAGTACCCCCCCTCCCCTACCAACTCTGCCAACCACCCACTATGCCGTTCCTGTCTCCAGTCTGCTTGGCATGAAAACTGTCCCACTCCTGGCACTAAATGCCGCGGCCGCCGCGGGGGCCACGGGGAGTTTGTCCGCTTACACTGCCAAAATTCCTTCGACGAGCGGGGTTAAGAAATCTGACCGCCAGAAGTTTGCTCCATATTGAAGGGATGAGACACAATGCAAGCTTTGCCAGCTCTACCAAGAGTCTGTGGTAGATCCTAGTTATCAAGGAAACAATACGGCATCTTTTATTTTCTGTTAAATTGCTAGTGTTAACTGTTGCCGACTCAAGTCGTCTTCCGCTCTCCATAACGACTAACACCCGGGCACCACCTACCAACTAGTTCCAACAGCGGGCTTCCCCCCGCGACGCCGTCCCTCCGCCGGGGCCGCAGCCAGGGCTGCCCCTCCGGCAGCTCCGCAGCACGGCAGGGTTGCCCCCACCCCAGCAAGGAGACACCTGGAGAGAAAGAAAAAACATAAGTGAGGCGAAATTTTGACAGCCGGCTCCTGCTCCAGCAATGCTGCCTGGCATATAAATACACTTAGATCCATCTGAAGGGATCCCTCCAACCGCAGAACAATTTTCTATGGCAAATTGGCACCTCTAAGGAATTTTTCTATTGCTAGAGCCTGCAAATCCAGCACTTCTGGTGATGGCTAACGCCCCCGAAATCCACTCGTGAAGTGCTGGCCCCCTCAGTCATTCTGCTGCTCTCCACAGGCCTGAAGACTCCCGTCTTCCCTGCCCCAACACCTGCCTGCAAGCAGGAGATGGGGGCTAGAAAGTACCAAAGCTCAGGTACTTCTGCATACAACAAATGAAGCTTTCTGGTCTGAGAAAAACCGCTAACTTAAAACGATTGGAAGACAACCAAGAAAAAAAAACAAAACCAAAAAACTATCAGGCACCTGAGCCTTTCCACTTCATTCTTTTAAAGGACACAACAATCTTTCTCTGGTTTGGAAAAATACAATTTTAAGAACTCTGCTTTAGGGAAGGAGAGCAGGCTCCTCCTTTTGCACCCAGATGTTTTATATACCGACACAGTACTTACTTCTGTAAGTACTTAAGAGTAGGTACAAATCAGACATGCACAGTCACTATTCTGGTACCCCCTCCCGCATATATTTTGTTCAGCCAAAATGACCATTTTTTGTTAGGTTTCTGTACAAAATACATCCCTATTTAACTCACCGCTAATCATGCAATCGGGTTGTATTGTAATTACGAATAAAATCTAGTGCTTGCCAAAGGACATTCAAAGGTTGCTGCCTGAACAGATAACATCCCTTTAACAGGAACTTAACGATGTTCAGATTAAGTAAAACCAGACACCTAACTGCAGCCAAACCAAAGAGAGCTGGGTGATGTAATGGCTGGTTGCTAGCTGTTGGAACTAGTTTTTAACTGCATTTTCTGTTTGTCCATCCACCTTCTTTTTAATTTCTGTTGCATAACTCAGTAATGCAATATTGTTTTCCTCACCACTTCCGAATCCAGAATCCCATTAGCCCGCCATGTTCATACACTTTGCACTCCTTGGACACAAAGCTTTAACAATTGAACTGTATTCAGTGCATTTTAATATAAACTAAAAACACAATGCAAATGCAATACTTTTTAAAACATGGTATTTCAAAGTGTGTTATTATTATTGTATAGGGCTAAGTACTATCTCAGTATTTTGTGTCATTTCTGTATTCTGTGGGCTTTTCTTCACCTTAGTACCTTTGCACTAAGTTTTGTCACTGTAACCATTTGTAGAACTGCCATTGTTACAGTTTGCACTTATCCAAATGGGGTTTTTGGTTGGTTTTGTTGTTTGGGTTTGTTGTTTTGGTTTTTTTTGTTTTGTTTGTTTTGGGCTTTCTTTTTTTGTTTGTATATAATGAAGGAGAAACTGGAAATAATGTCAAGGTACCTCAGCTATTTAACAGCTCTAGAAACCTGCTGTAAAATTGTTCTGGACTATTGTAACTGTTTCAGTAATTGACATTTTAAAAAAACCAAACCACCAACCTCTGTGTGAGAAAACTTGCCTGCATTGAAATGCTGTTCTATGCTGGTTGTACTCAAGTGTTATTTTTTTAATAGTGAGAAGATTTTTTTTTTTTCTTTTTTTTGCCTTTTTTTTTTTTTTCCTTTTCTTTTCCTCATTTTTGTTCCTACATTTTAGGCTGTCTTCAGAAGTTACTGGCCTGGGGGCTCTGTAATGTATCTCATCATGCCCTAGTGCATTAGCCACCAGACAGGACTTTTCCAAAGCCCCATGAGACAATGCTTTCTATGGACTAATCTACAGAGGAGTTTCTGCCATTTCTAACTTTCTTATTATTCTGAGACATCAAATGAAAATACTTCCTTTACTCTTTAAGCAACTGTGCTTCCTAACTCTTGTGTTGCTTTCATTACTGTTCCAGTTTTAACACTGTTGTGGCTCATAACAAAGCAAAGAAAAGTTATTTTCGGGGGTTAATTTTCATTGATGTTCATGCTTTGGCTAATCTGTATAAAAGCATGGGCCGTTAGTGTTCTAAACCACTGTATTCAGCTAGAGACTCGACAGTAAATTAAATGAGACGTTTTTATAAATAAATTTTTTTCCTGATTTAAAAAAAAAAAAGACGTGGTAGCTTTGTGCATACAACTGTTGTGTTGTTTAAACTTTGTTCTTTGTAACCAAGTTGCTAATTTGTCATTTGAGAAACACTATTTTATGGATTGTCAAACTAAGATCATAGACAAATTGCTTGTTTTCATTAATGATTAAAGGTTTCATATCATCACGCTTAAGTTCCCAGTGCTCATTGGGAGAGTGTAACAACTGTGCAATACTGGCAACGTTAGAAAGTACGTTAGCCCATTGTCAGGGATGGTGAGTCTTTTCATGATTAGATGGAACCAGATCATGTAATCAGTAGAGCAAGCAGTATTTCTGCAAAACCTTATTTGGTTTTTAACAAAGTTGCTCTTGGAGAACTTCTCACACTGCATAGAAAAGAAAGAATTTGGCTTCTTGCTACGAGAAGCCACTGGTTTGTATCTATCATCTCCCGTGTTTTCCCATGCTGATTTTAAGATCAGATACTGGGAAAAGACAAAACAGGAACAAAAGAACAAACTCAGGTACTGAGTACGTTATTGCTAAGACCCTTTGTATTTTCCCATTCCCGGCAGCACTGTTCAGTGACAAGGCTTCTAGACAGCACCTTTCGCCCACCCAGGAAAGCAGCCCAGCAGCTGGGAGGAGCATGACAATTTGCATTAAAAAATGGATAGCTAACCCAGGGAACTGTCTCATCCTGCCCTGACACTCTGCTTGAGCCGTTCAGCTCCTCCTTTGGATCTGCTGAAGCACTGCAGTCACAGCCTCAAATTATTTCTTCACATGGAAGTGAAAGAAAGGGGCTGGCCCCGAGTTGCTGCGTACAGCACTTCTGGCTGCGCTTTGGCCACCTCTCCTCTTAGGGCATTGGCAATACTTTCACATTTACTGCTTTATCCTCATGAGAAAGCAGAGTTTTTGGCAGTGCAAGCAAGTAGCATCCTTCATGATGTGATACTAATTCTACAACCTCCATTCCTACTCTACTAAGGTCTATACTTGTCTCCAGCTGTTTAGCTTGGGGTCCCGGTTCCCCTCACTGCCCCAGCTGAATATTTCTGGGGCCTATCACTATTATTTTCCATGGACTCTAGGGTACAGAGAGCTTCTATGTGTCTGGGTCTTGAGTCTGAGCCTGGAACTACAGTATGACCAAGACGTGCATCCAGACCTGGAAACCTGTAGAAGTCAACAGCTTTTTCAATACAGATGCAGCCACAAAGCAACTCTTGACAATAAAGGCTGCTGAGGAAGATTACAGAATGCCTCATTGCATGCCAGCACACAGGAAGCCTTACCCAATGTTGAATTAACTATTCCAAGCCTTAGGTTGGAAGAACTATAGGCTGTAGTACTAACCTTGATAAAATTCTGTGTTATTACTTAAACTATATATATTTTACTTAAAATATACTTAACTTCTTACTCTTGAAAGGAGACCTGAAGCCGCTTTCACAGCGGAGACCTCCATACACTTCATTTCCTTAACAGCAAAAGCTATTTCTCTGGCTAGCCTGGCTAGTGTAAATGAAAAAAATAGAACATTATTGCAGCTCAACACTAAGTAGGTCAAGGCTTTACTCTCCCAGTAAAGCTGCTAGGTAAAGGGCAGCAGCAACTCTGTCACGTATAGCATCTTTCACATAAATAATTCCCACGTGCGTTGCAGAATTGGCTAGAAAAGACTGAGATTTAAACAAACTAGTGCAGGGGTACATTTGTGTGTGAAGTGCGGAGAGGTAAAATAGACACATGGACAAAGGAAGGGAAAAAGTCTCTTGAGAGGGCTTTTGCAAAAAATACAGGCAGAAATGTGATAAAAGCTAGGCTAATTGAGGACTCATTTTAATTTATTTATTTTAGCTGGAAAAGATTTGAGTGGCAACAAAAAGTTCCTGGATAGCTTTAATATATAAAACAGGCAAATAAAACACAAGAAGGTACATCTGAAGGGGAAAAAAAAAAAGTAAAAAATAGTATTATCCAAGATAGATAGAAAACTAAACCACTCATGCCCAAAGGTAGACAAGAGGAAGCATGCACCTGATATGAAAAGGTCACTGCCCACACAACTGTGAGTTTCCAAGTGAAAGCACAATTTCTGTAGCTTTCACATCATCAAATCATTATCAGAGTTCTGGCAAACATCTCAAACAAATTCAAGCTGCTCTGTTAAAGTTTCTCAAGTGAAAAAAAATAGAAAGTAGAAATGCTGGCTAGAATAGTCAACCAGAAGGAAAACAAGCAAAGTTAGAAGTATTCAGCCACATAATCTAGTCCATTGCTAATACCCAGAGTGCTTTCTGTTCTCAGACATAGCCAGAAGGCATCTATGGGCCCCAAGGTGCATATTTGTGCCAGTCAAGGCTCCTAGGAAGCTAACAGCATAAATCTCGCTGATGCAATGAATGTAGGCACCTGGTAAGTGCCTCAGCCTCACTGGGTTGCATGGGCAAGGTGTTTCTGTGAGGTTTCACAAGACAGTCTTAGAGCCCATGCTGAACCTTCCCCACCTGAACTAGGCAGAAATGGAAGTATCCCTGGTTTGTTTTTTAAATACCCAACAGCATGAAAACAGGAGCGCTTCTCTGGGATGGGAGAGATCCAAATCCAGTTTATTCCAGAGCGTCGATTCCGCTGAATGTATTTTGGCACTATTTATGTACTTGGAACAGGACCTTCCCCTTCTCGGGCAAGTGTCATAATTACTGAACAAGAAAGTCACATATGCTCACTAATTCAATCATTTTACAGTGGCACAGCTTCTAAAGGAAAGACTGAAATTGTTAGGCTGCTCAACTAGTTCAAAGGACAGCATAGAGAGGAAGGATTTGAACAGAGAGAGATATATCTTCTGTAACTGCTGTAACCACCAATTACACAAGGCAATAGTCCCTCCGCTATATTTTTGGAAAAAAGACCTGGTTTAGATGTCTACACAAGGGAACTGCTTGCATTTCTTTTCCCAGCTGACAGGCCAGGATAGTTCTAAGTGAAGTGACGAACAGAAGATAAATGAAGGCAGACACTGAAAAACTGCTTCGCACCAGAAAATTTCAAATCTCTTGGCCTAAGCAACACTTTCTAGGGATACAAAGTAATAGTGCCTTTCTTGCCACTGAATTGTACTTACTCCTTGGTTCCAGAAAGGAATGCAGTAATGTTGATAAAATCAGTTTCTGCATCAATGCATGTGTCCTGTCACTCTACAGACTGGCATATGTCTCAAGACAGTAACTGAAATGAAAGAGAAGTGTCAAATTCATCTGATGGTACTTAACAAAAGGGAATTTCTGAAACATTATATACTCACATTATGGTTTCTAATGACAGCTACAGCATGATTTCTATTGGTTGAATGTCTGATTTCCTAGTGCAAGCTTTCTTGATTATAAGAAAAAAGAAAGTTTTTTTAAATGCTGAAAACATTTGAGTAATACGACTTTTCTCATTAGAGTTAATTCTAGCTCAGTGTTTTTAAGATGATAAAATGCAGAGAATTTAATCACAGGGGCATGTAATAAGCAAAATTTGTCTCTCCTCAGATTGAATTTATTGGCAGGGGGCCTGACCAAAACTAATGTTAATGTGCTCTTTAACCAGTATTCGTAATTCAGAGCAAATTTTATATTTATATGCTTTAGCGAAGGAATGACAAACAATCATGTTAACAAATGAGACCACTGTTTTGTTTGTTGTTGTTATTTTGGTTTGCTTTGGTTGTTTTTGCGCAATCACTTTGGCCTCCTCTGTACCAAATACAGCCCTTTTTCCACATCTGCTTCGAAGTCATGACAGCAGCAGCTTATTTCTTCCATGGTGGGAGAGAAGTTAGCACACAGACTACCTACCATTTGTGATTGCACTTGCCAAAGAACAGCTAACTACCAACAACTGGCAGTTGCAGCCGTAGTTAGCTGCTCCCTGTAGAGCTGCTACTTGGAACTCCACTTCAAACACGCATGCACACACCCGCACACACATTCTGGCCCTGGAAGTTACTTACCAGTTTCAAAACCACTGTGCTGGCGAATTGCAACTATTTTTTGGTGGCATGAAATTCCACAGTTCTTAAATTTGGGCAACACTCTCCATTATATCAATAAGTAAGGATTACAAATGCTAAGTCTTCCTCCTTAATTCTGATTCTTCAGTTTTCTGGACGTCCTGGAGATCAGAGAATTAAAATATTCTTCTCAATTCCACTGTGCCAGACATTAAAACCTCATTTGTAATAGTGGCTATGGACAGAGCTAGTTATTAAGACTGCTTTCATCTTTTTTTGTTTAAAAATAGAATTCAAGAAAGTTAAGAAGTTAGAAAGAAATTAAGGAAATACGTATTTTTAAAAACAGCTATTTGCTCTGGGTAATCGTCTAGCTGAATAGCTCATCAGAAGTCCATAAAATTGTTTTCTAAAACTGATGACAGACTTAAAATATAAATTAATTATGCCTATGTTTTTCTAAGACACAGGAGATCATTTACCTTGATAAATTAGCTTGACTATTCAGTAAGGTTGGGATAATTCCCTCTTCTCCCTTACAGCCATGCTACTTTCATTGCTAAAAAGCAGGATGATTTCTTGCCTTCTTGACACAACAGCACATGTACATCAACGGTCACACAGGATACAGATAGCAAAGTCACTCCTATCTTCTTAACAGAGCTCTCTAAAAGCTTTGTTTCAAATGAAGAAACGTACAGTTGTATACAATAAGCTGTATAAATTTTTTACAACACTATTTGCGGAACTATGAGATTCCTCCAAGGAAAAAAGTACCAACTCCTGAACAAGCAACAGCCAAGAGGGACCAATGCTGTCAGTTACTTCCTCAGCAACATGTACACCCACTGGCTTGTTTATCATCTTTACTTTTACAACAGAAGTTATGCAAGGATAACAAATAGAGTAATGAGTGATCTGGTGTTCACTCCTGCCATCTCTTTCTTATAATTAAAACAACGGGCTGCACTGGTTTGGATTTGAATGTACAAGCTCCCTGCACTGTAACTAAACTCACTGATTAGGTTCTTGCCACTAGATATCTCTAAAGAGGAGAGCAACTGAACTGAAACAGCTGAACTGTTTTAATACTTAGTTCCTTTCCTATTTATCTGCAGTTGAAACCATGATTTACATATTCATGTACAAAAAAAAAGTTACAGACAGATGTACAAAATGGAAGTGTAAGTTATAAGCTCAGAAACTGAACATTTTTATACTATAAAAACATCTGTGTATGTCCATGACACTCAGTGTAACCTGACTTTAGTCACCTCTGTTTCTCTGACATTAAGCCAAATGCAGAGTGGTTCTAAAGTTCAGTGTTAACAAGCTAGCATGCTTTGGTGAATGAGGTCAGTGAAAAGCAAAGATAAGTAGAACAATTAGAAACTTAGCTTAGCCCTTCTAGAGAGTGAAACTGGGGGAGTGTCTTTTGTTTTGTTTTAAAAAACAAAACAAAACCAAAAACTGTCCACCTGTTAATATTGTATCACCCTCTCAGCTGAAAGTTCTCTTTATAGTGATAAAGGGGTCTAGAGATCTTTCACCACAGCATGATAGGCACCTCCTTATACATTAATATTCAAATGTTTCATGCTATATACAGAAATTTTATTCCAGTTTTGGCCCAACTAAGTTTTCTCCAACTTGCCAAAACATTCATTATTTGTTTTGATACTCTCTGAATGTTTCTGTATTCTGTACTTCCATACTCTCTGAATGTTGCTGTCTCAGCAACACTACTAATTCACCCAAGACTGCAGCGTTGCGTCAAACATTTTAGCAACTTAAAGTAACAGCTACTTACACTTATGGTTATTAAATCAACCAAAAAACAGTGGCCGTAAGCCAGCATATATGAGCAGAAATAAATGGATGCACCAAGCTGCTAAGGACCATTGCTTGAATTTTGACAGCTGTAGAAATATAAATAAAGAGCTGAACCCAAGGATCACGGAAACCAGGAGTGGTGAAAAGGCATCTCACAATATGGAAAGGGCTCCCACCATATCAAGTCTTTCTTCCGGAACAGGCAAATCAAACATCTAGCTTTAGTTTTTCTCTTTACTGGTTGGTTAGTAAACATCTTTGAGGCAAGTATTTAGAATGCTCTCATAAGAACAAAGCTTGGTTTCTCCCTTTACACCTCACGAACTTGTTTTAAAACTAGAATCTTTGGGGGAAAAAATAAAAGGAAAATGTTAAGCTGTTCTTTCACAACTTAACTTTTTTAATTTTTTGATAAAAATCTCAAACCACACATTTCTCCTATTTTTTCAAAAGTCCTCAGCAAATTTGAAATGTTTTAAGATTTGCAAAAGTCAAATAAAAATGCTTCACTAAAAAAAAAAAAAAAAAGGAAAAAAAAGAGAGATACTTACCAAAGCTCAAGGTAGTTCTGCTTTCCATGTCCCAGTCTTCTCAAGTTTGTTGGTTCTCGATTTTACTTCATCTGTGTTTATCAGAACAGAAATCAATTTTAGATGCTCTCTGTGCCTAAGATACCTTAAGAAAATTTCCAGTATTTACAGCTAGATAAATTTTACCTCATCAGTTTCCAGTGCAGTACCTTCCTCTCTGGCATTTTGTGACCCTTTCATTTAGTTATGCAAATATGTAACCATTGTGTTTTCACCCCTCTGGTTCAAGAAATGTGAGCTTTGCTACACTATGGCTGCACTAAGCAAAACAAGATACTATAAAGAAAAATATTCAGCACTGCCTATGGCACATCACAGAGTATCTGTGGAAAAGCTGTAGCTCAACATTTCTGAGCTTAGTCCTTACACACACAGAGAAACCGTAACAGATCCTGAAAAAACTGTACATATTTTATTGGGAGCTGGGGCAATGGACGGAAGAGCACTTATAAATCTTAAGACAACATAAATGCAGAATATTTTCCTTTCCCTAATCCCCCCAATCTGGGAAAACTGCATACGCTATCACTTTTGCAAGTCCTTTACTTCTATGCACAACAACCCAAGTCTCAAAATTGCCAGATATATCTAACGCTTCCAAAACCTTAGAGATTCTTCAGTTACTTATTAATCCCATTAAAATACCTCTGGTAGGAAACCAATAATTTTAATAGGAAAGGTGCATAAAACATTTGCAATATACAGTTTTTACAGCAAGTAATACACCACTGTAGATCTACAAAGCTGGGTTTTTTTTAATGCACTTGGCTCTTTACCATCTCACAATCGTCTTTAAATAAATATTCCACAAAAGCATCTCACTTCTAACAATGGAAATAACATGAGAGGTAAAGAGAATTTCAACCATGTTGCAGAAATGCTACAACAAAGCCCCTTTCACCCGCCAGTCCTGAGACAGCAAATCCTGCAATTCTTCTTCATCTTCGCTACCAATAGCTTCATCTTCTTTCTCTTGTGTTGCTCTTAATCTCATGGCTTCCTTTAACTTCTCCTTCATCAGATCCTGGCGGTTACGCAAAAGCTCAACACGGCGATAACATTCACTGTTGAAAAGTAAACCACCTATTAACATTTGTGGTCTTTCCACATGAATTGGATTTTCTACAGTGCTGGATTTTGCTTCTCCAACTTGGGATAAAAAAAACTTGCTAGCTTCCCATCGACTGAAAAAATAAGCTTTCAATATGCTTGTGCACCTTCTCTGTGTTCATCAGGTGGAAACAGACCAGATGAGAGGAGAGGTGTGGTCAATTCTCTAGCAATAAGATCTAATCCAAGTATTTAACAACTGCAATACCACCACAAATCATTTTTTAAAAAAGCACACAGAACCAATATCCACTTCCACACAGGAAGAGATGCCATTCTTTGCTTCACTTATGGTTTTCATATATGGTAGAAAGGGGAGATATCAACTGGCTATCAATTTTGATAACTTAGGGATGGCATCTCTGAAAATGAGAAAAGCAGCACAAGTGTTCAGATTCTTTATCTGCTTACTGTGTGCTATAACAGAACATTTTAAGTAAACACAATCCACAAGTTTCGGTTTTCCATTTACTTAAAAAGTTCTGTCCTGGAAATGTGTTTTATAACAATTATTCTAGCCATTGTAACAGGCTATTTTGTTGAAAATGCCAAGTACTATCAGCCAGATTTAAATACATCTTTGCTTCTTTCATTCCTATTTGCTAGAAGAGTCAACAAAGAAAGATTGTTATCTGGATCCTGTTTCCCCTTGTGTATCTGCAATATGATTACTTACAGGCAGTCGCAGATGAAGATTTGAAGGCTAAAGGAAAACATGAATGTCACTGGAATTAATCTGATTTTGAATTAAATTTGAAGTAGCCCGAGTTTAAATACACTCAGAAGACAAAGCTACAAAAATAGCCTTTAAAAGTCTACTTGGAACTTTTATTTTGGGGAAAAATAATTATGCTAACAAACCTCAAATTCTCTATAAACTTCTGAATTTGGTTCTACGTACTATAGCATCCTAAGCTACTGGGAAAAATGAATGCTCAAAGACAGCCAGGTTTAGATCAAGCCCTCTCCAAAATTACACGAACATTGTTAAAAGACATTCATGTACTACCAAAGCTCAGCTTGAACCCAATGCTGCTGTTGTTATATGCTGATTACCTATAGCATGTAAAACTGTACAGATAGCTTAAGTGTTGCTTTAATTTTTAGTGTCTTCTTTTTGTTGCAAGGTTCGTTAAAATCAGAATTAATATTTTTCTTTTCCATTGCTACCATTGCCACAATCACTGTTAATCAACGTGTTAAGCTACATGGTAATGGGAACAATCTGTTCTACTAAGCTGTATTTCAGGTAACCTAGAGTTTAAGCTAATGCTTATCCAACTGCTATGCCTACCATTTCAAGAAAACAAAACAAAAAAAACCACCTCATGTTATAAAGTCCATCATTCAACAAAACCTTTAAGTAAACTTTCATTAGAAACAAGGAGAGTTAGTGACATAACAGGACATTTTCAGTACAGCAAACAGATGGTCAAACCACCAAAATCTCATTATTGAAATTTTATTGCATGCAGAATATCAGATCTTGCTTTTAAAAAATGTTCACATAAATTCTACATCAATCAGAATTCATAGAGAAATACAAATTAAGACATTTGACAGGGGGGAGGGTGACAGTTTGTTCAAAGAATTTGCCTTCTATTGCTTTATTTTGCTCATGCCTGCTTGCCGTACTTTCAGTGATTCTAGTGCATTCTCTCTTTGCAAATAAATTTGCACAAAAATTCATATTGGGTATCATTAAGCAATTTGAGGGAGTCTATTTAGGTGATTAATGAAAGGTAGTATCACAGAAGATTCAAATTAAAAATGTCTTTATCACTCTAGTCAAATAGTGATCCATTACTGCTGGAGAACAGAAAGTTTGAGGAAAAATTGATCTACTTACATCTGCTCATCAATTTCTCCAATCTGACGATCTAGTCGTCCCTCCTCATCCTCTTCTGCCACTATTGCTTCTGAAATCTAAACCAGAAAACCGCTAAGAAAATTCACCTTCATCCTGAATTCCACTGTTGTTCCTTTTCGATGTCTGTGTCTTCCCTTTCTCCCCTCTACCTCAAGTCAATGTTAGTCTCCTAATATGTATACTCCCACCTTCACAAAAGACTCTGGAGGCAAATACAGAAAAAACCTGATCTGGTTTAATTTGAAATTGAAATGTTTTTTCTTAAAACTAAAAGTAGTTTGGCTGCTTTGGGGTTAACTTTTCAAATTTTTCAATATACTACTATTTGAAATGGAGCATAAACAAGCTACGCACACCCAAAGTCTGAGGTTGAAATAGGAGCTATACCCCAATGCTTGGGACTTAATTACACACACTTATTGAAAATACTGGTTAAATATTCCCACTAGATCCCGAAGTGTTTCTAACCTGTTATTTTTTTCAGCATATACTTTCTCAAATCTGAATGTCTGGGAGATGCTATGCAATCAATGGTCCACGCATAACTGAGAAGATTCCTTCTAAGCTGAAGAATTATCTGAATGGCTAATGCTAGCAAAATGTATCCACCACTGCTTTTGTATGAACATTCGCTCTGTTTATAGTGCTGACTGCTTTAAAATGAGCAATGATAAATTTTTTTTCACCACTTTTCTTAGCAGTTGACATATGGGCAATTCTTTACAATTAAAGTTAAAAACCTAGCAAATACTCTAGGGGAAGATTGATAACACCAGGTATCGTTAGTCACAGTTTTATATTGTACAAAATGGCAGATAAAAATCTGTTCCGGGAAGACTTTCCATGCAATGCTAAACAGTAAAAAATGGAAGAACAGAAAAATTGTGGCCAGCTTATGTGTCTCACACACAAAATCTTTTGTCCCTCCCAGATTTTGGGGTTCCTTTCCAGTAGATTTAAATTAACCATAAAACCCAGGTTACCTACACTTTATAGATCGTTTTTGAAAAAGGCAGACAAACAGTTGGCATTTTGTACTGTGTTTTTCAAGGTTAAAATATCTCATCTAAAGAAGAGCCCAAAATTATGTCCTGTTTGGATACAGGACACTGATCTGATGTATATGCTATCTTATTTAAATACAATTTAACAAATGTAGCTAGATATATATTGATGACTGGATCCTGATCAAAAGTTTTTTCAACTTAATTTCCCTTGAGAGGAAAATAGAAGGAACCCTTTGCTCATTTATAAAGTGCATTTAACCACACACTGCATTGCAACAAACAGCTGACAAATGCAGATGTCAGTCATTTTGCAGAGCTGCATGAAACTGTTGTTTTCCTTATTGTGTATAGTATTTAGAATCAATAAAAATAGATTCCATTACTTACTGTGTTGACCTGTCGCATTGCCTTTTGAAATTCATCCCATTCTTTGTCCATCTGATCCTTTGGAGCATCAACTTTTCGCACCTAAGGAACATGAAAAAACAGGCTTATTAAAAATTTATGTCTAGTGACTCTTTGGGGCACTGTAAAACACCTGAAGAAATAGCACAAATTATGCTGTGTTCTCAGAAAAGTCTGGTCAACATACTTCCATTCAAGTAATGCTTAAGAGAGTGCAGCTACACAATGGTTTTGGAGGAAAAATCTGACTATTCCTGAATTAAAACAACATCCTTGACTGTAACGTTAAATAATAATTGACTAAGAATGGATGGTGTGGAATGTTCAGAGTAAAACAAGTGACTAAGTCTGTTAATTTGATGGTCTGTAATTTCACTATGTTGGGTGATAACGTTTAAATTCTGTAAGCTGCCTGTTCAATCGTATATAGTAGCTATCTCACAAGCCAAAAAGCAGTGAATTATTTGCCGTTGGCATAACATCAAATGATTCAGTCGCTACTCTGACTGGTGTTAGATAGTCTGACTATATTTCAAATCTAGTCTAATTTTGTTGGCTAACAGAAGAAATAGTACACCTACATACCAATTTTAATGACATGCAAAGCTTTTTCTTCTGTGGTAGATTACATTAAGTACTAAGACAAGAAGACTGAAAAAGTAATAGCTGTAAGAATGTGTTTAGCATCTACAACTAAGGTAATCAAAACCAGATTGTGCTTTTAATACGAGTAAATAAACAAGATATAACCTACCTGTGTAACCAAACCTTCCATAATTCAAGAGTGGAAGATGTGGCATATAACATCTTAGATGACAGACGATGCCTGGCTCTGGACTGGGTGAAAATTATATAGCTAGGAGAACTAAGCAGTTTGAACAGAATAATTCATAACACCATCTTTTTGCATTAGTTTTATTTTTCCTTTATTCATTCCTCTCCTTTGGTAACACATCAGTCATCATCATGGTAAAGAAAAGTTTGGTATGTTTTGTTCCTGAACAATTATACAAAATCCAGTAGTATGAATTAAGTTTATAGAATAAATTAGAAGCTTCCAAGCAAACTACTTACTGGGAAGTAATAGTCATCATTTCATTTTTCTGTTCTGTGATTATTTCTATCATATGTGTATGTACTGTGTTATTACGCATTGTGGTTGTCTTTTGTAATTCATAATTATTTGTATTTCTTACAATAAATTTAAACACTAAAGAAATTATTTTTCCTTGAAATATTTATCTAATCCAGAATTTATATGCTTTGTAAATTCCTGATGTAAAGAGTCAACATTTTTCAAGCCCACAATCTCCCTTCCAAATGCTCACTGTTAATTCTGAAAATAATTATTTTGCATATGATTCCAACACAGAATCACTGCAGCCAATTAAACATAAGCAGTCACAAACATTTTCCTTCCCCTGCCTATTAGCTAAACTTAGAAAGGACTGATTAAAAAAGAGCAGCACCTGGAAGCAATTCAAGGAAGAGCTTATTGGAACATGTATCTACTTGTAAATTTTATCAGCTGAGGCGATAACCAGAACAAAGATCACTAACCAGCATCCTCACAGACAGATATAAGCAGATCCTCCTTTGCCTGCTAGGCATTCCCACTTTGTACAAGCTTCCCAATTCATGGTGAAACTAAGTATATGAAAAATTTATCACTCCAATTAGTCATATGCAAAAAAAAAAAAATCAAAACAACAACAACAAAAAGGTATGGCTTTTTCAGCTATATATTTCAGTATTCAAAATGCCATTATTCAAAACTATTCACATATGCCAACACATGGGCATGAGTGGTGCCAAAAGAATCTTGCCAGAGCAAATAAAAGACACCCAAGCTTGTGATTGGGACAGTGGGACTAACTGAACATAAAGAGGCATTATTTGGAAGGTCTCCAAATCAGAAGTTATGGCTCGACCTCACAATGCAATTTAAATATGCCAGCAGCCTTCCACAGTGTGAATAGGGAAATATACTCAAGGAAAATAAAAAAGACTTTGAGCCTACAACACTATTATTTCAACAAAGCAAGCAGGAAAGCCACCTGTGGCAAATTTTACAAACCAAACCAAACAAAAAAAAGTTTGTATTTCAAATATCAGTGTTTATTTTGGTCATCATTCTGTACTATGCAAGTTGAAGGAAGTATGCTTCGTTTTGATCAAAATGTCAAGATTTTTAGTTGTGGGTTTTTTGGGTTTTTTGTTGGTTTTTTGGTTTGGTTTTTTTTGAGAAACATGTTGAATGCCCATATTTCTTTTCTCAGCATCAAAAAACCTATAGTGGTAAAAGACAAGAGGGCTGAAGACCAAGTTCACTGTTGTAGTATGCCAGTACTAGAGATTACAGTGCAGGCCACAACCTAGCTATTTTCATTCTAACAGGATGTATAGTATCTGTCACATAGTAACTCTTAATACTTTTCAACAGGATCTCTCAAAGGACATTAGAGAACTATTTTTATATCTTCAATTCCGAAGCAGAACTGGATGTACAAATTAGGTGAAATGCTTTTCCTGGGATGACTCAAAGAAATAAAAGTAACAGGTGGATTGTCCAAATCTCAGTCCAGCATTTTAACCAACAAATAACATTTCTTTGGTTTTCTTTAAGAGCCAGAAAGGAACCACAATCAAAAATACCTTCCGAGAGATGATTTAACAAGGTCTTCCTGCCCACCTCCATCCCTTTTCATGTTTTCTAATAGAGAATGAATGATTCAAAGCTGTGCAAGGGGAGGTTTACACTGGACATTAGGAAGCATTTCTTTACCAAGAGGCTAGTCAAACACTGGAACGGGCTTCCTAGAGAGGTGGTCGATGACCCAAGCCTGTGTCAGTGTTTAAGGGGCTTTTGGACAATGCCCTTAATGGCATGCTTTAACTTCTGGTCAGCCCTGAATTGGTCAAGCAGTTAGACTAGATAATCGTTGTAGGTCCCTTCCAAGTGATATAGTCTATTCTATTCTAAATAGTTCAGTCCCTTCCTTATATCCTGGTATGACTAATTAGCTGGAAAAGCATCCTCACTACTCAGAAAATCATTACAACTGGCAGAAATAAATCCAACAGCATAAAAAGAGCAGATCACTTACTTTTGCATCCACTTCAGGATCATCAAAGAAACCTTCTGGCAAAGCTTCAGCAGTGTTTTCTTTCCTGAAATGTTTGATTACTATTATCCTAAAGTTAACACTTCACGTAGAGTTAAAAATAGTCAAGAATAAAATCCATAATCTTTTATGAAAGGACCTAGAAATGGAGCAAGTTTTTTTACACCCCAAGTTTTACCTACAACCATCAAAACCTGCTTCTTCAGTTCGGTCTTAACTAACTTAAAAGGAACTGCACAGAGAGATTTAAATCTCACTGTCAAAAAAAGAGCTACAGCTTAGGCTTCTTAAACTGTTCTTTCCAGTGTGCTGAGCACACAAACATTTTAACAGCACAGTCTCTACTTCTGAAAGCTGAAACCACTGTCTAAAGTGCTCAAGTGAGCTGAACCATTACTATAGAACAAGCAAATGGTTTTCTTTAAACAGTTAAAAGCAGTGGTTGACATTAAGCTTCCAAAGTACCCTGTGTTAAAATTTACAAATAGAGATGTCTAACAGACACTGTATGACATTGCTCCACCTCTTATCCTGCCTCTACAGTGTGAAATACCCGTCTGAAATAATGCCAGAGGCTGACATACGCGCAAATTATTCCAAATACAAGTTAACAATATGACAGATTTCTAAGTGATCACAATCTGCATTTCCTGGAAGAACAACGTTTATTTACAGTTCCCAAATCTATCAATATTTGATTTGACTGCTTACCTTTCCACTATCTTCTCTTGTATCTCTGCTTTCTGTATGGATCCTGAATGGGAAACTATAGGAGCAGCTGTAGTTTTGCTGTCAAAGAAGTCTATAAGAAAGGACAGAAGCCTATGAACAAAAAGAACAACTGTTCAAGCTTCTTTATAAAATTCTGACTAGTCAAGAATTTCAATTAATACCTTACTGAATCAAGGGAAGAACAGACAGACATTATTTCATCTGACAGGCTCAAACAATTAGAATATAAAACCAATAAGCATGCTGAGAAACCACCACACAATAAAAAACTAACAAAGAATCTCCTTTCTCTACACATGCTAACCAGCTAATAGCAATAATTAGAAAAATAAATGAAAACCCTTCCATCGTCAGTTAAAACACAACTTCTCCTTACTGAATCACTTACTATTTCAGTCAGCATTACCTGCAGGCAGAGAATTAGCTATTACTTCTTGAGTTGGAGGTGGAATTTCAGTTTTATGCATAACTGAAGATTTGTTTGATTGATCTTGTTCTTCCTCTTCCTCTTCATCATCGTAATTTCCTGACAATAAACTGGGACCTGGACCCTTTGAAAGCTGTTCGTTTGCCCTATCTTGCTCTGTTTCATCAAAAAAATCTGCTGGTAGCCTAGTAAAGAACACACAACATAATTATTTCAAACTTCACAAGAATCAGTTACAGTCTAGCATCCGAAGCCTATTCAGCCTGTGAGCAATACAGTTTTTTAGATACAGTGCAATACCCTAAACTGCACAGCTACCCACGTAACCACTGTCTGAAGGCAGCACGTGCTTGTTGCCTTCATTTGAAGTTCCCCAGAAATGCTCAGGTTAATTCTGAAAACACATTTCAGATCCACTTTTGTATTTGAGTATTCAATATCAGAAACATTAATAAAAATATCCCAAAACAAAGTGCATTTGGAGGAATGGCAGCTTAGGTGATTCTATCTCCGCATTCAAAGTTACTTGCATCAATATACCTGCTGCAAACACACTAAATACAAAATTAATAGTTCAGCGGTCACACTAATGCCATATAAACCTTGATAACCTTCATGCAGAACACAACCAGTTACTTGGGGGACCTACTGCTGCTCAGAACTGCAGCTTAGAAGAGCCACACAGGCTCAGCAATGAGAAAACCCAGATTTGCTTATAATAGCTGCAAGCCTCCAAGGCAAACGTTTTTCCAGGTTATACTTTAAAATAATCATACCAATCAGTTTAATACTGAACAAATCTCTCAACTGTTAATTTTGCACACACACTCAGAATTTCTACAAGGTGTTTTCTACTATCAAGGTAAACAGCATGTAGTAGCTATGCAAGATAATAATAATTTATCCTGTGAAGAAGCATACAGAGGACCTGCAGGCCTCCTGTGACATCTACCAACCCCACAAAGATGTCCAAATACCACCAGAAATCTTCAGTGGCAGTAAGATGCTTAACCGAATCGAAGTCAAATACACTCCTATATTTGTGAGAGTTCTAACTGCATGAATTGCATTTACACGAATTTTAAGTGACAAAAACATCTTAATAAAGACCTGTTGATGACATTTGTTAGTAGTTTCTGTGAATAAATATAGTTTAAACGTATATTTAAGTACACATTTAAAATTTGTCTTAATTTCAGACTACCATCTCTCCTGCAGTATGCCAACATTTAAAGATTAGAGTGCATGCCACAATCTAGGTATTTTCATTCTAGCAAACTGCGTAGTACCACCACATACTAATGCTTAAAACTCGGATAGTGACAGTAAAAGAATTTCTGTTTTGTCAGAGACTCTAGAGTTAATACCATGATTTTCTCATCTGCACTGAGGAAGATGCTGCCATGTTCAGGAATACACACCTACGTTAGAAAATGAGCAGAAGCAGGGATCTGCCGATTCTCTGAATCTTTACCCTTGGCTAGGAAGGACAGATGAGGAAAACCAGCAGTTTTTACCAACAGAGAATGCAGCAGTTGGTACAGTTACAAAAAACTCATACGTAATAAGATCTACTTACCCAGATGTAGACGTATGTGGTTTTTCATCTGTACCTGTGTAACAGCCAAGAGTCACTTCTTACAATCCATGCTTTTAACAGAAACATCCCTCAAACAAACTCCTACTGCAGCAGCAAGTTCACAAATGCACACTTCCACATATTTTATATTTACATGTTTAGTAGCACCAAAGGCAAAAAAATTAACTATCATTAGCATGTACTTTTATGCATGGTTTGAGATAAACCAGTGGTTTGATCCCACTAAAAAGGACTGACACCATTTCTGGGCAAGTGCTTCTACTGTTTAACTTGCACTGTTTCTGGTTCTGTTTGGACCAAGCCCACAGCTCCATGACCTAATTTTAACCCAATAACACAGAAGAAAACTAGGTAAACGACCAAAAGTGCAGCTCTCTCCTGATCAGCAAACTCACAGAGAAAGAGCAAGACAGACTTTTTCCCTTTTCAGCAGCAACAGGCTGACATTAACTCAACAGCCTTGTGTATTCACACTCACTTCCACTGGAAAAAAAACCCAAACCAAAGACATTCAAGATGTAAAATGGCTAGATTCTGGCAAGTGCTTGATAAGTATTTTTCTCTCCTTACCTTTTACTTTCTTTAACTCTGTATCTTCTGTGTCAACAGTTTTTCTCTTGACAGGATTAGATGACGTGCTAGCAGCTGAACCAGTTGCTGTCTGCTTTGTGCCTTTTAACTCTGCAACTCTCTGTAAAGAAGTACAAAATTCAGGATTGCAGCTTAAAATACAGCACTTTTAGAACAGTTTATTAAAGTGAGCTAATATCTTCCTAGAGCAAGATCACTGAAATAGACATCATGAATACCAAAACCAAGACCGTGTTTCTGTCAGCCTCTTGAATGATGTGGTATGGGGGGAGAGGAATTGGCACTTGCACAAGGGAGGTCATAGTAGTGAGAAAGGAAAGACCAAGACCAGTAATATTTACAGCTGTAAGACACTGGAGGAAAGAGCAGGAAGGCTGGACTCATCCTGAGGTCCTGGAATATTAAGTGTTTTAAAATTAAAACACAGCAGTAGTATTAAAGACATGTCACTATGCCTCCCCATGATGATCTACTCAGAATGCAGGCAATGAACTAGACGTCATCTCAGTTCTTTTGGTCTTCCCAGTACTTGTAAAATTAAATGCAATCTCTCAGTTTCTGCTAAGAAGCAGCAGCAGAATGTAAAAGGATAAAAACCCGCATTTAAGGCCGCATCCAAGTTAAAAGCTCGCTGAAATTGTTTTACAAATTCTCATCTGCTAAATTATGAAGAAAAAAGCGCCCATTGTCTCAACCACGTGTAAGCTGTCACTTGGTAACATACAGGTAGCAAAGCGATCCCAAGGAGGGTTTCCAAGTCCCAGCTGCAGACGAGGGACAGTTAGAAGCTGTCGCTAAACGTGGGAGCAGCTTCACCCCAAGAGCACGACCCTTGAAAGCCGCGGGCCGGCTCTCTCAAGGGCCGGCCTTTCCATCGCTACGTAGGTGTTAAGAAAACGAAACGAGACGAAGCAACGAGGCTTATTTTCACACAACTCTCTCCCGGCAGACGCTCAACGGCAGCGCACACCTCAAAAAGCAGCACCCCCCCACCCCCCGCCCTCCCGGGCGGGAACCCAGCTCACCTCACGGTGCTGCTTGCCCAGGGCGTGGGTCTGCCACAGCAGCTCGCTCTTCACGGGCGCGTTGCACAGCGTGCAGCTGAGGTGTCCCAGGCTGTTGTACGTGGCGGAGGCCGTTAAGGGAAGCAGGGAGCTGCGGCGCGGACACCCGCCCCTCACCGGCCGGACACCCCCTTCCTCCCTCCCTCCCTCCTTCCCTCACACCGCGACGGGCCAGCCCCCGAGGCGAGGGCTAGGGAGCCCGGCGACGAGGATATTTGGCGAAAGGCGAGTCGATCCGCTTCTTTCCCGCCTTCTGCAGCTGCTTCTCCCGCATGAGGCGCCGCAGCTCTTCCTGCCGCACCTGCTTCCGACCCGGGCCCACCCCGGCCGCCGCCATCTTCTCCCGGCGAGCACAGCGCAGGGGCGGTGCCGACCGCTAGAGGGAGGCTGCGGCCCCGCCCCGCGACGCCACGCACGGCGGGAGGGAGCGGCTGACGGTAAGCACCGCCCCGGGGCGGGGCTCCGGCTGGGGGGGGGAGGGCGGGGCCAGAAGGCCCAGGCCCGCCCCCAGAGGAGGAGGAGGAGGAGGAAGAGAAAATTATCTCAATAGAGGAGCTGAATTAAATTCTCCGTCTTGATCAGGTTTGGCAGAAGTTAACCCTTTGGAGCACCATCAGGACTAGATGGGCACGGTAATCCAGCTGTGGGCCAGGTCTCTGAATAAGATCCCTAAAACGCACCCCCAGACCTGCCCCAAATAAGTAAAAAATAATAAGTACATCCCATACATCCAGATCACCTCAGTGTGCAACGCAACTGTGAAAAGTGCTTTAAAAAAACCACCAAAACCAAATAAAATCCAGCTTCCCCCCCCCCCCCTTTTCCAGATTGTTGCGGATCATTTCAGGCAACATTTCAGGCTTTGATTCCCCACTCCCTTTGGGGAGACCTTGCACAGGCAGTTCCCACTCCCAAACACCTCCTACTCACCCACACAGTGCACACTACGACACAGACAGCAGCACGCATTTTCCCCACTAAAATACAGTCCATCTACAGCACATCTACAACATTTAGTAAGCGCACCATGACCAAGGACAGCAGAGAACTTTCCGTATTTTATTTTTACCTTTTCATTCATGATAGTACAACAAAATAACCCCCCAAAAATCTAGCCCCAAGTTCCACAGCATCAAGTACTCCACACCAAACCACGCGTGACCATTAAAAGTCAAAGAAGCGTTACTCCAGGTTTACAGCCACATTACCTTCAGGAGGACTCGGTCACAGGACGCCACTACAACCAGCGTGTTTTACGCTTTTCCCAAGGCGTCCCACGGCTCCAGACTCCGCTGCTCCCCGAAGGTCGGGTTTGGTTCGTCTCACACCAGCCTACAGGAGCTGGGGGAGAAAACGGGGCAAGGAAGTGTGTGATTTGATTTCCATTTTCATAAAAAGACAAACTTTGTGGTAAGATATTTTGCCCACATGGCAAATCTGAGATGTGTAAACACAGCCAGAGCAACGCAGCAACTGGAGGAAGACGATGGGGCAAATGCAACTAAGGCGAAAGGGAGTAACTTCTCTTTTGACGTGATCAGGGCAGATGGCTGGGGTGCAGAAATGATTCGGCAGCAAAATAGGTATCACAATACACCCAGACTACAGAATCAGTGAGAATATAGTTTAAGCTTGATTAAGATCTATGTTTACCTTTATAAATACTGAAGAATACTTAAAATCTCCTCTTCCTTCCCCTTCCCCCTGCAATTGTAGCCTGCTGCACTTTTTCAAAAGCACAGAGGTTTGCTTTCACTGAAATTTAAGGCTATTATGAAAAAATGAAGTATAAGACTCTTCTTTCAAAACTAACTATAAAAGTCAACCCACTCTAGAAGGTCTTAGGTAACTTAAATACAACCATCCATTTTCCAAAACAAATAAACTCATTTTTACATTTGGAAGACAAAAAAATTTATACTGCAAAGTTCATCTTCACACACATACTTTTGGCATAGAAACCAAACACTCTGATACCAGGAATCACCACTGTAAGGTAACTTCAGCTCAGGACACCCACTCTTTGCTGAATCCAGATGTGCTGGTGGGAGAGGTTCCTCATCACTCTCTGCCTCAAAGTAGCAGATTATCAAAAGACCTACTATAGAACTTCTTAAAGTGAGTCCACCTGGCTTTGAGACAGGCTGAGGATGTACTCACACAGGCACATCTCAAGAAGCAGAAGTTTCTGGGAAGGGAGTGCTGGGAAGATGATGTCTGCCTATAGCCTTAGTGTTCTTGCCCAAGAGAGAAAAAACACAAAGGAGCAGCAGAAATGGACACGGTCGTAGCCTTCACCACGGCTCCCAGTTCTCTTCACAGGCACAAGAGGATACTTTGCTTATTATACATGCACCTGTGAAATTTCAATGCATTAGAGGACTTACATTTGAGAGGGTGAGGATCCTTTCCATCACAGGCAAGTGGGCAACCTTGCATCCCCTGAATTAGGCAACAGCATTGCTGGTGGTTACAAGTCAGCTGAATCTGGTCCAGAAGCAGCACCAAGCTAGGTAGGGCTTCACAAAAATGGCTATAACCAACTCTTCTTTCTCCTAACTCTAAAGTGCTGGGAAAATGCAGCATGACCAGACTATAGCAGCCTAGGAAAAAATATCCACAGTCCTACCAAACATACCATTTCCTAACATGATAGACAAACTTCCTAGGAGTTTAGACCTTAAAATCCTCCACAGATGCTGAGAAGAGAGTTACATGTGGAAAAAATACAACCTTGAAGAAACTGGTTAAGAGTAAAAAATATGGCAACTCCAATCTTGGTATGGTCAGAAGGCATTGTTAGAATAAAAGTGACCCTTTCCAATGCAGGGCTATCACTTCATTTGTCCAATGGCATTTTTCACTAAATAAATGCTCCTCCAATTACAAACATCAGAGATAATACTTTAATAAAAATACTTTAGGAATTATTTATGGTTTATAACTTACTAGAAGTTAACATCTTTTTACACACATTCCCTGTTTTTATCTGGAAAGCAAAGCTAATCTTAGAACAGTCACATATAGATAAAAGCTCACTACCTAAGGGCCATTTCTAAACCTCCTTAGTCTGACTCATCTGAGACAAAAGAGCTTTTTTTTTTTTCCCCTCAGAAAGAGGCTCCTTACCAGTCACTACCGCAGCAGCCACTGCATATATGACTGACCTACGGACCAGAACTATCAGTGAAAAAGCAATTCCCACTATAGGTACATTAGCTATGGGCTCTGACCAACAACCGCAAAGTTGGCTGCACCTGCTGACAGGTACTATCTCCTGCAAAAGCTTATTTTTCACCTAACAGAGAATGCCAAGTGTGGCGCGTATCTGACTGCGAGAATCAGTCATAACCCTCAGTCACATGGCATTGCTAAAATAAAGTTCTGTCACTTTGTAACATGCTATAAAAATTCACCAATTACCTTAACAGACTAGAAATAATCACTGTAATTTTCCATTAAATATAGCATCATGAATTCCATAAAAACAGAAAAAAAGTATAAAAAACCTTTCAAAATAGCTCCTTAGTTATACCTTGCTTAACTGAACTCTTGGTATATGAGCAGCATGATTAATCTCATTTCATTTCCCACCATAACTCAAGATGGAACACAAACAATAAAAATAAGAATAATCTATAAAAACCACAGTACATCAGAAATCTATATAAAAGACATACGTCTGTATCAAGCTTAGTAACAACTTAAAGCACCACTCAAAATTAAGTACCATACATGTTACAGTACATTCCATTTATTATGACAATTTAAGGCTAAAATAGGTACGACTCCCTTATAGTCAAGCTTTCTTATATTTATAAATGCATACAAACATTACGTAGATACAAATGCGTAGGTTTTTTTATTGCTCTGAACCGTCTACTAGAATGTTCGACTCTCCCAGATGTCGTCTCAGTTTGCCTTTTTCAATCAAGCTGAAGTCCTACAATTGCAACTTATGGCACTTGTACAATTATAGACCTTCTTTGATTTGAGCTGTAAATAAATTCAAAGACATATCAGACAAAATTGCCCATCACTGCAAACTTTATAACTTAGTTAACTAAACATTCGTCCATAAGATACATAACAATTCACCACAAAGATTATTTCTGCCATTCTTCAGGAAGGATTTTCTTTTCAAAATAATAGTCTAACCAAGCGGCAAACAAGACAACCAGCAAGAAATGATTGACTGGTACCAGTCTAACAGACTGGGCTTTTTAAAAAAAAAAAAAAAAAAAGCTGAATACGTGCTCCAAAACAAAGAGCAAACTTTTCTTCTTGCTCATAGAGCAATTATGTTTCCTAATTAAGTAGGGCAATGCCTCATTCTGCCAGTGCCAAATTCTTTGACTGTAGCTTGTCCATTTCTTGACCAATATTTCCTTCAATGGTATCACACTGGGCAAGAAAAACCTGAGAATAAGAAACAAATAAATGTTATTGGGGATGTAATTATAGCAATGGTAGATACTTCTTAAGAACAGATACTGCAGTTTCCAACATGAATTTGAAGAAGCCAACTCAATAACCACCTTCCAGTTCAGTTTTGACAATAGCTTGTTCACAATTTTGTTTACCCAGAGTCCAACAGAAACATGGACTGATAAGGCAATAATGATATTTGATAAGGCAATAACATGGTTGCCCATCCTCACCAGTCCTGCTGCTGAAGTACTTTGAGTTGATCCAAAGTTCATAAACAACAAGAATCATAAAGGGTCAGACCAGTTAGCGCTTCAATTTGGAACACGACTTTTAAACTCCTTTCTAAAGCACATACTTCTTTCTGTCGCTGAGGGTGGGAGTGACAAACCTACTCAGTCAAACCTAAAACAAGCTTTCATTAAACCAAGGCTGCTTCTATTTCTCAGAACTACAGGGCAACACAAACCCTCATCTTTCTCAGTTAATAGCTGGTGTGCCTAAAAGACAGAAGGCTCCTTTCCAAAAGGGGCAGTCCACAGCACCTTAAGCTTTCCTAGGACCTGTCCACGAGTTCTTACAAGTATAGCAACCCACACACAGCAATTAAGAGCCAGCAGCCACTAGTCACTTTGCTTGTGCTGTACACAGCACAACGCGCCAGCACTTTAAGCCAATAAATTCTTTT